>NC_042620.1:271993591-273359151 GCF_901001135.1 Rhinatrema bivittatum
GCGCCGTTACCGCCAGCTGGGCGAGGTCTGCGAACCACGGCCAGCGCGGCCACTCCAGTGCCACCAAGACTACCTTGGCCGGGTGCAATTCTATGCGCCGTAGAATCATGCCGATCATCGGCCACGGGGGAAACACGTAGAGCAGCACATCCGTCGGCCAGGGAGCACCAACGCATCGACGCCTTCTGCCCCCCGTTCTCGACATTGACTGTAAAATCGCGGGGCCTTCGCGTTGTGCCACGTGGCCATCAGATCCATGTGGGGAACCCCCCACGTTTTGCAAAGGAGCAGAAAGCTTCGTCCCCCAACTCCCACTCTCCGGGATCCAGACGATGACGGCTGAGAAACTCCGTCTGCACGTTGTCGACTCCCACAATGTGAGACGCTGCTATGTTGCTGAGATGTAGCTCCGACCAGGCCATCAAGCGCTGAGCCTCCTCCGCCACCTGGGGGCTCCTTGTCCCGCCCTGGCGGTTGATGTATGCCCCTGTGGTCGCAACACTCGAACTGCCTTCCCCCGCCGCAACGGCAGGAAGGCTTGCAGGGCCAGACGGACCGCTCTGGTCTCTAGGCGATTGATAGACCACTGGGCTTGCGACACGGACCATAGGCCTTGGACCGAGCTCCCCAGGCAGACCGCTCCCCAACCGAAGAGGCTGGCATCTGTGGTCACCACTGTCCAGTTGGGCACCTGAAGAGAGACCCCGGATGACAGATGCTTGGGATCCAGCCACCAGGACACCTGGGATGTACCAGCAGGCTGGACCTCGCGTGTCCCTTGAGTGGAAGCGGTAGATGGACCTCGCGTGTCCCTTGAGTTGAAGCGGTAGATGGAATTCCTCCGAGACCGGCTTCCAGCGGGATAGTAAGGATGACTGTAATGGACGCAGATGAGCGAATGCCCCGGGAACCAGTGCCAGCGTTGAAGCCATAGACCCTAGGACCGTAAGGTAGTCGCAGACCCGCGGTTGGCGGAGAGACAATAAGCGACGTACTTGAGCTTGCAGTTTGCACCTCCGTTCGTGTGACAGGAACACCTTGCCCTGCTTCGTGTCGAAAGAGCTCCCAGATATTCCAAGGTCCGCGCGGGTGTCAGATGACTCTTGCTGTAGTTGACCACCCATCCTAGGGACTGCAGAAGGTGGAGGACCCTGGCTACCGCCATCCGACACTGATCCTCGGACTTTGCCCGAATCAACCAATCGTCCGGGTAAGGATGGACCAGGAGACCTTCTCGGCGCAGCTGCGCCGCCACCACGACCATCACCTTCGAGAATGTACGTGGGGCCGTCGCGAGCCCGAACGGGAGCGCTTGGAACTGGTAATGCCGCCCTAGAACGCAGAACCTGAGGAAGCGTTGGAACGATGGAAGAATGCCTATGTGAAGATATGCCTCCGTGAGATCCCGGGAGGCTAGGAACTCGCCGGGCCTTACCGCAGCGATGACTGAACGAATCGCCTCCATTTTGAAGTGAGGAACCCGAAGGCATCGGTTCACCCCTTGAGATCCAGAATGGGTCTGGACGTGCCGTCTTTCCTTGGGACGATGCAGTAGATGGAGCAACGGCCCTTGCCGTGTTGGCTGACCGGGATTGGGGAAATAGCTTCCAAGCCTTCTAAGCGTTGGATGGTGTCGAGCACCGCCGCCTTCTTCTCGGGAGCTTTGCAAGGCGAGACAAGGAACTTGGCCGCTGGGGTATGGGCAAAATCTAACGCGTAGCCGAGCCCTCTCGTAATGACATCAACCGTGCCCCGCCGTTGGGAACGGCGTGCCGAGGCTGCGGCGAGAGATGGGCCAACCCCCTTTCATTGCGAAGACTTGGGCGCCGTGATTGCCAGAGCACCTCCTTGTCTACCGAAGCGCCTACCTCGAAGAGACTGTTGCTGCCACTGCGGAGTACGGGAGGAGGAAGACCTATACGAGCGCCCGGACGACCTTTGAGGACGCGACCTCCTGGGACCCCGAAAACGAGATCTGGCCGAAAAACGAGGACCTCGCCCAGGATCTATCCTCGGGAAGCTAGAAGGCCCTGTTTTCCCCCCGGGAAATCATTAACTCGTCCAATTCCTTGCCAAACAGCAAATTCCCTTGAATGGTAGTGCCCTGAAATGAGCCTTGGAAGAACCATCCGCCGCCCAGTTGCGCAACCACAAAAGTCGGCGTGCCGAGACAGCCGCTACCATGGACCTAGCCGACGTGAGCAGCAAATCGTGCAGCGCATCCGCGCCATATGCTATTGCAGCTTCCAAACGATCTGCCTGCGCTGCCTCGTCTGCGGATAAATCCGCATTGGCTTGAAGAACCTGGGCCCAGCGCAGACTGGCCCGCATAGCGAAATTCGTGCAGATGGCGGCCTGCACTCCCAGCGTGGAAACCTCGAAATCTTCTTGAGCTGCACTTCCAGCTTCCTGTCCTGAAGGTCCTTGAGAGCTGCCGCGTCCGTGACCGGAATGGTAGATCTCTTTGTTACCGCGGAGACCGCTGAGTCCACCTTGGGGAATATGAGAAGGTCCAGCGCATCCTCCGGAAGCGGGTACAGCTTGTCCATGGCCTTACTGACCTTCAACCTAACTCCGGGGTGTCCCATTCCCGGGACAGAATATTCGTCGAGGAGAAATGAAACGGGAAAGCCACTGCCGGACCCGAGAGACCTAACAGGACCGGATCCATGTTTGCTTCCTGACGGACTACCACCGGAGGAGCTTCTATTCCCAGCTCCTGGAGAATGGCCGGAATTAAGGGTGGCAGTTCCTCCCTGCAGAAGAGCCGGACCACCTTGGGATCATCATCTTCCACTGCTTGGGATCCCTTTCCGGCGCCTGGCTGAGCGGATTCGTCCGTCCCATCTCCGTCGGCCCCTTTCAGGGGCTTCTCAGGGGAATCAGAGTCCACCCCAGGGGGGGAATCGGCTTCCTGTGGGACGCCACGAGGAAGCCGCGTACTTTGGGAAGGGCCCTGGGACCCCTCCGCAGCGCCCTTAGGATTGCATGACGTCTTCCCTGGGGGGGGCCTTGCGGGGTCCCCCCCGGCCGCGCTTACTGCGCTTGCACTTTAGGACTTTGCGCAACAACAGCGCCAAATCCTCCGAACAGGACCCCGAGGCTGAAGAATCATTCTCTGAAACCCCCGGGGACCAAGGGTCCCCCGAGGGGACCCCCCCTGTATCAATCCGCTGAGGAGAAAGCGCGGGAGGCAGGCCCGAGGCTCCTGTCGTTTCCCGCGCCATTTCACGGTCCGAGGCCAAAATGGCCGCCACTCCCGCGCTCAGCGGGAAAAAGTCTTGGGGCCGCTCTGCCGAGCCCCCCCCCTGCGCGGCAGCGATCGTGCACTGCGGGATCGAGCCCCCCGAGGTGCCCCGGATGACCCCTCTCTGCCCGGGAGCAGGCCGCACACAGAGCACCGTGGTAAAGCCGCGCGCGCGCGCCGAGCCGCAGGCCCTACAGGCCGAGCCACGAGGCATGCCGACGAGCTGCGGCGAAGAGCGCAACGGGAGAAAAATTAAATTTAGCGAAACCGGCCCCCCCCGGCCTCCCCCCTGCCAGCGGCGTCCCCCCCCCCGGAGACCCCACGGAGCGGCGACGCAAAGCAGCAGAGAGCTGAAGCCAGAGAGAACCGAAAACAAAAGTAAAACATTTTTTTTTTTTTTTTTTTTTACAAACAACGCTTGTCGCTGTCCACGGTCCTGGAGCCCTAGTCCAGCAGGGGTGAGTGAACCGGGCTCCCCGGTGTCACCCCTGACGCTGCTACTGGGAAAGCCGGGTCCTCGACCCTAGCAGCGGCCTCAACCGGGGGGGGTAGTCCCCTCAGGACCTCACAACCCCCCTGGGAGACAGGGCGGACGGGACCTCAGGGACAATTTAACAAAAATCAAAATCCCAATTAAAAACACTAAACTGGCCTAAAACCAAGAAAAAGAAAGAACCGACCCTGACGGAGTACCAGAACCAGGGCAGGAAGGAGCTGTGACCTGACCTGCACCACCTACTGGAGACAGAGTAAGACTGAGGGGCTGTGACCGGCACAGGGGCATATATGCTCCGCCCACAAGTTTTAGTCTGTCTCCATCTACTGGTGCGGAGTCACAACCCAGGTGTCCTGGACTGATCCTGGTACGTACAGGGAACAGACTAATGTGAAAATGTTAATGAGTTGTACTGCACGCAATTGACACAAAGCATATCATAAATATTAAAAATAGGTTACCACAAATCATGTTAAGCAACATGTTTTGTATTAACACACCAGCTAATGGTAAAACTTAACTCCACCTCAGAGCATATACTTTATGTTGTAGTTTTAGCCTTGAATGCTAACACAAGCCCCAGTGTGAGCTCAGATTTCCTTCCCGCCTTCCTCTCGATTGAAAATAAGATTCCAGCAGGCAAATTCTTTCTCCCCTTTTTCCTAATTAACAAACTAGGTCATTCAGTTTAATTCTTCCATGTACAATGATACACCCTCACTCTACGCCAACTCGATCCCCCCCCCCCAGTGAAACATTTTGATCTAGAGTAAGGGTGGCCAACTCGGGTCCTCAAGAGCCACAAACAGGCCAGCTTTTTAGAATATCCACAATGAATATACATGAGACAGATGGCATATAATGGAGGCACTGCATGGAAGCACTGCATGGAGGCATATTCATTGTGGATATCCTACAAATCTGGCCTATTTGTGGCTCTCAAGGACTGAAGTTGGTCACCCCTGACCAAGAGGATCTGAGGCCCCAATTTATTTCCTCCCCCCCCCCCCCCCCCACTCCTCAAGTCTTCAAACCAAAGGTTCTCCTTCCTTTCCCACTGGTAACTTGATTCAAAACGATGCCCCAAAAGGAAAGTAGGAAAGTTTTCTTCCTCTCGCCAAGCCATTTCCATTATCCCTGACACCATCTCATCATTGTCATTATTAGCACACCTTTACCTATTCTTCTCCTTATTCTTCTGCTTCACTTTCAGCTGGGGACAACAATCCCAATCCTGGCCCTTCAAGGGAATTTTCACCCCATTGTCCCATATTAAGCCGTAAACACCTCCAATCATATCACCATTCCTCTTCTCCCTTCCTTTCTCGTGCTCCCTGTGGAATACAAACTCTATCTCCATGAAGCCTGCCTATATTCATGACCTTTTTATTTTTCATTCTCTTCATCTCTTTGCCTTAACAAAGACCTGGCTTTCCCTTGACAATACTGTTTCAGTTGCTGCTCTCTGTCATGGTAGTTATCTCTTCTCCCACACACCTTGTTCAGTAGGCCGTGGTGGTGGTGGTGGTGGTGCTGGACTGCTGCTCTCTCCCTCCTGTAGATTTCAAACCCTTTCTCCCATCTCAATCCCACTCTTTTTCTTCCTTTGAAGTCCATTCCATCCATCTATTCACTCCATTACCTCTCTGGGTAGCTGTCATCTATCAACCCCCTGATAAATCTCCCTCCTCCTTTCTCACTGACTGATTCCTGGCTTTTCTTCTTCATTGACCCATCTTCCTCTTCCCTTATCCTTGGTGACTTTAACCTCCATGTTGATGACCCCTCTAATTCTTACGTCTCAAAACTCCTTTCTTTAACCTCTTCATTTGATCTTCAATTCTGCTCTACCACCTCTACTCACCAGCATGGCCACTACCTTGACCTAGTCTTTGCTTCCAACTACTGTCTCTCACACTTCTCCACCTCAGTTCTTCTGATCTCAGACCATGACCTGATAACTTGACTCATCCAGTTACCACCTACTCCTTTAGGAATCTCCAAGCTGTTGAGCCTTATATCTTTTCCAGTGCTTTCATTTCTCTTTTCTGCCACAACAATGTCTGAATCTGTTGATGAAGCAGTTTCCTCTTACAACATCACACTCTCTTCAATCTTAGACACACTTGCCCCTCCTCTTAACCGTCCAGTAAGGTGCACTAAAACCCAACCTTGGCTCACCCCTAGAATTTGCTATCCTATGTTCCTGTGTCCATTCTGCAGAAATTCTCTGACTAAAATCCCATGCATGCTTCATACATTTCAAACTCATGCTGACCACTTTCCAGTTTGCTATTGCACTTGCCAAACAAGTCTACTATATCCATCTAACAAACTCTATTACATCCAACCCTTGCTGCTCTTTGCCACACTCAATTCCCTCCTCAAACTTCTCTCACCTCCCTCCTCCCCTTCTCTCTCTGCCCAGACTATAGCTAATTACTTCCATGACAAAATTAGTCTGGAGTTCTCAACCAGGTCACTTGTGGGGGTGGGGGGTGAAGGCCATGAGTGCAAGGCAGCTAGCACAGGTCCGCATTTAATTTCCTGTCAGTTTCTGGTTAACTTGATATGCTAGTGCCTTGCCAATTTTATAAGAACAAAGAATTTTCCTATTTATAATTGCTGAACATGTAATTCTTTAACATCTGACAATGTTTAAAGTTATGCTGATAAATCTATTGTGATAGTACTAAGAAAACCCTAATAAAATATCCATAATTTCAGACAAATGGAATTGTGGTATTCCCTGCGAGACTTAGGTCAGTCATAAAGAGTATATTTTATATAAGTTATTATAGACAAGTTGCCCTACAAAGGTTGTTTAACTTTAATAGGTGCTCGCTGAAGACAACCAGTCACCATTCACAAAAGTGGGTCACATGACTGCATTCTGTACCTAATAGACATTTCTTCCAGATCTTTCATGAAATCCTAAAAGTCATGAATTATCTTTGGCTGGGAAAAGCTAGATCAATGTGGCCTCTAGTTTGGTTTGTAGTGTTTCACTCCGAGTATTATTTTGTTTTATTGGCTTGATTGATTTATGTTTAAATTATTGCTATTTTCTTTGCTTACTTTTTGTTACTGTATGAGTTTATCTTATGATTTTAGGATTTTTGTTAATGGATATTTTATTTGCATCTATGTGCTTTTATTTTTGTAAACCATTTTTTTTCCTGAAAAGTGGAAAAATAAGTCAATAAAATAAAATAAAATAAATGTGCATATGCAGGACTTCCCACACTGCCACAGCTCTACAGTTCGGATAACATAGCTTTGCCTGGAGAAGAACATCTTCAAAAGGAAAGGAGGGAAGGAACATGATTGGTGAACTGCTGTCTTCAAAGCACACATTATAGCTACTCAACTTCACTTTCTCTAAAGACAAGCAGTTCATTACAACCACACAAAGAGGATTATCTAGTTATGGCAAAAGCCAGAAAAATGCTTGGCTGCATAGATAAAAGAATTGTCAGCAGAAAAAGGGAGATGATATTGCCCCTGTATAAGTACCTGGTGAGACTTCACTTGGAATACTGTGTACAGTTTTGGAGACCACTTCTTCAAAATGATAAAAACCAGTTGGAATCAGAGGCCAGTGGTCTTTGTTCTAAAGCATATGGTGACAAAGATCTAAATATGTATACACTAGAGGAAAAGTAAGATAGCGGAAATATGATAGAGACATTTAAATACTTCCATGGTTTTCATGCCCAGGAGGTAGGCCTCTTTCAATGGAAAGGAAGATCTTGAATGAGGGGCCATGGGATAAGCATGAAAGGGGTAGAATCAGAAGTAATCTAAGGAAATATTTCTTTACAGAGAGTGTGGTAGATGCATGGAACAGTCTCCCTGTAGATGCGGAGATGAGGACAGTTTCTGAATTCAGGAAAGCATGTGACAAACACAGAGGATCTGTGAGGGAGTATTGGGGATTATAAAGCTGAATAGTTGGTGTGGTTGGGCAGATTAGATAGGCTATATGGTCTTTTTATGTCATCATGTTTCTATATTTAAAAGTAATCTCTTGGGGCCAACCAATGCTGAAGGGCAGGAAAGGCTTCCTCTTTCAAACCCCCTTGTTTCTGACCCAGTATGAAAGGAGCAAAAACAGGTTTCAAGAGTTGAACAGGGACTGGCACAAACACACTTGGAAACAAATGTAAAGGTCTGAGGGGCAGATTACTTATTGCAACAAGATGCATTCAACTCCCCAATGTATGAACTTTGATGCATTTGATGAGCTGAGTGTATGCTTTCTCAATCCTCCCTGTTTAACTCTGCCTCACAGATTGTGGATGATAGTACCAGGGTTGGCCTAAAAGGGGAACTGATGTCCACCATGGATCTTCAGAGGCTGGTGCCGAAGGCTCTTGACTGTGCCTTTGGAGGCCAATGCAACAATGTTTTAGCATGGGAGGCTGAGCTCACCTCCAGGTGTAGCTGCTTTAGATGTGGAGTCTTCAGCACTTCTGTGATCATGCTTTGCACCTCCACTCTCACGCTACATGCTCAAATGTTCAGAGTCCTTGTCTCAGCTTGGGTGTGGGGAGCCAGATTGGTTGCTTCTGGACCTATTCTCAAACTGAGGAGCCAAGGAGATTAAGGGCTATTTTGGCATGGCCTCAGCGCCATTGCTTGGTATAGCTCTTCGATCCATATTTCGAGCCTTCAGCATCAGCTGGAATTTTCTTTTCAGTAAGGTAGGGGAGGAATCTGGCCATCCAGATCCAAACTGCTTGGTGTAACATCCTTGTGTAAATGCTGCAGGCTAAGGTGTTGCAGCCTTGTCCCACATACCTGTCATAGTCACTGACTGACATCTTCTGTTTGCCCCTGAGACAAGTTTGCTTTTCTTATATGGGAAGGAAAATGGATGCAGCAATATTAAAAGAAAAAATTGATCAGAAAAATTTGAAAAAACTACCAAAGCCAACTGTAAGAGACTACAATGTGAAAATGTCTCGCACCAGCTACCAGAATGAAGTAAAAAAAAAAATATCACTGAAAAATCTGCCTAAGATAACACTTTTGTAATGGAAGTGAGCCCTTGTGCTGTGATGTGGTTGATGCAGCCTAGCAGACTGCGTCTACCACATCACAGGCCCATGCCAATAGTTGGCGGACATGCCCTTCGATGGGACTGAGCTGGACCTTCACCTATCCCAGTCCCATTCCCTGCAGGTTAAGCCTTTGGGTTCCAGGAGCTGGGAGGACTTAGGCGGGTGTCCCTAGGGATGGTCAGAAAGCAAGAGTCCAGGGATGGGCTGAGGTCAGGGCAGGAAGCGAGTGAAGTGCAGTCAAGATCCGTGGCAGGCAGCAGGCAAGAGATTAATCCAGATCCGTAGCAAGGGTCAATACCAGGCAGACAAGCAAAGGATTGGGATGGGGCAAGGATGGAAGGCAAGGTGGACTGGAATAAGCAGGGTAGAGAGGACGAGGCAAGGAAGGCTGGATAAGCTGGATGAGGCAAGGCAAGGTAGGCTGGACAAGTCTAGTCAAGTTAGAATTCAGAAACAAGGCAGGATCAGAAACGCTGGAGCAACATGCATTGCAGAAAGCAGGAGGACCTGTTGCTGAGGCGAGGGCTAGGAGCATGGCTGGTGTTTAACTACCCCGTTGCACCAATGTCATCACTGGGTGCCTGAGGGTCTTTTCCTGCCATGGAGCCTTAATAAGGGGGTGGAATGCACGCATGTGTGTCTAGGGAGGTGTGCTGCGACAGGCCCAGAGCATGCTGGCAGTGTCCTGGCCATGAGAAAGTCTGGAGAGCGTCTTTATGGCCCGGCAGTGCTGGGGGTAAGCGCAGCTGGTTGCAGGCCTCCATGCGACCAGCTGAAAATTTGTAACTGTTTTTTTTTAAGAATGAGGAGAATCTTAAAAAAAAACCAAACCCCCGTAAAGAAGCAGGACCACTGAATCTCAAACGTTAGAGCTTCTGGCAAAAACAATCTGAGGGGAGAGTAAGGCTGTAGCACATGTTAAAGATCTTTAGACTGTAAAACTCAGAGGAAAAGTGGACCCTTGGTGCGGTGGTGTGATTATCACCACCTAGTGAGCAACACAGACAACTGGCGGAGAAGTCCTGTGGTGGGACTGACTGGAGCTTTGCCTATATGAGCCGCCTGCCCCTCAGGTTGAGCTCATGGATTCTGGTGGCCAGCAGGTCTTAGATGGGTCCTTAGGGAAATCCAAATACGAGAGTCCAAGTCCAGGCAATAGTTTGGGCAAGCAGCAGATACGGATACTAGGCCAGAGATTGGTGCAGACAGCAGAGAGTGGGTAACAGGCCAGAGGTTGGGGCAGGCAGAGATCAGTGAAGGTCAAGGTCCAAGTCAGAATCCAGGAAGACAAGCTGAGGGGAACAGGACGAGACAAGGAGTAAGACAGACAAGACAATGGCTAGGGCATGGAAAAGGCAAGTGTACAGGAAGATGAAGAAGGGACAAGAATTCAAGAACAAGACACAGGAAACTAGCAACATACACTGGAACACAAGGCACACTAGGGCACCTGTTGCTGAGTCAACTGAGGCAGCCTTAGATAGAGGGAGTCCTCTGATATCATCTAAGGGCACCACTGGGACTTTCCCACCATGGCCCCTTTAAGGCTGGGGGCCGTCCACATGTGCATAGAGCAGCTCTGGAAGGTCTCCAAATCCGGCAGCATCCTGAGAGGGTGTGCTACTTCTGGTGTCATCGTTTGTCGTTGGCGCCCTTGCCATGTGAAGGCCGGGCTGCTGTTGGAGGTGAGTGAGATGGCTCATTGGGCCTTCCCACAGGCCACCGATCATAACAGTAATGCCCTCAAAAGCCCTCTCCCCCTTTTCCTGGGTCTGGGTTTATGGGAAACCTTCTGTGAAAGTCTCTGAGCAGCTGTGGGGCTTGGAGATTAGAGGTTGGCTCCCAAGAGTTCTGCTCTGGGCTGTAGCCTTTCCAGGTAATGAGATATTGAAGCTGGTTATGAATGAGTATCCAGAATTTCCTGTACTTCGAACTGGGCGTCTTCTTCTGTGGCTTCTTCAGGGGTCTGGAGCAGCAGCCTACCAGGCCAAGAGAATGCCACTGATTTGAGTAAAGAAATGTGGAATACATCATGTACTCTCAGACAAGGTGGTAACTGGAATCTATAGGCTACGGATCCCAGCTATCACATTACAGGAAAAGGCCGGCGCAAACTTCATAGTGAGCACCTTTAGACAAAGATTCTTGGTACTAAGGGAGACTAGACTTACTGGGTGCAAAGGAGGTGCAAGGCGACATCTTTTGTCAGCTTGCACCTTGGAGCGCTTGGATGCTTGCTCCAGAAGGTGGTAAATTTTTAGACATAACTCTTGGAGCTCTTGCCCCCTTCAGGTAGCCACTGGACAGCTGTCAAGAGGTGGGAACTGGCCTGGGTATCCAGGGATGGTGTCCAAAGATGATGAAAAAGGATGAAGAGCCTGTAGAACAGTTTACATGATTACTATGGGCAAACAGCCCATGGGAGCAGGGAGGCCCAATTGTTCAAGCAGGCTTACACAAACTACCTCTCCCTCTGCTTGCACAAGTTCACCATCCCTCCTTTGGCTCCCCCCTGGCCCGACTCCTCCCCTAACTTTTCCCCCTAGCCTGGCTCCCCGACCCAGCAGTTCCCTCAGCCCTTCCCGCCCCCCTGCTCTTACCCCTCCTTCACGCTCCTCCCACTCCCTCCCCGGTCTCCCACTCCTACCTCTCTAACAAGACCTGTTCCTGTTCCACCTATGCTGTTTCCACTCTCTCCCTTCCTTGATCTCTTGTGTATACTTTTCCCAGTAAAACGCTCTCCCAGCTCGCTCTGTTTACTTGTCACCCTAACTTTTATATAAAACTGGATATAATTCCTGTTACATAGTTTTGATTTAACAGTTATATAAAT
Source organism: Rhinatrema bivittatum (assembly GCF_901001135.1). NCBI lineage: Eukaryota > Metazoa > Chordata > Amphibia > Gymnophiona > Rhinatrematidae > Rhinatrema > Rhinatrema bivittatum. The sequence continues at coordinate 272,005,234 of NC_042620.1, forward strand.
CCTGTTACATAATTTGTTGATATAACAGCTGTACAATTTTGTTCCTTATTACCTCTAAAAGCCAGTTAGTGGCATTTCGTTTACATGTTAACTGATAAAATTTTATATATCCCCATTCCTTGTTATATGTAAAGCCTGTTTGCTGCATTTCGTTTTCATGTAACCGATGATCCCAACGATTGTCGGTATATAAAAGTCTTAAATAAATAAAAATTCTGTCTTTGGTTTACATAGGTGGCAATAAAAATTGTATGTGCATAAACCCCATCAGCAAAGATTTTAATCAGCATCTCGAAATGTTCGGAAGTATGTCAGTTGAAAGTTGGCAACCTTATGCAGTGCCTTGAGACCCACTGGCTGGGACCACTCTAAAATTGCGTTTAATTTGTCTGGGTAAATACAGAGGCCTTAGCGAGAGAGAATGTATCCCAAAAAAGGAAGTTCTTCCTGTTCAAAGTGTAGAAGAGGTGTTCGCAGATCCTTTGGAGGGCCTGTTTCATGTGATTTCCATGTTCTGTCAGTGATCTGAAGAAGACTAGGTCCATACCAACAGCTGGCAGAGAAGCCCTGTGGTAGGACTGTCTGGAGCTTCGGCTATATCAGCTGCCTCCCCCCACAGGTTGAACCTTTGGATTCCGGTGGCTGGCAGATCTTAGGTGGGTCCCTAAGGCAATCCAGATACGAGAGTCCAAGTCCAGGCAATGGTCAGGGCAAGCAGCAGACACGGATAGCAGGGCAGAGGTCAGAGAAGGCAGCAAACAACAGAGATGGGTAACAGGCCAGAGGTTGAGGCAAGCAGCAGACAAGGCTGGGTCAGTTCAAAGTCAGAAGGTCAGGTTCAGGCAGCGATTAGTGAAGGTCAGGGTCTAAGCCAGGATGAGGATCCGAGCAGTGGGAAGACAAGAAAGGGGAACAAGATAAAACAAGGAGTAAGACAAACAAGACAATGGCTAGGACATGGATAAGGCAAGGGAACAGGAAGACGAAGCAGGAACAAGAACTCAGGAACAAGATGCAGGCAACTAGCAATAAGCATTGGGACACAAGGCACACCAGGGGTCCTGTTGCTGAGGCGTCTGAGGCAGCCTTAAATAGAGGGAGTCCTCTAACATTATCTAAGGGTGCCATGGGAACTTTCCCACCACAGTCCTTTTAAGACTGGGGGCGCCCTGCACACATGCATGAAGAGCGGTCTTGGGAGGTTCCAACTCTGGCAGCTTCTGGAGAAGGTGTGCTGCTCCCGGTGGCATCATTTGTCAGCGGTGTCCTTGCCACGTGAGGCCCAGGCTGGTGTCCGAGGTGAGTGAGGTGGTTCGCGGGGCCTTTCCATGAGCCACCGATTAAAACCTAGAACTTTCTAGAAAGCTCATAAGAACATAAGATATGCCATACTGGTCAGACCAAGGGTCCATCAAGCCCAGTATCCTGTTTCCAACAGTGGCCAATCCAAGTCACAAGTACCCAAACATTAGATAGACCACAAGCTACTATTGCTTATTAATTACCGTCATAACAGTTTATGGATTTATCCTCTAGGAACTTATCCAAACATTTTTTAAATCCAGTTATACTAACTGCTGTAACCACATCCTCTAGCAATGAATTCTAGAGCTTAACTATGTGCGGAGTGAAAAATAATTTTCTTCAATTTGTTTTAAATGAGCTACTTGCTAACTTCATGGAGGGCCCCTGGTCCTTCTATTATCTGAGAGAGTAAATAACCAATTTACATTAACTTGTTCAAGCCCTTTCATGATTTTGTAGACTTCTATCATATCCCCCCCCTCAGTCATCTCTTCTCCAAACTGAACAGCCCTAACCTCTTTAGCCTTTCCTCATAGGGCAGCCATTCCATGCCTTATCATTTTGGTCACTCTTCTCTGCACTTTCTCCAATGCAGCTATATACTTTTTGAGATGCGGTGACCAGAACTGCACACAGTATTCAAGGTTTGGTTTCACCATGGAGTGATACAGAGGCATTATGGCATTCTCCATTTTATTCCCCATTCCCTTCTTAATAATTCCTAATATTCTTAACAATTATCAATTCGGCACCATGCACAGTGAAGTTATCCACTAATAGGACTGCAGTGACTGCTTCACTTTGAAAAGTTCAGAACTACATCTTTATGCATTATACAAGGAAAAAACAGGACTAGAGTAACCTTGCTGGGTTAAACATTAACCCTATTCAAGACATACCCAAGGCTATACTCCAATAACATCACAAGAAACTGTCAAATATCATTGGCAAGTTATTTCTGTGCTTAATTATTCTGGAAGGCAAGCTGGTACATACCATTGTACTTAATGCTGTTTCCAAGAATCACGGTAACATCCTCCAAGAACATTTCTCGGTTCTGGTACTTATGTTTGGAGATATTCTGAAAGAAATGACACAGTCAGTGCTGAACAGAAAGTGACAAATGAAAGAAAATGCCTCACCAATCATTACTTACCTTGCGGATAGTTTCCAGATCCATTGGATTGAATATTACTTTATAATAATCAGGAACAAATTTTTTATTAACTGGATGATGGAATGGCCAGGACTGCAGAAAAAAAATAAAAAATAAAACACAAGCCATGAATGAACTTAACTGGTTTAGAGCAGCATTCTCCAAAATAGGTAAAATTAACTTTTTAAAATTGCAATAGAATAAGTTTTGTCAAACTAATTATTGTATGCCCACCTCAATCCACCTTGCCCCACAGTCTGAAAGCAATTGGTTTAGAAAACTGCAGAAATTTAGATACATACAAGGAATCCAAGTTCAAGGAACATCTGAATTCAGTAACAAAGCTTTACATATTGTTTTTCTCATTTCTGTGATTGCTGTATTATCCCATTCAGATACACAGAAAGCAAAATTGCTTACCTGTATTGGGGATTTCTCTGTAGATAGCAGGATAAATCAGTCACACAAGTAAAGTGATGTCATCCAAAGTATCAAGACAAAGCACTCTCAGAACTTAGAAAAACCTAGGTGGTCTTTCTGAACATATGTGGATCTTCCTGCGCAGCCACTCACCAGCTTTAACTATTATGGGGAAGTGAAAGGGATTGTTATGAGGATCCACTGCTGATTTCAGCTGCTTGGACTATCTATCTAATCCTCCCCGCTCTATGACCTTCATTTTCTTCAGCGACCATCTTGTTTCCTACATAGATTTGTATTTATACTCAGGGTTTTCATGTCAGTTGCCAGAGCTTGTTCCTACTTCCTAGTGATCGTATTTCTGGCTTCATCCTTGTTGCCTGAATTTAGAAGGCTTCTTCATTGCTGGTTTCTGCCTTCGCCTCTTCATGTTCCTAGCTCCTTGGTGTGCTCCAGCTTCCCCACTCTCTTCCAAGATTCTCGCTCTTTGTTTCTATCAGGGGCTATCCCCGTTTCTCATGCCTGGCCATCCAGCAGCACCTGAGAGCTCAACTTGAGGGGAAGATGACTGTATCAGGGCCTATCCCCGTTTCTCAAGCCTGGCCATCCAGCAGCACCTGAGAGCTCAACCTGAGGGAAAGATGGTTGGCTTCGGTGGAACATCTTCTATTGTCAGCTGCCCCAATTTACCTCTCCAGATGCTGGGCTGCTTGGTCCTGGGTGCAACCCACAGACAATCGTTATCACACTTGTGTGGCTTATTTAGCCTGTTACAGGTAAGCAACTTAGCTTTCTCTATAGACAAGTAGGAAAATATCACCCACACAAATGGGGACTCCCAAGATTAGGACTGCATATGATTAGTTTGTTATTTTTGTAAATCAGTAGTAGATCATTGCAACCTGTCTATATTGATTGAGGATGGATGGCAGAGTTGAAAGATTTGAAGAACTGCTTATCCAAAGCTGCTGTCTTGAAGCAAAGCAGTCTCTCAGCAATACTGAGTAATGAAGGTATGGACAAAAGACCATGTGAGACCTGGAGTCTCTTTCAGTAAGGAAACTTGGATTGTATCTAGATCCCATATATTTGGCACAGCTTTCATTAACAATGAAATCTATATAAATAAAAATGTTAAATAATTTGGACAAAATCGCTAATCTCAGAAACCACTGAACCGATTGCTTTCAAATTTGGACACAACCTTTATTTCGCATACAGGAAGGTTCTTCTGTACTTACATTACAGATATGTCACACCTGTGACAGGTAAAATAGGTTGAAACTTTTTTTCAAGAAAACAGCGACATCTGCTGGACGAAAGCGCCATCTGTTACACCTTACAGTCCAGGTCCACGTTTCACTTCCATTTTAACACATTCGCGCACTTTTTTCGCCGGAAGATAACTATTTCCTTTACAGATAAAATACACCCACCACCCTCCTCACACATCCCACACACATGCCAAATTGATTTACTTCCCATAGCCTCCCAAAACACACAAAACCACCCTCCTCACACCCCCCACACACATGCCAAATTTATTTACTTCCCAGGCCCTCACAACACACACAAAACCTGACAGAAGTCCGGGAGGCTCCAGCGGGGGGCCAGGACCGGTCCGGGACACATCTCCTGCACTACGGCCATCGGCTGCCAGCACTCAACATGGCGCCGACGGCCCTTTCCCTTACTATGCCACTCGGGGACACCAATGGCGGCAGTAGCCCATGTGACATAGTAAGGGCGAGGGTCCCTCGGCGCCATTTTCAGGACTGGCAGCCGGCGGACCTTTGCCCTTACTATGGCAACGGTGGAGCAATGGCAGCGGTAGGTCAGAGGACCTACCGCTGCCATTGCTCCACCCCACTGACATAGTAAGGGCAAAGGGCCGTCGGAACCCGTTTCAGTGCTCGCAGCCGATGGACCAACGCCAATACATCGCTCCCAGACCGCTCCTGAATGCCTGCTCCACCGACTGACATTTTTATCAGGTCTTGGGGGGGGGGGTCTGGAGGGTGGGGGGTGGTAATGAATTTATTACGAACATCTTGGGGAGGGGTCACGAGGGGGGGGGCAGGTTTCATTCATTCAGCAACTCTGGGGGGGGGCGGGGGGGCTACTGTTTTTTGCAGGGCTGGAGGAGGGGGGGGGGGGCAGGAGAGTGCGGGGGTGGTTAGTTTAAGAGAACTTTTCTCATAGGGTTGTTTTTTGGGGGAAGGGGGAGGTTCACACACAAATACATACACTAAACTTGCACGATCTCGGGAACGCACCAAAATAGCCCTTCCCAGACCACAAAACAAATTTGGAAGTGCAAATTTGTTAGGCACTCCCCTATTTGGCTACATAACGCGCACAGACGCCCAGGGACAGACCACATGTAGCACCAACAATTTTAATTTCACAGGTCTTGGGAGGGGGCAGGAGGGTGGGGGGTTATTATTTGATTTAAAGGGTTGGGATTGAGGGGTTTTTTTGGGGGTGGGGGGGTTCCCACAGAAATAGAAAGACAAAGGTTTTCTGATCTGAAGGGTAGGCAGTAGGAGAAGGGAAGGTGACAGTGAGAGGAGGGAGAATGAGGGGGGAGGCGAGTGTCAGGGGAGGGAGAATGAGGGGAGAGGTGAGTGTGAGGAGAGAGAGTTGGAGTGGGGATAGGGGAGGGAAGGGGGGGTGAGTGACCAAGGGGGAGGAGGATGAGTGACTGAGGTAAATGAGCAAGGGGAAGGGGGAGGGAGGGTACAGAACCTGACTCTGCCACTGCAACGCGTGGCCGGGTACCGCTAGTAGGGACATAAAGTGCCAAGAGCTTATCTAATTTGGGATTTTTTTTTAACCTCATTTGTTACTACTGTATAACAGAACTGCTTAGTAAAGGGATGTATAACCCTGCTGATATTTATATTTATTGCTTTTTCTGTAATTAATTTTATTGCGAACACAGTCCTTTCCATGGGTGCATTCTCCAGAAATGCTCCCCATTCTACATGTAGGACCCCAGAGACAGGCTGAGCTCCAGAGTCTCAATGTCTGGATCAGGGAAGAGGGTTTTAGATTTGTTAGGAACCGAGGAACGTTCTGAGGAAGGTGGAGCCTATTCCAGTTGGATGGGCTCCACCTTAACAAGAGTGGAATCGAGCTACTGACACTAACCTTTATAGAGGAGATAAGCAGCTTTTAAACTAGATGATGGGGGAAAGTTGACAGTCATCAAAAGCACATGGTTCGGAATGATGTATCTTTGAAGGATACCAACGAAACAGGGCATTTCAAAAGAGAGGTTGCAATAAATGCTAAAGTAGCTCAGGTACCTTTAAGTAATGAGTAGACAGAGCAGAAAGATTCCAAATTAGCCCTGTCAACTGAGAAGCAAATTGTTAATACAAATACATATTTTGAAATATCTGTATAAAAATGGTAGAAGCCTAAAAAACACGATGGGAGAGTTAGAATGCATAGCACTAAATGAAGAGGTATATATAATTGACATCTCAGAGACCTGGTGGAAGGAGGATAATCAATGGGATACTGTGACACCAGGTACAAATTCTATCACCATGATGGATCAAATTAGTGGAGTGGCACTATATATCAAAAAGGGCATAGAGTCAAACAGGATAAAAGTTCTATAGGAAACAAAATGCACTGTAGAATCTTTATGGATAGAAATTCCATGTGAGAAGGGGAATAGAAAAGCAAAGGTGGCATACTACTGTCCACCTGGCCAGAATGGACAGATGATGAAAAGCTAACAGAATTTAGAAAGATACCAAAATTAGCAACCAGTAATAATGGGTGATTTCAACTAGCCCAGAGGTAAAGTTTCTAGGTGAAATAAATGACTGGTTCATGGAGCAGCTGGTACAAGAATTGACAAAGCAGGGAGCTATTTTAGGGGGTTATTTACTAAAGGTTTTTCCCTTATTGTGTCTATGGGAAAAATGCTTGGTAAATAGGGTCCTTAGACATAATCCTTAGTGGAACAAAAGATTTGGTGCAAGGTAACGGTACTAAGGGCCACTTGGCAATAGTGATTATAATATGATCAAATCTGACTTTATAACTGGAGGGAAATCTATTGCGATAGCATTTAACTTTCAAAAGGGAGACTATGAGAAAATGAGAAAAATGGTTAAGGAAAAAAAAGGAGCAACTGCAAAGGTCAAGAGTTTACATCAGCCATGGACGTTGTTTAAAAATTCTAAAATAAGATCACTCTAAAGAATGGACCACTCTTTGTATTCACATACAAAATTGTGAATGTATGTGTGAGTACACTCATAACAGGCCATATATGGAGTGCTCAAAGAACAGTTTTCATCTGCCACCTTGCACCTGAAAGTTTAATCATAAAACGTCCAATGGTTTTTGGTTTTTTTTTTTATTTTATATATGCAAATACAAACGTATCTCAAATGAGGACTGAATCATGTCTTCCTTCAAGCACTTAAAGTATGCAATTATTCAAGCAGCCTCAATGCTGCTGGCATTTCAAAATTTAATCATCAGGGAAGCAGCATGCTGAGTATGCGTTTATTCAGTCCTCATTTGAGATAGATTTTTATTTGCATATATAAAATAAAAAGAAAAAACAATGGGAGTTTTATGCGCCTATATGTACACTATGATTGAACTTTCAGGCATGAGATGGTACATGAAAGCTCTGTTCTATAGAGTCAATTTTAAAACCCCAGCACATGCTAATACCAGGAGATATGCGCGTAGACAGGCCACGCGTGTGTCAAGCACATTTTCAAAGCGGCCCGGCCATGCGCATATCTATTGGTACATGTGGAAGAACCAGGTTTCAGAAAAGGGGCGGACCAGGGGAGAGGTCTGGATGAAAGGGGGCAGGGGCCGACCGGGATAGCGACATTAGGTGCCAAGGGAGTGACATGGATGGTTGTGGCCATATGGCCCAATAGCCTCAACATATGCCATGCTGACACCTGCTGGTTCTGCTGAATCTCTGCCGCGATAGTTGTCAAAGTGTCGTCACTTTGATGAAGCAGGAATGTCTTGGCCTGAGTGATGTCTAATAGGGTTCCTATGAAGTCCAATTGAGGTGATGGGTTGAGATGGGATTTGGGTGGTTGATGATGAACTCTAGTGACTCCAACACCCGGGCAGTCAAGTGCATGGACCTGATGGCCCCTATGTGAGATGTGCTCTTTACCAGCCAATCATCCAGATAGGGAAAAACGTGCACCCCCACTCTGCATAGGTGCGCTGCCACCACAGCCAGGCATTTTGTGAAGACTCATGGGGCTGACGCTAGCTCGAATGGCAACACCCAGTATTGGAAGTATTGTTTTCCCACCACAAATCATAGATACTTCCTGTGACTGGGGAAGATCTCAATGTGAATGTACACTTTCTTTAAATCGAGGGAGTATAGCCCTCTCTTTACAATAGAGGGATCAAGGTGCCCATTGAAACCATCTTGAACTTTTCCTTTTTTCAAAATTTGTTTATGGCCCTTAGGTCTAGGATGGGACGGACTCCTCCTATTCTATTTGGAATCAGGAGGTACCTGGAGTAGAATCCCCACCCTCTTTGCTCTGGTGGGACAGGCTTGACCACTCTGGCTGTTAAGAGGGAGGAAAGCTCCTCTAGTAGTACCTCCTGATGCGCTACCGGCCCCCAAAATGGGCTCATAGGGCAATTTGGTTGACACCCATCGATTCAATTGGTACCCTGACAGACGATGGAAGAACCCAATGGTCTGAGGTTATAATGGGCCACTGGTTCACGAAGAACTGCAGCCTGCCCCCGACCGGAGGTCCAACATCCCGGGTATGGGCGACTGGCCTATGCTTCCTATGAAGTCCCTGAAGCTGAGGTGCTGGCTGGGGCTTGGGGGTTCTCTGCTGCCTGGGACAGCTGCGAGAGCCCTGATGGTATTGATGGGAGTAAGGGGGCAGAGGATAGTACTTCCATTAGTGAAAGACTTGCTCTTTCCTGTTCTCGCTGGCCTCCTAGAAGAGGATGACAGGTCTGGAGTGGTGATGGAGAGTTGTTGGAGGATTTCATGGTGGTCCTGTAGCTAGGCCATCGCATCGCTCACCCTATCTCTAAAGATATTCTCTCTAGTAAATGGCACATCGGTGAGTTGTTCCTGTACCTCTGGTTGTAAATCAGAGGTCTGCAGCCATGCCATTCTGCGGGTGCCGAGTCCTGCTGCAGAGATCTTCAATGCCGTAATGCCATCTCAAATATCTTAAGTCACTCAGATCTCATGTTTTCCACACTGCAGGCACTTATGCATCAGCGACATGAGGATGTTCTGCTGCTGCTGATGCAGCTGCTCTGCCACCTCCTGCACCTGCTTTCCAGATGTCCCATGAGTACTGGCTCATCTAGACCTGGTAGGAAGCAATACAGGCAATAAGCATGGCCCCTTGAAAGATTTCTTCCTAAGAGCGTCCATCGCTCTATGGTCCTTCCCTAGGGTGCCAGGGAATGGGTCTGAGACCGCTTGGCTCTCTAGAGAGCGGATTTGAACACCATCAACTGGTGGGTGTTATCGATCACCCCGCCAGGAGGGCGGAGTTAGCAATCTGTTAGAGTTTCTGCTAGGAGTTAGCAGTCTGTTAGGGTTTGCTCCTCCCAAGGGGAGGAGTTAGCAATCCTGTTGAGCTTTGCCCCCCCAGAGGGGAGGAGCTAGCAACCTGTTAGCGACTCTACTAGGGTTAGCAATCTGTTATAGGTTAGGACTGCTGAGTAGCCATCTGTTGTAGCAGCTGCTATGGAGTTGCTTCCCAGAGGGGAGAGGTCAGCAACCATCTAAGATCTGTTCTTCCAGAGAGGAGGAGTTAGTATCTGTTATGGATCTCCGCACAGAGTGGCAACCTGATATATGAGAGTTCCCCTGAAGGGAGGTGTTGGCCATCTGTATGGTTCCTGCTAAGAAGTAGCAATTAGTTATGATACAGTTCCTGAGGAAGGAGATGTTAGCAACAGTTGAGGGTAGACTGCAAGGTAGCAGTTTGTTGTACTCAGCTCTTGAAGTATGAAAGATGAGCACTCTAATGTAGAATGGTGAATCCTTGGGCCGATGGCAGATGACAGCACCCTCAGGAGGATATCATGAGAGGGACCACCGACTAGGCTGGAGTATGGAGACAGACACAGATAGTTCTTTATCAGACAGGTAGTAGAACCACCAGAGGTGGCAGTAGTGAGCTGATGTGCCTGGCAGGGCTGAAGTCCTTCAGATCCTGGAACTATCTCTGGGTTTGCTGAGCTGTAGAGAGAGACTCATAGATAGTGAGTAGACAGGGTATGCTGGATACATAACCAGAAGTAGATGATACACTCACATAGATTAATAAGAAGGCTCAGTAGCTGGAGAGAGTTAGGCCCTTGAGGAGCGAGTACCTGGCTCCAGGGACAGCTCTGAGAGAGCAATGGTAACTCACAGTTATCTATCTCTGTAATGGTTTCTAGGCAATAGAGAATAGTTAGTATATTCAGGAATAGGACCCTCTAGGCGAGTACTGGTTCCTATATGCAAACTGAAATAAGAACTCACAATATCTGTATATGAAATAACTTCTGAAATAGAAGAGAGTCTTCAGAGGATTTTAGGAACTTTGGCCCTCGAGGAGCGAGTACCGGTTCCTATCTGCAATCTGTAATAACTCACGATCTCCGTACCTGCGATAGCGTCTTAGACAGAATAGAATCTTCAGAGTTCTAGGAACATGGGCCCTCGAGGAGCGAGTACCGGTTCCTATATGCAACTGGAATAGAAACTCACAATGTTCACACGTCTGCGATCGCTTCCAGGCAATAGGGAGTCTTCTGAGCGTTCAGGGATGTAGGCCCTCGAGGAGCGAGTACCGGATCCCGTCTTAGCAATCTGAAAACAAGAGGAGAGAGCGGGGCCCCCGAGGAGCGGGTACCCCTGATAAGTTCAAAGAGGCAGAGCAGCGGAGAATGAAGTGGGTCGAGATGATCCCCGCAATCAATCCCTTGCTAACTCGATTCGTAAGCGTAAGCAAAGACCTTTTATGTTGGAAGCGGATCCGCATGGCAGATCCGCAGCATCAGGCCAACCCGGGGACTCCGGGAAGAAATGGCGAGGAGAAGCCGTGGCAGCAGCTGTCCATCAGACCCGAAGGGAGTCGCCTCAGAGGTAGAGAGGGTGGAGAGAGGGCAAGAGCAGGCATGAACGCAACAGTGGGGCAGATCTCACTTATCATATCCGGGAGCCTTCTGGACGAGGTAAACCTGGTCAGCCTTCTTATTTATGGGAGGCACTGTGATGATGGTGTTCCCATATTCTCAGCAACAGCTCCTTAAGGATCTCATGTACCAGGACCACCATGATCTCCTTAGGAGGCTCCACGAACTGGAGGATCTCAAGCATTTTGTGCCTGGCATCCTTCTCCATCAGCAACTGAAATGGAATGGCTTCCGCCATCACCCTCACATACCTTGCAAAGGTTAAATCCTCAGGCGGAGACTTCCTTCGCCCTTCTAGAGGAGAAGGGTCTGAGGGGAGACCCTCGTCAGAGGATTCGGAGGTATCCTCCCCTCAGAGGTCATAGGGACACTTATCCTTACTGTAAACCATAGGGGATGGGGCTGCAAGCCTCAGTATCTCTGCTGGCCGCCTAAGAGGAACCAGCATTGACCACCATATCAGTAGGGGAAGGAATTGGTGCCCTGCCATTCAGCGATGCCGTCCCAGGAACCGACACCAGCTGGGCCAGTAAGGCACTGATAAGCGTGTTGAGCTTCTCCAGCCACAGTTCCAGGATGGACGATTCTGGCTCCAGCGCTGTTGGTGCCACTGGACAGATGCTCTGCAACATCCATTCAACTGCCAGCTGGACTTGGCACTCCAGCTCCTCCTCAAATGTTGCCAATGCCAACACCAACTAGGAGGAAGGAGGAGTGGCCAGATGATCTTCGGATCTGTGAGACATGTCGGTGACTTGAATCATGTCAGTTGGAGACTGTTGTGGTTCCCCGGCCCTATGGAGTACTGGTGCTCCTCGTCGTGGGGTCGCTTTGGGGCATTGTAGCATGAAATGGTGCATCCACGAGCCTTGCTCTGTGCATCAACGGGGATTGGCACCAATGCTTTTCGGCTTACCTCAGTGCTTGGGCTGGACCTTCCCTGGTGCCAAGGCTGATGATGAGGAACCAGATGTCCTCTGCCTGGAGGAGATTGACTGTGGTCAGTGTCCAGCGCCCCTATCCGCCAGTGGCATTGACAGAACAGACAGTCCCGCCAATGTCGATGGCGCGGTGTCCATCTGTGTCGATGCCGATACTGATGGCTCAAGTCTTCTTTCACCCGAAGAGCTGTTCCATCTTGTCAAGCTGAAGTTAATGTCTCTTCGGGGTCATCTGTGCGCATAAGCGGCAACCCTGGTTATCATGCGATGCCCTCAGGCAAAGGACACATATCTCATGAGGGTTAGTTATGGACATGGTCATCGGGCACCGGGAGCATTACTGAAAACTGGACGTGGCCATGATGGGATGAAACAAAAGGGCCGCAAAATCAAAATTGATGGTGGCAGGCATTGATGGTTGGTGAGTACTGAAGCATCGCTGCCATGGGAATTGATTGCGAAAGGAAGTTACCAGAAGCATTGAAAACCGTGACTAGGAGCACTACAGGGAAGCACCGAGAGGAACCTGGTGTCAAACACAATGATGAAAAACCGTGAAAACCGCAAGAAAAAGAACATTTTCTAAAAGGCCAAAAACAGCCAAAGTGAGCTCACTCTCACTGCGATGCTTGCAGCTCCACGGAAAAAGAGAATCTGGAGAGGGACCCTGCATGGACACTTGGTTTAGGGCATATTGGACATGCTCAGTGTGCCAAGTCAAAATTCTAGAAACTTTGACATAAGTTTTCCGTGCTGGGGCTCCATCTGATGATGTCACCCATGTGCGAGGACTAACATCCTGCTTCTCCTTGGAGAATACAACTATATCAAGGTTGAAGAATTAATTATATTTGATAGAAAACAAAAAATAATAATGCATGACCTTTCTTATCAGTAACAAGGTGTACTGTGCTTGTAGATAACTGTAGATAACTATAATTAAAACTTAAGCCATGCTGACCTGTTTACTACTAATGACATAAGACATATGTTGTTGAAATAAAATGCAGACGTGAAACTGATTGGTCAATCTGAAATGTTCTGCTGAATCATGACTTTATAGAAACATTATATAAGCCTTGCTGCATGCAATGAATTTGGGAACGCCCACTGAGGGTCTGCGTGAAGTAGAGTCTTCTCCACGAAATAATCCATTGAAAATAAATTTGGTACAATTGTACTACAGATTTGTCTATTTTCATGAAAAAAAAATTAGAGAGAAAAGATAAAAATCTCCATAGTCCAAGTATACATCCCTGGAGCATTCCATTTTCTACCTCTGTCCTTTGGGAAAACTGATCATATAATCCTACTCTATTTCCTATCATTGAACCAGTTACCAGTCCACAATAAGACACTGCTTTTTATCTCATGACTTTTTAATTTATAAAAGATTTCATGAAGGACTGTCAAATGTCTGCTGAAAATCCAGATATGCCATGTTGACTTACCCACATGCTTATTTATACCCTCAAAGAATTCTAATAGACTGGTAAGGAAGACTTCCCTGTTAAGCCATGTCATAGGAGGCAGCAGAGGAGTGGATACTGGGGATGGAGAAAATGGAAGGCTGTTGATGGCAAGAGTTAAGAATAGAAATGGAGGCATTATATGAATGATGGATAGTGGGTAGATGGAGGAATGGGAAAGGAGGTGGAAGGATGAGAGACAAAAGGAAGGGATGGCTAGGAGAGAGGAAAATGGAGTGGCAGTTGAGAACTGAAAGATGTGAGAGAAGCTTGGGAGGAGAAATGATGATAATGAAGAGAAAAGAGATGGATACTGAGAAGAGAAAAAGGTAAAGAATGAAAAAGACAGACAGAACTTGGGTCCTTGGTGGCACTATGGTAGGAACATCCTCTTGCAGTCCTCCCCCACCATTCATGTACAAAAGTTGTCTCCCCAACAGTACGGAACCATCTGCACACACCCTAGAAAAAATTAGCAGGATACTGCCCTTGCCTCTACTACCTCCACAGAGAGGTTGTTCCATGCATCCACCATCCTTTCTATAAAGAAATATTTCCTTAGATTACTTGATTCCACCCCCTTTCACCCTTATTCAACAAACCCTTCCAGAGCCTTTCTATTGAAGGAGATGCGCCTCCTATGCACTTATTCCTTGGAGGTATTTAAATATCTCCATCAAATTCTTCCCATCCCACCTTTCTTCCAGAGTACACATTTTTAGCTCTTTAAGTCTGTCCCTATATGTTTTATGATGAAGACTGGTGACAAATTTAACAGCCACTCACTGGACAGATTATTTGGTTTATATCTTTTTGATGGTGTGGTCTCTAGAATTGTACACAGTATTCAAATGGTCTTATCAGGGTCTTATACGAAGGTAATATCACCTCCTTTTTCCTGATGGCTATGCCTCTCCCTATGCATCTAATATACTTCTGGCTTTTGCCTTATCTACCTGTTTGGATTCCTTAAGTTCATGAAATATGATCTCTCAAGATCCTGCTCTTGTTTTATGTATAGAAGAATTTCTATACATACTCCCCCATACTATACTGCTTTCTGGGGCTTTTGCAACCCAAATCCATTACCCCTCACTTTTTAGTATTAAATCTTAGCTGTCAGACTTGACCATTCCTCATACTTCACTAGATGCCTCCTCATGTTTTCCACACTTTCCTGTTGCGGATTTTGGTATCATCCACAAAAAGGCAAACCTTTCACAATAGCCCTTTTGAAATATTGCCAATGAGGATCATTAAGAGAAATGGATACTAAGACAGAATGAAGGACACATTGGTAGTTTCTTCTCACTCCCCTTTAAACTTTCAGTTCATTTAAAATCAAGGCTAGGATCTGGTGCCTTGAGTCTTAATTTACAACTCCTTGGGGGTATTTTATCCCCCTTTTACATAATTCCCTTCTTTCACTTAAGCCAGCTATTGCAACAATAATCATTTGACAGAGCCACACCACCACATTTGCTTCAGTTTGTGAAACTGTAGTCACTAAGTCTGTTCACAAATGATGGCCAAAGCTTCCCTCATCCTAGGGCTGTGAAGACTAACTCCAAAATATCTCTGAAACTGAACCCAGGTCCTCCTCTGCATGGCAATGATTAGTGCTGCTGAAATACCAGGCCATGGGGCCAGTCCGGTGGCAGTATTATGCATTGCCATACTGAAGTCCTGGGCCTTCCACCCCCCTGGATGGACTCGGATGGGAATACTGTAGAGGCAGCACTCACAGCTCCTGATGGGGAGGAAATAATAGGCCCTAAAGAATGGCAATCTTTAGTGACCAGATTCAGGGTGCATGATTGCACAGTTCCTGAAGAAGCTCTGGTGTAAATCCCCTGGTCAAGGACAGTTGCTGTGATGACTGGGCTAGGTGAATTGAGAAGGGACATAAAAATCACAAAAAAAAAAAAATCTGTGTGTAGGCTTATGGCACCAGATCCCACTCAGAACCAATTTAGCTGGAAGACCAAAGGAAGCAGGAGGAAACTGCTAACCTGCCCTCCATCAAAAATTATTTAATAAAAGTATTCAGATCCAAGAAAGGATAGCATATTCTCATTTTCCTGGAAATGAGAAAACAGAAGAAACCAAAGCCCTCTTTCACCTTCTCTAGGGGCACTGGTGCCACTATTCTCAGGGGAGTCACAAATTCATCTCCAGTAATAATTTCTCATGTAAGAGCTCCCTGATGAAATATCAGGAAGGAAATGTGAGTGGGGATGAAGTGAAGGACCTGGAGCTCTTTGCATCCCTCTTACCAGCTTCAGGGGCCGATGCAATAAAGTGGGCCCAGCCTAGAGCACAGGTTTACATGCAGTTAGATGTGCATTTTGGACATGCTAGACCAGCACCCGATGCAATAAGGAGACTAGCGCGTCCACAAGAAGCGCCCAAACAAATACACATTCCATGTAGATGAGGCTATTACTCCCCGATGCAGGAAAGCACTGGGTGCCCAATGCACACTTTTTAACATGGCAAATTTATCTCCAGTCCTGGAGCTGGCATTAAGTCAATCCGCAAGTCAAGGGCTCATGAGAAATTTAAAAATGCTGTCCCCTCTCTGGTTCCTCCTACTTCAGTATCAGTACGACACTTAAAGCTACTGCTTGGTGTTTAAAAATAAAGGTATAATGTAATGGCTTAATGTAAAGAAAAAATAATTCTGGACACACACTTTACATGCAAAATATAGATGCACAATAGCAAGGGGCAAAATCGGCCTGAAGTGGAATAAAACGGGTGAACATCTGTTGCAATTCTGGGCGCCCGATGCATTTGAGTGCCAGGGATGCACAATGTTTCCCTGGCGCGTCCTTTTTAATGCAGCATCGGGCGCCCAGGGGATGTGGCTGTGCATGTGTTAGGAAAATACGAGCGCCCATTTTAACATGTATCTTTATTGCATTGGTCCCTCAGTATCTAATTATCTAAAAATGTAGGACTGCTAAGAAAGGGAAAGGATGGCTGCAGGGCAGGAGAGCAGACAGAAAGGATACTTGTTTTCTGTACCCCCTCAACACTTACATTTGCAGTATAGGAGAGGTAAAAGGAAAAATGGACGATAAGCGAGAATGACTGAAACCTCTGCTGATTTGCCAATGAACCAGCATCAGGTACTCCACAAACCAGAAACGTACATCCGGCACAACCATCATCTTCTGAGTGACAATGTTGTCCAAAATAAAGGAAAAGGCGACTTGGTCATCATCATCCAGGAGAGGGTTAATTGCTTTCTCCAAACGAGCAAGTTTATCTTCTTTCTGGGAAAAGAATTTTTAAAAATAAAAATTCAGTGATGGCTGTTTGTCTATGTACATGACAACATATATTCCAGTTTCTCTATGACTTACTAATAAAGCACTGAGCCATGACAGCATGCATTTTACTTGGCCATTACAATATGCCTTCAATGCAGTATGAGACTCAGAATAAAGCACCCAAACATACTGTAGTATGCTGGTAATTTTATAATAATTTTTGCAGTAATATTTTTGCTGTTTATTTCAATTTAAAACTATGTTGTGATATATGCCCTACCTATCTTAATCTTAGTATGCTATCTCAAAATAGTCGTATTGGTCAAACACATTACAACTATCATATCTCAATATTCAAAATAAACTACAATTTAGCAATGAAGCACAGCAGGATCCTTGTAGTTTGGGGATATCCATGAAGATGAAGAATGAATGTTTCCAATCACTCGTAAAGTGGAGGCAGCTGGCACACATACAATCATAAGCAGTCTGCATTATTGCTTACTGCCTCAGCTAAGTACACTTTGGTCTGGATTTTCAGGTTTTGAACTCAACTGTATGTCTGAGAGAATTCAAGCATGCATGGGATAAACAATGGTGGAGGGAGAAAGACCACAGATCACTTATAACCTGTGACAGCACAGCAGGCAGATATACATGAGAAGACCAAGTGATTTTTTTTTTTTAACTACCAACAACTTTTCCATGTAACCTGAAAGACCGAGTGCCATAGCTTTGAAAGCTGCATCCAGATGTGAGACAACTATAACATATGTACAGCAGTCACTGGCTCTTTAACTGAATGACTTTTCAACTAAGTCTGGAAGACATGAAACCCCAATCTGGATCAAAATAAAATGTTATTATTGTTAGATATCCCATAAATAGTTTGAGGTGGATTACGTTGTTATGACTATCTAGAAACAATTTTGTTTAATTACCTATATATATATCCCACGATTTAACTCTGAACTGTTTGTTCTCAGGAGGATGAGTCGAAGTGGATAAAATGAATGTGGTAAGTATGCATGTGCTACAATGTGTGACCAAGGTTTATACTAGTGTTGGCTATAATGGAAAATTAATAGAACACTTATTCTAGATGCCTCTAGACCTAGAAGAAATCTGGACAGCCCATAAGACTCTGCAGAAGTATGAAGAGCATAAAGAGAAAAATGTGCAGCAATGCCGGCAGCGTGAAACACAAAATCACAGATGTATGAATACACAAGGGGGAAGGAAAGGCTCATGTATGTACACCACCACCAAGCCATGACAGAAAGCAGCAACAGAAGCAGAGAATCAGGGCAAAGCCAAGTCTAAATCAAGAAGATGGAGGGAATGAGAGATATAGCTGTCATGAATATAGGCCAGCTGATGAAAATAAAGTGGAAATTCCACAGGGAACATGAAAAAGGGAGAGAAGAGCAGGAAGGAGGGGGCAGGGATACAATTGGAAAGTTATGGGATCAACAGCTACCTTGAAGGGCCAGGATTGAGACTGATGTTGCCAGCTGAAAGAAGCAGCAAGAGAAAAGAGAAGCACATGTGTGATACTGGTGACAAGTATAAGATGCCATGAGGGAAACAAGTGAAGACTGGATAAGAGGATATTTTGAAGCTCAAGAGCAGAAGACAGGCAGAAGACAGAATGGCTGGGAAGGTGGAAAATGTAGACAGTGGATTTGATGGTTTGCAGGACTTACTGATTTGATGATCATAACCACAAGCACACACATGTGGACAGAAGACAAAGAATTTATTATTACAGTCCATGTGCCAGTATATGATGGTTTATTAAGCCAACGGTAGGCGCTAATTTCTTCGGGCACCGGGAAAGTAAAAAAAAAAAAATTAAAAAAAAAAATTTTGAAGTCGGCCAGCAGCTGTCGGGTCGAAAACTGGACGCTCAATTTTGCCGGCGTCCGGTTTCTGAGCCCGTAGCTGTCAGCCCATAGCTTTCAGCGGGCTCGAGAACCGACGCTGGCAAAATTGAGCGTCGGCTGTCAAACCCGCTGACAGCCGCCGCTCCGGGCCAAAAGGAGGTGCTAGGGGCACGATAGCGATAGCGCCTCCTTTTGCCCGTTTCTACCGCCGGACCTAATTTAAATACTGCATCGCGCGCACAGGCGGACTTTACTGAATCAGCCTGAAAGTTTTTTTGTACCTGAGGCAATGGAGGGTAAAACGGCTTGCCCAAGGTCACAAGTAGTGACAGCAGGACTCAAACCCTGGTCTCCTGGTTCGTAGCCCACTGTTCTAACCACTAGGCTATTCCTCCTTCCTCAAAGGTAGAGTTCTCTTCGTCTTAGGACCCACAATGTAGAATGCTTTACCTTGTGCTCTGAGAGGAGAGGCTGATTACTTGGATTTTAGAAAAATAAATGCTATTTTTTTAAACAAGTGTACAGTGGAATTTTAGGTTTTCCTGTTTAATGGGAGTATTAATATGTTTTATTCCTATTATTATTATTTGTTTAAAATGTTATCTTTTAATGTATTAGTGAATTATTTGGAATCCACACTGGACAACAATTTGGAAGCTGTGGAGTACAAGGAAATATAAATACTAGGGGCTGAGCACCTGCTTGTATCACTCACCAACCCCGCCAGTGGGCTTTGTACTCTAGTCTCCACTGCATGCCTAAGTGGAAAATGCAAGAACAGCTGGGTAGGGCAAGAGACTTTAATGAAAGGGAAAGGTGGGGAAAGAGCAATAGAATTTTTTTATCCCATCCCTTCTTTTTTCCCCTTAGCTGAGGGCATGTGGGTATTAAGGGAACCCCCCAAAAAAGAGAAAATGATAATTGCATGATATCATCAAAACGTGGGTTTTATGACTCCATCAACTGAATGTGTACATTATTGGTATAGGAAAATTGGTTCTTATCTGCTAATTTTCATTCCTGAAGTACCATGGATCAGTCCAGATGAGTGGGTTTATGCTTCCTTACCAGCAGATGGAAGCAGAGAACAAAACTTTCAGGCACTGCAACTTAAAAGAGAGTGCCCACCTGCAATCCCTCAGTATTGACCTGTACCCAAACCAAGATGTCTAACTTAAATTCCAATAAACTTTGGGTGAACAGAAACTTAAAGTTGGTGCCCCCAGCAAACTAGGCCCCCTTGAATTAACGCAAAAAACATGTACCAAACTATATACACTGCTTAATAATCTGATTATATCATATGCCAGCTCCACCAGCTTAGCCATATCCAGAAGCGAGAAAGTCTTTCGACAGATGGGGACGAGTCTCTGGACTGATCCGTGGTACTTCAGGAACGAAAATTAGCAGGCAAGAACCAATTTTTCTTTCCTGTTCGTACCCTGGATCAGTCCAGATGAGGGGGATGTACCCAAACTCCTCTTTTCTGGGCGGGAACTCAAAAGTTCTGCATGCAAGACACTCTCCCCAAATGTCATAGAAATGAAACATAGAAACATAGAAATGACGGCAGAAGAAGACCAAACGGCCCATCCAGTCTGCCCAGCAAGCTATGCACTTTATCCATTTTTTTTTTCCCTTTTTCTCTCTCCCACCTTTTACTATTGGCTTCCAGTACCCTCCAGCCCTAATTCCCCTCCACCCCACCACCAATTTAGAGAGCAGCGCCGTATCTGCATCCAAGTGACATCCAGATCAATTAGGGGTAGCAACCGCTGTAACAAGCAGGCCACACCCTTGCCCCATACTCTTACCCACCCCTGTTTTTATTTTTTTGTTTGTTTTTTTTATTTTTTTTAATTTTTTTTGGAGATAGCAGCCCTCCATCCTTCCGCTCCGTGAAGGTGGAACACTAACTACTGGCCACTGGCATCCCGCTCCGTGAATGCCTCTGTGGCTACTGCTGCTCCGTGCAGTGTTTGAATGCCTCTGTGGCTACTGCCGCTCCGTGCAGTGTTTGAATGAATGTCACCTCCTCTGAGGCCCGCACATCCAAATGGTAATGTTTGGTAAAAGTGTGAAGAGAAGATCATGTCGCCACATGAAAAATCTCCTGCGGATAAAGCAGTTGACACTCTGCCCACGAAGTCGCCTGTGCCCTAGTGGAATGCGCTTTCAACCCCTCCGGCATCGACCGGCCCTTAGAGATGTAAGCCCAAGCTACCGTCTCTTTTAACCACCATGCAATAGTGCCCTTGGAGGCCTTATTTCCCTCCTTTGCTCCACTGAAAAGGACAAACAGATGATCAGATCTCCAAAAGGCATTCGTAATCTTGAGATATTGCGAAAGAATATGACGCACATCCAATAAGTGAAGCTCCCTAGCCATCGGAGTATTGGCTGTCAAATTTGGAAAGGCCAGAAGCTCGACCACCTGATTAAGGTGAAAAGAGAACACCATCTTTGGGAAAAAGAAGGAACCGTGTGTAAAGAGTCCTCATCCTCCAAAAAGCAGGAAAGGGTCCCTACACGACAATGCTTGCAACTCAGATATATGCCTAGCCAAACAGATGGCCACCAGGAAAACAATCTTCAGGGTTAAATCCTTCAATGATGCCCTCCACATTGGCTCGAAGGGAGGGCCACACAGAACCTAAAGAACCAAATTCAGATTCCAAGCCGGCCACATCTTCAACACTGGACGACGCAGATGCTTCACCCCTTTTAGGAAACGAGACTCAACCTGATGAGACGCCAGCGGTCTCCCCTGAATCCTACCACGCAGGGAACCCAAAGCTGCTACCTGGACCCGAAGGGAATTATAGGCCGACCCCTTAGCCAACCCTCTCTGCAAGAAGGCCAAGATCTGTGGGATGTCCACCTTTAAATGCTGTACTCTGTTCTGCAAACACCAGGATTTGAAAACTCTCCATACCCGGACATAAGCCATTGAAGTGGAAGGTCTCCGCGCCTGAAGCAAAGTTGCAATCACTGGCTCCGAATATCTCTTCAAACGGAATCGCTGCCTCTCAAAAGCCAAGCTGCTTGACAGAAGCAATTCTCCTGGTCTGAAAATACGGGTCCAAGCCATAGAAACCCTGAAAGACTTCATTTCATTTCATTTATTAAAATTTATTAATCGCCTGTCACAAAATAGGTCTAGGCGATTTACAATAAAACATGCATAAAATAATCTGAAAACACAAAACAACAAATAGTCATACCGTTAACATAAAAAAAAAAAAATAAGCACAAAACAGAACACATTTACCAGAGGAAATTCAAATTGGTTCACAAGTAATAATTATCCATCTTCAGTTCAAAGCATACCATAAGCATATTGAAGAAGAAAGATGAGCCAAGTGAACAGGGCCGTCCACCGCCAGATGCAGAAGGTTCGCAAAACACGGCTGACGCGACCACCGGATGAAGCTTGATGCACCACAGCACCTGACCTACAAGCAGCCATGGAGGAAACGCGTACAGCAAGAGATGCGCTGGCCAAGACTGAACGAGAGCGTCAATGCCCTCTGATCCGATCTCCCGTCTGCAACTGAAAAACGGATCTGTTTGTGCATTTGCTGGGGTCGCCATGAGATCTATCACTGGTCTGCCCCACCTTCAGCAAGGTGAAGGCTTCCACTGACAACTCCCACTCCCCTGGATCTAGACGATGTCTGCTGAGGAAGTCCACCTGCACATTGTCTACTCTGGCCATGTGAGAAGCAGCTAGGCTCACCAAATGTTTCTCCACCCACACAAACAGCTCTTGTGCCTCCAGTGCCACTAGACAACTCTTTGTTCCGCCTTGGCGATTGATGTATGCTACTGTTGTCGCATTGTCTGAGAACACTCGCACCGACTTGTCCCAAATGAGCGGAAGAAACACAAACAAGGCCTTGCATACTGCTCGTTTCCAGCCGATTGATCGACCAAGCCGCCTCCTCTGGCGACTACTGACCCTGGGCTGATTTTCCTTGACAAATCGCCCTCTGGCAATAATAAAGGAAGCTGAAATTCTTCCAACGTTGGATTCCAATGGGCCAATAGAGCCCCCTACAGATGACACTTGAGCAAAAGCCCATGATACTCATTCCAGCGTAGAAGCCATGGAACCCAGGACCTGAAGGTAATCCCAGACTTTGGGTATTGACAGGCTCAGTAACCGAAGAACCTGACTCTGCAGCTTGAGGACTCTCTCTGGTCAGAATCACCTTCCCCAGTCAGGTATCAAAGCGTGCCCTCAGATACTCCAAAGATTGGGTCGGCTTCAGATGATTCTTTATGAAGTTTGTCACCCAGCCCAACGCCCCCAGAAGTTGAAGTATACGCTGGACCCAGTGACCACACTTCAACTCCGACTTCGCCTGTATCAGCCAATCATTCAGGTACGGGTGCACCAGGATACCTTCCCTTCCTGAGTGCCGCCGCCACTACCACCATCACCTTTGTGAATGAGCACAGTGCTGATGTCAACCCAAAGGAAAGAGCCCAAAATTGGAAATGTTCTCCCAGAACCATGAATCTCAGAAACTTCTGGTGTTCGAGCCGAACAGTGATATGAAGATAGGCTTCTGACAAGTCCAACGACACTAGAAACTCTCCTTTTCACACCTCTATTATAACCATGCGCAGCGTCTCCATTTGAAAACGCGGCACACAGTCGGATGTATTCTGTCCAAAAAGTGGAGAGAATACATCCGACTGTGTCTTAAGCGATATACCCCAATTGAGGATGTTTTACTGAGGAATTATATATGACAAATAAGATTGATTCGAGATCATATTAGGTCCAAACTCAATAATCAGAGCCCCTGAGGCAGCCACTAGATGAGTGGCGAAACTCAGCTGAGTCGGGCATTTTTAAATAAGTCTCCACTACAATAAATACGTTAAAGGACACCTGGCGTCTATTTCTTTTGTTTTCCCTTTAATAGCCTCCATGGTGGAGCAGACCAACACACCTTCATTGCCCAGTTCTATTAGTTGTGAATCAAATACTTCTTTGGGGAAATTTTTTTGTATTATTTGGGATTCTCTCTCCACTTCCTGATTGATTTCTTCTATCTGATTTTTAATGGTGGAGATTAACAAAACCATAAGGTCATAGCTACATTTATTAAGGATAGCGTTCCAACAGTTAACAAAGTTCTCATTGTTAGAGAAAAGATGAGATTCTTTTAAGTTCCGCAGGCCCCTAGGAATTCTTTTCACGTGACAATACTCTGCGAGTGTTGCTGCTTGTAATTCCATTCTTATCAGTTTCCTTTTAGATTTCATAAAAGTACTCCAATCGCCCTCCCCCTCCCTTACTGCTGTATCAAACAACCTGAAGCCTGCCAAAATTTCAGCCGCAGCCTGATCTGAAAAACTGTGCATATTCTCCATTATAACACTCTGATAACTTCTTTTAATATGGTGACTCGAAATAACCCTCCACTATATTTAAATAATACTACAAGCACCAGTAATTAAATTACAAAACAATCTGCATATATTGGTAACCTAATCAAGCAAACACACCATGCAGTGCCTCTTAAAATCTCTTATGACATAAATACAATCAGAGATATCCGAATCCTAAGTGTCCAGATTCTGCATCTGGTCCCCCAAAGTATCCAGTGGATCCTGGTCCAGATCATGCCTTGGATCTCCCAGGGCACCAACAGAGTCCTTGTCTCATCTCACCGAAGCCCCTTGTAGCTGATGAGGGTCATCCATATCATCTGAACAATTGTCCTCCGGGGCTCGTTCGAGTTCCATCATACTCAGGATCCATCCTGACTCTACCGGCCCTCTAGCCCTTTTGGCTGACCGGGACTTCTTCAGCAAGGGCCTCTTTGCCCCTAATTCCTTCCTTTTGAGAGAAGTTCCTTTTGAGAGAAGTTCAAAACCCGAGGAAAAAGCCTCAGGGTCTCCCCATCCCCCCTGTGTGTATGTCGGGGGTGAGATGGTGTGTGTGTTTGTCATGGGGCTGGTGCACGTGGTATTAGCAGTGAGCTGGGGATGTGTGCACATTAAAGGGAGTAGGGATGTGGTGCATGTGTGTGTGTGCATTCTTCCCTTTACACTCTTCAATTTGCCCCCACCTATTCTCCCTCCAGTCCTCTCCTCCATGTGTGTGTGGGGGGCATATGCTAGAGGGGGAGGTACAGGTGCAAATTGTGTGTGTGTGTGTGTGTGTGTGTTACAGGGTTGGTATGAGTGACTGATGTGTGTGTAGGGGAATGACTGAGGATGGATGGGGGTATGGTGTGGGTTGGGTGTCTAGGGCTGTATGTGGGAGGGTTAGGGAGTGACTGGTAGGGTGTTGGTGGACGATTGGGAGAGTGTGTGTGGGGGTGTGGGAGTGATTGAAGGTGACTGGGTGTGGGGAGTTGTAGGGTAATAACTTGGCACGTGGTGGGAGCTGTGCACTTCCTCTTTGTACTCTCCACTTTCTTCCTTCTCCTCCTTGTTATGGGAATGCTGGAGGCGGTCCCATTTCAGGGATTTCGTGTACCCTTTGGCCATGACGCAACTGCAGAGGAGCTCCGGGAAGCACCAAGGCAGGCGAGGAGTGTCCAAGCACAGGCTGGAGATGCTGAACCCTGACCTCTGCCGAACATGATCACATAGAAGAGACCCAGCAATGCAATTGTTGGTCTCTGGAGCAGCCCTCCAGCCACTCGATAGCCCTTTCGGACCTGCCATACGGGAACAGCAAATGCGACAGGACGAACAGAGGCTGAAGGGTGAAGACATCAAACTCAGAAGAAGACTTGGAGTGAGACGAGACTCAGGTTGGTTGAAGAAGGTGAGACAAGACTCAGGTTGGTTGAGGAGAAGCTCTGAGACGGAACTCAGATTGGTTGAAGAGAAACTCTGAGATGGGACTCAGAGTGGTTGAAGAGAAGGTCTGAAACGGGACTAAGATTGGTTGAAGAGAAGGTCTGAGATTGGTTGAAGAGAAAGTCTGAGACAGATTGGTTGAAGACGGACTCCGAAAAAGTCACAAGTTGCTTGAAGAGTACTGAGTAGATACTGCCACACCACACGCCCTACACAGCCAGTCAAGGCAGGTCACGGACCACAACTCAAGTTGCTTGAAGGTCGAGACGAAGACTCCGGCGAGGCCCGCCCTCCACAGCCAATCAAGGCCAGGTGCAGACTACGCTGATACGGAACAGGTTTTAGCAGAGTTCATTCGTATGGACGGAGGCAAGCGCAATGGGCATCCAAAGACCAAGACAGGATTCAGCATAAGAAGCTTGGAGTCGGGACTCGGAGCCAGGGTTCAGAGTAGAAGCTCGGAGACAGGACTCGGAGCCAGGAACACCGAGACGGGACTCAGTGAAGGGACACCGAGGCGGGACTCAGTGCAAGGAGGATTAAAAACCAGGAACTTCTGGAGGTTGCACTGCTGAGGAGAAGGTCATCTGGATTAGTGAAGAAGATCAGAACATGAAGACATCCGGAGAGAAGGACATCAGGATTTTAGGGGATCTGAAGGACGACATCAGGAAAATCAGGATCTGGATGGACGAAGACATGGGATCAGACGAGAAACCTTGACAAAGAAGAAGACAAGACATGGAATTCCAACATGGAACAGAGTGCCAACGAGAAGCTGGATGCAGAGAAGTCCTAAGGAGGACTGGCTCTTTGCAAAGGCAAGGATGACGTGAAGACAGACCCTTTTTATAGGGCTGAAGAGAGACTCCCACGATGACATCACTAGAAGGACCACGCCCTCGCTGGCCCTTTAAATACTGAAGAGAGGCGCAGCCTCGTGCATAAGGTGGAAGTGGGCAGGACCTTGGACAGCGGCGTCCCTGCCGCTGAGGGCAGGAGCAGGGCTGGGCCGCGAAACAGGCCCTGACATCAGCAGCAGTGTCCAAGCTGCAAAGAAGAAGCTAGGAGCGGCTCCCTGCCGCAGGAAAGACCAAGAACGCAGGCCCCCTCCCCGAGGGGAAAACAAGGAAAAGTCGGCAGCCCCCTGGCCATGTGAGAATGCTGTCGGCAGCCTCCTGGCCGCAAGGACCACTCCGGGGCGTCACCCTATCGCTAGACCGCAGGAAGGGATGTCGGCGGCCTCTGGGCCACGAAGACTGGGCTGGGGCGGCTCCAGCCGCATTAATGGAGCTTCGGCGGCCTCCAAGCCGCAGAGGAAGGCAAAAAAAAAGGAGGTGAGAGGCTGCCATGGCTTTAGCCAGGCAGAATCGTAACACTCCTCCAGTGAGGATAGGTGTGAATATGGGGTTTGAGTAGAGGGTGTATGTTGGGGAGGGAGTGTTGTAGGATGAAGTATACTCCCCTCCCCCCTCACTGATGTGTGTGTGTGTATATAGAGTTGGGGGTGTAAGGATGAATGTGTAGGGGAAGGTAGAGTTTGGGGTGTGAAGGGGAGGTTGGGCATGTGTGAAGGGGAGGGAGAGGTTGGTGGGATGGGGAGAATGAAGTTACTGGGTAATACATTTAAAACTAATAAGAGAAAATATTTTTTTATTCATTGTGTAAATAAGCTCTGGAATTCATTGCCAGAGGATGTGGTGAAAGCTAGATGTGGTGAAAGCTATTAGTATAGCCAACTCCCAACTTCAGACTGGCAGCCCTGGTGCTGCCTTGGAGGAAGAAGGTCTCATGATTGGAGAACATCAACCTGATGCAGCAAGAAAGGATCCTGTAGCAAGGACCTGCTCTCCAGGTGATGCATTGTCCTTTCGCACCGAGGATATCTCCTCAAGGCCTTCTGCCCAGGAGGGAAGGGTTAGGTCGGCCGTCATAGTTGGTGATTTGAATATTAGGAATGTTGACAGCTGGGTGGCTGGTGGGCTTGAGGATCGCCTGGTAACATGCCTACCTGGTACGAAGGTGGCGGACCTCACGCGTCACCTAGATAGGACTTTAGACAGTGCTGGGGAGGAGCCGGCTGTCATGGTACATGTGGGCACCAACAACATAGGAAAATGTGGGAGGGAGGTTCTGGAAGTCAAATTTAGGCTCTTAGGTAGAAAGCTTAAATCCAGAACCTCCAGGGTAGCATTCTCTGAAATGCTCCCTGTTCCACGCGCAGGTCACCAGAGGCAGGCAGAGCTCCAGAGTCTCAATGCGTGGATGAGATGATGGTGCAAAGAAGAGGGATTCAGTTTTGTTAGGAACTGGGGAACCTATTGGGGAAGGGGGGAGTCTCTTCCAAAGGGATTGGCTCCACCTTAACCAGGGTGGAACCAGACTGCTGGCACTAATTTTTAAAAAGGAGAAAGAGCAGCTTTTAAACTAGAACAAAGGGAAAAGCCGACAGTCGCTCAGCAGCGCATGGTTCAGCGAGAGGTATCTTCAAAGGATACTAATGAAGCATTAGAATTAGGACATCCCAACAGTGAGGTTCCAATTATAAGAAAAGTAGTCCAAGTGCCTGTAACTAAAAACTCTGCTGAACTAAAAAATTCTAACTTATCCCTATCAATTAAAAAGCAGAATGAAAATACAAAGAAAAAACAAACTTTGAAATGTTTGTATGCTAATGCCAGAAGTCTAAGAAATAAGATGGGAGAATTAGAATGTATAGCAGTGATGATGACATAGACTTAATTGGCATCTCAGAGACATGGTGGAAGGAGGACAACCAATGGGACAGTGCTGTACCAGGGTTCAAATTATATTGCAATGACAGAGAGGAGCACCCGGGAGGCGGTGTGGCGCTTTATGCCCGGGATGGCATAGAGTCCAACAGGATAAACATCCTGCATGAGACTAAATGCACAATTGAATCTTTATGGGTAGAAATCCCTTGTGTATCGGGGAAGACTATAGTGATAGGAGTATACTACCGTCCACCTCGTCAAGATGGTGAGACAGAGAAAATGCTAAGAGAAATTAGGGAAGCTAACCAAATTGGTAGTGCGGTAATAATGGGAGACTTCAATTACCCCAATATTGACTGGGTAAATGTATCATCAGTACATGCTAGAGAGATAAAGTTCCTGGATGGAATAAATGACATTTTTATGGAGCAATTAGTCCAGGAACCGACAAGAGAGGGAGCAATTTTAGATCTAATTCTTAGTGGAGGACAGGATTTGGTGAGAGAGGTAACGTGGTGGGGCCGCTTGACAATAGTGATCACAATATGATCAAATTTGAATTAATGACTGGAAGGGGGACAGTAAGCAAATCCATGGCTCTCGTGCTAAACTTTCAAAAGGGAAACTTTGATAAAATGAGAAAAATTGTAAGAAAAAAAACAAAGGAACAGCTACAAAGTTAAAAAGTGTGCAAGAGGCGTGGTCGTTGTTAAAAAATACCATTCTAGAAGCACAGTCCAGATGTATTCCACACATTGAAAAAGGTGGAAAGAAGGCAAAACGATTACCGGCATGTTTAAAAGGGGAGGTGAAAGAAGCTATTTTAGCCAACAGATCTTCATTCAAAAATTGGAAGAAGGATCCAACCGAAGAAAATAGGATAATGCATAAGCGCTGGCAAGTTAAATGTAAGACATTGATAAGACAGGCTAAGAGAGAATTTGAAAAGAAGTTGGCCGTAGAGGCAAAAACTCACAATAAAAACTTTTTAAAATATATCTGAAGCAGAAAGCCAGTGAGGGAGTCAGTTGGACCGTTAGATGATCGAGGGGTTAAAGGTGCACTTAGAGAAGATAAGGCCATCACGGAAAGATTAAATGATTTCTTTGTTTACTAAAGAGTATGTTGGGGAGATAACCGTTCCGGAGAAGGTTTTCATGGGTAATGATTCAGATGGACTGAACCAAATCACGGTGAACCTAGAAGATGTGGTAGGCCTGACTGAAGAGCAGTAAATCACCTGGACCAGATGGTATACACCCCAGGGTTCTGAAGGAACTAAAAAATGAAATTTCAGACCTATTAGTAAAAATTTGTAACCTATCATTAAAATCATCCATTGTACCTGAAGACTGGAGGATAGCTAATGTAACCCCAATATTTAAAAAGGGCTCCAGGGGCGATCCAGAAAACTACAGACCGGTTAGCCTGACTTCAGTGCAGGGAAAAATAGTGGAAAGTGTTCTAAACATCAAAATCACAGAACATATAGAAAGACATGGTTTAATGGAAGAAAGTCAGCATGGCTTTACCCAAGGCAAGTCTTGCCTCACAAATCTGCTTCACTTTGTTGAAGGAGTTAATAAACATGTGGATCAAGGTGAACCGGTAGATGTAGTGTATTTGGATTTTCAGAAGGCGTTTGATAAAGTTCCTCATGAGAGGCTTCTAGGAAAAGTAAAAAGTCATGGGATAGGTGGTGATGTCTTTTCGTGGATTACAAACTGGCTAAAAGACAGGAAACAGAGAGTAGGATTAAATGGACAATTTTTTCAGTGGAAGGGAGTAGGCAGTGGAGTGCCTCAGGGATCTGTATTGGGACCCTTACTTTTCAATATATTTATAAATGATCTGGAAATAAATATGACGAGTGAGGTAACCAAATTTGCAGATGATACAAAATTGTACAGAGTAGTTAAATCACAAGCAGATTGTGATAAATTGCAGGAAGACCTTGTGAGACTGGAAAATTGGGCATCGAAATGGCAGATGAAATTTAATGTGGATAAGTGCAAGGTGATGCATATAGAGAAAAATAACCCATGCTATAGTTACACAATGTTAGGTTCTATATTAGGTGCTACCACCCAAGAAAGAGATCTACGCGTCATAGTGGATAGCACATTGAAATCGTCGGTTCAGTGTGCTGCGGCAGTCAAAAAAGCAAACAGAATGTTGGGAATTATTAGGAAGGGAATGGTGAATAAAACGGAAAATGTCATAATGCCTCTGTATCGCTCCATGGTGAGACCCCACCTTGAATACTGTGTACAATTCTGGTCGCTGCATCTCAAAAAAGATAATTGCGATGGAGAAGGTACAGAGAAGGGCTACCAAAATGATAAGGGGAATGGAACAGCTCCCCTATGAGGAAAGACTAAAGAGGTTAGGACTTTTCAGCCTGGAGAAGAGACGGATGAGGGGGGATATGATAGAGGTGTTTAAAATCATGAGAGGTCTAGAACGGGTAGGGGCACATTTAAAACTAATCGCAGAAAGTTCTTCTTCACTCAATGCACAATTTAACTCTGGAATTTGTTGCCAGAGGACGTGGTTAGTTCAGTTAGTATAGCTGTGTTTAAAAAAGGATTGGATAAGTTCTTGGGGAAGTCCATTACCTGTTATTAATTAAGTTGACTTAGAAAATAGCCACTACTCTACTATTACTAGCAACGGTAACATGGACTAGACTTAGTTTTTGGGTACTTGACAGGTTCTTAATGCCTGGATTGGCCACTGTTGGAAACAGGATGCTGGGCTTCATGGACCCTTGGTCTGACCCAGTATGGCATGTTCTTATCCATTTAAAAAAAGGTTTGGACAAATTCCTGGAGGAAAAGTCCATTAACAATTATTAAGGCAGAATTGCAGAAATCCACTGCTTATTCTTGGGATAAGCAGCTTGGAACTTTTATCTACCCCTTGGGATCCTGCCAGGTACTTGTGACCTGGCTTGGCCACTGGTGAAAATAGGATACTGGGCTTGATGGATTTTTGGTCTAACCCAGTATGGCAAGCCTTATGTTCTTATGAGATTGGGAATGTGTGTGTGTGTGAGGGGGGAGGGATAGGTTGGAGGGTGTGTATGGGGGGAGGGATAGATTAAGGGGTGTGGGGGGGGAAGGAGAGGCTAGAGGGTATGTGGGAGGGGAAGGGAGATGGGGTGGGTGTATGAGGGGAGAAAGAAGTTGGGTAGGTGTTTGTGGAGGAGTCGGGGTGTGCATGGGGAACAGGGTGTGTGTGTGTTGCAGAGGGAGGAGACAGGGGGTGTGTGTGTGTGTGTTGTTCGGGGAAAGATACGGAGAGTATCTGTGTGTGTTGTGGGGAGAAGGAACAAGGGGTGTGTGTGTATTGGAGGGGAAGGTACAAGGAAGTATGTATGAGTGTTGCAGGGAAAAGGTATAGGGTGGGTGTGGTGGGGTAGAAGGTGGTTGGGTGTGGGGGAGGTGGTTGTAATGTTGGGGAGAAGGTGCATGTTGGTGAGGTATTTGCATTCTTTCCCTTCCTTCTCCTGCAGTTCTCCCCTCTCTCTCCACTGCCCCCTCTTCCCAGCCCCCTTCCCTCTAGCCCTCTCCCACTGTTCCTCTCCTTCAGCCCCCTCCCACTGACCCTCCTTCTCTAACCCCCTCTCAATGATCCCTCTCCCGCTCCCTCTCTCCCACTGTTCCTCTCCTCCCCTTCTCACTCTCCTATTCCCCTCCTTCACCTACTCTGGCCTTCCCTCTCCTAGTCCCTACCTACCTTGGGCTCCGAGATGTCTACACAGACACAACAGAATGGTTACCTGGAGCCCCTAACATTTTTATATTATATACATAAAGAGAGAAATGTATTTATTTTATTTATTTGTATTAACTGCCTAATTGCCGAAATTCCAGGCAAATTATAATTTCCACATACATAATTATAGTTATATTAAAAAGAAATGTACACACACAAATAGTAATAACAAATCAAAACCTAATATTGTGGATACAAAAGTTGGAAACACAGAAACATGACTACAGAAAAAGACCACATGTCCTATCTAGTCTGCCCATCTGTCCAATTAATTTAGCATTTAATTCTCACACTTCCTTAGAGATCCCCTGCATTTATCTCATGCTTTCTTGAATTCAGATACTGTTTTTGTCTTCACCTCCTCCATTGGGAGGCTGTTCCACATATCCAAAACCCTTTCTGTAAAGAAAGATTTCCTAAGATTACTCCTGAATCTACCCCTCTTTTAACCTCATCTCATGACCCCCTCCTCATTCTAGAGCCTCCTTTCCATTGAAAAAGGCTCACCTCCTTGTTGCGTCCGTCGGTGCTAGACGGCTTCGCTCCATTTGCCTCACCTTATTCACGGTTCCTCCCACTCACCTGGGTAAGATGGCTACCACAGCGTCTACAGGTCGACCTCTCCAGCGTCCCCGGAACGGCTATGGTGCAGCGTCCTGCCATTGCTCCTCCCAGGTACCTACTAGGGTGTGCGCGCATGCCATGTCTTTATGCCACCCTTGGCGTGAACCTCGAGGGTGTCCCCTCATGCTGACGTCACGCCATCCGGGTAAT
This sequence comes from Rhinatrema bivittatum, assembly GCF_901001135.1. Lineage (NCBI taxonomy): Eukaryota > Metazoa > Chordata > Amphibia > Gymnophiona > Rhinatrematidae > Rhinatrema > Rhinatrema bivittatum. Next base: position 272,037,999 of record NC_042620.1, read on the forward strand.
ATTACCTTCACTAGTTTGTTAGCTCATTGAGTTAGCAAGGACTCAAATTCATTCTTGTCTATGCTACTCTGCCGCTTCCGTGCTGCCGCTGGAAGCTCTCTCTCTGCCCTTCGGGGTAACTGCTAACCTGGGTAACTGCTCCTCAGGGGCCTTCTGCTTTATTTCAGGTGCCTTACAGGGAACAGGTACTCGCTCCTCGAGGGCCTGCTCTCCCTGCCTCAGTGCCTGTACCTTCTTCACATATCTGGTGGAATCGCATACCAACAGCAAACACCTAGTGAGTACTCTAACTCTCAGTCTATCTCATCCACAGTATCTCCTAGCTGGGAAACCTGCTGCGGAACCTCCTATCATCATCAAGGAGAGAAGGGCTCCCTTTGCCGAGGTCCCTGAGACTGCAACTACCAGACTGCCTCACTATTGCCACCTCTGGTGGCTCTCTTCAAGTTGTTTAATAAAGAACTATTTATTTATTTATTTTATTTAAAATCTTTTCTATACCATCGTTAAGTTATATACCATCACAACGGTTTACATGCAGGCACATAAATTCAAGTAGGTGAAAGTGTACTATAGTACATTCTAACAGGTGCCTAAAAGGTTCGGTTACATTATGTCATAAAAATAAACTCTCAATTGTTTAGTGATGTAGGTCTTGACCATGTATATCTGTAAGATATTTATTCACAGGTAAAATTCACATGCTCTGTGTATTACTATTAAGTTAGCTGTGAGGTAAACTTATATGCACATTTTGAGAATAGTGCTGTGTGCCGTTGCTCTTCTGCCTATTCCTGTATACTTTCTATTCTCCGGTCTCTTTGTAGAAGGCTTGTTTAAAAAGCCAGGTTTTTTTTAACTTTTCTTGAAGGTTTTGAGGTCTCTTTGTAATCTAATTTCTAGAGGCATTGTGTTCCACAGTGTAGGACCTGCTAAGGATAAAGCCCTTTCTCTAACTTGGGTTAGTCTCGCTGTTTTGACTGAAGGAATGGTTAAGAGTGCTTTGTTTGCTGATCTTAGGTTTCTGTGTGGGACATGTACCCGTAGTGCTGTGTTTAGCCAGTCTGCCTTTTCATCATGTATTAGTTTATGTATGGTACATAGGGCTTTGTATTTTATTCTGTGTTCTATGGGTAGCCAGTGTAATTCTGCTAGAGTTTCAGTTATATGGTCCCTCCTTCTTTTTCCAGTTAGTATTCTTGCTGCTATATTTTGTAGTATTTGAAGTGGTCTTAATGTTGTATTCAGGAGTCCTAGTAAAAGTGCATTACAGTAGTCAGTGCTGGAGAATATTAGTGCCTGAAATACTGTTCTAAAATCTGCAGGTGTTAGTAGGGGGTTTTAGTTTCCTGAGAATCATGAGTTTCGCATAGCCTTCTTTTACTTTTATCGATATGTGCTGTTTTAGATTGATTTCTGGGTCCATATTATTCTGAGGTTCCCTACCTTTTCAGCTAGTTCTATTTTCTGGTTGTTTTTGAGTATTATTGGAGTTTGAATGATTTCAATATTTTTCGTTCTAAATGTAGAAATTCTGTTTTTTCAATGATAATAACAAGTTCCATTCGGTTTAACAGCTGTTTGATAATATCTAGGTACATGTTAGCTAGGTTTAACGTTTTCTCTATTGTGTCATCGATTGATAGAAATAGTTGAATGTCATCTGCATAAATGTAATGTATGATTCTCAGTCCTGCTAGTAGATGGCATAAGGGCAGCATGTATATGTTAAAGAGGGTTGCCGACAAGGCTGATCCTTGCGGTACTCGTTTCAAGATTGAATTTTTCTGATAATATGTCTTTGATCTGAACTTGAAAGAACCTTTGCTTTGCAATCCAATTTCTTCAAGTCTTTTTAGTAGTATTTTATGGTTTACTGTGTCAAAGGCTGATAAGTCAAGCATTATTAGAATGTAATGTTTTCCGCTATCAAAACCTCTTAGAATATTATCAGTTAGTGAGAGTAGTAGTGTCTCAATGCTGTAGTGTTTGCGAAATCCATGTTGTGATGGATAAAGTAACTAACTGTGTTTGTGCATTATGAGCCTAGCCCAGTGCTGTGGCTCCTCACAGGGCTCCTGTGGTCATCTCCCACAGCACCCAAGGATCCACCAAAACACACTTAACCATAACACTCCTGTGCATGGAAACATTTGAGATATTTGAATGCCTCTATCATATCTCCCCTATCTCACCTTTCTTCCAGAGTGTACATGTTTAATTCTATCCCCATATGCTTTAGAATGAAGACCACTGACCATTTTAGTAGCCACCCTCTGGAATGACTCCATCCTGTTTATATCCTTTTCAAGGTGCAGTCTCCAGAATTATACGCAGTATTCCAAAGTGAGGTCTTAATAGGGACATCTACAGGAGCATTATTACCTCCCTTTTTCTGCTGACCATTCCTCTCACTATGCATCCAAAGATCTTTCTGGCTTTTAATGTTACTTTATCCATCTGTTTGGCCTCCTTAAGATAATCAGATACAATTACTCCCAGATCCCGCTCTTCCTTTGAGCTTAGAAGAATTTTATCTCCAATACTGACCCTTCCCCCTTGGGTTTTTGCATCCTAAATTAATTACTCTTCATTTTTTTTTTTTAGCATTAAATCTTAGCTGCCAGACCTTAGACCATTCCTCGAGCTACATTAGATCCTTCCTCATTTTTTCCACACCTTTCTGGCTGTCCATCGTGTTACAGATTGTGATATCATCTGCAAAAAGACAAACCTTTCTCAATAACCCTTCCATTATGTTGCGCACAAAAAACTCCATTTACCACTACCCTTTGTCACCTCAGGATCCATACCAAGGGTGCACAATTTATTTATAAGTCTTCTGTGTGGAACCGTGTCAACATCTTTGCTGAAATTCAAGTACACTACATCTAGTGCTCTCCCTTGATCCAACTCTCTGGTCACCCAATCAAAGAAATTGGTCAGATTAGTTTGACAAGATTTAACTGGTAAAACCATGCTGCTTCAGATCTTGCAATCCATTGGATTCTAAAAATTCCACTGTTTTAGTATCGATTCTATTAGTTTGCACACCACAGAGGTCAGACTAACTGGCCTGGAGTTCCCAGCCTTCTCCTTATTTACACTTTTATGAACAGAAACACATCCTCCCTTTCCAGTTCTCCAGAACTAGTCCAGCTCTGAAGATGCATTGAAAATGTCAGCCAGTGGAGCTTCTGTTACGACTGTCACTGCCCGACGTCTCCACGCCGCCCTCCTTACCTCTCTGGCGACTCCTCCTGTGGTTGACGGACGTTTGGCTGCCGCGGCATCTTCCTGCCGTCCTCTCTGGCATCCCCGGTCCGGCTTGGGCGCTGCCTTCCGCCATGCTATCCAGTTGCCTTAGGGCGTGCGTGCCGCATGGCCCTGCTTCAAGTACCTTCTTTGGCGCGAACCTCAGGGGCGTCCCCCCTGTGATGACGTCACTCATCCCGGATACAAATAGCCTATGCGATTGCTAGCCGTCGAGTTAGCAAAGGTTTCCAATCGGATGGGATTCGCTCTCCATACCTAGCTACTTTGCCTCCACTATTGGACTACTCTATTTGGGGTACCCGCTCTTCGGGGGCCTTTCTCTCTTTTCTTTCAGGTCGCTGTCTGGAACCGGTACTCGCTCCTCGAGGGCCCATGTTCCTGGACTCGCTACCTGGACTTCTCTTCTGCCTGGAAGACACCGCTGCCTATACCATCAGTGAGTACCATTTATTTCTCTCAGAGCTGTTCTCTGGAACCAGGTACTCGCTCCTCGAGGGCCTGCCTTTACTTCAGCTCCTGTGCTCCATACTGAGAGGCCGCTGTGTGAGTACTATACCAACGAGGCTCTATTCCTGAACCCTGCATATATTGCTTGTACTCACGATCTCAGTTTCTCTCCACTACAGCACAGCCATTGTGGGATTGCTGTTCCAGAGCCTGAGAGACTACAAGCCCAGCCGGGCTACATTCCTGCTCACTACCGCCACCTCTGGTGGCTCCTCAATACTGTTTAATAAAAGATCTGTGTGTGTGTCCTAAAGCTGAGCCTGACCTGTGGCCCCTCACGGGACTTCCCCCCGTAGGCGTGGTCAGCAGCCACAGAGTCCGGGGTCCACCCAAATCCTTATAAAAAATAACAGCTTCCAGGACATCTCTAAGTTCCCTTGGTACTCTTGGATGTATAACATCCGGCTGTATCACCTTATCTACTTTAAGTTTAGTTAGCTCTTCTCGAACATACTGCTCTGAAAATTGATAGAGGTTAACCTCACTTCCAATCTTATTGTGTTTGTTTTATGTGGTCCTGCTCCAGATCCTTCTACAGTGAAAACCGAAGAGAAATATTTGTTAACAATTTTGCTTTTTCCTCTATATATTCCTCCCTTCACCTTTGAGGGTCACGATACCACTTTTTCACTGCTTTTCATCACTAACATATATATATAAAAAAGAAGTCTTGTCCCCATTTTACTGTATTTGCTATTTTTTTTCTTTTAATATTCACATTCCTACTTTCCCAGCTTCTCTTAATTTTTTACAGATATTATCACCTGTCATCCAGTTTCTGCGATCTCTTGTAGTTTATGAATGCTAACCTTTTCTCCCTTACCTTTTCAGCAACTTCTTTAGAAAACTGTAACAATCTTTTTTCTTTTCCCTTTATTTATATTCCTAACAAAAAGATTAGTTGCCCTTATATCTTTTAGTTTTGTCCACTGCCCTTCTACTTCCCCTAAATTTTCCCATCCAGCTAACAACTCCTTGAGGTACTTCCCCATTTTGAGAAAGTTAATTTTCTGAAGTCTGGGACCCTCGCCTTAGAATGAACCCTCGTCTCTTGAATCCTAATGTTGAACCATACAAAAGGTTATAACAATAGCCTTGGTCTAAACATTGAACTAAATAAGGTCTAAAGGTTGTTCAGAAAAACTGATAAAGTGAATCAAACAGATTAAAAATCACATAGTACATAAGAACATAAGAAATTGCCATCCTGGGTCAGACCAAGGGTCCATCAAGCCCAGCATCCTGTTTCCAACAGAGGCCAAACCAGGCCACAAGAACCTGGCAATTACCCAAACACCAAGAAGATCGCATGCTACTGATGCAATTAATAGCAGTGGCTATTCCCTAAGTAAACTTGATTAATAGCAGTTAATGGACTTCTCCTCCAAGAACTTATCCAAACCTTTTTTAAACCCAGCTATACTAACTGCTCTAACCACATCTTCTGGCAACAAATTCTAGAGCTTAATTGTGCGTTGAGTGAAAAAGAATTTTCTCCGATTAGTCTTAAATATGCTACTTGGTAACTTTATGGAATGCCCCTAGTCCTTCTATTATCAGAAAGTGTAATAATTGATTCACATCTACTCGTTCAAGACCTCTCATGATCTTAAAGATCTCTATCATATCCCCCCTCAGCCATCTCTTCTCCAAGCTGAACAGCCCTAACCTCTTCAGCCTTTCCTCATAGGGGAGCTGTTCCATCCCATTTATCATTTTGGTTGTCCTTCTCTGTACCTTCTCCATCGCAACTATATCTTTTTTGAGATGCGGCGACCAGAACTGTACATAGTATTCAAGGTGCGGTCTCACCATGGAGCGATAGAGGCATTATGACATTTTCTGTTTTATTAACCATTACCTTCCTAATAATTCCTAACATTCTGTTTGCTTTTTGACTTCTGCAGCACACTGAGCTGACGATTTTAAAGTTTTATCCATTATGATGCCTAGATCTTTTTCTTGGGTGGTAGTTCCTAATGTAGCATCCCCTCAAGTATTATGCTGCCAAGCGAGAGGGGCTGCAGTGTACAGCACAAAAATCACCACTTTACTGTAAACCTTAACTTCTTTTACTATGAACAGGAACGCAAAACAATACAGAAATGATAAAGCAAAAGAAGGGAAAATAATTATTAATAGCACGCATCCATAAGCCTGACAATCACAAATTGGCCAAATATTTGTCTAATAAATTAAGCAACCTGCCCAGTCAACCAGGGCTATGAGCAACTTGAATTATCAGTAGCAGTCTGTGGATTCTCCTGCTCAGACTGCCCTCTGGAAAACCTGAGGGTTACCCAAGACCTTAAGGGTAGCTGTCATACTAGTGCACAAAAGAATGTTTTACTGTTACTCTCATTAGTCCCCAGTCCAAGGAGTGTATACACACACACACAAAAAAAAGGAAAAATCACAAGAACGTTGGGCCCGGGTATAAATAAGAAAATGGTTGTTAAATCATAGTCAATGCAGGCTGTATAAGTTGAAAAGTAATAGCTCTCTCTGGGGAAACTCCAAGCTTATAGAGGCTCCAAACCAGGGGAAAACAAGCTGGTTCCCTGCCCTGATGCAGGGATTTAGAAATTCAGGGTAGGCCCCTACTTGGTTGGTAGCAAACAGCAGGGATTTATCATGTAGCTCACTGATGCAACAGTCTGGGCCCCTAGAAAGACAGCTGGAATCGCTGTATGGCTGCTGAGCAAAGTAGGATTAATTAGCTGAACAAGGTCCTGCAGGAGGGGGACTTAAACTCTCAGCTCCTGGACTTTCCTTCTGCTGTGCTCTGTCTCCTGGTAGCCATGGGCGAAGGGCAAGGAGGGATCCTAACCCAAACACAGCTCTCTGCTTTCCTTCCCCTGCTGCTCTCTCCCTCGCTGATTTCACACACAGCCTCGTGCCTTTTTTTGCCTCCTCCTCACTGATTGGTCTGATGTTCTCTCCTCTCTCCAAGCGGTACAGATGGCTCCCCATTGGCTCATTTTAGTAACTGAACTTCCTGAGCCTCTTGTAATCTGGACATCGTTGCTATCACAGAGACATGGTTCACAGAATCTCATGATTGGGATACGGCAATACCAGGCCATAACTTGTTAAGGAAGGACAGAGTGGATAGAAAAGGGGGAGGTGTGGCTCTTTATGTCAGAAATAATATCCAAGCATCTGAGCTGCAAGGAAGTTGGGGCAAGGAAGAAGCACTATGGGTCGACCTAAAAACAGATGATGGAGCATCCATTTATATTGGAGTGGTTTACAGGCCTCCAAACCAAAAGGAAGAGCTGGACAGAGATCTGGTTGAAGACATCCATAAGATAGGTAAGAAAGGGGAAGTGGTGATCGTTGGTGACTTTAATATGCCAGATGTAGACTGGAAAATCCCATCTGCAGAATCTAAAAACAGTAGAGCAATAGTGGATGCCATGCAAGTATCTTTGTTCAAACAAATGGTATTGGAACCCACAAGAGAAGGAACTATTCTCGACTTAGTGCTCAATAATGGAGATATCGTCTCTGATGTCAAGGTGGGCGCCCACCTCAGCACCAGTGATCATCAAACGGTTATGGTTTTAATATCACTAAAAGAATATGGAAAAGAAGCACAAAGACCAGAGTTTTACAGTTCAAAACACAGACTTTGAGGAAATGGGGAAGTACCTAGAGGAAGAACTAAATGGATGGGAAAATGAGAGAGATGTGGATCAACAGTGGACCAATCTAAAAGGAGCAATTGCCAAGGCAACTGCTCTATATGTTAGAAATGTAAAGAAAAGCAAAAGAAAAATGAAACCTATCTGGTTCTCAAAGGAGGTGGCTGACAAAATTAAAGCTAAAAGAACTGCATACAAGAAATACAAAAGATCCCAAAGGGAGGAGCACAAAGAAGAATATCTGATTCAACTGAGGGAGACTAAGAAATTAATCAAGTTGGCAAAACGTCAAGCGGAAGAGAGGATTGCCAAGGAGATAAAATATGGTGACAAAACATTTTTCAGATACATCAGTGAAAAGAGAAAAGTCCAAAGTGGTATAGTGAAATTGAAAGGTGAAAATGATCAATGTGTGGAGAGAGACGAAGAAATGGCAGAAATATTAAACGAATACTTCAGCTCTGTGTTCACTAAAGAAGACCCTGGAGAAGGACCATCTCTACACAACAAGAAACTGGAGGGAAGCGGAACAGAGGAAAATCCATTTACAGTAGATAATGTATGGGAAGAGCTAAAGAATCTGAAGGTGGACAAAGCCATGGGGCCTGATGGGATTCATCCAAGGATACTGAGGGAGCTCAGAGATGTGATGGCGGGACCGCTGTGCGACCTGTTCAATAGATCCCTAGAAACGGGAGTGGTGCCGAGTGATTGGAGAAGAGCGGTGGTGGTCCCGCTTCACAAGAGTGGGAACAGAGAGGAGGCTGTAACTACAGACCGGTTAGCCTCACTTCGGTGGTGGGAAAAAGTAATGGAGTCACTGTTGAAAGAGAGAATAGTGAACTATCTACAGTCGGGAGAATTGATGGACCAGAGGCAGCATGGATTCACCAGGGGAAGATCCTGTCAGACAAATCTGATTGACTTTTTGACTGGGTAACCAAGGAATTGGATCGAGGAAGAGCGCTCGATATCATATACTTGGATTTCAGCAAAGCTTTTGATACGGTTCCGCATAGGAGACTGGTGAATAAACGAGAAGCTTGGGAGTGAGTGCCGAGGTGGTGGACCTGGATTGCAATTGGTTGACGACAGAAGACAATGTGTGATGTAAATGGAACCTCTCTGAAGAGAGAGCGGTTTTTAAGTGGTGTACCGCAAGGATCGGTGTTGGGAACGGTCCTGTTCAATATCTTTGTGAGCGACATTGCGGACGGGATAGAAGGTAAGGTTTGTCTTTTTGCGAATGACACTAAGATCTGCAACAGAGTGGACACGCCGGAAGGAGTGGAGAGAATGAGACGGGATCTAAGGAAACTGGAAGAGTGGTCGAAGATATGGCAGCTGAGATTCAATGCCAAGAAGTGCAAAGTCAGCATATGGGGAGTGGAAATCTGAATGAACTGTATTCGATGGGGGGGAAAGGCTGATGTGCACGGAGCAGGAGAGGGACCTTGGGGTGATGGTGTCTAATGATCTGAAGTCGGCGAAACAATGCGACAAGGCGATAGCTAAAGCCAGAAGAATGCTGGGCTGCATAGAGAGAGGAATATCGAGTAAGAAAAGGGAAGTGATTATTCCCTTGTACAGGTCCTTGGTGAGGCCTCACCTGGAGTACTGTGTTCAGTTCTGGAGACCGTATCTTCAAAAAGACAAAGACAAGATGGAGGCGGTACAGAGAGGGCGACCAGGAAGGTGGCGGATCTTCATCGGATGACGTACGAGGAGAGATTGAAGAATCTAAATATGTACACCCTGGAGGAAAGGAGGAGCAGAGGTGATATGATCCAGACTTTCAGATACTTGAAAGGTGTTAATGAACAAAGACAACGACAAACCTTTTCCGTAGGAAAAAAATCAGCAGAACCAGGGGTCACGATTTGAAGCTCCAGGGAGGAAGATTCAGAACCAATGTCAGGAAGTATTTCTTCACGGAGAGGGTGGTGGATGCCTGGAATGCCCTTCCGGAGGATGTGGTGAAGACCAGAACTGTGAAGGACTTCAAAGGGGCGTGGGATAAACACTGTGGATCCATAACGTCAAGAGGCTGCCAATGAAGAGTGGGTGACTCGCCAGAATGATGGCTACTGCCTGGAGTCAATACCCTTATTAAATAAACATCCACATGCTTACTGTTACTCCAACATCGCTCTAAGCTTCAACAGCAAGAGGAAATGTGGAAAAAAGAATTCGCACTCACAAAGAGGGGAGTAGCTGGCTTGTTACGGCGGTTACTACCCCAAATCAAATAAGCCTGATACTTCACTTTCAATGCATATACAGCATAGTTCTCTGATTCAACGGCAGGGGAGAAGAAAAACTGATACTTCACACATCCAGCAGAGCTCTCTGCTTCAACGGCAGGGGAGAAGAAAAGAGGGTTCGCACTCACAAAGCGGGGAGTAGCTGGCTTGTTACGGCGATTACTACCCCAAACCAAATGTGCCTGATACTTCACTTTCGATGCACATCCAGCATGGCTCTCTGCTTCAACAGCAATGGAGAAGACTGATACTTCACGCATATCCAGCATAGCTCCCTGCTTCAACGGCAGGGGAGAAGAAAAACAACCAATAAGGGCTGTATAACATAGTCTGGGTAAAACAAATAAGCATGGGTGTAGCTTGCTTATTGCGGTGGTTACTACCCCTACTACCCCTAACTAATCAAGCTAGACATTTCACTTGGATGCAGCTCCATCACTGCTCTCTACATTAAAGGTGGGGGTGGAAGGGAAATAGATCCAAGAGCTAAGAGAAACAGATAAGTATGAGAGAAAAAATGTGTGAGACTTGCTGGGCAGACTGGATGGGCCATTTGGTCTTCTTCTGCCGTCATTTCTATGTTTCTATGTTTCTATAACGGCTGCTTTTTGCAGCAGCACAAGTCTCATGCTGGATTTAAACTGAAACAATTTTATTATGCCATCTCTCTGCTCCACAGGGAAAAACAACAGTGCCCAGTTGTCCCCTTGCTGCAAACCTGGGATACAGTTGTCACCAGTCCAGTTATTATCTTTTGTCCTTTTATTCTTCTTTTCCCTGGGTTACACCATACCTCCCTGCGCCAGGTAAGGTCTGGGGGCAGGGACCCAAATCAGGCAGTCCGGCCACACTAATATGGAACCTAACATTGTGTAACTACAGCAAGGGTTATTTTTCCCTATATGCAACACCTTGCACTTGTCCACATTAAATTTCATCTGCCATTTGGATGCCCAATCTTCCAGTCTTGCACGGTCCTGCTGTAATGTATCACAATCCGCTTGTGATTTAACTACTCTGAATAATTTTGTATCGTCCGCAAATTTGATAACCTCACTCGTCGTATTCCTTTCCAGATCATTTATATATATATTGAAAAGCACCAGTCCAAGTACATATCCCTGAAGCACTCCACTGTTTACCCTTTCCCACTGAGAAAATTGACCATTTAATCCTACTCTCTGTTTCCTGTCTTTTAACCATTTTGTAATCCACGAAAGGACATCGCCTCCTATCCCATGACTTTTTAGTTTTCTTAGAAGTCTCTCATGAGGAACTTTGTCAAATGTCTTCTGAAAATCCATATACACTACATCTACCGGTTCACCTTTATCCACATGTTTATTAACTCCTTCAAAAAAGTGAAGCAGATTTGTTAGGCAAGACTTCCCTTGGGTAAATCCATGTTGACTGTATTCCATTAAACCATGTCTTTCTATATGTCTACGATTTTGATCTTGAGAATAGTTTCCACTATTTTTCCCGGCACTGAAGTCAGGCTCACTGGTCTATACATCGCCTCCTATCCCATGACTTTTTAGTTTTCTTAGAAGCCTCTCATGAGGAACTTTGTCAAACACCTTCTGAAAATCCAAATACCATTGTCAATACTGTCACAGATAAAGTTAAAATAAGAAATCGCTAATAGCCTGTTTGAATAAGAATGCTTTTAACAGAACTTTAAAAGTTTTGGAACATTCTGTTAGCCGCAGGTTTTTAGATAAAGTATTCCATAACTCTGGTGCAGGGATAGAAAAACAGCATTCACATGTCTCTCCAAGACAAAATGAAATTAAACACGTTCATGTAATGGGCTCAGTACAAAAATACACTTTCTGTACTTATGGAAGCTTTTAAGACTCATTCAATGTATCCTCCACCTCCCCTACACCCCAATTCTTCCAGTCTCTTTCCACTCTGTACCATCATTATCTCCTCCTTCCCTCTCCTCCTGTTATCACTTCCCTCCTTCTTGCCCCCTTCCCTCACCTATTCTCCACATCTTTCTCACTCCTTTCTTCTTCAATCCCATCTTTTTTTCTCTTCTCCTCCCTCAATAATCTTTTCTCCCTTTGCACATCCCCCTTTCTTTTCTCCCTCCCTGTCATTTATTTTTATCATTCAAAAATGCGTTTCACCCCCATCATTGCTATCTCACCAATTCCTTTGTTTCTTCCCCTTCATTTCATTTTTTTTCCCCTCCCTCTTCCTTTCCTGAAACCATCAATTTTACTGTATTTCACTGAACTCCAGAAGCTCTGGAGAGACAGCAGAGTTGGGATGGGAAGAAAAAAAGCCATCCTATTGGCTTACTTCCAGTTGCCTAGCTCTCATCCTAAAAGCGTGTTATGTGACAGTCTACAGCCTATGTTTTTTTGGGTTTTTTGCTGCAATTACTACAACATCAGAGTGGTTTTAATAGCTAGAAAGCTGACCACTGGAAAATGTTTCAAGATCACCAGTTCCATTCAGATTTCTGCCACCATCGTGTGCACCATGAGAAATGAATGTAGATGGAAGTGCCTTTACAGCCAGTCACTAATTTTCATTGTTCTAAACACACTGCACTCACCTCTCTTAACTTCTCATCGCACAGATCCAGCATGGTCTGAGAAATCTGAGTCAGTGGATGCTTTGGCCCTGAGAATTCAAAATAAAAATGAGTTACTGTTACTCTGACAGAATTGCTTGAGGTTTTAAGTGCAGAAGTCTGGTAGCTGTATTGATTCTGAAGAAAACTAGAATCTTTGTAGGTTGTGACACCGATAAATCAACATAAGATATAAAAAAGATCCTGCAATACTGAGCCCACATTGTTGCTCTCTTCAAAGGGACTACAGGGTTGAAGGAAGGAAACTGTATTTAAAGAATGCTGTGAGGTGAGAATGCTCATATTAGAAGTCTCTAGAAGGTTCAAGTGAAGACTGGATATGCATCAAAAATTATCAATTAACTAAAACTTGGTCACTTGAGGGAAGAACATAAGAAATGCCATGCTGGATGAGGCTATGGCCCATCAAGCCAAGTACCCTGTCTCTGAGAGTGACCAGTCTGGACCACAAGTACCCGGCAGATCCCAAAATGGAGAAACTACTTATCTGATAATTTCGTTTTCCTTAGTGTAGACAGATGGACTCAGGACCAATGGGTTATGTGCTCCCCTGCCAGCAGATGGAGACGGAGTCAAGTTTCAAAGCTGATGTCACCTTAGATATACTCCTGTAGTGACCTCAGCCATTCAGTATTCTCTTCCAAAGCCACTGTGGACATACTATTGAAAAACTTAATTTTAACTTGGATATAACTTAATACTTGATTAAAAAACCGGAGACCGCAACTGTACTCAACCAAAGAAGTGCTGGATCCCAGCAATACTATAGATCCCTTGATCGAGGGATAGGGTGACGGCTTACCTGCAACCTCATGGAATCGAGATTTGCCTCATGGGCGATTCCTTGGTACCGATCATGGGCAGCCATGGGCAGGATGCTGAGTCCATCTGTCTACACTAAGGAAAACAAAATTATTAGATAAGTAATTTCTCCATTTCCTAGCGTGTAGCCAGATGGACTCAGGACCAATGGGATGTGCAAAAGTTACTTCTGAATGGGGTGGGAGGCTGCCTGCGGTCCGGTTAGCACCGCTTTCACAAAGGCTGCGTCCTCTCAGGCCTGGATGTCCAGGCGATAGAACTTGGAGAAGATGTGCAAGGAAGACCATGTCGCTGCTCGACAGATGTTGATGGGAGATAGTAGCTTAGTTTCTGCCAAGGATACTGCCTAGGACCTAGTGGAATGAGCCTTAAACTGAAGGGGTAAAGGCTTCCCTGCCTCTACGTAAGCTTCCATGATCATTTCTTTGATCCAGCGAGCTATGGCAGCTCATGAAGCCACTTCGTATTGTTTTCTTCCTCCGTGAAGAACAAACAAGCGATCTATCTTGCACACCGGTTCTGAACGTTCGGGATACTGCACTAAAAGTCTACTGATGTTCAGATGGCGAAGAAGGTGGTAGGGCTTCCGTGTCCTTGTGTCTATCTGGGGACGGTAAGGAAATGGATTGGTTCAGGTGAAACTCCGAGACCACCTTTGGTAAGAAGGAGGGGACGGTGCGAAGCTGTACTGTTCCTGGAGTAAACCGAAGGAACAGTTCCGACATGACAGCACCTGTAGTTCAGAGATGCGACGAGCCGAGCATATCGCCACCAAGAATACAGGCGTAGTGACAGACTGCACAGTGGTCTAAAGGAAGGTCCTGCTAGAAAGTCCAATACTAGATTGAGGTTCCATAGGCGGACTGGCCACTTTAAGGGTGGTCGGAGGTGCTTAACCCCTTTTAGGAAATGGGCCAAGTCTGGATGCGCTGACAGGCGGGTTCCATTCACCTCGGCCCTGAAGCAGAAGAGGACTGTCACCTGGACCTTCAGAGCTGAGGGACAATACTTTGTGCAGGCCAACCTACACAAATTCCAGAATCATGGGGATTTTGGCCGTTCGCAGGGGCACTCCACGTTCCTCGCACCAGGTCTCAAATATTCTACAGATACGTACGTAACAGGGATGTTGAGAATTTCCACGCGTAAAGCAAGTGGCCATCACGGCCATTGAATATCCACGCTTTACGGTCTGGCCCTCTCAAGGGCCAGACCGTAAGAGAATTGAGTTAGGTCTTCGTGAAGAATCGGACCTTGCTGGAGAAGGTCCCTGTGCAGGGGGAGGCAAAGAGGACTCTCCACAAGAAGCCTCCGCATGTCTGCATACTATGGGCGTCTGGGCCAATCCGGGGCCACCAGAAGGACTAATCCTCTGTGGTGTTCGATCTTGTGGATTATCTTGCCCAGTAGAGGCCACGGAGGGAAAGCGTACAGTAAGTCCTCCTCTGGCCAGGACTGGATGAGGGCATCGATCCCTTGGGAGCACTGATCTCATCTGCAACTGAAGAATCGGGGAACCTTCGCATTGTGAGATGTAGCCAGTAGGTCAATGGATGGGAGGCCCCAGTGATCTATTAGGAGCTGGAAGGCTCTGGTCAACAACGTCCATTTCCCCAGGTCCAGGCTCTCCCTGCTCTGACGTTGTCTTTTCCCACAATATGGAAGGCCGAGATCCCTTGTAGGTTTAACTTCGCCCATTCCATAAGGGGGGTCTATCTCCAGAGACACTTGGTGGCTTTTGGTTCCTCCCTGGCGGTTGATGTAGGCAACCGTTGTTGCGTTGTCCGACATCACGTGGATTACCTGTCCCTGGAGTCTATGGCAGAACTGCAGGCATGCTAATCTGACCGCTTGTGATTCCAGGTGGTTTTCTAGCTCACCTCTTCCTAGGTCCATCGCCCCTGGGTTAATTCCTGACAGTGAGCTCCCCACCCTCGGAGGCGTGCATCCGTTGTGAAGACGATCTAGTTTGGTGGGAACAGGCTTACACCCCTTCTCAGGTTAACTTCCTGTAGCCACCACTGGAGCCGAGAACATACTTCCTTCGGTGGAGGTGAACAGAGTAGTCTTGAGACAATGGGTTCCAATGTGACAGCAGGGAGCATTGGAGAGGCCACATGTGTGCCCTCGCCCACAGTACTACTTCCAGGGTTGATGCCATGAGGCAGAGGACCTGGAGATAGCTCCATACTCTAGGGGTCATTGTGGGGGGTTTTTTTGGGTTTTTTTTTTAATTTTGCAGCACTTCAAAGTGGATTACATTTAGTTACTGTAGGTATTTCACTATCCCCAGAGGGCTTACAATCTAAGTTTGTAACTGAAGCAATGGAGGGTAAAGTGACTTGCACAAGATCACAGGACTTGAACCCTGGTCTCCTGGTTTGTAGTCCACTGCTCTAACTACTAGGCTACTTTTTTAGCATGTTCACTGTTTATTGTCTACTGTTTATTATTTATTATTATTGATTGTTCAGAGTTTCTTGTTTATTGTCTACTGTTCTATGTACACCATGTTCATGGTAGTTCCAAATCTGGTTATCTGTAAACCGAAGCGATATGTACTAGTACATGATCTTCGGTATATAAAAGTCTTTAAATAAATAAATAAATAAATAAATAAATAAATAAATACTCCTCCACTCCATCAACCGATGCATTTGGTCCATCAGTTTCCTTCTTCTTGAGGGAGGGAGGAAGACCTTGTCCTACTTGGTGTCGAACCGGACTCCCAGGTACTCTAAGGACTGGGAGGACTTGAGGCTGCTCTTGTCCATGACCCAACTAAGTTCCTTGTAGGAGGGATCTGACCCTGCTGGTCCCTTGGAGGCTCTCTTACAACGACTTCGCCAGGATCAGTCAGTCATCCAAGTAAAGGTCCACCAGTGCCGCCGCCGCCACGACCACCATAATTTTGGAGAACGTTCTGGGGATGGTTGCCAGGCCGAAGGGCAACACCGGGAACTGGTAATCTTGGTCCAGTACTGCAAAGCGTAGGAAACACTGGTGGTCTTGATGGATTGGAATATGAAGGTAGGCCTCCGAGAGATCCAGGGAGGTTAAGAACTCTCCCTGTTGCACGGCAATTATTTTATTTATTTATTTGAAGCTTTTATATACCGGCATTAGTATGCAAACATCATACCGGTTTACATTGCAACTAATAGGCTGAAAATACAATCAACAGGGAGGGGAAACGGGAGAGAGTAAATACATAGTGCAGAGAGCACTGAAAATTACAAGCATTAGATTTAAAACGGTAACAGGCTATTTACAAGAGTCTATATATGAAGTCTTAAATGGTAACAGGCTAATTACAAAAGTCTATATACAATTTAGGTACCATTTATAAGGGGGCTGTTCGTGGAGTTGGAGGGAGGGGAGGAGGATAGAGGTAGATGGATATAATTAATCTGGGTAGGCTTGTCGGAAGAGCCAAGTCTTTAGTTTCTTTCTGAACTTAGAGTAGCATGGCTCAAGTCTGAGTGTGGTCAGGAGGGAGTTCCATTGTTTAGGGCCTGCAATGGAGAGTGCGCGATCCCTTGTGGCGGAGAGGTGGGCTTTTTTTATAGGAGGTATTGAAAGGGTACCTTTGTTGACAGATCGAATGGGTCGTTCAGATCGTATGGGGCAAAAGGGTTCATCAAGCCAGTTAGAGTTGTAGGAGTAGATGGATTTGTGAACTATGGTTAAAGTTTTAAAGAGAATACGGGATGCTATGGGGAGCCAGTGGAGGTCTTTGAGTATGATCAGCTTTCCGTGAATTGGTAATAACCCTGGTGATAGCATTTTGGAACATTTGTAAGGGTTTCGTAGTGGAGGAGGGTAGTCCGAGGAGGAGGGCATTACAGTAGTCTAGCTTTGAGAAAAGGGTAGCTTGGATGACAGTGCGGAAATCATGATAGTGGAGGAGGGGTCTGAGTTTCTTTAGGATACTGAGCTTGAAGAAACCTTCTTTGAGGATGGAGTTGATCTGTTTTTTTAGATTGAGTTGTTGGTCTAGAATTACCCCAAGGTCTCTTACGGTGGGTTGGGACGATATGGTGTTGAAAGCTGGGTCATTGGAGATCAGGGGTTTAGGGGGTAGGTGTGGAGAAAGAAGGAGCAGCTCGGTTTTGGAAGAGTTTAGGGCAAGGTGGATGTTAGTGAGGAAGTCATTTATAGCGGCAAGACATGTGTTCCAGAATGCAAGGGCATCAGTAAGAGAGTTGTGAATGGGTATGAGGATTTGCACATCGTCTGTGTAAAGGTAGAATTTGAGGCCAAGGTATGTGAGGAGCTGACATAGTGGTGTGAGGTAAATATTGAAAAGGGTGGAGGAGAGAGAGGAACCTTGGGGGACACCTTGAGACGGTGTAGAGCGTGGATTTGGCGTTTCCTATTTGACGGCAAATTTTCTGTTGGATAAGTAGGATTTAAACCATAGCAGGGCTAGGCCTGAGATACCTATTTCGGTTAAACGGTTGATGAGGTGGTTGTGATTGATGGTATCAAAGGCGGCTGAGATGTCGAGGAGGACGAGGAGGTAACAGTTGCCCTGGTCCATGCCTCTGAGTATGTGATCCGTGAGGGAGAGCAGGAGTGTTTCAGTATTAAGGTATTTACGGAAGCCGTATTGGGCTGGATGCAGTATATTATTGTTTTCAAGATATTCTGTAAGTTGGATGTTCACAATCTTTTCCATAATCTTGGAGAGGAAGGGCAGGTTTGAGATCGGGCGGAAGTTGGAAGGGTCTTTGGGGTCTAACGTTGGTTTTTTGAGGAGGGGCTTAACAATCGCTTGTTTGAGGGCATCTGGGACAGAGCCTGAGGAGAGAGAGGAGTTTATAATGTCTGCGATGGGTTTGGCAATAGAATTTGGGATGGAGAGGAGGGTTTTTGTAGGTATAGTGTCTGAGGGGTGAGAAGCGGGTTTGAGTTTTCTGAGAATAGATTCCACTTCTTTGGAGGAGGTCAGGTCAAGGGTTTGAAGGGTAGGAGTAGTGGGGGAAGGTTGAAGGGGGGGGGGAGGGGGGGTCGTGGGAGATGGGTGTTGAAATCTGAGGAGGATGTTAGTGATTTTTGTGAGGAAGTGTTGGGCGATTTCTTCGCTCCTGGTGGTGGCTTCGTTGTCAGGGATAGGGGGCTGGGAGGACTTGGTGAGGTCAGCTACATAATTGAAGAGGGCTTTCGGGTTGTACATATATTTGTGGATCTTAGTGGCATAGAAGTCTCGTTTGGTTTTGAGTGTGGTTATTCTATAATGGAGAAGGGTGGTTTTGTAGCTTGAGGCAAGTCGGGGTGAGGGGGCTTTACACCAGATTCTCTCTCGCTGCCTAAGACTATTTTTTAAGGCTCTTAGTTCTGCTGTGTACCAAGGTTGGTGGTTTTTTGTAGATTGTTGTAGTCTTCGTCTAGAGATAGGGCATAGTTTGTCAGCAATTTCAAGAGTTATACTGAACCAAGAGGTGATGGCAGTTTCAGGATTGAAACAGTCAAGGTTTGTAGAAGCGTTGGAGATTGCAAGTGCCTCTCCTGAGCAGGGTTTCCTGAATGTAATAGTAGTGTTGTTTGTATGGGTTGGGGTAGTGGGAGAGTTGAGTGGTAGTGAGGCTTCTACGAGGAAGTGGTCTGACCAGGGTACAGGGGAGCAGGTGGGGGGGTGGGAAGGTAGAAAACAGTGGTTACTAAATATGAGGTCAAGGGAGTGACCAGCTTGATGAGTTGGGGAGGTGACAATTTGTCTAAGACCTATTGCTTGGAGTGCAGTGAGGAACGTCTCACAAGAGGGGGTGAGGGGGGTGGCATCAACATGGAGATTGAAATCTCCTAGTATAATGGAAGGAATTTCGATGTTGATGTTGGCAGATATGAATTCGATTAAGGGGGAAGGATCCCATTCGATGGAGCCAGGTGGGGCATAAATAAGGCAGATCTGTAGTGTGGGGGATTTGAAAAGGCCAATTTCTAGTTTGGGGGGTGAGGTAGAGTGGGAGAGTTTGAGATTGAGATGCTTCTTGAAGGCTAGGAGGATGCCACCTCCTCTTTTTTTTGGTCTTGGGATGGATAGGATTTCATAAGAATGAGACGGTAGCTGGTTAATGAGGACTGTGTCAGTTTCTCTGAGCCAGGTTTCCGTGATTGCACAGATGTCTGGTTTGCAGTCGGTGAGGAGGTCGTTTAGAATGGGGTTTTTTTTGGAGAGTGATTGGGCATTGAACAGAATAATAGAGAGGGATGTGAGTCCTAGAATTTGGTTGAAGGGGGTCGTGAGGATAGGAAGGAGGGACTTGTATGTGGGGGGTGGTTGGAGGGGAAGGAGGCGGGGGCGTCTGTTGTGAGGGAGGTGAATGCGGCGGATGTGGTGTGTGGTCATGGTGGTTATAGAGGCAAGGGAGTAAAGGGAGGGGGAAGGGGAGGGCTGGGTTGGATGGGGTCCAGATAGGAGTAAGGCCTACACAGGGCAGGGTTTGCAGTTACAGTGTGTCTGGCTGGGAGATAGGGCACAATGCAAAGTATATAATGCAGAATATACAATACAGGTTATACGATGTAAGCTATATAATGCAGGTTATACAATGCAAGTTATACAGTGCAGACTATACAGTGCAGATTATACAATATAGATTAAGCAGTGCACTTTCAATGTGTATAACTGGGAGATAAAGCACAGGGCAGGTTCTAGTACTTACAGTTGGGTGTTAGGGGTGATGCAGAAGTTTAGCAGATGGGCGGAAGAGGGATATTGGATGGGAGCCAGGACGGTAGATACAGGGGGGAGGGAACCTGTAGGTAGCGAGGTTTGTGTGAGCGCAGGGAGGAGTAGTCCTGTGGCCAGAGATGTGTGACGAGCTCCTGTGAGGGTGGAGATAAGTTCTTTTAGGGGACGCCAACTCATTCCATGGTTCCTGGATCCAGGTAGGTATTGGCTGCGGGCAATGTCCTTCAGGGCCGTCCGAAGGGGCGCACAAAGGGGCGGGCCCCTTTGTCGCGCTCCGACGCTCGGCGCGTGGTGCCGGAGCAGCAGCAGGCTTTAAAGAGCCCCAGGGCCCTTTGTGGTTGGCTGCTGGTTTGGGGGCGGGCCTTCTCGCCGGTCAGGGCAGCAGCAGGACGACGCTGAGAGCCGCGAGGTCGGGCCCGGACCCAACGGAGGTAAGAGCGAATTTAATGGCCTTACCCCGGTGGGTCTGTGGCGCCGATCGCGCAGGCCTTCGCTCGAGCCGGACGCTGCTGTGAAGAGGGGGATCGCCGCCGTGGAGAGGGAGATCGCCAGAGCAGCAGCAGGCTTTAAAGAGCCTCAGGGCCCTTTGTGGTTGGCTGCTGGTTTGGGGGTGGGCCTTCTCGCCGGTCGGGGCGGCAGCAGGACGACACAGAGAGCCGCGTGGTCGGGCCCGGACCCAACGGAGGTAAGAGCGAATTTAATGGCCTTACCCTGGTGGGTCTGTGGCGCCGATCGCGCAGGCCTTTGCTCGAGCCGGACGCCGCCGTGGAGAGGGAGATCGCTGGAGCAGCAGCAGGCTTTAAAGAGCCTCAGGGCCCTTTGTGGTTGGCTGCTGGTTTGGGGGCGGGCCTTCTCGCCGGTCGGGGCGGCAGCAGGACGACGCTGAGAGCCGCGTGGTCGGGCCCGGACCCAACGGAGGTAAGAGCGAATTTAATGGCCTTACCCCGGTGGGTCTGTGGCGCCGATCGCGCAGGCCTTCGCTCGAGCCGGGCGCCACCATGAAGAGGGGGATCGCCGCCGTGGAGAGGGAGATTGCCGGAGCAGCAGCAGGCTTTAAAGAGCCTCAGGGCCCTTTGTGGTTGGCTGCTGGTTTGGGGGCGGGCCTTCTCGCCGGTCGGGGCGGCAGCAGGACGACGCTGAGGGCCGCGTGGTTGGGCCCGGACCCAACGGAGGTAAGAGCGAATTTAATGGCCTTTAAATGGAATTTAATTATGACAGAGCGAAGAGTTTCCATGCGGAAGTGAATTATCCGCAGATGACAGTTGATGCTCTTGAGATCCAGGATGGGTCGGAATGAACCCTATTTCTTGGGTACGATAAAATAGATGGAGTAACGCCCCGTATTTACTTGGGGTATAGGTACCTGAGTTATAGCCCTCAGACTGAGGAGCCTTATCAGCGTGGATTCCACTGCCAGTTTTTTGTGCTGGGAGTGGCAAGGTAACATCATGAATATGTCCCGAGGGATACTGTGAACTTCCAGAGCGTATGATGTCCAGTACCCATTTGTCCGATGTGAACTCGACCCACTGCTGATAGAAGAGGGATAGTTGGCCTCCTATCTCCTCGTCCTGTGGTTGGGTGAGCCAAACTTCATTGGGAAATTTGGGTTGAACCTGAGCACAAACTTGTTCCACTTTTTGGTTGTCTGTTCCGAAAGGACTGAGACCTTCCCGAGGATCGAGATGTCTGAAATGAAGAATTTCTGTAGGGCTGGAAGCGCTGGGAGCCCCTGGCCCAACTCCTCATAGGTGAGGGGCGCTGCGACCTCTTTTTCTTATAATCGGTAGCCAGGACACTGGAGATTCACTCCACATACTGGCTAGCTTCTCCAATTCACTTCTGAATAGGAGGGTCCCTTAAAGAGCATCTTTGTGAGGCTCGCTTTAGAAGTTGCATCTGCTGATCAATTTTGCAACCATAGCTGTCTTCTGGTCGCCATCATTGAGGCTACTCCTCTAGCAGAGGTACGCACTAGGTCCGAGCTTGCATTCGCTAAGAGGTCTGCGGTGGGCTCAACCACCTCTCTGGAATGTGCCCCTGAGCTATCTGCCTCTCTTGAGAGAAGCAGATACGAACGAGCAACCAGGGCACAACAGGAAGTGATCTGCAGTGTCATTGCTGTCGAATCAAAGACTTGCTTAAGGATGGATTCCAACCACCTATCATGAGCATCCTTCAGAACTGCTCCTCCCTCTACTGGGATCATTGTTTGCTTCGAGACGGCGCAGACCAGGGCGTCCACTTTCGGGAAATGCAGGCATTCCTTGACCGCTGGGCCAGAGGGTACAAGGCCTCCAAGGCCCGACCTTTAAAACTTGCTGCCGGGGCATCCCATTCCAGGTCAATCAACTCCTGGATGGCTTCCAGCATTGGGAAATAGCAAAAGGCTTTCTGTAGAGGCACCAGGATGGGATTTCTTCTTTGGTTCCGACATATGGTCCGTGCCCGAAACTCCCAGAATCTTCAGGGTCTGGGAGACTAGGGCCAGTAAGTCATCTCTGTGGAAAAATCGAAGCATGGTCCGATATAGCTCCAGGCCTGGAAGTATTTCCCCATCTTCCAATGAATCTGCATCCCCATTGTGATCATGGTGTGTGGGTCCTTGTCAGGGATACCCTTGGTGAGGCGAGGCATGTCCTGGGGCATATTGATAGGGCTGGGAGGGTGAGACTGTCCCAGTTGGGGCTCAGCCCGGGCAGGGGCAATCGCTGACTGTGCTTGAACAAAGGCTTGTAGGCCCTGAAAGAATTCCAACCAGGAAAAGGCCACCGGGTCCATATTTAGCCCAGGAGGAATATGTGCCCTCTCCCGGGGAGGACACAGTCCCAGAATTGCACAGGTTCGGGGGTGCTACCAGATAAGTTCGTGGCTGACCCATCCACCGACTAGGAGGGGCTGGACTTGGAAAGGTTCTGAGAGTCCAGCCCTCCCTGGGCCTCAACATAGTGCTGGCACAGGAAGGATTCCAGGTCAGACTGTGCAGCCCTAATATGGCAGGCAGTACAAAGGGAGTATTGCTTGAGCTTCTTTGCTGCCGGGGCCATAATACTCTGTAGCCTGTGCATTCAGCCAGCTAGTGCCTCTCGAGTGTGCACAGACTTGCCTCATCGTGCATAAATCTAAGCGACCACGCGTGCACGTGGTTATGTGCGCAGTTATACGCACAAAGGCTGGCTCGCACCATGCGTACCGACGGACGAAGGGGGAAAAATGGCGCCACACCAAACTGCATGCAAAATGGCACTGCCGTGGCCTGCCACATGGAGTTTCCACCAAGCCTGAAGTGGGGCATAGCCCAACAGGGGGCCGCTGAACCCACTCGGAAACCTCCTTCCCTCGCCCTAATGGGATCAGGAACGACGTCGGTACGGCATGCCGAGCAAGGAGACCGGAGGAAAGACTTACCGAAGCCCTTCCCCATCTCTGGAAAGGAGGAGTTCTTTACTTACCTGGTCTCAGCACTTACTGGCTGAGTACAGAGACGGTCTCCGGCTGCGGGGGGAGAGGGCTTAGGCAGTCACTGCTGCAATCGGCTTCCTGCACCCGCTGCCTTTCAGCTGCTTCAGCAGCAAAGTCCACGCTGGGAGCCAGCTACCGCGCCAAGGCACACTTCTGAGGGATCTTGGAAATCACCTCAGGAATTCTCAACTGGGGGAGGAACCCTTAGATATCATTGCAGGAGAGCGGGGCTCGATCTTTTTCTCAATTTAAAGGTAAATTTCTCCTTCGAACTAGTGCTGCAATCCTGCTAAATACCGCTGCTGGTGTGGGGATAGTGTCCACATCTGCTAGGAGATGGGGAGATACTGAATGGCTGAGGTCACTGCAGGGGTATATCTAAGGTGACATCAGCTTTGAAACCTGACTCAGTCTCCATCTGCTGGCAGGGGAGCACATAACCCATTGGTCCTGAGTCCATCTGGTTACACGCTAGGAAAAGTACATTTTTTTCTAGTTTCTTACTCCAAGGAATGGCAATGGCTTTTTCTAGTCTATGTCCAAACACTGGGAAAATAATAACGGTACTAAGTTCCAAGTTAAATAATTTGAAATGAGAGAAAATGTTTTCAGAAATGGGTGATATAACTTTAATCTCAAAGCTTTGCTACTCATAATTCGTGCTGAACTGGAAAGAATATGCATGGATAAGATGATGATGATGCAGGGGCAGGGCTTCAGATTTCTTAAGAAGTAGGAAACATTCTGGGAAAGGGGGGAGCCTATTCAGGCAGGATGGGTTCCATCTCAATCAGGGTGGAAACCAATTGATGGTGCCAACAATTAAAAAGTTGCTAAAGTAATTTTTGAATTAGACCATGGGAGAAGGTTTACAGTCACGCAGGAGCACAAGATTTAGAACATAAGAAATGTCATGCTGTGTCAGACCAAGTTCAACAAGCCCAGCATCCTGTCTCTGACAGTGACCATTCCGGATCTCAAGTACCTGACAGATCCCAAAAAGTAGATCTATTTTTTGTTATTTAATGGCTTTTTCTAGTCTACCTAGCTAATATTATTTTATGGACTTTTCCTCCAGGAACTTGCCCAAACCTCTTTTAAACCCTGCTGTGCTAGTTGCCTTGGCCACATCCTCTGGCAACAGATTCAACAGCTTGATTGTGCACTTAGTGAAAAATACTGTAACCCTCCACCATTTGGCAGACGAGTTTGAGGGAGCCACACAGTTCCCAGGAGACCATCACGTATGAGGCCTCTTGACTCTCCTTTGCATTTCTAAGCTCTAGTAGCTCCTAGGATGCTGAGGATCCAAAGGCGGGGAGGAGGTATATACCTCTGGGGCCCTCATAGACGTGATTGTTGGTGCTCAACAGTCACTCCGTGTCATCTTAACTCTCAACCTCTGATCACAATACTCACTGTAGATGGCTTTTCCAGGCACAGCTGAGTACAAAGACTGATGAGGAGGCAATGCTAGTGTTCAACAAAAATGTAACTTAAAAAACAAGATCCAACTCAGAATTGCAAAAATCATGAACAGAAAAAAAAAATCACAATGCCAAAGCCAAAGTATATCTTTGTCCATGGTGCCAATACGTCTGACCCTGTCTCCCTGAACCAAAGTTCAAAACTCCTTCCCTGTAGAGGGTAGGAAAATTTTCTTCATGCACTTACATGTGACAGAGAGGAACCCCCCCCCCCCCCCAAAAAAAAAATCCTCTTTCTCCAAAAACTGCCCAAATGATCTTCAAAAATCCACTGCTCTTTCCCCACACTGTATACTGGATGCAGGGGGTAGATTCACTGGAACTCCAGCTTTTTAGATAAGGTAGGTACAGCCTTCCTGTAGAAACAGATCAAAAAGATGAAAAACTCTCCAAAACCACCAAGAGGATCTCCAAGGCTCTATCCTCAAGCATGCCCAAAAAGATATCTATATATATTCTCTTTAATTGTTCAGTTGTTTAATTAACCCATTGGTGTTCTTTTCTTGTTATTCATCAGTATATTATTTCACAAAACACTTTATTATATTCTTATACTGCCTTATTATTTCTCTCTTTATATATAAGCACCAAACCCATTCCAAAAAAAGGGAACGGTAAAAGCTGCAGGTGGATCCTCAAAATGCAAAAATTCCAAGAAGGCAGGCAAGGAAAATATCTACTGATGGCTGTGGAACTCCAGTCACAATACTTTCTACAATTTAAATCTGTTTCAGGGAATGTCCCCTTGTTGTAACATTATTTAAAAAAGTAAATAACCTTCTAATGATTTTATAAGTTTCTATCCTGTCCACTCTGTCATCTCTTTTCCAAGTTAAAGAGCCCTAACCTCTGTAGCAGAAGAGCCCTAACCTCTATAGCAGGGCTTCCCAAACTGGGGTCAAAAACCTTCAGATGGAGGTCACAAGTGTCTCCTATGGCAGTGTTCTTCAGGCACCAACAACAGCACAGCATTAGTAGTGGAAGTCAGCATGCACTCACAGGCCTTATGCTGATTTTCATTAGTAATGCAGATGCCGCTTGCAGATTATCAACTGCTTTGTGTCCACCCATAAGTGAAAGGGAGGAATGAATGTGCATGGGCTGGAGGAGATTGCCAATGCTCCTCTCTCCTCATCCACCAAGGAACCTACCTAAAAGAAAAATGTTGCTCCTCTCAACTTGCCCCCTCTTCACACCAGTTTTCATCCACTTTTGGCCTTGAGCCCAAAGGAAAATGTTACTGTTGACTCTTGACATCTGGATGAGGGGCTGGTGAAGGGAGGAATCAAATGCAGGAGGGGTTTGATGGTTGGGATCAGGTGGAGAGGGTTGGCTGTGGAGGTTGGGAGAGGGAAATGTAAGAAAAGAGCTAGGGGTGAGAGGGGATCCACTGGGAGGGATACAAGACAAAGATTGGAGGGGAGGCAGTGAAGCTCTGAATTGAACGACAGGAGATGAGAATGACAGTGAGGAGGAACTGGGGGATGGAGTGAGGAGGAAGGGTGACAGAGAATCAGTTGGGGAGTTTTAAGAAGGGCTTGGGTTGCGAGAGAATCAGTTGGGGTATTCAAAACAGGCCGGAGGGGGTAAGAGAGAGGGGATGGGTGATATACAAGGGCATTGGTATGACAACTAATAAAATGCAATAATGTATTACTATCTGTTGGCTTACGAAAAATTTTAAACCGGAAAACAAAATCTACATAACTAATCAAAATATCCAAAAAACTTATTTGGCATGCATCAGCAGTGTAAGTGCACTGTAAATTCTCATTACAATGGATTGACCACATCATAAATTCTCGCAGAGATTCAAAGCTACCAGACCATAAAATATATCTATGTAACGCTTCCATAGTTTAATCTGATCCTTAAAAGAAGAGACCAATAACATTTGTTCTTTAAAGGCTCCCACATAAAGGTTGGCAATGTCAGGGGCCATAGCGGCCTCCATTGCTACCCCTTCGATTTGTTGATAAAAGTGATCATCAAAGCAAAAAACGTTTTCTTTCATTGCGATACTCATAAGATCACTTAGAAAACAGGTAGGAGCCAAAGGGAGCCATTAGGTACCAGACACAGTAGACAGTATTGCCAAAGAACTCAGGATGTATTTCATCCGTGAAATGCGTCACAGTTTGTGGCTCCTCCTCTGTGATTAATCAGTCATGTAAGTGTTGGACACGATCCATTAACTATCTGTTTTGAATAAAGGCTTGTTTTTTGTACCTACCAATTTTTTGATGGCTTTCAATTTCAAGTAGTTCTACAGAAATTTGTTAAGAGTTTTAAGATTAAAAGCTTTCTTTGCAGATAAACCTGAGAGACAAGAAGACCGTTCAGTGATAAAATATCCATCTACTTGGGTTCCTCCAGGCCCTACTGGCAGATGAAATTTATTGTGGATAAGTGCGAGGTAATGCATATAGGGAAAAATAACCCATGCTATAGTTACACAATGTTAGGTTCCATATTACGAACTACCACCCAAGAAAGAGATCTAGGCGTCATAGTGGATAACACATTGAAATAATCGGTTCAGTATGCTGCGGCAGTCAAAAAAGCAAACAGAAAGTTGGGAATTATTAGGAAGGGAATGGTTAATAAAACGGAAAATATCATGCCATGTATCGCTCCATGGTGAGACCACACCTTGAATACTGTGTACAATTCTGGTCGCCGCATCTCAAAAAAGATATAGTTGCAATGGAGAAGGTACAGAGAAGGGCAACCAAAATGATATTGGGGATGGAACAGCTCGCCTATGAGGAAAGGCTGAAGAGGTTAGGGCTGTTCAGCTTGGAGCAGAGATGGCTGAGGTGGGATATGATAGAGGTCTTTAAGATCATGAGAGGTCTTGAACGAATAGATGTGACTCGGTTATTTACACTTTCGAATAATAGAAGGACTAGGGGGCATTCCATGAAGTTAGCAAGTAGCACATTTAAGACTAATCGGAGAAAATTCTTTTTCACTCAATGCACAGTAAAGCTCTGGAATTTGTTGCCAGAGGATGTGGTTAGTGCAATTAGTGTAGTTGGGTTCAAAAAAGGTTTGGATAAGTTCTTGGAGGAGAAGTCCACTAATGGCTATTAATCAAGTTTACTTAGGGAATAGCCACTGCTATTAATTGCATCAGTAGCATGGGATCTTCTTAGTGTTTGGATAATTGCCAGGTACTTGTGGCCTGGTTTGGTCTCTGTTGGAAACAGGATGCTGGGCTTGATGGACCCTTGGTCTGACCCAGCATGGCAATTTCTTATGTTCTTATAGGTGTTGGGGGTACTTCAAATAAGTTTGTCCCTATGATGCTATTATTACTGTAGTGTGAATATATACCTCATGACAAAATATACTGAAATGCTAACATGTAGATCAAAGGTAAAAAAGATACAAGTTTACTTTTAAGTTGCATTTCTCTTAAGTTGCACTTCTCACTCTGGGCTCAATTTACAAGAAATCAAATGATTTACAAGAACCCTAACTTCATGCTACGTGACCTGTTCAATAGATCCCTGGAAATGGGAGTGGTGCCAAGTGATTGGAGAAGAGAGACGGTGGTCCCTCTTCACAAGAGTGGAAGCAGAGGGAAGACTGGTAACTACAGGCTGGTTAGCCTCACCTCAGTGGTGGGAAAAGTATTAGAGTTGCTGCTGAAGGAAAGAATAGTGAACTATTTACAAGCAGCAGAATTGCTGGACCGGAGGCAGCATGGTTTCACCAAGGGAAGGTCCTGTCAGACGAATCTGATAGACTTTTTTGATTGGGTAACTAAGGAATTGGATCGAGGAAGAGCACTTGATGTGATATACTTGGATTTTAGCAAAGCTTCTGATACGGTCCCGCAGAGGCTTGTGAATAAAATGAGAAGCTTGGGAGTGAGTGCCAAGGTGGTGGCATGGATAGCAAACTGGTTGAAAGACAGAAGACAATGTGTGATGGTAAATGGAACTTACTCAGAAGAGAGAGCGGTGATGAGCAGAGTGCTGCAAGGGTCGGTGTTGGGATCAGTCCTGTTCAATATCTTCGTGAGCGACATCGCGGATGGGATAGAAGGTAAGGTTTGTCTATTTGCGGATGATACTAAGATCTACAACAGAGTGGACACGCCGGAAGGAGTGGAGAGAATGAGACGTGATATAAGGAAGCTGGAAGACTGGTCGAAGATATTGCAACTGAGATTCAATGCCAAGAAGTGCAGAGTCATCATATGGGATGTGGAAATCTGAAAGAAATGTATTCGATGGGGGGAGAAGGGCTGATGTGCACGGAGCAGGAGAGAGACCTTGGGATGATAGTGTCTAATGATCTGAAGTCGGCGAAACAATGTGACGATAGCTAAAGCCAGAAGAAGATCGCCAGGGTCATCACCAACTCAAGGAAAGCTGATCACATTACCCCAATACTCAAAGAACTCCACTGGCTCCCCATCGCATCCCGAATTCTCTTCAAAATTCTAACCATAGTGCACAAGTCCATCCACTCGCACAATTCCAATTGGTTGGATGAACCCTTTCGTCCTATACGCACTGAACGACCCACTCGCACTGTCAACAAAGGCACCCTCTCCATTCCCCCTTTGAAAAAAGCCCACCTCTCCTCTACTAGGGACCGTGCACTATCCATTGCAGGCCCTAAACAATGGAACACCCTCCCTACCACTCTCAGGCTAGAGCCATGTTACGCCAAGTTCAGAAAAAAACTTAAAACATGGCTCTTCCGACAAGCCTACCCTGATTAAGTACACCGACTTCTGCAAGTATCTTGCCTACGCCTTGTATATTCCTGTAAATAGTCCGTTGCAGTTTTTATTTATTGCTTTAATTCCTCCACCTCCTGCTCTTTGTATACTCCTCCTTGTTCGCCCTCCCTGTTCATTGTAATTTCTACCTTTAAAGTTACATTGTAAACCGGTATGATGTATGCATACTAATACCGGTATATAAAAGTTTTTAAATAAATAAATAAATAAGAATGCTAGGCCACATAGAGAGAGGAATAATGAGTAAGAAAAGGGAAGTGATTATCCCCTTGTACAGGTCCTTGGTGAGGCCTCACTTGGAGTACTGTGTTCAGTTCTGGAGACCGTATGTCAGAAGGGACAGAGACAGGATAGAGGCGATCCAGAGAAGGGAGACGAAAAAGGTGGAGGGTCTTCATCGAATGACTTATGAGGAGAGATTGAAGAATCTAAATACGTATACCCTGGAGGAAAGGAAGAACAGGGATGATATGATACAATCTTTCAGATACTTGAAAGATTTTAATGATCCAACGTCAACGACAAACATTTTCTGTTGGAAAAAAATCAGCAGAACCAGGGGTCATGATTTAAAACTCCATGGAGGAAGACTCAGAACCAATGTCAGGAAGTATTTCTTCACAGAGAGGGTGGTGGATGCCTGGAACGCCCTTCCAGAGGAAGTGGTGAGGACCAAAACTGTGAAGAATTTCAAAAGGGCGTGGGATAAACACTGTGGATCCATAAAGTCTAGAGGATGTGAATGAAATGAAGACAAGAGGCATGGGGGTGGATTACGGGAATGACGGCTACTACCCTTATTCAAAAAACATACACACAGTTAATGCGACTCCAACATTGCTCTATGCTTCAACGGCAAGAGGAAATGTGGGAGAAAGGATCTGTATTCACAAATAAGAGTGGGAGTAGCTTGGTTGTTATAGCGGTTACTACCCCAAACTAAATTAGCCTGATACTTCACTTTCAATACATATCCAAGCAAATCTCTGCTTCAATGGCAGGGGGGAATGAAGAAAAGAGGATTCATATTGCTAAGGCTGGAAAAACAAATAAGCGTGGGAGTAGCTTGCTTGTTATGGTGATTACTACCCTGAACAAATCAAGCCTGTTACTTCACTTTGAATAGATATACAGTGCAGCTCACTGCTTCAACGGCAGGGGGAATGAAGAAAAGAGGAATTATATTCAGACAGCAATCAACAAGGACTAAATTGAACAGGCTGGGCAAACAAATAAGCGTGGGAGTAGCTTGCTTATTGCGGCGGTTACTACCCCTAAACATTTAGGCTTGATACTTCACATTGATGCAGCTCCAGCACTGCTCTCTACATCAATTGGCGGGGGTTGAAGGAAATTAAAACAAAAAAGTTACCAATAAGGGCCCTGCCCTCAGCAGTCAGAGTAACATAAGTATGAGAAAAATAAGTATGAAAGCTTGTTTGGCAGACTGGATG
Organism: Rhinatrema bivittatum; assembly: GCF_901001135.1. Lineage (NCBI taxonomy): Eukaryota > Metazoa > Chordata > Amphibia > Gymnophiona > Rhinatrematidae > Rhinatrema > Rhinatrema bivittatum. The sequence goes on from NC_042620.1 coordinate 272,068,988, forward strand.
GGCCATTTGGCCTTCTTCTGCAATCATTTCTATGTTTCTATATTTCATTAAAATATACATGAGATACAATTACAATATTATCAAAGTGATGTTGTGTTAATGTCAAATGAATTATGAGAGGTTGAAGGACCTAAATATGTATGGAGGAGAGGAGAAGCAGAGGAGATATGATACAGAACTTCAGATACATGAAAGGTTTTAATGATGCATGAGCAAAAACAAACCTTTTCCGCTGGAAAGAATCCAATAGAACTAGGGGAGGGTGACTCAAAATCAATGACGGGAAATATTTCTTCATGGAGAGGGTGGTGGACGCCTGGAATGCCTTGCCAGAGGAGGTAGTGAAGGCAAAAACTGCAAGATTTCAAAAGGGCATGGGATAAACACTGTGGATCCCTAAAGGCAAGGAGGAGGGGAATGAAATAAGAGGCTTGGGGGTAACTTGCTGGTATGGTGGATACTACCCTTAACAAATAAGCCTTCATACTGTGATGCAACTCCATCATTGCTCGCTGCCTCAACGGCAGGGGGAAAAGAGAAATTGGATTCAGTCAACAACCAACAAGGATACTGAACTGTACAGTCTGGGAAAACAAATAAGCTTGGGGGTAACTTGCTTGATGCAGCGGTTACTACCTTTAACCAAAAAGCCTAATACTACACTTTTGATGCAACTCCAATATTGCTCTCTGCTTCAAATGCGGGGGGGGGGGGGGGAAATTGGACTCAAACAGTAACCAACAAGAGCCCTGATCTTGGTGGACTGAATAACTGTTAAGTATGGGAAATTGGTAACTATGAGAGTTTGCTGGGCAGACTGGATGGGCCATAAGGTCCTTTTTTGCCATCACTTCTATGTTTCTATGTTAACTAGTTAGAAAAGGTTATGAAAACAAACAAATGTAATCATTGGTTTAGATGATTAGAGATGTAGATCCTTTTTAATGCCTGGTATCAGAATATTTTCTCTCAGAGAGAACAGATCCTGTTCTACTGTATGGTGACATGGTGTTCTTTCCGTAAGATATATCTTATTATATTATAGATTTGTATTTAATAAAAGGAGTTTCTCTTAGATGCTGGCTTTAAGCATTTATTTAAATCACAACATAAGGCTCTAATTAGTAACAAAAAGCACCTGATCTATTTGTTTTGCTTTTTGTACTGAAGCAGGTTTTCCCTAGGCACCTACATAGTACTTGCTATTTCTCTATTAGTCTGGCTGGGTGGCTTTGCTGGATAATGGCATTGTGGTGAGCAATGAGGTGGTAGGCATTTGAACAGATTTAATGGTACTAGATCACAGACTTTAGATGAGGATTTAATTAACGTAGACAGATGGAATCTGAAGTTTTGTAGATATCCATAACAACTGGTGGGTTGTTTGTAGATTGCTGTTCTAACTGGATGTCTTTTGCCTAGAATTGTGTACAAGAAGTTGATCTTATTGATGGAGTGCTCCAAAGTGAACTTTATGCAACCTCTTGGGGGATATTACAGAACTATGGTGTGGGCTACTACCTCCAGTAAGTAGAGCTCAAAAGGAATCAGCAAAGATCTTTAATTATTGTTTAAAGGACATGGGAGACTGGCTGCTTATAAAAACAAACTTAATCCCAATAAGACAAAGCTAATTTGAATCCAGAATCTAATGGTGTTGTCCATGTTGAAGGCTCATGTGCTTCCCCCTAATTTGGAGGTATGGGATCTGGGAGTAATATTTGATTGAACTCTAAACTGGAAACAAATTCATTTGGTAGTAACCAGGGCCTTTTTAAAACTACGCTTATTCCAGCAGCAATACCCATATTTTGGGGGTTTTTTTAGTTTTTGTTATGGTTCTCAGGATTTTTTAAATCACCAACTGAGCTTAAAATAATTACACAAGTACTGGTTTCATCAACCTTAGATTACTGCAATGGATTACATGTGAGACTTCAAGCTAACCCAATTCACAAGTTTCAGTGGCAAGAGTCATACATGGGGCCAGCAGAAGAGAAAGAATAACACCTATCTTGAGGGAGTTATACTTGCTCTCTGTACATCATTTAAAATAATGTCTCTTGCATTTAGAATTTTGAAAGGGATCAGTCACATCTATTTGAAAAACCAGTTAAACTAATATAAACTGGTTCAAATATTAAGCTCTACTCAGCACTCCTTCTTTAAAATCTATTATGATAGACTGGATATGAATTGAACAAAGTGGAAATTGCTGAAATTTTTCAGGATTAAAGGGTGAGGGGAATCACCCAGTAGAAGGACTTCAGTGGTGCAGGCATTAATAGAAAGAGGGAACTGCAGTGCTGCTGGATCTTTGTGTTAGGACAATGGGAATTACATTAGTGTAGGCTCTCAGAGCCAGAGAATAAGGGGATGGTACAGAAATATACAGGACTTGTAATTCTTCATTGTAGTTCTTACCATTGTATGTAGCACTGTTCTTCACAATTAATTCCACTTGCTCTCGGAACTCCTCACGGGATGGATACATGCGTCTCCGAACATTCTCACGTAAGGTTTGCAAGTCCATAGGCCGAGTGATGATCTTATAATAATCTTTCACTACTTTAGCATTAACCGGAGTGTGGAATGGGTAAGTCTGAAAAAGAATCATGTGCGTTAAAGACATTAGATCAATATCAGTGCTATGTCCTCCTTTGCAAGTAAGCACTGGGATTGCTCAGTATTTCTCTTTAGCTCAATAATAATCTACAAGCATCCTGAATCATTCTTATTCAACAATATTACTTATTAGGATTTTGTATCATTATGATTATACAGTTTCACCTAAAAAGATCCTCTTCAGAGACCTGGAATCATTATTACTATTTATAAAGTACCAGTGGGAGTTCAGGTAGTCCGATTTCTTAATTGGTTGACAAGTTCCTATTCCTAATTCAGTTGACCAGAGGTACATGGTCACAGTACATGGCTGCTGGCAGGGATCCTGATACCATGCCATTGGCAGGAATCTCACGCAATCTCAAAACAGGGCTTCTGGTAAGGATCCTACTACCGATTTAGAAAGCCTTTCTGCAAGGTGGAAAAGCCCAGGTGAATAAAGTCTCAAATAGGTTTTCATACATTTAACCCACAACCCATCAAAGTCCTACAGGATCTGTGTGACAGAGTGTATCAGAGAAATCCTCAGAATACCTTAAAGGACTAGTCCCAGTTGTCTGGTCTCGGTCCACTTTAAGACAAGGCATTTTGGGCACAGGATGGCTCTCCTGAGGGGGAATATAGCTTAGGCTTAGTGGAGAGCAGACAGAGGCCCTGGGAGATGAGAAGAAGGCAGCTCCTACAAAGGTAACCGATCTATGTTTGAGAAGTAGTGCTGAGGTAAGCAGATTCTCTTATTCATCTGACTGTAAATAATAAAGTTTGTACAAGAAAGCTGGAGTCCAGACTGAAATTTATCCTCCAGCCAAACACATACTGCTCATGCTGTGCCACATATGGTGAAAAATAATTCACCACAAGAATACAGAAGACTTAAGTTAAAGAAATATGACGACCATCATACACAAGGACGCTGTTGGCACTCACTTCAAGAATAGTTGGTAAGAGGTAGACCAAGTCTCTTTAGTTATAATCATTGGTCATCAATTGGACATTCCCATGGCACATTTTTTTGCTTATCTAGTGTAGACATTATGCACTGTCAATCTGTTGGGGGAGTGTGGCTCTTCTTGCCCTTTCTGATGCAGATGAAACCTTTTTGGAAGCTATTCCCCGTTTCAATAAAATTGGTTATTTGGGTACGTTTTTTTGTACGCGTCCTTGTCCTCTCCTCACCTAGAAAAACGGGCTAAGCAATGGCGTATGGACTTGTGGCTTGAGATCAAGATTGATATGCTTTATAAATGTCTGGTTCCTGCCAATCTGCTAGAAATTCAATTTAAGAACATACACAGGTTTTATTTATCCAGAGATCTAGGGGCTAAGATGGGCTTCTGATGAATGTTTGAAATGCTCCCATTTGCGTGGTGATTTTTGTCACGTGTTCACTGAATGCCCAAAGCTGCAATTTTAATGGCACTAAGTATTTTTGGCTGTTGAACGTGTTCTGGGATGCACTGTCACATGGGATGGTGGCCTCTTGTGCTTGTTTCTTTTTACTGATACTCAAGCTCATCCTGTGGGGGGGGGGGGGCAATGGTTTATTGTCCTATCTCTAACTCTGGCTAAAAAGATCATCCTATCCCATTGGATCTCTGCTGTTATTCCACTTTTTCGGGAATGGCAGCAGGCAATGCTTCATACAGCTGCACTAGAGCTCCTGAGGAAAAAAAGACTTGGGTGCCAAAAAGATGATCCTATCTTTAAAGAATTATTTCATGCTCTGGGTATTTATTTATTTATTTATTTGAAGCTTTTATATACCGAGGTTTAGCACATGCCTTCACCCCGGTTTACATTGAAACGAAACAATGATACATAGAACAATTTGAGAATCAAAAGTATATGCAAATAGCATATGGATTAGGTTGTAACAGGAAATAACTAAAAATAACTTAAGTCAAATAACGAAAATGAAAATAGAAACGAAAAACGAGGAAGGTATATACAAACTCGTGCTCTGAATACAAGAAAGTATGAATGGGAAGAGAAGGAAAAAAGGGGGGGTGGGGTAGGCAATGGAAGGAGGAAGGGGTAGGTATGCGGAGAAGAGAAGAGGGGAGAAGGATGGGAAGCTTAAGGCATCACAATTGTGGATTGCTTAAATCATCATTGAAAGTCTGGCTGAAGATCCAGGTTTTCAGTTCTATATATAGTATATATATATATAGTATATATATATATATATATATGTATAGTCATCTCGATGGAAGGATGAGTAACTGCATTTCACTTTTTCTTTCTTGTAATTATGCTGAATTGGGAGCTCCTGTGTGCTGTTCTAGATGTGTGAATGTGGGCTGAATGAGGTGTACATGTGTTTGGGGTACGGTGGGGGGGGGGGTAAATTGGAAAATAAAGAAGTGACATGTAGCATTGGAATCGGATGTATTGCCTGCTGTTCCTTTGTTTCTTCTGCCCATGTTCTTTATCCTGTTTTTGGCAATTGTTTAAGACATGTTGCTTCAATAAAGATTATGTTACAAATAATCATTGGTCATCAATTAAGGTACACAATTAAGGATGCTGTCAGACCTAGACGTTATCTACGGAAGCATTTACTGAAACACTGAACAAGTGTCGGGCAACAGGAGTATTGAAATGAAGAATTATACACTGAAAATTCTACCATGAGATAAGTAACATTTTATGTGCAAATAAAAAAAAAATGATAAAAATAAGAACTCAATTGATGACCAATGATTATAACAAAAGAGACGTGGTCTACCTCTTGACCAGATACATATTTGAAGTGAGTGCCAGCAGCGTCCTTGTATATGATGATGATCATATTTCTTTAATTTAAGTCTTCTATATTCTTGTGGTGAATTGTTTTTCAACATACTATTATATTCACCTGAGTGGGTTCTTCTTTTTGAGTAGTGCCACATATGGTGGCAGCAATGGGACTTTCTGCACTAAGCGACTGCACAGGTAGAAGCCCAAGTCTCCAGAAAGAACCTGGAGAGAAAGAAGTTTGTTGAAAATATTTGCAAAGGCAGAAAATCTTATTAAAACTGGAAAAGAAAGATTTTTTTTTTTGGTTTGTTTGAAAAGGTACTTTTGCTCCAAGCAGAGCACAGAGCATAACTTAGGCAAAGGAGCACATTGAGAAAAAACCAAAAGGGAGAAAGCAGAGTTGTTTACCTTCATCGGATGGAGCCTAGCATGGAACTTTGATCTCAAAGATTCTAGAGCTTTCAGCATGCCCCACTGAGCATGTGCAGCTGCTCATCACCCTGCCCCCTAGGCAGAGTCCCTCAGTCCATGATATAGCTTATACATGGAGAAACCAACTCCCAGGGTAGGTGGGAGGGTTTTGTGAGGTTTAACAACCTGCTGTCCTAGGAGAACACCTGTTACAGGTAATCAACTCTACTTTCTCCTAGGACAAGTAGGATGGTAGTCCTCTCATATGGGTGAATACCAAACTACAGGCTGTCTGAGGACAAAGCGGTAAACTGCATGGTCCTGGAGCACTACTCCCTCCTTTGCCTGAGAGGCAGCCGACCCACCATGGGTGCAAGCTGGAGAAGAGTTGGGTTTTATAAAGAAAGCCAAGAAAATGACTGAGACACAAACGCTCATACGTAGCAGGGATGCCTGAGGTTCGGGAGTGATACGCGTGCAAGCAGAAGCAACAGCGCATCACGGAAAACAGTACAAGCAAGGTTTCTGACAAAACCAGTGGATCTAGATCCTCCTGGATACAGGAAGGAACCAGAAATATAAACAAGCGAGACTCTAGGACGAAAATCGCAGTGTTTCTTCGGTGTGAAAAAAACCAACCAAAAAAACAAACTGGGGTCCGAGAGCCCTCCAGAAAGAGACTGTCAACCATTGACAGCTAAAGGTCTGGAGAAGAGTGCCCAGGCATGGCTGGTAGGCTGAATAGGCAGAAGAAACCCATGTCATAAGCAGTAAACCACAACAGGGGCTGGGACAGACACTACGTGCCGAAGCATCAGACCTCAACTGACCACGCAGGACAGCGTCAAGGGTTTCAGGGGATGAGAACAATCCCCAAAACAGACCTGTAGCCCAAAGCTTCCCAGCATGGAGATAAAATAGGTCTGAAGCTCACTCAAGAGCACCTGCCAGACCCAGTTCATATATCCTGTTACAGGATAGAAAAGGGAGCACAAAAGCCTTTGGGCAACCTAGAGAATGAGAAAAAAACTAAGGAAGTATATCTCTCCCTGCAGGTATACAGAGAGATACCACGGGCTTCTCAGCTTCATCTCCACTCCCCCCGACAAACCAATCAGAAGGAGCGAAGAACACAAGGAGGCAGACCGGTGGACCGTCGGGGCAAGCACAAGTTGCCAGGTTATCTATCAATCCGAAGCGAACAACTCACTGCCAAAGACAGCAAGGTGTAACCCACTGAGATGGTGCCCTCAGTATTTTTGAAACAGCGGAAACTGAGAGCGATTGCCAAAGGGGAGAAGTCCCAAAAGCTCTAACAGGAGACAGGAAGCCGGGGAGACACAAGCGCACACTCCGGTAGAACCTGATTGTATTACCAGCCCGGAAACTCAAAGGGCATCAGGGCAGGCCCAGGGCGATCTCGAGACAGAGTACCAAGCCACCCGGCTGCGATATCATTACCCCAGTCATGAGTGAATACACTTCCCCTCCTAAGGGAGCATGTGGCCCAGCAAGGGACAACGCTGAATGACGCAGGATTGCGGGGAAGAATAGCTTGCATACGACTGTGAGCAGAGGGCAATAGCCCTCATGTGGGGTACTCTGCCCCCAACTTCTGCCATGGATTGGCAAAAAGGTGAAAGGCAAGATTGCCTAGCTGATGGACCGAAACACTCCTCACAGAGAAGGGTCCTGCAGGCAAGGTTCACCGATGATAGCGATCCTTAAGAAAGATGCCCACAGAGCCTAGCAGATACCAAGGTAACACCCGAACTGGGGGGAAACCTGGAGAGCTACCGGGGAGCAACACTGGACAGGCTCCCTCGAGGTTAGACATGCTGTGCCTCAAAGCGTCCAAGGGAGAATGCTACTCTAGACTATTCTTAGGACTGACGCCAGTCAGCGCAGTGGCATCCCTTGTCCGGGAATGGAAACAAGGGACACCCCTCGAAGAGGTGCACTGTGGGGAGTCCATAGGGGAACCCAGTCGAATCTCCCCTCCAGAGGGGAGAGGGAGGCAGCAGGATCAGGGCCTTCTGATCCTGAAAGACCTAGCAACTCCCCAAAGAGAGTTGAGGCGACCAGCTCAATACAGGCAGCCAGCTTCGGATAGGGGAGGTCGCCACTGCAATCCTCAGAGGGGCCCCAGCTGAAGACGGGCCTCGAACTCCGCTACCGCTCCCCAGCCCTGGCCTCTGAGGAAACACACCGATTCAAAGAATCAGGGCTCTGGATCAGAGAAAACAATTGCTCAGGGACAGAGCTCCAGGGGATCGTTCCACAACAACATGGTAGAGGGCGAAAGACATTCCTCTTCTGAGAAAGGAGAGGACACTTGAGTCACTCTTGCGATCTCCATTCACCTCAGGATCTGACTAGGAGTGCAGTCTAGGTTAGCCCTGAAGCTGCAGAATACAACCAGCTGTGAACACCTGGAGGGAACAATGCACACACACACACACACACACACACACAACACACACACACACCAAAGTCCAGGCAACAGAGGATGGGCAGACTCATGCAGTGGTAACCCATCCACGGATGGAAGCACATCCAATCCTGAGCTCCATGGTTGTGGGAGAAATCCCACGCTCCAGCGAGGACAGAGAATCACGTGCTAGAGTTGATAGCTACATGCCGCCCCACGACTAAGCACAGAGCGTGTAATGACAGTTACTCCGCCATTGCTCTTCAGCACTATGCAGTACGGACTGACACGGAGGCTGAGACTTTGCAGAAATATGGCAGAACTCTAGTGTGGCTGAGGACTGCACAGCCAGTGAGAATGCTGCCTGCCAGCATCTGAGGCCCTTGCAACAGATGCCTTATCTGTCCCAACATCTCAAGCTGCATGTCAACGCCACAGTAACTGCAGTGGAGTAGAGAGGACAGTGTGAAGATATTGTTCCCAGCACCACTGGTGCTCTGGGTAAGGCATGGTGGAGGGTGGCGGTATAAGGCAACGCCCCCTTTAGTACCTGAGAATGCTCCAATAGGCAGGACATCGAAACTGCATCGGAACCAGCTCACCTGCAAGTCCCACAGGGAATGACTGCAGCGAAGTCCCTAGCAAATGCAGGTGCTTATGGAGGACTCCGGACACATCCTACAATCTATAAGTAGTTCGCTGGTAATTAGCACCATTCCTGGGGGCCCCAATGCCCGAAGGTATGGACTATAGGAGCCATGGACGCCTGCAGGGAGAGGCCCCACAGCCCTCTGACAGGCCATCGATATCAAAAAGGCACAGACAACCACCAGTGCCGATGGCAATTCCCCTCGGCTCCCCGATTTATCCAGCGGTGTCGATGCTGCAAGCTAGATGGCCTCGCAAGCATTACGGCTGACGAGAGCCTCGCTAGCACCAATTAATATCGATGGTGTGCACATCTTGGCAGGGCCACCAACACTGGGATCGTCGGCTGAAGGGATAGCCCTGAGCTTCCCAGTGCTCTGTAGGGAACACCACCCAGGAACACTGAGGGCACTGTGCCACTACATACAGATGTACCAATGCACCAAGATGCCTCGAGTAGATGGCTACCTCTGCGCTCAGTCCATAAGAGGCCAAGAACCCTTGCCCCCCGAGGGCTGCAGGGTAATGTGAGGGCTTCAGAAAGTCCCAGCGGTCAACGGCCACAGGGGTGACAAGGGCTCTCAATGTTGAGTCCGGTGCCTGGTTGCTGGAGCTCAATGTAGTCGAGGCAGTAATAAGAGGCATAAGTGGTCCGAAGGCCTCTCTGGTAGTCCCCCTCCCCACCTCAATGGTCTTGAGGGCATCAATGGTATTGGGGCAGCACTGCATCGCGATGGCATTGAGGTCATGTTGGCACAGAGGTCATGCACCTCAGCAACCTATAGCATATAGGGTACGCGCCTCAATGGCATCGAGGTCCTCTGCAGCATCGATGCTAGCACCTCGACAGTATCGAGGGCCTGCCCCTGCTTCAACCTCGACAGCCCCGAGAGTCGTCATGCACGGACCTTGATGGATCAAGGGTGTCTATGGCATCGAGGGCCCTGTGGGCATTGACAGCACAGTGGCATCGATGGTACCGTGGTCACCACAGCACTGAGTGCAGTGAGGGTACCAAGGCATAGCAAGCTGCAAGGGCATAGAGGCATTGAGTGCACCGACGCATTGAGTACACCGAAGGCATGGTGACATCAAGTGCATCAAAGGCACAGTGTCATCGAGTGCATCTAGGGCACCGTGGCATTGAGTGCCCGGACAAGTGAACCAAGGGCACCGTGCCATGGAGTGTATTGTGACATCAAGCATGTTGCATCACGGCACCGAGGGCACGAGGTTTTGAGGCACCATGTCATCGAGCATGCCACATCACGGCACCGCTGCACTGAGGCCTCGATGCCCAAACTGATGCAGTGAGACTCCAGTTCCACCAACGCCAACAGCACACCTCGATGGCAACAAGGATGACCCTGGACCTCAATGGCGTCAAGGGGACCATGATACCGAGGATGGGCCCTGTCCCTGACGCGGTCCCGACATTGATGCAACGGACGAATGGTGTGCTAGTTACAGCTGTACATGGGCAACTATTCATGGGCATGGCACCAAGGTGCGGCAGCAAGCTGCTAGCCCAGGCTCCGCTCACCCTCTCTCCCAGGGAGATTGCATTGCCAAGGCTGGCAAGCAGGAGGGGAGGCAATGTCATCCAGGGCTCTTGCCCATGGAGACTAGTTCCTTGAGATGTGGGGAGTATGAGCTCTCCCCTCTACAGAAACGGCATGGTCCACCATCGATGCCGAGCATTCGGTAAACCGCCATGGAACTCTAGCCCAGGTAGAACTCCACCGAGTCCCCAGGCTCAGTGACCTACTTGGATCACCGATGGACTGCATAGTTCAGTCCTGTCAGCACTGTGGAAAAAAAGAAAAACAGAACGAGCAAAGAGAGGACCCAAATACAAAACCTGCAGGAGCAGTTTTTTTTTTTTGATTACGAGACTCTGCCAGGCTGCACAAGGGAGAATCCACCATGCGACCGGCAGACAATTGAAAAAAATAATAAAACTACCAGAAAGAAAAGCTGGTCTCGAAAAAATCACTTACAAACTGTAAGAGAGCAAACTGAATATTGTGAAAAACGTTTTCTGATTAAAAAAAAAAAAAAAGAGCACGAGCTCCACGAGATAACAGCTCAGCGGAAAATAGAGACTGAGGGACTCTGCCTAGAAGGGCAGGGTGATGACTACAGCTGCACATGCTCAGTGGGGTATGCTGAAAGCTCTAGAATCTTTGAGATCAAAGTTCTGTACTGGGCTCCATTTGATAATGTCACCCATATGTGAGGACTACCATCCTGCTTGTCCTAGGTGAAAAGAAAATTCCTGGGCCTCGCTACAGGGGCAGTTTAAAATTTACTTACAACAGGCAAAGAACAATAGCTTCATCTGGAGAGAGGGACTTAAACAGTAAGTTAACAGCAAACAGGCAGGAATTTATTTTGTGGAGAAAGAGAAAAAATAAGAGAAAAGAGGAGATTTTTTTTTCTTGTGCACTTGAACAAGTGGGTTTCTTCCTTTGGCCTAGTTTAAAAGAAAGACTGAGCAGGATAGAGCCCTCTGAAACAAAAGCAGCCGGGTCTGCGTTAGAATTTAAAATGGAGACCTGGATCGGAAACCTCCAGGATGGTCAAAATCAATTCCTGAAGACCCTCATAACAAGCCAGATTTCCTGGGTTGATGCCAAGAAGGAGCCTGAAGCAGGGTTTGCTCTCATAACCTCCAGCATACTAGATCCACAGCCAGAGAAGGGCTTGAAAGCAGAGGAAGTGCAGCACCCTGTGAGTCACCTAATTGGGTTGTACTGTCCAGAAGCACAAAGACTGGGAGATACAAAAAGGTAGTCAGCTTGGCCAAGGTCAACCAGGATCATCCCAGAGAATGGCCTGAAGACAGCATTACAGGGAAGCCTGGTGAAGCGTCAGTGGAGCTGGCAATAACAAAGGACAACCAAGATTATTCCAGAGAGTGGCTTAAGGAGGATGTTACAAGGAGCCCTGGTGATGGGCCAGAGAAATCAGGGACAACAGCAGGGGGGTGGGGTAGCAGATGGCACCCAGAGGTCAAGAATAGGCCCAGTGGAGGATAAGAGAAGAATATGGAAGATTAGTAAAGGAATTCACAGTAACCATGACCCAAGGGAGCTCATGATGGAGCCTGGTGGTATGGATTTCCATGAAAGGGCAGGAATCCCATGTGCTACCATGAACTGGAGAGCAATAGCCAAGCTGGATTCAATAGCAATAGTACCTTAGTATGGCTAATCCACTCCTGAGGACTGTGTAACACAGGAAGCTGGGGGTCTGAAGCTAGAGCAAGGAAAGGAAGGCATTGAGGGGGAGGTAGACATCGTGAGCCTAAGTATCCAACAAGCAGAGAAGAAACCAGAGTGGATTCAGGAAAATTGGGCCACCAACCGTCAGTAAGTTGAAGAGGCTGAGGAGGCCAGGAATGAAGAAAAAATGGAGATCCCTGAAGTCTAGCCTGAAGAAGACATGCTGCAACTTGAGTCTTGTGAATTGGGCATTTCAGGGGAATGAGACACTGGGACTAACCAGGGCAGGTCACCCGGAGAACCAAAAGAAATTGGGGTTGTACAGGAAAACCTTAGTTAAAAACTCAAAAGGTTGGGGGAAGGGTACTTCGATAGACTGGGCAAGGTGTTCCCTGATTTAGAACCTTGTACCCTAAGAAAGGAGGGGGGTCAGAATGGGAAAGATGAACTCCCAAGTTAAAACAGGATCCAAAAACAAGTGTAGTGGGTTCCTACTGTGGGACTTTCAATCAGGCAAGATTGAGCTGAGGGGGAGGGTATGTGACAGAGTACACCAGAGAAACCTTTAGAACATCTTAAAGGGTTGGTTCGATTTGACTGTAAATAATAAAATTTGTACAAGAGATTGCTAGAGTCCAGACTGAAATCTGTCCTCCAGCCAGCCACAGACCACTTGTGCTATGTCAGAACCTGTAATTTCTAGAAAGACTAAGGCTAGGAAGAGTTATATGACATCAGAGGCGCACAATGCAGTAGGCTAATGAGCTGCTGCATTAAAAAGGAGGCGCTAGGGGAAATTGTGCGTCCCTAGTGCCTCCTCAGCATTGGGTGCCAGGAGATGTACCTGTCAGTGCAGGTTAGGAAAATGTACGCTCAATATGAGCATCCATTTTCTCCCGCTACCGGCACAATATACATGGCCTGGACCGTGTATTGTGCGTGTATATTGGGCTCCCAGAATTTTTTCCCCCCCAAGACTTTTTTGTAAAATGCTGCTTTCTGCGGCCAATCTAGAAGATAAGTGCATGACTGGGATGTGCGCAGGCTACGCGGATTTTAAGAAACCCACAGCCACATCCGTATCTCCCACTACGTGCACTGAGAAGGATTTCTTAAAAAGAGGTGAGCCGGGATAGTACCATCAGCGCCCAAGCACATGCTGGGATCCGAGCACCTCGAAACCTGCTGCTGCTTCGGCCTGCGGGTAAGTATAAAAACAAACAAATCTACAGAAGTCAATGGGGTTTTAGGGGTCGGGGCTGGTAGGGTAAAAGGGAGGCAGGTTAGGCAGGGAGTTTAGAAAGTTTGCTACTTTACAGGGGCGAACTGGGAGGGAACTGGGAAATGGGGCTATTGTGTCGCCGTGTGTATCTACTAAAATCCCCCCCCCCTTCTTTACACACATTTGCACCCACGCGTGAATATTAAAATCTATCTTTTAATGTTTTTTCGTTCATTGTTCCCACTTTATGATAATAAACTTAGTTTGTTAGCTCTTCCTACCTTGGACTGATTAGCGATCTCAGTATTGTATCTGGTCGGTGGGTATTTTTCTAGGAACTCTGTGACACTGGGTTGTGAGGGGTCTCAGTGTCCCTAGAAACCACCGGGGCTTAGCTTGCGGGTGGGATACTTGCCCAGAGGCAAGCAGGAACCCAGTTGGCAGGTGGAAAGTTGCCAGCATAGGAGCATGTAAGCAGGTGCAGGTGGAGCTGGGCAGTGCTTGGAAGGACCCTCCGAGTGGCCACAGGGTTACCCTGTGTGGGTTTTAGGGATGAACTGTGGCATTGTGTGTTATTCAAAGCCTTATGGACCAGGGACAAGCCCTTAAATGCTATCCTTGCCTCCACTGGAAGTCACTGTAGCCTAATCAACACAGGCGTAATATGAACCCTCAAAGGAGTATCTGTCAAGATCCAAGCAGCTGTAAAGCTTCTATACTATACATTGTGCAAACTGTCAATTAATAATAGTAATTTTTAGGAAGATTGTTTAATTCTTGTCATCTACTATCAGGTCTGTTTGAGAATACACTATCTGATGTCCAAAATGATAACAGCTTTTACTAAATTGTCTTAATTAGAATAAATCTAAATGTATTATTATAATGCCCACTACAAATATTGGTGGAAGAATGCATGAGGGGGATAGATTGATAAACTGAAGTATCGGGTATTTTTAATGATCAGTTTGTTTCTTGAACAGTACAGTGTAGCTATTAATGATGCCCTGTTAGTTTCAGATGGCTCTACTAACGTTACACACGGAAAATTCTGTTGTCGTGCTGCTACATCAAGATAGGAATAGAAGGTTGGGGGATATATAGGGTGACTTCTCAAGCCTTACTGCTTAGTAAGTTTCCCTAAGGTTATAGCAAAACAGTTCCACAGTTAAACTTGAAGGATTAAAGGGGAACCAATGTAAACATACAACAGATAAAAGATATAGTGGTATGATAGTGTTGTTAAATATTACTAATACCAACTAGTGGAATTGGCAAAGTTACTAGGTCCCTTATGAACTGATGTCTACATAGAAGCTATGGCTATTGTGTAAAATTCTGAAACTAAATGGGAACATTATTGTTCCTTGTATCCTGTTGCAAGCAGCAGCATTCCAGCATGCCCTTGACTGCTGCAGACTAATGATGCTTTAGCTGAAAAGAAGATCAAAGGAAAAAAGTAATGCATTGCTAAAGTGGGAGATACATGTTGTGAATGTGGTTACAATCAAGTAAAAAGTGCCTACTGTTGGTTTAGTAAGAATATGTTTTGGTGTTTCGTTAGTTTTATAGTTTATAATCTGTTTGCAGCTTGAGTTAGGATTCTGTTGATGCTAGCTGAAGGTGATTTACATTACCTGAATCAAAATATAAACTTAAATTTGTTTGTAATCTACCTTGAGGCCATTCTTGGCCTCAAGGCCTCTTGGAAAAAAGGCCTCAAGGCCTCTTGGAAAAAAGGCGGAATATCAAGTTTATAAATAAATAAAAAGAAAGGCATAAAACAGAAACTTTTGAAACAAATATAAATAGCTAAGAGACTCTAAAATTATGAGATCTTGATAATTTACAAAAATAACTATTAGATTGTCAGAAAGAATACTTATAGATCAGGAGCTACACATTTGTGGTCAAAGGTATTCTTTATAATTATTACAATAAATAATTTAAATGATCTACACATGCTGTGCAGTATAATTGCAAATGTGAATTTGTTTATTGTTTATCTTAGAAAGGGAATGTACAGAATGACCATTATCCTGTCTAATTCAGTGTCACGACATAATATTTAAATGAGAAATAAGAAAGCACACACACACATTTGTTCAAGAATAAAAAATGTATGTAATCAGATTTCTGCTTAGTGAATCACACTGGATACTCATTTTCTCAGAACAAGTGAAACAGTATGCAAAACTGTGATCTGAAACAAAAAGAATGCAGGAAGTTAAGACAGAGAGAGGGTAAGACGACTGATGTTTTAATTGATGTTTGGAATATGAGATTGTGGAAGATGAGGACTTAGTATCATCAGGGATAGGTGAACAAAACCCTAAAGGGGTAATTTTCAAAAGGAGTTATGTTGTAAATTTAACTACTATTGTAGCAATTTACAAAAGTGCATTTACTCAAGCAAAACCCAATTTTACTTGAGTAAATGCTTTCTAAAATCAGGCCCTAAGGTTTTGGGACCTTCACTTTCGGTTTTTATTTTTTAAATTTTTCCCGGGAATTTATCAGGGTTTATTATGACAAGAACAAGAACAGTAGAAAATCAGTGGAAACGTGACTTGTTATTTTTCTGGGTAAATATCAGAGATTTTCTATCAGTGGATAGAAGCCAAGACAATATATTGAGAAGCTTCTCCCACTCATCCACATCAGCGGCCTACCTCTCCTCACACCCCTGAGGATCTCCCTCTTCTCCACCATTGCAACAGCATTCATCCGTACTAGTGGTGGCTCCAGGCTTCTCCTCTCTTCTTCAGTAGCGTGCTTACTGAGGCTCCTGCGCTCTGCAGCACTGTACTTCTTCAAATGCCGCCTTGGCAGCACCAAGCTGCAGACACCCTGGCTGCCTGGGGGGAGGGAGAGGCGGGGTTTGAAATGCCAAATCAGCTGTATTGGTGGGCGAATGCTGCCACTGTTGGGGGGGCCAGGACTCAAAATGCTGCTGGTGCTTTGGCCTATACTGGCTTCCAGCAGCTCTGGAGCTGCTCTTTAATTAGCCTAAAATTAGGGTGAAAATCGATTTAAACCAACTGTTATTTATTTATTTATTTATTTATTTAAAAACTTTTATATACCGGTATTAGTATGCATACATCATACCGGTTTACAATGTAACTTTAAAGGTAGAAATTACAATGAACAGGGAGGGCGAACAAGGAGGAGTATACAAAGAGCAGGAGGTGGAGGAATTAAAGCAATAAATAAAAACTGCAACGGACTATTTACAGGAATATACAAGGCGTAGGCAAGATACTTGCAGAAGTCGGTGTACTTAATCAGGGTAGGCTTGTCGGAAGAGCCATGTTTTAAGTTTTTTTTCTGAACTTGGCGTAACATGGCTCTAGCCTGAGAGTGGTAGGGAGGGTGTTCCATTGTTTAGGGCCTGCAATGGATAGTGCACGGTCCCTAGTAGAGGAGAGGTGGGCTTTTTTCAAAGGGGGAATGGAGAGGGTGCCTTTGTTGACAGTGCGAGTGGGTCGTTCAGTGCGTATAGGACGAAAGGGTTCATCCAACCAATTGGAATTGTGCGAGTGGATGGACTTGTGCACTATGGTTAGAATTTTGAAGAGAATTCGGGATGCGATGGGGAGCCAGTGGAGTTCTTTGAGTATTGGGGTAATGTGATCAGCTTTCCTTGAGTTGGTGATGACCCTGGCGATGGCATTCTGGAGCATTTGTAAGGGCTTGGTGGTGGAGGAGGGTAGGCCAAGGAAGAGGGCATTACAGTAGTCCAGCTTTGAGGAAAGGGTGGCTTGGACGACGGTGCGGAAGTCATGATAGTGGAGGAGGGGTCTGAGTTTCTTCAGGATGTGAAGCTTGAAGAAACCTTCTTTGAGGATGGAGTTGATCTGTTTTTTGAGATTGAGTTGTTGATCTATGATAACCCCAAGGTCTCTTACTGTGGGTTGGGGTGTTATGACGTTGAAAGCTGGATCGTTGGAGATCGGTGGTTTGGGAGGGAGGTGAGGAGAGATAAGGAGCAGCTCTGTTTTGGAGGAGTTTAGAGCGAGGTGGATGTTGGTGAGGAAGTCATTGATGTTGGCAAGACATGTGTTCCAGAAGGCAAGGGCATCTGAGAGAGAGTTGTGAATGGGAATGACGATTTGAACGTCATCTGCATAGAGGTAGAATTTGAGGCCGAGGTCTGTGAGGAGCTGACATAGAGGTGTGAGATAAATGTTGAAAAGGGTGGAGGAGAGGGAGGAGCCTTGTGGGACACCTTGAGACAAGGGATAGAGTGTGGAGTTGGCGTTTCCTATCTTGACGGAGAACTTTCTGTTAGATAAGTAGGATTTAAACCATAGTAGGGCTAGGCCTGAGATGCCTATTTCGGATAGCCGGTTGATGAGGAGGTTATGGTTGATGGTATCAAAGGCAGCTGAGATGTCGAGTAGGGCGAGGAGGTAACAGTTGCCTCGGTCCATGCCTATGAGTAAGTGGTCCGTGAGGGAGAGCAGGAGGGTTTCTGTATTGAGGTATTTACGGAAGCCGTATTGGGCTGGATGCAGAATGTTGTTGCTTTCTAGATATTCTGTAAGTTGGATGTTTACAATCTTTTCCATAATTTTGGATAGGAAGGGCAGGTTAGAGATAGGGCGGAAGTTAGCGGGGTCTTTAGGGTCTAGTGTTGGTTTTTTTAGGAGGGGCTTGACAATAGCTTGTTTAAGAGCATCTGGGACAGAGCCTGAAGAGAGGGAGGAGTTTATGATGTCTGCGATGGGTTTGGATATAGTGTTCGGGATGGAGAGGAGGGATTTTGTGGGAATGGTGTCTGAAGGGTGGGAAGCTGGTTTAAGTTTTCTGAGAATAGATTCCACTTCTTTAGCGGAAGTCACGTCAAGGGTTTGGAGGGTGGGTGAAGTGGGGGAAGGTTGGAGGGAGGGGGAAGGGGAGGTGGATGGAGAAGGGTGTTGAAATCTGCGGAGGATGTTGGTGATTTTTGTGAGGAAATACTGGGCGATTTCTTCGCTCTTAGTGGAGGCATCATTCTCAGGGATAGTGGGCTGAGAGGATTTGGTGAGGTTGGCAACATAATTGAAAAGGGCTTTCGGGTTGTACATGTATTGGTGGATCTTAGCTGAAAAGTAGTCTCTTTTTGTTTTGAGGGTGGTTATTCTATATTGGTGAAGGGTAGTTTTGAAACTTGAGGCGAGTTGGGGTGAGGGGGCTTTACGCCAGTTTCTCTCACGCTGCCTGAGGGTATTCTTTAGGGATCTTAGTTCAGTCGTGTACCAGGGTTGATGATTTTTTGTGGGTTGGGTAATGTTACGTCTGGAGATGGGGCATAGTTTGTCAGCAATTTCAAGAGTCATGCTGAGCCAGGATTTGATGGCAGTCTCTGGACTGGAGCAGTCAAGGCTAGTGGATGTGTTGGAAATGGCAAGAGCCAGTTCATCTCCAGAGCAGGGTTTCCTGAAGGTGAAGGTGGTGTTGTTTGAGGGAGTGGGGGTAGTAGGGAAGTTAAGGGGGAGGAGGGCTTTTATGAGGAAGTGGTCTGACCAAGGTACAGGGGAGCAGGTGGGGGGGTGGGATGGTAGGAAGCAGTGGTTGATGAATATAAGGTCAAGGGAGTGACCAGCTTGGTATTTTGGAAAAATCTGGGAATTTATGGGTGAAAATTGGTTTAAACTGAAAATGAAGGACCCTAGATAAGTAAAACATTAAATACTTGCATACAAATGGGAAAAAAGGACAATGTCTGGACAGCTATGCACACTAATGCTCATAACATGGGAAATAAAGTCCCGGATCTAGAGGCAGTCATGGAAGAAGCTGATTTAAATGAAGTGGCTGTCAGGAAGAAGTGATGACACCGACATAGATGGCGGCCTAAGCGATTTGCTCCCCCCAGCATCCCACTTAATCTGAGTTATCTGATCTTCAGAGAGCCTCCCTGATATCATGATCACTCCTAACAACTGTTTGACGGCATAATGTCCTTGAAAAAGATTGATCAATTTAAGACAATTCTCTCCTGGGCCTAAATAACTTATTGGCTGAGACAGGCCAAGATGACGATACACAGTCTCAGGCCATGATAATGGAAAGCCCCAATATCATTATACCTCTCTCTAACCCACTCCCACCGGAGGCTCTACCCCATATTGATTTTACTTCCTTGTTTCAGGAGCTAAACAAAAATATTGCATTAGTGAAAACAGACATACTGGAAATGGTGGTTGAGCTGTGCAAAGACCTCTCTGTCTTCAGTCGCAGCGAGGAGGAGGTAGAAAATTATATAGAGGAATTGACCACAGCCGTTTCACTGTTGCAACAAAAATCTCTGAATTGGAAACTGTGAATACTTAAATAGCCGATAAACTTGAGGATCTGGAAAACAGGTCCCGGAAATGTAATCTCCGTTTTCGAGGGGTTTAAGACACTGAAGAGAACAGGATGCAGTAGCAATTGTGCAAGAAATTTGCCAAGCTTTGCTTTCATCTGCTGAGAGGGAACATAGCGTGCATATTGAAAGAGCTCAAAGCATGCCCCGTCTCCCAGTTTTGCAATGTCCTCTTGCGATTTCTCACAATCCTCTTGTGATTTGACAACTTTGAATAATTTTGTTCACCGGCAAATTTGATCACCTCATTTGTTGTTCCCCTTTCCAGGTCATTTATAAACATATTAAAAAGCATCGGATCTAGAACAAATCCCTGGGCACACCACTATTCACTTTATTCCATTGGAAAAATTTACCATTTAGCTCTACGCTCTGCTTTCTATCTTTTAACCAGTTGGCAATCCACAATAGCACGCTGCCAACTATCCCATAATCTTCTAATTTCCTAAGAGGTCTCTCTCATGAGGGACTTTGTCAAATGCTTTCTGGAAATCCAGATACACTATATCAACTGGCTCACCTTTATCCACATGTTTATTTAAGCCTTCAAAAAAATGTAGCAAATTTGTGAGGCGAGACTTCCCTTGACTAAATCCATGTTGGCTTTGTCACATTAAACTATGCTTATCTATATGTTCAGCAATTTTGTTCTTTATGATAATTTTTACCATTTTGCCTGGCACAGATGACAGACTCACTGGTCTGTAATTTCCTGGATCACCATTTGATCCCTTTTTAAAAACTGGCGTTACATTGGCAACCTTCCAGTCTTCAGGTACCATAGATTATGTTATTGATAGTTTTCATGCCTGATTCTGCTGTGATCTAGGCAACATCTGCCCACCGTCATAGCAATTGGCAGAGTCATGATCAGGTCCCAGGCACTATTAGCAGATGTCGTGGCCATCAATGATGGATATCTTATAGCCACAGACACAATCCTTGAAGCCACTGGGTGTGGCCTTCTTGGAATCTGTCATCTTGACACTTTTTTTCATTTTTTTTCTTTTTGTAGCACTGAAAAGTGTTGTTGAGGGGTGCGCCAGGGAGGCAAAGCAAAAAGCAAATGATAAACTGTTAAAAGCAGAAAAGACTCAGGGAGAGGGTACACATCCATGTGGAAGCGTGGACAAAGAATGACTGAGGGGTTCATGAGGCAGCATGCATGCAGGAACTCTAGTGCATGCTCAATAGTAAACTTTACTAAGCTAGACAGATAGGTCTCCTCGGTGCTGTCAAATGAAGTCACTCCACATGTCATGGCTAATTCAGCCCTGCTTGCCAAGGAGAAACATTATGTAAATTGCAATTAACAATAGCAATTGTTAAAAAGCTTGTTTAATGCTTGTCACCTATTATCAAATGTGTTTGACAATGCATTATATGATGCCCAAAATGAAGACAGCTTTTTCTAAATTTTCTTAATTAGAATAAACCTAAATCTTTTGTTTGACACACCTAGAAGACATACCTTCTTTTATTATTATAATCCTTGCTACGTTAGGGTATAGATACAGATTCAGATTAAGGAAAACTTAGTGGCACGGCCATTTGTACATGTATTGCCAAAGTAAAAGAGTGATTAAAAAATAAAAGACATGTCTGTTTAAGACTTGGGGAAGGCGTTTGACAAAGTTCCTCATGAGAGGCTTCTAGGAAAAGTAAAAAGTCATGGGATAGGTTGCGATGTCCTTTCGTGGATTACAAACTGGCTAAAAGACAGGAAACAGAGAGTAGGATTAAATGGGCAATTTTCTCAGTGGAAGGGAGTGGACAGTGGAGAGCCTCAGGGATCTGTATTGGACCTGTACTTTTCAATATATTTATAAATGATCTGGAAAGAACATAAGAACATAAGAAATTGCCATGCTGGGTCAGACCAAGGGCCCATCAAGCCCAGCATCCTGTTTCCAACAGAGGCCAAACCAGGCCACAAGAACCTGGCAATTACCCAAACACTAAGAAGAACCCATGCTACTGATGCAATTAATAGCAGTGGCTATTCCCTAAGTATAATTGATTAATAGCCATTAATGGACTTCTCCTCCAAGAACTTATCCAAACCTTTTTTGAACCCAGCTACACTAACTGCACTAACCACCAAGAGGTAATCAAATTTGCAGATACAAAATTGTTCAGAGTAGTTAAATCACAAGCAGATTGTGATAAACTGCAGGAAGACCTTGTGAGACTGGAAAATTGGGCATCCAAATGGCAGATTAAATTTAATGTGGATAAGTGCAAGGTGATGCATATAGGGAAAAATAACCCATGCTATAGTTACACAATGTTAAATTCCATATTAGGAGCTATCACCCAAGAAAGAGATCTAGGTGTCATAGTGGATAACACATTGAAATTGTCGGTTCAGTGTGCTGCGGCAGTCAAAAAAGCAAACAGAATTTTGGGAAATTATTAGAAAGGGAATGGTGAATAAAACGGAAAATGTCATAATGCCTCTGTATCGCTCCATGGTGAGACCGCACCTTGAATACTGTGTACAATTCTGGTCGCCGCATCTCAAAAAAGATATAGTTGCAATGGAGAAGGTACAGAGAAGGGTGAATAAAATGATAAAGGGGATGGAACAGCTCCCCTATTAGGAAAGACTAAAGAGGTTAGGACTTTTCAGCTTGGAGAAGAGACGGCTGAGGGGGGATATGATAGAGGTGTTTAAAATCATGAGAGGTCTAGAACGGGTAAATGTGAAACGGTATTTACCGTTTCGGATAATAGAAAGACTAGGGGGCACTTCATAAAGTTAGCATGTGGCACATTTAAAACTAATCGGAGAAAGTTCTTTTTTACTCAACGCACAATTAAACTCTGGAATTTGTTGCCAGAGGATGTGGTTAGTACAGTTAGTATAGCTGTGTTTAAAAAAGGATTGGATAAGTTCTTGGAGGAGAAGTCCATTACTGCTATTAATTGAGTTGACTTAGAAAATAGCCACTGCTATTACTAGCAACAGTAACATGGAACAGACTTAGTTTTTGGGTACTTGCCAGGTTCTTATGGCCTGGATTGGCCACTGTTGGAAACAGCATGCTGGGCTTGATGGACCCTTGGTCTGACCCAGTATGGCATGTTCTTATGAACTCTAGATGTGGCAATCAAATGACTGAGACAAAACCCTCAGTTACAAAATATTTTTCTCATGAACTAGGAACATGGAACTAGTGCAGCAGACCTTTCTGATAATTACTCTATAAGGAGCCTGCACCATTAAACACTGTCACTTATTGAGGACAATTTATAAAGCCATTTACCCAGAAATACTGTCTTAAGAACATAAGATATATGCCATACTGAGTCAGACCAAGGGTCCATCAAACCCAGTATCCTGTTTCCAACGGTGGCCAATCCAATTCACAAGTACCTGGCAAGTACCCAAACATTAGATAAATCACAAACTACTATTGCTTATTAATTACCATAATAGCAGTTTATGGATTTTTCCTCTAGGAATTTATCCAAACCTTTTTTAAACCCAGTAATACTAATTTCTCTAACCATATCCTCTGGTAATGAATTCCAGAGCTTAACTATGCACTGGTCTTATCTCAGTCACTCAGCTAAATCTACATGCAGGCTTCGTAGAGCACATACTTTTATCCAGGCAGAAGGAGGTATTCCTGAGGGGAGAAAGACTGCATTGTTAGGGAAAACATCGCACATAAATTTGATTTTTAAAACTATGCAGTGTTTTGCATGAAAATTTTGTTTGCACAAAAAGCAAGTGCAAAGTCCATAAGTATGCTTGACCCATAGGCCTTCTAGATAATTTTCAAAGGACAATCACATGAAAATAAGATACAAAGTCTGCAGGTAAAAAGTACTGGTAGCCTTTGCAGCTATACAGGCTGTTTGAAAATGGCTTCCAAATGGTTAGCAGTCAGTGTTAAACTTCCATTTCTTCTTGCTGAAAAATGGACTGCTTACACTGAATCTTCTGGAGCAAAAAGGAGTAAATCAAGTCATGTTCCCAAGAAAGAATGCATGCACAATTCTTACATTGGGATGGTCCCTCATGTCATTGATAATGGACTCCAAAATGGAGGAGAGTGTGACCATTGGATCTGTTCTTCGGCGGTGGATGGACTTGTGAGGTCTCTAGAAGTAATGAGCAATAAGCAAAATATTAGGAGACACCTAAATAGCTGCACAAAATTCTAATCTTAGTGACAGCTAACACAATAACATAATTATCAGCAGATTAAGAACTTTTGGCTCACCCCAGATGATGATATGTCCTTACCCACAGTTTCATTGAGACCTTACCCAATCTCATGTCATCTCCCTCACTTATCTCTGCATCTTTCCCAAGCGTATTTGAATTCTGTCACCATTTTGGTTGCTCTCACCTCTGCTACTTAATGATTAGAAGTATGTACTATTCTCACAGTAATAGAGTATTTCCTAACATTTCATCTGAGTTTTCCTCTTTCCAACTTTATATTACAAACCACTGTCCTTAAGTTTCTTTTTCTCTGAAAAATACTAATCTCTTGCATTTTATGCAAGTGTCATAAATATGAATCTTTCTATATATATCCCCCTTTCCACCATGACTGTTTTAGGTTTTTGCTGCCTCACCACATTCCTAGGAAGATTGAACGTGGCCCAGGGCAGAAGCCCACAGTAGCATCTCAATAGCCTTGCCCATGTGTCACAGTCTGTACTGCACCATGAAACATGTAGTGACAGAAGGTAGGCTAATGCCATTAGGAACCTCCCATTCCAGTAAAAAAAACAAACAACTGTTTCCCTTAATGGGACACATAAGGGTACAATGGGTAGATCAGTGGTTCTCAACCTTTTATCTGTCTGGGCACACCTGACAGATGGTTCTCACATGCATGACACACTGACACATGACAGTCATGGCGCAAAATGTAAACATATACTCTGCATCCACAGAAACCCAGAGCCCCCAACAATGGGTGCAGAGCAGAAGTAGGGCAATGCCCATACAACTCACCATACAAAAAAGATACTTCTGGTGTCATCTTAGTAACAGCAACACTACCAGGCGCAATAGCCCTTATGAAAAGACAGCAATTTACCACCAATACATGTCCTATTCAGAAAACACAACAAATAAGTGATACAAATGCCTACATGCTAGTAAAACATCTCACCTTGGTCACATACACAGAAGTAACCTTCACCAAGAACAGAAAGACCTCAAATTACAAATATGGAGACAGAAACTGGAATGGAAACCTAAAAAAGGCACTCTGCATGCAGTGCAAACCTGGAGAAATGGAAACAAATATAGCACCTAACAGACTCCCAGAATCAACAATAATGCACACCAGCTAATCCACACAAAGTTACACCTGTATTATGGAACACACTCAAACAGTAACAACCCAGCCTATGAAAAGGCAACACTACAAATATTTAACCAGGCCCTGAACCCAATACACCTCCTATTAGGTAAACAGAACAAGCCGAACTGTTATAGAAACTACAAGCTTGCAGAATACCTCACTTCAGTCACATATGCAGAATAGACAAATACAGAATAAAGTGATCATAAAGTTAATGTTTTGGTTTTCCATTGTTACACTGCATACAGAGTATGGCTTCTTACTGTTTCCAGTTCAGATTTGGTCTGCACATTTCTACTTATTCCTCAAGTAATATAAAATAGTAACTGTAAAAAATACTAATATACAAGATAAATGTTTCAAAATAGCTGATGAATAGAATAATATCCAACAATTAAAAACTCATAAAAATTATTAAAAATTCTCCAAACACCAATAAAATATTTCAAACAGCAGACACATCACATAATAGCCAATAATTAAAATGGCAGTCAATCAAGAAAAATAAACTTAAAAGGCTACCACCCTTCTCCAGCAACTTTCCTACTCCTTTCCCTTGCAGGCCAGTTGAGCACACCAACAGCAGCAGTAGCTTCTGAAGCTCTGTCCTCACAGTCCTCTTCCTTAGGGCCCAAGACCTCTCTCTCTCTCTCTCTCTCACACACGAACCCATACCAGTCATGCCAACATAACCAGTTTTTGTCTCTCACACACCAGTCACCAACCTCCCTACCAGTCTCTCTCACACATAGTCACCTCTCTGACCAGTCTCTCTCTCACATACACCAATCACCTCCTTGACCAGTCTCTCTCTGAGGACAAGCAGGATGGCAGTTCTCACACATGAGTGATTCCCAAGCTACAGGCTGCCCAAAACAGGACATAGCAAGGAAATCCCACAGTGGTGAAGGTACTACCTTTCTCCCTTTTGTTTGAGGCAGCCAACCTATAATGGGTCCTAGGAAGGAAGAGAATTGGGTTCTACACTTCAAAGAGATCCATAGAGCAGACAGAGAGACAAAATCCTTATGCGCAGCAGAAGCACCTAAGGCAAAGGTGTGATGTGAACTCAGGGCAAGAAGCACACTTCGCCTCATAAAAAGTAAAGCAGTCAGAGTCTTTGACAGCCAGCTCTGACAAGCACCAGTAGGGCTAGATCTTCCTGGGTATAGGAAAGAGTGCAAATTACCAACCAAGAGAAAAAGCTCTTGGACAAAGACTGCAGTTTCCCTTCAGTGTCACAAGACAACCAAAATCCAATCTGGGGCTAGAGAGCCCTCCAGAAAGAAAACTGCAGTTTTCCATCATCTAAAGAGGAAAGACAGAAAACATTCACATAATTACACCTGATGTCTGGCTGAAAAGATCTTCGAACATAGAACGCAAGCAGATGCTTGGAAGAGAAAGCAGCAAAAAGCAAGAGGGACTGCGGCAGACCCCACCTGCTGAACAATTACCAGAAAAGATCGTAACCCCCCCGGTTAGATGGTGTGGAACCAAGAGTGCCTAGGAATGGAAGGGTTACCCCTCCAATGGGATTACCATTATAAGGCCTTGAGCACGGATGGTGAGCTGCGACTGAAGCTCACCCATTGAAAGGAATATCCTCCCACCTGGCAGGATAAGCCCAGGTGAAAAGGAAAGCACCTTGGCTAACTAAGTGAAGCACGAAAAGCCAAAGGCAGTACTAGCTAGAAGTTGACCAAAAACAGGGAAAGGATGGTGTATCTTTCCTTGAAGTTATACAATAAGATGTTCCAATTCATACCACAGCTTTTCCCATGACATTCCGACTGGAAGTCAAAAATTCAAAGCAGCAGACAATGGGGATGCAGGAAAAAGAAGCCGCTAGGCTGTAGAAATCAATGTTGGGCAACACCCCAACAATACTATCCCCCTACTATCTCAGCAGGGAGTTGCCATGGAGGGTGACCTCTCAGTAGACAGGAACATAAGAACAAAAGACTTGCAATACTGGGTTAGACCAGTGGTCCATCAAGCCCAGTATCCTCTTTCCAACAGTGGCCAGGACACAAGTACCTGGCAGGATCCCAAGGGGGTAGATATATTCCAAGCTGCTTATCTCAAGAATAAGCAGTGGATATTTGCAATGCCACCTTAATAATGATTTATGAATCTTTCCTCCAGGAACTTGTCCAAACCGTTTTTAAACACAACTATACTAATAGCTTTAACCACATCCTCTGGCAACAAATTCCAGAGCTTAATTATGCATTGAGCAAAAAATATTTTCTCTTATCAGTTTTAAATTTATTACCTAATAACTTCATTGTTTGTCTCCTAATCTTTGTATGCTTTCAAAGAGTAAACAACTGAATAACAAACTGAGAGCAAACCACTGGAGGAAGAAGTCTGGAACCTCTCTACTATGACACAAAAGATAGGCTCAATGCGAGAGCCAGCTCCTATAGAAACAAGGTTCTTCACCGACCTGGAAACCCTGAGGGTACCAGATCAGGTTCATTCTGATCAGCAGTACAGAATGATTACCAAACTGACTTAGGTATCTAAATCCTATTACCAAGGCAACTTGTACTTTTCACCTAAGAACCTCACAGCATATGAAGTGGAACAACGTCTGCATGGACAAGGACCACCTTGTCAGTCTACGAATGCACCTACTGACAGGGTTACACTTGAAAGAGGAAATGACAACCCTTAGTGACTGCAATAAGGGTGCGGGACCTCTTTTGCGAGATCCTCTATCTCCTAATGCATGCAGCCATGTGAGTTGTGTGAAGGTACATAAGCCATTCGGGATGCAGAGGGGTTAGAACCCTCTTCCTAGAGGTAGAGTAACATCCAAATACGCCACAGAGTGTAACAGTGGTCAAAAAGTGAAAACATGCACATTTTGCCCAGTACGTATCAGAAGAGGGACTCCCTTCATGTGGGAGAAAACCTCATCCTTTGCTGGGGAGCGAATTTCCCAAAAAAGGGAATCCTCAATACTGTGAGGGAGTCCATGTATGGATGAGCTCCCCATCCACCACGAGGCAGTAATGCCACAGAGGAGTCTAGTGCTCCTGCCCAGCAGGCTCTTGAATCCAACAAGGAACAGAAAGCGGCTGCCAATGAGAAGCAAAGCCCACCTGGAGAATGGGGAGTAAGAACAACCCCTTCCTGGAGTGGAAAACAAAGAGTCTGAGAGGGAACCAACTAAGATTGCCCCTGGAAAGTCAATAGCCATATCACCCTTTCCCAAAGAGGAGGCGTAGCGCAACATGAACCGGGTCGCCCCAGTCCCAAAAACCCCCTACTCTCCGTACATAAGTAGGCACAGTTATCAACCCATGAGGTTCTTTGGATGACATAACCAGTTGCTAGTGGCTACCTAGTTGGACCGTAAGGCCACAATGGCAACCAAGCATTGGGACACCAGTGAAACAGTTCAATCAATCCCCGCTGCCTTTCCCCCTCCAACTCCCCAGCTCTTCAGCTCCCCTAAGGGAACCTGCAAGGACTTGTACTGACTCATGAGAATCGGGGCTCCATCCCAAGTAATGAACCTTCCAGGGAATATGTCTTGTAGCTTCCCCAACAAGGGGATCTCAAGCATAAGCCAAAATGGGAAGGGGCCCATAAAGGCCTACCCCTTCCTCATGGGGGAAAGAAGCCCAAAGATACCATACTCCGGTATCCACCCCAAAAGCAGAGTGACTAGGAGCGCGTTCTCTGCAAAGACAAACCAGTGCACCAGCGACTGAGGTGCAAAAACATGTGATGTCTTCCAAGAGGAAACACACCAGCAGGCACTGAATAAAGGTTTTGCACCTGCACCTAATCTGTGCCTTGCAACTGCAGGGCCTTGCACCCATGCAGCAGCACCCCATCATGCCAATGGTGGTGTGTACGAGTCCTACATTGCAGAGGACTTGGGCATAGCTCCATGCCATGGCCTGGACCAGCCACAAAACTGCTGGTATTGGCAGCTGCACACTGCGAAAGAGCAAACCGTCGAAAAGTGTATGATGGTGCCCCTTCTCACTGGTGCCAAATAGCACCTCATGGTGTCAGACACATGACAGCGTGCACCACCACAGGACTGGCAACAACGGTATCCATGGCGCCGCCACCATCCGCAGTACCTAGGTTTTCACGGTGCCGACAGTATTGGCGGGATCTGGCAGTGCCCATGGTGCTCGGTGTAGACAACTCCTGCCGGTGTCAACCATGCTTGCAGCGCTCCACTGTCTTGATGACACCCTATGCAGTCAGCAGCATGCACAGTGCTTGATGAGGTCAATGGTACCTCTGGGCCCAGATACTGCTCTTCGACGATGTCGCAATCGATGGTGTATGATGGTGCCCTCGGCAATCCACCGCAATCATGGTATGCATGTTGTCAATAGCGCCCACAGCAACAACGGTGCTCGGTGGCATCACTCTTGGTAGTATTCGATGGTGCCCGCATCCAGGGCATCAACAGCGCCAACAGCGACAGAAAGTGTCAACGGCACCCACAGTGCTAAACAGTACGCACAGCAAAAACTCTGCTTTCTCTGAGGACAAGCAGAATGGTAGTCCTCAAGCATGGGTGAATCCCTAGTTACAGGCTGCTACCCAAAATAAAAGGGGACCAACAGACAACCAAACCAGGTGCCAATGGCCACAACAACAATGTGCTGTTGGTAACAGAGGAGGAGACAGCCTGAACTCATCAGGCCCTAGGTAGGAGGGAGTTGGTTTCTACACCTCAAACAGATTCCGAAGGACAGATTGGCCAAACCTACTGTCGCGTCAGCCATCCCTATCCAAGCAATAGTGAGATGTGAAAGAATGGAGAGAACTCTATGTTGCAGCCTTGTAGATCTTCTCCACAGGAAATGCTTGCAAGTGGGCCACCGATGCTGCCATGGCTCAGACAGAATAAGCCTTGACATGACTCCTAAGATGTAGTCCCACCTGGGCATAACAAAAGGAGATGCAATCTGCTAACCAATTCAGTAGTGTTTGTTTGGCAATGCCCAATGTATTCCTATAAAAAGAAACAAAAATTTGGGTGGACTGTCTAGGGCTTCTGTTCACTCCAGAGAGAAGGCTAAGGTTTGCTTGCAATCCAAACTGTGCAGGGACTGTTTGCCTTGGTGCAAATGGGGCCTGGAAAGAATGTTGGCAGGATGATGGACTGGTTAAGATGGAAGTCTTTCACATCATTAGGCAGGAACCTAGAGTGCATATGCAAGACCACTCTGTCATGATAAAACTTAGTGTAAGATGTATAAATCACTAAGGTCTGGAGCTTGCTGATAATGTGCGCTGAGGTGATCACCTCCAAAAATATAACCTTCCAGGTCAGGTACTTCAAGTCACAGGTGAGCAAACCTTCAAAAGCAGCTTTCATCAGCTGAGCTAACAGTATGTTGAAGTCCCAAGACACAGCAGAAGGTAATCAAGCAGATTTTGTGTGGGGCAGGAGAACCGATCTAGGGCCTTGTGCTCACACCAAATGGAAAATCTCCTCCACTTTGGACCATAGGACTTTCTAATGAAAGGCTTTCTAGAAGCCACCAGGACCCGAGACACATCCTCTGAGAGATCAAGTGGTTGAAGAATTAACCTCTCAACATTCAGGCTGAGAGCGACAGGGTCTGGAGATTGGGATATCGCAACCTCCCTCAATCTTGCGTGATGAAATCTGGGGAAGTCCCTAGACTGATCGGGCTCCGGATGGACAACTCCCATAGGAATGGAAACCAGACATGTCTTGGCCAGTAAAGGGCTATGAAGATCATGGTCCCTTTGTCCTCACAAAGCTTCACGAGAGTATTTGCCACTAAGGAAATTGGAGGATATTCATACAGAAGACCCTTGCCCTAATGTTGGGCAAGGGCATCCGAGGTTGGTTTACCATCTGATCTGTACAAGGAGCAGAACTGAGGCACCTTTCTGATGCAGGGGGACACAAAGAGATCCATTTTTGGGCTTCCCCAGAGGTTCACAACTTTCTGGTCCAGAGACCACTCGTGGAGTCTGAAGGCACAACTCAGTCTGTCCGCTAATATGTTCTCCGTCTCGGCTAGGTACATGGCCCTGAGCACCATCCTGTGGGAGAGGGCCCATGACCAGATCTGAACTGATTCCTGACACAGGAGGTACGAGCCCATACTGATTCCTGACACAGGAGGTACGAGCCCATACCTCCCTGTTTTTTGACATATCGCATTACCACCTGGTTGTTGGTTTGGATCAGGATAACTTTGTTGGATAGCCAATCTCTGAAAGTCCATAGCACATACTTGATCGTCCGGAGCTCTAAGAAATTGATTTGGCAACAGATTTTCTGGACAGATCAGAGATCCTCGGTGCTGAGCCCATCTACATGATCTCCTTATCCCAGGGTGGATGCATCCGTGGTTAGGACAATTTGGGTAGGAGGACTTCAGAATGAGATCCTCCGTTCCAGATCTGATAGTACCTGCCACCAGGACAAAAATTCCCCAGAGGAGCGAGGTGACTCGTATGTGATCCTGGAGGTTCTGTGTAGCCTGGTGCCACTGTGACCTCAAGGTCCATTATGCCCTGCGAATGTGTAATCATGCCAAGGGAGTGACATGGAAGGTTGTGGCCATATTGTCCAACAACCTCAACATGTGCCATGCTGACACCTGTTGGCTCTACTGAATCTCTGCTGTGATGGTCATCAAAGTGATGGCCCTTTCACGGGGCAGGAAGGCCTTGGCCTGAGCCTGAGATGGAACTTCGAGTAGATGATAAAAAACCCTAGCGAATCCAACACCCGGATGGTCAAGCGCATGCACATGACGGCCCCTGCCTGACATGTGCTCTTGACCAGCCAATCATCCAGATAAGGGAAAGCATGCCTGTGGAGGTGCGCCACCACCGTGGCCAGTCATTTTGTGAAGACCCATGGGGCTGATGCTAGCCCGAATGGCAACACCTGATATTGGAAATGCTATTTTCCCACCATGAATTAGAAATACTTACAGTGACTTGGGAAGATCTTGATGTGCGTGTATGCATCTTTCAGATCAAGGGAACATAGTCAGGCCCCTTTTTGTATCAAGGGGATACAAACTGTGGATCCATCGCACTGGGTACAGGTAACTGGACTACGCTCCCTATGACCCAGTCAAAACCCCATTCCTGGAGTTGACTGAGGCGCTGGCTAGGCCTTGGGGGCTCTCTGCTGCCTGGGTCAGCCACAGGAGCCTTAATGCTGCGGACAGGAGCGAGGGGGTTGAGGATAGTACTTCCACTGGTGAAAGACTTCCTTTGCCTCGATCTCGCCCAACTCCTAGTCGAAATGGACAGGTCCAGAGTGCTGGCAGAGAGTTGTTGGAGGGTTTTATGGTAGTCCTGGAACTGGGCCACTGCATCCACGTACACAGCATGTCAGCGAGTCTTTCCTGTATCTATGGTTGGAGAAGATCTGAGGCCCGCAGCCATGCCATTCTGTGGGTGTTGATGCCCACTGCAGAGATTCTCGATGCCATCTTTAAAACACTGTAGGTCACTCGGACCTCATGTTTCCCATACTCCAGGCCCTTTGTGCACCTGTGACATAAGCAAGTCCTGCTACTGGTCAGACAGTTGCTCAGCTTCCAGATGTCCCATGAGTACTGGCTCATATAGAACTAGTAGGAAGCTATGTGGGCAATAAGTATGGTGCTGTGGAAAACCTCTCTCCCAAGAGTGTCCATCGCTCTGTGATTCTTCCCCGGGGGTGCTGAGGTACAGGTTTGAGACCTCTTGACTCTCTTGAGAGTGGATTCAACCATCAATGATGGTGGGGAAACTGTCTCTTATCGAATCCAGGACCTTCTGGATGAGGTAAACCCCATTAGCCTTATTCATGGGAGACACTGTGAGGGGGTGTTCCCATATCCTCAGCAGCAACTCCCTAAGGATATTGTGTACAGGGACCACCACGATCTCCTTAGGAGGCTCCACAAACTGGAGGATTTCAAGTATTTTGTGCCTGGCATCCTCCTCTGTCAGTAAGTGAAATGGGATGGCTTCTGCCATCACCTTCACAAATCCTGTGAAGGTTAAGTCCTCAAGTGGAGACTTTCTTCGCTCTTCTGGAGGAGAAGGTTCTGAGGGGAGATTCACAGAGCTATCGGAGGAGGACTCTGTGGTGTCATCCTCCCAGAGGTCATAGGGGCCCTCATCCTCACCGAAACAGACAGGGTATGGGGTCCTAGGTGCTCGACCTTCGTCCAGAAGTGCAGGCACCAGCACAGTTGCATGAGGGCTGCAGGCTTCGGCGGCTCAGCCGGCCTAGGTGAAGCTTCCTCCTCCCAGAAATGAGCAATGATCATGTATTGGCAGGAGGAGGCTGCAGTGCCCCAATGGGCACCACCGCTAGCCAGTTCGGTAATGCACCAATAAGCGCTTAGAGCTTCTCTAACAGAGGCTCTTAGATGGATGGTGCTGGCTCTGCTGCTGCCGGACCGATGCTCTGTATTGCCTGCTCGACCGCCAGTTCAACTCACCGTTCAATCCCTTTCTCATACATTGCTGATATCACACCTACTGGGAGGAAGGACTGGTGGCCTGTTCTTCTTCAGAACTGAGAGGAGGCTCAGTGACTAGCATCAAGACCAGTGAAGACCATCACGGACCTCTGGCACCAAAGGAGAACTGGCACGCCTCGCTTCGGGGGCAACACAGCATTAGCTGGCGCATCCACATGCCCAGCACTGTGCTTTGATGGGGACCAATGCCGATGCTTCTTCGGCTTCCCTCAATGCTTAGCACAGTCGTTCCCCAGTGCAGAGGCCGATGATGAGGAACCTGATGGTGGCCGGTCTCCAGTGCTCCTAGCAGCTAATGGCACCGCCGGTCCCGCAGATGTCAATGTCTCGGTGTCCATCGGTGCAGCTCCATTGTCCTTCAATGCCGATGCTACAGATGCCGATGGCTTGGTTTTCTCTGGCCAAAGAGTTGTTCCATCTTATCGAGCCTAAGATGATGCCCTTCAGGGTCATCTTGGTGCACTTGTGGCAATCCCCGGACGTCATGTAATGCCCCAGGCAGAAGATACATTTATTATGGGGGTCTGTGAAAGACGTGGTCTGAGGGCACAGAGGGCATCACCTGAAACCAGACATGGCCATGATGGGACAAAATAAATGGGAAGCAAGATCAAAATCGATGGCGGTAGGTATCGAAGGCCAGCAGGCACCGTTGCCATGGGGAATTGAATGCGAAAGGAAATTTATTGATAAACAACGAAAACCCTGACTGGGAACACTGTGGTGAGGACAGAGAGGGATCCAGCATCTAACTCAGGCGAAAAAAAAAAACCGCGAAAAAGCTAAAATGGAAGAATGTTTCAAAACAGGCCTAAAAGGCCGAAAATGAGCTCACCAACCATGATGCTGCAGCTCCGTGGAAAAAGAGAGACTTACAAGGGAAGCCCTTGTAGTATAGGGCATGCTGGGCATACCCAGTGTGGCAAGTCAAAGTTCTAGAAACATTAACATAAGTTTTCCGTGTCAGGGCTCCATCTGATGACGTCACCCATGTGTGAGGACTACTATCCTGCTTGCCCTCGGAGAAAATTATATACACCATGGTGGGGGCAGGGGAATACATTGCATCAGCAATGTATCCATATGGATGGAGCACTTTACTTTAAAATTTTCAAAACACAACAGAACTCACATTCAAATAATCACAGTGAACTGTAGTTCCAACTCGTCGTTTCTTCTTGGGAGGAAGCTGCTGTTTGGGGAATTTCAGGACCAATGATTTCCTTCGAACTTCATCGGCACTTTTGAAACAGAAAGAGAATTATTACAAACTTTATATTTTCATGATTTATTCTTAATCCTGCCTTCTACTTCAGGTTTTAAATGTATAATAAATTTAAAACTGAAACTAACATTTAGTTGTTTCCTGTACATACCAGGATCATTCCAGACGGTGGGTTATGTCCCCCGTCCAGCAGATGGAGTCAGAACAGACTTCGAGGGGGCGTTACCATAATAGCCAGTGCACCCTCTGCTGGAGTTCAGTATCTTTCTGACTCCAGCAGATGAGAGTTGGGGAACCAGCGGCTTCCCCAGGGTGGCAGGGGTTTTCAATTCTTTCGCTTCTTCTTTCTTCTCCTGTCACTTCATCTTGGATCAAGTTTTTAGTTTAAAAAAAAAAAAAAGCCCTTCAATTTTTGGGGAGGCGTGGCTATCGTAAGTCTGTTCTGCCTCCTCTTGCTGTTGTTCTCTTCTTCCCTGGCTGGGGTAAGTGAGGGGTTTCTGTTTGGTTTTCTTTTTGTAGGTTTTCTTTCTTGCAGCATTCTTCTTCCATCGCAGGTGCCCCGCGGAAGCCGGTGGGGCCGGCCTCTCCGTGAGAAAAGCGCTGTCCCGCGGTCCCAGGGTGATTTTTGCTCGGGCCCGCCGCCGCAGGGAGCCTCCTTTCGCGGCAAACAGGGACTTTGGGCGGGTTGCGTTGGCCTTTGGGCCCCCCTGCAGCACCTCTCCCCTCCGTCGGGGCCCCCCCCGAGGCCTTACTCGCTCGTCCCCGGCTGCTGCCATGCCGCGGCCGTCCCGTTGTGCGGCCTGCGGTGAGCCGGGGTCGAGAATTTCCAGGGAGGGAATTTGCTCCAGGTGTCTTCCCGGCGGGGAAGGCACCTCGCAGTCAGGCAGCGCCGGGCTTCCCTCTCCACGGCCAGGGCGGCGCGGGCCAGCCACATTGCCGCCAATGGCGGGAACGGCGGCCATATTGGATCTTCAGCACGATGCGCCCACGTTCCCAGAACAGGTGCCAGGGGACTTTCGGGAGGTTTCGCCCCCGAATCTATCCCCGGTGGGGGACTTGTCCGACCAGGGGGTTTCAGCTATTCCTGCCCAGGACCCCCTCCCAGCATGCCACGGTTTTCGCCGGAATTTATTCTCCTCATGCACAGTGCCTATTTACAGGGCCTGGAGGCCCCCGGGGGGGCTCCCCTCGGTTCCCCCCCCCCCAAGACCCCCAGGCTTTCCACCCCTCCGCCTGAAGCCCCCCCTGTCCGCCTAGGGTCTGGCTCGGGGGCAACGGGTCTGCCGATCCGGACAAGTGTTACTCTGGGGGGGGGGCTGGGATGCCGGCGCCCCTGGGGGAGGACCCCCTGGACCCACCGGACCCCACGCACCCGGACACGCAGGCTGAGGGGGACGACCCCCGTGCGCTAAGGATTTTCCAATGGGAGGAGATGGATGATCTCATCCCCCAGATACTTTTGGAGTTGGACCTTGATCCACCGCCGGACCCGCCAGCGCCAGTTGCTCCCGCCGTCTCCATGTCATCCAAAAAGGGGGATCCAGTCCTCGCTGCCCTTCGGCCTAGGGCGCGGGCCTTTCCCACTCATGATTCCTTTCTTCAGCTCCTCACCAGAGAGTGGGATGCTCCTGAAGCATCTCTTAAGGTCACTCGCACTATGGAAAAATTGTATCGCCTGCCGGAGGACTTCCTAGATCTTATCAAGGTCCCCAAGGTGGACTCGGCGGTGTCGGCGGTCACCAAGAGGACGACGATTCCTGTCACGGGTGCAACGGCCCTGAGGGATACCCAGGACCACAAGCTGGAAGTTTTTCTAAAGAGGGTCTTTGAGGTCTCCGCTCTGGGGATGCGGGCCGTCATGTGTAGCTCACTCGCTCAAAGGGCCAGTCTTCAAAGGGTCCAGCAACTCCTCACCTCGCAGGACCTACCGCCCGAGGAGACTGCCCAGGCGGACCGCCTGGAATCAGCCATAGCCTACGGGGCGGACGCTCTGTACGATCTCTTCCGGGTGCTGGCGCGGTCCATGGTTTCGGTGGTAGCGGCTCGGCGGCTACTGTGGCTGCGCAATTGGGCGGCGGATGCCTCCTCCAAGTCAAGCCTGGGCTTTCTGCCCTTCCGGGGCAAGTTTCTCTTTGGTGAAGATTTGGATCAAATTATCAAGTCCCTGGGAGAAAATGCAGTCCACAAACTACCCGAAGACAGGCAGCGGACTTCCCGGCCTTTTGCTTCTTCCAGAACCAGGGCCAGAGCACAGCGGCGCTACAGGTCTTATAGACAGCCGGGGCCTCAGCAAGGCCCATCCAGACCCCAGTCCTTGTCGCGGTCCTTTCGGGGGCGCAGGTCCACACGGGACGAGGTGGGGCAGGGAAACCCCACCCTGAAGCCTACTCAATGATGCCAGGGTCGCCCACTCCTCTACTCCCAGAATTGGGGGTCGGCTGGCGGACTTTTACGAGGAATGGGTGCGAATCTCCGCGGACCAGTGGGTCCTGGACACCGTAAGAAACGGCTACGCTTTGGAGTTTGTCCGCACTCCAAGAGACAGATTCCTCTTTTCTCCCTGCGGATCGGAGCTCAAGAGGGAGGCAGTACAGCAAACCCTGGACAGGTTGCTGACTATAGCAGCCATCTCTCCCGTCCCCTTCAGCAAGGTGGGCTCGGGCCACTATTCCATCTACTTCGTGGTGGCCAAAAAGGACGGTTCCTTCCGGCCGATTCTAGATCTGAAGGAGGTCAACAAATCCCTGCGGGTCAGCAGGTTCCGCATGGAGACGCTACGCTCGGTGATTGCGGCAGTACACAAGGGGGAGTTTCTTGCCTCCCTGGATTTGACGGAAGCCTATCTGCACATTCCAATACTTCCAGCTCACCGTCGATTTCTTCGCTTCAAGATCCTGGGTCAGCACTTCCAGTTCACGGCACTTCCCTTCGGCTTGGCAACTGCCCCTCGCACCTTCACCAAGATAATGGTGGTGGTAGTGGCAGCCCTCAGGAGAGAGGGCATTCTTGTACATCCATATTTGGACGACTGGCTGATTCGTGCGAAGACCTTCTCCCAAGGCCAAGCCTCGGTAGCCAGGGTAATACAGGTCCTCCACTCCCTGGGGTGGGTGGTGAACTTTTCCAAGAGCTCCCTCGTACCATCTCAACGCTTGGATTTCTTGGGGGCGAGCTTCGACTCTCGCCAGGGCAAGGTATTCTTGCGCCCAGACAAAGCTCAATCCTTGCGGGAACATGTACGTCGATTTTCTGTGTTGTCAGAACCCACCTCCTGGAATTACCTGCAACTGTTGGGCGTGATGGCCTCCACCATCGATATGGTACCCTGGGTATTTGCGCATCTTCGCCCTCTACAGGCGGCTCTTCTTTCCCGGTGGAAACCAGTCTCTCAGGATTATCAAGTGATTCTACCCCTCCCATCATCGGTCAGGAACAGCCTGGATTGGTGGCTGGAGCCGTCGCACCTGGCTCGCGGCGTCTCTCTCGAGGTCCCCAACTGGGTGGTGGTCACCACCGATGCCAGTCTCGTGGGATGAGGCGCAGTTTGCGATCGAAGCGCCACGCAAGGGACTTGGTCTCCAACGGAAGCAGCGTGGCCGATCAATCGTCTGGAAACCAGAGCGGTCCGCCTAGTGCTACATCGCTTCCTTCCGCTGGTGAATTCTCTCAGACAACGCCACCACCGTGGCATACATCAATCGACAAGGCGGGACGAGGAGCAAACATGTATCCCTCGAGTCAACGCCCCTGATGGCATGGGCGGAAGCTCATCTCGGCCGGATTGCGGCCTCCCATATCGCTGGGGTAGACAACATTCAGGCGGACTACCTGAGTCGTCAACAGCTAGACCCCGGAGAATGGTCTCTTTCCGACGAAGCGATGCACCTTCTGATCCACCGCTGGGGGGCGCCACACGTGGACTTGATGGCGTCCACCCTCAATGCCAAGGCCTCCCGCTTCTTCAGTCGCAGGAGGGAGCGGGGCGCGGAAGGCGTAGATGCTCTCGCCCTGCCTTGGCCCACACATCAGCTACTTTACGTCTTCCCACCCTGGCCCTTGGTGGGCAAGATTCTTCGCAGAATAGAAAACCACCAGGGTCCCCGGAGTGGCCACGCCGTCCTTGGTTCGCAGACCTGGTACATCTGGCGGTAGAGGGGCCGATTCGATTGGGCCATCTTCATCATCTATTGCACCAGGGTCCGGTATTTTTTGAGCAGGCAGAACTCTTCTGTCTTGCGGCATGGCTTTTGAACGACGTCGCCTTCGGCACAGAGGCGACCCAGAGGCGGTAATCTCAACTATGCTCCGGGCCCGCAAGCCTTCTACCTCAGTGGCTTACGTACGAGTTTGGAGGATCTTCGAGATATGGTGTTCCAATCGGGGGGGCTCTGCCCACAGAAGCGTCGGTGCCCCTGATCTTACAGTTTCTGCAGGACGGTCTAGACAAGGGTCTCGCCTATAATTCCCTTCGGGTCCAGGTGGCAGCCCTTGGTTCCCTCGTACAGAAGGAAGGTTCTCTCCTTCTCCAGCCGGACATCACTCGCTTCCTCAAAGGCGTCAAGCACTTACGACCTCCGGTCAGGGATCCGTGCCCCTCCTGGAGCCTCAATCTGGTGCTGCGTGCTTTGTCAGGTCTGCCCTTTGAACCGCTCCGCGGAACGACGATTAAGGATCTCACGCTCAAGACAGTTTTTCTCGTGGCCATCTGCTCGGCACGGCGCATCTCAGAGCTTCAAGCGTTGTCCTGCAGGGAACCCTACCTCCGATTTACAGACTCTGGAGTTTCCCTTCGCACTGTTCCTTCTTTTCTCCCGAAGGTGGTCTCGGCCTTCCATTTGAATCAGACAGTGGAACTTCCTGCTTTTGCTCCAGATGAGCCCCGGTCACTTCGTCATTTAGACGTCAAGCGCGCTTTGATTCACTACTTGGAAGCCACGAATGAATTCCGGGTTTCAGATCATCCTTTCGTACTCTGGTCGGGCCCGAAGAAGGGGTCCCAGGCCTCGAAGACGACGATTGCACGCTGGCTTAAGGAAGCCATTTCAGTATCCTATGTTGGAGCGGGACGGGTCCCGCCTCGTGGGGTCATAGCTCACTCGACTCGCTCGCAAGCGGCATCATGGGCGGAGGTCCGCTCCGTCTCCACACAGGAAATCTGCCAGGCAGCGACATGGAAATCGTTGCACACTTTCTCGAGGCATTACCGACTACACCTGGGGTCGCCTGCCTTTGGGCATTTTGGCGATCAGGTTCTCCGAGCAGGTCTCTCAGGGGCCCACCCGATTTAGGGAAGCTTGGGTACATCCCACCATCTGGAATGATCCTGGTACGTACAGGAAAAAGAAAATTATTCCTTACCTGCTAATTTTCGTTCCTGTAGTACCATGGATCATTCCAGACGCCCACCACTCTGAGATTCTTGCTGTTCCTGCTCGGGTACTTGCTGTCGATGTGGCCTCCTCATTCTTTACTATTATCTCTGTTCACAGCTCCCCACAAGTTGGCGGTTGTTTGCCGATAGTTCGTTGATTTTGTTATTTGATTCATGTTGTTTAAACTTGATCCAGACTGCTATTGCTCTACTAGTGCTTTGCTATACGTTATACTGAGCTCCAGCAGAGGGTGCACTGGCTATTATGGTAACGCCCCCTCGAAGTCTGTTCTGACTCCATCTGCTGGACAGGGGACATAACCCACCGTCTGGAATGTTCCATGGTACTAAAGGAACGAAAATTAGCAGGTAAGGAATAATTTTCTTATATCAAATCCTTTTTTCCCCTGAGTTTAAGTTTACACATTGATTCAAGATTTCACTATCTTACGTTCCTTTTTTAAATTATAATCCCAAACTACCTTCACCATTATCCAGTGCTTGCTGTTACATTCCCAATCAAATTCCACTATTCTCCCTCATTATCATCTCTTCCTTGCCATTTTTCTCCTATTCCAGGGGTGCCACTCTGGTCCTCAAGAGCACAAAATAGATAGGAGGAATAGCCTAGTGGTTAGAGCAGTGGACTATGAACCAGGAGACCAGGGTTCGAGTCCCGCTGTCACTCCTTGTGACCTTGGGCAAGTCACTTTACCCTACATTGCCTCAGGTACAAAAACTTAGATTGTAAGCCCTCTGGGGATAGAGAAATACCTCCAGTACCTGAATGTAAACCGGTGTGATATCTCAATTGAGATGAATGTCGGTATATAAAAAAAAATAATAATAATAATAATAATAATATATCTCATGCAATTCATTGTGAATATTCTGAAAACCAGGCCTGTTTGTGGCTCTTGAGGAGTGGAATTGGCCACCCCAGTTCTATTCTTTGCTTAGTCCCTCAAAGTTAGATATCATCTCTCACCTTTCAATCAGCTGTTTTCCAAGGACAATTTTAGTACCCTCCACCTTGATCAGTTCTTCATTATCATTGTGAATGACAGTCTTCTCCAGTTCTTCCTCCTGCTCCTCTGTCATGGCTACAGGGTTGGAGGGAGGAGCATTGGTTTGATAATAAAGAGGGCAGAACTTGTTAGTTCTCATGTGTCCAATTGCACCACATGCGCCACATTTTAGCTGCAGAGAATGAAAAGAGCTTTAATGAAATCCATGACTGAGGAGTCAGGAACGCAAAGGCACTCCAGCACCCTAATTCATTCACAGCAGACATTAGAAGAGGACAATTAGTTACCTTAATTTTATTTCATTTATTGCTTATATACCACAGAACCAGCGTAAGACCTGTACAATGTAGTGTATAACATACTTCAATTCAGTACAAAAAGCAATGAAAAGATACCAATGTCAAGTTTAAAATGGAAACAACCATGTTTTTCCCCCTAGAGGTGATATAATTCAACTCTAGTCAGATCTCCACTAATAAAGAGTTCCATAATTGGGGCCCAGCCACATAAAGGACCTATTGTAATATCTCACTTTTTTAAACTCACTGAAGGCACAGCCATTTATGCCCCCTGACTAGATCTTAATCCCTTGTACCAAAAAGAACACACCAAAAAACAGGATATAAACAAAATCACTGTGAACAAATCGGTTTTATTAATATTATTTATTAAAAAATTGAATACTGAAAACTTAAGAAAAGGAAGGGGGGCGCTGTTCGCCGCGCATGTGTGTGGACGCGTGATAGCTCGGCTCCGCGATCCCTCCCACCGAAAGACCTGCTAAATCGCTGTTTTGAGCTTTGAATGACCGGCGATTCTCATCAAAAACGTGAGTGGGACCCCGCGCGCCCCGAGGCAGATGGCTACAAAACGCAAAACAATGGATTTGCGGCATTTTTCTTACGAAAAATTGTCGGGGGAAGCAGGCCAAGATGGCGCCGAAGCCGCGAGCTGCGAATCGCGCGAGCAGGGAGAGGAGACAGGGCAGTTTACGGACGTAAGCCTGCCGGCTGCACAGATTGATCCCTCGGAGATACTTACCCGATCTGAGGCCAGGAATTGGTTTATGGAAATTCGGGCCGACTTAAAACAGCATCGGGATGCCATAATGGCGTCCGTGGCAGACCTGAAGGACGACCTGGCTGCCCTGGGGAACAGGGTGGATGAGGCAGAAATTAGACTGGAAGGCCACGGGGAGTCTATCAACTCCCTAATCTCCCAGCACGCGTCATACTCATCAGATCTGCTCAATCTGCAAAACAAGGTGGAGGACCTTGAAAATAGAAGTCGGCGCAATAATTTGCGCATAAGGGGGGTGCCAGAAACCCCAGAATATGTTGGGGTAGCAGAGACAGCGGTACAAATCTGCACCTTTCTCTTACAACAAGCACAGGAGGGTGAGGGGTTGGAATCAACTTGTGGAACTGCTATTCAATTTGAGAGAGCACACAGAGCGCTGGGGCCCAGAACGGATCAGAGGCCTAGAGACATTGTGCTGTGCTTTTCTAGCTTCCCCCTCAAGGATAAGATATACAATATAGCCAGGAATTTAAAAGAAATTAAATGGCAAAATCATCACATATCCATATTCCAGGATTTGTCACCGGTCACCCTGAAGAAAAGATTTGACTTACGGGAAGTCACTGCGCAGCTGCGCGAGAATAACATTCGCTATCGCTGGACATACCCCTTCGGGCTCTCCTTTCAGGTCCAGGGTGTGGGATATAAAATTACTTCACTGGCAGAAGCACTTGGAGTATTTTCTAAAGCTCAGCTGCCGGTTCACTTCCAACTTCCAAATTCCAAGCAGCCGCAACCCCGGAGGGATGAGGCGCCCAGATGGCAGAGGGCGGATAAAGGAGGAAAGCGCCTGCGAAGACAACCTGGACTACGTGGTTCCGCTCCATCAGACAAGGGCTGACTTTTTCTGCTAACCTGTCTCCTTCAGGAAGTATTGGTTCCTTTTACGTAGAGCACATGAGGCTTCTGTGCATTTAGCCATTTCCCTTGGCTTGGATGAACTCTTGTGCGGTTTACAGGGGTTCCGTTCTCTTCAAATTGATGGGACATGAGATGTTATTCTACTGAGTTTTTGTTAGATTTAGGTCTTTTACTGTTTTAATATTGCTTCTGGTTCCATGCGGCGGGTGGGGAGGTCGCGGGGGGAGGGTCACGCATCGCATACACTACAACAGACCTCCAGAGGTGGAGTATCCATTCATGTGGGAGTGGGATACTATAGGAATTATTAGGGGTGACACTGGTAGTTTATGGATACTTGTGGAGGCTGGTACGGCAACATCTGTGGGTGGTTATGAGCGTGGGATTGGGACTGGGGGCAAATACTGCCGGCTGGTCTCACACTTTGCGGCTCCACGGTTTACAGTGATGGAGGCTGAGACGGGATGTGGTAGTTCTTTTCTATCTTGTCAGGAAACATGGCGACCAAAATATTGTCCCTTAATGTAAAGGGGATTAATACGCCCCGCAAGCGCACATTGTTACAGCGGGAATTGCATAGGCAGGGGGCAGGCATTGTCTTTTTACAAGAAACGCATATCAGGAAGCATCACCAAAGGTTACTGCACTTTTCGCAGTATCCAACTGCACATTGGGCGGCCAGCACCAAAACTTCTAAGTATGCTGGGGTGGGTATACTCTTTGCGTCTACTTTCGCTCATGAGGAGCTGT
Source organism: Rhinatrema bivittatum (assembly GCF_901001135.1). NCBI lineage: Eukaryota > Metazoa > Chordata > Amphibia > Gymnophiona > Rhinatrematidae > Rhinatrema > Rhinatrema bivittatum. The sequence goes on from NC_042620.1 coordinate 272,112,819, forward strand.
TTCATATATATGACTTACAGGGGCGTTTTGTGCTGGTTCGGGTGCGGGTGGGCAAACAGGTTTTTACCCTGGTCAATGTTTACTTTCCTAATGCACATAAAACTCAATTTCTACGGGAGTTTAGGGACTTATTGACCATGCATGTGGAAGGGGAACTCATCTTAGGGGGTGACTTTAATTTTGTACAGGTACCGTTGTTAGACTCCAGTTCTGGAAAGATCTCTGACCCCCAAACTAGAACCAGATGGAGTGAGATTATGGAGGACTGGAGTCTGGTGGATGTTTGGAGGGCTAGATACCCGAAATCCCGAGCCTATACTTTTTATTCTCCTGTTCACAACACATACACTCGAATAGACTGCTTCTTCATGTCCAGGTCACTACAGAACTCAGTTATTAACACTGATATTGACAACATTACTTGGTCGGACCATGCCCCAGTCTGGCTGGTGTGCCATTTTAGAGACCTGAATAAAGGGTTTCGACCTTGGCGTCTTAATGATTGCTTGCTCAAAGATACTGCCTTCATCGGTCAATTGGAAAAAACGCTGAAAGATTATTTTCAGGCTAATCAAACGGAGGGTATGTCCCCGTTGGTCGTATGGGAATGCTCCAAGACGGTGGTCAGGGGAGAGTGTATTGCCCGGGCTGCATATTGTAATCGGGAGAGGGAGAGTCAACGGCAAGCTTGGCTGCAGGAATTGGCTAAATTGACCCAAGCACATAGTCGAACGCATTCCGGAGCTACTTATCAACATATCCTGCTCCTCAAAGATAAATTGAGAGCACTAGATGATACCGCCATTAGTCACCAATTAATGCTTCTCAAACAACAGTTTTATGAGGGAGGGAATAAGGCGGGAAAGTATCTGGCTAGACAGTTAAAAGCGGCTCAATCTAGAACGATCATATCTAAAATACAGACTGCCTCAGGCAATATGATCACAGTGTCCGAGGATATTAGGAAGGCCTTCACTGACTTTTATTCCACCCTGTACACTCAGGACACCAACATTAGGGCGGCGGCCATAGAACAGTATTTGACTACCGTACAGTTGCCAGTTCTTAGCGAGAGATGGCAGATTGCTTTAGATACTCCCATTGCAGTAGATGAAGTTTTGGCTGCCATCAAGAAACTTAAGCCTGGCAAGGCACCTGGCCTGGATGGGTTCACAGGAGTCTACTATCGTAAATTTGCTCCCCAATTAGCTGAGCCACTGGCAATGGCTTTTAATTCCCTCCTTGAGGGGCACACCTTAACGCATGAATCCAACACAGCTGGGATTTCTGTACTAGCAAAACCAGGGAGGGACCCCACTAAATGCAGCTCCTATCGCCCCATTTCGTTAATCAATATTGATTTGAAAATCCTGGCTAGAGTTTTAGCGGCCAGGCTTAATGGAGTTCTTCCTGACCTGATTCATAATGATCAGGTGGGTTTTGTTCCAGGGCGCTTGGCAGCAGACAATGTCCGGCGTATTGTCAATATAGTCGATTTAGTGCAACAACAGCAAATCCCAGCGGTACTATTAGCTCTCGATGCTGAAAAAGCGTTTGATCTTGTCCACTGGGAATTCTTGTTTAAAGTCTTAGGCAAAATGGGTTTTGGGGTTGCCTTTTTGAAATGGATACAGAAGCTATATGAGTGCCCCATGGCTAGGGTGAAGGTTAATGGAGGATATGGCCCCCCCTTTGATATACAGCGCGGAACAAGGCAGGGTTGTCCCTTATCACCTCTGTTATTCGCACTGTTCCTGGAGCCATTTGCCATTAGGGTACGCGAGGCCCAGCATATTACAGGGATCTGGGGAGGCAAGGTTCATTCTAAAATCTCCCTTTTCGCGGATGATGTTATGATGACCCTCTCTGATCCTGAAGCATCTTTGAAGGGGGTAATGATAGAATTGCAAGGATTTTCGGCAGTTTCAGGCATGCGCATTAATTATGACAAATCCGAAATACTTAACTTGACCCTCTCACCTAAGGTGGCGCATGGCCTTAAGACCCAATTCCCTTTCTTATGGGCTCCTACCTATTTGAAATATTTAGGTGTTAAGATTGGACCCCACGTTCGCCAATTGTTTGATCTCAATTATACTCCCTTGGTGGCTAATATTCGAGAGCATTTAAGACGCTGGGATAGACAGGTATTTTCCTGGTTAGGCCGATTGGCCATTCTTAAGATGAACGTCCTCCCTCGTTTCTTGTATTTCTTCACTACTCTTCCCATTAGTATACCCTCTATACTCCTCAAACAGTGGCAGCAACTATTGTGTGGCTTCATATGGCGGAGACGCCCACCCAGGGTGGCGAGGTCTATTCTTTATTTACCTAAAAATAGGGGGGGTCTTCACCTACCTAACATACTGTGGTATTATTATGCGGCTCAACTGCGTGCCCTGGTGGCCCTACATGGCTTCCGGGATGTACCTCAATGGGTGCGGTTTGAACAAGGGCTGATAGGCTCCTTCCCTATTACGGCTCTACCGTGGCAGCCTAGCGCAACGTGGGGGGTATTCGGGTATTACCCCTTCGCTTTGCGTACCACGATGCGGATTTGGCATCGGTGGAAAAATGAGTTGGTGGGACCTGAAAATCACTCCTTGTTAACCCACTTATTCACCAACACAGCAGTGCCTGGCTCGGAGCGATTTGTGGGTCTTAGCGATTGGCGTAAGGCTGGGGTCTTATGCATGGGCCATATGCTACAGCAGGGCAAGGTGCTCTCCAGAAAGCAACTCTGTGACCTGCACCCGGGTAGCACTCTGGATTTTCTATTGTATGCTAGATTATCATCCTACATACAAACTGGTTTACGGAGAGGCACTGTACGGTTTAAAAATACTCTATTTGAGACCTTGTGTCAGCACGCCTCGCTCATAAAGGGGATTATATCAAAAGTTTATACTATGTTTAATAATAAATCACTGGTGGTTCATAAATATAGGGCACTCTGGGATTTAGATTTTCCGGGTTCTTTGGATGACAATGATTGGGATGTCATATATACCGTAGCTGGCAAATGTTCCGTATCAGCGGGTTTACAAGAAAACTGCTACAAAATGCTCTATCGTTGGCATTACACCCCTCTCGCTCTACACAGATTCTATCCCCATATCTCAGATTGCTGCTGGAGAGGCTGTGGGGCCCAGGGCACATATATACACATATGGTGGTCTTGTCCCGGAATTCAGGGTTACTGGCAGGAGGTGATTCAATGGATCTCCCAGTTGTTACATACGCCTTGTGTAGCGCATCCCTGGCATGTCTTATTAGGTGCGCCTATGAAAGACTATGACACTTCACACCAAAAGTTGTTTTTGCAAATTTTTATTGCAGCGAGGACAGAGTTGGCTATAAAATGGAAACAAATTACGATTCCTACGCTTGCTGCAGTGCAACATCGCCTTTTCTCTTTATACCAATTGGGCAGACTTACTGCTGTACATCAGAATCGTTTGTCCTCCTTTCAAACTGTTTGGGGTCCCTATCAACAGTGGATAGCTGCCCACAATTCCACGTAATGCTCATAGCTTTCACCGCGTCTTACCAGTCCACTCGACAGCGGTGCTAGTTACTGTTTACCAAGTACCATTACTCTGTAGAATCTGTATGTAATACACCAGTGTGGGGAGGGGGGTGGGGTGGGGGTTGGGGGGTTACTTTGGTTCATATGTATATCATGATCACCCTGTAATCTGGTCTTTTCAATTTAGTTTTTCCTGCAGTTTGCTATTATTATTGAGGCTGTTTTTTGATTATCTCGAATGATGTATCTCATTGGCAAGGCTACTGTGATATTGTTAGTTCACCGTTATGTTGTTTTACATGCTTCACCATAGCGGTAGTCTAATATCAGCCTGTATCTTGTATATTGATGTTTATTGCAGCTTGTTCATAAAATAAAAACAGATTATATACAAAAAAAAACTTAAGAAAAGGAACACGGCATAGCAGCTGGGCACGCACAAGTTAGGTGCATCGGCCACCCGGCCTGTCCCGTGTGTACCGCCGGACAAGAAGGGAAGATGGTGCCAGCGCCCCCCCACGCGTAAAATGGCGTCCCCGAGGGTCTCCACGTGGACCCTTGCACCGGGACGGGGCCTAGCCCAACCAGGGCTGCTCAGCCCGTCGGTGCTCCCTTTCTACCTCGCCGGAAGAAAAACAGAATCGGTACGGCAATCTGAGCCGCGGAGACTGGAGACCTGAATTTAAAGTTTTCTGCTTACCTGGTCTCGGCACTTACCGATCGAGTGCCGGGACGGTCTCCAGCTGCGGGGGGAGAGGGCTTTCCTCTCTTATCTCTCTCTGCACCCCCTTTCTCGTGCATGCCGCTCGTCGGATAAGTCACACCTATCCGTGCCCTTCTCCTCAACTGCCAATTCTGTGCTTTCCACCTGGCTGCACCATGTGCTTGGAATAAACTTCCTGAATTGGTGCGTCATGCTCCCTCTCTTGCCATGTCTAAATCCCATCTAAAGAGGAGACCAAGATGGCCGCCGACTGAAGTGCACGCTTGGACGCTCTCTCTGTGAATTCCTCAAGACTTTATCCTACAACCAACATGCCACATACTAAAAGAAAAGCCAAACTCCAGCAAATACCAGCATCTTCACCAATACCTGACCAACGACAAGCACAGATAGAATCGGTCTTCGCGTCCCCCCCTGCTCCAGGCACTTGAGGAGGAGCCGCATCGGATACTGGCATGGAGCGAATTCTTTCAATGAGAGGAGAGGTGGTATTGCGAGGTGCTAGATTTTCTTTAAGATATCTGTGTAAATGTTTACTTTATTTTCAAAATTCTAAATATTTGTTCTTTGAGCCCTCTCAGTTAAGAGCATATCTTGATCCACACTCCTAAATTGTATTTCGTGTGTGCGGGGGGGGGGGGGGGGTCCGTTTATGTTAATGCAGGGGATACTTCTGGAGATTTCTTTTTTTCTTATTTCCCCTTTCACTCTGTAAACCCTTGGTCTCCTATTTTCTTATTAAGATATATGTGGAGATATTTGATATGTTTCTAATATACTTATGGCAATTAATATTAAGAGAATAACTTCATGTTATGTATCTCATTTTTGGAATAAGTATTGCTTGTGTTTATTTGGAAACTTAATAAAAATAAAATTATAAAAAAAAAAAAAAATCCCATCTAAAGACCCACCTTTTTGAAACCGCTTTTAAATCTTATGCCTGATTGTCTGATTTAGTCTTAACTTTCTTTTCTTTTAACCAAGTCTCTTGTCCTGTATGTTTGTCTTATTAGTTTGTAAACTCTATTGAGCAGAGACTGTCTTTTTGTATGCTTGTACAGTGCTGTGTATGTCGTGTAGTGCTATAGAAATGTTAAGTAGTAGTAGAAGTAGATCAGCTATAAAGAAAGAGGTCCACTCCAGAACCTTCCCTTTCAAACTTATACCTCTCCAATAAAATCTGGTTGTTAACAAAATCAAAGGCACTTGAAATATCCAATATCATCAAGAAAACTGCCTCATCTCAATCTCGATACCCCAGTACCTCATCTACTACTAAAACTGACTCTGTGCTATGCCCTCACCTAAATCCTGCCTGGTCATAGTCAAGACTCTCAGACTCCTCTCAAAAGGAGGATAGCTCTACAGTCATAGCTTTTTTTTTTTTTATGACTTTAGTCAGGAATGGGATATTGGATACAGGGTGATAGCTTTCACACTGAGATACTTCTAATGAGAAAATTTTCAACAGGGGTGTCACCACAGAACACTTAATCATGGTAGGTACACTGCCCTCCTGAGCAGAAAAATTTTCCCGGCACTGATCACCCGGGAAACTATAGATCACTGAGCCTGACTTCAGTGCCAGGAAAAATTGTGGAAACTATTATAAAGAATAAAATCACAAAACATTTAGATAAACATGGTTTAAATGGGACACAGTCAGCACAGATTTACCCAAGGAAAGTCTAGCCTCACAAATTTCCTATATTTTTTTGAAGGGGTGAATAAACATGTGGACAAAGATGTGGTGTATTTGGATTTGGAAGGGGTGAAAAAACATGTGGACAAAGATGTGGTATATTTGGATTTTCAGAAGGCGTTTCACAAAGTCCTTCATGAGAGGCTTCTAAGAAAACTAAAAAGTGGGATAGGAGGAGCTGTCCTTTTGTGAATTGCAAACTGGTTAAAAGACAGGAAACAGAGAATAGGATTAAATGGTCTGTTTTCACAGTGGAAAAAGGTAAACAGTGGAATGCATCAGGGATCTGTACTGGACCAGTGCTTTTTAATATATTTAAAAATAATCTGGAAAGGGGTAAGTTGAGTGAGGTGATCAAATTTGCGGATGACAAAAGTATGCAGAGTAGTTAAATCTCAAGCGGATTGTGATAAATTGCAGGAGGACCTTGCGAGACCGGAAGATTGGGCTTCCAAATGTCAGATGAAATTTAAGCCCTTAAGCCCCTGAGGCAGCTCGTTGAGCGAAACTTGGTCAGAGTCGGGCAAGATTCAATAAAGTCCTATATTACCGATCCATTTCCTCGTGTTCATTGCTGTCAGCCAAAAACGTTTTACAATCATTTCTAAAACCTTGACCACATCTTCCAGTAACACATTTCACAACTTAGATCTCCTCTTTGTAGACTTCTAATAATGGCAATTGTTATTTTTTGCTTTAGTGCTGTGTTATTTTCATGCTTTCTATGCCTTCTTTATCCCCTCAAGATATAATGCTTGAAGTATACTAAAAATTGCGAAAATAAAATGTTTTAAAGAAAGGTCTGAAACAACTGATCGTGGATGTTGAGATGGGTCATGGGAACAACATACACCACTACCACCATGTGTCCCAGGATAATCAGAACATCTCGGGCTGGGACTTGATCAAAACTGTAGAAGGTTCTGGATCAAGGCTTAAGAACATAAGAACATGCCATACTGGGTCAGACCAAAGGTCCATCAAGCCCAGCATCCTGTTTCCAACAGTGGCCAATCCAGGCCATAAGAACCTAGCAAGTACCCAAAAACTAAGTCTATTCCATGTTACCGTTGCTAGTAATAGTGGTGGTTATTATCTAAGTCAACTTAATTAAAAGCAGGTAATGGACTTCTCCTCCAAGAACTTATCCAATCCTTTTTTAAACACAGCTATACTAACTGCACTAACCGCATCTTCTGGCAACAAATTCAAGGGTATTAGATGTTAGTTGATTGCCCTTTCCAGCAGGTATAATTTCTCTTGGGTGTGTTTTTGATATTGTGTGAGCTCTTCAGATTTATATCTTTATATAGGTATTGTAAATTCTCAATCCATATTTTTCCACTTTGGATTACTAATTCTGATTTGGTTTTGAATTTAAGTCCTTTCCACATGTTCCAGAAGGAATTATCTATAGTCATTTCTATTTCAGACAATTTTTTTCTGCATGTGTTCAGATTTTTTCTGTTTTACGGGTGGTTTGTAGTTTCTAAGATTGTGAAGGTATGTACTGTGAAGATCTTCTCTTAGGGGTTTCTCTGCATTTTTTTAATTTGAGCATTATCATACTTTTGTCTTAAGTTTTCACATTCTTTATCAAACCACACTGATTTAGATGTGCTTTGTTTGATCTGTTTTTTAAATTCTGATTTGGTAATTGATTCCCTGCTATTTTGTGGAAAATCACATTTATATCTATAACTATTGGTTTCTCTGTCTTGGTGTGTGTAATTGTTGCTTTTAATCAGGAAGGTGTGAATCTGGTATTTTATTGCTGGCTTTTCTATGGATGTCTGGTAATTTGCACTATTCTGGTGTCTCCATATGTACTTTGGATGGAGTCTGTGAAGATTTTGGGGTGGGGTATTCAGTGCTGGTATTTGCTTTCATCTATTGATGTATAGGATTAGATCTGGCAATTATTAGATAAATAAGACTGGGGTCTGATTAAGGCATTAATCTCTTTAAAGATCAGGAGTGGAATAAAAGACCAACAATGATATTAAAAAAAAAGTCATGAATCTATGGTAGCAATGATACAAAGTACTATCTGAATTTTACATTTCAAATTTAAATCTAATATGTATATTCTTTTCCCTTACCTTGAGATCAGGTCGTTCCTTCATTTTCTTGGGTTTTTTCTCAGGTGGGCCTTTTAGCTTCTCCTTTTCCTGATTCCGTTTGAGTCGCCTCAACTGTTCCTGAATCCTGCGCCTCTCTTTCCTCATTTCTTCTCTATGCTGCTCATCAAACAAGGCAAATTTACGGCTAAAAAACAGAAGCACCAACAGTGAGGTCAATATTGAACAGTGTGGGGAGCAAGAATTTAGCTGGGTAATTCTGTCCAGGATATTCAGCAGGAAACAAATTCTTATATCCCACTAAAGTTAGCCAGGTAAGTTTAGCCAGTTATTTTAGACCTCTTCTTGGCCATGATTGGATTTACTTGGCTAAATTTAAGTCCTGCCCCAGACTGCTTCCACATTGCCTTTTTTTAAATCCACAGATGGCCTGATATTCATTACCACGTAGCATCTGAATATCCGGCCACGTTCAGCAGTTGCCTCTTAGCCAGATACTTATTTATAGCTAAAAAGTTAGCCAACTAACGGGCCGATATAGAAAACTTCGCAGGAGAGCGGGCGAGTGCCCGCTCTCCTGGGGTGCACCCAGGCCATTCTCCTGGGCGCGCGATCCAGTAAATACATTTATGTAAATGAGGGCCCGCGATAAAAGGAGGCGCTAGGGACACCAGCACGTCCCTAGCGCCTCCTTTTTGACAGAAGCGGCGGCTGTCATCGAGTTTGACAGCAGATGCTTAATTTTACCAGCGTCGGTTGTTGAGCCCGTTGACAACCACGGGTTCGTAAAGCGGACGCCGGCAAAATTGAGCGTCCGTCTTCCAACCCGCGAGCAGATTTAAAAAAATTTTTTTTAACTTTTGGGGCCTCCGACTTAATATCGCTATGATATTAAGTCGGAGGGTGTACAGAAAAGCAGTTTTTTCTGCTTTTCTATACACTTTCCCGGTGCCAGCGAAATTAAAATGTGCGGCTTCACTGCACATTTTGCTTTCTGTATCACACAGGAATGACTAATAGGCCCATCAACATGCATTTGCATGTTGCGGGTGCTATTAGTTTCAGGGGGATTGGCCGCGCGTTTTCGATGCGCTATTACCCTTTACTGTATAAGGGGTAAAAATAGCGCTATTACCCCTTACTGTATAAATGGGGAAAAACAGCGTGTCGAAAATGCACGGCCAAACACGGGCTAACAGTGCGCTCCACCGGAGCGCACTTTACTGTATCAGCCCGTAAGTGGTGAGGTGGATGGGGGCCTAATGCCCGGGGAGGGGCTACTTACAGTTGTGATCATAGGTTTACATACCCCTGGCAGAATTTGTAAGATGTGTAAATTTTAAGAAAACATGAGTGATCAGACAAAACACTTCTGTTATTTTTAATAGTGGTGTGCATTGATTTTTGTGTCATTTTCGTTTAGGTGTTTATTTCGGGTTTACCAATTGGAAACTAGCTGAAAATGTAAAACAGATAAGTTAAAAGGAGAAATTACTACTTACCTGATAATTTTCTGTTCCTTAGTACTGATAGGTGAATCCAAAACCAGTGGATTATGCACCTCTACCAGCAGATGGAGACGGAGCAAAGCTGACATCACAGTATATTTACTCCTGCAGTGACATCAGCCTGCCAGTATTCGCTGCAAAAGCCAACTGTGGACAAACTAGCAAAACTTGATTATTAACAGATAACCATTCCAGCACTCAGACAACAGGAACACCCTGAGCTCAAACAAAGAATGTACTAACACTAATCTAGGGGCTGGATTGACACTTACCAGTATTCCCTGGAACACACAGTTACGCAGGAGGACCATAGCACAACCATTCAGCAGCCAAGGGTGATAAGTTGGATTCACCTGTCTGTACTAAGGAAAAGGAAATTATCTGGTAAGTAGTAATATCTCCTTTCTTACTGTACAGACAGGTGAATCCAAAACCAGTGGGATATACCAAAACTAATCCTAAACAGGGCGGGAGGCTGCCCGCAGTTCAGTCAAAACTGCAAGTGCGAAGGCTGCGACCTATTGGGCCTGCACTTCCAGACGATAATGTCTGAAAAAGGTATGAAAAGAAGACCAGGTCACAGGCCAACAAATGTTGATGGAAGACAACAATCGAACTTCCACCCACGACACTGCCTGAGCCCTAGTGGAATGAGCCCTATCCTGACTAGGCAACGGCTGCTTAGCATCTACATACGCAGCCATGACTACCTCTTTAATCCAGTGGGCTATTGTAGCCCACGACGCCAATTCACCCTAATTACTCCCACCATGGAGAACAAACAGCCAGTCCATCTTTTTGAAAGGTTTAGAAACAGCTAAATACTGCAAGATATGCCTTTTGACATCCAAGAGCCCTAACAAACGATATTCCTCAGCATTTCCTGCACTGAGAGAGAGCAGGAAAACTGACTGATTCAAGTCAAACTCCGAAACCACTTTTGGCAAAAAGGAAGGAACAGTACGTAGCTATAATACCCCCAGAGTCACTTGAAGGAACAGTTCCCAGCAAGACAAAGCCTGCAGTTCAGATACTCTACGCGCCAAACAAATTACTACAAGAAAAACTATTTCCAAGGTCAGTAACTGTAAAGAGAAGTTACACAGTGGTTGAAAGATAGGTCCCGCTAGAAAATCCAGAACCAGATTAAGATTCCCCAAGGGCACTGGCAATCGCAAGGGAGGACAAAGATGTTTCACTCCTCTCAAGAAACGGGCCTCATCTGGATGAGCCAACAAGGGTCCACCATTCACTTGACCCCTGAAACAGGCAAGAGCCACTATCTGTATTTTTAAGGAATTAAGGGCCAATCCTTTACTCAATCCATCCTGCAAAAATTCCAAAATGAACAGGATCTTGACCGAACAAGGAAGAACCCCTCAATCTTCACACCAAGCCTCAAACACTCGCCAAACCCGCACATAATCTAAGGAAGTGGAAAACGTTCTCGCTCGCAGCAAGGTGGCAACCCTCTAAAGGCCCATGCCGTAATTCAAAATTGAGACGGATCTTCATGAAGAACAGGCCCCTGCCGCAGGAGATCCCTGTGCGCTGGAAGTCGGAGAGTCCACCAGAAGTCTTTGCAGATCTGCATATCATAGTCTCCTGGGCCAATCTGGTGCCAGCAGAAGCACCATACTCCTGTGACTCTCGATCTTCTGGATCAATCTGTCCAACATGGACCACAGGGGGAAGGCATATAGCAGCTCGCACTCTGGCCACTCCTGCACAAGGGTATCGATGCCCAAGGTGTTGGGTTTGTGGCATATTGTGGACTCTTGGTTTGAAGTGGCGATGATTCCTCCCACGGGGAGGGGCCCGGTGGGGAACCACAATGATTGGCTAGACTCTTAGTAAGCAGACACTGAGGAGAGAAAGCTTTATTAAACTGCAGCTGAAGAGTAGAATCTTGCCCAAGGAACGGACAGTGCTGTAGTCCAGCGATATCACAGTAAGCTCAGACAGTCTCTGTAGATGATAGTCTCACCCATGTAGCAAAGGTCCGATAGTGTTCCGCAGCGCAGGATAGATCGTGAACCTGAAGGGTGGAATGAGGAGAGCTGGAGCATAGTGATACAGAGTAGCAGTGCTGATAACTTCCTTTGGTAATTGAATGAAGAGAAGGACGCGAGGTCCCAGGTGCAGGATACCTTGAGCAGAATAGGCCCTCGAAGAGCAAGTACCTAGGAGCACCGAGGGTTCCTGAAAAAGAGCAGACAGGACCCCCGAGGGGCGGGTGTCTTTAAGGTTAGGCAGTTTAACCCCAGAGGGCGAGTATAAGCGAGAGGCCCCCGAGGAGCGGGTACCCAGAGCTTTCATAGTAGCGAGATACCCCGGAGGGTAGCGAGGAATCCAAGCGAGCAGCTTAGAAGCAGTCAGAGTAGCAAAACCGAAGTCCTTGCTAACTTGTTCAATTGGAGCGGAGGTTTAAATACCCGGAGGTACTGACATCATGCGGTGGGGCCGCCCCCGAGGTTCCCGCCATGACGTATTCAAAAACATAGGCAGCATGCGCGCGCGTGTCCTAGGAGACCTCAGGAAGAAGCATGGCGGACAGAGACGCCCATGCTGGCTCGGAGATGCCGAGGGTTTCGGCAAACAACAGCGGAGGCAGCCATTCTTCCAATGGAGGAGGAAAAGGGTAAAAGAGAGGTGAGGCAGAGCGGTCGCAGCCGTCTGCGACCAACGGACGCAACACAAGGTCTTTGGATCTCTTCTGTGACCAAAGAAATGAGGAACCTTTGCAGTGCGAGAAGTCACCAGTAAGTCCAGACACGGAAGGCCCCAGCAATCTATCAGCTGAAACGCCTCGTTTGACGACTCCCTTTCTCCTGGATCTAGACTCTGTCAGCTGAGAACATCTGCTCTTACACTGTCTTTTCCAGCAATGTTCGAGGTTGAGATCTCCAGAAGATGCACTTCCACTCATTTCATAAGCTGAGCTATTTCCTGTGACACTTGCTGGCTCTTGGTTACTCCCTGCTGATTGATGTAAGCCACTGTCCGACATTATTTGAACCGCTCAACCCTGCAATCAGTCACCAAACTGCAAGCTTGCCAATTGGACTGCACGGACTTCCAGCCGATTGATACACCAGAGAGACTCCTCTGCATTCCAGTAACCATGCGGTCAGCCCTCTAACCCTGGAGGCTCGCATCCAGTCTGGTGAGCTTAGAGAAACCTCCTTTCTCAGATGGTCCGCTTTTAACCACCACTGCAGGTGAATGCAGATCTCCATTGGCAGGTGACGCCGAATTGAATAGTCCTGAGACCGTGGGCTCCAACGAGACAGCAGGGAGTGACAAAGAGGATACATATGTGTCCTCGCCCATGGCACCACGTCCATGGTCACCGCCATCAATCAGAGCACTTGTATATAGGACCACACTGTTGAGCATATTGTGTTCATCAACAGACGCACCTATGCCATCAACTTCTAAATAAGATCTCCAGCAGGAACACCCTGCCCTGCTTCGTGTCAAACCGAATACTGAGATACTCAAGTGAATGAGATGGCTGAAGACTGCTCTTGGCCAGGTTTACCATCCAACTAAGATCCTGCAACAAGGAGATCACCTTGCACCAGGAGGCTCTCTTCCAGAGTCTTGGCCTGAATCAGACAGTTGTCTAAGTTCAGGTGGCCCAGAATCCCATCCTTTCTCAACTCTGCTACCACCACCTTGAAAAGTTCTGGGCGCAGTGGCCAAACCAAAAGGCAGTGCTCGAAACTGATGACATCCTAAAACTGTGAAATGCAGAAAACATTGATCCTCTAGCCAGAAGGGGATATGTATATATGCTTTGGACAGATCTACGGACGTCAAAAATTCCCCCGACTGCACAGCCATTATCATTGAGTGCAAGATTTCCATGCAAAAATGAGTCACTCGCAAATAACGGTTGTCCCCATTGAGATCCAGGATGGTATGAAAAGAGCCCTCCTTCTTGGGCACAATGATATAAATGGAATATTGACCTCTTTTTTCTTGAGATGTGGGCACTATAACCACAGCCCTCAGATTGAGAAGCCTTGACAATGTACATTTCACTGCCTGCCTCTTCTGTGGGGAGTAGCAGGGAGACACCATGAACACGTCTCGAGGAATACTACAAAACTCCAGTGCATATACATCTCGTATCACCTGCAGGACCCACTGGTCTGACGAGATTTTGACCCACCTCTGATAAGAGAGAGAGAGGTGACCCCCTAGCTCCTGTACCTGGGGGAGGGTTTGCACACTTTCATTGGGAGGGTTCCACTGAGCCTGCACCCCATCTGGGCAGTCTGGGATGAAAGGACTGAGTCCTACTCAAAGGTCAACTCATTTGAAAGGCCGCTCCTCTGTAGGGTCAAAAACATTTGGATCCCCTAGCATGACCTCTCATTCTAAAGGAGCATGGCGTCTGCTTCTTTTCCTCTGGCAACTGAGGAACCTGGGCCTTGTCCCACTTATTGGCCAGCTTCTCCAACTCATTCCCAAACAAAAGCGAGCCTTTAAAGTGTAACTTTATACGGTTAGACTTGAAGATCGCATCGGCCGAAATATTTCTCAGCCATAACTGATGCCTGGCCGTTATTACTGAAGCCATCCTTCTGGCTGAGATATGGACCAAATCGCAATTCACATCTGCTAAAAATGCAGCTGCTGGCTCCATCACTGCCCTGGAATTCACACCAGAATCATCGACCTCCTGCACAAGAAGTAAACAAAAGTAATGCACCGGAGAACAAGAAACAGCTATCTGCAAAGTCATTGCCACTGCTTCAAATGCTTGCTTAAAGATGGCCTCAAGTCTCCTATCATGAGCATCCTTCAAGGCCACTCTACCCTCTACGAGAATAGTCATCTGCTTGGAGACAGCACACACAAGTGCATTCACTTTCAGAAAACGTAACTGTTCTCTCACAGCTGGGTCCAGGGGGAATGGTCCTTCCAAGACTCGTCCCTCTTTGAAATTGGCTTCCGGGGCTTCACACTCAAGATCAATCAATTCGTGAATGGCCTCCATTACAGGGAAAAAACATGAGGCTTTATGCAAAGAAACCAAAATGGGATCTTTCTTTGGCACAGACATGCATTCAGGTCCCGGTACTCCTAGCATCTTTAATGTTTGGGAAATCAGAGCCGGTAACTCATCTCTATGACAGAACTGCAACATAGTTCTTTATTGCTCCAATCCCGGAGGAATTTCTCCATCCTCCAGGGAATAAGGATCAGCTTCATCATCCGTGCCATCCTGGTCCCTATCAGGAAGACCAGCCACCGATCTAAGTGTACTCCAATGCTTACCCGCAGTACCGGTCGGGCAGGAGTTCACTATCAGTGCCTATGACCTGGTAACATTGGTCTGGGCCGAGGTCCGCGCCAAAATGTAAGCATATAAGCCTGAGCATCGATGAGTGCCCAAAGGCTGAGCACCCTCAAGGCGGCTCATTTTGTTGTATACAGAGAAGTGCGTACCTCAAACAGATGTCCCTATCTACTGGACGTTCACCCAGGTGCCCAAAAAACTGGACGCACAGCCAGACGCACTTTCACGATCCGATGGGCTTGAAAAGGGAAGCCTAATGCGCATGAAAATGCACAAAAATGCCACCGCAGCCTACCACGCAGTGAACAGAGATAAGTCTAGGAGCAGGGCCTAGCCAAAAAGGCTGCTCAATGCGCTAGGCTGCTCATGCCCCTCAGCTCACCTGGAGGTGGGAAAAAAGTCAGAGGAATCTCTATCAAAAACTCTTTTTGTGTACCTCTTTTTTTTTTTTTTTTTTTTTGCTTTACCTCAGCTCAGCCCATCCTGGCTTAGTACAGAATCGGTCTGCGACTATGCGGTTAGAGGGCATATACTGTCACCTCCTCGCTTGACTTCCTGCACGCACTTGACTTTCAGCTGTCTTTTACAGCTGAATCCACGCCAGCTGAATACCAACTACCGAACCAAAGGCACTTATCTGAGGGAAATTCCAATATATGTCACCTCAGGAATTCTCAGCTGAGGGAGGAGCCATATGGTATCACCATAGGAGAGTGGGGCAAATTAATTTTCTTTCTTCTTTTCTCCTTCTAAAAACTTTAAGCAATTCTCAGTAGGGAGAAGCATGTCCACCATCTCCTGGAGATTGAGAATATTGGTGGGCTGATGTCACTGCTGAAGTATATATACTGTGATGTCAGCTTTGCTCAGTTTCCATCTGCTGGTAGAGGTGCATAACCCACTGGTTTTGGATTCACCTGTTTATATGCTAAGAAAAATGTCAATATGGGAGTTCGTTAGCTAGAGGTATGGTTCTGCATTCCCAATGGCTGACTTCTTCGTTACTTGTTTGTGTTGCCAAGATTGCAAGGTGGTGTTTGTGTGCGGATGGCCAATGCCTAGTAACAAGTGTAAACCAATAAGTGATGTGATAATAGCATCAAGTTCTAGTCAGCAAAAGCATGCAATGCAAATGCATATTTTGAATTCACCAATCCCTTTCTATTTTAGGAAAGTTACCCTGGCATTTTTGGATATGCATACTTTGAATTTCCCTAGGGTGTGTCTGTGTGTTTGGGTGTGTGTGTGTGGGGGGGGGGGGGGTTGATTAGTGTGAGGGGAAGTGACTGGGGTGAATGTATGGGCTGCCATATGGGAAAGAGACTGGATGGGATAGTGACCGGTGAGAGAGAGGCAGCGTGATGTATGTGGGGGGTGACCTGTCACCTCCCCCCCTCACACACACACACACACCAGGCCGCCTCCCTTTCCAAAGTCACCCGATAGTCACCCCAGTCACTTACCCTCTCACCAGTCACCCACACACACACATACACACACCAGGCTGCCTCTCTCTCACCAGTCACCACCTCAACCAGTCTCTCTCCTCCATACAGTCACTGCAGTCACTCCCCCTCTCACCAGTCACACACACACACACACAAACAGACTGCCTCTCTCCCCAGACATCCCAACCAGTGTTTCTTCCACCTGTCACCCATACAGTCATCCCAGTCACCCCATACCAACCACATGAATTAAAAGTATGCATATCCTAAAATGTCAGGCCCCATTTCTTAAAATACAAAGGGACTGGCAGATTCAAAATATGCATTTGCATTACATGCTTTTGCTGACTAAAACTTGATGGTATTGTATCATTTGTTTGTTTATATTTGTTACCAGGCAATAGCCATAGCCGCCCCAAAACACCACTTTGCAATCTTGGCAATACAAACAAATAACTAAAGAGACAGCCAATGGGAATGCAAAACCATACCTCTAGTTATCAAACTGCTCCCCCAACTGACACTTTTCAACTTATCTGTAACATTTTCAGTTAGTGCACACTTAAGTCCGTTAGGCAATTTCGTTGCCATTGCCAATTTTGTTAAAAGCTAATGCACATCCCTAATTTTTAATGTGTTTCAAATTAAACTATGATGCATCACAGAATAGCACAATCATTAAACCAACCATAGCAATAAAGGAAATAATAAAATGGGCCTGTTCAAACGTTTGCATACCCTTGAATGTTTGGACTGATAATATACACTCAAGTTGACACACACAGGTTGAGATAGCAACGAAGGGTAGTATCCACACCTGTGCCTTGTTTGATTGTAGCTTGAGTATAAATAGTCAATGAGTTTCTTAACTCTTGAGAAACCCTTGTGCATTTCATCTAGGGCTGCACTGACTTTGGTGGTTACTGAAACATGGGGAAAGCAAAAGAAATGTCAAAGGATCTGTGTGCAAAAGTAGTTCAACTTCATAAATCAGGAAAATGATATTAAAGAGATATCCAAAGATTTGAAAATGCCAATTAGTACCGTTCAAACTATGATCAAGAAGTGGAAAATTATGGGTTCTGTTAATATCAAGCCACAGTCAGGTAGACCAAGAAAGATTTCAGACATAACTGCCAAGAAAATTTGTCAGGATGCAAATAAAAACCTACAAGCAACTTCTACTGAAAAACAAGTTTCTCTGAAACAAAGTGGTGTGGGTGTTTAAGCATGCACAATAAGGAGATACTTGAACAAAAATGGGCTGCATGGTAGAGTTTCCAAAAAAAAGCCATTGCTATAACCAACATCACAAAACAGCCTGCTTACAATATGCCAAACAGCACCTAGAGAAGCCTCAAAATCTCTAGAAGAAAATAATTTGGAGTGATGAGACCAAGACCTATGAAGAAAAGCTCATCATCCCTACCATGAAGCATGGAGGTGGATCTCTGCTGTTTTGGGGGTGAGCTACAGAGGAACAGGGATTTTAATCAAAATTGATGGCTGGATAAATGCAGCATCTTATCAGAAAATAATGAAAGAGAATTTGCAATCATCAGCCAGGAAGCTGTGCAGGGGGCACATTTGGACTTTCCAACACCACAATGATCTGAAACATAAGGCCAAGTCAACTCTTCAGTGGCTGCAGCAGAAGGAAGTGAAGGTTCTGGAGTGGCCATTATAGTCTCCTGACCTCAACATCATTAAGCTACTTTGAGGAGTACTGAAACAAGCAGATCATGCTAGAATTTACAGGATCTGGAGGTTTTTTGCCAAGAGGAATGGACAGCTTTTAACACTTGAGAAAATAAAGGGCCTCATTTGCAGCTATCACAAACGACTAAGCTGTCATTGATGCAAAAGGGGATAATACACGATATTAAGAACTAAGGCTACGCAAACCTTTGAATAGGACCATTTTATTATTTCCTTTATTGCTATGGTTTGTTTAATGATTGTGCTATTCTGTGATGCATAATAGTTTAATTTGAAACACATTAAATAAGACATGTTTTTTATTTTAAAATATTTATTACCTACCCTTCCTACATTCAGGTCGAGGTAACAGCAAACATACATAATAAAATTAAATAACATAACATTGGTTGATCACCGTGACATGACTTACATTAAAAACAAAATTACATCAAGAACATAAATAACTCTGTGGTGGTATAATACTAGAGGATTCAGATGGAGTAAGCTTTTTGGAACAAATATGTTTTCAGGGTTTTTCTGAAAAATTGCAGCTTTGTGATTAATCTTATCTCTTTTGGTAGAGAATTCCAGAGTAGAGGAACCATGATGGAGAAGGCGCACTCCCTCGTTTCTTCTAAGTGAACTGCTTTAGTAGAGGGGACATCCAGTAGACCTTGTGATGAAGAGCATAATGTTCTCATGGGAGTATGCATTTTTAAAGCAGCTGAAATCCATGGTGATTGGATGCTATGCAAAAGAGTATGGATAGTGACAGTAAGTTTATACTGAATTTGATGGGAAATTGGAAGCCAATGCAATATTTAGAAAACTGGAGAAATGTGACCGTGTATCTAGGTTCTGGTCAATAATCTAACTGCAGAATTTTATATGATCTGTAGAGGATGGATTGTGTATGGCGGGAAGTAAGCAGAGTTAGAGTAATTGAGGCTAGAGTAAAGTAAAGATTGTATATCTGTTTGAAAGTCATTAGGATCCAACAGGGTTTTCAAGTGTCTCAAAAGTCGTAGTTTGAAAAAAGAAGATTTAATATGGGCATGCATTGAGAGCAAAAGATCAATAAGTATTCCAAGTTTATGAACTACTTTGGATATATGGATGGTTTGGGTTTTGAAAGCTATTGTTCTGGGAATATAAGAGGATGGAAATTGGGAAAGAATCATAAGTTCGGTTATATTAATATTTACGGCAAGTTTGTGATTAAGCCACTCA
The DNA here is from genome assembly GCF_901001135.1 of Rhinatrema bivittatum. NCBI lineage: Eukaryota > Metazoa > Chordata > Amphibia > Gymnophiona > Rhinatrematidae > Rhinatrema > Rhinatrema bivittatum. The sequence continues at coordinate 272,132,059 of NC_042620.1, forward strand.
AACAGTGGAGAGACATTCCGAAATGAATTGTTCTGTGCCAGTCCATGATGTTTTAAGGGGAAAGAAAAATTGGATGTTGTCTGCGTATAACTTGTGGTGTACTCCAAGGCCTGCCAGCAGTCAGCAAAATGGAGTTGAATAGTTATTAAAGAGAGCTGTTGATAATGCAGAGCACTTTGAGGTACATCAGACGTGAGTGAGAACCACGTTGAGACTTCAGAGTCTATTCTTACTTGCTGTGATTAATTGGTGAGATATGAAATAAACCAAGAGAGAACCGTGTCTATTATGCCAAGAGATCTCAATCTGGAGAGAAGTGAATAATCAATAGTATCGAAGGCAGAGAAGATATCTAATAAGATGAGAACAAATGAAGTACCCTCAATCAAATCCCCTCTGAATAATGTTGAAACTAGAGAGAAGCATTTCAGTATTATGGAATTTGTGAAAGCCAAATTGGTATTGGTTTAGAGTATCATTCGAGTCAAGGAATGTAGTAAGCTGTTGAAGTACTGTGTTTTCTACTATTTTGGCAAAGTATGATAATGAGATGGTACGATAATTCAAGAGTATAGTCGGGTCAACAGATGCGTTTTTCAGTATTGGACAGATTGATGCTATTTTCAATGGATTTGGGAGAGTACCACTAGTCAAAGATGAATTTACAAATTTCATAATGAAATTAGCTGTTTCTGTTTTGATGGATTTTAGCAAAACTGTAGAACAATAGTGTCTGGGTAAGTGACATATCAGGACAATATTGACTAGGTAAGGGAAATATCAGGGCATGCTAGAGAGACAAAGTTCCTGGATGGAATAAATGACAGTTTTATGAAGCAATTTTTTTCAGGAACCGATGAGAGAGGGAACAATTTTAGATCTAATTCTCAGTGGAGCATAGGATTTGATGAGAGAGGTATTGTGGTGGGGCCGCCTGGCAATAGTGATCATAATATGATCAAATTTGAATTAATTACTAGAAGGGGGACAGTAAGTAAATCCACGGCTGTAGCACTAAACTTTCAAATGGGAAACTTTGATAAAATGAGAAGCATGGTTAAAAAAAATAAAAGAATTGAAAGATGCAGCTACAAAGGTAAAAAGTGTGCAACAGACATGGACATTGTTAAAAATAAATACCATCCTAGAAGCACAGTCCATATGTATTCCTCGCATTAAGAAAGGTGTAAAGAAGGCCAAACAATTGCCAGCATGGCTAAAATATGAGGTGAAAGAGGCTATTTTAACCAAAAGATCTTCATTCAAAAATTGGAAAAAGTATCCATCAGAAGAAAATAGGATTAAGCATAAGCATTGGCAAGTTAAATGTAAGACATTGATAAGACAGGCTAAGAGAGAATTTGAAAAGAAATGGTCCGTAGGAACAAAAACGCACAATAAAAACTTCTAAAAATATATCGGAAGCAGAAAGCCTGCGAGGGATATATTAGATGTTAGATGATGGAGGGGTTAAAGGGGCACTTAGGAAAGATAAGGCCATCATGGAAAGATTAAACGATTTCTTTGCTTCGGTGTTTTCTGAAGAGGATGTTGGGGAGATACCTGCTCCGGAGGCGGTTTTCAAGGGTGATGACTCCGATGAACTGAACCAAATCCTGGTGAACATGGAAGATGTGCTAGACCAGATTGACAAACAGAAGAGTAGTAAATCATCTGGACCAGATGGCATACACCCCAGGGTTCTGAAAGAACTAAAAAATGAAGTTTCAGACCTATTTCAATTAATTTGTAACCTATCATTAAAGTCATCTGTTGTACCTGAAGATTGGAAGATGGCCAATGTAACCCCGATAGTTAAAAAGGGCTCAGGGGAAACTATAGACCAGTGAGCCTGACTTTGGTGTTGGGAAAAATCGTGGAAACTGTTATAAAGAATAAATTTACAAAACATTTAGAAAGACATATTTTAATGGGACACAGCCAGCTTGGATTTACCCAAGGGAGGTCTTGCTTCACAAATCTCCTACATCTTTTTTTTGAAGGGGAAAGGTGAACCAGTAGATGTGGTGTATTTGGATTTTCAAAAGGCATTCAACAAAGTCCCACATGAGAAGCATCTAAGAAAAATAGTCATGGGATAGGAGGTGATGTCCTTTTGTGGATTGCAAACTGGTTAAAAGACAGGAAACAGATTAAATGGTCTGTTTTCACAGTGGAAAAAATTAAACAGTGGAGTGCCTCAGGGATCTGTACTTGGACCAGTGCTTTTTAATATATTTCTAAATGATCTGGAAAGGGGTATGACGAGTGAGGTGATAAAATTTGCAGTTGACAAAAAATTATGCAGAGTAGTTAAGTGTAATGTTGATTATATATTTCAAGAATAAGAAGGAGTTTTTGGTTAGTTTTTTAATTTTGTTACTCAGACCAGTTACTGTTAGATGTAAGGTTTGTGTTAAATTGTAATAAGGAGTAATCGTGTTGCTCACGTTCTCTGAGTTCACTTACTGTTTTATGTAATGGTTGTTGATGATGTAAACCGGAGTGAAGGCAGCTAGCTATACCTCGGTATAAAAAAAGCTCTAAATAAAAAAATTAAAAAGTGATAGAATGATAAAAGGAACTGGTCACTCCAGGGGATTTTTTTGGCAGAGACATTTGATATTTGAAGAGACATTTTGTCTTATTTCTCATGTTTTCCTAAGATGCTACACATTATATAAACTTATGAGCGCAACTGTACCTGGCTAACTTAACCAGATACGAGCAATATTTAGACTTATTCGACTAAACTAGCTGGATAAGTTAGAGCTGTTATTGAGTAGGTCTAAGTTAGCTAAATAAACCTATCTGGCTAACTAAAAAGTCATCTGGGTATATTCACCTCCTCGCATCCCGTCTCAGGTCACACTGGCTTCTTGTGCCTGTATCGGAATGCACATTTACTCATTATATATCCAAATTGGACAAGAACTACTACTAAACAGTGCACACTTCTCCCAGAAATATTGATTCATTAATAAATGTAAATAAATGTGAATTATAAAAGACTTTTGCGTTATTAACATTTACAATAACATGTAAATCTTTACATGAACTCTTCATCTTTGGTGGTCCGAATTCGGCTGTAAGCATCAATGACGGTGGATTTACGAACTGTCTCGCAGCGGACATACTCCTTCCCATCCTCGTCTCTAAATGTGCGATATATCTTTAGCCGCCGTCCAGTGGCAGAAGAATTTAGGCTGGTCACTGAGGCAGTATCGTCATCTTTGTGTGATCCTCCCGACGTAGCAGACACAGAAGCTAAAAGAAATAACAGAAACCAATCCTCAAGTGACAATGAAGATATAAAAATTCTTAATTTAAGCCCAAAATTCTCCATATCTTGTTACTTACAGAGTCCCTTTCTTTCCTTCTTCTCCTTCTTATTTTTTTCTTTGTCGTTGCCACTATCCTCTCCCATAAGCATTCTCTGCAGTTCTTTCCTCTCTTGCTCCTCCCGCTCTCGAGAGAGCTGGGAACTCGTTTTTTTATTCTGTAACATATTTTCTATATTTTTACCCATCTCTTCAAAGTCACTGTCCTCTGCTGAACTGCTGTCAGTGTCTGTGGACAACACTTCCACTGATTCCAAAACTCTGATAAAAAAAAAAAAAGGTCATATGACAGATTAGTGAAACTTGCATCTGAAACAGAATGAGAGCACTATTAGTTTTCAAGACCAGTGAAAACAAGGCAAACTCAAACTCCACTTTAGAAGCTTGCTGTGGGAAAGAATGATGAAGAAGAGAGAGGAGGAAAGAAAGGGAAAGCATTTTTATTTATCTTAAAGAGACCATGTTTCCTTTCCTGATGTTGATAATTCACCACACCACATCTGAATTTCAGGAGAACCAACTTTGTTAAAATGGAGGTGCATCTTAAGAAGGGGTTGTTAGGCTGGGAAGTTCTTTGGAAGCAGAAGATTATGCTGAATTAAAAGGGGCAACCATAAGGGCAACTAATCGTCATGTAAGGAAAGTAAAAACAAAAGATCAGTGAGATTTTCCAAATAGGTGGCTAATAAAGTAAAAATGTTAACAATTAAAGTACAAAGCACCTCAGAAAGAAGAAAACAATGAGGACTATCTAGTAAAGCTGAAAATAGCAGGGAAGATGGGATGTTGAAAATATGTGTGGAAGAAAAGACAGCTAACGCTTATCCCATTGCTCCTGGGTCATCATTGAATGGGCTCCGAATGGCCCAAACAGTGCTTCCCCCCCCCCCCCCCCAAACTATTTGTTAAATTTTAAGTTCTTGATTTCTATTGAGTTATTTAAACAGCAATGTAACAGTAGATTTAAAATTACATTGAGGTCCTATCGATTTAAAACTGAATGGGCCAATGTTGTTAGTGATATTGAATTCGGGTCTACCAAAATATTATCTAACAGTTTGGCTTCCTGGACCATGGGATGATGTTTCAAGAACTGCTAAGCACAAATGGGGTTCACCTGTCAAAGAAAGGTTGCAGTATCTTCCAACACACACAGACAAGCCTACTGAGGAGGACTTTAAACTGGAATTGTCAATGATGGGTAAAAAAAACCCTAAGGTAAGTAAAACATTAAATACTTGCATAGAAATGGGAAAAAGGGGCAATACCTGGAAAGCTATGTACACTAATACTCATAGGGGGTAGATTTTCAAAGGGATACGCGCGTACCCCCCGAAAACCTACCCCAAACCCCCCCCCTGCGGGCACCGAGCCTATTTTGCATAGGCTCGGCGGCGCGCGCAAGCCCTGGGACGCGCATAAGTCCTGGGGCTTGCATGGAGGGGCGTGTCGGGGGGGCGTGTCGCGAGTGACACTGCGTTTCGGGGGCGGCGCCACGGGGCGTGGTTTCGGCCCGGGGGCGTTCCGGGGGTGTGGCCGCGGCCTCGGACCAGCCCCCGGACCGGAACATGGAGCGCGGCAGCCGGCCTGGCAAGCGCAAAGTTACGCCTGCTATTTTGCCAACAAAGGTAGGGGGGGTTAGATAGGGCCGGGGGGGTGGGTTAGGTAGGGGAAGGGAAGGGAAGGTGCGGGGGGGGGAAGGAACGGAGGCAGGCTGCGCGGCTCGGCACACGCAGGCTGCCAATTTTGGGCAGCCTTGCGCGCGCCGACCCCAGATTTTAATGGATACGCGCGGCTACGCGCGCATCTATTAAAATCGCGCGAACAAAAGTACGCGTGTGCGCAGATTTATAAAATCTGCCCCAGCGTGTGTGAAATAAAGTTTCCAATCTAGAAGCAGTAACTGAAGAAACAAATTTAGATGAAGTGGGTGTCACGGAGACTTAGCACACAGAAAAGTATGACTGGGAGAACCAGATAGGAAGGAAGGGAAGATGCATGGAATATACATACCAAATATTATTAAAGCAACCGAATTGCAGGGGCTATGAGGTAAGGAGATGGCATTGTGGGTTAATCTAAAAAGAGGGAATGAACATCTATTTATACTAGTGTAATCTATAGACCTCTATTACAGACAGTGGAGATGCACAGATCCAGGTACGTACAGGGAATTAATGAATAATATTCACAAAATTGCTACAAAAGGGGAGATGTTTAATTGTTTTATTTTAAAATGTTGGGAACCACCTTGGGCAGCTTGCTGTTTTGTGCAGTAAATAAAAAAAATGTGAAATAAATAAATATTGTTAGGGGATTTCAAACTGCTGAATGCTGATTGGGACAACCCAGCTGCAGTGTCTCCTAGAAGCAGGGAGATCCTGGATTCGCTGCAAGGAAAATTATTCTTTTAACTAGAAAGAGAACCCATACAGGAGGAAGCGATATTAGACCTGGTAATTGATGTTGTTGAGGATGATCATCTGGGATCCAGTGATCACCGATGGTGTGGTTCAGTATCAGAGCACAAAAGGTAAAGATCCATTCAAAAGGCAAGGGTCCTGGACATCAGGAAAACTAACTTTCTTAAAATGGGAGACTACTTCAAGGAGTCGCTACATGGCTGGGAAAATCCTGGGGAAGTAGAAGAGCAGTGGGAAAAAACTAAAAAGAGATATTATAAGGGTAACTAACATTTTTGTTAGAAAAGTAAATATAAGAAAGAGGAAAAAGAGGCCACTATGATTTTCTAAAGAAGTAGCTGAAAAGGGAGAAACTACTAGAAATCCCGGAAATTGAAAGGAGAGCAATATCTGGAAAAGCAAAGAGAAGATGAGAAAATAGTCAGGAATGAAAAATTCAAATGAAAGATAAAATAGCAAATATGGTAAAATGGGGGTGGGGGGGGGGGGGCTTTTTTTTTTTTTTTTTTTAAAGATAAGTTAATGATAGTTGGAAGCACAAAAGTGACACTGTGAGACTCAGAGGTGAAGGAATATGTAGAAGCTGATGAAGAAAATGTAAAATTGCTTAATATTTCTGTTCAATATGGAAAGGCCTGGAGCAGAACCACATAAAACAATCACAAATAAGACTGGCAAGAAGGTAAAAGATTTTTCTGCCCAGTGTATCCAACTCCCTATGCTCACACCCAGGAGGAGCGGAGGCATGGGTACGGGAGCGGCGGGCCTTCTTCAAGGTGGACTCCACCACCACCGACTGGTTTGGGAGCTGTCTCTTGTCAAACCCGATGGCCTATTGCACCAGGTAGGTGGCATCGGCCTTCCTGTTAACAGGGGAGACAGAGATGGGGTGTTCCCACATGCGGAGGAGGAGCTCTTTGAAAATCTCATGGATCAGAACCGCCATGATTTCCTTGGAAGAGTTGATGAACTGGAGGACTTCCAGCATCTTGTGAAGTGCATCCTCCTCTGTAAGGAGTTGAAAGGGAATGGCTTCGGACAAACCCTGTGAAGGACAAGTCCTCAGGTGGTCACCGGCATGTTCCTCCAGCGGGGAGGGCTCCAAAAGCGGGTCATCGGAGTAGTCCGAGGATGAGACCATGGAATGGTCACCCAGGGGTCATAGGGCCCCTCCTCCGCACTGGGACCAGCTCGTCGGGGGCAAGGTCCATGAGGGTCATCAGCCCTAGGCTCTGAAGGCTTCAAAGGCCATCGGCAGCATCACGGAAATCAGTACAAGCAAGGTATCTGAAAAGTAAACCCTGACAACTGTAGGTATAGAACTTCCTGGATATAGAAAGAATTCAGAGATGTAGACAAGAGAAAGACTCTTGGGCAACGACTGTATAGTTTCCTTCGGTGTTAAAGACAACCAAAAAACAACTGGGGCCCAAGAGCCCATCAGAAGAAACTGCGGTCCACTGACATCTGAAGGACCAAATGTCTCAGCAGAACGATGTCCAGGTATGGCTGGTAGGCATAATGGGCAGAAAACTCCAAGCAATGCTAGGAGAACAAGCAGCAAGCCATGGCAGGGCCTGGGACAGACACTGCATGCCAAAGCAGCAGATGTAGCTACGCAGCGCAGGGGTTTCCGGCAATCCCTGTAACAGACCTGTAGCCCAAAGCTCCCAAGCAGGGAGATGAGATAGGCCTGAAGTTCACCCAAGAATACCTATCAAGAATAGGTTCATCTATCCTGCACAGGATAGCACAGGGGAGCAAGAAGGCCCTTTGGGCAACCTAGAGAAATGAGAAAAGCTAAAGGCAGTGCTGGCCAGAGCATGGCAAAAAATGAGGTGTATCCTTCCTGGCAGATATACAGAAGATATATCACGAGTGCCTTAGCTTGTCCTCCCTTTCCCTGACAAACCACCGGATGTCGGAAGGAGCAAAGAACACAAGGAGGTAGACCAGTGGACTGCCTGGGCAAGTACAAGTCACCAGGTTGTCTATCAACCTCAAGCGAACAACTCACTGTGGAATCCAGCAGGGAGTTACCCACTAAGATAGAGCCTTCATCCTGCTAGGAAAAGCGAAAACTGAGAGCGAATGCCCTAGGGGAGAAATCCTGAAAACTCCACTAGGAGCCGGGAAGCACAGGATTTCATTACTGGCCTGGAAACTCGAAGGGCACCAAGGCAGGCCCAGGGTGATCTCAGAACAGATTGCCAAGCACCCAGCTGAGTGCATATACTTCCCTCCAAGGAAGCATGTGGTCCAGCACTGGGCAATAGCTACAAGAGTCATAGCGAAAGGGTGAAAGGCATGTTTGCCCCCATTTGATGGACTAGAATTTTCCTCACAAAGGGTTCCTCAGGCAAGAATGACTGGAGATAGCGGTCCTTAAGAAAAGACACCTACAGAGGCCAGCAGGTATCAAAGTGACTCCTGAACAGGGAAAACCCTGAGGGATTACCGAGGAGCAATACTGGATAGGCTCCCTCATGAATAGACCTGTTGCATCTTAGAGCAATTGAGAGAAAAGTGTTACCCTCGACTAGCCAGAGCAGTGCCATCCCTTCTCCGGGAACAGAGAAACAAGGGACACCCCTCAACAGGATGCACAGTCAGGCATCCAGAGGGGAATCTATAAGGGCTGCCCTGAAACCCAGTCAAATCTTCCCTTCCAGAGGGGACAGGGAGCAATGGGCTCAGGGCCTCCCTGTCCTGAAAGACCTTTCAAATCCCTAGAAGAGAGATGAGGCACAATCACTGATCGCTGAGGTGCCAAAGCAACCAACCTCCCACAGGCATCCAGCCTCGAATGGGGGAGGTCGCCACCGTAATCCATGGAGGATCCCCAGCGACAACGGTCCAACGACAGCTGCTGCGGCTCTGGCCTCCAAGAAGACGCACCGATTCAAAGAATCGAGGCCCTGGTTCAGAGAAAAACTTGCCAGGGACAGAACCACAAAAAAAGGTGTTTTGGACATGGGAGAGATCGAAAGACACATTACTCTGCTGAGGGAGAAGAGAACTCCCAAACCACTCTCCAGATGTCTACTCTCCTCAGGGTCCGACCAGGAATGCAGTCCTAGGTCAGTCCTGTGTGTGCGCTTTTCCTTCCGCTCGGGCAACTGAAGGAACAAGCTCCTGCTGAAAAAGCACGCAATAGTATCCCATCCTGCAGATGATATACTTATGATTCCATGTGCCATGCTTGTGGATAGAATCCCACGCCACAGCACCACATGCCATAGTCAGTGACTACACGCTCACCCACTACAAAACACAGGGTGTGATGATGCCTCCCCTACTAGTACTCCTCAGCACTGTGCGGTGCAGAATTGACAAGGAGTGTGAGACCATGACGGGATAATGGCAGAACCCTGGCATGGCTGATGACTGCACAGACAAGGAGAATGCCACCTGCCATTGCCCGAGGCACTTAGAGTAGATGCCTAGCCTTTCCCGATTGCACGTGCTGAGCACCAACTTCAAAGTAACTCCCAGCAAAGTGAAAAAGAACAGTGTGACGATGGCATCCCCAGAACCACTGATGCTCTGAGTAAGGTATGGTAAAGGGTGGCAGTCTATGACGTCACCCCCTCCAGTTCCTGATAATGCTTTGAGAGGCAGGCCCTCGAAACAATTAGGAATGGCTCACCTTCGATTCCCTCAGGGAACAGCAGCAGTGAAGTCCCTGGCGACCAAAGGTGCCCATGGGATTCTGCGGTCAAGTCCTGCGGCCTCCAACCACAACCACTGGTGCCCAGAGCAGTGATGGTGCCTGTAGGGTCCATGGCACTTTCACGCTCATCAATGCATAGTCACAATGAGGGCACCCGACGACTCTGAACCCAGGACTTTGACGGCTCTTGACAGAACCATAATCAGTTCGACGGAATATAGTGCCATCCCCCTTGCCAAAGGTGCCAATGGACACTGACCCCCAGTGGCCAAAAGGAACCGATGACCACCAGCAACTGTTCTTCTTGGCTCACTTATCTACTCGAGAGCATCGATGCTGTGAGCTTGATGGCCTCGCAAGTACTAAGGCTGATGACATCCTCGCTAGTGCCCATTAACACCGATGGTGTATGCATCTTGGTGGGGTCTCCAATGCCGAGACCATCGGCAGCCATGGTCCAATAGCCATAGGCCATAAAGACAGCACAGAGCTCCACAGTGCCTTGTAGAGGACACCACCAAGGAGCCTCGAGGGCATGGGACCACTGCGCTTGGATGTCCCAGCATACCAGAGTGCCTTGAGCAGATGGCGACCCCTGCACTCAATCCTTTCAAGGCGAAAAACCCCTGCCACCCGAGGTCTGCAGGGTCACATGGGGGCCTCCTAAAGCCCCAGCAGTCAATGGCCTCAAGGACAACCAGGGCGCTCAATGGTGAACCCAGTGCCTGATTGGTGGTGCTCGATGTAGTCGAGACAGTAATGAGAGGAATCGGTGGTCCGAGGGCCTCCATGGTGGCCTCCCATCCAGAGGGTCTTGAGGTCATCAATAGTATCAGGGCAGCACCACAACACAATGGAATTGATGCCATGTTCTATGCTGGCATCGAGGTCACACACAGCGATGATCTAGAGGGTGGCCATGGCATCAAGGGTACGCACCTTGAAAGCCTCGAGGGTGGCCACGCACAGACCCTGATGGAATCAAATCTGTCGATGATATCAATGGCACCGCAGGTGTCAAGGGACCTGTGGGCTCTGAGAGTACTGCGGGCATCGAGGACACAGCAGCATCAATGGTACCATGGGCACTGCAGCATCGAGTGCAGCAAGGGCACTGTGGCATTAAAGGTATTGCGGCACAGAGGGCAGCACAGCCTTGAGGCATCAAGGACATTGATTTGCATTGCTACGCCACCTCCTTAATGCCCAAGCCAGTGTAGCAAGACTCCACTTCCACCGATGTAGATAGCTCAGAAGGCCTCTATGGCATCCTGGGCAGTCACGCACCTCGATGGCGTCAAGGGTGACCATGGTGCTCGATGGCAAACCTGGTCCCCGACACTAGAGGTTGGTGTGCTCCACCACCTCGAGGCCCAAGGCGTCGATGATTCCGGTGCCCTTACAGTATCGAGGGTGATCATCCCGGTACTTCAATGGCATTGAGGGTGCTCCATGGTAATCCCGGTCCCTGATGCGGTCCTCATATCGATGCATCGTATGAATGGTGTGCTGTTCACAGATATGCATGGGGAACTGTTACTAGGTATGGCACCGAGCTGCGGCAGCAAGCTGTTAGCCCAGGCTCCTGCTCACCCTTTCTCCCAAGGAGACTGCACTGCCAAGACTGGAAAACAGGAGGGTAGGCTATGTCATCCAGGGCTCCCGCCCATGGAGACTAGTTCCTTGGAATGTGGGGAGGATGAGCTCTCCCCCCAACAGAAATGGCATGGTCCTCTATCCCTCCGCCATCTGAATCCATCGATACCAATCAATCGGTGAAACGACATGGAACTCCAACCTGGGTACAATTCAGGTGAGTCCCCAGGCTCAGTGGCCTACATGGATCACCAACGGACTACAGAAGTCAGTCCTGTCAGCATCGGGGAAAAAAACCAGACAGAGCAAGGAAAGGACACAGATACAAATTGCAAAACAGTTTTTAAAGTAACGGACTCTGCCAGGCTGCACAGGGAAGCTCCCCATGCAGCCGGAAGACAGTTGGAAATAAGAGGAAATAGAAGAAATAAAACTACAGGAAAAGGAAAGAAAACAGTTGCAGCTCTAGAAAAAAATCACAAGAACTGTGAGAAGACAGCGAAGTTGAATACTGTAAGTACACGGGTTCTGCATAAAAAAAAAGAGACTAAAGTATTCTGCCTAGGGGGCAGGGTGATGACTACAGTTACACATGCTCAGTAGGGCATGTTTGAGAGTTCTAGAATCTTTGAGATCAAATTTCTGTGCCAGGCTCCATCCAATGATGTCACCCATTTGTGAGGACTACCATCCTGCTTGTCCTAGGAGAAAAAAAAAAGGAAACAGGAAGTAGGACTGTCACGGGGGTCCTCAAGCATTGATGTCAAGAAACCCATTACTTTTTTTTTTAAAGAAAAGAACAATACTGCCTGTTAATTCATCCTCATTACACAGCAGAGGAATGCAGACAGAAACCTCTGATATGGGATTTCACTTGCCTCCTAGGCATACAAAGATGAGCAACAGAGAAATAATACAGTTTTTTAGCACAAACACTGCTAATGGGAATAACTGTGACTTTTCTCGAGATTACACAAATGCAGCTAGAAGACTTGGCAGGTGTCCCAGACTACAGCCCAATACAAAGTTCTCTGTAAGCAATTTAAAGTGTTATGATTTGCCATAAAAGAAAAGCAACACGTTTTTAAAGTTTATAAGTCACTATTTAAATATTAGAAGCTTTAAGCCAGTAAAATAAACTATAAATAAATATCTGCAATGTAGCTAGATAGCAAAACAAGACGACTAAGCATACAGCCTGTTAACATAAATAGATGATACAAATTATGAGCCTATAAGTCTCTGTTTATAAATCTGTCTGTTTATAAATTTATGAAGCTGTGTTTATAAATTTATGGGTCTATAAGTCATTGTCTATAAATTTATGAAGCTATAGATTTATTAACAAATAAAAAAGTATAAATATGATGAGAATCGTGAGCTCAAGGCTGCTGTCTTTAACTGTGCTGCAACAGGGGATAACAATCCAAGACCTGGGATTAGTATGTATAGATAAGAACCATTTTTTCTTTTTGTATCCATTTTAGAAAAGACTTGATTAATTTACTCAAGACAGAACTAAATGGAGAAAGGTCATTAGTAAAGTACCCAAGAGCTTTGTACTGGGACCTGAACTATTTAGCATATTCATAAATGCTCTGGAAAAGTGCGATGACCAAATCTGCAGATGACACAATTATTTTGAGTCATTAAAAATAGGATTGTTAGGAACTGCAGAAGGACCTTGTGAGACTGGGTATCTAAATAGTAGATGCAATGTAATGTGGACAAGTATGAAGTAATGCATGTAGAGAAAAATAATCCCATGTTAGGAGTCACCAGCCAGGAAAAGGAACTCGGAGTCCTTGCAGACAATATCTTGAAATCTTCAGCTCAGTGTGTGGCAGCAGAGAAGGCAGCAAATAGAATGTTAGGAATTATTTGGAAAGGAACAGAGAACACAACAGAGAATATCATAATGTCTTTGTATAAATCCATGGTGCGACTGCACTTTGAGTATTGTGTACAGTTTTGGTCACCCCATCTCAAAAAAGAGAAATGCTAAACAGATTAGGGCTCTTTAGCTTGGAAAAGACATAACTCAGGGGATATGGTTGAGATTTATAAAATTGTGAGTGGGATGAAACTATAAATAAGGAATAGTTATTTACCCTTTCAAACAACACTAGGACAATGGGACACTCCATGAAAGAAGTAACTGGCAGATTTAAAACAAATTATAGGAAGTATTTTTTCATTCAGTACACTATAAAGCTATGGAATATATTGATAGAGGATGTGGTCAAGGCAACTAACATTATGGAGTTCAAAAGATGACTGAACAAGTTGCTGAAGGAAAAGGCCATAAACAATTAGCCATGTAAACTTGGAAAAGCCAGCGTTTATCCCTGTGAGTGAGATACAAGGAATATATCAACTATTGGGGGAATTTACCAAGTACTTGCAACCTGGACTGACCACCATCAGAGACAGGATGCTGGGCTTGATTAATTTTGGTTTGACCTAGCATGGCAGTTCTTATGTTCTTAACATTAAAGCTGTGAGGGCGAGGGACTAAAGGTTGGGGTGAAATAGAATTCCCTGGTTGTGCGACAAAAGAGGGAAAAATGAACAATCTAATGGGTTTCTGGACAGATAGATCCCAAATGATAGAATCCAGCAGATTTTACAGTGTTAGTGGATAAACATTTAATTATCAATACTAATCCAGTACTAATGCAAACTAAGTACCAGCTAAGGAAAAGATTTCAAACAATATGCAACTAACTTTAGATTTTAATTTCATTACTATGTGAAGCTTGATATTAACAACATCTATGATCTTTGAACTATCTGAACTACACAAGCAATATTGTTTATGCAATTGCATCAGAGGTAAAGAAAGTCTCCTGCTCTCAAACAGTCTTATTCAGTAAATACTGCATAAAAAAACTGACAGGACTGCTCCAATGAATAAATAGGAAGAAAACTCTACCCTACAGTAACATACTTGTTTTGCAGGTCAAAAATCCGCTGACATTCTTCTTTGTATCTCTCCTGGTGCTCTGCCACAGAAAACCGTGATCCACGGGCAAATTTGCTCATTGGTCCTTCACCAGAACGTGCTTGCTCTGTGGACATGGTACGTACCACATCAATCACTTCCCAACGGGATAGCTTTTTAATCTGCAAGGAGAAAAAATTGTTATTAAATAGGATTATTGAAATAAGAACTAAAGAAATGATACTCACAAATAGGAAGAGTCCAGGGTTATGGTGGGCGAAACCTGACAGTCTAGTGTTCACCAGACAGTGTGGTTTAATATATAAACAACAGCAAAGATGGGTCAAATCAAAGTATAAAGAGTACTTCAGGCAGACACTAGCAGAAGAGGACGATTTTAATGGAGAAGAGTAAAACATGTTGGACAAGGATGGTAAGAAAAAGCAGAAATACTGAATACTTTTGTAGAATAGTCACTGAAGAAGGGGATGTAGAAGGATCAGAGATAGTTAAATGGAAGAAAGGCAGTGGCATAGCTCATTTAGAAAAAAAGAGGGTCTATATGGAACCAGTAAAACTTAAAGTGGACAAGGAAATAGGATGTGCAACTACTTATTAGTCAGGATAGTTCCAGCTACTGATTTATTGGATAAACCCAGGGCAAGGAACGGAAGGCTCATCTGCATACTTCTCCCAGAAGCCCCGGCAGAGGATTCCAGAGGATATTGTGAACCATCCAGGCTTCTGTTCCTGCATCCCCAGGATGACTAGGGTCAGAGAGATACTAGACTGCATACTAAGAGGCATAACTAACAGGAAGGAGTACTGTACAGGTCACCAATGAGGCCTCACCTGGAGTAACTGTGTTCAGTTCAGGAGACCGTATCTCAAAAAGGATAGGGAAAGGATAGAAGCAGTCTAGAGAAAGGCAATCAAAATGGTGTGGGGCTACACCAGAAGACTTATAAGAGAAGACGCGAGGACTTAAACATGTATACATTGAGGAGAGAAGATAAGAGAAGGGAGATATGGTACAGACTTTGAAATATCTAAAAGGTATTAAGAATACAAAGAGACAGATTTTTCAATGGAAAGGAAGCTGTAGAACTAGAGGTCATAATACTCAAAAAAAAAGGTCCAGTGAATGCTAGACACTTGAGATATCAACAATAAACAATAAAGTCTAGCTCAAATAAAAAGGATTGTATATGGTCAAACTGGGGAAACCTCATATAGTGCCAAAATTAGGCTAGAAACTGCTTATATTGGCTACTTATTTTGAATCTCTAACTCCAACGATATGGTTGTTAGAATACTTGTATAATCATCGGTGACCCCAGAAAGACAGGATTGCGTCCTTGGCTATCTTGACAAATTCAGTGTGAGTCCACTATTGTGGGAGCTGATGATGGTATACTAGAAAAAAGCAAAATGTTATACCAATCACAACTCACTGTTATGACGCCAAGTTGCTGTATATGAAACTTCATGCGGTAAGTATCATAGTCCCAACACTGCAATGTTTCGAATTATAAATCTTCCTCAGGGAATCACTCTTAAGCATGGAATATACTTAAGTATCTCGGCTGTAATAACACACTCAATATATAATGGGCAAATATGCTCCTTCATTCGAGTGTAGTATGTGCGCTGATGGCGAAAGACTGGCTTTCTACGGTCAGAGTACTTCTTCTTTTTTGCGCGATTGTGATCTGTATTATTCACGATCTGCTCCTTGCGCTGTTATGGCACCGTCAGTTCAGTTCACCGATGATTATACAAGTATTCTAACAACCATATCGTTGGAGTTAGAGATTCAAAATAAGTAGCCAATATAGGCAGTTTCTAGCCTAATTTTGGCACTATATGAGGTTTCCCCAGTTTGACCATATACAATCCTTTTTATCTGAGCTAGACTTTATTGTTTATTGTTGAACTAGAGGTCATGACATAAAATTACAGGGTGTGGACAAAGTCATGATTATGTATTTTTTTAAATATATAAACTGCTTGGATTTGCATAATAAATCATAAAACGGAGGAAAAAAGCAGGCATGCAGCTGCACAGAACTACTGTACATGCCCACAGGATCTGAAGTTCCTGGAAAGTTCTGTCCAGTTTGGCACAGACAGGATGTCATCACCCACTTGTATGATGGGTGAACTGCATGACCACAAAGAAAAGAGAGTAATATCGCTTGCTCAGAGAATGAGAGACCTAGCACCTTATTCTAGACTTACCTTCCATTCTGTGTGTATGGGAAAAGGCTTAATATATCAGGTCCCTAGAGTCAAAAGGCTTCTGAAGAGTCTAGCAGCCTCTGTTACACTTTCGCTTAGAGCAACAGACTGAACCATCCCTTGCAATTTTAGGTTTTTCTCCCCCCCCCCCCCCCCCCCCCCCGTGCTTCCCTCTCACCTCTTCTTCTGGAACTCCAAATTTACGCAGCAGTTGTTTCGCATTTTTTAGAGAAAGACGACGTAGATCAGCATCTGTTCCCGTCACAGTCTTCTTCACGGGCTGTGGTTCCTTATCATCCTGCTCATGATTAGAAAAATGTGAGAATCTTAATTGTTTGTTCTAATCTACTGCTGCACTTCCACCCAGAAGTTTAATAGTTCATCCCAACCTTCCCATCCTATCACACCATCATCATATTTATCTTCCCATATAAAAGTCCAAAATGACGTACAACATATCAGTAAACAAAATTCACATATTTATCATTTATGGTATTTTCCATCTATTTAATACATTTAGCAACTGAACACCCTATCAAATTAAAGCCTCAAATATATATAATTTAATGAGATTTTCGCTGGGAAAGCCAGCCTAATAGCCAGATTTTAAGCAACTGCTTAAACCCTTGAAGGTTAGGGCTAAAAAGAAGTTTTTTAGGAAGCACATTCCAGTGAACTGGAACATGGTATGAAAAGCCTCGCTGCTTTGTCCTAGTCAGCTGAGCAGTGGCGTCTCAAGATAGAAGCATTTGGGGTGGCAACAAGGGGTAAGCCAAAGTGACATTTACACCCATCATGCCCCCCTCCCATTAAACTGGCTATAAGAGATACAGGGAAAAGACCAAAGTCCTTCTGTGCAATTTTAAAAAAACGCAGCCAGTTTAAACCTCCCAGTAAAACAACCATTAAAATTATTTGATAGCCTCATTCAACTAATTCTTCTATATGGATATAGAAACTCAACATAAATCCTGTGTTCTCCAATTCAGTAACAATCTACATCCACAGAAAGTTCCCCAACAATGTATGTAAGACACTGACCCTTACAATTCACCATACAAAAAAAACACCACCATATTTTCAAATTCTGTTGTCAGTAACAGGAGCGCAAGCACCTTCCACTTTTAGACCCTTTGTAAAGTAACACAAAACTAACAAAACACCCCCCCCCCCCCCAAAAAAAACTTATGGGATAAAGTGTTAATGACTTATCCAACTTATGTAAACTGACGTGAAGTGCATATGATATGTTCAGTATATAAAATGCCTAAATAAATAAATAAATAAATAAATAAAATATAGCCAACCTTTCATACTGAAGCAACACTAATTCCAAGAACTCAAACATTAACAACCCTACCTATGAGGAGGCAGCACTTGAAATATTACACCAGGCCCTAACATATCAATATACCACTTAAGAAAAGAGAACAAGTCAGGTTGCTATAGATCCCTACACACAAACTACATCCTAGCAGAATACCTCACTTCGGCCACACATGCAGAACACAGATATACCCTTGCCAAATAGGATAAGCAGACCATAAAGTATAAACAGAAGTGAGTAGACAAAAAATAAACTGGAAACCACAACAAGCTGCATTATGTATGCAGTGCAACAATGGAAAAACAAACATCACCATTCCTCATAAAACATCATCAAACATACACATATATAAAGGCAAGCAGACTCCCTCATACATACCACAGGTAGGCAAGCTCCATCTTATACACACACACCCGTAGTAGGCAGGCTCCCTCTCATACACATGCAGGCAGGCAGGCTTCCTCTCATAAACACACATATACAGGCAGCCAGACTCCCTCTCATATAAACACACATACACACAGGCAGGCATGCTCTTTCATGCACAAACAGGCAGGCAGGCTCCCTTTCTCACTCACATACACATATAGGCAGGCTCCCTCTCTCATCCAAGAGGATGAGCAAGTAGTTCATTTAAAACAAATCGAAGAAAATTCTTTTTCACTCAGTGCATAGTTAAGCTCTGGAATTCATTGCCAGTGGATGCGGTTACAACAGTTAGTGTAATTGGATTTAAAAAATGTTTGGATAAGTTCCTAGAGGATAAATCCATAAACTGCTATGATGGGAATTAATAAGCAACAGTAGCATGTGATTCATTTAATGTTTGGGTACTTGTCAGGTATTTGTGATTTGGATTGGCCACTGTTGGAAACAGGATACTGGGCTTAGTCTGACCCAGCATGGCATATCTTATGTTCTTATGTCCACACACACGCAGGCAGGCTCCCTTTATCAAACACACACACACACACAGGCAGGTTCCTTCTCTTACTCACACATGGGATGGCATGGGATCTATCAGCGGCTCCAAAGGGCCTTTCCCTCTTTCTTCAGTAGTCAATGGCATGGGATCCTCAGTCAACTCCACCACAACCTCTCCATCTTCTGCTACTGTTGTGTTGTGGGAGGAAGGCAGGAGCCCCTTCTGTTGCTCTTGCTCATTTGCTGGCCCCGCATGTGAATTCAAATTTGTGGTGCTGGCACTTCCTCAGGGCCAGCGCAACCCACTGTGCAAGCTGTGCACTTGCACAGGGCGGCGGCCTCAGGGCCGTGACCAAGTTGAGTCAGCTGCTGGCACCACTGCCCAGCAAAGAAAAGAAGGAGCCGCAGGCCACAGCAGCAAAGAAGAGGAACTTGCAGGGCCCTGTACCGGTTCCCAACCTGCCACGCAGCGAAGATGAGATGGCGGCGAAGAACGCATGGCACTACAGCTCTTCCTCTTCTTCACCACGCGGTGAAGAAGAAACCTAGAGCCATGCAGTGGTTCACAACCCGCCGTGCATCAAAGATGAGAGATTAGAAGGGCCGCAAAGCGAAGTAGAGAAGGAGCCATAGCGCTGCGCAATGAACAAGTGGAGCCCTGGGGCCATGCGGCGAAGAAGAGCATGAGCCATAGGGCCGTGCGGGACTTCCCAACCTGCCGCACGACGAAGAGTTGCAGAGATGCAAGGTCAGGATGTGGGTGTGTTTGTGTGTGTCTGAGCATGTGTGTGCATGGGCGTCTGAGCATAAGTGAAGTGTGTGTGGGTGTCTGAGTATGTGAGAGGAGGCAGGTGTGTGAAAGAGGGAGCATGTGTGTATGTGTGAGAGAGAGACTACTGAGACAGATGCAAGCTCTAGAGATTATGGAATAAGAGGTCTAAATAGTAGTAAGTTCTTTTTGAGCAGTAAATTCTTCAGTTTATATCAGAAAGGTTGAGGTATTGAACATAGGGTGTTCTCTTCATGTGTGTCTGAGCATGCGTGCATTTGTGAGCGTGTGTATCTGAGCATGTACAAGTGAGAAAGAGAGGGATCTTGTGTGTATGTGTATGTAAGAGGGAACATGTGCGTGTATGAGGGAGAGAGAAAATGTATATATGAGTATCTTTAGCTATATATCTATGAGACAGAGAGAGGGGAGAAAGTTTATGCATCTCTCCTCACTAATCCATGACAATCTGAGTGACTAGAAATCAAAGGTTTCCAGGTATGGAGAGTATGAATTATTTTATCCTTATTAGTTTTAATTTTTGAATGCTGTTTGATGTGTCTGCTGTTTTAAAATATTTTATTGGTGTTTGAGAAATTTAAAACAAATTCAGTTTTTAATTATTGGATCTTCCATTCACCAGCTGTTTTGAAATATTCTTTTTATTAGTATGTTTATACTATTATGATTAATGTATTTATTATATTTCTTGATTTTAATGTTTAATGGCTGAAGACTGGTGATTTCTATTTTCCATTGTTGCATTGCATAGAGTCTGACTTGTTACGGTTTCTATTCATATTTTATGGTTTCTTTTTCCTGTATTTGGTGAGGGTCTGCCTGTGTTCTGCATGTGTGATGTGGAGGAGTATTTATTTATTTAGGTGTTTATATATTCCATCGCTCCAAAACAAGATCACAACAGTTTACAAAGTCAGCATTAAAATTATTGGTCAACATTCACAAACTTTGTCAGCTTTCATATTCTAGGTCAAAACAACAGCAAATGCATATTCTCATTCATATCCATACATATTCTAGGTCAACACATCGGCAAATATATATTATATATTCATAAAGGGCCGGATTTTCAAAGCTCTACGCACGTAAATCCATTGGATTTACACACGTAGAGTGGCTTACGCGCGCCGGGCCTATTTTCAAAAGGCCCGGCGACGGGCATAAAGCCCCGGGGCTTTACTAAAGGGGCGGTCCGGGGGGCGGGGCGCACGCATGTTATAAAATCGGGCGTACATATGTACACGCCGGGTAGCACGCGCACATGTACGCCCACGCGCAGGTTTGAAAATCTAAATTGACACAACAGTAAATACAGATTCTAATTCTACTAACAATACACTTTACGTCGTTCGGTCCTTATTGCTCACTCCGTTAACATTGTTTCTGATACAGACATTGAAGTTATTCTCATTTGGGAATTTTACAATAAGTCGTATGCATTTCTAAAGAGCCATGTTTTTAGCTTACGCTTGAAACTATTTCTGTTATTTGACAAAATGACTCTGGAACTTGGGGTCTGCTATGAAAAAATAAATAAATAAATAAATAAAATAAAAAATGTGTTCTCTTATTTGCGTTGTGTGTGTTCTGAATAGACCTTTAGAAGTCCTTTGTTTGTGATCTTAAGGCTCTCTGTGGTGTGTAATGTTGAAGTGACACTCCTAATAAGCATGGGTTAATATTGTCGATGATGTTGAAAATTAACGTTAATACTTTGTAATGAATTCTGGATTGTACAGGAAGACAGTGTAGGGCTATCAGCGAGGGGGTGATTGTGGTCAAACTTCCTTGTTGATGTAATATTCTCAGCTTGGAGTATCCTGTTTTGATTAATTTGCTTATATGCTTTTGCATAGTGAAGTTCTCATCAATCTGTATTTCTAGGTCCCATACTTGATCGGAGGGAGTAATAACAACTCCTAGGTCTAGGATTGGTGGTTTGATTATCATGTTCTCTCTCCTTAACCACACAATTTCAGTTTTGTTTGGGATAGAGTTAGTTTCAGTTGAGAAAGTTTTTGTTGTAATGCCTTCATATGTGTTGACAGAGATGATGCAGTTTTTTCAAATGTTTTGTCAAAAGGGATGTAGAATAATATGTGGTCTGCATATAGGAAGAAATTGATTCCTAGATTTGCTAGTAATGCGCATATAGGCAGCAAATAGATGTTGAATAGAGTGGCAATAGTGCTGAACCTTGAGGGACACCTGTATTGATTGGGAAGGTGTCAGAAATTTGATTGCCCAGTTTGACTTGGAATGTCCTATCTTTTAGGAAGGAAGAGAACCATTTGTTAACTTTTCCATCTATTCTGATTTCTCACAGCTGGTGGCATAGCAGGGTATGGTCAACGGTTTGAATGCTGCTGTTAGATCAGTTAGTACCAGGATATATGATTCATTGTTGTCAAACCCCTGTAGTACAGGGTCGGCTAAGGAAAAGAGTAGGGTTTCCGTTGAGCAATTTTTTCTGACTCCAAATTGGTTTGGGAATAGTATATTATTGTCTTCTAGGTGGTTCTCCAATTTTGATAATACTGCTTTTTCTAGGACTTTATCAATAAAAGGTAGGTTGGATTTTGGTCAGTAATCATCGATTCTGTCAGTTTTATTTTTTTAGGATTGGGTTAATCACAACTTGTTTTGCCCTAGTGGGGACCAATCCTTCAGCTAGCGAGTGGTTTATTATGGTTGTGAATATTGGCGTTATGATGCATTTTACTGTTTTCAGGGCACTAGCAGGTATAGGGTCTTGGATGGTTGATTCAGGAGCTGGAAATGCTTTGGTGAAGATTTCGATTAGAGGTGAGCAGTCTTTTTGGAGTGTTCCAGGTAGGCAACAGGTCAAACCAATATTTAGCTGTGTTGATTTTAGTATTGTAACTTTGTAGGGAGGGTTAATGTCAATTTTGTAGATTTTATTTTTTTTTATTTTTTTTTTACAGATTATTAACAGACCCCCACCTTTTTGGTTTTGTCTGGGGAAATGAAATATATCATAGTTAGGGTGATCGATTTGGGTTAGGAGGACATTATCACTATCTTTCAGCCATGTTTTGGTAATGCAGAAGATAGTGGGATTTAGTTCCTCTAGCAGATCATTTATCAGTTGGATTTTTTTTTATAACGATTGGACATTTAGTAATAATAGAGTAAACATTAGGCGATGACTGTGCAGAAGTCGATGGAGTTAATCTTGATTTGAAGAGTCTCCAT
The DNA here is from genome assembly GCF_901001135.1 of Rhinatrema bivittatum. NCBI lineage: Eukaryota > Metazoa > Chordata > Amphibia > Gymnophiona > Rhinatrematidae > Rhinatrema > Rhinatrema bivittatum. The sequence goes on from NC_042620.1 coordinate 272,154,534, forward strand.
CTTATCCAGACGGGCACGTCTGCCTTTTGGAATCATTTGGGCGCATTCGGGACACCGAAGGATATCGTGCGACACACCCAGGCCCAGAACACACACAGTGTGAGGGTCCGTGACGGACATTGTTCGCGGACACTCTGGGCACTTTCGAAATCCGGTCACCATGATAAAAAGGGCACGAAACGGTCGGTGGCCTGCGGGAACTGAGTGGTGAGGTGGCAGAAACCAACCGGAGACACGGGAAAGTGCTCACCAAGCGTCAGAGGGACACAGAGCACAATGGGAGACCCCTGTTAGAGAACTTTTAAGAAGTACAATTTTACTGATGTGCCACTGGGATTGCACTGGGGACCAGAGTCCCTGGGTAGACTGAATCTGACACACCGCTCCCCAGTCTGAGAGGCTGGCATCTGTCGTAACAATGATCCACTGAGGAGTCTTCAGGGGCATCCCCTTCAGGAGGTGGGCGAGCAAGAGCCACCACTACATGCTGGCTACGGCAGAGGCAGAGAGCGGTAGTGGAGCCCGAAACTCCGCCAAGATCGGCTTCCAGCAGGACAGCAAAGCTTTCTGTAACTGACGCATATGTGCAAAAGCCCAAGGCACCAAATTGATAGTTGAAGCCATAGAGTCCAGTACCTGAAGGTAGTCCCAGGCCGTGGGGACGGAGAGGGACAGGAGATGACGTATCTGATCCATGAGCTTGAGCGCCCGGGTCTCTGGCAACAACAACTTGCCCACGTGGGTGTCGAAGCGAGCTCCCAGGAATTCCAGGACCTGGGAGGGCTGAAGGCTGCTCTTGGAGAAGTTGACTATCCACCCGCGGGAGGTGAGGAATGTCACAACTCTGTTGACCGCAATCGTGCAGAGGTTCTCCAATTTGGCACGAATGAGCCAGTCGTCCAGGTAAGGGTGAACTAGGACTCCGTCCCGGCGGAGGGAGGCCGCCACTACCACCATGATCTTGGTAAATGTGCGTGGCGCAGTGGCAAGACCAAACAGAAGCACCCGAAACTGGAAGTGCTGACCCAAGATGTTGAAGCGGAGATACTTCTGATGGTCGTGGCAGGTTGGAATGTGCAAGTAAGCCTCTGTAAGGTCGAGGGATGCGAGATATTCGCCGGAGTGAACCGCCGCTATGACTGCCCTCAGGGTCTCCATCCGGAAATGGGGAACCTTGAGGGCCCGGTTGACTCTTGAGATCCAGGATGGGCCGGAAGGAGCTGTCCTTTTTCGGAAAGACGAAGTAGATAGAGTACTGGCCGGATCCCTGTTCCTCCAGTGGCACCTGGACTATGGCTCCCAGCTCCTGCAACCTGACCAGAATCTGACACACTGCTGGATGCTTTCGGCTCCCGCAGGGAGAGACGAGGTAGCGGTCCAGGAGTTCCCAAGCAAATTCTAATGCGTAGCCATTTTCGATCACTTCGAGGATCCACTGATCCATTGCAACCTTGACCCATTCCCCGAGAAAGAGGGACAGACGACCACCTAAGTTTGGAACGGAGGAATGGGCCAGCCTCATCTCATTGTGAGGACTTCGCAGAGGAGCCTTGCAGGTTACCATCTCAGAAGGGCCGACGGTCACGAAAGGAGTGAGACCACGGCTGGGATCTAGCGGGAGCACCTCTGTGAAAGGAGCCCCGCGCTCTGTTCTTATACCTGCGTTGACCGCGGAAGCGAGAGCGCGAAGGAAAGAAGGACTTAGTCTGTTTAGGATGGTCCTCAGGCAGCTTATGGATCTTATCTCCCAAAGATTTAATAAGCTGTTCAAGCTCCTCGCCAAAAAGCAACTTACCCTTGAAAGGAAGCGTGCCGAGCTGCGACTTGGAGGAGGGTCTGCAGACCAATTGCGCAGCCAAAGAAGCCTTCTGGCCGAAACCGCTGACACCATGGCTCTTGCCTGCACCCGGAGCAAGTCGTAGAGGGCATCGGCCCCATACGCCGCTGCGGCTTCCAGCTGATCCACCTATTCTGCCTCTGCAGACGGGAGGTCCTGAGTGCTGAGTAATTGTTGAATCCACCTAAGACTTGCCCGCTGCATGAGACTGCTGCAGACTGTCGCCCGAACTCCCAGAGCAAGGACTTAAAAAATCCGCTTGAGATGCAGTTCCAGTTTGTGATCCTGAACATCCTTGAGCACCGTCTACGGGGATGGTGGTCCGTTTGGTGACTGCGGAAACCGAAGGATCCACCTTGGGAACCTTAAGCATCTCCAGGCATTGGTCAGGGAGAGGATAGAGCTTGTCCGTTGCCCTGCCCACCCGAAGACTGGCTTTGGGAGACTCCCATTCCCATAGGAGGAGTTGTATGAGCATGGGGTGGAAAGGAAAAGTACGTGGAGGAGCCCTGAGTCCCACCAGGACCGGGTCCACATTCCCTGAGGCAGCTGCACTAGAGGAATCCTCAGGGGTTTTTTCGATATCCAGCTCATCCAGAACAAAAGGAATGAGCAGATCCAGCTCTTCCCTCTGGAACAATCTCAAAACCTGCAGGTCGTCACTCTATTGGAGGATTGGTGATCAGATCTGGGTCCATATCTGGATTGGTAGGGGGGCTGGGGAGGGTCCGGGAAGGTTGGTGCGCCCGGCACTGTCCTGACCCGGGCGGAACCCTGGGAATCTGGGACCCTAGGAGGCTGGGCAATGGAGACCTGAGGGATCTTTGCCGGAGGGGGGTCCTGGGAGGGGTCCTCATGTTGCTGGAGGCTGGCTAAATAAGATTTGTGCAGCAAGAGGACAAAATCCAGAGAGAAAGGATGATGCTGGGCTTTCCCAGGTAGTAGGGGATGGGGCACAGGGTCAGAGAAGTGAGGCACCCCCCCACCCCCACCCCCGGGACGGCACGGGGCTGAGATCGGGTGGAGAAATTGTAAAATTTGGCTCCCCTCCCCCTGAGGCACAGAGCCTGCAGCGATGTCTGAAATCAAAATGGCCACCGTCCCCTGGCGATTGATGTACGCTACTGTGGGGGCAAGCAAGTAGAACATATGCCATATGCCATCGCGGGAGAGTCGCAAAGCAGGCTCCCCGCAGGCAAGACAGGCAGCCAATTGCGGCATGAGAAGAAAAAAGGTGCCGCAGAGAAAATGAAAGCAATAGAAAACAGCTGAGTCGGGCTGCCATGTGGAGCGAGAGCAGGAGAATGAACCCTGCACTGCTCTGTCCTCTTTGTCCTGAAAGCAACTAAACGTGAGTGAGGCAGAAGTGCTCTGTCTGGCTTCCGGGACCCTTTTTCTTTTTTTTGTGTCAGCAGCAAATTGGCAGTGCAATAGGACCCGAGGCAAAACCTCCCGGGTCTGGGTCAAGAGGGGGAGTGACTGGACCACCAGTTTCGCCCCAAGCCAGTAAAGGTCACCGGGCAAGGAGTCCTAGGCTGAACCTTCAAGGAGCAAGCCCCCCTAGGACCCTATAAGGGCCAGGGGACAGAACCGTCCCCTGAGAAACACAAGTTTTGAACTCTGAAAAAAGTATAATGTCTTTTTTTTTTTTTGTATATAGGAATAAGGTTGTCAATACTGCTTGTTCCTGAAGAAAAATTGAAGAGAAAGAACCCCACAGAAAGAAGAAAATGCTAAAGAAAGGGAGCCGTAGGTTCAACTGTCTAGATCTGCTGGAGACAGAGAAAATACTGAAGGGACGCTAGGGGGCTCTCTCCTAATATAGGATGCTCTTTCAGTTTTGCTCTGTCTCCATCTGCTGGACTGGAGGCTCAACCCACTGTCTGGACTGATCTGGGTACATACAGGAAAAGAGTATTTACCTGTTCCACCCCACTCGTGATTTTATAAAACTCTATCGTATCCCCTTCTCAGTTGCCTCTTCTCCTAACTGGGCCTTAACAGGTTTCACCTTTTTCCAAAAGGGAGCTGTTCCATTCCCTTTGTCATTTTTGTTGCTCTTCTCTTTACCTTTTCTAGTTCCACTTTATCTTTTTTCAGATGTTGCAACCATAACTGCACATAATACTCAAAGTGCAGCCACCCATGGATCAAAAAAAGAAGCATTATGATATTCTCAGTTTTATTTTCCATTCCTTTCTGAATTATTCCTAAAGCACTATTTACTTTATTGAGCATTTCTACCAACTGAGCTGAGAATTTCTATGTATTTTTCACAATAAATCCAAGATCATTTTAATGGTGGAAATTCCTAATACAGAACCTAGCATTGTGTATCAAAAGTTAGGATTTTTTTTTCATCTGTGCATCATTTTGCACTTACCCACATTAAATTTCAGCTGCTATTTAGATGCCAGGTCCATCAGTCTTATAAGGTCCTTCTACAGTTCCTTACAACCTACCTGTGTATAAACAACTTTGAAAAAAGCAAAGCTGTTTATCTGTAACAGGTGCTCTTCACGGACAGAAGATGTAAACCCTCATACGTGGAGTGGTATCACCCAAAAGATTCCAGTGCAGAGATTTTATTTAAAAGCTTCTAGAAATTTTTAGCATGCTTGCCTGAGCATGCTTGCCTGATCCACATCACTGTGGGTCCTTTCAGTTCAATTATAGCTAATAAGGGATCCTGGAAAAAGAAACTCCAAAGGGAGGTAAGTGACTTTCGTGACAATTTATATCCTGCTGTCCTCCAAGAAAACCTGTTATAAGTAAGCAATTTTGCTTTCTCCGAGGACAAACAGGATGCTAAGTCCTCATACATAGGGAATCCTTAGCAACAGATGGCCTCAAACACAAAAACCAGAAAACCACCACAAGGAAACATTGCTAATGTGCAAAAGTCATTCTCTTAATTTTTTTCCTTCTTTTTATCTTTGGAAGGCAGCATGAATAACAAGATAATTGGCCCTAGGGGGAAGGAGTTTGCATCTATACTTCAAAATGATTCCACAGGACAGATTGGCCAAGCCTGTTGTTGTGCTGGAAGTCCCTTTCCAAGCAATAGTGAGATGCAAATGTGTGATAAGAACTCCATGTTCCAGCCTTGCAATCTCCTCCATGGAGACAGATCTTAGATGGGCTACCAACCCCACCATGGCCAATACACTGTGAGCCTTGACATGCCCTACCAGCTTCTGGTTTCCCTGGCATAACAAAAGGAGATGCATTCTGCTAGACAATTAGAAAGTGTGTGCCAGGTAACTACAATTCCAGGTTTGTTGGGGCCAAATGAAACAAAGTTTCAGTCCACTCTATATAGAAGGCCAAGAATCTTTTGAAATCCAAACTGTGCAATATTTGTTCACCTGTGTTAACATGTGGCAGACCGTTGGAAGGATGATTGTCTAATTAAGGTGTAACTCCAACACTTCTATAAGCAGGAACTTGTGTGCAGAACCAGCCTATTGTTAAAAAGCTTAATATAAACTGGATTAGTCACAAGGTCCTGGAGCTCACTGATTGCAACATGCTAGACATCCAAGAAAGTGTGAAAACCATGAGGAAGGATCTAGCGAAGCTTGAGGAATGGTCCAGAGTCTGTAGACCCTTGTAACACTGCCCCCCCCCCCACCCCAAAACCTGAGTTGAAAGTGCCCCTCTTACAGTGGGAGATATATAGAGTGATAGATTGTCTCTTTAATAGAGTCTCTCTCTCTTTCTCTCTCCCCCACTTGAGAGTACGTACATAATGGTTCCAACACATATGCACGGTAGGGATGTTTCAAATGGTATGTGTGCACTTGTATGCACAATATAAAATTGAGCGTATTTTTGCTCGCACGTCTAATACACATGTTTATGGGTGCACGGGTGCTCCTTTCAAAATTTACTTGTAAGGGCCTAATTTTCATTAGCATTTACACATGTAAAACTGGGATTTACATATGTAAATGCACTTTACCCATGTAAGCAGGCTTTTGAAAATTGTTACAATATGCCATTAAATTGTCTATAGGATTTGCTAATGTAAGTGCAAGTTACACATGTAAATGGCTTTTGAAAATTGCTACAATAGTATGTTATAGTTATGCGCATAACTTTTTTGAAAATTCATCTGTAAGGTAGCAATATAGTATGGAGTGAAATTCTTCTAGGCACAAAACAAAAGCAGGATTTGGGGGTGATCATCTACCTTATAAATGGCCTGTGACCGACGGCCCGCAAATGCGCAGTAGAGCGCAGCTCTACTGCGCATGTGCGGGCAAGGACGTCGGTCAGAAAAAAAAAATGGCGGTGGGGCCGCAGGAGCGGGAGGAGAAGCAGCAGCGCGCGCGGTGCCGCTGCTTCTCCTCCCCAGATCTGCCGGCAGATCTCGGGGGGGGGGTGTCACTCCCGCGCGCCCCCCCCCCCCCCCGAGATCTGCCGGCAGGAGCGGGAGGAGAAGCAGCGGCGCCGCGCGCGCGCGGTGCCGCTACTTCTCCTCCCCAGATCTGCCGGCAGATCTCGGGGGGGTCACTCCCGCGCGCGCGCGGGAGTGACCCCCCCCCCCCCCCCGAGATCTGCCGGCAGGAGCGGGAGGAGTTAATGGAGCCGGGTGAGGGTTGCGGGAAGTCGCGCTTACGGCGCCGGAGGAAATGGAGGTGGGTGAAGGGAGGGACTGAGTGGGAGGGAGAGGGGGACTGAGTGAGTGGGAGGGAGTGAGGGAGAGGAGGGAGTGAGGGAGAGGGGGGGACTGAGTGAGAGGAGAGGGAGGGTGGAGAGGAGTGGGTGGGGGAGGGGGTGGTGAAGAGTGAGGGGAGAGAGAATGAGGGGGGAGGTGAGAGACAGAGGGATGTAGCCCGTTTTAACGGGCTTTACGGCTTGTACTTATATATTTAAAACTTTTATATACCGCTTTCTGATTAAAAAAAAAAAAAAAGACCAATCAAGCGTACAACAATGTAAAAACACAGTTTACAAAATCCAATAAGATTTTAATTCACACATATCCTATTTAAAAAAAAATCCATTCTCAATGACCAAGTAGCTGACTTATTGTACGTTGTACCTTAATCAGCATCTTTACAATTTTAATCAGACCAACCATGTAACAATCTAATCTTTATTTTTAACTCCTCACCCTGACCCCATCATCCTACAGTTTTTAACATGGTCAGCACATTATCTGAGGGAAAAGCCATGTCTTCAATTTTTTTCAAAAATCATATAATCACTGCTTGTCGCATCTCAGTTGGTAAATTATTCCACAATACTGGAACTATCACCCAGAACATCCTAGCTCTCATATGGGCACTTCAAATATCCTTAAAAGATGGGATCTTAAGTAATGCTCCTGACTTAATCTTAACATTCATCTTGGCTGATATTACGCCAATTTATTTCTGAGATATCCAAACAGGTGGATAAGGTGATGGCAAAAGTTAGAAAGATGTTTGGGTGTATAGGGAGATGAATGATCAGCAGAAAAAAAAGGAGGCAATACTACCCCTGTAGAAGTCCCCAGTGAGACCCAATTTGTAATACTATGTACAATTCTAGAGACCATATTTTCAAAAGGTTATAAAACGGAGGGAATCTGACCAAAGGGTGGGGCAGTGGTCTTTGTTCTAAAGCACATGGGACAGTCTTAAAGATCTAAACATGTATATACCCTAGAGAAAAGGTGTAATAAAGGAGATATGATAGAAATATTTAAATATTTTCACAGTATCAATGCTCAGGAGGCTGGCTACTTAATGAAAAGGAGACTGTGGAACATGGAGTCATGGGATGAAGGTGAGAGGGGGTAGACTTAGAAGTAATAGAAGGAAATATATTTTTTCTTTTTTTTTTTTTTTTTTTTTTTTACAGAGAAATATATATATATTTTTTTTTTTTTTTTACAGAGAAGGTGATGAATACATGGAACAGCCTTCTAGTGGAGGTCATGGAGAAAAGGACAGCATCTGGATTCAAGAAAGCACGAGAAAGCTTAGGACATCTCTGAGGGAGTGGTAGGGATTGTAAAGCTGAATCATTAGTGAACTGGCAGATTAGATATACTCCTTGGCTGCTGTCATGTTGTTATGTTGCATAGTGGTGATAAGCACCAGCCGTGTTAAGATAAACCCTATCGGAGTTAATATTAGACTTTAGACCAGATTCTGAAAGATGTAGAAGGTATTCAAGAAGTTTTCGTGTGGGACAGGAGAAAGTGTCAAGTGCCTTTTCCTCACACCAGAAGGCAAACTTCCTTCATTTCAGGGGAATCCACCCAAAAAGCCAAAAGAATATGAGCGAGATCCTCAGATGGATTAAGGGAATGCAATGTTACTCTCTCAACATCTAGGCTGTAACAGCTAGGAATCTGATGTTGTTACTATTTATTTATTTGCTTTTATTTCTTTATATTCTGCTTTTCAGGCACTTTCAAAGCAGATTGCATTCAGGTACTGTAGGTATTTCCTTGTCCCTAGAGGGCTCACAATCTAAATTTGTAGCTGAGACAATGGAGGGTAAGGTGACTTGCCCAAGATCACAAGAAGCAGCAGTAGGATTTGAACCCTGGCATCCATGTTGGGATGATGCAACATTCCCCGATTCTGAGAATTGAGAAACTCCCTAATCTAACTAGATTCCTGATTGATATCTCCAACAGGAGCGGAAATCTGTTTCAGCCAATAGGGGGCTATGAGAATCATGGAGCTTTAGCAAGGTTTTTGCTAGCAGAAAGATAAGCATATTTATTTATTTATTTAACAATTTTTATATACCGACATTAAAATACACATCATATCGGTTTACATTATAACATTAAAGAAATGGAAATTACAAAGAACAGGGGATGGGGAAAACCGGACAACTAATAATTAAAAGAGAGGGCAAGGGAGAAGCAGATATGAAGACAGTCCATTAGCGAGCAGCCATCACTCTGTGGTCCTTCCCTGGGGGTACCGAGGAATGGATCCGAGAGTGCTTGTCCCTCTTGTGAGAGGATTCAACTACCACCAACGGGTGAGGCACCTGACACTTATCAAATCCAGCAGCCATCCGTCTTCTTGTTAATAGGAGGCACTGTGAGAGGGGTGTTCCCATATCCTCAGCAGCAACTCCTTAAGGATCTTGTGTACCGGGGACTGCCACGATCTCCTTAGGAGGTTCCATGAACTGGAGGATCCTCAAGCATTTTGTGCCTGGCGATCTACTCTGTCAAAAGTTGAAATGGAATGGCCTCCGCCATCACCCTCACAAACCCTTCGAAGGTCAAGTGCTCAGGTGGGGACTTCCTTCGTTCATCTGGAGGAGAAGGGCCTGATGGGAGACCATCAGAGTCCTTGGAGGAGCCTGTTGGATCATCCTCCCAGGGGTCATAGATACCCTCATCCTCACTGTATGCTACAGGGAAAGGGCCCTAGATGCTCAGTCTTCGTCCAGAGATTCAGGCACCGGTAGAACTGGATGGGGGGCTACAGGCCTCAGCCTCAGTGGAGCTTCCTCCTCAGAGGAATAGAGAGCAACCACCATATCGGTAGGGCGAGGCCTTGGTGCCCCTCTAGGCATAGATGCTGTCTCGGCAATCGGCACCAGCTGTGTCAGTAATGCACCGATGAGCACATTGAGCTTCTCCAGAAGCAGTACCAGGACAGGCAGCACTGGCTCTGGTGCCATCGGTGCCACAGGACCAAAGCCTTGCATTGCCCACTCCACCACTAGCTGGACTTGGTGCTCCAGCTCCTCAAATGTTGCCAATGCCAACCCTGACTGGGAGGAAGGAGGGGTGACCAGATCTTCTTCGGCCCCATGAGGGGGATTGGCGACTGGTACCAGGACCAGTGGAAACAGTTGCGGACCCCTGGCACCAATAGAGGATGGGCTCTCCTCACGGCAGGATCACTTTGGGGGCATCACGGCAAAATCCGGTCCCTCCCTGCGCCCGGCACCAATGCTTCTTAGGCTTCCCTTGATGCTTGGTCTGGTCTTTCCATGGTGCTGATGTCGAAGACAACGAACCCAGCATCTTGGCCCAGAAGAGATCAATACTACCACCATGGGAGGGAATCACCTGCAAAAGGAAACTTACTCGAATGCCAAAAACCCTGACTAAAGACACTACAGGAAGGCACCGAGAGGAACCTGGCGACGGAATCGAAGGAAAAAACTGTGAAAATGCGAAGAGCAAAAAATATTTTCCACAAGGCTAAAAACAGCCAAAGTGAGCTCAATCACACTGCAAGTCTTACAACTCTGCAGAAAAAAAAAGACTAAAGAGGGATCCCACGTGGATGTGTGGTATAGGGAATGTTGGACATTTTCAGTGTGCCTAGTCAAAGTTCTAGAAACTCTGACATAAGTTTTCCGCATCAGGGTGCCATCTGATTAAGCATTCCCAGAGAGCTAAGAACTAGAAGATATAACAACCCCTGCCCTTTGGTTCTAATGTACTGCCTTATTTATCCAAGATTATAAATTGCCTTATTTATATGTTTAAAGTTGAGACTAATTAGTTTTGTTTTCTTATTACTTAGATCGAGTATTCTGATTTGTTCCATGTAAATGGCCATGTTAACTGTTCCTTGTAAACTGTTCCATGTAAACTGTTCCATGTAAACTGCCACCCGGCAGTAATTATTACTGTTCTCTGTGAACCGGAGCGATATGTATTGTATACAGGAGCTCCGGTATATAAAAAACCATAAATAAATAAATCTGATGATGTCACCCAAGTGTGAGGACTACTATTCTGCTTCTCTTCGGAGAACATACAGAACATTTTGTGTATGTTCTTGTATTCTATGCACATTAGTCTTCCAGTCTCCAGTCTAGCAGATGTCATTGAGACATTATACTCAATTCCAGCAAAGGAGGGAAGTTATATAATTGCAACTACTATGGGGACTCCTGCTTGGCAAAGGAACAGTATGGAGGATAAGGCTCAAAAGAGATTTCCTTCCAGTCCTCCTGGCCAGCAAAGTAACAAGTCTTGCTCAAGCGTGCACTATGAGGTGATAAGACACCATTAGAAAAAATAAACAACAATTTTAAAAGAATAAATACAGGGAAGAAAAACAAATAAACAGAAGAGTGATGTTATATATGCAATCAGTACAAAATGAAATAAAAATGTAATTTCAGAATAGGGATGCTATTTTTTGCATTTTGATTTTAGACTTATGGAATCTGTTTTTTTAGTTATACCGGTTTTAAACAAATTACCGGTTTTAAACAAATTACTGTTATTACTACTTTGCAAGTCATTTTCATTACAGCCCACCCAGGTGCAAAGTCTACATTGCATCTGCGCACTTTGTAAAAATTTTCAAAGGGAAAGTCGGCGAGCATTTTCCCACTGAAAATGGCCTACAGACACAACTGGCCTGCAAACTTTGCAACTGCTTTTTTGCGGGTGAAATTTGACTGGGAAAAAGCATGCATCCATTTGAAAATATCCACTTTTGATTGGTATTAAATAACGTTTCCTTTCATTATTTACACTTCTTTGGCCCATATGGATGTCAGTGTCTACATTTGCCTTATTGTTTACATCTGCTTTTGATTATTTCAATAACTGTTTATTTTTATTTCTGTATTATAAAGAATTGTATGTCACTTATAGGTATGTAATTTTTGTATATTCTATTAAGCTATATTGTTGTATGTTTAGATTGTCTACAAATCTAAGAAAATGAATATTGCCTAATTGCACCCAAAACACACCCCCAGGGAACATCTGCTCTTACCCCACTGTGAAAGACCATGGGTGCAACTTTCAGATAGCCCTTTCATTCAGGAAAACTGCTATTTACTTGGGTAAATATGCAATGTAATCCAGTTTGGGATGTCTTTAAGCGGCAACCCCGAATGACATGCGATGCCCCCTACGCAGAGAATACTCACCTCATGAGGATTGGTGACTGACATGGTCCTCGGGCACTGGAGGCATTGGCGAAAACCAGACGTGGCCTTGATGGAGTGAAACAAAAGGCCGTAAGTCAAAAGTGATGGCGGCGGGCGTCGATGATGGCTGGCAGGCACTGAGGCACTGCCACCAAGGGGGGAATCGACCGCGAAAGGAAACTTATTCGACACACTGAAAACCCTGAATGGGGACACTACGTGAAGGAACCTAGAGGGACCCAGAGACCGAGCGAAGAGAAAATTGCGAAAAAAAGTGAAGAAAAATTTTTTCCACAAGGCAAAAAAGCCAAAGTGAGCTCAATCACACTACAAGGCTTAAGCTCTGCAGAAAAAGAGAGACTGAAGAGGGACCCCCACGTGGACATGTGGTATACAGCATGCTGGGCATGCTCAATGTGCCTAGTCAAAGTTCTAGAAACTTTAACAATTTTTCGACATTAGGGCTCCGTCTGATGATGTCACATACGTGCGAGGACTAACATCCTGCTTGTCCTTGGAGAAAATAAGTTACATAAGAAATAAATATCCATATACAGCATCCAGGCCTGTCCGCAATGTACCCACCCTAAGAATACAGCTCCTAGCATGCAGGCTATCGGATTAAGTGTAAACAATTCTGGATGAAAAATACTTGTTTCTCACCTGCTGACTGGCCTAAAATTTTGTCATAAAAAATAAAATATATTTTTACATTTAAAACGCATAAATATATATCTGTGATGCAGATGTCTATATTTATATATCTAACACCTCTATGCAACATATAGCCATTGTTGCTTTTAACTGGGCTTGAAAACTAATTATAGTGGATTTGGACTGAATTGCTTGTCTCTCTAAAATCATCTCAGGGTAAGTTACAATTCAGTTCCCTGCCTCAGAAACGGCTTACAGTTAAGGTTGGTGGACCATGATGGGCAAAGTGACTTGCCCAAAGTCACAAGGAGCAACAGAGGGAGAAGAGGGATTTGAACCCACTAGACCACAGTGCTTGATTTAATATCTAGTGGAGTATTAAACTTATGCCTAAAATAGGACCATATGATTTTCACCTTTTGCTGTGTAGGCTTGTTTGGAATTTTTACATAGGAGAATCCTTCACCACAGCCAGTGGGGTCCGCCACCCCTGTCACTTCCAGCAGACACTTCCCTTTCATAGCAGCGATAAAGGCCCGTGTAGTATTCCAGGGAGCCGTGCGTACCTGAAGACAAGGAAAATAATTCAATTCCCCAGAATTCCAGAACAAGAAAATCTATTTTGTCTATATAATCCCCAATTTCCAGTCTTTACCTCATCATCAATTTTCATCTGGAAGTCCTCCTCATTCTCCTCTTCTGGAGCGAAAAAAGATTTCTCACCATAACCTGCATCCTGTATGGAGAACAAATCAGTCAGGGTCCAAGAACACAAATGTACAAATGCTGGATTATTCTTTCCTAAGATCTTGCATTTAGCAAGAACAATTCCAGCCTTCCCATCCTTCTCCTAAAGGAAGATTTAATACATTAACTAAAAGAGCTGACACTAGCAAATGTAGAAGAGAATAAGACAATGAGGGTTCAATTCTGCTGTACTGGTTCAGAAATCTTGGAACAGCTCAATGAAATCTATCAGAATAAAACAGTTGTTGAAACGAGACTCTACCATGAACTGAAAAATTAAATTCCAGTAGTACTGCTAGTTTCAAATGAAATCAGGTCTGTTATTTCTATGGTTTAAGTCCTCACTGAATTTTCCTAGATATGGACAGAAAACTTAAAGTACGATGGCAGATTAGATGAACATCATGGAAGCATCCATTAATTAAAAGGTTTACACTTCTGAGAATACAAGCTGCATCAGTTCCACTCTGTTTCTGACTCTGCTGATATGCAGTGTCAGGCATTTACCTTCAAACGCTGTTCTGCAGAAATCATGCTATAGTAAGCACAGCACTGTTCCGGGGACACCATGGCTCGTATTTCTTCTTCTGTTGGTAACCGGAAGTCTGGTTTAAGAACCCACCAATTTGAGTCCATCCCTAAAATAAAGACATAAAAACAAGTCCAGACACTTCTCTAAGCTGCAAAGAGGGACACTTTTCAAAACAGAACTAACATCCCATTAATATCATAAGGATGCTGCCTCTAGTCTCTCCTTGCATTTTAGACATTATCGTCATATCACAGGGATTCTGGAACCAGAGTGGCCCCGTTTTAGGCAGCAAAATTGATTAAACAAGTTTCCAGTGTCTACCAAGGCTTAGTTATAAAGCTGAGTGCACAAAAATATTTACCTGTTCGTTTGAAGTCTGCACAGAGTTTCAGCCTCTTCCTAATGCTGCTCTCTGAATGGGAAGGAAAAGCTTTTTTAATATCTTCCATGCGAATTCTACGTGGACGATCCTTACTTTTCCAAAACAATCGATAAATGAACACCTAGAAAAGATACCAACAAAGCCCACTGATTAATCCTGAGCACCTGGGACACCCAACAATTACAGGAGAGCACTAGATATACTGCACCTGCGACTTATAAATAAACTGTGCACCCTCTAAAGTGGCTGACTAAGTTAGAAACTGAGTAGGAAGCAACAAAGAGGAATGGTAAACTCAATTTAGTTCAAGGAAATGGGGGTTTATAAGTGGTATGTTGGAGGGATTGATCCTTGGTCAGGTCTTGTTCAACATTTTCATACGCAATATTGCAGAGCGCTATTAGGTAAGGTTTGCCTTTTTGTGGATGATACCAAAATTTGCAACAGGACAGACACCAAAAAGAGTGGAAAACATGAGGAGGGATGTAGTGAAGCTTGAAGAATGATCTACAGTTTGGAAGCTAAGATTTAATGCTGAAAAATGCAGGCTTGTGCATTTGGGTTGTGAAAATATTGAATCATGATAGCATGAGGCCTCTCTCATCTACTCATATACACAACTGCTCAACTCTATAATCCCTACCACTCCTTCAGAGATCCTCATATTTATTCCATCCTTTCCTGAATTCTGATATTTTCCTTGATTCCACCACTACCACTGGAAATCTGTTCCACACATCCTCCACCCTCTCTGTAAAGAAAGGAAAATTGGTTCTTACCTGCTAATTTTCGTTGCTGTAATACAGCAGATCATTCCATGCCAGTGGGTTGTGTATTCCTACCAGCAGATGGAGTCAGAGAACAAAAACTCTGAACACTGCTACATAAGAGAGAGTGCCACCTGCAGGCCCTCAGTATCAGCCTGTACCCAAGGCCTTGAAACTAAACTTCAACTAAACTTCAACCAAGGGCGACCTGGCCCCATATATTGGATCCCTCCCAACTAACCAGAGGTCTAGGTCGCCCGAAACTAACGAAACATACACAGATAAGCCACCGGCCCTGCTGTTTAAGAGAAAGCATTCCTTCAGAATACTAAAAGCTCCACAGACTGTCTTTTGGAGACAGAACGGGGTGGGCCTCTGGAATGATCTACTGTATTACAGGAACGATAATTAGCAGGTAAGAACCAATTTTCCTTTCCTGTACATATTCAGATCATTCCAGACCTTCTAATGGGTGGGCCTCTGAAAGACCCGCTCACAGAACACTGTCATCGAAGGATGCCTCCTCCTGCGTGCTGACATCCAAACCATAAAACTTGGTGAAAATGTGAATGGAAGACCAGACAGCTGTCCTACAAATCTCCTGCGGAGAAAGATGTTGGCACTCCACCCAGGAGGCCACCTGTGCCCTTGTGGAGTGGGCTCTCAACCCCACAGGAGCCTACTTTCCTTTAGAAATGTACACGGAAGCGATAACTTCACAAATCCATCTAGAAATGGTAGCTTTCAATGCTTTGTCTCCCTTCTTGGCCCCAGCAAATAAGACAAAGAGGTCTGACCGTTGAAAAGCATTAGAAACCTCCAGATAGCGGAGAAGGACATGCCGCACATCCAACAAATACAGCTCCCTCTCCCGGGAGGAATCACGGAACCAGTCTGGAAAAGCTGGAAGTTCCACCGAAAGAAGAGACCACCTTGGGCACGAAGAAAGGAACTGTTCACAAGGATACCCTGTCCCGGTAAATTCTCAGGAAAGGGTCTCTACAGGATAAGGTTTGCAGCTCCGAAATCCTCCGTGCTGAACAGATAGCCACCAGGAACACCATTTTCAGAGTCAAATTCTTCAATGACGCCCTCTTCAATGGTTCAAACGGTGCTTAGCATAGAGAGTGGAGTACCAAATTTAAGCTCCACTCCTGGCATACTCTGTGCACTGGCGGACGCAAATGCTTTGCTCCTCTAAGAAACCTGATGATATCCAGATGCGTGTTCAGCTTCTGACCCTGAGCAACATCTCGGAGGGCTCCCAAAGCAGCTACCTGAACTCGAAGCGAGTTAAAGGCTAAGCCCTTAGCTAACCCCACTGCAGGAAATCCAAAATCTGGATCATCCCCACAGCCACAGGGCTCAGGTTCCTCTGCAAGCACCAACCTTCAAACACCTGCCAAACCCTGGCATATGCCATCAACGTAGCAGGTCTCCTAGCCTGAAGAAGAGTGGAAATTACTGACAGCATACCCTTTCAGACGTAACCTCTGCTTCTCAAAAGCCAAGCCATGAGACAGAAATGATTGACCCGATCCGAAAATTTAGGCCCCTGACGCAGAAAGCGCAGAAGATGAGCCAGACAAAGAGGGCCGTCCTCTGCCAGTTGTACCAGATCCACGAACTAGGGACACCTGGGCCACTCCGGAGCCACGAGCACCACGGAACCCACGAAGCGACTCTATCCACCTGAGAACGCAGCCTATGAGAGGCCACGGGGGGAAGACATAGAGAAGAAATCCCATGGGCCATGGACACACTAGAGCATTGAGCCCCACTGATCAAGAGTTTCCTCCTTTGACTGAAAAACCGAACCGTTTTCGAGTTGGCTCGAGTTGCCATCAGGTCCAACTGTGGAGCGCCCACCATCTGACGCAAATGTGATTCCACACCTTGGAGGACAACTTCCACTCTTCGGGGTTCAAGCGCTATCGGCTGAGGAAGTCCACTTGCATGTTTTCCACTCCCGCGACATGCGACGCGACGATGCCCCCGAGATGAATCTCTGCCCAGACGAACAAATGTCATGCTTCCAGTGCCACTGCAGGGCTCCTGGTTCCCCCCTGCCTGTTGATATACGCCACTGTGGTCGCGTTGTCCGACCCCTGACTAAGCACAGGAACACTTGAAGGGCCCGGCGAACCGCCCGGGTTTCGAGTCTGTTGATGGACCAAGATTTCTCAGACATTCACCACGGGCCTTGAGCGGTCTTGTCTTGATACACTGCTCCCCATCCGGAGAGGCTGGCATCCGTAGACGATCACCCAAGCTGGGGGTCCAACTCCACCCCTTTCTCCAGGTTGCGACGCAACAGCCACCAAGAGAGACTGCGTCTGGGTTCTTGAAGAAGAGGCAATGGAATATGGAACTGCTCTGACAAATCATTGAGAGCATCCGCCCCATAAGCCACTCCCGCCTCAAGGCAGGCCGCTTGATAGGGCAAAAAGTCGTCCACTGCTACTGCCTCCGCAACCTTCTGGACCCAACACAGACAGGCACACTGCATCATGCTGGCATACACCCCCATGCGCAGGCCGAGCTCAGAGACCTCAAATAACGCTTCAGCTGAATTTCCAGTTTGCGGTCCTGCATGTCTTTCAAAGCAGCTGCCCCAGCTACTGGGATTGTTGTCTTCTTGGTGACTGCCAAAACAGCCGCATCCACCCGCGGCACTTTCAGAAGGGTCCAAGGTCTCCAGAGAGAGGGGGTAAATTTTTGCCATTGCTCGGCCCACTTTCAAGCCGGAATCAGGAGAGTCCCACTCCCTTGTCACCAACTTCCTGATCTTCTTGGGCACAGGAAAGGTGGTTGTCGATCCTCGCAGACCATTGAGCACCGGATTGACTCCCTCACTATCCGACTCTTCCTGGGAGACCTTAACCCCCAACTCTTCTAAAACTTGGGGAATCAATGGGCACAGCTCCTCCAGCTTGAACAGTCGACAACACGAGGGTCATCCCTCTCCAGGACTGGGAATTCATCCAAGGCTAGGTCATCCGTGTTGGGATCTCCCAGGTCTGGGGAGAGATCAGATCCCTTGTCCGTCCCCTGCACATCTAGGGGGGGCCACTTTGCAGCGTCCCCATAGCATCCCCGTTGGAGTCTGGGTCACCCCATGCCTGATGGAGCCCCAGGGGCCGCAAACCAGCTCCATAGGGGAAAGGGGGGGAGAGGAATCCCCCCCCCCCCAGCACCAGGAGGCCTAGCTGAACGGAGGCCTAACCTAACAGCCCCAGGGGCCCTCTTCTCCCGACCCACAGTTAACACAGAGGGAACGTGAATCCAACGTGAATCCAACCTGCCCCCTGCCGCGCCACTCATGCGGCAGGCAGCCATCTTCTATGCTTTCACCCTATTTACTCCCAGCATGGAGTACAAAAAGCCGGTCCATCTTCCTGAGAGGTTTAGAAACATCCAAAGTCCGTAACAGGCGACATTCCTCTGCATCTCTCTCCCTGTCCAGAGTCGGCAGGGAAATTGATTCAAGTGAAAATCCGAGACCACCTTTGGCAAAAAAGACGGAATAGTATGCAACTGTATCGCCTCTGAAGTCACTCACAAAAACGGTTCCCAGAAAGACAAGGCCTGCAGTTCGGAGACTCCATACGCAGAACAAATTACCACAAGAAACACCATCTTAAAAGTGAGTAACCTCAAGGAGAGGGTATGCAGTGGTCGAAAAGTGGAACCCGCCAAAATATCCAAAACCAGATTAAGATTGCACAAGGGCATCGGTAACTGCAAGGTAGGCCAAAGATGCTTCACCCCTTTTAAGAATCAGGCCACATCTGGATGAACTGACAAAGGTCCACCATCCACCTGGCCTCAGAAACAGGCAAGAGCCGCCACCTGTACCTTCAAGGAATTAAGGGCCAACCCCTTAATCAATCCATCCTGCAAAAAATCCAAAATGAATAGGATCTTAACTGAATGAGGTTCCTCACATCAAGCCTCAAACACTCGCCAAACTCGAACATAGGCTAAGGAAGTGGAGAACTTTCATGCTCAAAGCAAAGTGGCAATCACAGCAATGGAGCATCCTCGCTTCAGCAACCAAGCCCTCTCAAGACCCATACTGTAAGACAAAATTGAGTTGGATCTTCGTGAAGAACAGACCCATGCCGTAGCATCTCTCTGTGGATCAGTAATCGGAGAGCCCACCAGGAGCTTTTGCAGATCTGCATACCAGAGCCTCCTGGGCCAATCTGGAACCACCCCTGTGTGGCTCTCAATTCTCCAAATCATTCTGCCCAACATGGGCCACAAGGAAAAGGCAAATAGAAGCTTGCCTTGCGGCTCCGCCTGCACAAGGATAGAGGCCCAAGGACTTTAGATCTCTTCTGTGACTGAAGAAACGAGGAAGCTTTGCACTGTATGATGTCGCCAGCAAGTCTAGAAACGGGAGGCCCCGGCAATCTACTATCAGCTGGAACACTTCATTTGACAATTCCCATTCTCCTGGATCCAGACTCTGTCTGCTGAGAAAGTCTTCTCTTACATTGTTTTTTCCTGCAATGCATGAAGCTGAGATCTCCTGAAAATGTACTTCCACCCATTCCATGATTTGAGCCATTTTCTGCAATACTTGCTGGCTCCTGGTTCCTCCCTGGCAATTGATGTAAGCGACTGTCATCGCATTGTCTGACATTATCCGGGCCACTCGACCCTGCAAGTGGTCGATGAATTGCAAGCATGCCAACCTGACAGCACGGGCTTCCAGCCAATTGATGCTCCAGAGAGACTCCAGTCTTCAGATGATCTGCTTGCAACCACCACTGTATTTGGATGCTGATCTCCACTGGTAAGTGAAGCCGTATTGAGTAGTCCTGAGACTGCGGACTCCAACGAGCAAGAAGTATGTGCCGAAGAGGATGCATATGCACCCTTGCCCACAAACCACCTCTAGGGTGGCTGCCATCAACGCGAGCACTTACAGGTAAGACCACACTGTTGGGCGATATTGTTTCTGTCAATAGTTGCACCTGCACCATCAGCTTCTGAATGTGGATCTCTGGCAAGAAAACCCTACCTTGCTTTGTGTCAACCAAAATGATAAAGGGGATGGAACAGCTCCCCTATGAGAAAAGGCTAAAGAGGTTAGGGCTGTTCAACTTGGAGAAGAGATGGATGAGGGAGACATGATACAGGTCTTTAAAATCATGAGAGGTCTAGAACGTGAGTTGGTTAATAGAAGGACTAGGGGGCACTCCATGAAGTTCGCAAGCAGCACATTTAAAATAAATCAGAGAAAATTCTTTTTCACTCAATGCACAATTAAGCTCTGGAATTTGTTGCCAGAGGATGTGGTTAGTGCAGTTAGTGTAGCTGAGTTTAAAAAAAGGTTTGGATGAGTTCTTGGAGAAGTCCATTAACTGCTATTAATCAAGTTGACTTAGGGAATAGCCTCTGCTACTACTGGCATCAGTAGCATAGGATCTTCTTAGTGTTTGGATACTTGCCAGGTTTTTGTAGCCTGGTTTGGCCACTGTTGGAAACAGGATGCTGGGCTTGATGGACCCTTGGGCTGACCCAGTATGGCATCTTCTTATGAAATGAACACCAAAGATAGTCCAGTGTCTCGGATGGCTCTAGTTTGCTCTTGGCCAAATTCACCACCCATCTTACTTCCTATAGCAAGGAGATCACCTTATGTGAGACCTGAAGGCTCACTTTCATACTCTTGGCTCGAATCAGCCAATCGTCTAAGTACAGGTGGACCAGAATGCCATCTTTTCTCAACACTGCCACTACCACCACCATGACCTTGGAAAAGGTTCTGGGCACAGTAGCCAAACCAAAGGACAGTGATCGAAACTGATAACATCGCCCCAAAACACAAAAATGCAGAAACTGTTGATGCTCCAACTTTATGGCAATATGTAAGAAAGCTTCTGTCAAATCCAGGCACGTAAGAAGCTCCCCTGAGTGTACTGCCATCTTCACTGATAGTAAGATTTCCATGCAGAAATTAGTCACCTGCAAGGGACGGTTGACTCCCTTGATATCTAGAATGGGGCGAAAGAAACCCTCCATCTTGAGCACTACAAAATAAATGGAATATCAGCCCATATTTTCTTGTGACATGGGCACAGGGACTACAGCCCTCAAGCTGAAGAGTCTTGACAATGTACTCTCCACTGCCCGCCTCTTCTGTGGAGAGCTGCAGGGAGTCACCATGAAAACGTCCCAAGGAACACTGAGAAACTCCAATGCATAGCCATCTCTTATCACCTCCAGAATCCATTAGTCTGACGTGATCTCGACCCACCTCTGAAAAAAAGAGAAATGCAACCCCCTATCTCCTATTAATGGAGGTGGGTCGGCACACCTTCATTGAGAGGCTCAGGGAGCACCGCCACTCAAGCCGCACTCTATCTGCGCTGCTTGGGATGAAAGAACTGAGACTTACCCAAAGGTTGAGTCTTCTGAGAAGCTGCTCCACTGTAGGGTCGAAAGCGTTTGAAAAATCTAGCACGACTCTCATGCTGAAGAAACGCATTACACCTGGTTCTTTATCCTCTGGTAATCGAGGAACCTGGGACTCACTCCGATTATTGGCATTTTTTCCAGCTCACTCCCAAACAAGAGTGAACCTTTAAAGGGCAATTTCATAAGATTAGACTTTGAAATTGTATCAGTTGACCAATACCTAAGCCATAGCTGACGCCTGTTTGCGATTACCGAAGCCACCCTCCTAAAGGAAGTGCAGACCAGGTCGCAGCCCGCATCTGCCAAAAAGGCAGCTGCCGGTTCCATCACTGCCTTGGAATCCACACCAGATTCATTCACTTTCTGAGAGAGAAGTAAACAAGAGCCTCAATTCTCTTATCTTGCACATCCATCAATGTCACTCCCCCTGCGACAGGAATAGTCGTCCTCTTGGTGACGGCACACACAAGCACATCCACTTTTGGAAAGTGTAACTGATCTCTTGCAGCTGGATCCATGGAGTCAGCCCTTCCAAGGCTCATCCCCCTTTAAAATTAGCTTCTGGGGCACCCCATTCAAGATCAATCAATTCTTGAATAACCTCCACAATGGGGAAGAAACATGACGCATTATGCAAAGAAATTAAAATGGGATTTTTCTTTGGCTCAGACATGGAATCAGCACTTGGCACCCCTAGCATCTTCAATGTCGGGGAAATCAGAGCTGGCAACTCATCTCTTTGAAAGAAACACAACATTGTTCTATAAGGCTCCAATCCCGGAGGAATTTCCCCATTCTCCAAGGAGTAAGGATCAGCATCATCCATGCCATCCGGGTCCCTATCAGTGTGAACTGCAGCAGGTCTAGAGATACTCCAACCCTTACCCGCAGTACTAGGTGTGCAAGAATGCGCAGCCTGCGATCCTGAACTGTTAGGATTGGCTGGAACTGCCGACTGCGCCTGAAGAAAGGACTGTAGCCCTTGAAAAAATTCCACCCAAGAAAAAGCAGAGAGATCCATATCAAAACCAAGTGGCATCGGTCCTTTCCCCACTGACAAACCAGTCAGGGGAGCCCCAAAACCAGATGAAACCACTGGCAGTTCCCCCCCTCCTTTTCCATTCCCACATCATGCTGGGTAGGACCAGGCTTAGCAAAATCAGTCAGAGACAATTCTCCCTGAGCCTCCAAGCAGCATTGACACAGCCAGAGGGGAAGCCAGGCTGTGATGCCTGAATATGGCAAGCAGCACAAAGGCTTCTTTTAAACTGACGGCATGGAAAACTCGCTATCTCTATGCTCCCAAAAAAAACCCACCCAATAACTGTGCGCCCAGTTGCACTCATAATAAGCGCTTACCATGGACACCCAAAAAGAAAGTGCTCAAATCGTGGTTCAGCTAGGCACCCACCTAAGCACCTAGCTGAGCGCTTACCCGAGCACCCACCTAAGTGCCCTTAAGTGCACACCTGAGCGCCCACCTAAGCTCACACCCGAGCTCGCAAGCATGAACTGATGTCAGACACTGTTTCGCAGTAGCCTAGTGCGCAGAAAAGCGAGCGAACACCACCGCAGCCTCTACAC
Source organism: Rhinatrema bivittatum (assembly GCF_901001135.1). Lineage (NCBI taxonomy): Eukaryota > Metazoa > Chordata > Amphibia > Gymnophiona > Rhinatrematidae > Rhinatrema > Rhinatrema bivittatum. Next base: position 272,177,345 of record NC_042620.1, read on the forward strand.
AGCAAGTAAGCAAAGCCTGAGAGCAGGGCCTAGCCAAAAAGGCTGCTCAACCTGCCACAACTCCCCACGCTTTCTCAGAGATGGGAACGGACATCGGATCAGCATGCTGAGCTCGGAGACCAGCAGGGGAATGGAATCCCTAAAATTAACTCCCCTTTTTTTTCATTACTCTTTACCTGAGCTCAGACCGTCCCAACCAAATACAGAGTCGGTCTCCAGCTACGGGGGGGAGAAAAGGCCTTCACCATTGCACTCAGCTTCCTGCATCTGCTAGCCTCTCAGCTGTTTGTCTCTCCATAGCTAAGCCAACACCGGGAAAAAAAACCAGCTACTGGACCAAGGCACTCATCTGAAGGAGGGATCTGCAGATATCAACTCAGGAAAATTCTATTGAGGGAGGAACCATAAGGTATCACCAGAGGAGAGCAGGACAAATGAACCACCTTCTTCTTTTCTCCTTCTACAATTTTTTTTTTTTAATTTACTATTTATTAAGTTTTTTCAATGATAATTACATACATTGAATGGAAAATATAGCATATTACAGAATAACATTCGAAACAAGATATTATATATAGCTCTAACATTAAATGTGCTATAACAAGCCCTCAACTTGGGGGAGTCCAGCAATAAAAGACGAATTTGTTATATAAAGGCAAAAAAAAATACAATGATAAATCGCTGTTAAGAGGGGTATTTTCACTTCTTAAACGGACTAGATCCTAATAGAAGGTCCAAACATACCCAGTTTAAACTTTAACATCTACATTTTCTGCTTCCTTATTACTTAGAAAGTGCCTCAATTGGGAGGGCAAAAAAAAAGTATATGTAACATCTCTAATTTTTATAATACATTTGCAAGGAAATCTGATAAAAAATTGTGCTCCCATTTTCAAAACCCTAGGTTTGAGCTCTAAAAACTCCTTTCTTTTCAACTGTGTTTCCCTCGCCAAGTCTGGAAACACCTGAACTCTAAACCCTAAAAAGGGTTCCCGCTGGCTACGAAAGAAAGCTTTTAAAACCCAGTCTCTGTCCGAGTCTAAAAGAAATGATATAATCAAGGTTGCTGGTTGTGGAATTTCCTCTGAAGATGTTTCAAGAAACTCAGTTAAATTTAAGTTCGCTGGGGAGAGCTGTTGCATTCCAGAATTTTCACAGGGAATTTTTTTTCTTATATGTAAATAATATATACGTGAAATCGGCGGTAAAACTTCTTTTACAATCTTCAAATTTTCCACTGCATACTTATTCCATAGTTCAGTCGGAGATGTTGTCAATTTCTTGGGAAAATTAATTAATCTGATATTTTTCCCCCTCTGTTGATTTTCCAGACTCTCTATTTTTCTAAGGAGGTATAAATTATCTTTCGCCATTTCTTGATATTGATTTTTCAAAGAAAATACATCTGTCTTAACAGATTTCATTTCTTTTTTCAATTCCATTTGCTTCCCTTTTATTTTTTTAATCTGAACATTCATCTGTCCCATTTTACTTGCAACATCATCCAGCTGAATAGGAAGCTGGTAGGAAGCAGAGGGCCCGCAAGAGGCTGAATTTAGAAGCCTCAACGCCGGGTCTATATCGAAGGCCGATGGACGCCCATGTCCTTAGAGGGATTCTGGAGCCGGGAGGAGAGTCGCTGGAAGCTGCCCAAGGAGACGCGTTAACATCGGACAGCTTCCCTGACTCGTTAACTTCTCTGTCCCCGGTGGAACGGACACCCCCCCGAAAACCCGGCAATTAAGAGGACAGCTACCCAGGCCCTGACGGAGAGGACCCCGGAAGGCACCAGGGACGAGCCGGCACGGCATGCGGAAGGAATTCTAAATGCAGTGCGGAGCACGCGAATTGCCGGGCTAGAAGGGAAAAGAGACCGAAGAGGAGAAGAACAAATCCCAGATGAACTTTTGCAATGGCAATCCGAAGAAGATGAAGAAGAACCGTTACAGGAGAAACCATGTGAATTACTTCAACTGGTAAGACCGGAGCTGTTTACTTTAGAAGTTATTTGGACTGCCATAGAAACTCTACAATTTTTTTTAAAGCAAGCCCCAGTAGGGAGATGTACATCCACCATCTGCTGGAGAAGGAGAATACCGGCGGGCTGATGTCAGTGCAGGGATATATGTATCGTGACATCAGCTTTGCTCTATTTCCATCTGCTGGTAGAGGTGCATAACCCACTGGTGTGAATTAACCTGTCTGAATGCTAAGAAAGATAATTTTTGCGCATTGATTTAAATGATTTTAAACAATCCAGCTGCCCTCTTTCTTCAGGTAAGGAGTTTGAAAGCTTCGGGGCAGCAACAGAGAAGGCCCACTCTCATGTCATGAATAGACATGCCTGACAAACTGTGGGTATATCAAGCCGTCCTTAAAAAGCGAGGTGGGCAAGAAAGATGTACAAGTGCGTTTGCCCATGGTAGTGAATTAGAGCACATAAGCTTAAATGTTATCAGTTTTATATTGCCCGCGTTGGACGACAGGTAGCCAGTGTAGAATGGCTAGTACAGAAGTAATGTGATCTCTACGATTTTTCCTGTAATAAGACGTGCAGCCGCATACAATTGAATTAGTCTCTATCTGTCCTCACGTTCTTATGCTTCAAACACTTGAGAAAGAGACACAGAAAATTCAATTGAATAATCTCAACACCTAGGATGCAACTGATTAATTCCAGGATCTGGGAAAGAGATTCAAGACAAACTGTACAAATTAATCTCAACACTGCGAACTGACTCATTCATTCCCAGTATTTATTTATTTACTAGCAGACCCCTGCCACGCGTTGCAGTGGCTGAGTCAGATTCTTTGCCCTCCCTGCCCCTTCCCCTTGCTCATTTAGCTCAGTCACTCATCCTCTTCCCCCTTGGTCACTCCCCCCTCCTTCCCTCCCCTGTCCCCACTCCAACTCTGTCCCCTCACACTCACCTCTCCCCTCATTCTTCCTCCCCTGACAGTTACCTCCCTCCTCATTCTCCCTCCCCTCACTGTCACCTCAGTGACTCCCCACCTGGTGAGGGCCGTTTTGTAACCTTTCGAAGATGGTGCACATTTTGTGTAAGTATTTGTGTGGGCCCTCCCCCTTTGTACCCCAAAGTAATCCCCACAGAAACGTTGTGTTTATATAAGCCTCCCCCACCCTCCCCTCCCCCCCAGGCCGGTGAAATAGACTAACCCACAAGATTTGCAGAATCTCGGAACTGCCCCCTGGCCCCCCCGAACATGGACGCAAGAACATCACCACGCCTCCCCCCTGCAGGCCCAACGATACCTTTCAAAAATGGTAGTCGGTGGAGCGGGCGTTCGTTCCGGCATGGAAGTATTGGTGCCGGGCCCTGGAGGTGGAGCAATGGCAGCGGTCGTCTCGCTCAGATAGTAAGGGCGAAGGTGCGCCGGTTGCCAGTTCAGAAAATGGCGTCGACGGGCCCTCGCCCTTACTATGTCACATGGGCTACTGCCGCTATTGGCGTTCCCGAGTGTCCTAGTAAGGGAAAGAGCTGTCGGCGCCATTTTGATTGCTGGCAGCCGACAGCCGTAGTGTATGCGATGTGTCCCGGAGCTGTGTTGCCCCCCCGCTGGAGCAGCCCGAACTATTCTGCAGTTTTCCGTGCGTTCGGAGGTTGAGGGCAGTAAGTAGAAAAGTCAAGTGCGTGAGGGGTGTGAGGAGGGTGTTTGTGTGTGAGTTCGTAGGGTGTGGGAATTGCAATCATGTGGCATGTGAGTGGCCTCCCGGTGTAGCATGCTGGTATTTAGTGGGTTTTTGTGTGTTTTTTGAGGGTGTGTGAAATAAGTACAATTGGCATGTGTGTGGGGGTGTGTGAGGAGGGTGGATTTGTGTCAGCTCGGAGGGTGTGTGAATCGCAAACATTGGTCACGTGTGTGTGTGGGGTATGAGCGTTTGTGCAAGGTGTAAGAGCTTCCGCTTCCGTCCACCAGATGTCGCTGTTTTGTGGAACCAAATTTTAAAACTTTTTTACCAGCCCCCGGTGTGACATATATGAAATGTAAGTGTAGAAGAGCCTTGCCGTATGTGAGGTGAAACTTGTGTCCAAATTTGAACGCAATCGGTTAAGTGGTTGCTGAGATTAGCGATTTGGTACAAACTATTTAACATTTATATAGATTTGTTAGCTTTTCTATACAGACATTCGTGGGTACATCATGGCCGGTTTACATTGTAACTGTTCAACAAAAGGAAAAATACAATTAACAGGATGGGGAAGCGGAAGCAGCGGAGAAGAGAGGAGAAAGAGCAACAGCATAAATGAAAGAAAAGTATCGAGATTGATAGGAACAGAACTGAGAGCTGGAGAAGTATATGATATATGCATGATAAGAAGGAGATTCACTGAGTGCCTCTAATTAATCTCCAGTGTCTGTGGCATTCTCTCAGACACTGTGCAGTAATACCAGCACAGAAAGACTCACTGCTTCATTGTTTCTGACTGAGGTACTTTCTTTAATACTAAGCAGGATTGCCAGGAAGGATATCTCATTGTTTACCTGCTGTTGACTAGACTTGCATCCTTATCAAACAGATGTACTTACCTGCAAAAAGTCTCTAATATGGGTATTTGCCCGTTTCGAGTTGGGTCCAGGAACCTCAAAAAGGGGGCACTGCTGGCCCACTACAAAGATATCCACCAGGTCTCGGACATAGTAACCTTGCCGTGTGCGGATTATCAGAAAGTCTGTCTCAGGCATTTTATGCAGATAAATTGGAGACCTGAACAGGTTATTTTCAAAAGCCTGATAACAAACAAGAAAACATTAATGTCACCACAGTTTTAGTAACAAATCATAAAATTCAAGCAACAGAACTGGTCTGTGTGATGAAAGAGCAGTACATAGTCTCATGTTGCAAAAAATAATTTTTATATTGAATAGTCTGACTGATTATTGGTTAACACTAGTCATGAATCATTCCCTTTAAGTCTCTCGCTGATAATGAGACCGAAGGAGAGAAAACCTAAAGATCCCAGTAGAGGGACACTTCAAACTTAAGTCTCTCTTTCAACAATCAGAGTATGTATACCAAGGTGATTTAAAAACCTGTAGGGAGCTTGCAGGTCATACCCATAAACCTGCAAAGAGCTTCCCTTTGAAAACTGGGGCCAGCAAGGACTGGGGATTCTTTTGTACATGCTTAGCTTGCACCTGCTCTGACATAGGAACAAAGTATGCATATTAAAATGTGTGGAGATTTTAAAATGAAACCCGTGTGTACGTTACCTTCACCACACCCTGTGCAAAGGTTTCTCCGCACCGAAGGAGACATTTTTACATGGGTAAGCCTGGGCTTACCCACCTAAAACCTACCTAATCCAACAGAGAGGTAAAAAAAAAAAAAAAAAAAACCCCAAACACTCTAATACAAAAAATAATTGCAAAAAAAATGAAAAGTAAAAATATTTAGAAAATGAAGGTAACTCAAATGCAAAATATATTTTCTTTATGACAATGCTGAGAAAGAAAATAAAGAAAATTATAATATTCCAACATGAATACATTTTAGAAAAGTGCCAGCTTCAGTGAAAAATATATGGAAAAATAAAAATCATAAACAAATATTTAGGAATGTCATTATCATGCTTAAGTGAGACACTTTAAGAGGCAAAACCAATAATGAAGTCTTGTTACTCATTCAGCTGGCAAAAGAGAGGTATATTTTCACATCTGCACAGGTTCCTGACCAGGGAAAGGAAATTCAGGCAGTCTCCATTTGGACAGTATCTGATAAATAACTAGGAAACTAATAACTACATAGGATAAAACTACAAACCAAAGTATAAAAAGTGTATGAATGTTCATACAAAGAAAAAAACACAAATACATAGAATACAAAAACGGAGAGAAACAAATTATAGGGGAGACAATTATGAATATCCTATGTTTGCATTTTTAGCCTGTCAATTTTCAAAAGGAAAACAGTCTGTTTATTTATTTATGCGTTTTATATACCGTCATTCCAAAATGAGATCACAATGGTTTACAAAATCAGTGTTCGGATTCTGGGTCAACATTCCCATAATGGGTCAACAGTCATATTCTGGGTCAGTACAACGGCAGATACATATCCGAGGTAATATTTTTACATAATCTAGTTCATCACAATATCAAATACATATTCTAGGTCAACACATTAATATCAAGTGCAAGTTAACTAGGGTGCTATGATGGATTGTAACCTATAATTTTCGATACATTATCCTTCATGTTATACTTTGTAAAAGCAAGTTTGCTTATCGAAACGGTGTTTCCGTAGATAGCAGGATGAATTAGCCATGCTGTCTGGGAACGTTCACACGACCGGGAAGTAAGCAGAGTTTTTCTCAGGTAGTGACAGAGTTTTTAACTCTGTGCGGCTGCGCGGTTGTCTTCCCGCACGAATCCATTTTCTCCTCAGTCTCTTTGTAGCCAAGCGAGGTGTATGGTGAAGGCGTTGAATAGCCATAGACTGTCTAGGGAGGTGGGAGGGATCGCATGGCTAATTTATCCTATCTACGGAAACACCGTTTACAGTAAGCAAACTTGCTTTTTCCCATTGATAGCAGGGCTGAATTAGCCATGCTATCTGGGAGTCCCAAGCTCCCGGGTTATGTCCATGTAGTATTGCTGTTAAGTTCAGGACACTAACCCTTAGTTAGAGTAGACAGTCTCAGGAATTATTAGGGGTTGTCAAAACTGCTGAACCCAGTGCTGCATCTGAAGATGCTTGTTTGTCAATGCAGTAGTGTTATGTGACGGTATGAAGAGAAGACCAAGTTGCCGCTTTGCAAATGTCTAATAGCAGAACCTTTTGTAAATGGGCAACAGATGCTGCTGTGGCGCGTATTTGGTGCGCTTTTGGCTTGTCGCTGAGATTAATAGAATGTTTTATATAACAGAATTCAATGCATTGGGATAACCAACCTGCGATGGTTCTGTTAGAAATGGGTTGACCCTGGTTATTTGGATTGAAGGAGAGGAATAATTGCGATGGTCTGGATGGAGAATGCGTTCTCCGTTTATAATAAGCCAATGCTCGTTTACAGTCTAATGAGTGTAGGAGTTTGTCTTGTTCATTGTGATGAGGCTTAGGTTTGAAGATTGGTAGAGTAATGGTCTGATTAATATGAAATGTCGATACCACCTTGGGAAGGAAGGTAGGATGAGGCCGAAGAGTGACCTTGTTGTGGTAAAATTCTAAGTAAGGGGAATAGTGAACTAAGGCTTGTAGCTCACTTACTCTCCTTGCTGATGTGATTGCCACGAGGAATACTGTTTTCCAGGTTAAGTATTTTTATGTGGCATGAATCAAAAGGTTCAAAGGGAGACATCATTAGTTGTTCAAGGACGATGTTTAGATTCCATGGTACAGGTGGCTTTGTCACCGACGGCCATAGATGTAACATGCCGCGCATGAATCTGGAGACTAAAGGATGGTTAGAAATAGGAAGATCGTTATGAGAGAGATGAAAAGCCGCAATGACACTAATATGCACTCGAACTGAAGTCTCCACTAGTCCGGCAAGGACTAGTGTGAGGAGGTATTCCAGTAGCTGTGAGACCGTAGATAAGAAAGGATCCAGTTGTCATGGCTTGCACCACTCTGCGTAACAATGCCATTTTCCTGCACAGTTACATCTGCTTGAGGGTTTTCTGGAAGCAATTAGTATGTCATCTAGTTGTGAAGGAAGGCCCAGGTGGTTTCAATCGCCATGCCATCAGATGGAGGGAGTTGTTCATTGGATGGAGGAAGGAGCCTACTTCTTGTGTTAATAGTTGTGGATGATTCATCAGCGGAATCGGTGGGAGTATGGAAAGTCGCATGAGGTACGCATACCATGGTTGTCTTGGCCATGCCGGGGCTATGAGAATCATGTCCGCTACATCTTGTACTCATTTCTGAATTGTTCTTGATATTAGCGGAATGGGGGGGTAGGCGTACAGCAAGCCCCCTGTCCATGGAATGAGGAAGGCATCTGGAGCCAGTCGAAGTTTGCTGGGGTAAATGGAGCAAAGGTTTTGTGTTTGACGATTGTTTTCTGTTGCAAAGAGATCTATTATCGAGCTGATAGCTACTTCCCGATTTAAAGTACATTCGTGTGGATGAAATATTCTGCTCAGGTGATCCGCTGTAACATTGTCCAGCCCTGGGAAGTAAGTGGCTTGAATCGACACGCAGTTTCTGTTTGCCCAAAATAGTATTCGAAGAGCTTCTCGACAGAGTGTCCATGAACCTGACCCCTCCTTCCTTGTTTATGTAGAACATGGTGACTTGGTTGTCCGTATACACCATGAGGCGCTTGTCATGTATTTGAGGAGAAAAGGTTTGTATTGCTCTCCAGATAGCGCAAAGTTCCAGGAGGTTGATCTGGTATGTGCATTCTTGAGGAGACCAGAGACCCTGAGTCTTCAGATCAAATAGATGGGCTCCCCAACCCTTTCTGGAGGCATATGTCGTGAGTGTCAGCTGATGTGGAGGCAACCGAAAGGGAGCTCCCGAGGATAGGTTGGTGGGGGATATCCACCATCGAATGTTCGTGCACATCTGTGTGGTAAGTCTTATCCTGGTAGAGAGGGGTTGCAGGAACTGTGACCATTGATTTTTTAGGCCCCATTGCAAATGGTGCATGTGTAGTCTCGTGTAGGGAACCACATGGATAGCCGCTGCCATGCGAACTAGCAATTGGAGGACCTGATGTGCCGAAGCATGGGATTGATTGTATAACTTTTGAGCTAGGGAGGAGAGAGTTTGGATCCTGTCTTGTGGAAGGTAGGCTCTCTCTTCCATTGTGTTGATGAGCGCTCCAATGAACTGCAGTGTTTGGGTTGGTTGCAGATTTGATTTCTCATAATTTATCAGGAAACCCAATGTCTGTAGACAGTTGATAGTTTGGATCGTGTGTGCTCGTAGAGTGGCTTGATTCGAGGCCACTAATAGCCAGTTGTCCAGATAGGGAAAGATCTGGATCGATAGTTATCTGAGGTGAGCCATCAGCACCGCTAAACATTTCGTGAATACTCTTGAGGCTGAAGACAGGTCAAAGGGTAGGACCTTGTATTGATAGTGCTTGTTTAGAGCTTGGAAACAAAGGTAGCGACTCGAAGAAGGGTGCATGGGTATATGGGAGTAAGCATCCTTCAGGTCTATGGAACATAGCTAGTCTTCGGGTTTTAGGAGGGGTAGTATGTTCTTGAAAGAAGTCATCTTGAACTTTTCCTTTTGGATGTGTTTGTTGAGGTTCCGTAAATCTAAGATTGGACGAAGGCCTCCGGACTTTTTTGGAATGAGAAAATAATGGGAGTAGAATCCTTGATTTTGTTGTGACGGTGGAATGCTTTGAATTGATTTTTGGATCCATAGATTTTTTAGTTCTTCCAGGGGGCACGTTGAATGGGTTGATGTACTTCGGAAATGAGGTACATGGGGAAGGGATGGGAGATTCATAAAATTCAGTTGATACCCCTCTTTGATGATGTCTAGCACCCAACAATCTGTGGTGATCGCTTTCCAATTGGTATAGAAATGCTGTAGGTGGCCACCTATGAATGGTGGTGGAGGTGGCTTGGGATAGCTCAAAAAGATGGTGTCTGCTTCTGAGGGGCTGATGTACCTTGTTTTTGTGGCCGCTGTTGATGAGAGTGTCCACGCGATTGTTGAGGTTGAGATTGGAATCTTTGATGCGTATAGTGTTGTGAACGGTAGGTATTAAAAGGTTTAAAGGGTGCCCTTGGATAGGATTTTCTCCTAAAGGAAGGGTAACATTTTCTGGAAGATGTATGAGGGTCCATTGGAGATGTGAGAGATAGTACAGCAGTACTTTGCTCTTTTGAAGTGAGTTACTGTTTCTGAAAACTTATCTCCAAATAAGTTATCCCCCGTGCAGGGAATATCTGCTAACTTATCATAACGTCTTCCTAATTGCACTTGCTCTTAACCAAGACATTCGTCGGGCCGCTATCGCTGTTGCAGAAGACCTTGCGGAGACTCAAATGATTCATAAACAGACCTAACCAAATGACCACGACATTCTTCCATGTCAGTAAAGGGTTGTGGTAAGGTGTTATCTGATGTTAAGCAGATGGGGCGCAATTTTTGAAGACATTCAAATAAGTATTGGATTATATAAAACTGGTGATGCTGAATCTTCGTTGTTAACATCGAGGAATGGAATACCTTACGGCCAAAATCGTCCATAGACTTATGGTCCTTTCCAGGGGGTGAACTGGCATGAAGTTTTGATCTTTTTGCCTTTAATAGTGCAGACTCTACTACAACCGAATTGTGAGGTAACTGGGCGGAATCGTAGATTGCAGAACTACGCATTCTGTACTTGGTCAGTTTTTCTTGATGCAGCAATTGTGGAAAAAGGTTTTTCCCACATTTTGAGGAGTATTGCATCCAGAACCGAATGAGGTTGTAGAGCCGTTGGTTCTGGTGGCATTTCAAAAATCTTCAGTATACCAAGCGTTTCAGATCTGGGATCTGGAACTTTTCCTGTCTCCACATTTAGTAGAGTTTCTACTTTCTCGATGAATTTTGCGTAGGATAGATCTTCTGGTGGGGAATAAGGTTCTGGTAGACCTTCCGAAGGGTCAGAAGGCATTCCAATGGAGGAACTAGGTGAAGATGATGTCCACTGAGAATCCGGGCTATCTGGTCGAGTCGGGATTGGAGATGGTGCAGGAGGCTGAGCTGGTCATGTAGGACTTGGTGATGCCGGTGGTGAAAGTTGGGGAGATTCCTTTGAAGGCTGGGGGTGTGCAGACTTCAAATCCTGGAAAAAAGTATTTAATGCTTGTGAAATCTGTAGCATTGCTTTGGATGCTAGTTGTTTCAGTTGTGGTAGTATTAGTGATGGAGCCGATATGGGCGGAAGTGCTCCTAGGAGGATATCCTGAGGCGTTAGTGATGATTTATGCCTTTTAGGAAGAGGCGCTGTAAGTGGAGGTGATTGTGGTCTATCATGGAGTGACCATTCTGATATAGATTCCCCACTAACTGAAGGCGCTCTAGAGGACTCAGAACTGTGGTCGGAAAGGAGCTGTACATCCATACATCCATCTCAGAGTCTGAAGCAGGTCATTTTGATGAAGTAGAATGACTCGACATTGCTGAACGTGAGGAAGGATCTCTCCATGCGATTGTTGGGGCTGAGATTGGAATCTTTGATGCGTATAGTGAGTCGTACGCTTTATATGCATTGTAGATGTGTCATGCGTCGATGCGCCAAGGAATAATAGAAACTGTAAAAATGAACATGTAAACATGTAATCTATAGTGTTCTTTCTTAGTATGCTGTAATAACATAATTGAAACATATGCGCGCGGACTCTGGAAAAACAAATCACTATGCACCCACTCCTACAATTTGGGACGGGCGTCTGGACTGATCCGTGGTACTACAGGAACGAAAATTATCATATACATACCCAGATCAGTTCAGACCATGGGATGTACCAAAGCTTCCCTAACCCAGGTGGGACCTTGCAAGTCTTGCATGCAGTACACCACTGCCAAAGTCATCACTGTGCGGAGCCTGAACATCCAGGCAGTAGTGGCGAGCAAACGTGTACAGCGTTTTCCAAGTAGCAGCTCAGAAAATCTCCTGGGGTGACACCAAGTGGCACTCTGCCCAAGACGCTGCTTGAGAACGAACAGAATGGACTTTCAATCCTTCAGGAACAGGTCGACATTTGCAAATGTATGCTGACGCAATGGCTTCTTTCAACCAGCATGCAATCATTGCTTTGGAAGCTTTTTAACCTTTCCTGGGACCACTCCAAAGGACAAACAAATGATCTGAAAGTCTGAAAGAATTTGTGACCTCCAAATAGCGTACCAGAGCTCAGCAAATGTTGAGACAACTAAGTTCACGTGCATGCGGGGCCTCGCCCCACAAATCAGAAAAAGCCAGAAGATCCACTGACTGATTTAAATAAAAAGGAGAGACCACTTTTAGTAAAAAAGATGGGACTTTTCGAAGAGAAATCCCCGAATCAGAAATTCTCAAAAAGGGTTTCCTACAAGAGAGAGCCTGTAACTCTGATACTCTGCGGCCTGAGTATATAGCCACCAAAAACACCGTTTTCAACATAAGGTCCTTAAGGTTGAGCACACAATACGTGAAGTACTAGATTAAGACTCGACGACGGGCATACCAGACGGACTGGTGGCTTCAAATGCCATACGCCTCTGAGGAAACGCACCACATCTGGATGAGATGCCACCGAGCTGCCAACCAGAGTGCCTAGGGCCGCTACCTGTACTTGGAGGGAGTTAAAAGACAAGCCCTTGGCTAACTCATTTTGCAAAAAGCTTAACATCTAAGCAATCGTAGCGTGTCTGGGAAAAATGTCTCGCTCACGACACAACGTCTCAAAAACTCTCCACACCCGAACATACGAAAGAGAGATAGATGTTTTTCTGGCCTGCAGCACAGTAGTGATACCTGCCTCAGAGTACCCTTTCTTCCTCAATCTCCTCCTTTCAAAAACCAGGCCACTAGACAAAAGCGATCAGCCTGGTTGAAATATATAGGACCTTGGCGAAGAAGATGTGGAAGATGTCAGTCGTAGAGGCCCATCCACAGCCAGATTGATTAAGTCCACGAACCAAGGACGTCTGGGCCATTCGGGAGCCACTAGGATTACCGACCCTTGGTGGACCTCTATCCTGCGAAGAACCTTGCCCACCAGAGACCAAGAAGGAAACACGTAAAGAAGAACCGACGTTGGCCAGGGAAGTACTAGCGCATCGACTCCCTCTATGCCGTGATCCCTTGCAGTTTTTTGCCCTAACCTCTTTAGCCTTTCCTCATAAGGGAGCTGTTCCATCCCCTTTATAATTTTGGTCCCCCATTCTCTGTACCTTCTCCATCGCAACTTTATCTTTTTGTGAGATGCGGCAACCAGAACTGTACACAGTACTCAAGGTGCGGTCTCACCATGGAGTGATAGAGGCATTACAACATTTTCCGTTTTATTCACCATTCCCTTCCTAATAATTCCTAACATTCTGTTTGAATTTTTGACTGCCGCAGCACACTGAACAGACTATTTCAATGTGTTATCCACTATGACGCCTAGACCTCTTTCCTGGGTGCTAGCTCCTAATATGGAACCTAACATTGTGTAACTACAGCATGGATTATTTTTCCCTATATGCATCACCTTGCACTTGTCCATATTAAATTTCATCTGCCATTTGGATGCCCAATCTTCTAGTCTAGCAAAGTCCTCCTACAATTTATCACAATCCACTTGTGATTTAACTACTCTGAATAATTTTGTATCATCTGCAAATGTGATTACCTCATTCGTCATATTCCTTTCCAGATCATTTATAAATATATCAAAAAGCACCGGTCCAAGTACAGATTCCTGAGGAATGCCACTGTTTACCCTTTTCCACTGAGAAAATTGACCATTTAATCCTACTCTCTGTTTCCTATCTTTTAATCAGTTTGTAATCCACGAAAGGGCATCACCACGTATCCCATCACTTTTTAGTTTTCTTAGAAGCCTCTCATGAGGAACTTTGTGAAATGCCTTCTGAAAATCCAAATACACTATTTCACCATGTTTATTAACCCCTTCAAAAAAAATGAAGCAGATTTGTGAGGCTAGACTGTGCTGTGTTCCATTAAACCATATCTTTCAATATGCTCTGTGATTTTGATCTTTAGAACAGTTTCCACTATTTTTCCCAGCACTGGAGTCAGGCTACTGGTCTATAGTTTCCTGGATCACCCTTGGAGCCCTTTTTAAATATTAGGGTTACATTGGCCACCCTCCAGTCTTCAAGTACAATGGATGATTTTAATGATAGGTTACAAATTTTAACTAATAGATCTGAAATTTCAATTTTTAGTTCCTTCAGAACCCTGGGGTGCATATCACCTGGTCCAGGTGATTTGCTACTCTTTAGTTTGTCAATCTGGCCTACTACATCTTCCAGATTCACAGTGATTTGGTTCAATTCATCTGGCTCATCACCCTAGAAAACTATCTCCAAAACCGGTATCTCCCCAATATCCTCATTAGAAAACACAGAAGCAAAGAATTAATTGTCTTTCTGCAATGGCCTTATCTTCCCTAAGAGCCCCTTTAACCCCTCAGTCATCTAACGGTCCAACCCTCACAGGTTTCCTGCTTCAGATATATTTTTAAAAGTTTTGTTTTTTTTTTATAAGTTTTTGCCTCTAAGGCCAACTTTATTTCAAATTCTCTCTTAGCCTGCCTTATCAATGTTTTATACTTAGCTTGACAATGCTTATGGTTTTTCCTATTTTCTTCAGATGGCTCCTCCTTCTGATTTTTTAAGGATTTTTTGGCTAAAATTGCCTCTTTCAGCTCACCTTTTAACCATGCCAGTAATCGTTTTGCCTTCCTCCCACCTTTCTTAATGCCTGGACTATATCTGGACTGCGCTTCTAAGATTGTATTTTTAAACACTTTTAATCTTTGCAGCTGCACCTTTCAGCATTTTCCTATTTTCCTCATTTTATCAAAGTAGGAAAGCTGAAATCCAGAACCTCCAGGGTGGCATTCTCTATTCCCTGTTCCATGTGCAGGTCCCCAGAGGCAGGCAGAGCTCCGGAGTTTCAATGCGTGGATGAGACAATGGTACAGGAAAGAGGGATTCAGTTTTGTAAGGAACTGGACAATGTTTTGAGGATGGGGGAGACTTTTCCGAAAGGATGGGTTCCACCTTAATCAGAGTGGAACCAGGCTGCTGGCACTAACTTTTAAAAAGGAGATAGAGCAGCTTTTAAACTAGAACAGGGGGGGAAGCAGTCACTCATCAATGCGTGGTTCGGAGGAATGTATCTTTGAAGGATATTAATGAAACAGGAGAGTTAGGGCATCCCAACAGAGAGATTCCAGTAAAAGCAAAAGTAATCCATTAACCTATAAGTAAAGAATTACCTGAACTAAAGAATTCCAAATTATTCATAACAACTGAAAAGCAAGTTGTTACTACAAACAAAAAACGTACTTTGAAATGTCTGTATGCCAATGTCAGAAGTCTAAGAAGTAAGATGGGAGAGTTAGAATGATTAGCAGTGAATGATGAGATAGACATAACTGGCAACTCAAGAGACCTGGTAAAAGGAAGATAACCAATGGGACAGAGCTATATCAGGGTACAAATTATATTGCAACAATAGGGACGATCAACTTGGTGGGGGTGTAGCACTTTATGTCCAGCAGGATATAGAGACAAAATTCCTGGATGAAATAAACGACAATGTGGTCCCACCATAGTTACTTCTCTCACCAAATCCTGCATTCTACTAAGTATCAAATCTAAAATAGCTCCCTCTCTCATTGGTTCCTGAACCAATTGCTCCATGAAGCAGTCTTAACATATTGTCTCAGCTCACTCAGTTAATAACCGAGTACTATAGGACTTCTCTGTTGGGTAATACCAGAGCATCACCTCCAGTGCTTGCGTGTCAGCATTTTGTGTGTCATCGTTTTTCCTTCTTTAGCAAGTCATTTATGGCATCCAAGTTCTTGTCACCTGTGGTCAGTCACCACTGGCAATAGCCAACCTTCAAACAGAGCACACAGGTCAGCTCCCAATTGCATTGGCGATGTTATGAAATTTGCTTACGGCTTTTGGGGCATTGGGTTTTCTGGTATCTGCACAATTTCTGTTTGGAGTTCCAGAGTAACTTGACCGGTTACATTACCGATCATGTTTTTGAAGTAAATTGCTACATGCTCGTGTCGCCGTATTTTGTAGCAGATTGCTACATGATTTTCTGTCTCCTCCCATGGAGGAGACAGAAAATCACCTGTGCAAGGACGGTTCATATAGCCCATCTTTATAGGAGTACTCACACCAGTTTATCTTCCATGAGCTGCTGCCTCAGTTAATTACAGATTGTTTCCAATCAGGACAGTTCTTCTAATGCTCAGCAAAGTGTCATCATAGCTGATGCAGTATGAGTGCCAACCTCCTCATTCCAGCAGGTTAATTTAAGTGTTATTTGTATGCATCCCTGGTCTTGTCTTTTAGTACGGGTAAACAAGGGTTAGGGGAGCTGCAAGCATTGATTCTGTAATATTGCAGACACTTCACCATCTTTCAAGTCCTAACGTGCACCATGGTCTCTCTATGTTTGCAGGTATGATTAGGCACTCTTTTGCTAGAGCAAGCTAGCGCTATAGAATAGTAATTATATTTCTTACTGCACATTTCCAGAAACCAGTCTTACGCAATTTGGCACATATAATTTTGTGAATCACAGAATTTAGCATGGTGAATTGGGTATTGTGATATTGTGGACTCATCACAGTCTTTCACTGCTCCCTGCCTTCCCTGGGACAATTTTCAGATTTTCATGCAGAGCCATGGCTTTTGTGCTTATATATTAATAAGTATATTCCTCAGGGCAAGGTTACTGGACCCATCACTAAGCATTTTATAGATCTGTCCTATGAAAGATGTTTACTGTTGGCCAATGGCTAAAAGATTTTCACAGAGATCTTCTGTTGGCAACTCGCTACTGAGGAGTGGCAGAGGTGCATCTGTGGTTGTGGTTACCCTGTAGCAAATCCCTATTCTCTGCCCAACCCCATATTGCTCATTCCTAGGCATGACCAGGTATCTAGCTCTCGCCCATATGCAGTCCTATTGGTGATTTCATGTACGGATAATCTGGACTCCTGTTGATACTTGGGAGATGATGGGCAGGCCTTTGAGATCTAGAGAAGCAAGGCACAATCATAGCAGCTATGTCATAGGCTTCCCAGGCCCTCTGTGGGATATATCAGAGTTGGTCCCCAGCGATTCTTATAACCTCACTCTCATCATGATTCCACATACTTTTATTTCGACCTATCATTTTTAGCTTACGGGAGTTCTGTTCTGGCATCTGACATAGGCTGTGCTTCCTCATTTCAGAACATGCAATCCTGCATTACTGACAGGGCCTGCCTTAATCTGTTTTTCTTCAGTCTCTTGAGTGCATTCAGTTTTGTCTAGAGTTTGCTCTGGCCCCTTAAGTGAAGTGTGCTCTTCATGTACACATGGAAAGGTGTTTGGTGGACCCCTGTGGGTCTGGCAATTCAGAATTACCATACTCCCCTCCGATTATTACTGTATGCAAGCTTGACTGCACCACTCAATGGAACAAATATGGTTTCAGCAATTCACAGTATGTCGATAGCCATATACCACAATTCTGGGTTGAGACTAAATCACATATCTATCGGATGACCTCACTAGGAGTGGCTCCTTGTTCTCCTCTCCTACTGTGTGCAGGAGAAACTTATATATAAACAGATAAGGAGTTAGTGATGGCAATCAGTGATGTGGCTTCCTTATGTTTGCTGGCAATGCATTATTTGCATTGTTGTGTGTCAGATATGGACAGGGATGAGTGCAGGATGACCCCAGAAGGAAGGGCCTCATTCTCCTCTCTCTCTACATAAAGGAGTGACTGACACAAAACAATCTGAGGGGATTTGGAGATAGTCAATTGATGTGGCCTCCAGGTTGGTGTACAATTATAGTTTGCATTTCAGTGTGTCACATGCATATCGTTGAGGGTATTGCTATATGAGGTCACAGAAGGTCTCTGCTATATGCAACATTTCATTTCAAATAATAAATCACGCAATCCCAATTTGATATTACAATCTAGAGCACTGTGGCAAATACACAATGTATCAACAATTAACCAAAAGTACTGTCTAATCTATATTAATGAAAGACACTTACTGTGCAACTGACCATCATAATAGGCTTCATCATGGAGCGGTATCAATTTATAACTCGGCCTTATTTATAATCATTGGTCAATATGTGATTCCAACTTAGCTTAAATATGAACGCTGTATTTATTCTGAGATGACTGTGAAGCCTCACATTCTCAACAAGCCTGACATGGGTCCATGTTTCGAACGAGCAGTTCTTTTTCAAGGGCTCTATGACAGCGTTGTAGATATGTTCTTCAGTTGTTTGACATGGTGTTTCCACCATATAGATAAAAAAGGAAAAAACAAGTTCACTTGGTATTGACCAATGATTATAAATAAGGCCAAGTTATAAGGTGATAACGCTCCACAATAAAGCCTATTATGACAGTCAATTGCACAGTAAGCTTCTTTCCATTAATATATATTAGACAGCACTTTTGGTTAATTGTTGATACATTTCATTTCAAGACATGGCTGCAGCTAGATTAGTGGGCCGCCTTCAGCAAGCGAGGTTTCACTGCCGTGGGCTGTGGCGGGGTTGACCATGTCCAAAGGTTCATAGCAAGTCTGAATTACAAGCTGGTCGGACAAGAAATACCAAAGTAACTGACCATTATGTATCTACATTGCTTGGGTGTGGGAGAGCTGAGATGAGTTGCCTGCCGGATTTTGATTTTGATGGCCTGCTTACTACCTAAAAGGATTATGTTGTATACTCTTCAGTGAATCCTGCTATTTTACAGACAATGCTTACCCGATAACCAATGATCCAATTACAGGGCAACGCAAGGGGTAAAGCTTTCACTAATCTGTCTCTCACTACTATGAAATGTGTAGAAGGGTTGGTTTCTATGGCCAGCCCCGCAGTGGCATGATGCTTTATGGAGTGCATGTCATAATGCTTCTTGAATGCTTATAAATTGAGATGTGGATTAGGGTGTGGTCACCCTGCAGGTATAATTGGAAGTTAGACTGTATTGTTTATATACAATTGCTTTGTTATATTGTACTTGACCTATGCTGCAGCCATGTACATTCAATAAATATCTTCTTTCTCAAGCATCAGCCTGATGAAGATTTTCTTTTAATAGGGGTAGTTTAAAAAGGGGCAAGGGTGGGGTGCTAAATGGGCTTAGGGAAGGGAGGCAATGAGCTACAACTGTCACAGTTGTGATCCAACCCCAGAAGTTCACTGATTCTTCTAGCCAACATAACAGCAACTAGGAACACTACTTTCCAGGTGAGGAACTTTAAGGAAGCAGACTAATGTTCATAAGGTAGTTTCATTAGTTATGCCAATACAACATTGAGATCCTACAGCATCAGTAGCTTGATGATCAGAGGTCTCGTATGTCACAATCCTTTCATGAACTTCAAAATTAATGGATGTAGAGATATCAGCTTACCATTCAAGATGGACTTTGACCCATGATATACTGAGACAGGAAGATAAGAGGGAGAATAAATACTGAAACAACTCCTTTAATTCGCAGACAAACAGGTCCAAGGAGCTTGCTTGAAACCAAAATGAAAATCTTTACCATTTAAAACTGTAAGCTTTTCTAGGTGAAGGCTTCCTAGCAGAGATTACAATATCCTTCACTTCCCTAGATAATGGCAGCGATGAATGAGCGCTCAATATCTATGCTGTCAGGCTGAGAGAGGAAAGGGTCAGATGATATAAATGACCCTACTCTTTAATTTGCAAAGATAGCTTGAAGCCCAGAGAGATTGGAGGGCTGATTGACAACCAGATGAGGTAACAGACTCACACAGGTCTAGGCCATGCTGGAGCAAGGAATATCAGGCGTACCCAGTTCTTGAGTGCCTTCTGCACTGTTCTCATCACCAACAGAAGTGACAGAAATGCATTCAGCAGATCTGCATCAAACTTTAGTAGAAAAGTATCCAGAGCAGATCTGAACTTGCTGTGAAGAATAGAACATACATTTTCTACTTTCCTGTTGTCTTCTGATGCAAACAAATCAATTACAAAGTGACCCCCAGAGGTCAAAACTATTTTCCACTGTTTGATCTAGAGACCACTCATGGGGATGAAACACTTCACTGAGACAAACTGCTCATGTAGAACATTGCTACTTCAGTGCTGCTTTGGTTCAGAATTCTCTTTCCTCAAAGGAGATGAGAAGCAAAATCTCTTAATCTAGGCCTCATTGCTCTCAGCTCCAGGAGAATGATCTGAAACAGACGTTCTGTTGATGACTAGTGTTCTGTCCCCATTAATGGGTACATGTCTGTGTTTGTAAATAGTGCAGCTCACCTGTGTTTACCACAGCCCCTCCTTCCTAGTAATGTGACACTTTCAGTAACCCAGCAGAGAAGTCTGAAAGCCCTGCCTTTAAAAGGGAGTATGCCTTTAACAAAAGCCCCCTCCCTTCAGGTTCCCTCCTGAGTCACTGGGTCCTGGGCTCTCTGCTATTGGTTCTCGCCCTTACCTCAGCCTGAGGAGAGTTTCTCCGGTATTCATTGCCATGACAGTGGGTTAGTCCCAGCCAAGCCAGCAGCAGACTTACGTGCCTGTAACCGTTGTTACAGAACAGCTTTTTACGTTCCTCCTACCGCTTATTTATAAGACTAATCAGCCTCAACCCCACGTTTTCTTTCCCTGCGCCCTAAGAATCTTCACCTTCCTTCCCCTGCCTTCATCCAGCTACAAGGATCTCTGCCAGTGGCAGAGATCCTTGTAGCTGGATGAAATAAAGAATACAATAAAGATATGATTTGATATTTTGTTCAATAATGTCGGTATAGAAAAATTCTAAACAAACAAATAAATAAATAAAGGCAGCACGCCTTCAGGAAAAAAGAAGCTGGAACTTTTCAGTGATTGGACCTATTTTGTAGAACGTCTTGCCTGGGCCCTGGCAGCTGATCTCTGATTGTGTTATTTTTAGGAAAAAGTTAAAGGCTTTATTATATTTGGGTGCCTTTCCCCTAGAGGCCTTCAATCCCAAAGCCCTTTTCTCCTACGTAGCAACCCTCACCAACCCCCTCACTCCCAAAGTTACTGAAGATGACACCAGCACGAAATGCGAAGAACTTGCTCTTTTCTTCCACAATAAAATCGCCAACATACTCCTCCATTTTCCCCCCACAACCCCCCAAACCCCCACCCCCTTCACAACCCACCATAAACCCTCCCCCCTCGACTCCTTAGAACTCACCACACCCAAGGAAATTGAAGCTATAATTAAAAAATCCAAGCCTGCATCCCACCCCTCTGACACTATACCCACTAAAAATCTCATTTCCATCCCCAATACCATTGCATCTCCCTTAGCTGACCTTATCAACTGCTCCCTCTCCACAGGTTCCATCCCTGACCCCCTTAAACATGCGATAGTCAAGCCCCTGCTCAAGAAGCCCTCTCTAGACCCCAAAGACCCTACCAACTACCGTCCCATCTCCAATCTTCCTTTCATTTCGAAAATCATGGAGAAGGTAGTCAATACACAGCTCACGACTTTTCTTGAGGACTACAACATACTCCACACAGCACAGTTTGGTTTTCTCAAACATTTGAGTACCAAAACCCTCCTCCTATCCTTCCTATCCCTTACAGACTTCCTCCTCACCGGCCTCGACCACGGACACAATTTCCTCATTGCCTTCCTCGACATATCCGCCACCATAAGCCACGACCTCCTCATTGCCCGCCTAACCGACATTGGCATTTCTGGTACTGCACTCCTATGGTTTAAATCCTATCTATCTAACAGATGCTTCTCTGTTAAACTTGGCTCCTCTGAATCCTCACGCTTCACTCTCTCACATGGTGTACCCCAGGGCTCCTCCCTGTCCTCTACACTATTTAACATTTACCTCTTCCCCCTCTGTCATCTTCTAACAGAACTTGGACTCAAATTCTATATTTACGCTGACGACGTCCAGATCGTTATTCCCACCCGCGACTCTCTTACTGCCACTCTATGTTTCTGGGAAAACTGCATTTCTGCCATCAACACCTTACTCACCTCAATGCAACTTGCCCTCAACTCTACCAAAACCGAACTACTCCTCATTCACAACCACCACACATTTAAACTGGCCACTCCCACTGACCCTCTGACCACATCCCTCCTCTCGCAACCCTCAGTTCGAAATTTAGGGGTCCTTATCGATCCTCATCTGAACCTCAAAAATCACATCACCTCCGTTATTAAGGGAGGTTTCTACAAGCTCTCGGTCCTGAAAAAGCTCAAGCCACTCCTCCACACCCATGACTTCAAAACTGTCATTCATGCCACACTCACATCTAAGCTAGATTACTGCAATTCCCTCTATCTTGGCCTTCCTTCCTCCACATCAGACCTCTCCAGATCCTGCAAAACGCCACAGCAAGGATCATTATTAACACACGTAAATCTGAGCACATTACCCCTGTCCTTAAAAGCCTACACTGGCTCCCCATCTCCTTCCGCATCCTGTTCAAAACCTTCACCATCTTACACAAAGCTATCTACAAACAGAACTCCTCCTGGCTCAATGAACCCCTCCAACCCATACAATCCTCCCGCCCTAACAGAACAATCCACAAATGTACCCTGCTCATCCCCCCCTTAAAAAAGCCCACCTCTCAGTTACAAGAAATTGTGCTTTCTCTATTGCCGGCCCCACGCGCTGGAATGATCTACCACCCAGTCTTTGCATGGAACCCTGCCCTCTCAAATTTAGAAAATTACTAAAAACGTGGCTCTTTCATCAAGCCTTCCCGGATTAACCTCCTTTGACTCCCCAGCTTCCTCACTACCCCTAGTACACCCCTTGTATATTTATACTCCTACACCTTATTTAACAATATATTTTTCTCTTGAACCATAGTTAACCTTGTTACTTATATGTTACTGTTCCTCTCGTTTCTCTCCTCCTACTTGTTGGGGTCTCCTTCCGACCCCCAGTTATTCTTAGCTTCCCATCTCCCCCCCCCCCCCCCACCCTGTTATTTGTAATTTCCACCTTTTTGTTATCATGTAAACCAACATGATGTGTATTTTAATGTCGGTATAGAAAAACTGTTAAATAAATAAATAATAAATAAATAGAGTAAGGTAACTTAATGGAAGGAAAGATGGGTGTTGCTGTTTTAGTCCTGTTGCAAGCAGATACAAATTTATCTTAATTATTGTAGGTCTATAAAAATTACAAAAAATGTATATAATCTGCTCAGAATGAGTAATCCAATTTAATGCGGTATATACATTTTTTAAATAATCCAATTTGAGATCCAATTGTCCTTGGTGATATTCTGTCCCTACTCTAGTAAAAGGTGAATCCTCCCTCCTACCAGAGGAGTCGAGGCAGGTCAAAAACTAGGCCCATGCTTGGGCTGAGCTTGTTTAGGTATCTTCAGTTGGCCTCTCACATGCTGAAGCTGCTGTTGTGGAATTGGCGGAAGGGGCATTTTTAAAGAAGGAGCATTTAAAAGTGACGTAAGGATGCTTGAAAGAGGACAGTTGTTCAGGTCTTATCGAGAGACACTGGACAGCAGCATACTTCTCTAATTTGGGCAACTTTTTATCTGAGTTTGACCCTGGAACAAGTATATCAGCCAATTTGTCATTCATGTTCTGCAGATCGCTAGCTTTATTTTTTTTTTTTTTAACTATTTATAGTTTTGAAATATATAAACACAAGCAGAAGTCTTGTACAGAAAAGATTAGGGTAATAAAAAGACATTTACAAAAGAAAATTTAGAAAGAAACAAACATATTAAATTACCCTAAACATAGCCCACAAAAAGGGGATTAGAAGGATTTATGGAACAAACTCAACAGGGAATGTCTAAGGAGAAACCTGACATTAAATCTAATATAACCCTTTGAAGACACTATGGGATGCCCCGGAGGTTGTTCTGTAGATTTGTGTATTTTTGGAACATTGTAGAACACCGGACACACTGGGTGAGCCACTTTAAAAACTTGACTTTATAGAAACATAGAAATGACAGCAGAAGAAGACCAAACGGCCCATCCAGTCTGCCCAGCAAGCTTTCACAGTTATTTTTCTATTACTTATCTATTACTCTGACCGCTGAGGTCAGGGCCCTTATTGGTAACTTTTTGGTTCTAATTTCCTTCCACTCCTGCCATTGATGTAGAGAGCAGTGCTGGAGCTGCATAAAAGTGAAGTATCAAGCCTAATTGGTTAGGGTTAGTAACCGACACAATAAGCAAGCTACTCCCACGCTTATTTGTTTACCCAGCTTGTGCAATTTAGTCCTTGTTGTTGTTGTCTTAATATAAATCCTCTTTTCTTCATCCCCCCTGCCGTTGAAGCAGTGAGTTGCGCTATATATGTATTCAAAGTGAATACATTAATTGGTTCGGGGTAGTAACCGCTGCAACAAGCTACAGACTACTGTGTTTTTAAATTGCTGTTGGGTTTCTTTAAGATTCAAGAAAAAAAAAACAATCTAGCTTTAAATTAGATAAAATCTCTCTTTGGATTTAGCTGGCACTAATAATCTCTGTTTAGATATTAATATTGGGCATAAATTTACTTAGGGTTCCTTTAAAGCAAGGACAGAGAACTCCAGAAACAGTCCTGCACCGGGCCCTAGCCGCAAGCTCCGGGAAATAAAAAGACAGGACCGAGCCCTGCCCTGCCTGCCTGAATCTGGCTGCTTCAATCACTAACCTAAGAAAAAAGAAACCTCTTTCTCTCTTTTTTTTTTTTTTTTTAAATGATTCAGTCACCAGTACAGAAGCTGTATCATACAGCCCATGTATTGTTAGTTCTTTTTTTTTTTTTTCAAACCTGATGGGGCGCAGCCCCAAAGAAAACCAAAGATCAGGACCGCAGGGTATGCCTCTCAATCTGCTGGAGTCAGAGAAAATACTGAGGGATCGCAGGTGGCACCCCGGGTTATATGGGTGGTGCTTTTCAGTTTTCTCTCTGACTCCATCTGCTGGAAGGGAGGCATAACCCAGCAGTCTGGACTGAACCTGGTACGTACAGGGAATTTATTTTATTTATTTACTTAATGCTTTTCTATACCGACATTCATGATACATATCATCTCATGTCGGTTTACAAGGAACAAGGGGTAATAACATTAACTTTATCATTGAACAAGAGGCAAAGTTACAATAAACAAGGTAGAGTGAACTTGGGAGCTGAGGTAGCAAGAGGCTAAGGAAAAAGGAAAAAACTTAAACGGTAAATAGGAGATGCCTGGATATATATAGAGGGACTGCCTAAGTGGCTTTTATTCATGGTTCAGACCAGTTGAGGGAAGGCTTGTAGGAATTAATTATAAATTAATTATAAAATTAATTATAGTTATAATTATATATCCCCATTTATGATATATAATTATATATAGTTTATAATTAATTTATAAATTAATTATAAAATTAATTTTATATGGTGAGTTTGGTATAAATTATGTTTTAATTTGCCTCGAGGCCAGATAAGGAGGTGACCAATAAATGGAAATAAATAATATTAAGAAAGCACTTTCTTTGTATAAATATACTAATAGGCCTTCTGTCTATAGGTTTTCTCTTATCTCTCTTGGTATTTTCTCCTTGAAGTATAGGCCCTCCAGACTTTAGTGAACTAATATAATGTATCATTTTATGTTTCTTTATTTTGACCTTTATTTTCTATTTACTATGCATTATGTTTACTTCACATTTTGTTTGCTTGGAATTATTTGAAATAAATAAGTAACATTTTATTTTTTTGAATGTGAAAGGACATCAGAAGATGTTACATTTGGCGGCTTGCGGGTCATGCCACCAACTTTCCCCTGCGCAAGAGGGTGCCACCACGCTGCCTAGGTGCGTGCGCGCCCAACAAGTCAACATTTAAAGGGTCCACAGTGAGAAAACACCACAGCGCCCAGAGGTGACATCATCCTCCTCAGCCCTATAAAAGGCCCAGCAGACATCTCTACCTTGCCTCAGCAACAGGTCCCTTACCTCATCCAGCCTGCCTTCCCGCCTTGCCTCGTCTAGCCTGCCTTCAGGTCTTGCCCTATCTCTTGTTTCCTTGCCTTATCTGTCTGTGTTACTCTTGTCTTTGGAGTCTTGCTGTGCCTTGTCTTATCTACCCTGTCCTGTCTGTCCCACTGTGTCTTGTCTGCCTTGGTCAGTCTCTCTGGTTCTGACCATAGCCTTGGACTTAGACCTACCGCTTTGCTTGCCGCCTGGACATGATCTTAGCCTCGAACCTTGACCACACCTTGTCTGCTACCCACCTCGACGCTTGGACTGCCACTGGACTCTGCCTTGCCCCTTGAGTCTCCTAAGTCCTGCTGGCCGCCGAAACCCAAGGGCCCAACCCGTGGGGGAGGCAGCTGATTCAAGTCAAGCCTTAGCCTGGCTCAAGTCAATGCTGTTTCTCCAGCTGTGGGAGCAGGCTGCGTAGGATTGCCTGCGAGGCTGCGTCAACTGTGCTGCAGCACAAAGGGCTCACACTCACGCTCACGCCATTCCTTACAGAAGGAACTACAAGTAGGAAAAAATGGCAACTTGACACACTTTCCATTTATAATCTCCTAACCCTGCTCCAGTGCCTAGTTACTGTCCAGAATTTAAAATACCCACTATATTATATTTAATTAAGCAGCTTGACAAACATTAGTGTAACCCACAGCAGAGATCTAAATATGTGGCTAACATGCATACAGAAAAGTAATTTCCTTCTCCATTTTTGTCTCACCTGCAGTAATTGTCCTGGATGCAGAGATCCCAGAAAAGGCGATGTATGACAATACACAGTCTCCCCATATTTACAGTCCGGAGCTCCTGGGTCTTTACCAGGTTTCTGAAGGAAAAAAAAAAAAAGGAGCAAGAACACACTTAGCCAGATCCTTCTTGGGAAGCCAGAATGTACCAAAACATGGTACCCTCTCCCAGCCAAGTAACAGAAAGCATTCCAGCATGCCCATAGTCCTACCAACAAGACAATATACTCAAAGAAAAAAAAAGAGTAGACCATATCACTATGCACAAACAGTGCTTTGAGCCATTGCCCATCCACACCCCTGCCAGGATTCAACATAAAGAAGCCCAAACCCCAATGAACAGAAATTCAGAAACAGTGCAACCCCACAACCATGCCAACATACAGTACAGGGTATGCCCAGACTCTAAGGGCTAGAAGTCCAGTAAACCAGTGCACCCTAACCACGACAGGATACAATAAAGTGCATTATCAAGCCCCAGTGATAAGCAAATTAATGCAATCTAAGCCCTGACTAGAAATAGTACAGCTAAGCAAACTCCCATGGCATCTTTATTCGGTGAAGGACTTCTTTTCATATTCAATTTGTGCTGGAGTTTGGAGAGAATTTGGTGTTCAGCTTGTTTGTGGCGGTGCAAGTTGGAGTCGCATTCTTTTTTGAAAAATTGGTTGAAGAATAAAGGATTTATAATTGGATATTGGAGATATTGTGGAATTGAATGATGAGATACATTTACACTCTCTCTGAAGAAGCCCGGGGCGGGGGGGGGGGGGGTGGGGGGGGCAAAACAAGGGTCCCTTGTTGGAGTTCTTCTAACAAAAAGGAGAAGTTTTTCTAAAATGAAAGAAAGAATTCCATTGGCGTGGATATGTTAGAGACTTTTTTCAGCGAGAAAGAGTTCTTCCTGTGTGAACATATTCTCATTGTGGCGTTATTGGTGTAAACCATCTATGGTTAACATTGAGTAACACGACCATTAAGTGAATTACATGTGTGTAAGATGAGAGGTATTAGTATGATGTATGAGTGTGGGTGTGATTTTTAATGGATGAGTGATGTAATGTGGACTTATGTATTAGAAGCGATACAATGTTAGCACATGATGCATGATGAAATGTTTGGTTTATTTATGGCAATGATAATGTATATTGTAAAAAGGGTTGGAGCACCATATTATTATTGGAATAAACATTTTTTGTAACATTCTGGTTTACGTTTTTCTATAGATATTGTTTGGTTTTTTTTGGGGGTGTAAGAACTCTCTCATTATGCATGATTATCTAGTGGTGGGAGTTCGTGTTAAATACCACATTATTAACATTTACCTGTTGGGTTACCATCACCCAGAACAGGCAAAGCAGTGCACCTGACTCATCCAAATTAAAATCTGAGCACCCCTTCCCCCAGCCCAGAACAATTGAGCAGCATCCACCTCCCTCTCCCTGCCCAGAAAAGGCAACACAGCACAAGCCACCCTCTCCATCAAAACAGGCAAAGCAGAGCACCTAGAGCAAGCAAAGCAATACAGGAACAGAGCAGCATACTCCTCTCCTGCTCAGAATGAACAGGTGCATGACATGCCAGCAAATGTAAGCAGAGAAATGCACACCTTCATCAGGTAAAGCCAGATGCAGAAACCCCTCCCCTCTGTTAAGAACAAGCATATGCACCCAGCAATTCCCTAGCAAAATCAAACAAATGAAAACATCCTCCTCACTGAGAAACTCCCCACCTCGTTTTTCACATTTGGAGACAGCACTGTACCCCCTCTTATCACTAAATGTTTGTTTGTTTATATTTAGTAGTTCTTAATAGATT
This sequence comes from Rhinatrema bivittatum, assembly GCF_901001135.1. Classification (NCBI taxonomy): domain Eukaryota; kingdom Metazoa; phylum Chordata; class Amphibia; order Gymnophiona; family Rhinatrematidae; genus Rhinatrema; species Rhinatrema bivittatum. Next base: position 272,205,579 of record NC_042620.1, read on the forward strand.
GCTTATTGCATTTGTAAAACAGAGCGATATACAACAGTAAAAATTAGTCAATAGCTAACAGGGCAAAAACTAACAAAAAAAGTTAATATATAACACAATAAAATAGTCTCAAAATATGATAAATTACTTACAAAATAAAACTAGCAAAACCACATATATAACTACAATATAGTAAAATATAATACAATATAAAAAACAAGATATAAATAAAATAACACAGTGTTGGGGTAAAAAAAAATGCAAGAATAGGCAGCAGTATAAACTAAAAGCAGGGTTAATTGGAATTAATGGGGGATAGGCTTGTTGAAAGATGAGCAATGCAAGGATTTAAGGATTTAGCACAGAACTCCCCAATAAGTAGATGCAAGGAGAAATTAGATATGTAAGTAAAACTAATACTTACTCTTTTGTAGTAATTCTTAATCTTAGTTGCCATGCCAACCTGCATCATCAAAGGAGCATTTTCCTCACTATACTCAGCCAAAATGAGGTCACCATCTTTGCCTGTTAGATCCTGTGATGTGCGCATGAAGAACATCTCACCTCCCCCTGAAGCCTGGCGTTCCTGTTCTCTCATCTATGAGTAAGAAAATATACTAATTACATCCAGGATGGGCAGACTGCTGAATAGCTAGAGAAGAACCTGGCAACTAAGATGCAAATTTGCCACTCATGCCGTAAGCAGGCAGACAGTTCCAGATAGATAAGTTCAGAGAACTAGGTAACAAACTCAAAGCAATAACCTAAAAGCAAGTCTTTTTCAACATCAATTTGTGCCAACATTAGGGAGAGATCCAACCCTCAGTTTTTATTTACATTTAACTAATCATAGCTATCACCAGTTTGAAGCAATTTATAACACAAATCATTTAAATCATACAAAAAACCTTAAAATAACAATCAAATACATGCATAAAATGTACAGAGATACAATACATATGGACTTAATTACAACATCAAGATTTAATACAGTAATAAACCTTTATCCATGCTTTGCTTTACACTGTATTTCAATACGTCTCAGTTTTGCACTAATCAAACAGCCTAACACTCCTCAGTCTCCCCTATAATCTTCTGAAGACAAGATTTGCTGTTGCAACATTTCAGAAAGATAAATAAGGGCTTAACTGGCACATCATTTGCGGTTCACAAAAAAAGATGTATTTATTTGATGGACCGAATCAAATCACTGTGAACCTAGAAGATGTGGTAGGCCTGACTGACAAACTGAAGAGTAGTAAATCACCCGGACCGGATGGTATACACCCCAGAGTTCTGAAGGAACTAAAAAATGAAATTTCAGACCTATTAGTAAAAATGTGTAACTTATCATTAAAATCATCCATTGTACCTAAAGACTGAAGGATAGCAAATGTAACCCCAATATTTAAAAAGGGCTCCAGGGGCGATCCGGGAAACTACAGACCAGTTAGCCTGACTTCATGCCAGGAAAAATAGTGGAAAGTGTTCTAAACATCAAAATCACAGAACATATAGAAAGACATGGTTTAATGCAGGGGTCGGGAACCTTTTTGGCTGAGAGAGCCATGAACGCCACATATTTTAAAATGTAATTCCGTGAGAGCCATACAAGACCTACCAAATTAATTTACTACAACCCCCCACCCTCCTGACCCCCCCAAGACCTGCCAAAAGTCCCTGGTGGTCCAGCGGGGGTCCAGGGCTCGCAGACAAATCTTTAATAAAAAAGTAGAAATCTAACAAAAACCCCCACCCTCCTGATGCCCCCCAATACCTCCAAAATTAATTTACTACAATCCCCCACCCTCCTGACCCCCCCAAGACCTGCCAAAAGTCCCTGGTGGTCCAGCGGGGGTCCAGGGCTCACAGACAAATCTTTAATAAAAAAAGTAAAAATCTAACAAAACCCCCCACCCTCCTGACGCCCCCCAAGACCTCAAAAATTAATTTACTACAACCCCCCACCCTCCTGACCCCCCCAAGACCTGCCAAAAGTCCCTGGTGGTCCAGCGGGGGTCCAGGAGCGGTCCGGGAGCGATCTCCTGGACTTGGGCTGTCGGCTGCCAATAGTCAAAATGGCGCCGACGGCCCTTTGCCCTATGTCACTGGGGTCGACCAATGGCGGCGGTAGCCCCTGTGACATAGTAAGGGCAAAGGGCCGTCGACGCCATTTTGATTACTGGCAGCCGACGGCCCTTTGCCCTTACTATGTCACAGGGGCTACCGCCGCCATTGGTCGACCCCAGTGACATAGTGAGGGCAAAGGGCTGTTGGCGCCATTTTGACTGCTGGCAGCCGACAGCCCAAGTCCAGGAGATCGCTCCCGGACTGCTCCTGGACCCCTGCTGGACCACCAGGGACTTTTGGCAGGTCTTGGGGGGGACAGGAGTGTGGGGGGTTGTAGTAAATTAATTTTGGAGGTCTTGGGGGGCGTCAGGAGGGTGGGGGGTTTTGTTAGATTTTTACTTTTTTATTAAAGATTTGTCTGCGAGCCAGATGCAGCCATCAAAAGAGCCACATCTGGCTCGCGAGCCATTGTTTCCCGACCCCTGGTTTAATGGAACAAAGTCAGCATGGCTTTACCCAGGGCAAGTCTTGCCTCACAAATCTGCTTCACTTTTTTGAAGGAGTTAATAAACATGTGGATAAAGGTGAACCGATAGATATAGTATACTTGGATTTTCAGAAGGCGTTTGACAAAGTTCCTCATGAGAGGCTTCTAGGAAAAGTAAAAAGTCATGGGATAGGTGGCGATGTCCTTTTATGGATTGCAAACTGGCTAAAAGACAGGAAACAGAGAGTAGGATTAAATGGACAATTTTCTCAGTGGAAGGGAGTGGACAGTGGAGTGCCTCACGGATCTATATTGGGACCCTTACTTTTCAATATATTTATAAATCATCTGGAAAGAAATACGACGAGTGAGATAATCAAATTTGCAGATGACACAAAATTGTTCAGAGTAGTTAAATCACAACCAGATTGTGATAAATTGCAGGAAGACCTTGTGAGACTGGAAAATTGGGCATCCAAATTGCAGATGAAATTTAATGTGGATAAGTGCAAGGTGATGCATATAGGGAAAAATAACCCATGCTATAATTACACAATGTTGGGTTCCATATTAGGTGCTACAACCCAAGAAAGAGATCTAGGTGTCATAGTGGATAACACATTGAAATCGTCTGTTCAGTGTGCTGCGGCAGTCAAAAAAGCAAACAGAATGTTGGGAATTATTAGAAAAGGAATGGTGAATAAAACGGAAAATGTCATAATGTCTCTGTATCGCTCCATGGTGAGACCGCACCTTGAATACTGTGTACAATTCTGGTCGCCGCATCTCAAAAAAGATATAATTGAGATGGAGAAGGTACAGAGAAGGGCTACCAAAATGATAAGGGGAATGGAACAGCTCACCTATGAGGAAAGACTAAAGAGGTTAGGACTTTTCAGCTTGGAGAAGAGACGACTGAGGGGGGATATGATAGAGGTGTTTAAAATCATGAGAGGTCTAGAACGGGTAGATGTGAATCGGTTATTTACTCTTTCGGATAGTAGAAAGACTAGGGGGCACTCCATGAAGTTAGCATGGGGCACATTTAAAACTAATCGGAGAAAGTTCTTTTTTACTCTGGAATTTGTTGCCAGAGGATGTGGTTAGAGCAGTTAGTATAGCTGTGTTTAAAAAAGGATTGGATAAGTTCTTGGAGGAGAAGTCCTTTACCTGCTATTAAGTTCACTTAGAGAATAGCGACTGCCATTAGCAATGGTAACATGGAATAGACTTAGTTTTTGGGTACTTGCCAGGTTCTTGTGGCCTGGATTGGCCACTGTTGGAAGCAGGATGCTGGGCTTGATGGACCCTTGGTCTGACCCAGTATGGCATTTTCTTATGTTCTTATTATGGACTTTTTGATATTCTGTTTTTTTATCCAGAATGGTCTCAAGGTGGGTTACAACAAATTTAAAAACAGACAATACCATTTGAATTACTATACCATTAGCATCTTCTGTTAACCAAATCATGTAAGCAGATAACTAGGCAGATCTAATAAGGAAACAACCACCGACCAAAAATGGAGAAAACAGCAATAAGGCTTCAACTAATACCAGTTCCAACAAGAACCGAGAGAGAACCAACATAGAAACAAAAGAGACAGAGACTAAGATAGCTCATTTGACTAATATTGCTTTACCTTGGCTTTTTTCTTTATATGTTTAAGCAAGGGTTGCACAGAGTGAGGTCCTGGTTGGGACAATGCTCCAAAAGAGTATTTCTTCAAGGGAGGTCGGTGGAACTGCCGGAGCTTCATGGGACCCATGTGAGTTGGAAAGAATGGCTGGCGCAATTCCACTGCAGGTATTGAGTGCTACAGGGAAAAACAAGAATCATGTCATAGAGCAATGTTCGGGAATATACAGTGACTATGCACATACTTTCATCCAGTCAGTACTTCTCCCTAGACCCATGGCCCTTCATTTAGTTAATTAATTAATTAATTAATTAATTAATTAATTGTATTTATTTTTTGTTATTTGCATTCCGCTTTTCAGGCCCTTTCAAAGCAGATTACATTCAGGTACATATCTCTTGGATAGAGACAGTGCTTCCTCCTGCTTACCTGTATGATGTTCCCGCCAAAGGTTCCACGCAGCCCTTGCTGCTTTGGATAGTAAAACTCATCATTCGATAGGTTCCACGGATCTTTTACCTCAGGTTGAGACATGTTCTAAAAGTAAAACAAAACACAAATGGTCAGAACTTTATGCATTACCTAGATAGGATTTTAGAGGGTGCTGGGGAGGAACCTTCTGTCATAGTACATGTGAGTAACGATAGCATAGAAAGGCTATAGTTTCTGGAAGCCAAATTTAGGCTTTTAGTTGAAACTCAGAACCTTAAAGAGTTGCATTTCACATGTGGGCATCGATCCCTTGGGATTGTGGTTCTTGTCTGCGACTGAAGAAGTTGGGAACTTGGGCGTTGGATCGGGTTGCCAGGAGATCCATGGCTGGGGTTCCCCAGCGGTTTACTATCAACTGGAAGGCTGTGGTCGACAGCTTCCATTCCCCTAGGTCTAGACTTTCTCTGCTGAGGTAGTCCGCAGTGACACTGACTTTTCCCGCGATGTGGGCGGCTGAGATCCCTTGTACGTTTGCTTCCGCCCATGCCATTAAGGAATCTATTTCCAGGGACCCCTGTTGGCTTCTGGTTCCCCCCTGGCGGTTGATGTAGGCAACTGCTTTGACATTGTCCGACATGACTCTGACAGCTTTGCCCTGGAGTCTGTGACGGAACTGTAGGCAGGCTAGTCTGACCGCCCGGGCTTCCAGTCGGTTGATGTTCCACCCCGACTCTTCCTTGGTCCATTGCCCCTGGGCTGTCAGTTCCTGGCAGTGGGCTCCCCACCCTCGTAGGCTCACATCCGTGGTGAGCAAGACCCAGGTTGGTGGAGATAGCCTTACTCGCTTGCTTAGATGGTCTTCTTGTAACCACCATTGGAGCTGGTTCTGCACTTCCTCCGGGAGCTGGAGGCGAACGGAGTAGACCTGGGACATCGGGTTCCATCGTCACAGTAGGGAGTGCTGTAGTGGTCGCATGTGGGCTCTTACCCATGGGACCACTTCCAGGATTGATGTCATGAGGCCGAGGACTTGGAGCTAGTCCCATACTTTGGGACGGGGACTTCCTAGCAGGTTCGCAATTGGTTCATCAGTTTTCTTTTCCTTGTAGGGGGAAGAACGACCTTGTCTTGTTTGGTGTCGAACCAGACTCCCAGGTATTCTAGAGATTGGGAGGGCGGCAGATAGCTCTTGTTTGTGTTGACGACCCACCCGAGCTCTCCAGTAGAGTCTTGACTCTGGTGGTCGCCTGGTGACTTTCGTCTGGAGATTTTGCCCTGATCAGCCAATCGCCCAGATATGGGTGTAAGAGGATTCCTTCTTTCCTCAGTGACGCCTCCACTACCACCATGATTTTGGTGAAAGTGCGGGGGGCTGTGGCTAGCCCGAAGGGTAGCACCCTGGAACTGGTAGTGGTGGTCCAGGATCGTGAAGCATAGGAATCGCGGATGCTCGTGATGGACTGGAATGTGCAGGTAGGCTTCTGACAGGTCCAGGAATGTAAGGAAGTTTCCCGGCTGTATTGCCCTTATGACCGAGCACAGGGTTTCCATGCGGAAATGTGGTACCCTCAGGTAGCAGTTGACCGACTTGAGGTCCAGGATGGGCCAGAACGTTCCCTCTTTCTTGGGGATGATAAAATAGATGGAATAGTGCCCATTATTTTGTTGTTGCGTTGGCACTGGTGTTATGTCCTTTAGGGCGAGCAATTTGGCCAGTGTAGTTTCCACTGCTGTCCTCTTGGAGGGTGCGTGGCAAGGAGATTTCATGAACTTGTCCAGAGGGCTGTTGTGGAAGTTCAGGTAGTATCCCTCTTGAATGATGGTTAGGACCCACTTGTCTGTTGTTATCTCGACCCATCTTTGGTAGAATAGGGCAAGCCTGCCCCATATGGCTTCTTCCTATGGATGGGTTGGCTGATTCTCATTGTGGGGTGCGGCTGGGGCCTGTGCCGGAGCCGGCTCCCCTCTTGTTGTGTTTGTTCTGAAAGGACTGGCCTTTGCCTGAGGGGCGAGGGGCTTGGTATGTACTCTTGTAGGGTCTGAAGCGCTGTGATCCTCTGCCCAAGGTAATCAGGGAGAGGGGCATTGGCTTCTTTTGTTCTTGTCCTCTGGTAGCCGAGGTACTGGAGATTCGCCCCATTTGTCGGCTAACTTCTCCAGTCCGCAAGGAAATCCCCTCATCTGAGATTCTCAAAAAGGGCTCCCTGCAAGAAATAGCTTGAAGTTCGGAAATTCTGCGTACCGAACAGATAGCCAACAAAAAGATCACTTGCTCTGCAAGACCACAATAAGGTTCCAAGATGGGCACAGCTGTCAAACAGGAGGGCGCAGGTGTTTCACGCCTCAAAGAAAATGGACAATGTCCGGATGTGCCATGAACCTTGCCTCAGAAGCAACCTAGCGCCGCCACCTGAACCTTAAGCGAATTAAAGGACAGCCCTTTTGCCAAACCATCTTGAAGAAAGGCCAAAATATGGCACAGACGCTCTTCTAAGATCCACCATCCAGCCAGAACACCAGGAATAAAAAATGCTCCATACCCTCCCATAGGATAGAGAGGTGGAAGGAAGGCTTCTAGATTATAAAGCGTAGCAATGACCATGTCTGAATAACCTTTTTCCTTCAAATTCCACCTTTCAAAAGCCAAGCAGCTAGACAGAATAGATCTGCCTGATTAAAATAAACTGGTCCCTGATGCAGTAGGTTCGGCAGATAGGCGAGCCGAATAGGACTGTCCACCGCTAGGTTGATCAAGTCTGCAAAGCATTGATGCCATGGCCACTCTGGCGCCACCAGAACCACCGGGCCCAGATGAACCTCTATTCTCTGGAGAATTCTGCCCACCAGAGGCTAAGGAGGAAACACATACAGCAGGACGTCCGTTGGCCAACTCAGGATCAAGGCATCTCCTGGCTTTGGCGTACATGGGGATTTTATACATTTGTCTTTCTGTGAGCAGTTAGCTTAGTGACTTAATGCTGCTAGAAGCACATTACTAACATAGCATGGAAAAATATTGAGAAAATGTGGGCATGGAGCCAGCCTGGCTCAGTAACTACATTCAATTCTCAAGTCAGATCTTTCACTCCCCAGCCAGACAGAGCTCCTGGGAGGGAGGGAGTCCCAGTTATCATGCAATGGCAACACCTATTGGCCTGATTTAGAGCTCATGATTTCAGGAACCCAGAAGCAGCCTTGGTGCATGGCCCCTGCTGAAAACTGTCGCTTTGATAGCTGGGCGAGGAATAGAATATAAATGAGTGGAAAATTTCAAGCTGCAAATGAAGACTCCTCGCACCATATCTCAGCACTGCTTCTGACTGAGATGGAAGACCAAAGAATCAGGAGGAAACTGTCTGGCTCAAAGGAAAAGGAAAAAGAAAATGTGGGCACCAGCGGACATTTTTAGGAACTAGGGAAAAATGGGTTTCCTTACTATTTTTTTTTTTTTTTTGCTGTTTAATCTATTTTGTTTTTTGCTACATTTATTTTTTACTTTTCTTTGCCCTTACCTTCCTCCCCTCTCCCTTCCAATCTCTTTCCCACCTCCTCTCCAGCTTCTCCCCTTCCCCTTTGTCCTCTCTAGCCTCTCTCTCTCTCTACTCCCCTTCATTCTTTCCATTCCCCTTCCCTCCCTCATGCTTTTCTTCTTTTGTGTAGCTTGGCATCAGGGTCAGTTCTAACCCATGGCTGCTTCACTTAGCCCTAAAGTGACTCCTCCTGTCCACCTCAGAACAGCTGCAATAGCAACTTCTCAGTCCCAGGAATGACACCTCTCGGACCTACACAAGCAGAAGGCAGCAGGTGATGAGTTCTATATGCTCAGGCTTTTCCTTCCCCTGGCATGTCATCTTGATAGGCCCTAAATCACCAGCCAAATCAACTCATCACTCAGTCAAGGACCCTTCTCATACTGCTTTCCCAGAAATAAAAATACACTATATCCAGATCAAGAATTCCTCTTACCTGCTGTGGTTCCTCCTTAATAACTCCTGTCTTTCCTAAAAGGATTCGACTCTTTTTTAAGGATGATTCCTTTTTATTCTCCTTGGATGGAGAATTTGAAGTTGTTTCTTCTTTTTCATCTGGAATTTCTATGAATGAATTAAACATTCACAATTCAGATTCAATTTTCAACCAAGGACCCCAACAGGTTATCCTCAGTATCCTTTAAATCAAATTTCCAGTTTCCTCTAACCTCCCTAAAGACCTCTCCCCTTTAACCCCACTCAAAGCTTTCTCTAACTTAAATCTTCCTTTAAGAATATCCATAGCCTTTTCTACCCTCCATCAAGAATCCTTCCAGATTTATCTTCTTCTATTTGTTTTGAGACACCTAATTTTTCTCCAACTTCATTGTGCAGGCTAAGAATCTATATTTCCTCCAACATGTAATCTCTTCTTGCAGCTTTTCCCCAATACTCCCTTCCCACCACAGACAGCCCAACATAGGGACCAAAGAAAACAGTCAAGGTAATGGATGACCATGGTCTTTTCTGTTCCTCCAAAGCCACAGATACTCACTCTGTCCAGCATACAGAGGTCTACCAGTTCTAGGTATATTCCATCATTAAAGAGAATATATTACTTGTAACATACCCAAGATAATGTTCTCATCATTGGGGTCCAAAGTCAGTATAGGGGGATCCAGGAATCTATCCATAGCTTGATCATTCCAGATGATATTGTCTTCCCAACGACCATAAACTAGCTCCTCATTGTCAATGGGGAAAATAGAGAACCAAGGCTTGTCATCTTCTAAAGATGCTAAAGACATACAAAATCGGAATGTTAACTACCCCTTTGTTCATAAGCACATGTATTAGTAAGAGAAGCATAAAGAGTTAATTTAGTCCCAGATGAGAGAGAAAATACAGTTATGCAGTTCAGTACTTTTCAGCCCTCTTTTTCTCCCCCAGTACAAGAGTCAACACATAGTTTGCTTTGAAAGGAAGATAATAAGGACACACTGTGGGGCCGATGCCATATCATGCATGCACGCAAACAACGTGCATCCAACCTGGACATGCGTTTTTGGAACGCGCGCATATCCCCTCTCTTGGGCACTCAATCTAATATTCTAATGAGCTGGTGCACTAAAAGGGACAGGCAATGGATAATTGGTGTGCCCCTAGCATGTCCATGCCATCGAGCGCTCAGGAGAAGTGGCTGTGCACAGGTAAGGAAAACGGACACTCAATTTTTTGAGCATCTATTTTTCTAACCCATATACAGCCACGGGTTAGGAAAATGGATGCTCGTAAATTGAGCTTCCCTTTTCCTAACCTGACTGCTGTCAAGTTTGGGTTTTTTTGTTTTTTGTTGCAGCTTTCTGTAGTTCCTCCTGCTTTGTATCGCAACAATATTAAGTAGGAGGAACCACAAAAAAAATGTATTTTTTGCTCTTCTGAGTATGGCTTGGGATGCCTCAAAACTTAACGCCAGCTATGGGTTGGCATTAAATTTTAAGCGTTAAAATGTGCACGTACATTTTTTTTTTAGATCGGGGTACTAGCTAATAGCCTTATCAACATGCATTTGCAGCTGATGAGCGCTATTAGATTTGGGGGGCGGGGGTTGGATGCGCTAATCCCCTTATAGCATATGAGGTTGTGGGCACACGTCCAAAATGCGTGTCCAACCACTGGTTAAAAAGTGTGCTCTGCTGAGTGCATTGTATTGCATCTGCCCCTGAATTGCTTGTAGGAACTACAGGCTTTTGGGCTTTTAGGCAGCCCCTCTTCTACTCTCCCTTCACAGCTTCGCCCACAGACCCCCCCCCCCCTTTCCTCCACAGCTTCTTCCCCTCCCTTCTCCTAACTTGAAGCCTGCAAACTTCAAAGGCACGAGCAGAGAGATACTGAGTACAAAATAGAGAGAAGACTTAATTAAAAGCATAAGACCACCACTTACTTAAAGCCAGTTAGCAAATAAAGAATTATATCTTGACCTTGATTTGCAGGTCTAGTACTGCTGAGAGTTGAAACACCTGGCAATTGGCCTGAACTTTTATACTTTTCAGAAATGTCTTGTTTATTATCTGAGACAATAGTTACATGATTTGCTTTTATTTTACATTAACACTGGTGATACATATGCTGATTTTTGGTTATGTTCAGAGAAAATGCAAGAGCAAATAGTTTCACATGTGAGAGACACAAAATGGCGATTACAGGTGGTGTACAAACCACAAGAAATCCACCATTTTCACAGAGTAGAAACTGATAGTTTCTCCTTATCAGTTATTTTGGCAAAACTTCAGGAATTAGAACAAAGACAATTGTTCTAACCATGCCCCAAGCCAAGGACATAATATACGGATACAAGGTGGAATGGGTGGGACTTCTGACGAGAACTGAACCGAGAAAAAAGACCCTGAGTCTTCGGTACCGTATTATAACCTATTTTGTTTTTTATTTGTTCCCAAGTATTTTGTTTGTGCATATATTATAAAGAAAAATATAACTTTTCATGCTTTCACATAAGCTGGAGTCTGGTGTTATTTTCTTAGTGTGTTTGTGTGATGCAGACTGAACCCATTATAACACAACAGAGTTCCATAATTGTATTACAAGACATAGCATAGAGACAAGAAAATTCCTGTTCTGGGTATATACACTTTTGCTACTGGAACCATGGAAATATTTATATAAGTAACAATCGTGTGGGTCATAGATGCATAGATTTTAATCAGTAAATATATACATAGGAAATATAATCTGTCATCCATCCAATTTCAAAGAAAGTATTGTTTTTATGAATATATTTAAAACAAATTGTAGGTAGTATTTATTTATTTAATTTATATGCTTCTTTTCAGGCACTTCAAAGTGGAATACAATCAGATCCTGTAGGTATTTCTAAGTTTGTACTTGAGACAATGGAGGGTGAAATGATCAATGTATTGGTAGGGGGAGGCCTCGGTGCACCTCCGGGCACCGATACCATCCCAGGAACCAAAGCCAGCTGGGTCGGTTACACATCGATGAATACATTGAGCTTCTCCAGAAGCGGTACGAGGACAGGCAGCACCAGCGACATCCAGACCAGCCAGAATGTTTTGCACACACTTCCCTTTCCCTGACAGCACGAGGACAGGCAACACCAGCTCCGGTGCAGTTGGTGCCACAGGACCGAAGCCCTACCAGCACTTGCTCCACCACTACCTGGATTCAGCACTCCAAGGCCTCCTCGAACGTTGCCAATGCCAACACCAACTGGGAGGAAGGAGGAGTGGCCAGATCTTCCTCTGAACCACGAGGGGGACAGGCGACTGGCATCAGGACCAGTGAAGACCATCGTGGACCCTGGGCATCGATAGAGGATGGTGCTCTTCAGCACGGGGCCGTTTCAAGGTCATCAACAGGGACCGGTGTTGATGTTTCTTAGGCTTCCCTCGATGCTCGGCCCAGTCTTTCTCTGGTGCCGAAGACAATGAACCCAGTTTCCTCAGCCCAGAGGAGAACAACAACATTTAGTCTCCGGCATCTCTATTCATTGGCGACATTGACGGAACAGACGGTCCCTCCGATGTCGATGGCGTGGTGTCCATCGGTGCGGCTCTGAGGTCCTTCAACATCGATGCCATTGATGCCGATGGCTCGGACTTCCTCAACCTGAAGAGCTTATCCATCTTGTCGAGTTGAAGCCAACGTCATTTTGAAGTCATCTGGGTGCACAAGCAGCAACCCCGGACGTGATGCGATGACCCCAGGCAGAGGATGCACAACTCATGAGGATCGGTGATAGACATGGTCCTTGGGCACTGACTGCATCGGCAAAAACCAGACGTGGCCATGACAGATGAAACAAAAGGGCATTAATTGGAAAGCAATGGCAATGGGCGTCAATGGCCCGCGGGCACAGAACCACCAATAGTATGGGAAGAATCGACCGTGAAAGGAAAGTTCCCCAAAACAGCAAAAAACTGGTGACATTACGGTAAGGCACCAAGGGACCTGGCCAAAGTCTGAAGGGCTTTGTTTTCCACAAGGCAAAAAACAGCAAAAATGTGCTCAATCACACCGCAAGACTTATAACTCTGTGAAAAAAAGAGACTGAAGAGGAACCCCAAGTGGATGCATTGTACAGGACATGCTGGGCATGCTCAGTGTGTCTAGTCAAAGTTCTAGAAACTTTGACCTAAGTTTTCTGCATCGGGGCTCCATCTGATGATGTCACCCATGTGTGAGGACTACTATCCTGCTTGCCCTTGGGAAGCTCTGCTCCCCACAAGAACACCTCAGAGGATTCATAGCTGACACCAAAATAACCCCTCTCCTTGCATCGTGTACTGACACACTTCTGCATCAAGGTGGAATCAATGCCATATTGATGTACCATCTGTGACCTCCTGGATCCCTCTGTGTCTATGCCTTCAACACTGATACTCATTAGACATGCTAAGTCTCTCAAAGCTTTCAAAAGCTCTAACTTGGCAAGACTTTCTGCAAGGGAGCAGCCCATGATGTTGTGGTGCATGCCCAGGCAATGCTCCCATCTATCACAGGGTTCAAATTCCTAGCCCAGTTGTGCATGGGGCAATTACCTACAGGCCCTCTGAGGCATCAGATGAAAGGCAAGCATATAACTCAAAGGTCAGAAAACTTCAGGCAAAACTGCATGGGGCACCAGAACCAGTTCACCTTGAGGCAGACAGAAAATAAGAAAAAAAGAAAGAAACTTAAACAGATCATTTCTGTCTCTAACAGCAGCACATGTTAGAGACAGGGATGATCTGCAACCTGCACTCTCCACAGAAAAGATGAGACTCAGGGGCCCTGCATAGGATGTGGGAGAATGGCATGGGCTGCCCATGTCCAGTGAGGCATTCTCAAACCTTCTAGAAGTTTTGAAGTCAAGGTTCTGTGTCGGGCTCCGATGATATATGAAGGACTGCCATCTTGTCCTCTGAGAGTTATCACTGTGCGATATCAGCATGGGATCTATTTACTGTTTGGGATCTTGACAGGTACCTGTGACCTGGATTGACCACTGTTAAAAACAAGATACTGGACTTCATGGACCATCGGTCTGACCCAGTATTGCAAATCTTATGTTCCTAAGTCTCCTCCATTGACAAAGGCCCTATGTCAGATTTCTATTTCCAACACTATGAAAGCAATCTGTAATGGTATAACTTGGAGAACATGTCTCTTAGTCACAGATCTTTATTCTGTTAGAACCTACTGTGTTCCATCTACTCCTAGTCTTTTAGATCCTTTATGAGGTGGAATTTTTACACTCTGGACATGGGAAGATTCTGCAGAATATCGGGGTCAATTTTTAAAGGGTTTAGGCTCCCAACTTTTGGAGTTAGGCTCCTAAACTGGCCCTTTTGAAAATTGACTAGGGCTGAGCTCCTAAATCTAGAAGCCTAAAAAGCAGATGGCTACGGAGTGGAGTTAGAGCAGAGAAACAAGCCTCAATAAATTGGTTAGTATATAAGGTGCCACCCGCCTCTTGTCATTTTTGCTACACCAGACTAACACATCTATCCTTCTGAAGTTAGGAGCTTAACACTGATTTTCAGAACAAGGCATCCAACTTAGAAGCCTAAATACAGGCAAATGAATAGGTCTATATTTAAGAACTTAACTTTTAAGGTACTACATTTATGTGAATTTTCAGCTGAAAACTAAGGCTCCTAAACTAGGAGCTCAGATTTTTTTTTTTAGTATCAGCCTCATTGTTCACAGCCCAATGGTAGAGGAAGTCCTATCCTCCTTTCAACAGAGATGCTGTTTATGACCACCAATTTCTGTGATGGTTACAAAACAGTGTTTCTATAGTTACCTTGTTGCTCTAGTGTGTGTTTATCCTTTCCCTTCACAGTGCCCAATATGCCTGGCACACTTGGTTTCTGCACTAGTGGAACTGGCAAATTGACCAAAGATCCACTACGATTCAGTCCTGTAAAGGAAAAAAAAAAATCTGTCATATCAGCATGACTGGCTGAAAAAACAAATGATCTTAGAGAAATCACAGCCAAATAACAATCACTAGCTACAACTATATCTAATATCTTGAGGAAAAAAACACAAATTTTATTACAGTCACAGGCAGCAAATCTCAGAGAAACCACAGCCTCCTCAATAACAAAAAAATGAAGTACATGGAAAAACTCACAAAGATGGTAAACCTAAAGATTTATTTATTTATACAAACATATCCCACATAATACAATTAGTTTTCCCAATGAGGATTACAAAATAATTTCATAATCATCAAATCAGACAAATACAACAAATAAAATCAGCACATAGATATAAAAAAGAAAAATCCATAAAAAGACTTCAATCAAATGCTTGTTTAAAAAGATGTAGCAAGCAGTACATAACGGATAATGAACTAATAAATCTATAAAATACCTAAACATAAGAGGCCAATATTCAGAAAAGTGGTGAACTGAATACTTAAGTATACCCAGATTACTGGCTATGATTGAAAATAAACATTTAGAGTCAAAGTTAAATGGCAACAAACCCCCCCCCCCCAATCCAACTAACAAATTCCAACTTACCGCGGGCATAGCTCTTCAAAATGTCCCCCAATTTCCATCAAGCCTCCAAAAAGATGTTAAAACGTTGTGGGCCTATTAAACCGAGGAGCTTCCTACTCCCCTACTCACTCCCAATTTCTGAATTTGTGGCCTCTGAGCCTCCTCTTAAAGTCCACCCTCCTACCATACCCAGTTCTCCCCAAAACCCCAATGAGGTTGGGAGCATGGTAGGAGCATAGTACTCCCAGAGACATTGAGCATTGCTCTGACGCCATAGCAATGCTAGAGGCCACCAGAAGCACTATAATCCTACTACGTTTCCATCAGGGTCAGGGCTTGGGGGGGGGGGTGCTAGATGAGAGGGTTTCAGTTCGATTTGTGGGTGAGAGAGTGGACTTCAGGAGGAAATCCAGAGGCCACAAATAAATTCAGAATTTGTGGGGTAGGGGAACAGGTAAATTCCTCAGGAGAGGCCCACAACATTTAACATCTTTTGGGGAGCTTGAAAGGCAAGGGGATTTGGGTGCTATGCCTGGGGTTTGTCAACAGGGTGAGGAGATCAGGCCTGCAAGCTCACTAACATTTTTTACATTTTAGTTTGCTGCCACTTAAGCAGCTATAACTGTATGGTAAAGTCATGCTGTCCCTACTCAGCTAATGCGGCAAAAGCAGAGGGTTAGACAGAAACAGAGAAAACCTAGGATCAGGAGCAACCCTTCAGCACTACATTTCCCAGATTCCCTGTAGCCAAGAAAGGTGGGCATGGAAGTGGGGGGGAACAAAGCCAAAGGATTTGGGTTCCCAGGGAGCCGTCTGGGAGGGACTTGGACAACCTAGATTGGGAAGAAGCAAAAGTGAAAAAGATGATTGATTACCAAGGGGAAGCAGAACCCAGAGCTGATGGAAGTACAGGAGGAAGCGGCTCCTGGCATGAGCTCCAGAGGGAAAGAAGCAAGAGAGCTGCCTGGGGAAATGAAGGAACTAGTGGCCACTTCAGACTAAAACAAAGGAAGCTGCTTTTCCTTACTGTAGGCTCTGAAATTCAAAAGGAGGACTAATTTACACGAGGAATAGGGAGTCAGCAGACCACGGGAATCCAGCTACTGAATTCCACCCAAGGACACGGAGCTACTACAGAATGGTGGAAGCAATTGTAATGAAGGACTACACAGATTGGAGGAATCTTCAGCATGGCAAGGATAGTATCAGCTGCTACAGGGTTAGAGGGATGTTCAGAGAAGAGCCTAAGGAACCAGATACAAACAACGTGAGAATTCTGAAAGCAGAAGGTAAAAGTACTTAATCACGGTGGGGAGAAGCACAGGCCAGACCTCCCGAGAAGTAAGGGGGGGAAGACAGCGGAGAAAGTAATAAGCAAAGGGATTCAGAGAAGGCTACGTAGAGGGGCTGTGAGAGCATCTTAGTAGCTGATGAGCAGAGTCTAACAACCCGGGCCAGTGCGGGGTACTAGGGCCCAAGTTGTTGGTCCACACTTAGGTGTTTTTTCAGTCTCCTGCAGGTAAGCATATTGGTTTGGAGGAAATCCTAAAATGGCTGACAGACTGGATCCAGCAGCAGCTATTCCTCCCACTCTGCCAACTTCTCTCAAACCTCAATCTCACTCATTTCCTCTATGCGGATGACATATAGATCCTCATCCCAATCACAGAGTCCTTGCAAAAAACTATTACCCACTGGAATGACTGCCTTCAACCCATCAAACAATTACTCTCCAGCCTCAACCTAGTGCTGAACGCCAACAAAACGGAGATGCTCATTATCTCCCATGACTCTCTCACCAACCAAGCAAGCATTGCTCAAACCACAAGTTTAAACATCAATTTCTCACCAGACGTCAGGAATCTAGGAGCATGGCTGGACAATCAACTTAAAAAAATGTATAAACACCACCACAAAGGACTGCTTTTACAAACTGCAAGTCCTAAAAAAGCTAAAACCCCTCCTTCACTTCAACGACTTCCGCCTAGTTCTACAATCCATTGTCCTAACAAAGATAGACTATTGCAACTCTCTCTTACTCGGACTCCCCACCAACTCAATCAAACCCTTACAGATGGCCCAAAACGCCGCCGCCAGAATCCTTACAAACTCCAACAAAAGAGAACATATCACACCCATTCTCCACAACCTACACTGGCTTCCTATCAAATACAGGATCCTTTTCAAAGTCCTCACTATCATTCATAAAACAATTCACAGCATCTCTCCCATCAAGTTAAAGACACAGCTTCGACCGCACACCTCCTCCAGACCCATCAGAAGCGCATACAAAGGCACACTGTATGCCCCGCCTGCAAAAACATCACTAAGGAAGTGAGCTCTATCTGCTGCGGGACCCCACCAATGGAATGCGCTCCACCCAGACCTACGACTTGAACCTAGCCATCCGGTTTTCAAAAAAAAAGCTAAAAACCTGGCTCTTCAGCCAAGCTTTCCCAGACACATAAGGAACTCACTCAATACAGTTATTCTCTCTAATGCCACCCATTATTCTACCTCATATTTACTCCCCTGTCATATGCTTCCCTCCCTACTACATCGTTCAATTGCCTACTTTAAACCGTTGCCTTTGTTCTGTATAATTGTTATAATTGGATTTAATTGTCTTAATTGTTCTATTTAAAGCCCTTGGGCTTGTTTGCAAAACCCAGAGAGAGTTACTACTTAATTGTTCTATGGAGCTGTTCTGTTTAACTGTTTCATGTAAAGCCCTGGGCATTTATTTAAGGCCTTTGGCATTTTTCTGTTCCATGTAAACCGGATTGATATGCATTTCCTACAAGAACTTCGGTATATAAAAATTATAAATAAATAAATAAATAGATAAATATCAAAAGTTGGAACAATCATTTGGCTTGTGTGGAGGCTGTATTAGGGTTATTACAGATGGCAGGTCTCACTGCTAATCCTAAGAAGTGCCATCTGGCTGAAGAGGAAGTACAATATTTAGGATATGTGATAGGTATAGGAGTGGTAAGACTGATTATAGATAAAGTGGCAATAGTCCACCACTACACATACCCACAGAATAAGAAACAAGTCAGGGCATTCCTAGGTCTAATTGGGTATTATCAGAGATTTGTGCCACATTTTGTTGAATGGGCATCAGCCCTCACAGACCTCCTAAAGGAGGATAGTCCAAGTCTCCTGCAATGGGATTTGGCACAAGAAAAGGCTTTCACAGATTTGAAGGAAGCATTATGTCATGCTCTGGTTCTAAAAGAGGTGGACTTGTCCATGAGTTCATGCTCCAGACTGACACTTCTGGGGTTGGGCTCGGCGCCATACTGTCCCAGGTACTTCAAGAAGAAGAGCACTCTGTGATGTACCCGAGTCAGAAACTAATAGGACATAAACAGAAGTACTTTATGATTGAAAAGGAGTGCTTAGCTATCAGATGGGCGGTGAAGACACTCCATTGTTACTTGGTGGGGCGTAGGTTTCAGCTAACGAATCACGCCCCACTACGGTGGCTACAAGAGAAATGTAATTTTAATAATAGGTTAGCCTGGTATCTGGCATTGCATAGGGCAGGTAAACATCACCCCAATGCTATGTGCTATCCCGCCAAGGGAAAGGAAAGGTGAAGAGAACCTCAGTAGGGACTCAAAGGGGGGGAGGGAGGAGAAATATGTAGTAAAGATAATGCTGTCCCTACTCAGCTAATGGGGCAAAAGCAGAGGGCTAAACAGAAACACAGAAAACCTAGGTGTCAAGTTCAACTCTTCAGCACTACACTTCCCAGATCCCCTCTCTCCAAGGCAGGTGAGCACGGAAGCAGGAGGGAGTCAAGCCCAAAATTTTGGGTTCCTAGGGAGCCAGCAGGGAGAGGCATGGCCAACCTAGATTGGGAAGAAGCTGAAGTGAAAAGGGGATGGTTGTTTACCAAGGGATGACAGAACCAGAGCCAATGGAAGTGCATGCGGAGGTAGCTCCTGGCATGAGCTCCGAAGTGAGTCAGCTGCGTAACATCCAGCTAAATCAAAGAAAGTTTTTTTTTCCCTACTATAGGCTCTGGAGTCCAAAAGGACCAACTTACCCAAGGAATAGGGAGTCAACAGACCACGGGAACTCAGCTATCGAATTCCCCCAAAGGAGATGGAGCTATTACAGACTAATATCTGAATAAACATACCTGAATAACTTTAAGTTTGCTTTCGTCATGGATAGACTTACTTGGGTAAACTTAGATGTATAGTATTAAACTCATTGTGTGTGCATACTTTGTGCATCTGGGGACAAGTCCTTGGGTATCTATGCTCTATAACTAATCAAGCATGGGAGCTATAGTATGTTCCCACCTTGCTGGGCATTGTAAGCAGTTGCATTTCTGGTCATGCTAGAGGGAAGCCAGCCTGCCAGACTTGCTCTCTGTGTCTTAGTTACTTTGTGTTTCACATCCTCTCCATTCCAGATGACATCATCTTCCCACTGAAGCTGTGTGACCATCAAGAAGTGCTCATCTGCCAGCAGGGTATCCAAATCGTCTGCTACCTCTGAAGCCTAAGATACAAAATAAAAGATCAGAATTCAGCCTGCTTCCTAATACGAACACAATCACTGCCTTTCATCAACATCACAAAATATGACATTTAATTATTTAAAAATTTGTAGAGCATTTATAATTTCTAACCTGTTGTAATATAAGAACATACATAATTAAAACATCAACAATAGCACAAAAACATTCACATACAATAAAAGTATAAAACAATACATAAATATCCTTTAGGCCCTGCTCAGTCTCTCCTTGCCACCTTAAATACACCTGGCTAAGGTCAGTGAATAGTAAAAAAAAAAAAAAAAAAAAAAAAAACAGGCAAAAAAACAAAAGCATAAAAACATAAAATTATGCCTGCCCCATCCTAGTAAAAAGCTTGTTTAAAAAAAAGTAAGCTCTTCACCAGCTTCCTAAACGTCATGTGGCAGGACATTCCATAATTCTGGACCTTGAATGTAAAACATTCTCTGACGTAATTCATCTAACCTGACTATGCAAAACATAGGGATGTTAAGTAAGTTCAAAGATGCTGATCTCAAAGGCCTAGAAGGTCAAAAGATCTTAAGTGCAGTATTGAAACATGGCGGGGCAAGATCATTCAGGACTTTGAAGACAAGCATCAAGATTTGATTTTATTTATTTATTTATTTATTTATTTAGAGAATTTTATATACCGACAGCCGTTTGCTCATCGTATCGGTTTACATATAACTTATAACAAATTGGGAATGCCATTACATAGAACAGGAACAATGTGTACAATAACTAACAATAACAAGATAATCTGGATAACTGAGAAACTATTTACATTCAATGGTATATAGATGATAATTTGGTTAGGGAGGGAGTCCATAGCGTGATTGAGTAACTGGGAAGGCATAAGAGTGTTACGGGATATGCATAGAACGAAATCTTAACGGAGGGGTGTTTCAGGGAAAGTTATAGCAGGGGGGGGGAGGGAGGGACAGCATGAGAGGTCTAAATAATTGTTGACACAGGGTGAGGAGGTAGGAAGTTATAATAGGTAGTTCAGAGCGATGGTTCTAACTGCAGCTCTGTGGGTTGTCAGGCTATTGCATAGGCAGCCAAGGAAGTTTTATTAGGCTGGGTATAATATGTTGGTGATTTGAAATCCCAGTCGCGATTCTAGACACACTGAAGAGCTCTCATAGTCGTTTGGGGAAAGCCAAGGTATAAAGCTTTACAGTAGTCTAAGATTGACAAAACAAGTGAATGCTTAACTGTCTTTAAATCAAACTCATTAAGGTGGGGCGCAGTCTATGTAAAAATGTAATTTGTAGTAAAGCACCTTGAGCTACCTTATTGACGTGGTTTCAAAGGTTATCCAAAAATTTAAACCTTTTCACTTTTACATTGTATTCAGAACATCTGCTCACAGAGAAATGCCCCTAAAGCAGGAGCTTGTTGTATGCACCTTACCTTTTCTGTTACGCACTTTTCTTTGTCTTGCTTGTCTTCCTTTTCTTTTAGCTTGAAACCATATTCAAAGCCACTGCCATCTTCAGGAATTCCCAGCATATCATACCATAGTTGTGCAGGCCCATAACGCCACTCAGCCACCTTAGGCTTTGTTTCTGCCACTTTGTCTGTGTCTCCTGTGGACTGGGAGAACTTAGACTCCACAGGAGACATCATAGTGATCTGTAAGAAAGCATAAAGAGACTTACTTTCCACAACTAAATGTCCATATCTCTACAACTAGACAAGTTCCCAGAGGACAAGTCTATGCACCACTGTTAGCCATGTAGACTTGGGAAAGCACTGTTTTATCCTTCGTTATGACCAAGAAGGATTGGACCTGTTTTCTGGGCTCTTACCAGGTACTTGTGACTTGGATTGGCCAATGTCCGAGTCAAGATGCTGGGCTTGATGGACCTTGGCCTTAGCATTTTTTATGTTCTTTATTTTTGATTTTCACAAGATCTTTGCAATGCAAAATAGCAATCTAAAAAATGTTCACTGCAAATACATTTCAAAATAAATACAAAAGAGAAACTATGTCAACCAACTTCATATTTTAATCTGGCTTTATACGAATTTTGCTTTAAACAATATAACAATCCAATGGAATTAAATTTAAAAGCATTTTTGCACAGCACATTAATTCAATCAACAGATAATCTGCATGAAAATATGAATTTAAGTTATTTCACATTACCCCCAATCTATAAAGAATACCTCTCCATATAAATACTGCAGTTAGAGATTTGACCCAGGAAAGAAAAACAAAATCTCTGACATATAAGGGAACATCTCTCTCCCACACCAATACTACAATGTATCCCACACAACAAGTCTCACCATAAACCTCATTGCACCCAGGAACCCTGGAGGCAACATCCACTACCACACCTCCTCCAATGCAACTGTTTCCTGATCCCCAGGGGGTAATACTCTCCCTTACCTATACAATACTACAACTAGAAACCCAGAAGGCAACATCCCATCCCCTGCGCTCTTGTATTCCAAGACCCAAAAAGAAAGATCTGATCTCCTCACAAAGTACACTGTATCCCAAGATTCAGGAGGCAACATCTCCCACCAGAGAACACTACGTTCTATGACCTAGGGTTAGCTTTTTTGCTAGAAACTAAATAAAAGCCGTCAAAATACAACATGAACAAGGAGCAGCTGAATTGCTGTGGGTTACCTAGAGAAGACACCTAAGGGGTATAATATCTATGTGGGTGTAATTTATAAGCTGCCATTATGAAGAGAAGAGGTATATATGGATATGATGGAAACTCTATTTAAGGACAGCAAGCAAAGAGAAGTGTTGATAATGCAGGAACTTAAATCTATCACTGCAGAATCCACTAGAATTAAAAGGTTACCAGAATCCTGGCAAGAGGTATTTCTCAAGCAACTAATTAAAGAGCCCACCACTGGTGAGGTTACTTTGGACCTGATGCTGATACATGGAACGTCACTGAAGTTATGACAGGGAACAACCTGAGATCCAACTGTGGCTACAAACAGTTGGATCAGAACCAAACTATACTAGAACAAGGGTTTCAGAAGGGTTAACGTTAAGAAAATGATTATATTAAAAAAGCCAGATCAGAAGAGAATTCAAGAGACACAAAGGAATGAAGGACAGAAATAAAAAGGAGTAATGAAATGTTGAGATTACTTACCTGGTAATCTTGTTTTCCTTAGTGTAGACAGATGGACTCAGGACAAATGGGATAGTATCCGCGTGCTAGCAGTTGGAGACGGATCTGACGTCAGCACGGGGGCGTGTATATATCCCCACAGGAAGCGCAGCTGTTCAGTAATCTTCCTTGCAAAAGCTGTTATGGAAGTGTGTACTGACGCTCAATGAAAAGTAAAGAAAAAAGTGAAAACAGGCCTCCCCTGACCGATTGACAGTGGCTGGAGACCGCCAGCCTTCCCAACCGGAAGGCGTGGATATAGGCAGAGTGTACGCTCTTAGGAAAACAAAGTCAAAGGCTTACCTGGAATCAGTGAAAACCCATGTACACAGGCAGCTGGGCGGGATGCTGAGTCCATCTGTCTACACTAAGGAAAACAAGATTACCAGGTAAGTAATCTCAACATTTCCTGGCGTGTAGCCAGATGGACTCAGGACAAATGGGATGTACCAAAGCTTTACACCCCGCCTGGGCGGGAGGCTGCCTGAGGACCATGCAGTACCGCCCTCGCAAAAGCCGAGTCCTCCCTGGCCTGGACATCCAGACGGTAGAACCGAGAAAAGGTATGGAGGGAGGACCATGTCGCCGCTTTACAGATGTCCGCCGGTGACAGCATCCGGGATTCAGCCCAAGACGCCGCTTGGGCTCTGGTAGAATGAGCCTTAACCTGTAGAGGCGGCGCCTTCCCAGCCGCCACGTAGGCGGCTCTGACCACGTCTTTAATCCAGCAGGCAATGGTGGGCCGAGAGGCCGCTTCACCTTGCTTCTTCCCGCTGTGTAGGACGAACAGATGGTCAGTCTTCCGCAGGTCTTGAGTCATAGTCAGATACCTGGGCAGCAATCTGCCGATGTCGAGATGGCGTAATAAACGGCCTTCTTCAGATTTCTTCAAACCTACCGTGGTAGGCAAGGATATGGTTTGGTTAAGATGAAATTGTGAAACCACTTTAGGGAGAAAGGAGGGAACCGTCCGAAGATGGATAGACTCCGAAGTGATACGTAGAAAGGGATCACGGCAGGACAGCGCTTGTAGTTCAGAGACGCGGCGTACGGAGCATACGGCCAGCAGGAATACCAACTTCAGGGTCAGAGACCGTAGAGACAAGCCCCGAAGGGGTCGGAAGGTGGATCCCGCAAGGAAATCCAGAACCAGATTAAGGTTCCATAAGGGTATAGGCCACTTTAGTGGCGGACGAATATGCTTGACGCCGTGCAGGAAACGAGAAACATCAGGGTGCTTGGCGATAGTCTTGCCACCTCTCCTGGGCCCATAGCACGATAGCGCCGCTACCTGAACCTTGATGGAGCTGAGGGAGAGACCCTTCTGAAGCCCATCCTGCAGGAAATCCAACACAATAGGAATAGTGGCGGCATGTGGACTGGTGCCATGAGAGTCGCACCATGCTTCAAAGATTCTCCAGATCCGTACGTAGGTGAGGGATGTGGAAAACTTGCGAGCCCGGAGGAGTGTATTAATCACAGGCCCCGAGTAACCCTTATTCTTCAGTCGAGCCCTCTCAATGGCCAGACCGTAAGAGAGAAATGAGCCGGATCCTCGTGCAGAATGGGACCTTGACGTAGAAGGTCCCGGAGAGGAGGCAGGGGGAGAGGCTCCCCTGCCAGCAGGCGTCTGAGGTCCGCGTACCAGGGTCTTCTTGGCCAGTCCGGGGCCACCAGAAGAACTAGGCCCTGGTGTGACCGAATCCTGTGGATGAGGGCACCCAGTAGAGGCCACGGGGGAAAGGCATATAGAAGAGTCCCCGGAGGCCACGGCTGGACCAGAGCATCGATGCCGTGCGAGCACGGGTCGCGTCTGCGGCTGAAGTATCTGGGTACCTGAGCATTGGACTTGTCTGCCAGTAAATCCATGGCCGGGATCCCCCAGTGATCGACAATCATCTGGAAAGCTGTGGGGGACAGCTGCCACTCGCCTGGATTCAGGCGTCCCCTGCTGAGGAAGTCTGCTGTGGTATTGTCCTTCCCGGCAATGTGGACGGCGGAGATGTCCCGCAGATTCGCCTCTGCCCAAACCATGAGTGGGGCGATTTCTAGAGATACCTGTCGGCTTCTGGTTCCGCCCTGACGGTTGATGTAGGCCACCGTGGTGGCGTTGTCGGACATCACTCTGACAGCTCTGTGCCGCAGCCGTGGAGCGAAACGAAGGCAGGCCAGTCTGACTGCCCGGGCTTCCAGGCGATTGATGTTCCATGTGGACTCCTCCCTGTTCCAGCGCCCTTGCGCGGTGAGTTCTTCGCAATGTGCTCCCCAGCCGCTTAGGCTGGCATCCGTGGTGAGCAAGATCCACGTGGGCGAGGACATCCGCGACCCCCTGCTCAGGTGGTCGGACCGCAACCACCACCGCAGCTGGGTCCGAACATGGACTGGTAGAGGGAGGTGCGTGGAATAGGCTCGGTGATGGGGGCTCCAGCGAGAGAGCAGGGAATGCTGTAGTGGTCTCATATGGGCTCGTGCCCAAGGCACCACGTCCAGAGTGGAGGCCATGAGACCCAGAACTTGCAGATAATCCCAAGCTAACGGCCGACTGGTTCCCAACAGATACTGGATACGCTGCCAAAGTTTCAACTGTCTCTTGGTCGTAAGACTGACCGTGTCCGCCCGAGTGTCGAACCGTACCCCCAGATATTCTATGGACTGGGAAGGCTGTAGGCAGCTCTTGCTGAGGTTGATGACCCAGCCCAAGCTTTCCAGAAGGGCGATCACCCTGTCGGTTGTCCGCAGGCTCTCCACTCGGGATTTCGCCCTGATTAACCAGTCGTCTAGGTAGGGATGGACCAAGATCCCGTCCCGCCTGAGCGCCGCCGCCACAACCACGATCACCTTGGTGAATGTCCTTGGGGAGGTGGCCAACCCGAAGGGGAGAGCTCGAAACTGGAAGTGGCGGTCCAGAACCTTGAAGCGTAGGAAGCGCTGATGATCTGGATGTATCGGAATATGAAGATAGGCTTTGGACAGGTCTAATGCCGTGAGGAACTCTCCGGGCTTGGCTGCGGCCTTGACGGAGCGCAGAGTTTCCATGCGAAACCTCGGCACCCGTAAGTACCGATTGAGGGATTTGAGGTCCAGCACAGGCCGAAAAGTGCCCCCTTTCTTGGGTACTATGAAATAAATGGAATAGTGTCCAGAATTCACTTCCCAGGCAGGCACTGGGAGGATGGCGTTCAAGGTCAGGAGCCTCGTCAGGGTGGCCTCCAATGCTGCCTTCTTGAGCGGGGAACATGAAGACTCCACAAACTTGTCCGGAGGAAGATGATGAAAGTCCAGATAATACCCCTCTCGGATAACTGCGAGGACCCACTGGTCCGACGTGATCTCGACCCATCTGGGGTAGAAGAGGGTCAACCTGCCCCCTATGGCTTCGTCCCCCAGATGAATCGGCAAATTCTCATTGTGGGATGCGACCGGGACCCCCGCCCGGCCCGTTCCCCCGTCTGCGCAGCCTGGACCGAAAGGACTGATTCCTGGCCGGAGGACGCGGCGTCTGGTAGCGCCCTCTATATGGAACAAATCGCTGTGAACCCCTGCCCCTGGAGGGCCGGGGACCGGAGCGCTGTCCCCTCCTGGACCGGTCTTCTGGTAGGCGAGGCACAGGAGAGGCACCCCAGGAAGCGACAAGCTTATCAAGGTCACTGCCAAACAGAAACGAGCCCTGAAAAGGCAATTTGGTGAGGCGAGACTTTGAAGGTGTATCAGCGGACCATGGCTGGATCCATAGGTGTCTCCTGGCGGCCACGGAAGACGAGATCCCCTTAGCCGTGGTTCGAACCAAATCCGATGCGGCATCGGTGAGGAAGGAAAGAGCGGGCTCCATGTCAGCCGCCGGAGCGTTGTTCCGGACCTGAGACAAGCAGGCACGAGTGACCACCGTGCAACAGGCCGCAATCCTCAAAGAAAGAGCCGCCACCTCAAAATTTTGCTTCAGAATGGCGTCCATCCGCCTGTCCTGGGGCTCCCTGAGGGCCAAACCCCCTTCCACAGGAATGGTAGTGCGCTTGACCACAGCACTAATTAAGGCGTCCACCTGAGGGCATGCCAGGAGGTCCTGGAGAGCCGGTGCCAATGGGTACATGCCTTTCAGGGCCCGGCCCCCTTGAAATGAGGCCGCCGGTGCCGCCCATTCCAAATCAATGAGTTGCTGAGCTGCCTGCAAGAAAGGAAAATGGCAGGCTGTAGGACGAAGACCTTCCAGCAGGGGGTTCTGCGCAGAAGGAATCGAAGCACTGGGTCCAGTGATCTCCAACTCCGCCAGACACTGAGACACGAGGTCCGAGAGGTCCTCCTTAGGGAAAAAACGCCGCATAGTCCTATATGGCGCAATCCCCGGGGGGAGGTCCCCCTCGTCCGGGAGTTCGGACTCGTCCGGTGAAACCTCCTGGTCCGAGTGATCGGGACTGTCCAATAGCGGGAGGTCCCGCTCCCGAGAAGGCTGCGAGGGTCCCGGAACAGGATCCCTAGAGGCTGCCATCATGGCGGCAGCCGCAGCATGCGCCGGAGACGCCGCCACCGCAGGAACCGCAGCAACCGCCGGAAGAGCAGGCGCAGCAAGGACCGTAGGGGCAGGACGCGAAGCCGTCTGCATCTGGACAAAGGCATGAATTCCCTGAAAAAGATCCACCCAGGAAATGGAAGCAGCCTCAAAACGCCGGGGGACCAGATCCCCCGGGATTCCCGAGCGGTCGAGACTGCCTCCCAAATCCGGGGTAGCCGCAGGTGAACTGTCAAAAAACTGCAGCTGAGATTGGTCCTGGCCGGAGGGTCCCCCGGCCGCCGCACATTGGGTACACAGGGAGTCGGGGTCAGTACCGCGCGTGGCACGAAGGTGGCATGCGGAGCAGAGGCCCAGAGCTGAAACGTCTAGGGCAAGTGGCGGGGCAGCTGCGGCCGCGGCTGCGAGCTGATCCATGAGCAAAATATAGCAAGCGTGCGCTTCGTATGCGGCAGCAATAGGCGCAGGCTAGAACAGGCGCACAATAGCAATAGGATGCGGCAGCAATAGGCGCTGAATAGAGCAAGCGCACAATAGCAAAGGCAAGTGGCAGCAATAGGCGCTGAGCAAAACAAGCGCACAATAGCAATAGTAAGCGGCAGCAATAGGCGCTGAGCAAAACAAGCGCACAATAGCAACAGTAAGCGGCAGCAATAGGCGCTGAGTAGAAACAGGCGCACAATAGCAAGAGTATGCGACAGCAATAGGCGCCGAAAATAACAGGCGCACAATAGCAACAGGCTGTGGCAGCAAGAGGCGCTGAGTAGAACAGGCACACAATAGCAACAGTGTGCGGCCGCCGCCGCTACCTGAAGCGCACAACACTAAGCAGGTAGCAAGATACACCTAATGGCAGACAGACAGCAGCAATATGCGGTACATACTCACAGTGGCAGCCCATAAGCAAGAACAAGGAGGAAAGAAAGCCGCGCCCATTACAGGCGCGGAATACCTGAGTAAGGCCACAAATGGCGTCCTCCGCGGCTTGCCACGCCGCCGGTCCTCGAGATAGCGGAGACCTGGGTGAAGAGACGTACGCCGCACCAAATCTTCAGCGCTGCCGGGCAGGATCACAGGCGGTCTCCGGCTGCGAGGGGAAAGGGCCGATACCTTTCACCGCCGCGGTTGAGGCACTGCACCCGCCACCTCGTCCACGCCGGGAGCGAGGGCCTCGGCGGGGACCGAGGACTTACACCTCCGGGGGACCACGGCAGTCACCCCGGGAAGCTCAACTGGGGGGCACGGCCAGAACGGCCCCTGAGGAGCGCGGGGCTCAAAAAGGTGTTGAAGAAAGGTAAAGTAGAATCTAGAAGAGAAGAAAACAAAAATGAAAGAAGTCTTGGAAAGCACGCTGAACCAGCGTGCAGGCACTCCAAACTGCTTTGGAGACGGAAATTACTGAACAGCTGCGCTTCCTGTGGGGATATATACACGCCCCCGTGCTGACGTCAGATCCGTCTCCAACTGCTAGCACGCGGATACTATCCCATTTGTCCTGAGTCCATCTGGCTACACGCCAGGAAATAGGCATGTTAGCAAGAATAAGGAGACCCTCTATGATTCACTAAAGTAGAAAAAATAGCATTCAGGAAATACAAGCACACAGCAGAAGGAACTGGCATATTCCTGTGCTCAGCATTGTGCATTGACTATGACTAATGTCAATGCTTCTTCGGCTTCCCTTAATGCTCGACATAGTCTGACCCCAGTGCCGAGGCCGATGACGAAGACCCAACGTCCTCGGCCTGGAGGAGCTCAACAATGGCCGGTCTCTGGCGCCCATCAGCTGACATCATCGATGGAACCAATGGCCCCATCAATGTTGATGGCTTGGTGTCCATCTGTACAGCTCCATGGTCCCTCGATGCCGAAGGCACGGTCTTTTCCGACCCGAAGAAGTGCTCTATCTTATCAAGTTGGAACCAGTGTGCCTTCTGGGTCATCTGGGCACATCTGCTGCAACCCCAGGCATCATGCGATCCCCTAAGCAGAGGACGCATCTATTATGGGGGTCCATGATAGACATAGTCCTCATGCACCGGAGGTGGACACGACGAGACAAAATAAAAGGGACACGATGTTGAAATCAATGGCTATGGGCGTCGATGGCCAGCTGGCACAACTGCACCGCCACCCTGGGGGAGTTGAGATGAAAAGAAACTTACCAGAATCGACAAAAACCTTATCTAGGGAGCTAGAGGGGGAACTAAAGGGAACCCGGCACCAACTGCACGAGGTAGAGAAGAAATACACACAAAAATACACAAAGAAAAAAACGTGTGAAGCTTTCCAGCACAGCCCAAGTAGGCCCAAAAGAGCGAGGCTCACTCGACCATGACGTTGCCGAAAAGAAGAGACTGAAGGGTACCCGCATGGATGTGTGCTATAATGCATGCTGGGCATGCTCAATGAGGCCAAGTCAAAATTCTAGAAACTTTGATATATGTTTTCCGTGCCGGGCTCCATTCAATGATGTCACCCATGTGTGAGGACTACCAGCCTGCTTGTCCTTGGAGAATCTATAAAAGAAAAAATGATTGGAATGGCTGGAAGATAGGGAGGGGGTGGGTGGAAATCAAACTAATGACTAGTTGACCAGTAACCAGTACTCTCACCTTTTCATAGCAAGTAAGTAACCTTGGTGTTTTTGCAATTTTAATAGTTACAAATATTAATCTTTTCTAGCCCACAACATAAATCCAAAGACTGTTATCCTTAAAAACACAAGTCTTTACACTTGCAAACAAATACTTACTAGCTCACAAATAAATCAAAAGTCTATTTCCCTTAAACACACACAATTCTTATCGCCTGCAAACAAATAACAGTCTTAAAAACTAACATACAATATACACAGCCAATAATAGTTTAATCCTTCAAAAACTTTTTTTTCAAGATTTAAATGTTCTTTCCCAGCAAGTCCACCATCAGCAGATGAAGATTCTGCAGTCAGCACTCCCCCTGGACTGAGGTTTACTCATTTTGCTTTTCCAATACATCTGTGATTCTAAGGCAATTACTTCAAACAAAAATACTTTAAAAACAGTCTCTGAGTGATTCATACTGCAAGTAGATTAACAATTGGCCTTCTTAGCTAATTTCCCTTTCTGTTTCTAACACTTTCCTTTATACCTTTCTATATCAAAAACTTCAGGAACTTATGCTCTCACCTTTTCAGATCAAGTAAGTGACCTTTGCAAACTCAATTTTAATACATACAAACATTAACCTTTATTAACTCAGAAAATTAATCCAAAGTCTATTCTCCCTAAACACACAAAATACTTTACACTTGCAAATAAAGCCTTACCAACACAATCACTGGATCCAGTAAGGGTATGCTGCTTTGTGTCAAAGGTGTTACAGGAACATTGAACGAAGGAGGAATCTTGTCCTTGGGCAAGTCTACTTTCTCCTTCACAGAGATATTTCCCTACACTTGGTTCGCTGACATCATCCTGTCCTCAGCCATCTACTGTTCTATAACTAGCTCTGGAGTTATGTCAGAAGTTCCCATACATTTAGATGTAACTCATCATCAGGTGCGCAGACGCATGTGCATTCGTTGGCCCGTGCCAGGGGACACGGCTATTTTATGACTTGACACACGTATAAAATAGCCTGACTGCGCGCAAATATGCAAGCAATTTTAAGTGGACGCTTGCCAATATGCACAAATGATGCTTCTAATAGAAATTAGGGAAGTTAACAAAATCAGCAGCACAGAATGGGTCATTTCAATTACCCTAGTATTGACTGGGTGAATGTTACATCAGGACATTCTACAGAAATAAAGTTTCTAAAATGAAATAAAAACTGCTTCATGGAGCAGCTGGTACAAGAACCAACAAGAAGAGAAACTATTTTAGACCTAGTCCTTAGTGGAACACAGGATTTTAGTGCGAGAGGTAACAGTGTCAGAGCCACTTGGAAACAGTGATCACAACATTATCAAATTTGACTTAATAACTGGAGGGAGTGCAAAAAAGAAATCTACTACGACAGCATTTAACTTTCAAAAAGGTGACTGTAATAAACTGAGGAACATGGTTAGGAAAAAACTGAAAGGAGCAATTGCAAAGGTTACACAATTAGCTCAGGCATGGATGTTGTTTAAAAATACCATCTTGGAAGCCCAGAACAGATGTATATTCCATGCATTAGAAAAGGTGGAAAGAAGGCTAAACAACTACCAGCAAGGTTGAAAGTGAGGTGACAGAGGCTATATCTAAATGAACATCTTTCAAGAAATGGAAAAGGGATCCAAATAAACAAAACAGGAAACTGCAAGTCAGATGCACAACACTGATAAGAAAGGCAAAGAGAGAATTTGAAAAGAAGCTTACTGTGGAAGCAAAAACTCATAATAAATACTTTTTCAGGTACATTTGAGGTAAAAAGCTTGCAAGGGAATCAATTAGACCAACAGATGATCAAGGGGTAAAAGGAGCACTTAGGGATGACAAAGCCATAGCAGAGACACTAAATTAATTTTTTGCTTTAATATTCACTGAGGAAGAAGAAAGAGATATTCCCATGCCAGCAATGATATTTACAGGTGATGATTCAGAGGAACTGAAACAAATCTCAGTGAACCTAGAAGATGTACTAGGGCAAATTGACAAACTAAAGAGTAGCAAATCACCTGGACCAGATGGTATATATCCCAGAGTGTTGAAAGAACTGAGAAATAAAACTGCGGACCTTCTATTGGAAATTTGTAAGCTATTAATAACATCAATCTATGGTACCTGAAGACTGGAAGGTGGCCAATATAATGCCAATTTTTAAAAAGGGATCAAGGGGTGATCCAGGAAATTACAGACCAGTGAGTCTGACGTCTGTGCCAGGCAAAATGGTAGAAACTCTCATAAAGAACAAAATTGCTGAACATAAAGATAAGCATAGTTTAATGGACAAAGTCAACATGGATTTAGCCAAAGGACGTCTTGCCTCACAAATTTGCTACATTTTTTGGAGGCATAAACAAACATGTGGATAAAAGTAAGCCAGTTGACAGTGTATCTGGATTTCTAGAAAACATTTGACAAAGTCCCTCAATGAGAGACTTCTTAGAAAATTAGAAGGTCATGGGATAGGTGTCAATGTCCTATTGTGGATTGTCAACTGGTTAAAAGATAGAAAACAGAGAGTAGGACTAAATGGTAAATCTTCCCAATGGAAAAATGTGAATAGTGGAGTGCCCCAGGGAGCTGTTCTAGGACTGATGCTTTTTAATCTACCTTATAAATGGGCTCTGACCGACGGCCCGCAAATGCGCAGTATACAGCAGCTCTACCGCACATGCGCGGGCAAGCACGTCGGTCAGAGCGGAGCGTGCCCAAAAATAAAATGGCATTGGGAGGAGCAGGAGCGGCGGCAGCGAGGAGCAGGAGCGGTGGCGGCGCGCACAAGGGACGGACCCCCCGGAGATCTTCCGTCTGCCGGTTGTGGATGAGCTGAGAGGAGGAGTGACTGAGGGGATGGAGGAGGGAGGAGAGAGTGAGGGGAGGGGGAGGGAGAAGAGAGGGGGGGGAAGGGGAGGGAGGAGAGAGGAGAGAGGGGGAGGAGAGAGGGGGGAAGGGGAGGGGGGAGGGAGGAGAGAGTGGGGGGAGGAGAGAGTGGGGGGAGGAGAGAGTGGGGGGAAGGGGAGGGAGAGGGAGGAGAGAGGGAAGGAGGGAGAATAGAGGTGGGAGGGAGAATGAGGGAGAGGGAGTGGGAGTGGGAAGGAAATGGACCGAAAAATTTTTTTTAATGTAGCCCATTCTTACGGGCTTAATGGCTAGTATATTTATAAATGACCTGGAAATAGGAACAGCAAGTGAGGTGATCAAATTTGCCAATGACACAAAATTATTCAACATTGTCAAATCACAAGAGGATTGTGAGAAATTGCAAGAGGACATTGCAAAACTGGGAGACTGGGCATGCAAATGAAATTTAATGTAGACAAATACAAAGTGATACAATTGGGGAAGAGTAACACAAATTATAGCTACAAAATGCAAGGTTCCACATTAGGAGTTCCCACTCAGGAAAAGGATCTAGGTGTCATTGTTGAAAATAATGTTGAAAGCTTCTGCTCAGTGTGCAGCAGCCGCTAAGAAAGCAAATAGAATGCTAGGGATTATTAGGAAAGGAATAGAGAATAAAACAGAGAATATCATAAAGCCTCTGTATCGCTCCTTGGTGCAACCTCATCTTGAGTACTGTGTTCAGTTCTGGTCACCACATCTCAAGAAAGATGTAGCAGAATTAGAAAAGGTACAGAGAAGGGCGACCAAGGTGATAAAGGGGATGGAAGAATTCCCTTATGAAGAAAGGCTAAAGAGGTTAGGACTCTTTAGCTTGAAGAAGAGATGGCTCAGGGAAGATATGATAGAGGTCAATAAAATAGTAGAGTGGAATGTAACGAGTTTACTTTTTCAAAAAGTACAAAGACCAGGGGACACACAATGAAGCTACTAGGTAATAAATTTAAAACTAATAAGAAAAAATATTTTTTTACTCAATGCATAATTAAGCTCTGGAATTCGTTGCCAGAGGATGTGGTAAAAGCTATTACAATAGCTGCATTTAAAAAAGGTTTGGACAAGCTCCTGGAGGAAAAGCCCATTAACAATTATTAAGGTAGAGCTGCAGAAAAGCACTGCTTATTCTTGGGATAAGCAGCTTGGAATCTATCTACCCCTTGGGATCCCACCAGGTACTTGTGACCTAGATTGGTCACTCTTGAAAAGAGGATACTGGGCTTAATGGACCCTTGGTCTGACCCAGTATGGCAAGTCTTATGTTCTTATGTACCACATAAGTGGAGGGATTTTGAAAGCCACATGCACCAATGCCATTTTCCCAGTTCATTACCATTTTGCTCAGTTAAGAGATAGGACTTCCAAATTTCCCTAGTTTCATAGCCTCCCTTCTCCCCTGTTAGACACGACCCTTAAAACCCGCTTTTCTGTCTCAATTTTGTTTTACAGCTTGCACATTCTCCATAGCAGAAGTAAAGGTACGTGGCAAGAGACCCTGGTGTGCGCGTATTTACACACTAATTTCAAGTTGAAATTCAGGAAGCCCCACCCACACCCGTTTTGGAACTTTTCATCTGTGTGCATAGTTGGAGATATGTGCACAGGCAGGCAGCTTTTAAAATCCGCTTGGCACGTGCCAGCCCTCGCAGTTTTGGCACACGCCAGGCTTTTAAAATTCACCTTTTAGTGTTTAAAGTCTAATGTCACCTGTCACCCCCTATGTTCAGGCCTTGATGGATATATCACCTAGGCTGGTATTGCTGGAGGTGTCCAGGTTGAGAGAAACTTCAAAATCTGGGGAGCCAACTGGCAATCATTCCCCTGGCAGCACCCCAATGACTGTATTGCAGGTCTTGCACTGATGAAAAAGGAGTCCATTCGGCCAAGGAAAGTCCCGGGGTCTGTAGGGAAGACCCTAACTTCCACTTCAGCCTATAAGTAGTGAACGTGGTGGTTGTTATAATTACTGCTGAGTGCGGTATCTGCTCTTGTGTTCCGTGGTTCTTACAGTGTACCATGAAACACAGCTACTATATATTTACCATCAGACCAACCCTGGGATGTTTTCAGCTTCAACGCCTAATGAGGACTACCAGGCTTAAGTGTGGACTCTCCATCTCTTCAGTAATACCATGGACCTCAGAAGGGATGCAATAGCTCTAAACAGGGCTTTTAGTCAGTCGCTAAATGATTAACAAGTAAATCAGAACTGCTTTGAGAATGTAGAGCATGCTACTTACTTAACTAACAATATATGCTTTGTGATACAGCATCTTTGTAACTCTTTCAGATTTGGATTGTGAAACAGCTGATCCCAGTACTGCTGCTCTGCCAGCCTCTTCAACAGCCTGAACTTACAATCGTGGCTCTCTCTCATATTTGTGTGAGTGTGTCACATGACATCAGACTACCAGAGAGACCAAAAAGGAACTGGGTGGGAAGACAGAGTACAGCTGAAGAAAGCAGAAGATAGCCGAGGACCCTAAGAGGCGAAGGAGTTTTTGGCCTCAAAACACCTTGAGGTGCACAGAGATTTTAACATGAAAATCCCCACAAATACTTGAATGGGTCTGACCTAACCCTGCCTCTCCTGCCACCACTTTCCCCAGTTTGGGGCAGGGAGCAATTTTCTCTGCAGGTGAACATCCATTTAGCAAAGGACAATCTCTCTGAAAACTCCCACTAAATGTTCAGTTCTGCAATGATTCTTTCAGGTGTTGCCATCACTAGACCAGCCTGGATCCAGAAAGAATCTCACCTTAAGCTACTTTTTCACCAGAAGGCCACTTAAGTGCTGAAGGGCTCTAGTCTGTTTTTAAAGCTCAGGAAGCATCTTCTCCACTCACCTCGTCATCTGACAGACAATGTTCTGGGGGAGGAGGAGGAGCAAATTCGTACTCCCACGGAGACTTTTTTCCCACAGTCGACTCTACTCCCTCTCCTTCCTGTGGCTGAATTTCCTGGTTCAGTTCTCGATGTTTCTTCTTTCTTTTCTTACGTGCACTGCGCCAAACTGACAGCACATTCTTACCTGGTCCAAACAGACGAAGAAAACGCAGCACCTGTAACACAGAGGGAACGTAAACTTTCTGCACGAGGAAAAAAATGTACTTCAAATGACAAGAAGCGTTATATTTGTTTAGTTACAGTATTTATTGGGAGCTCTACCCTGGTCTGTAACATTTTACCACTTTACCCATCTTTTTAAAATCTTCTCCCCTTCTAAAGTCTTAAACATGCCACATCAGGCATATTAAGAAAGTATGGGGGCCGATGTAATAAGAACTGGGGAGAAATCAGTGCTAGTTGTCTGTGCATATTTTTTTTAGTGCATGTGGCAAAAGCAGGCTCCTCCTGGGACGTAATAAAGGATGGGTATGCAAATGAGATGCATGCAGAAAAACCATGCTAAAGTAAGATACATGTGAAATTGTGCGCAAATATGCATGCTCAAGACCCTATGTAATAAACCACGCAGAAACCTGCATTAATGTGGTGGCCCATGAGTGATTCTCTGGGTGAAAGCCTTCCCCTTTCATAAAACAATGAAGAAATTGGTGGTCTGGGAGTGGGACTGACGATGGGTACAGCACTGTCTAACCCCTTCATGTTCCGTCTCTGACTGCATGGCAGCTGAACCGGCAGATACAGGTAAGCGCGGGAAATGCAGCAGAGATTTCTTCAGCCGACCAGCAAAATGTACCACAGCATCCGGGAAAAGTGAAGGTAATCCATGATTATCCCCAGAGCTGCATGGACACACAATCACACTAATGCCTGCAATGGAGTAAACCGGCCTTCAGATATGCGCTTTAACTTAACTCCTGCCCTGACCCAGGCGCTAAAAAACCCGCGTACAAAAACCAGCACTAACTGATGCGTGGCTCCCTGCATAGCCCATGAATAGTTAATTGCCTCCTTTGCATGCCATTTGCATGCACTTGCACAAAAACAGCCACGGGTTTTTAAGCGGGTTTATGCACACAGTTTTCCCATGCTGAACACTATTACATACACGCATAAGACTAGCGCGGGAAAATCGCATACAGAGACATGCGCAAGTACGAGCAAAAACCTGTGGCAGCTTTAGTGCAGCTTATTACATTGGCCCCTATATAACTCTCTCAGGTGAATAATATCTGAAACAGTCATTGCAGCACCATTATTTAAGAACATAAGAAGAACATAAGAACATTTCATGCCATACATTTTTTCCCTCTCCTCTCATATATACATCAAGTGTATCACTGCCCTCAAACAGAATAAAATACCCTAATACATTTAAAGGACTGTATTTTAAACTGTATTAAGCATCACACTCCACACTGTATTAAGCATCACACTGTATTAAGCATCACACTCCACACTGTATTAAGCATCACACTCCACACAACATCACACTGTATTAAGCATCAATCATTCATAACAATTATGTTCTAGATATTACCTAATGAACTGAGAGTTGAGCAAAGCTTATTTATATTTAGGACACGCATATGGCAAAGATATAATTTTAGAACTGTATAAAGTTTTTGTCTTTAGAGAACAATTGAAGATACTGTTACTTAAATAAGTGTTTGGTAAGATGTAATGCAAGGTAATGATCAATGGCAGTGAGCTATCAAGCAAAATGTTAATTTTTCTACTGGCGATAGCCTGGCTCAGTAATTATTTGCTTTGCCAAGTCCATCTCTCAATACTATTGTATGTTTGTATTTAGATTGTTGTTTCATTTTTATTATTGTTACCCTGTAAAATGCTCACATTGTTGGACAGGCGGTCTACAAAACGTTTTAAATAAATAAATTACACAGATGAAGGTGCATGCATTGATACAAATACAATCAAAATTAAACAAAACATAATAAAATAAAACAAAAATAATAAAAATAAAAACCAAGAAATAATAATCCTATAGTCATCCAAAATACTCAGCAGTTGAATGGAGGACTAACCTAGAGATTAAAGCAGCAAGTTAAGAACCAAAGAAACCAAGCTTCAAATCCTGCGTCTTCCTTCTTCTTCCTTGTGACCTTGGGCAAATCACCTCACCTTCCACTGCCTCAGGTACCAGTTAGATTTTAAGTCCCCTGAGGCAGGGAAATAACTACTGTACCTGAATGTAACTCATCTGAGTTCAGGCTTGAAATAGGCAAGTAATTAATCTAAAACTCATATCCAACCCAAAGAGAATCAGCCCTAATCAACGAGCAAATTACAAAGAAAAAAAAAACAGAACTCATCTTTCATAACTAATTGACAAAAGCATCAAAAGCCATAGCAAAGCAGAAAGCAATGATTATCTTCCAGAAAAAAAGTATATCTAGTTTACACAAGACAACAGGAAGATGATTCCAGAAATTAGGACCTGCATAAGAAAAGTTTTGTTATACGAAAAGTGCATCTTTAAAAGATCTAAGAATCCATACAAGGCAAATAAGAAAAGATCACATCCTTAACAGGAAATAACAGATTATTTTAAATGGAAACAAAACCAGTGAAAATTCAAACGATGCACTACATGTTCCCAAAAGCAGTGTTGGACTATTTCAAGATCTTTACACTGGTGCTGGGACATCTTTGTCGGTAGATGCCATTCCGGAGCATCAGAATCTAGTCCCTGTTGTCTCAGCAACTCCAGATCCTACCCCAAGGAATCCTGTTCCAGTAGTCTCAGTGACGCCAGATCCTGACCCAGAGATTCCAGTCCCAGACATCTCAACAACTCCATATTTTGCTTAGGTCAAGTTAATGACTCCAGATCCAGATCCAAATATCCCAGCAGCAGCTGCTCTAGGGACTTCGACTGCAACTGTCCATGACTTCAGGCCAACTGTGCCTGGGCCTTATTTTAACCCCCACCTCTATATGGGACTTTACCATCATGAGGTGAGTCTGAGATCCTGGGGGTGTGCGCGAAGTATACCCTTTTACAGGATGGGAGTAATGTGAGACCTTGTGGGCAGTTCTTGTCTCCCACCAGCAGAGGGCCTTGATGGGCCTCTTGGACTATGTGATTAGTCCTTCCAACTCTATGGCCATACTTCCTGCTGGCAGCTATCTTGTTCCTGTCTGCACACAGTTATATTCTAAGCTCACAGTCTGTGCTAAGTCAGAGCTTGGTCCTATGTTTGGTCTTTACAGTCCTAGACACTGTGCAATGTTTTATGAACATAAGAGTTGCCATGCTGGGTCAGACCAAAGGTCCATCAAGAAAATATCCTGTTTCCAACAGTTGCCAAGCTAAGTCACAAGTACCTGGCAAGATTCCTAACTTCAATAGATTTTATGACATTTATCCCAGGGACAAGCAGTGGATTTCCCCAAGACCATCTTAATAATGGTTTATAGACTTTTTTCCCAGGAACTTGTCCAAATTTTTTCTAAACCCAACTACACTAACAGCTTCTACCACATTCTCTGGCAACGAATTCCAGAATTTAATTATATGCTGAGTAAAAAAAAAAGTATTATCTCCTATTTGTCTTAAACATATCACCTAGTAACTTCATTGAATGTCCCCTATTCTTTCTACTTTTTGAAAGTGTAAACAACCGATTCACATACCCGTTCCAATCTACTCATTATTTTATAGACCTCTATCATATCTCCCCTCATTCATCTCTTCTCCAAGCTGAAAAGCCCTAACCTCTTCAGCCCTTCCTCATAGAGAAATAGTTCCACCCCCTTTTTCATTTTTGTCACCCTTCTCTGCATCTTTTCTAATTCTGCTATATCTTTTTTGAGATGCGGTGACCAGAACTACATACAGTATTCAAGCTGCAGTTGACTCATGGAGCCCTATAGAGGCATTATGATATTGTTTTATTCTCCAAATAATTCCGAGCATTCTATTTGCTTTCTTGGCTGCCGCACACTGAGCAGAAGAATTCAACATATTATCCTCGATGACATCTAGATCTTTTTCCTGGGTGGTGACAGCCAATGTGGAACGTTACATCGTGTAATTATAATTTGGGTTGCTCTTCCCTATGTGCATCTCTTTGCACTTGTCCACATTAAATGTCACCTGCCATTTAGATGCCCAGTTTCTCATTCTCGCAAGGTCCTCTTGCAATTTCTTACAGTACTCTTATGATTTAACAATGTTGAATAATTTTGCATCATTAGCAAATTTGTCCATCTCATTCATTATTCCCATTTCTAGGGCATTTACAAATATTTTAAACAGCATCGATCTCAGCACAGATCTCTAGGGCACTCTGCTAGTAACCTTTCACCAATGAGAAAGGTGACCATTTAGCCCTACTCTCTGTTTTCTATCTTTTAACCAGGTCTTAATCCATATTGACTCCTATCCCATGACTTTCTAATTTCCTCATGAGGTACTTTGTCAAATGGTTTCTGAAAGTCCAGGTACACTATGTGAACGGTTCACCTTTATCTACATGTCTATTCCTACCTTCAAAAAAATGTAGCAGATTAATGAGGCAAGACTTCCCTTGCCTAATCTATGTTGGGCTAGTTCCATTAAACAATGACTATCTATATGCTCAGCAGTTTCAATCATTTTTCCCTGCACTGATGTCAGGCTCACCAATCTGTAGTTTCTTGGATCACATTTGGAATCCTTTTTAAAAACTAATATTATATTGGCTACCCTCCACTCTTTAGGTGCTGTACCTGATTTTAATGATAGATTATAGATTAATAATAATAGGTCCATAATTTCATTTTTCAGTTCTTTCAGTACTCTAGGATGTATTCCATCCAGTCCTAATTTGTTCCATGTATCTAGTCATCCTGAAGTGGTTCTATACTGTCATCAACTGTTATCAACTCCCAAAGCGCAACACAATTCACAAAATTATCTATCAACCACTCCCCTTCCGTCAGAGACCTAGGGGTGCGTCTCGACAATAAATTCAACCTTAAATCCTTCATTATCAACACAACTAAAGAATGTTATTTCAAACTGCAAGTGCTAAAAAATCTGAAACCACTCCTTCACTTTAGTGACTTCCGTCTAGTAGTCCAATCTATAATTCTGTCTAAGTTAGACTACTGCAACTCTTTACTGCTAGGTCTCCCGCTCTTATCTACAAAACCCTTATAGATGGTGCAGAACGCTGCGGCGAGGTTACTTACCAACACAAATAAAAGAGCCCACATCACACCTATCCTTCACAGCCTTCAATGGCTTCCTATAAAAGCCAGAATTACCTTCAAGACACTATCAATGATTCACAAGGATATTATGGGCATCGCCAAACTAAATCTAAACTCGCAACTCCGCCCTCACACATCACAAAGACCTATCAGATACAACTACAAAGGTTCCTTATATGCCCCCCCGATGAAAACTTCACTAAAAAACGAGCACTCTCCACAGCCGGGCCCACCCTCTGGAACTCATTACCGCCGGATCTACGCCAAGAGACTTGCCATCTAACTTTTAAGAAAAACCTAAAAACATGGCTCTTCCGGCAAGCCTATCCAGAATCACAGGAACATTCTGACACCGGTCAAAGAGCAAAATAGTCCACCATAAGCTCCGCAACTGCCCATGATCTGGACAGCCCACCTGTATTGAAAACACTCTTCTGTTGATGCATTAGTTCTTCGAGCTCTTGCACTACTCATGTTTGCGCCCATATACACATTTTTCCATTAACTGTATATCCCAAGTTACACTACCCCTATTTAGCCATTCCCTATATTTATCCACGTTATTTTGACGAGTTACTGTTGTCTATGTAATATTTATTGATGTTCCTATGTTCAGAAACTCTGTTTATTGTAACGCCTTAACCGCGACAGTTTTGTTCTTTGGAAACCGACCTGATTTGATACTTGTATTGAGAAGGTCGGTATATAAAAATCCTAAATAAATAAATAAATACTGCTTCTGTGGGTACCTGCCTGTCTCCAATTTTTCCTGCAATGGTCCTGCCCTGCTACTGTGGGTGCCTTCATGGCTTCAGGTTTGGGTTCTATATTATCTTAGTGTATATCTTGTATTTCCTGTTGTTCCTGTCAGATCCTGATGGCTGCCAGCACCTGAGAGTTCAACCAAAGGGAAGGTAGCTGATGTAGGTAGAAGTTACCTATCTCTGCTTCAGTCAGAAGCCACCAGACTCATCATGTCTACACACAGGCCACCCCTGACTTTGGAGTCAAACCTCCAGCCGACTACACCATCACAGAATGTAAATAGTTGGACTGCTAGATGACCAAGGGTAAAAGGGATTCATAGTGGATGACAAGCAGAGCCTTCCTTGGCAGAGGGGAAAGGGGCAGCTGAACTGGGCACAGCACCATGGGAAACCCCACACCGCCATGGTAGTTCCATCTCCAACACTAATTTTAGTGTTCCAGGGCCCCACTGCAAGTGATTTGCCCCGGGTCCAGAGGTTGGTCCTGATCAGAAAGCGGTTTATGAAGGTGTGGCAACCCTATATTCAATCACTTTCCTCGAGGTCCCGAAGTCTGGTGGTTAATGATTAATTTTCTACGGAAGTATTGATGCTCCAACTCTACTGTCACAATGTTACAATGTTATAATGTTATAATATAACAGACTGATATCCCTTGATGAGTGGGGGGGAGGGGAGGGGAGGGGGGGTTAAGGGGATTATTGAGGTAACTGTTGCTGTATTTGTTGTTCAAAGCTGGGGAGAGCCAAGTGCCCTGTTCTCCCCAGTGATGTTGTTATTACTGTTAACTCTAAAACTCAATAAAAACGTTTAAACATAAACATACAAAAGGGGAAAAAATAAATAAATAAATAAATTCTCTGCTTTGATCTTTATCGAGGAGGATGTGGTTAGATACCCACACGGGATTAATCCTTTTATGGCGATGTCTCAGAGGAACTAAAGCTAATTAAAGTGAAAATAGAAGAACTAATAGAGCAAACTGACAACCTAAAGAGAACAAATCATTAAGTATTGAGATTCTGCTACTCTCTAGCCCTGATATAATTAGATCATTACTTGATGTGGGACAGAGTTTTATCCTTGTACTGTTAGAAATCTCAGTGGCTTTTAATACTCTAGCATTAAGTCTAGGTAGAAAGTTGAAATCCAGAACTTCCAGGGTAGCATTCTCAGAAATGCTCCTAATTCCAGTGTAGGATACCGGAGGCAGGCAGAGCTCCATAGACTCAATGTATAGATGAGACGATGGTGCAGGGAAGAGGGTTTTAGGTTTTTTAGGAGCTGAGCATCATTTTGGGGAAGGGGGCAGGGGCATTTTCCAAAAGGATGGGCTTCGTTTTAACCAGAGTGAAATGAATCTTTAAAAAGGAGATAGAACAGCCTTTAAAATAGAAGATGTACCTATGAAGGATACTAAGAGAACAGGGTATTTACGGCATCCCAGGAAAGTGGTTGTAATAAATGCTAAAATGAACCAGATGCATTTAAGTAAAGAGCAGAAAGATTCCAAATTAACCCTGTTAACTGGTAAGTAGGTTGTTAAAACAAATGAAAATCATTTTAAATGTCTGTATACAAATACTAGAAGAATAAAATAAGATGGAAGAATTACAGTGATTAGTGGATGAAGAGGTAGATATAACTGGCATCTCAGAGACCTGGTGGAAGGAGAATAACCAATGGGACATGTGATATCAAGATGCAAATTATATCGAAATGATGGGATGGATCAAATTGGTGGAGGGGTGGCACTATATATTAAAGAAGGCATTGAGTCAAACAGAATAAACATTCTGCAGGAAACAAAATCAATGTTGAATCTTTATGGACAGAAATTTCAGGTGAAAAAGGGGAATAAAATAGTAGTAAGGGTGTAATACAGTCCACCTGGCCAGAATGAACAGACAGACCATGAAATGCTAAAATAAATTAGAGAAGCTAACAGCAGCACAGTAATAGTGGGCGAATTCATATACCCCTGTATTGACTAAGTGGATGTCACATAAGGGACATGCTAGAGATGT
The DNA here is from genome assembly GCF_901001135.1 of Rhinatrema bivittatum. Lineage (NCBI taxonomy): Eukaryota > Metazoa > Chordata > Amphibia > Gymnophiona > Rhinatrematidae > Rhinatrema > Rhinatrema bivittatum. Next base: position 272,249,344 of record NC_042620.1, read on the forward strand.
AAAGTTCTTAGATGAAATAGATGAATGCTTCATGGAGCAGTTGGTACAAGAAACAACAAAAGGGAAAACTATTTTAGACCTAATCCTTAGTGGAAAGCAGGATGTGGTGCGAGAGGTAACAGCGTTGGAGCCACTTGGCAACAGTGGTCACAACATGATCAAATCTGATTTAATAACTGGAGGGAATTCACTAAAGAAATCTTCTGCGACACAAAATCGGTGGACAAGTGGGTCCAGGGTTCCATGGGGGGCCAGCAATGGCTGTAACAGCCCCCAGACCCCAGGGCTGCCAACGGTTTCTGCTGTGCGCAGGTGGGACAAGAGTCCACATAGGCTCGGACATTGCGTCACATTTGGGGCCACCAATAGTAGCGTTGAAGAGGAGTGAGAGTCCGAGCCCGACCAGGGTGAACTGCCACACGGGAGTCGTGGGACCATTCCAACACCTTGTTTCGGCGCCTCTTCCCTGGAGGAACAGTCTGGGAGATGGACAGAAGAATTCGTGCTTGATCTGTGATGTGCTTTGATGAAGATCCTTTGGCAGAAAGGAGTGAGATAGGGCATCAGCCCGAGCATTCTTGTCTGCTGGACTATACCTCAAGTTGAAATTGAAGCAGGTGAAGAAGAGGGACCAGCAGGCCTGTTGGGCATTCAGAAGTTAGGCATGTTGCAGGTGTTCGAGATTTTAATGATCAGTGTAGATCGTGAACCGGTGTTGTGCGCCCTCCAGCTACTGGCGCCATTCCTCAAGGGCTAGCTTGATAGCGAGGCGTTCTCTGTCACCTATTCCGTAGTTACATTCAGCAGCAGAGAACTCCCGGGAAAAGAAAGAACACGGATGCAGAGTGCCTTTAGGAGAGTACTGACTCAATACGGCCCCAGCTCCTACTGAGGATACATCCATCTTCAGGATGAAGGGGGCGATTAGGGTCCGAATGGTGCAAGCAGGGTTCCTGTAGAAATGCTTCCTTTAGGTCCTGAAAGGCTGCCACGGCCTTGGGGGTCCAATTCTTTTTATTGGCTCCCTTGCGTGTGAGGGCTGTAAGGGGAGCTGCAATCGGGGAATAATTAGGTATGCAATGTTGGTAACAATTTGCGAACCCCAAAAATCTTTGGAGATCCTGCAGTCCAGTTGGTTGAGGCCAGTCACAGATGCTCTCTAGTTTGTTTGGATCCATGGAGAAACCACGGCTGGAAACTATAAGACTCTCTTTTTCGAACAGGCATTTGTCCACTTGGCATATAGGTGATGCTCCCGGAGACACTGCAGAACTTGGTGGACATCACGGCGATGAGATGGAAGGGTTACTGATAAAATGAGGAAATGGTTAGGAAAAAAACTGAAAAAAGCAGCAGCAAAGGTTAAGAATCTACATCAAGCATGGACAATGTTTAAAAACAACATCTTGGAAGCCCAGATCAGATGTACTCTATGCATTAGAAAAGATGGAAGGAAGGCTAAACCATAGTTAAAAGGTAATGTGAAAGCAGATATAATAGCTAAAAGAGCATCTTTCAAAAAATACATGGGCCTTTGCCCCATGCCCAGGCGCCGAGGGTGGATTCCTATCTACGGCCCGACCAGGTATAACTCCGGCGGTGCATTAGGGCCTCCTGCCCGACTCGCACCCCCGTCAGTCCTTTTCCTCATTCAAGGCAAGCAGTCTCCCAGCTCACTGATCACACAGTCTGAGCGAGGGGAGGGGGAGAGCTGTCACAGCTGGATAACATCACAGCTCACTTTGTCCTCTTTGTTCCTGGCCAGCCTTAGCATCGTGTTGGACTTAACCAGATGTTAGCAACCGTGGTCCTAGCAATGTGCTCCAGCGTTTTCCAGCCATCTTGAGGACTGTAGCAGGCAAGGGACTGAGAGGCTGCACGTGGCTGAGGCAGGGACGCTTGCTGAGGCAGAGCTGCTTCATGTGGCTGAGGCAGTCGGTCAGTGTTGCCATCAACACTGCAACTTTTACTTTGGCTGGAAAAGAGGCAGGATGGTCTGAGACAAGCATTACCACCCCCCCCTCCCTCCCACAATGAACATGGCAGAGTCTGTGCAGGAACACAGTCTGCATTTGGGAGATCAGCTATGAAATGGTTCCAACAGCAACCCCCGCAGGGATGGGCTGGGCTACATCACAGCTTGGGAGAAAGGGGAGACAGCTGGCCAGCTGTGGCAGAGGGGAGCACATCAATGAGAGACAAGGAATTGATATAGAGGTGAACCAAGAGGGAAGTACCAAAAACAACCAGGGAAGCTGCCTGGGAGAAAGCCCTCCTAATGGGAATGCTCACAGACCCAACATGTAGCGAGGGATGCACAGATTACATCAGCAAAAGCAGCAGGCTGGCAGCAGGATACTCCCATGGGGGCATTGGCTTCTACAAACACATACCAAAACCCACATGGAAGCGCATAGACGCAAGGCTTCCAGGGTACTTTTGACAGCAACAATCCAGAAGAGCCTTAATCTTACCAGCTGCTAAATATACACTCATCCTCCACTTTATAATCACTTCATTTCTTATAGCTAATGCCTTCCTTGTTGTTCCAGCAATTATCTCCAGAATGAATGACTGACTATTGAGCTGTCTTCCATCACTGACTCAGCAATGGTGTTTACAGTACAACCTCATGAGAATGATTATTTGAAATGTCATCACACCGTTAAAGTTGGTTTACCCTAATGAAAGCTTCACTCTTCTCCCTGACTGGAAGAAAACTGCAACCTACATTTATAAGGATCTGTTGCTGAGTTCTCCCTCAGGCTTGCGGGTAGCACTGTGGGCCACCTTGATTAGCCATCAGAGCTCCTCGTTTCCTGCACAAACTTGAATATGTTGTGTCCGTCGGTGCCCGACGCCCTCTCTCCGCCATCCTTACCTCTCTGGTGCCTCCCTCTCCGACCGCGGGAAAATTGGCTGCCACGGCGTCCTTTTGCCGCAAGTCTTCGGGCGTTCCCGGACCGGCTTGACGCTGCTATCCACCATGTTTCTGGAGGCCTAGGGGCACGCGTGGCGCAGCCCTGACTAAAGTACCGGCAATGGCGCAAACCTCGGGGGCGTCCCCCGCGACATATATTTAAGCTCTCAGTATTTGCTAACACATCGAGTTAGGAAGGGTTTTGCTACCTAAGCTACTCTGCCTCCTCGGACTTACCAGAGGTACCCGCTCCTCAGGGGCCTCACTCCTTTGTTTTTCAGGTGACAGTCTGGAACCGGTACTCGCTCCTCAAGAGCCCTTGTTCCCAGACTTGCTTCATATACTCTTCTGCCTGAAGTCATCACTACCAACTATATCAGCTACTTCAGTGAGTTACCATCGTTCTCTCTGAGCTTTCCCTGGAACCAGGTACTCGCTCCTCGAGGACCTATACATTTCAGCGCCTGGGCTTTATTAGGACATTGTGTGAATGTTACCATCTGCATACCCTGCCTATTCACTATATCTCAATTTCTCTACAGCTCAGCCTCCAGGGATCGCTGTTCCAGTATCTGAGGGACTACAGCCCAGCCAGGCTTTCCAGCTCACTACTGCCATCTCTGGTAGTTCAATATATTGTTTAATAAAAGAACTATCTGTGTGTCTCCAAACTCTGAGCCTGATTGGTGGTCCCTCTCGGGATCTTCCCCCCCCCCAGGGGCGTGATCATCTGCCACTGGCCCAAGGATCCACCCACAACTATCCCTAACTATAACAGATTGCTATACAATGCAGAATGTTAACTCCGAATGATAACAGATTGTTAACTCCCTAGCAGATTCACAACAGATTGCTAACTCCTATCTGATTGCTCCTCCCATCAGATAGCGGTTTGATAGCAGATTCTGAACAGATTGCTAACTCCATGGATCCGGCACAGCTCAGTACTTTGCAGGCCATACCGGGCCCGGCCCAGCGCATTGTGGAGCAGCAAGACGCCTTGGAGAAACCTACAGCAGCATTTCATCAGCTACACACACCGAAGGTTCAAGGCACAGCCTCCAACCAAGGCGGCCAGTCACCGGAGGTAACTTTACAGACTGTTGTACCACTGGCGGCTCCAATCCACTTTTCCGGAGAAATCCAGAAGACCCGGGGCTTTTTGAACCAGTGCTGCATGCACTTTGCCTTACAGCCGTCTCTATTTCCTACAGATCTCTCCAAGACTACCTACATCCTTTCATACCTGGATGGTAGAGCCTTGTCTTGGGCATCCACCTTGTGGGAATGCAAGGACTCAATTTTGCAGGACATAGAAGGATTTATGGACTTGTTTAAATCTGTTTTTGATGACCCTGCTCGAACTTCTGTTGCCGGTTCTGCATTAGTGGATTTGAAGCAAGGCAGCAGATCATTGGCTGAATTTGCCAGAGTTCAAAACTCTTGCGGCAGAACTTTGCTGGGACCCCAGATGTCTCAAGACTCTCTTCTGCAGAGGCCTGGATAACCATTTGAAGGACAGGCTGGCCGCTCGCCAAACACCTGACTCCCTGGATGAATTAATAGCCTTAGCTACTCGGATTGATCTACGACTCCGGGACAAAGTGAAGGAACTCCGGCTTAGGGTGGTATCTAGGTTGAAACAGGTCAGTGCTGCCTCTACACCTCGGATGGTTCCAGTAACCCCTGCTGCTGATACAGATGAACCTATGCAACTTGGTCGTGGACACTTGACTACCAAAGAGACAAGATTTCGGAAGAAGAGTGGCCTTTGCATGTACTGTGGTCAGCCCGGCCACGATGTCTCTACATGCTCTATTCGTTCGAAAGCACGAACGGGCCAAAGTCCTACAGGAGAACTATTTTTAGGCCTTACTGCGCCCTCTCCTTCGCTCTCTCTCCCAGTCTCCTTGACCTATGGACCAGTTACGGTTCAGACTCCTGCCCTGGTGGATTCGGGGGCAGGAGGCAACTTCATTCTCAGAAGTCTAGTGGAATATTTGAGGATTCCCTTCATCAAGTTGAAAAACCCACTACGATTATCCTCCATTCATGGAGAGCCCTTACCGGGAGATGTTACTTGCCAACCTGAATCAGTTACTCTCCACACAGGAGCTCTTCATACGGAATCGCTCTCCTTCTTCGTACTGGAAAAAGCAGTGCACACTATCGTCCTGGGGTTACCTTGGTTGCAAGTACACCAACCCCAATTCGACTGGGCATCTCTGGATCTCTCCCACTGGGCCCAGAATGTCATGGGAAATGCCTTACGGAGATATCATCTATTAATGCCTGACCTGTGTCTCTAGCAGTACCGGGATTGCCGTTCCAGTGCACCCCCTTCGGGGATATCTTCTCCAAAGAAGTAGTTGATATTCTTCCTCCACTGGAGTCCTATGACTGTGCCATAAGACAGAAGTCTAAAGCTGAGCCTCCGAAAGGACAGGTGAACATTCTTACAGCTTTTGAGAATAAGGCAACGTCGTGAAATATGGGAAAAAATCTCCAGAAGGGCTTTACTCAACCATCAGAGTCGCCAGTCGGTGTGGACATTTGCCTTAGGGAAAAAGAAGACAATGCAATAACCAGCGAATGTTCTTCAATACCTCGAGACAAAGACAATGTATAACCAGCGAACGTTCTTCAATACCTCGAGACGAGGACAGTGTACTAACCAGTGAATGTTCTTCAATATATCAGGACGAAGATGATTCAACTCTTAATGAACTATCTTCTATTTCTCAAGACTCACTGATCTTCAGTACAGAAGATGAAATAGAACTTAAAATCACAGAGATTCTGGATGTTCGTAAAAGAAGCAAGACTTTTGAATACCTTCTAAAGTGGGAAGGTTTTGGCCCCAAAGTGATCTCTTGGGAGCCTCAGACCAAAATCCTGGACAAAGAGATGCTTCGTCAATTCCACCTTGCGCATCCTTCAAAACCTAAGCCTGGTACCCAAAGAGCAAGTCGCCCTTGAAGGGGGGTACTGTTGTGTCCGTCGGTGCCCCCTCTCTCCGCCCTCCTTACCTCTCTGTTGCCTCTCTCTCCGACCGCGGGAAGATTGGCTGCTGCGGCGTCCTTTTGCGGCAAGTCTTCGGGCGTTCCCGGACCGGCTCTATGCTGCTATCCGCCATATTCCTGGAGGCCTAGGGGCGCGCACATGGCGTGGCCCCGACTGAAGTACTGGCAATGGCGCGAACCTCGGGGGCGTCCCCCGAAGATGATGTCACCCGTGACAGATATTTAAGGTCTCCATTTCCTAGCGTGTAGCCAGATGGACTCAGGACCAATGGGATGTACAAAAGCTACTCCCGAACAGGGCGGGAGGCTGCCCATGGCCCACTTAATACTGTCCTTGCAAAGGTTGTGTCCTCCCAGGCCTGGACATCCAGGCAGTAGAACCTGGAGAAGGTGTGTATGGAGGACCACATCGCTGCTCGACAGATCACAGCATCTTGGTTTCTGCCCAGGACATTGCCTGGGCCCTTGATGAATGGGCCTTAACTTGCAGAGGTAGGGGCTTCCCTGCCTCTACATAGGCCGCCTTGATTACTTCTTTGATCCAGCGGGCTATGGTTGCCTGCGAGGCCGCTTACCCCTGTTTCTTCCCGCTGTGAAGGACGAATAGGTGGTCCATCCATCGCACAGATTCCAATCTTTCCAGGTATCGGACTAGGAGTCTGCCAACATTTAGATGGCGAAGAAGGCATGAGCCTTCCAAGTGCTTATGTTCGTCTGGAGATGGCAGCGAGATGGTTTGGTTTAGATAAAACTGAGAAACCACTTTCAGTAGGAAGGAGGGACAGTGTGTAGCTGTATGGCTCCCGGTGTGAACATGAGGAACGGTTCCCAACAGGATAGCGCTTGAAGTTCGGAGATGCAACGGGCTGAACATATTGCCACTAGGAATGCAGTCTTCAAGGTCAGGAGAAGTAGTGACGGACCGCATGTTGGTTTGAAGCAAGTTCCCACTAGGAAGTCTAGTACTAGATTGAGATTCCATAGGGGCACCGGCCACTTTAAGGGTGGTCGGATTTGTTTAACCCCTCTCAGGAAGTGGGAAACATCTGGATGGGTTGATAGACTGATGCCGTCCACTTTGGCTCTGAAGCAGGCCAGCTTAGCCACCTGAACCTTGAGGGAGTTGAGAGACAACCCCTTCTTCAAGACATCCTGCAGAAATTCCAGGATCATGGGAATTTTGACTGTCCGCAGGAGAATCTCACGGTCCTCACACCAGGCTTCAAATACTCTCTATATTCATATGTAAGCTAGTGATGTGGAGAATTTGCATGCTTGAAGCAAGGAGTCAATCACTGCCTTAGAGTATCTGCTCTTCTTCAGCTGAGTCCTCTGAAGGGCCAGACTGTAAGAGAGAATAGAGTCGGATCTTCGAGGAGGATCGGTCCTTGCCGGAGGAGGTCCCTGTGTGGGGGTAGGCACAGAGGGTTCCCCGCATGAAGTCTTCGCATGTCTATGTACCATGGCCGTCTATCTTGTTCTATCTTGCGGATGATCCTGCCCAGCAGTGGCCATGGGGGAAACGCATACAGCAGGTCTTCCTGTGGCCAGGTCTGGATGAGGGAGTCTATTCCCCGGGATTGCGGTTCTCGCCTGCGGCTGAAGAACTTGGGAACTTGGGCATTGGACCGGGTTGCCAGTAGATCCATGGCTGGGGTTCCCCAGCGGTTTACTGTCAACTGGAAGGCTGTGGTCGACAGCGTCCATTCCCCTGGGTCTAAGCTCTCTCTGCTGAGGTAGTCCACAGAGACGTTGTCTTTTCCCGCGATGTGGGAGGCCGAAATCCCTTGCAGGTTTATTTCCACCCATGCCATGAGGAAGTCTATCTCCAGGGACACCTGTTGGCTTCTGGTTCCTCCCGGCGGCTGATGTAGGCAACGGTTGTGGCGTTGGCCGCCATGACTCTGACAGACTCGCCCCGGAGTCTGTGGCCGAATCGTAGACAGGCTAGTCTGACTGCTCGGGCTTCCAGGCGGTTTATGTTCTATCCCGCCTCTTCCTTGTCCCATTGCCCCTGGGCTGTCAGTTTCTGACAGTGGGCTCCCCACCCTTGCAGGCTCACATCCATGGTGAGCAAGATCCAGTTCGGTGGGGATAGGTTTACTCCTTTGCTCAGGTGATCTTCCTCAAGCCACCATTGGAGCTGGGTCCAAACCTCTGCTGGTAGCTGGAGGTGAATGGAGTAATTCTGGGACGTTGGGTTCCATCGTGACAGTAGGGAACATTGTAGTGGGCACATGTGGGCCCTTGCCCATGGAACGACTTCCAAGGTTGACGTCATGAGGCCGAGAATTTGGATGTAGTCCCATACCTTGGGGCAAGCATAGCTCAACAGTTTTCGCAGCTGACCCATCAGCTTCCTCTCCTCGGAGGGGGAAGGACAACCTTGTCCTGCTTGGTGTCGAACCGGACTCCCAGGTACTCTAGTGATTGGAAGGGCTGCAGGCAGCTCTTGCCTGTGTTGATGACCCACTCGTGTTTCTGCAGCAGATTCTTGACTCTGGTGGTTGCCTGGTGACTATCCTCTGGAGATTTTGCCCTGATCAGCCAATCATCCAGGTAAGGATGTACGAGGATTCCTTCTTTCCTCAGTGTTGCTGCCACTGCCACCATGATTTTGGTGAAGGTCCGAGGGGCGGTAGCTAGGCCGAAGGGTAGTGCCCGGAACTGGTAATGATGGTCCAGTATTGCAAAGCGCAGGAAGCGCTGGTGGTCGTGATGGACCGGGATGTGGAGATAGGCTTTGGATAGATCCAGTGAGGTCAGGAATTCTCCCGGCTGTACTGCCCTTATGACTGAGCGTAGGGTTTCCATTACCCTCAGGTAATGATTGATGGTCTTGAGGTCCAGGATGGGCCGGAACGTTTCTTCCTTCTTGGGAATGATAAAATAGATGGAATAGTGACCAGTATTTTGATGGTGCGCGGGCACCGGGGTTATTGCCTTTAGGCCGAGTAGTCTTGCCAGTGTGGTATCCACTGCCATCCTCTTGGAGTGGGAGTGGCATGGTGATCTCACAAATTTGTCTGGAGGGATGCTGTGGAAGTCCAGATAGTATCCATCTCGAATGATGGTTAGGACTCGCTTGTCCGAGGTTATCTTGACCCATCTTTTGTAGAAGAGGGTAAGTCTGCCCCCTATGTCTTCTTCCTTTGTCTCACACACACAATCAGTGGTTCTCAGCCCCACGTGCACACACAGGCAGTAATTCACACCCACACACATTCAACCCCCACATACACACACACAGTCAGCCCCCACATACACACACACAGTCAGCCCCCAATATATACACATACCATCAGTCATCCCCCCACACATGTACTCACTCCCTCATACATAGTTAACCCACACACACAGAGTCAACCCCCACATACACATGCACTCACCCCCCCACCCACACACAGTCATACACACACAAGCAATCACCCCCTACATACACACAAGCAATCACCTCCCACAAGCAGTCAGCCCCCCTACAAAAACACACACAGTTACCCCCCACTCACAAGTATTTTCCACCCCACCACTCAGAATCTCATCCAGCCACACACAAACACACAGGGCCTGGGCCCCGTTTTCAGCCCCCAGCAGGATGGGGTCTGCTGGCGGTCTTCGTGTCCTTCTCTTCTCTTCAGCCACCAGCGGGATGGGGTCTGCTGGCAGCCATCACATCCTCTTCCATTTTTGGCCACCAGCGAGATGGGGGTCCGTTGGCAGTCTCTGCTTCTTCCTGCTCTCTTCTGCCACCAGCAGGATGGGATCAACTGGCAGCCTCTGCGTCTTCTTGCTCTCTTCTGCCTCCAGAGGAATGGGATCCGTTGGCAGCCTCTGCGTCTTCCTGCTCTCTTCTGCCACCAGAGGAATGGGGTACATTGGCAGCCTCTGCGTCTTTCTGCTCTCTTCTGCCACCAGAGGGATGGGGTCCTTTGACAGCCTCCACATCTTTTCTTGCTATCTTTCTCTTCAGCTACCGCAGGACAGGCTCCACAGAGAATTTGCCAAGTTGTGGGGTGGGCAGTGGTATGAATCGCTTTTATCCGAACGTCATCTCCTGCTGCCATGGGGCTGATCTCGCGGTAAGAGCTGCAAGACTGGCCCCGAGGCACCAAGAGATGACGTTTGGATAAACACGACTCCTGCTGCCTGGGAGGTGTGTAGGGAAGTGTGATGCCGCAAATCAGATCAGGTAGGGGTTTGGTTTACCCCCGCCCAATCCGATCCCTGCACGAAGGAGTAAAAGCCATGCACAGCCACAAAGAAAAGTTGTGCACAGCTTAGAGGGAACAGTGTTCAGGAAATTCTAACTTACTTGGTTTTCCAGTATCTTTTGAAGATAATTCCCGCCAAACCATGTGCTGCTGAGTGACTGTCATCTTTCCCCAGTGTTCTAGTTTAGAAACTCTCAATCTCATTTTTAAAAGTTAATGCCAGCAGCTTGGTTCCACTCTGGTTAAGATGGAGCTCACCCCATCAGAATGTTCCCCAATTCCTAGCAAATCAAAAACCACCTTTCCTGCACCATCATCTTATCTATTTATTGAAACTCTGGAGCTCAGCCTGCCTCTGGGTTCCTACACGTGGAACGAGTTTGCATTTCTGAGAATGCAATCCTAGAGGTTTTGGATTTTAATTCCCTACTTAAAAGTCTAAATTTATCCTCCAGAACCTCCCTTCTGCACCTTTCTATGTCATTCATACCCACATGTAACACAACAGCTGGCTTCTCCCTAGCACTCTAAAATCTTATCTAGGTGGCATCTGAGGTTTGCTACCTTCGCACCAGGCAGGCAAGATACCAAGCAATCCTCATGCCCAGCAGCCACCAGCTATCTACTTTCCTAACGACTGAATCACCCACAACGGCTGTCCTAACCCTTCAGTTCTGGGCACAGATCCCTGGAGATACATCTCAGTGCAAAAGGATAAGGCAGCACCTAGAAGGTTATATCTCCTGCTGACTGACAGGTGCTGGTCATGAGCAAAGACCCTCAAAATCTACTGACTGAAAATAAATTGACAGTAGCTGACCTGGGCAGAAGCCTTCAAAATCAAGTGAATGATTTAACAGATGCTGGCATCATGTAGACACCGAACAATAGAATTTGCACTTAAAAACTATCAATATCTCTTTACTATATTTTCAGAGAAAACAGTCTATTTATGAAAGGTGGGCCATCATAGCACCCCATGGATACTGAACTTTTTATTTTCAGTGTTATCATCACTGACAGGTCACAGATAATCATCGATCCAATGTTCATTCAAATTTCTTTTTTAGATTTGTTTCATATACTTATAAAAATCAAGACGCATACTTCCCATTCATTGTGCCCTGCCTGCATATAGAAAAAAATTCTAAAAAAATTTGAATGAACATTGGACCGATGATTATCTATAACCTGTCAGCAATGAAAACACTGAAAATAAAAAGTTCAGTATCCAAGGGATGTTATGATGCTTCACCCTTCATATATAATTAATTGACAGTTTTCTCTGAAAATAATGTAAAGAGATATTGACAGTTTTGAGTGCAAATACTATTGTTCTGTAAAACCTTTTTTTGCCATTAATGGTTCTGTACGCCTGCATTTATTTTGGACTGTTTTCATGTGACTATGTAGGCATCCTCAGAACCCACCAAGGTGCTGACCCCAGCAGACACCCGAAAAAACCTGATGACTAGCAGGTGCTGGCTCCATGCAGACATCCTCAGAAATCACTGGCAGGATCTATGCCAGACAAACACTTTCAGAATCTTACTAATGATAGGGGGATAATCCCAAGCAGACATCCTCAAAACCTGCTAACAAATGCTGACCACATCCAGATACCCTCTTCCCTGACTGAAAAAAGCTGACCCTAGGCAAACAGTCTCAGAACCTGCTGACTGATGGACAGGTGCTGATTAGGGACAGAAGATAGGAAGTGCCATACCTTTCCTGGTCGGAACTCTGGGAAGAGGTCAGTGACACTAGGCAGCTGCTTAGTGGCATCTCTCTGCATGATTCCTGCCAGAGGTAGTGTCAGTTTTCCTTCCTTCAACTGATCCTGTCTTGATTCTTGTGACCCCATCTCAGACTCAGAATCAGAGGAGCTGCTGAAGTCTACTTTTTCAGAAACAGCCAAGGAAGGAGCAATGATGGAGGGCAAGATAATTCCATCTCCATCTTCGGAATCTACAAAAGAATAAACTCGAGTCATTTTTAAATACAGCCCCTTATCATCAAACGCAATTAATATCAGAAAAAGATTATGTTGGGCCAGCCTGGTGGCTTAGTGGCTATGCACAGCATGGGCCATGCAGAAAATCTAGTTCAATCCCAGATTTTGGTCTCCAACACCCTGAGTCGGCTTGCTACTTGGGAAGTTATTTTGCTTAATTGTGCCTTTGTAGTTTATTTCTTTCTATTTGAGAGTGTGATAAAACTGTTTCCTCATTTTATTTATTTATCCATCCGGGGGTGGGGCTGCAAGCGTGGTTCCGGTCCGGGGACATTTCGGGGGGGTGGCCGAGGCCACCGAAAGTGCTCCCGGGCCGGGGAATCGTGCAGCCGGGGCAGGCGTAACTCTTCAAAAAAAGGTAGGTGGGGTTTAGATAGGGCTGGCGGGGTGGGATAGGTAGGGGGAAGGTGCAGGGGGGTGGAAAGAAAGTTCCCTCGGAGGGAACGGAGGCAGGCTGCGCGGCTCGGCGCGTGCAGGCTGCCGATTTTGCACAGCCTTGCGTGCGCCGACCCCGGATTTTAAAGGATACGCGCGTATCTATTAAAATCCGGCGTACTCTTGTTCGTGCCTGGTGCGCGAACAAAAGTACATGCGGGCGTACTTTATTAAAATCTACCCCTTAGTTTTTGGGTACTTGCCAGGTTCTTATGGTCTGGATTGGCCACTGTTGGAAACAGGATGCTGGGCTTGATGGACCCTTGGTCTGACCCAGTATGGCATGTTCTTATGTGCTCTATGCGTTACAGTGCATTTGCCCTTTAGTATACATCAGGCGCACTAGTAGAAGTACTCATATTCACCTATGTGAATATCGTAGTAGGATTAACAATTCCACCTCTAATATGCCTTTGGTCAGGCATAGTTTACGGACGGCTACGCGCGTATCTTATAAAATACGGCATACTTTTGTTCGCGCCTGGTGTGCGAACAAAAGTATGCACACGCACTGTGTTTTAAAATGTACCCCCATTTAATGCTTTAATGGATATTGAAAGATGTAATCTTGAAAATATGAATAAAGAAAATTAAAAAAAAAAAATGTACCCCCCATAGTGTATGATTAGTAGTTATTCCGCCAACACTTTTTTTTTTAATCGCAGTGTCACCCAGGTTCCAGTTAGACTGCAAAGAAATGCCAACATGCATGGCAGACACCTGACCTCATATACCCTTGGTTATTGTTCACATCTATATAGATTTTGAACAGTATAATTCTCTATATATTTTATGTTCTAGTTGAGATTCAACAGATCTTTTCAAGTATGAGATATATATCCAGTTTGGTGATATTGCTTTCATTGCCACCATTTTAACTAATGTTGAGTTGTACAACTAATGTTTGCTCTATATGTCCCTGATGCAGTATTTCTATGAAATACTCACCTGACAATGAGCACACTTGGCATCTTCTGCTATATTTGATGGTCAAATTAATGAATGAGTGAGTTTAAACAGTGTACCTTTATTAGTAACTATATACAAGTTTTATCTCAATACTATTAGAGAATCATTGAACTGATTTGTATGGACATTTCACCTTTTGGGTTAGTTTGGTTTTAAAGGAAAACAAGGAACACAGAGCTAGGAGGATAGAACAGATCGTCCAAGCCTACAACATCACTTGCAGGCTGGAGGAGCACTCAGCAACGGATCCTTACAGTACCACCACGCCCCTTTAGGGCAAGCCTCCAGACAGCCCCTTGTATTTATTATCAAGAAATTTCTTCAAAAGATGAGCATGAAGATCTTGATTATTTATTATTTATTGTATTGAATTGTAGCACCAGTTTTATTATTTTACAGCTTTAGCATTTTCTATTTTTTCTTGATTGTAAACCGTTGTGCGGCATGTTCCAAACTACGGTATATAAAAGTTTTATAAATAAATAAATAAAGATTGTTATCCTTTGCTACTAATCTCTGAACTCTTTGATACACTCCAGAATGCCCAGGTTTTCACCAAGCTGGATTTGCGGGGGACAACAACCTCATCTGAATCTAACAGAGTGATGAGTGGAAGGCTGCCTTCAATATCAGAGATGGGCACTACAAGTACACAGTCTCGCCCTTTGGACTGTGTAATATTCCCGCTGTATTCCAAGCCTTTGTCAATGTTATTTTATTAGATCTCCTCTCTCAGTATGTAGTGACCTATCTTGACGACATATTGATTTTCTCCTCAGACCTGGCCATCCATAGTGGAGGTCCTTTCTGGTCTTTGCCACCACCAGCTTTATGCCAAGTTTGAGAAATGTGTGTTTGAACAGAAGCAAGGCGTCTTTTTGGGATACATAATTTCGGTTCAAGGGTTTGAGATGGATCCAGATAAAATAACTACTATTCTTAACTGGCCTACACTTGTGGGTCTTTGGATTCTTCCTGTATCCAGGAGGTTCTAGACATACTGTTGTTGTCAGGGTTTACTTATCAGGATCCCTGCTTGTTCTGTTTTCTGTGATGCAGCGTTTTGGGGGGGTGGTGGTGGTGGTAAACACGTGCACATCAAATTTGATATGCTCAGGCTGGGGAAATCGCAAGGTTAGGACTGTTCAGCTTGGAGAAGAGACAGCTGAGAGGGGGATATGATAGAGATGTTTAAAATCATGAGAGGTCTAGAACAGGTAGATGTGAATCGGTTATTTACTCTTTCGGATAATAGAAGGACTAGGGGGCATGCCATGAAGTTAGCAAGTAGCATGTTTAAAACTAACTGGAGAAAGTTCTTTTTCATTCAATGCACTACCAGTGGCGAAACGAACGATTCCCAGTTGGATATCGCAATGTATTCAATTCTGCTACAACAAGATAGACATTCAGCTCTAACAAAAGCCAAATGCTCATCAACTGCAAGCGGTCTCCACCTCGGTGACCCACCTGCGACATATTCAGCCTAGAGATATCTGCAGGCTGCCACCTGGTCATCTCTCCATACCTTCACATCCCATTACTGTCTGGACCAGCGAACATCTGAGGATGCCAAACTGGGACAAGCAGTTTAAAGAATTTCGCCATGTAAACATTCCAGGTGGGCTGTCCACAGTTGCAAGGTCACACTCGAGCAGAAATGACACCACTACATAATCCCTCGCTTGACCGGGAGCTTGGGACTCCCATGACAGCATGGTTAATTCAGTCCTGCTATCGACGGGAAAAAGCAAGTTTGCTTACTGTAAACGGTGTTTCCGTAGATAGCAGGATGAATTAGCCATGCTGACCCACCCGCCTCCCTGGATGGCCTTCCCTTACTGCTATGTGTAGACTGAGGAGACTCTGCCTTCCTGCGTGGGAACACACACGCAGCTGCACCGAGCTAAACTCTGTAACAGCTTAGTGAAGCTCTGTCTCCAATGCCTGACGGACAGTCCCATGACAGAATGGCTAATTCATCCTGCTATCTACGGAAACACTGTTTACAGGAAGCAAACTTGCTTTTCTCTGTCTTCCTGCCATATCAAAAGATGTAGAATCCCCAGAAAAGTCCATCTAACTTTTGTCTGTAAGCAGGCATTTCAGTTGATAATTAGTTCGCAGGTTGAAATGCTTAATTAAAATTAAAGAAGATTTTGCAGAACTCCAAGTAGCTGAGAGAGTCGACAACTGCTCAGCTCTGTGTCATCACCAGAAGTCTCCCAACACTCTTAAGATACCATTTTCATTTCATATTTCTTTGCTAAAGCTGGCTATGCCAAATTCTTTCAATAGGCAAGGAATGCCTCTGGATCCAGTTCTAGTTGATGGCGAACTGAATTGTAGATGGAGGAAATTCTGAAGTCTAGAGTGTCCCATAACAAAGTAAATGTAAACACGATATCACCTCTAGTAAATATTCTATTGATTTTCCTAAACACTTTTCAAAAAGGAAAAAATCCCTCAACATTGAAAAACTATCTATAAAGTCCAAATATTTATCCACAAAAAGGAAAAAATTTTGGGGGGAAGAAGAGGAAGGTTTCATACAATTTCATATCATCGCATCCAGCAATGTATGGCAATTTTTAATCATAAACCGACCTCCTCCAACCCATGAATGTTTTTTCTAGAGGTGATATCGTGTTTACATTTCCATGGTATTCATATCCCTCAAAAAAATAGTTGTGCATTGTGTTTGTGGTCCATAACAAAGTAAAGCACTTGGTACACT
Source organism: Rhinatrema bivittatum (assembly GCF_901001135.1). Lineage (NCBI taxonomy): Eukaryota > Metazoa > Chordata > Amphibia > Gymnophiona > Rhinatrematidae > Rhinatrema > Rhinatrema bivittatum. The sequence continues at coordinate 272,265,653 of NC_042620.1, forward strand.
GGAAAGGATATGGCCAAATCAGCAGGGTCCATATTGGCCAGTGTTTGATGTAACAGCTGTCATCCACGAGTAATCGCGAAATGAGCAGCCTAGTGTCAGGAGCATCAAATCAAGGCCACCGACAGTGGAGGGACTTCTATCTAGGCCAGTCATTTTCCCTTCAGGTTGAGCCCCCCAGTGCATGAAGGCATGAGAAGCAGGGGGAGCCCCCAACTGAAACAAGGAGTGAGAGGCCTGGAACAGGACAAGAAGCAAGAGCAAACCACAAATCCAGAAACCCAGTAAGGAGAACAAGCACGAGCGCTGAATGAAGAATATGAGGATGAAGAAATCTTCCGAATGCAGGAACAGAGCCTGAATACAAGGACCAAGCTCTGGTAACTGATTGATGAGAATGTCTCAGTATTTTATTTATTTATTTATTTATGAGCTTTTTTATACCGACGTTCGTGAGGACATCACGCCGGTTTACATAATAACTGACAGAATGGAAAATACAAAAAACAGGGAGGGGGAAGGGGAGCAGGCGAGAAGAGAGGAGAGAAGCAACAGCAGAGTAGGAGAGCAGAGGGAATAAACGAGATAGGAACAAGTACCTCGGGGGAGGTACAGGTAAATAACTTATTATATAATCAATAGCAGAGCTTAACAGGAGTACAATAGCAACAATACGGACTGTACTTGGGGGTGAAAGAAAGGGGGAGGGGACAGCAGGGATAAGTTATTATATAATCAATAGCAGTGCTTAACAAGAGTACAATAACAACAATACAGACTGTACTTGGGGTGAAGGAAGGGGAGGGAACAGTAGAGGATGACTTAGTAAACAAAAAGGGCCACATTATATGTACAATAATTACAGTTTAACAATGATAAAATATAAAACCTTCACTGAAAATGCATTCTGAGAACAATTGGAGATTGAATGAGGAGGATTATATAAACAAATTCCCAATATACTATGCTGGCACAATCACAATACAATGATTCACAGTAAAACACGTTCCATAAATCCAATAACAGTTTCACAAAGATACAGAAAAACAGAAAACTTCACAGACTATACACTTTGAGGGCACTTGGGATCATAAGGCTATATTTGGTCTGGGTAAGCCAGTTTGAAGAGCCAGAGTATAAATGCAATATGTCACAAAATACCCGCTCCTTGTGAGGTAAAAAAATATGTATAGAAAAACTCTGTTATTTACCTCACTCTTGTAAAAAAAATGATTGGAATACGATGAGGAAGGTTTCATACATTTTCTGTGACATGCCCCCTTGGCCTTGTACACAGAATTTTATAAGTTGTAATCATAAATTGACCTCCATCCTACCTTAGCTTTTTTTACAATTTTTTTGAATACTTTTATGTGAAAAAAATGTGTTTGTGCACTTAAAATCGCAAAAAATTGCTCAATCTTTTTCAATTTATTAGTCCTTCGACACTCTAAATCACAGTTTTAAACTTTTTGCCGCTCTCCGCGTCTATGTAATAATGATTCTTAATGCTCTCGAAGTTGCTCAGAACTTCGACGCTCTCCGCGTCCAAACTTTAAACACCCTCAGCGATGGTTTATCACACTCACTCAGGAACAATGTATCACACTTCGCTTTTATGTCCCTTCAATAAAGTTACTTTGTAACTGCAATGCCTGATAGATTCAGATTATCATATGCCGCTTTCATATCCCTTCAATCAGGTTACTCTGTAACTAAAATGCCCGATCAACTTAGCTTTGTGATTCATCTCCCGACATGGCCACGTTTCGTTATAATCCACTTTCTTCATCAGGGGAACCTCTCCTCCTCTTCTTCACCGTCGGGACCTCTTGTATTATGCGGCTCTTGTATTATGCGGCAGCATTTTATGCTGGTATCTTCCCCGTTTCTTCTTGCCTTTTTAAACAAATCAACTGCTCCAAAATGCACCAATGAAGAGCAACTTTGTGTAGGTCCTTAAGTGTACGTCCAGTGACTCCTCACATATCTCAATACCGTAATAGCAGTTTCATTACATATATTCTTTTACAAACCAGAGGTAAAGAACTGACTTCATTTAAATCAATGATACCCACTCAGTCTCCTCGTTTAATTCCCCAGGGGTTGTAGTCTTCAGTTTGAAAATCCAACTTTGTTCGCGAAAGTTCAAATTTTTCTTCAAATCACCACCTTCCACCGAAGATCATCAAAAGTATGTCCCTTTTCTATGCAGTGCTCAACAATCGGGGCTTCAATCCTTTTTGTATTTAATCGCGATTTGTGTTCAATTAACCTAGTTTTCACTGCTCTAGAGGTCCGTCCTACATAATTTTTGGGGTAAGGGCACTGTATGACGTACACCACATTTTTAGACAAACAATTTGTCTCATGCCTTCTCTCAACCCTGTACTCGGATCTTCCCATTCTACTCCCTCCAAAGTCAATTTGCACATGTCGCACTTGTCACATTTACTGCGTCTGCCCTGGATTTCATTTCTGATCATCTTCCTGGCAACATCAGCATGTACTACCATATCTCATTTGTTAGGACACCTTGTGGTAGCTATCAGAGGAGTGTCCTTAAACACTTCATGTAAGGAGAGTACATGCTAATGTCTGTGTATCGATCTTATCACTGATGGAGTTGTCGTGCATTGGGGCAAAATACGTTAGTCTATCTTGATCCTTTTTATTTCGATATTCCAACAATTGTTCTCTGTCAGAGTATTTTGCCTTCTTATATGCTTGATTAATCACTTTTTTAGGATAACCCCTCACTTGAAACTTTTGTTTAAGCCACTGTGCTTGTTTCTCAAACTCCACATGTGGACGTTTCAAGTGAGGGGTTATCCTAAAAAATGGATACACACAAGGACCCCAACACGGCCGTGTTTCGCATCAGGGGGACCACAACTTCTAAGAGTCTATGAAAACAACAAAGATAAAGTAAATTCTGAGCAGGTAAGCAAACACAGTCACAAAGCAACAAATATTATTTGTACAAGGGAAGTCCAGGGAGGAAAATGCTAAACAAGAAGGACAAAGGAAAAGGGGAGGGGGGGGAGGAAGAGGGAAGGCGGGAAGGAAATGGAGGAAAGGAGGGGGAAGGAGAGAAAGGAGATGAAAGAAGAAGGAGGAGAAGGGAGAGTAGGAAAAATATGAAAAAAATATCTATAAAGATAATAACCTGTGAATGAAGGGCAATTCAGTACGAGGAAATGTAGATGGATCATATGTAGTTAGAAAGAATGTCAGGCTTGCAGGCCAGTGAATATGAAAAGAAGAGGAAATGGTAAGGGCTGAACGACAGAAAGCCATTCAAAGCTGTGCTTAAAACAAGGACATATTAAAAAAAAAATTACATTAAATTTTAAAAAAAGGTACCTGAGAAAGTTTAAAGATGGTACACGAAACTGTTGTGGGAATTGCTTGCTTAACTTTTCTTTTTTAGCTTTTGCCGCGTGTTGGGCGAACCCATCCGCGGAAATAAAGTAGTCAAACATGTGCACTACAAAACAGATGAAGTGATATGAAAGGATCGTTTCCAAAACAACAAAAGCAACAAATTGCAACATATTGTCAACTGAACAAAAAGATTGAGAAGAAGCGAAACGAAAAAGCCGATTCTAAAAAATGAAACACAATCTTGCTCACCTTACAGGCAGCAACTGGAACATTTGTCACAAGAAGTATATATTAAGGTTTGAAGGCATACATGCTAAAGCTAGAATAAAAGCAAGCAAGGAAAGTAGAAAGTTAAGCAGCAGCAAAAAATGAAGGTAAAAGAACTCAAAGAAAACCAAACAAACTGACCTCATTGTAAACATTCTTTTAGTAGAAAGTTTTTGATGGTCTGAACAGCAATGTAGCAATTCAGTATAGAACTGTCCGCGGCTAGATTAAATAGAAGAAAATATCGCGCCAAAAAATGGACACGTGATCGGGAGTAACCAATCGGGGTATACACAATATTATTCAACAAAAGTAAACATAAAGAAAAATAGAAATAAAAACGGTATACACAAAGTGTAGGCTTATGGTGTACATTCCAAAAAGTTTAAAAAATCAAGAATATAGAAATTAAGAAAAGTCCAGCTGGGACCAAAAAACGCTTAGTAGTGGGGTATACATATTGGTGCCAAAGGATGGAAAAAAGTTTAGAAATACACAACATGGCAGCCTCAGGAACAACGTACAGAGGCTGTTAAACCTACAAAAATTGCATTTAAAGATTTAACTAGCAGAAATAGACCAAAGGTGCAGTATGTCAGTAGGAGCTATAAGCAGAAAAAGAGGAGGGGGGGAAGGGTCGAGAGAAGGATGAGGGGAGGGAGGGGGAAGGGCAAAAGGGAAAAAAGAAGGGGAAAGGGGGAGGGAGGGGAAGGAAGGGGTGTGTGAAAAAAGAAGGGATAAAAGCAGGGAAATAAAGAGGAAGAAGTGAGAGGGGGAGGAAGGGGGAGGGGGAAGGGAGAGAAAGGGGGGTTGGGGAAGAGGCTAGGGAGAGGAGGGGTAAGGGAAGATAGGGAGAGGGAAAAAAAAGGAAGAAGGGGGGGAGGAAGTAGCTAGGATGATAGAGAAAGGGGAAGAGCTTAAAAGAAAGACGACCACTCAACCTCACGGTTAAGGCCCAGAGGGGTAAAAGAATTAAATTCAAAGATCCAACGCTCTTTTGTTCGAGTGAGAGCAAGAGAAACATTACTACCTCGTGTGGATAGCTGCAGTTGCTCAAGGACTAAATTTTAGATCTTCAATACTGTGATGGAGAGACTGCCAGTGATCAACCAAGGGGGCCTCAAGGCGGCTTGACTTAAGGCAAGACCGGTGTTCTATAATTCTGGATCGTACTTGGCGGGTAGTTTTACCCACATAAATCAAGGGACATGGGCACAGGATGACGTAAATTACGCCACTTGATGCACAGGTTGTACGCTGTTTCATGGTATAATGCTTAGAAGATACGGGGTGTGTAAAGTGACCACTAATGTTCATGGAATGTACACACACTGAGCAGTGGCCACACGGGGAGTGACCCCCGGAGGCAACATGATCAGTAGAAGCCAAAAGTTGAAGTAAATGAAAAGCGTGGAGAATCTTGAAAAATGGTATGTGGGTGAAGGATGTCCCAACGTGCTCTAATGATGGAAATGATGTCATGGCTATGTGGAGAGAAAGGCAAAATGCAAGTAAGCTGAGAAGTAGAGTCCTGATGACGTGGTATAAAGAGGAGGTCCTGGTTAATGTAAGGGGCACGTTTGTAAGCTCGTTTAACAATACGCTTAGGGTAACCACATTCTTGAAAATGCAGAGACATAATTTTTGCTTGTGTAATGTAATCCTGTCGGGTAGAGCAGATTCTCTGGAGGCGAAGAAATTGGCCTACTGGAATATTGTCCTGTAACAGGCGGGGACGATGGCTGGCGTATTGAAGGAGTGTATTGCGATCAGTTGGTTTGCGGTAGAGTGAAATACTGAAAGCCGAATCCTGGACCTTAATCATGATGTCAAGAAAAGGGATTTGTTCACGGTGTAGATGAAAATCAAACTGTAGATGAGGATTACAAGAGTTAAGCCAGTCATAAAAAAGAAAAAACTGGAACTCTGTTCCTGTCCATATTAAAAATACCTGCTCAGTATTTACTTTTCATAGACTCTTAGAAGTTGTGGTCCCCCTGACACAGCCCCTGATGCGAAACTCAGCCGTGTCGGGGTCCTTGTGTGTACCATTGTTTTATAAATGTATATCCAATACAAAAACTTTGTGACATATCTGTGATTGTATGCACTTACTGAAAAATTTACTGTAAATGATACTGACCAGTAAATAGTTTGCCACACATTATTTCTTTGTTGTATATTTAATTTATGTGTGTGCTGTTTACACTGCCTGTTTTGCATGGTTCTCTTGTTTACATCTTCCTCAGTGAAGACAAATCAATAAATTCATTTAGTATCTCTGTAATGACTTTGTCATTCCTAAGTGCCTCTTTTACCCCTTGATCATCTAATGACTCCCTTGCAGGCTTTTTACTTCAAATGCACAAAATTAACTGCCAGAGCAAGAACTTGAAAATCCTCTCACTCACTTGAACCAGTATGTCCTTTTTCATCTTCTTTCCGGCCGCTTACTGGAGGAGGGGGAGGAGGAGGCATGAGCTTAGAGTCAATATCCTCACAGTCAGCATCATAATCATCATCATCATCATCTAAAAATAAGGATACCAAAGAATTCAGGTCAAATCCAAGAGAGCATTATGAGACATAAAATGCAAGACAACCACACTGCCACAGCATCTACTGCTGAACCTTACACACAAAGTTGCTTACCTGTAATTGCTGTTCTCCGTGGAGAGCAGGATAAGCAGACATACATGTGGGTGATGTCATCTGATAGCACAGAGTACGGAACATTTACTAGCTTGAGCTAGAAAGGTCTAGAAGGCTTATTTGCATTTGGCACTAAAAAGTTGTGCACTGCAACTCGCCCTCAAGTCATATATCAGAATTTGCAAAAAAAACCCTTTGAACTTCAAAGGGAGGAGGGACGGTGTGTGAGACAGATTATCTTGTTGTCCACAGAGAACACCAGCAACTTTGTTTTCTCCATGGATATGCAGGATAAATCAGTCCCACATGTGAAGACCCCCATCCTAAGGGTTGCCTCAAGTCTTATACCATACGCTCCCTGAAATAATCCAAACAAAAAATGGTTTTGAACAAAATTTAGTTAAGCAATAAAAAGATTTCTTAATAATGACCAACCAAACTTACCATCGAGTCAAGAGTCAGTGTCTAAGCCAGCGATTGTCAACCAATGTGTCACTAAGCACCGGCAGTATGTCATGGCTTCTCGGTGTCCCGCTGCCCCAGTTGTGCTTCCCCTCCCTCTCCATCACAGTGAGTCGCACATATTCTTCCACTAACACTGCTGCCATTCCGTTCAGGCAGGAACAGCAGCAGTGTTAGGGGAAGCCAATAGCATACTAAGGAGGGGTGTGAGGGAGGCAGTCCGTCCTGGGTGACAACAGGGGGAGAGGTGACATCGGGAGTGTTTCGTAGCACCAGTCAGATCATTTTACATACAATCTATTGAGGTACTGGTAGTGTTTGTCCCCCGCCATGAAGCATACGTAATGCCAAGAGTATGGGTGCACAGATATATCAACATAAGCATCCTTGAGGTCTAGAGAGCATATCCAGTCCCAAGGTTGGATGAAAGGCAGGATGTTGCCCAGGGAGATCATCTTGAACTTATCCCTCACAGGTGCTTGTTTAAATCCCAGAGATCCAGGATGGGTCGGAGACCTCCTGACTTTTGGGGAATGAGGAAGTATTTGGAATATTAGCCCTGGCTGAACTGAAAGCAGACCCGTTCTTGTATGGCATTCTGCTTCAGGAGGGATTGCACTTCCACTTGTAGAAGACCTAGTTGGGACTGATCAAGCAGAAGTACGGATAGATAGGGTGTCTGAGGCTGGCTCTTGAAGTTTAGGAGATAACCTTTTTGAAGTATTGTTAATACCCATTGGTGTATTATTATTTGGGACCATAATGTTGCAAAGAGTTGAATTCTGCTCCCTACTGGTGTCAGCAGCTATGGCAGTGATATCTTTGAAAATTCTGCTATGGTTTTGATGTAGATTGCTGAGGACGTGGAGGTTAGTATGGGGGCTACCTATAGCTTTGGTAAGGCTTCCTTTGGAAAAGGGCATCTTGCATTGCAGGTAGAAGCAGTACGATAGACAGACTTGATCGGTTCCTGCAGAGAGGGATTGCACTGCAATGTTTTGGTCCTTGATTTGGGTGACTGTTTCCTTTAATTTCTCTCCAAAGAAGTTGTTATCAAGGCAAGGCAGGACTGCTAGCTTGTCATGCAAATCTTCACGTATGCCACTTGCACATAGCCATGCCATGCGGCACACCACAACTGAGGATGCCGATGTCCCTGCGGCTGTGACAAATCCTTCATAGTCTACCCTCAACAGATGTCAGAGACCCTCCTCCATGTCATGAAGGGGTTGAGGTGAGATTGGTTGGCCATCTTCGGATTTGATGAATGGCTTCAGCAACTATAAACAGTCATACAAATATTGCACCATATACAATTGGTACTGTTTGATCCGAGCTGATAGCATGGAACCTTGGAAGACTTTCTTCCCAAAGTCATCCAATAGTTTATGATCCTTCCTTTGGGGAAAATTAGAATGAAGCCTGGATTTTTTTCCTCTCTTCATGGCCAATTCCATTACTACAGAGCTAAGGGGAAGATGCACAATTCCACAGCCTGGTTTCTTTTGGAGATAAAATTTTAGGTCCAGCTTTTGAGCAGCTGTAGTTCCCGAGGAAGAAGTCTCGCAGAAATTAATTAGTGATTTCTGTAGAACTGGATGAGATGGAAGTGCTGTGGGCTCGATTGGAATCTCCAAAATCTTGAGAAGGCCCATTTCTTCTGCTTCAGGGTCCAGTTCTTTACAGATGTCTACTTTTAAAGTCATACCCATTTTCTCGACAAAGTGGGAATAAATCAAATCCTCCAGCAGAGAGGAGTGGTCTTGCAGAATGCCCTGTCAAGCTTCCTTGGGACTCCCCTGGAGAGGGTAAGATAGGTTTTTCCAACCTTGGGGAGGGTGCTAAAGAAGGCTCACCAGAAGGTGGGAATGGAGGCAAAAATTCTTCCTCGTTGTCCCCGGAAGAACCTGATGCTGGTAATGGATGTGCTTCCACTCTCTGCAGTTTAGTTTCTAGTGGATGATTTGGGTACACCGAAGGAAAGATCAGTGGTGAAGTCTGTAGAAACAGAGATCAGAAGTTCCGCACGATGTTTGTAAATTAGACTACCGCCTGCTGAGACCGCTGGTTTGGAAAATATGAAGTAAGGATCCCTTTTTCAATGACATGTTGATCCAGTGGGAGTATGGGTGCCAATGGCAAGATAGAGGGAATAGGTTGAGATGTAGGGAGCCGAAGACCCTGTTGCCAGAGGCTGGAAGCAAGAGAGGGTCTGTAGGCTCCTGCTGGAACTTGGACTGGTGTCCCATAAGAGGGACAGAGACCTTTTGGTAATATTGAGAGTGGGAATGCTGCGGACAGTATATCCTGTGGTGATGGAGAGCTCCTGGGAAGAGCTGGCTCTTGCCAATCTATACAGGAGGTGCCCTCTCTTGGAGATGTGGGAAGTAAATATGCCCTTTGGTCGCTCTCCACAGAGGATCCCGAGGTAGGCAGGGAGGTCACACTGTGATCAGGATCCTCTGTAGGCCTTGCCCCTGATGTAGGTACTGAGAGGGATGCAACTTCCCTTCCATGAACCTGCTTTTTCTTTTTCAATGGAGGAGTTCTGCTGGAAGGTTTACACCTGAAGATGTCTTCTTCATCTTTTTAACCTTTGAGGTGGTTGGCACTGTTTGCATCATTGTAGATGCCAGCACGCATTACGGAGCTGAAGTTGACAATGGTTGGCGCCGTGTGCTTTGTAATTGGCACCCAGTGATTCATGGACGACACAGAATGAACCATCTTCAGCGCAGGATGCGACTCTTTAACACCTGGTGCGTCATGTGCAGCGCATGAGTCTTCTGCGGTTCATCTTGTGCCGAGGGCGTCTGGCTTCCCATTCCAAGGGTCTCAGGTTGTTCGGCTGGTAACTGTTTCCCGACACCATGGGACAGCTCTCAAAGCATTCCCGAGGAGGCCGGACAGTGCTCCTGTGCATAGATATGGTACGATTGCCCTGGCAAGGATTTTGTGGACCGAGTACATCTCCTACCTCTCCCAATGAAGAAGATGGGGAGGCTGAGGAGTGTTCAAAATGGCACTTCTTCTCCTCCTCTAAGCCTTGCAATCTTATCGGCTCATTGCCTCTGCGCCCATGGGAACATTCTCCCACAGCCTCAGCAATTGGCCTGGTTGTGATCCAGACCTGGGCAGAATAGTTGTGGCGATCAGTAATGGACATGATGTGGCCACAACGACAAGATTTGAAGGCGGAAGGCTTTTTCTGAGCCATGTAGCACTGAAAAGTGCTGTTTTTGGATGCGAGTTTTGATTAGAAACTGAAGAGGAATCTAGAGACACAGATTCCACCATATGTGCTGTGCGCAGACCAGAAAGAACTGAGGCTGCTTCTGGAATGCTCCTTCACATGGGAAATATCACTCATGCCCAGAAGGGCAAAAAGCTTAAACTTTGAGTGACAGCTCCGCCTAGGACCGCCTGATGATGTCACCCATGCAGAATGGCGAATTCAGCCTGCTTATCAACAGAAAATTATTTTTCCACGAATATTTATTATAACATTGAAATTCCTAGGAAAAATAAAATAAAAACTAAAAACAAAGGTCCATATAAATGGCAAACACCAGATGTTCCAAGAATCGAAATACTGAATCCAATGTTGTAGAAAGCAGAGTTGCTTACCTGTAACAGGTGTTCTACAAGGACAACAAGATGTTAGTCCTCAAACATGGGTGACATCAACAGATGGAGGCCAGCATGGACCTTTGATCTCAAAAAATCTACAACTTTAAAAAATGTCCAACTGAGCAAACGCAATTGTAGTCATCACCCTGCCCTCTATGCAGAGTACCTCAGTCCATAATATAGCTAATACACGGAGAAACCAACTCCCAGTGGAAGCAGGTGGGTTTCGTGAGGACTAACATCCTGCTGTCCTTGGAAAACACCTATTACAGGTAGCAAATCTGCTTTCTCCAAGGACAAGCAGGATGGTAGTCCTCACACATGGGTGAATCCCAAGCTATAGGCTGCCTGAGCAAAATAAAGCAGGAAAACGCACTGTGCTGAAAGAACCACTTCTCTCCCTTTTGCCTCTGAGTCAGCCGACTAACCAAGAGGTATGGGCTAGAAAATAGTTGGGTTCTACAAAGAGACAACCATAGATACAAAACCCAGATGTGTAGCAGAGGCGCCCAAGACAGGGGAGTGATGCGAGTACCAGCAAGAAACATATTCAGCATCACAGAAAACATTACAAGCAGGGTTTCGGATCAGTAAACCCTGACAACGACAGTAGGTCTAGAACCTTCTGGATCAGGAAAAAATATAAAAATGTAAACAAAAGAAGGACTCTTAGATGAAGACCACACAATTATCTTCGGTGTTACAAGACAACCGAAAAACCAACTGGGGCTTGACAACTCCCCAGAAAGAAACTGCGGTCCACTGACATCCGAAGGATGTCAGAATATCTCTGCAGAAGTGTGCCCATGTTTGGCTAAGAGGCATAATGGGCAGAAATCCCAAGCAACGCTTGGAAGAATAATCAGCAACAATGGCAGGGTCTATGACAGACCCTATGTGCCAAAGCACCAGATATAGCTGACCAGCAGGAAGCATCAAGAGTTTCATGGGATAGCAAATGTTGCTTACCCGTAATAGGTGTTCTCACAGGACAGAAGGTTGTTAGTCCTTACATATGGGTGACATTATCAGGATGGAGCCCAATCACGGAAAACTTCTCAAAGTTTCCAGAACTTTGACTGGCCCCTACTGGGCATGCCCAGCATGGCACCAACCCTACAGCCAGCAGGGACCCCCCTTCAGTCTTGTTTAAAAGCTACAGACAATGCCAAAAAATAAAATAATAAAACATTACAAACCCAACACCGCGGGGTGGCGGGTGGGTTTCATGAGGACTAACATCCTGCTGTCCTGTGAGAACACCTGTTACAGGTAAGCAACATTCCTTCTCACAAGACAAGCAGGATGGTAGACCTCACATATGGGTGAGTACCGAGCTGAGGATATCCGGACATGCACCAAATGTACCTAAAGGCGTGCAACAGGCACAACAACTGGGGTGGAATTTGGTAGAGGGCATCCTGAACCCCACCGGGCAGGTGGAAGGGTGTTGGTATGTCACGATGTAAAGAAGTTACGAAGGACAGATTGGCCGAAGATGGAATCTTGTCTTCCGGCTTTGTCCAAGCAATAGTGGGCTGCAAAGGTGTAGAGAGAGCTCCAGGTGGCAGCCCTGCAAATGTCAGGAAGCGGCACCGATCGTAGGTGTGCTACTGAAGTCGCCATGGCCCTCACAGATTGTGCTTTAACACGGTCTTGAAATGGAATGCCCGCTTGCTGATAGCAAAAGGATATGCAGTCCGCCAACCAGGAGGAGAGAGTCTGCTTACCCACAGGCTTCCCCAACTTGTTAGGGTGGAAAGAGACAAATAATTGAGTGCTTTCCCTGTGGGCAGCCGTATGGTCTAGGTAAAATGCTAGAGCCCGTTTGCAGTCAAGGGTATGCAAAGCCTGTTCTCCTGGATTGGCATGGAGCCTGTGAAAAAAGGTAGGTAGTATGATGGATGGATTGAGATGAAAATCCGAAACTACCTTAGGTAAGAATTTAGGGTGAGTGCGGAGTACCGCCCGGTCCTGCAGAAGTTTAGTGTAAGGCGGATAGGTAACTAGGGCCTGCAATTCATTAACTCTGTGAGCTGAAGTGATAGCCAAAAGGAAAATCACTTTCCATGTGAGATATCGAAGTTCACAAGAGTGAAGAGGCTCGAATGGTGGTTTCATGAGCCAATCCAAAACCAGATTAAGGTCCCAAGAAGGGGCCGGAGGACGTAGTGGAGGCTTGATGTGGAGCAAGCCCTTCAAAAAACGTGTTACAAGGGGTTGTACTGATATAGGGACATCCCCAACACCTTTATGGAAGGCGGCTACCGCACTGACATGCATTCTGATGGAAGATGTCTTAAGACCTGACTCTCCACAAAAACAAAAATGGAGCTAGTGCTGCACTTCAGACATACATTAATAAGCAAAAGAGGAAATGCAGCAAATTTCAATAAGTCCCAAAACAACTTCAACGTTGTAAATTCTTTTGACACTTTATTGGCGGCAACTCCATTGCTTAAAGAGACACAGTTTTTTTAAACAGGGCCCCCGACACGGACCTGTGTTTCGCCGAACGCGGCTGCATCGGGAGGGACATGTTTAAAGCGGGGTTCGTATGCTTGAGCACTTTGCGCTTTAAAGATATTTTTCCTTGCTGAAGATATTTAAGATAGCTCTCCTTGCTGAAAAATATCTTTAAAGCGCAAAGTGCTCAAGCATACGAACCCCGCTTTAAACACGTCCCTCCCGATGCAGCCGCGTTCGGCGAAACACAGGTCCGTGTCGGGGGCCCTGTTTAAAAAAACTGTGTCTCTTTAAGCAATGGAGTTGCTGCCAATAAAGTGTCAAAAGAATTTACAACGTTGAAGTTGTTTTGGGACTTATTGAAATTTGCTGCATTTCCTCTTTTGCTTATTAAGACCTGACTCTGACAGATGCCAGAGATAGTCCAGAAACTTCGGGATTGGAGATGGAGAGATCCTGAAGTATTGGAAACCACACTTGGCATGGCCAGTGAGGTGCTATCAGGATCATGGTTCCCTTGTCCTGACGTAAGTTGATGAGAGTCTTCGAGAGAAGAGGAAGTGGAGGGAATGCATAGAGCAGACCGGTTGCCCATGAGAGGGAGAATGCGTCTCTGGGCTGAGAGTGTTTGCTGTGAATGAGAGAGCAGTAGTTCTCCACTTTGTGGTTTTGAGGAGACGCAAAGAGGTCTATCCAAGGAAATCCCCATTGTTGGAAGATGGAGTTCGCTGCAGAGGGGTTGAGAGACCACTCGTGCGGTTGAAAGACACGACTCAGCTTATCTGCCAGCACATTGTCCACTCCCGACAAGTAGGTGGCCCTGAGGTACATCGAATGGGCGAGAGCTTCCGCCCAAATCTGCGCAGCATCCTGACACAGAAGGAAGGAACCCGTGCCTCCCTGCTTGTTGATGTACCACATGGCTACCTGGTTGTCTGTTTGAATCAGGATGATTTGATTTGAGAGGCGATCCTGAAATACCCTGAGAGCATATCTGATTGCTCGAAGCTCCAGGAAATTTAGTTGGTGTTTGACTTCCTCTGGCGACAAAGAGCCTTGTGTCTGCAGATTGGCCACGTGGGCTTCCCATCCGAGGTTGGAAGCATCAGTGGTGAGCGTGACTTGAGGGCCTGGAGTCTGGAAGGGCAAACCCTGGAGGAGATTGTTCTGATTGTTCCACCAGGCGAGAGACAGACGGAGTGAGTCAGTGACGTGGACAAAGGTCGACAGGGGCTGAGTGCTTTGGGTCCATTGAGACCTTAAAGTCCACTGCATGACTCACATGGCCAAGTGGGCCATTGGTGTGACGTGGACTGAGGACGCCATGTGTCCCAGAAGGATGAGAAAGTGGTGTGCGGTCGCAGAGTGCTGAGACTGCAGCTGGTGCGCAAGAGACACGAGAGTTTGTACCCGCTGTCGAGGTAGGAAAGCCTTTGCCTGTAAGATGTCCAAGTCTGCCCCAATGAACGACAAGGTTTGAGATGGGACTAAATAAGATTTGTCGAAACTGACGAGAAATCCTAATGAAATTAAGATTAGATTGAGGGACGACAGAGCAGCTTGCTGAGTGGGAGCCCTGACTAATCAGTCGTTCGATAGTAGACATGAACACCTTGAGTCCTGAGGAAGGCTGCAATGACTACGAGGCATTTTGTGAAGACTCGTGGCGCAGACGCTAGGCCGAATGGGAGCACTTGGTATTGATAGTGCCTGGGGCCTACTAGAAACCTCAGGTATTTGCGATGAGTGTATGCGTCCTGAAGGTCCAGCGAGCAGAGCCAGTCTCTTCTTTGTAGAAGAAGAAGAAGCTAGCCCAAGGTGACCATCTTGAACTTCTCTCGCTGGAGGTACTTGTTTAGGGCCCATAGGTCCAAAATAGGACAAATGTCTCCCGATGTTTTGGGGATTAGGAAATACCGGGAATAGAACCCTAGGCCGTGCTGAGAGGATGGTACGGGCTCTATTGCGTTGGACTGGAGAAGGAGGGAGATCTCTTGATCCAGAAGAATGGAGTGATCGGATGTTCTCCACATCGACAGAGGTGGGGAATCCGGAGGCACGGAGAGAAAGTTCAGATGGTAACCCTGAGCAATTATTGCCAATACCCATTGGTCTGAGGTGATTGAGTGCCATATGTTGTTGAAGAGGCACAATCAACCTCCCACTGTGGCAGTGGAATCTGGCTTCTGCTCTCTAGGTGGAAGTCAAAAAACTGAAGCAGGCCCTGGTTGAGGAGCTGCTTGTGGTTTTTGTTTACGTGTTTGACGAGACTGTGCTTTTTGAAAAGGTCTCGTGGCACGGGATCTGGTTGGTGGCGGATAGGACTTCTTAGAGTCCTTCCTGAAGGGTTGTTTAGAAGAATAGTTGGACGGCATCAGAGAGAGCTGTCTCAGGGTCTCATGTTGGTCCTTTAGTTCTGCCACTGTCCGTTGAATCTGTTCACCAAACAGATTATCTCCGACACAAGGCAGGTCAGATAACCTGTCTTGTACTTCAGGGCGAAGGTCAGAAGACTTGAGCCAGGCCCACCTTCTTGCCGAAATAGCAGCTGCAGATACTCTAGTAGAGGTATCAAAGGTGTCATAAGATGTTCTGATCTCATGCTTGCCTGCCTCAAAACCCTTGTTGACTAGTGTTTGTAGCTGTTCTTGAAATTGCTGAGGCAGGGAGTCTGAGAAGTCTTGTATTTGCTTGAAAATGACCCTGTTATATTGGGTCATATAGAGCTGATAGGCGGCAATTCGGGAGATGAGCATTAATCCCTGGAAGACTCGGCGACCAATGGTATCTAGGAACTTCTGTTCCTTGCCAAGGGAACAGAAGAGTGAGGCTTTGACCTCTTCGCTCTCTTCTGTGCAGACTCCACCACAACAGAGTGGTGATCCAGTTGTGATTTCTGAAAACCTGGAGCTGACTGCACCAAATAGGTAGTGTCAGCTTTCCTGTGGACTGCAGCTATGGAGCCAGGATGATCCCAGTTCTTCTTCAGGAGATCCAGAAGGACCTGATGGATGGGAATAGTGGTGATTACCTTAGGAGCATCCAGGAATTGGAGCAACTCCATCATCTGGTGCCTATCATCTTGTTCAGTCTGCAATTGGAAGGGAACCAATTCAGACATTTCCTTCACAAAGTTTATAAATAAGAGGTCCTCTGGAGGAGAACGCTTCCTACTTTCAGTGGGTGAAGGTGGTGAAGGTAAATCATCGGTGTCTGTCGAGGAATCATCAGCCCAAGTATCATAAGCACTTGTCCCTCTAGGAACTAGAGGGGGACAGGGTGGTGGGATACCTGAAGGTCCCGGACTAGGCTCCGAAGGAATCGGAGGCTCCAATGACGGCAACGAAGGCACCGGCGCAGGCATCGATGGATGGCTCGGTGGCGCCGACGGATATATCGGCACCGATGGTTGGATTGGTGGCAAGGGATGTATCGGCATCGATGGCTGAGGCAGAACTCCTGATGGAGGGATGCGGAATGGTGTTTCTCCTCCCGATGACACTGTAAGTGGGGAGGGCACCAGAGCCATCGGAGACCCGGGATCCATTGGTGGAAATGCGGCCATGAGCGCTTCCATCCTGGACAGCAGCGGTGCCAGCGCTGCCGGAATCAGGTCGATGATCGGTTCCGCTATCGGTACCGTTGTCGGTGCCAGAAGAACCAGGAGTCGTCGCATCGCCTTGTCGATGGCCTCCTAAACCATCCGGTCCAGTTCTTCTCGGAGTCCTGGAGCAAGCAGCCCCGGCTTCGGAACAGAAGAGGGAGGCAGAGGCATAGCCGGAGGGACCACCATGAAAAGCGGAGTCGCGGCTCCCGATCCCGTCGGGTAAGGGTTGCCTCGGTGACCCAGTCGGTGACTTTTCTGGACGGGGTCTCTTCGACAGCGGCTCGGACGATGGCGAGGTCGATGATTTTGCTCCCTCGATGGTCCGAGACTTATGGTGTCGATGGCGATGTTTGTCCCTGCAATCCCCTTGGTCCTGAGGGGGAGTAGAGGGTGTCTATGGCCGAGAAGTCATCGATGCCAGGCGGTCACCGGCCAGTGGTCGATGTTGGCGTGAAGTTGACTGTGCCGGCTCTGACGATGTCTATGCAATGGACGGAGTCGGGGTTTGGGCACAGAAGAGAAGTTCCATCTTCTCCATTCTGGCCTTGCGACCTTTTGGTGTCATTAGGGCACATTTAGTGCAGGTCAAGACATCATACTCGTGTCCTAGACACATTACACAGACTTTATGGGGGTCTGTGATAGACATGGTGCGGGTACAGTCCGGGCACCGACGGAATCCCGACGCCATGGCAAAAATCGAGCCACAGTACGGTCGACAGCCAGTAGGCCGCGAGGGCCAAACAGTCTGAAAAAAGTTAGAGGAGGGACCCCTGTGGGGCAAATTAACTTTTAGTAATTCCGTGAGGAAAATTCCTGTCAGGAATCTCTTCAGAGCTCCTTTACCGCGAGGCTACTGCTGTGTGGAAAAAAGAAGATTGAAGGGGGACTCCTGCTGGCTGCAGGTTTGGTGCCATGCTGGGCATGCCCAGTAAGGGGCCAGTCAAAGTTCTGGAAACTTTGACAGAAGTTTTCCGTGATTGGGCTACATCCTGATGATGTCACCCATATGTGAGGACTACCATCCTGCTTGTCCTGTGAGAAGAAAGGCAATCCCTAAGTGGGATCGCTGGCCCAAACCCCAGAGCACGGAGATATGTTAAGCCTGAAGCTCACCAACATTGCACCCTGTCGAGGGCAAGGTTATTCATCCTGTCTACAAGATAGTTCAGGTGAGCAGGAAGACACTTTGGACAACCTAGTAAAGTGAGAAAAGCTAAAGGCAATATTGGCCAGAGCTTGACAAAAATATTTTTAAAATGATATAATCTTTCCCTGCAGATATACACTTAGGGGCGGATTTTCAGAGCCCTGCTCGCGTAAATCCGCCCAAAACCGGGCGGATTTACGCGAGCAGGGCCCTGCGCGCCGGGAAGCCTATTTTACATAGGCCTCCCGGCGCGCGCAGAGCCCCGGGACTCGCATAAGTCCCGGGGTTCTCGGAGGGGGGCGTGTCGGGGGGCGGGCCCGGTCGTCGCGGCGTTCCGGGGGCGTGTCGGCAGCGTTTTGGGGGCGGGTACGGGGCGTGGCTACGGCCCGGGGGCGTGGCCGCGCCCTCCGTACCCGCCCCCAGGTCGCGGCCCGGCGCGCAGCAGGCCCGCTGGCGCGCGGGGATTTACGTCTCCCTCCGGGAGGCGTAAATCCCCCGACAAAGGTAAGGGGGGGGGTGTAGACAGGGCCGGGCGGGTGGGTTAGGTAGGGGAAGGGAGGGGAAGGTGAGGGGAGGGCAAAGGAAAGTTCCCTCCAAGGCCGCTCCGATTTCGGAGCGGCCTTGGAGGGAACGGGGGGAGGCAGCGCGGCTCGGCGCGCGCAGGCTATACAAAATCGATAGCCTTGCGCGCGCCGATCCAGGATTTTAGTGGATACGCGCGGCTCCGCGCGTATCTACTAAAATCCAGCGTACTTTTGCTTGAGTCTGATGCGCAAGCAAAAGTAGGCTGATCGTGCTTCTTTTAAAATCTACCCCACAGATATACCATGAATGCTGTAGCTTCCCCTCCCCCCCGAAATTCCTGTGGAATTGAGGTCTTTGGATGATGTTAAAAGATTTAAATTAGAATTTAAAGAGTTTTTACTCCGCCATGCTTATAATATGTAACAGCCTGAAGTATGTGTAACTCAGTTTTCAGTGAAAAGAATGTGAGAATATGGTTATTAGAAAAATGAGAATAATGTGAATAGAGTAATGGCTAAGAGCTTTCGTTAATGTCAACTGACGAATAATAAATAACTTGATCTAGGGACATAGATACAATTATTTGGTAGTATTTTTCCCCCAGTTTCTGTGAAACTAAACATTTTTGTCTGAAGTGTGTGTTTATTATTGTTTTTATTATGTATGTATTTTTGTTCTTCGCCTAGGCCTATTCTGTGTTAGGCGATCAATAAATTTTAATAAATGAAATGAAATGAAGAAGAACACAAGGAGGCAGACTGCTGGGGTAAGTACAAGTCACTAGGTTATATAACTCAACATCAAGCAAACAATTCACTGCCGATTCCAGTAGGGAGTTACCCACTGAGCTAGAGCCCTCAGGCTGCTTGGAACAGCTGAAACTGAGAGCGAATTCCAAAGGGAAGAAATCCAGAAACACTCCACGGAGAGATAGAAAACCAGGGTGCCACAAATACAAACCCCTGTCAAACAGGATTTCCTCACCAGCCCAGAAACTCTAAAAGTACCAGGGCAGGGCAGGGCAAGGGTGATCTCGAAAAAGACTGCCCCAAACCTGGCTTAGGTATTTATACCTCAGCAATGACAGCATATACTTCCCCTAAGGAAGCATGCGGTCCAGTAAATGGAACAATTGTTACATGAACCAGGACTTCCTGTCCACAGACAGGGTTATCCATAAAATGGGGAAGTAATGTTTGCAAGTCACTGCAACCAAAGAGCAGCACCTCTGTTGCAGGGTCCCTTGTCCCCCAACTCCCTCAGCCATGGATATGGCAATACGTTGAAAAGCATACTCACCAATTTAATGGATTAGAATCCTCCTCACTGAGGTAGGGTACCGCAGACAAGAGTGTCTGGCAATAGTGGTCCTTATCAAATAAACGCCCGTTGAGCTCAAGAGGTATCAAAGATGACTCCTGGATGGGAGAAAACACTAATCTTCACTGGGGAGCTACTCTGGAAAGGCTCCCTTGCAAAACAGACCTTAGGATGACCTAAAGAGAGTGCTACAGCTCAATCGGCTCTCAGATCCCGCAAGAAACCAACCGCCAGTCAGAAGCAGTGACATGCCTTCTCCGGGAAACAGAGAACGAGGGACACCCGCTTGCAGGGCTGGACAACCAGCATGAAATAACCTGTCAACTCTCCAGTTGAGAGCTGACACACAATCACTGAGGTTCAGAAGCGACCAATCTGCCACTGCCAGCCCCCCTCAATGGGGAAGGCCACCACAGTAATCAACGAAGGAGCCCCAGCACAAACCGTCAGATGACCACCACTGCCGTTTCCCAGCCCTGGCCTGTAAAGAGATGCACTAATTCAAAAAACTCCAAGGCTTCGGCTCAGCGATAAACCTGCCAGGGATGGAGCCCCAGGGGCTTCTCCACAAAGGGGATTTGTGACACTGAAGAGGTCAAAAGACATATTCCTCTTCTGAGGAAGGAGAAGTCTCCTGATACTATCCTCCTGGTATTTATTCTCCTTAGGGTTCAACCACGAACGGAGTCCTAGGTCAGTCCTGTGGCAGCAGTGAACAATCTGTTGTGCTCTCCACGAGGAACACATAACATATACACACGCACCCATACAGTAGAGGGCAACTGAAGAATAGAGCCCTCCACTGTAAAAGCACACTGACCAGTACTCATACAGTGGTATCCCATCCTATGGATGGCGGCACACCTATGACCCCATTCACTGTGCTTGTGGGTAGAATCCCATGGCGCAGCAAGGACTATACACCACTTGCTAAAGTCAGTGGCTGCACGCCGCCAAAAGGCAAATCACAGAGTGTGATGATGCCTTCCTTGCCAATGCTCCCCAGAACTTTGTGGGGCAGAACTAACGAGGAGACTGAGACCTTGATGCAATGATGGCAGAACCCTTGCATGCCTTAGAAGTTCACAGACAGAGAGAATGCTGCCTGCTGTTGCCCGAAGCAATTGGAGTAGATGCCTTGCCCGACCACACATGCAGCACTCCACTGTTACAGTAACTCCCTGTGGAATGCATAGGAACGGTGTGACGACGTCCCCAGTACCACTGGGGCTCTGGGTGGTGGGTGGCATTCTATGGCTTCAGACCCTCCAGTACCTAATAATGCTCCAAGAGGCTGGACACAGCCCTTGAAACTGCATCGGGAATGGCTCACTGCCATTTCCCTCATAGAACAACAGCAGCGAAGTCCATGGCGACCGATGGTACACATGGTGCTCTGCAGTTGTGTCCTGCGGCATCTGACTGCATTCACTGGTGCCTTCAGTGGTGACGGCACCTGTAGGGCCCATAGCGCTTTCGAGTTCACCAACGATGGATCACATCAAGGGCGCCAAATGATACTACACCCAGGGTTTCTACGGTGCTTGACCATATCTTGATCAGCCACAGGCGTGATGACTACAGCTGCAAATGCATGTTTGAAAGTTTTAGATTCTTTAGTGAGAGAACTACCATCCTGCCTGACCTCAGAAAACTTGAAAAGAAAATTAGGTCTTACCTTCAATAATTTTCGTTCCTGTAGTACCAAGGATCAGTCCAGACTCCTGGGTTTTGCCTCCGCACCAGCAGATGGAGACAGAGCAAGATTTGACTGGCTCTGCCATAAATATCAGGGTGCCACCCACAGTCTGCCAGTATTACGCAATGTCAAAGCAGAATGACCCCTAACTGAAACTAACTATATAAATGAATCTCAACCGGGGAACCATTGGATCACTGACCCCCAACAAGAAACTTGACCCGTAAAAGAGGGTAACAAACATAAGAACCTCACAGATCAAATAAAACAAGAGCAGAAGTAGAAACAGCAGACTCTCTGCCCCTTCCCTTCGACGAGCAAAGAAGCGCAGGGCCTTGGCATTTTTGAATGTCGCCATCAGATCCATGGCCGGCGTGCCCCATTTGTCGCAGATGAGCTGAAAGGCCCTGTCCACAAGCTCCCATTCTCCGGGGTCGAGCTGATTTCGATTCAAAAAGTCTGCGTGTATGTTGTCGACCCCTGCTATGTGGGACACAGCTATGCTGACAAGGTGCTGCTCTGCCCACTGAATCAACAGACGAGCTTCTAACGCCACCAGACAACTCCTGGTCCCCCCCTGACGATTGATGTAGGCCACTGTGGTCGCATTGTCGGACAGCACCCTGACCGACTTCTCCTGAATCAGAGGGAGAAAGGCCTGCAACTCCAGGCGCACCGCTCTGGTCTCCAAGCGGTTGATCAACCATCGAGACTCGGTTGGGGATCAGAGTCCCTGGACTGTCTTCCACAAGCACACCGCTCCCCAACCTGAGAGGCTCGCGTCCGTGGTGACCACCTTCCACCCCGGTACCACGAGCGGAATGCCCCTGAGGAAATTGTCTGAACACAGCCACCACCTTAGACTGTAGCGTGCCAGGTTCGTCAATGGCAGCGGGAGGTAGTACGGCTCGGACACCGGACTCCAGCGGGAAAGTAACGCCGATTGTAAGGGTCGCATGTGCGCGAAAGACCAAGGAACCAGTTCCAGCTTCGAGGCCATGGAACCTAGCATCTGCAGGTAATCCCAAACTGTCAGTGGTTGTTTCTCCAGCAAGGACCGGACTTGTCCCTGCAATTTGAGACTGTGACCGGAGGAGAGATAGACCTTCCCCTGACGTGTGTCGAATAAAGCTCCCAAAAACTCCAGCAACTGAGAGAAAGTGAGCTGACTTTTGGCTGTGTTGACCACCCAACCGAGGGACCTCAACAGCTGTAGCACCCGGTGACTTGCCGAATGACACAGAGTCTCGGATTTTGCGCGGATCAACCAATCGTCCAGATACAGATGCACCAACAAACCTTCCCGTCGAAGCCGTGCTGCAACAACCACCATTATCTTGGTGAAGGTTCTGGGAGCTGTCGCCAGACCGAACGGTAACGCCTGAAATTGGTAATCTTTCCCCAACACAAAGAATCGGATACGTTTCTGATGGTCCTTCCTGATCCCGATGTGCAAATATACCTCCAGCAGATCCAGTGATGCCAGGAACTCCCCCGGGCGAACGGAAGCAATGAAGGAACACAACGTCTCCATGCGAAAGCGTGGGATCCGAAGGCATCTGTTGACGCACTTTAGATCTAGAATGGGACGGAATGACCCTTCTTTCTTTGGAACGACGAAGTATATGGAATAATGTCCTTTTCATTGCTCCGGAGGCGGTACCAGAACAATTGCCCCCAGATCCAACAGCCGAACCAAAGTCTGTTGGACTGCTCGACATTTGTCGGCATATCCGCACGGGGATGGGAGAAATCGTGGGTTGGGATGGCGTGCAAAATCTAAAGCATAGCCATGTTTTATCACGGAAAGCACCCACTGGTCCGACGTGATTGTGGTCCATTCCTCGTAAAAAAGAGACAATCTGCCCCCTACCTTCGGTACGGAGGAATGGAGCGGCCGGAAATCATTGTGCAGCCTTACCGCCGAGAGCCGACTGGGAGGCAACAGGTCTACCAAAATGTCTTCCTCGAAAGGACTGCGACTGCTGCCTACCCCCCGCCGGCCAAAAGGAAGGGGAGGAGGTACTAGGACGAGAAATACGAGCTTTTCGAGTTCCCCGAAACATGGGCCTAGCCGAGAAGGACCCCCTGGAATAAGTTCTGTCCTCCGGAAGTATATAACCCTTATTTTTACTCAGTAACTGAATCATGTCTTCCAATTCCTTTCCAAACAGCAGTTTGCCCTTAAAGGGTAACGATCCCAGCCGGCATTTGGAGGTTCCATCCGCTGACCAGTTCCGTAACCACAATAGCCGTCTCGCCGAGAAAGCCGAGACCATGGGACGAGCCGAAGTTCGCAGGAGATCATACAGCGCATCTGCACTATAAGCCACTACCGCCTCGAGGCGGCCAGCCTGTCGGGCTTCCTCCTCCGAAAGGCCCTCATTGGCGAGCAGTTGTTGAACCCAAAGCAGCCCGGCCCGCAGAGCAAAATTGCTACAAATTGCCGCTCGGGCCCCTAGAGTGGAGACTTTGAAGATCTTCTTAAGCTGGACCTCCAGCTTCTGATCCTGAAGGTCCTTTAGTGCTGTGGCCCCTGTGACCGAAATGGTAGTCCTCTATGTCACCGCTGAAACGGCTGCGTTCACCTTCGGAACCCGAAGAACTTCCAGGGCGCCCTCAGGCAGAGGATAAAGCTTGTCCTTCGCCTTTGTGACCTTCAACCTCAAATCCAGGGTATCCGACTCGCAAAAGAGAAGGTTCGTAGCGGAAAAATGAAAAGGAAATGTCGTGGCAGGACCACTCAGGCCCAACAACACTGGATCCATCGAGCCGAGACGAGACTCCTCAGGAGGTGTAGCAATTCCTAACTCCTCCAAAATAGCGGGAACGAGGGGTCCCAGCTCGTCTCTGTGGAAGAGGTGGACCACCCTAGGATCATTGCCCTCCGAGACATGGCTCTGCCTCGTCGCACCCTGCGACGGAGCACCGTTTCCCTCTACCGCCCGCAGGGGCGGCTCCTCCTGATCCTCATGATCCGTAGACTCGGAGGGGGAGTCCGTGTCCTCCCTGGGGGAGATAGCCCGCAACGGATGCTTTGCCCTGGAAGGCCCCCCCCCCCCCCCCCCCCCCCCCCGGGTCCCCCGATTGGGGTCGACTTTTGTCTGCAGGGGGTGGGCCCTCAGGGCCCCCGGACTTAGGCAAATGCCACCTATAGGCCTTGTGGGCCTTGAAGGCCTTATGCATGGCCAGGATAAAATCTGACGAAAAAGAGGAGGAGGAGACATCAGAATCCGTGCTGGCGAAACTTTGTGGGGAGGAGGGCGGGGAATTCCTTGTCCCCACCGCAATCGGCGCCGCTAGGGAGGCCAAACCCAAAATGGCGGATTTTCCCTCGCTTGCCGGCGACTGCCTGAAGGAAGAGGAAGAGAACTCCCCGATCGCGACTACCATCGTCCTGCGTCACACCACCACCCCCCGAACTGACCCAGACGTCCCTTTGCCTCTGGGGATGCAGGCTGAGCACAGCCCATCCCACGAGAGGCGTGCACGCCCCGAGCCGCAGGCCGAACCTCGTGGCATGAGGGAGCCGGGCCACCGAGAAAACAAAAATAAAGAGCGGGGGGGGGGGGGTTGAGAGAAAGGAGACTCAACCACCGCAGCAACAAGACCCCGAGAGCCGCCGAACAACGCACTACTAGTTTTATTTATCTTTTTTTTTTTTTTCACCTGAGACGCTGTCCCTCGTCGGGTCCTGAAGCAGTCCGGCTGGGGTGAGTGAGCCGAGCTCCCCAGTATCACCCCGGCTGGGCTGTCACAGACAAGTCAGGGTCCTCAACCCTTAGCACCAGCAGCCTACAGGACCAGGGGGGATGGTCCCCTCAGAACCTGACAACCCCTTGGGAGGCTCAGACCGGCGCTGGACGCTCCGGAGCTACTCTCTGCCTTTCAAGTTTTGTTTTGTTTTTTTTTTTATTAAACTTAATTAATAAAGCAAGCAAACAAAATTCTGCCAAGCTAACTAAACCTCTTTTTTTTTTTTTAGATCAGTTCAGACTGTGGGACGTGCACCCGGACCATCTGCTGGAGACAGACTAATACTGGCAGACTGTGGGTGGCACCCTGGTATTTATGGCAGAGCCAGTCAAATCTTGCTCAGTCTCCATCTGCTGGTGCGGAGGCAAAACCCAGGCGTCTGGACTGATCCGGTACGTACAGGGAACTGCTCTTAATTAGACCGTCATCTAACATGTATCTGTGCTCTTGCAGGTGTGCTGCTGCTACCACTAAACCCTTGGTAAATACCCAAGTGGTTGATGACAGACTGATTCAGAATGATCCAGAATATATCCTGAAGTCATAGTTCTCTATGTTAAATAGTCCTGGGAGATATTTTTAAACAAATTAAAAAATTTGGAACCTTTTTTTCAAGCCTTAGACAATGCATAGATGCAAAATGGTGATCAACATTTTTCAGTTAAAGGTAGGGTACGATTTAAACTCCATAGCTTTTTTGTCCACCATCAAAAGGTAAAATAGTGTCAGCAAAATTAAAAGAAAAGATTTTGGAGAATGAGAAAGCTGATGTACAAAAAGAAGAAATGAATAAAAACCCTTCACTGAGGGATCCTGGCAACCAAAGATTTGAAGAGAAATTGTTTTTTTTTATGCAGTAAAAATTCTTCCAGGTCATTCTGCAGAAAAAGACTGAGTGTGCCTTGTGGCATGCCATGATGCATAAAGACTTTCTAGGCCTACACAGTAAACATTCCATATTCAGTGCCTTCAGAGGACATCACTCACCCACATATGGAACTAGTTTATCCTGTTTGTCCATGGAGACCATTACTACAGCATCCACCGCAGAACCCTAAACTCACAAAAAATACAATGTCCATACTGTCACAACATCCACTGCTGAACACTACATTCTCAAAATTAAATATAATAATATACAGTGTGAGCATTGTGTAAGTTGCTCTGATTCAGAGACAAGCAGGGTATAAGTGGAAAGGAATATTGTCAAAGCATCCACAGCTAAATTCTACATTAATGAAATATACAACACCCACACTACCACAGCATCCACTGTTCAGCAAACAAGCACAAGACTAATTCACTGCCATAGCTTTTTCTGATCAACCAGTAAACCATTATACATCTCCCTTCCCTAAGACCTTCCCCATTTAAATATATATTCTATTGTAATCCCTCACCTCCTCATCTGTTGTGTTAAATAAGTTACCTTTTGGTGTTTTTCTGGCCTACCACATACCTGGTATTCGCTTGGGTTGCAGGTTCTCCATTGCCTGTTTATATCTACGAGATTCATCTTCTGCCACTTCATTGATATCAGAGTAATCAATAGCATCATCTGTGCTCTTAACCCAGCCTGGTGATAAAGATAGAAGGAATGAACAGAAGAGAAAGATTAGATGGGCAAAAACAACTCAAATCCAAGTTTTTTGTGTTTTGTTTTTTTAAACAGAATTCAGTGCCCGTAAACTGTCTCTTTGTTCAATTGTCTATTCCTCTTTTTCACTCTCACTGCAAGGCAATTTCATGTATTTACCAGCCTTTCTTGAGTCTACCCTCTGTGAGCCTCATATCATGAACTCTTG
The DNA here is from genome assembly GCF_901001135.1 of Rhinatrema bivittatum. Taxonomy (NCBI): domain Eukaryota; kingdom Metazoa; phylum Chordata; class Amphibia; order Gymnophiona; family Rhinatrematidae; genus Rhinatrema; species Rhinatrema bivittatum. Next base: position 272,292,376 of record NC_042620.1, read on the forward strand.
CTTTTTGTGCATCGATACCTTTCAGTTATCTGAATGTCTCCGCATTAACTCTCCTCTCTCTTCTTAGATATACACCTTTACCTCAAGTCTCATTTCACAGGACTTTTGGTGTAAACTTGCACCAGTTTGGTAGCTCTTCTCTGAACTGCTTCTATTCTATATATATTCTTTTATTTCATTAGAATCATCCATTGCCCTATCATTAAAATCATCCGCTGTCCTATCATTAAAATCATCCATTGTACCTGAAGATTGGAGGGTGGCTAATGTAACCCCAATATTTAAAAAGGGCTCCAGGGGCGATCCGGGTAACTATAGACCAGTGAGCCTGACTTCAGTGCCGGGAAAAATAGTGGAAAGTGTTCTAAACATCAAAATCACAGAACATATAGAAAGACGGTTTAATGGAACAAAGTCAGCATGGCTTTACCCAAGGCAAGTCTTGCCTCACAAATCTGCTTCACTTTTTTGAAGGAGTTAATAAACACATGGATAAAGGTTAACCGGTAGATATGGTATACTTGGATTTTCAGAAGGCGTTTGACAAAGTTCCTCATGAGAGGCTTCTAGGAAAAGTAAAAAGTCATGGGATAGGAAGTGATGTCCTTTCGTGGATTACAAATTGGCTAAAAGACAGGAAACAGAGAGTAGGATTAAATGGACAATTTTCTCAGTGGGCAGTGGAGTGCCTCAGGGATCTGTATTGGGACCCTTACTGTTCAATATATTTATAAATGATCTGGAAAGAAATACAAGTGAGGTAATCAAATTTGCAGATGATACAAAATTGTTCAGAGTAGTTAAATCACAAGCAGATTGTGATAAATTGCAGAAAGACCTTGTGAAAAGTAGGTCTAAAATATGACCATGATTGTGTGTAGATAATGTAATACACTGCTTGAGAGACAAATCTTGCATGGATGAAAAAATTTTGAATTCCAAAGGTTTATCAGGTTCGTCTGCATAAAGATTAAAGTCTCCCAAGAGCAAAAGGTGGGAGCTTTTGATTGTACATTCACTAATCAACATCAGGAGATTATGTAATTCCAAAGAGTTAGCAGGAGGAGGTTGATAAGTAAAATGTTAAGTCAGGTAGCCTTATGAAGCTGAAGAAAAAGAAATTCTCCTTGAAATGAACTATGAACATTAAGTGTATTAATGCAGAAATTACAGTAAAGAATAGTAACATTACCTCCCTTGGCGTCTAGATCTGTTATGATTTAAAAACCTGTAGTTAGGAGGTCAGGATTATTGACATAGGGCCTCTTACTGTTCCATACATGGCCCAGCCCCCAATATATCCAAAACATTCTTCTTTACACCTGGTTTTAAGCCATCCATTGAAATTATTTATATGGCTTAGCCGCTCCTTCCCCTTTCCATGAACAGGTAACGCTTCTGAAAAAGCAGTAGTCTTCACCAAGAGCCTAATCTGCTTGCCCAGAGTCTGAGTTAATGATAATGGAGAAGATGGCGACAGGACCTTCGTTTAAATGCATGCGTGCCTTTTTGGAAATTTGGAATCCGTACCTTCAAATACTACCTACCAGAATTCATAGTTCTGTAATAAACGATTTGTCATTATGAATAATCTGTGGACGAGAGTTGGCATTGATGTGCTCTTTTGTTAGGAGTAGTAGGTAACCCTATCTTCACAGTTGTGGAATCATGCTTAGGGGTGGAGGGTGGAGGTTGGGAGGGGAAAGTATTGTTATTGCTAAGAAATGTTATCCTTGATTTTGAGGGAAGGGGAGAAAATATGAAAAATGTGTTTATATTCTTTATATAGGGTGTGGCGGGCGTAAGAGACACCGAACCCAGCATAGTTTGCTCTGTAACGTTGAAGACTTTAATAAACAGTTTGAACATTAAAAAAAGACAGGATTAAATGATCAGTTTTCTCAGTGGAGAAAGATAAACGGTGGAGTGCCTTAAGGATCTGTACTTGGTCTTGTGCTTTTTAATATATTTATAAATGTCCTGGAAAGGACAACGATGACAAAATTTGCAGATGACAAAATTATTCAGAGTAGTTAAATCACAAGCGGATTGTGATAAATTGAAGAAGGAACCTCTGAGACTGGAAGATTGGGCATGGAAATGGCAGATGAAATTTAATGTGGACAAGTGCAAGGTGTTGCATATAGGGAAAAATAACCCATGCTGTAGTTACATGATGTTAGGTTTCATGTTAGGAAAAGGAATTGGGCATCATAGTGGGCAATACTTTGAAATCCTTGGTTTAGTGTATGGCAGCAGTCAAAATTATTAGGAAAGGTATGGGGAAAAGATAGCAAATGTCATAATGATCCTCTATCACTCCATGGTGAGATCGCCCTTAGAGTACTGTATGCAGTTCTGGTCTCCACATCTTGAAGAAAGATACAGTTGCACTGAAGAAGGTACAGAGAAGGGTGACCAAAATGATAAAGGGAATGGAATGCTGCTGCTGCCACCCCCGAGGAAAGCTAAAGAGGTTGGGTCGGTTCAGCTCCAAGAAAAGACATCAGAGGGAGGATAAAGAAGAGGCCTATAAAATCTTAAGCGGAATAGAATGGGTAAATATAAATCAATTATTTACTCTTTCAAAAAATACTAGGGGAGAACTTCATGAAGTTAGTATGTAGCACATTCAAAACAAATCAGAGAATATTCTTTTTCACTCAACATACAATTAAGCTCTGGAATCCATTATCAGAAGATTTGGTTACGGCAGTTAGCGTAGCTGGGCTTAGAAAAGGTTTGGACAAATTCCTGGAGAAGTCTATAAACGTATAACCCAAGTAGACTTAAAAAATAGTCACTACTTATCGCTGCAAGATAGCAGCATAGAATCTATTTACTGTTTGGAATCTTGCCAGGTACTTGTGACCTGGATTGGCCACTGTTGGAAAGGAGAAATTACTACTTACCGGATAATTTCATTTTCTTTAATAAAGACAAGCAGATCCAAAACCAGTAGGTTATGCATCTCTACCAGCAGATGGAAACGGAGCAAAGCTGACATCACAGTATATATACCCCTGCACTGACATCAGCCCACCAGTATTCTCTGCAAAATCCAACTGTGGACAAACTAACAAAACTTGGATTATTCCAGCAGTCAGCCAAAAGGAAAACACTGAGCTCAGACAAGGAGTGTAATAACACTAGTCTAGGAACTGAAGTAACACTTACAGTAACCCGGGGAACATGCAGCCCCGCAGGAGGACAACAGCACAATCATCCAGCAGCCAAGGGCAGGTAGGTGGATCCACCTGTCCTTATTAAAGAAAAGGAAATTATCAGGTAAGTAGTAATTTCTCCTTTCTTAGAATACAGACAGGTGGATCCAAAACCAGTGGAATGTACCAAAGCTACTCCCGAACAGGGCGGGAGGGTGACAGCAGTCCAATCAACACCGCACACGCAAAGGTTTTATCCTCCCGGGCCTACACATCCAGACAGTAACACCTGGAAAAGGTGTGTAAAGAGGACCATGTTGCGGCTCAGCAAATGTAAACGGAGACAACAATATAAACCCATGACACTACCTGAGCCCTAGTGGAATAAGCCCTAACCTGACTAGGCAATGGCTGCTCAGAATCCACTTAGGCGGCTATGACAACTCCTTAATCTAGCGGACTACTGTAGAACAAATTGGAGAACAAAGAGGCAATCCATCTTCCTGAGAGGTTTAGAAACCTCCAAATACCTCAGGATATATCTCTTGACATCCAAGGGCTGTAACAGGCGATATTCCTCTGCATCTCTTTCCCTGTCCAGAGACAGCAGGAAAATTAACTGATTCAAGTGAAAATCTGAGACCACTTTTGGCAAAAAGAAAGCAACAGTACACAGCTGTATCACCCCCGGAGCCACCCATAGAAACGACTCCCAGCAAGATGAGGCCTGCAGTTCAGATACTCTACGCAGAACAAACTGCCACAAGAAACACCATTTTCAAAGTCAGTAACCTCATGGAAAGGCTATGCAACGTTCAAAAAGTAGGACCCACCAAAAAGTCCAAAACTAGATTAAGACTCCACAAGAGCACCAGTAACTGTAAGGGAGGCCGAACATACTTCACTCTTTTCAAACAGCATTTCCCTGAGCGGCGAGTAGCTGTGTGCCGTTCACTGAAGAATTACGATATCATTATCCTCACAGTGGTCTGTGATTGACAGCATCTGTTTGTAGAACAGGTCTGATAGTCAATTCACTGACTTATGTTCCTCCGACTATGACACATACAACGTCTGCACTGATCTGAGCCAAATCGAGTGGTTCGAAAAGCCCCTGAGGCAGCTCGTATGAGCGAAACTCGGCCAGAGTCGGGCAAGATCCAATAAAGTCCAAATTTTTACCGATTCCACCGTTTGTTTGCTGCTAGCCACATCTGGATGACACAACAAGGTTCCACTATTTACCTGACTTTGGAAACAGGCAAGAGTCACCACCTGTACCCTTTAATAAATTAAGGGCCAAACCTTTAGTCAATCCATCCTGCAAAAATTCCAAAATTAGCAGGATCTTAACCAAATGAGGAAGAACACACCAAGCCTCAAACACTCGCCAAACCCCACATAGGTTAAGGAAGTGGAGAACTTTATTACTCCTAGCAAAGTGGCAATCACTGCAGTAGAATATCTACACTTCAGCATATACCATAAGACAAAATTGAGTTGGCTCTTCATTAAGAACAGGCCCCTGCCATAGAAGATCCCTGTGAGCCAGAAACCTGAAGAGAGTCCACCAGGAGCCTTCGCAAACAAGCATACCAGTCTTCTGGGCCAATCTGGTGCCACCAGAAACACCATCCCCATGTGACTCACAATCCTCCAAATCATTCTGCCCAACATGGGCCACAGTTGGAAAGGCATACAGTAGCTTGCCCTTCGGCCACTCTTGCATGAGGGCATCGATGCCCAAGGACTTTGGATCTTTCCTAAGACTGAAGAAGCGAGGAACATTTGCATTGCAAGAAGTCACCAGCAGGTCCAGAAACAGAAAGCCCCAGTGATCCTCTACGAGCTGGAATGCCTCGTTTGACAATTCCCATTCTCCTGGATCCAGACTCTGTCTGCTGAGAAAGTTGGCTCTTGCATTATCTTTTCCTGCAATGTGCAGGGCTGAGATCTTCTGAAGATGCACTTCCGCCCATTCCATAAGTTGGGCTATTTCCTGCGACACTTGCTAGCTCTTGGTTCCTCCCTGCTGATTGATGTAAGCCACTGTTGTTGCATTGTCCGACATTATCTGGACCGCTCGACCCTGCAATCATTTGCCAACTCATAAGCATGCCAACCGGACAACAGGTTGGCATGATACTCCAGATGATTGATACTCCATACAGACTCTTCTGTACTCCAGTGTCATTGCGCTGTCAACTCCTGACAGTGAGTTCCCCTACCCTGGAAGCTTGCATCTGTCATGAGTACTAGCCAGTCTGGTGATCTTAAGGAAACCTCCTTTCATGGATGATCCATTTGCAACCACTACTGCAGGTGTATGTAGATCTCCATCGATAGGTGAAGCAGAATCAAATATTCCTGAGACTGTGGGCTCCAATGAGACAGTAGAGTGTGCTGAAGGGGGCGCATATGTGCCTCGCCCATGGCACCACCTCTAAGGTCACCGCCATCAATCCAAGTTCCTGTAGATAAGACCACATGTTCGGGCATATTGTATCCGTCAATAGACGCATCTGTGCCATCAGCTTCTGAATATGACCCTCCGGCAGGAACACCCTGCCCTGCTTTGGTTGAACCGAACACCGAGATACTCTAGTGACTGTGATGGCTGAAATTTGCTCTTGGCCAGGTTTACCACCCAACTTAGCTCCTGCAACAAGGAGATCACCTTGTGCGAGACCCGAAGGCTCTCTTCCAGACTCTTGGCCTGAATCAGCCAGTTATTTAAGTATAGATGTACCAGAATCCCATCCTTTCTCATTCTGCCTCTACCACCTCCATAACCTTGGAAAAAGATCTGGGTGCGGTGGCCAAACCACATGGCAGCACTTGAAACTGATAATGCTACCCCAAAACCGCAAAACACAAAAATCGTTGATGCTCTAGGCAGATAAGAATATGAAGATATGCTTCTGAAAAGTACAGAGACTTCAGAAACTCCCACGACTGTACTGGCACTATCACTGAGCGCAAGGTTTCCAAGTGAAAAAGAGTCACCCGCAAATGACAGTTGACCCCCTTGAGATCTAGGATGGGACGAAAAGATCCCTCCTTCTTGGGCACAACGAAATAAATCGAATATCAGCCTGTATTTTCTTGAGATGTGGGCACTGGAACCACAGTACACAGGCTGAAGTGTCTCAAAAACATACACTCCACTGCCTGTCTTTTGCGGAGAGTTGAAGGGAGACACTATGAAAATGTTCCAAGGAACACCACGAAACTCCAGCACATAACCATCTTTTAACAACTCCACAACCCACTGGTCTGATATGATCTCGACCCACCTCTAATAAAAATGAGAAAGGAGTTCCCCATCTCTTGTTCCCTGGGGTGGGTCATCATATCTTCATTGGGAGGCTCCACAACCCTAGCCTGCGACCCGTCTGGGCTGCCTGAGACGAAAGGACTGAGACCTACCCAAAGGTCGTTGCTCTGTAGGGTCAAAAACATTTGAACCCTCTAGTATGACCTCTCGTGCTTAAGGAGCACAGCATCTGTTTCTTAATCTCTGGTAACTGAGGAACCTAGGACTCATCCCAGTTGTTGGTCATTTTTTTCCAGCTCGCTCCCAAACAAGAGCGAGCCTTTAAAGGGCAATTTTGTAAGGTTAGACTTTGAGGTTGTATCGGCCAACCAATTTCTCAGCCCTAGCCGACATCTGGCCGCTATTACCGAAGCCACGCCTCTGGCCAAAGTGCAGACCAATCGGAGCCCACATCTGCTAAAAAGGCAGCTGCTGGTTCCATCGCTGCCCTGAAATTCACACCAGATTCATCAACCTCCTAAGAGAGAAGTAAACAAGAGCAAGCCACTAGGAAACAAATTCAATGCTACTGCTTCATGGCTTTACGCAAAGAATTCAAAATGGGATCTTTATTTGGTGGCTCAGACATGGATTCAGCCCCCAGTACTCCCAGCATCTTCAGTGTCTGGGAAATCAGAGCCAGGAATTCATCTCTGTGAAAGGAACATAACATATATGGCTCCAATCCCGGAGGAATTTTCCCATCCTCCAGGGAGTAAGGATCGGTTTCAGCATCCATGCCATCTGGGTCCCTATCAGGGAGACCTGCAGCAGATCTAGGCTTACTCCGACGCTTACCCGCAGCACCAAGCATGCGGGAATTCGCAGCCTGCAATCCTGAACTGTTAAGATTGGCCAGAGTCGTGGATTGCACTTGAAGAAAAGACTGTAGTCCATAAAAAAATTCTACCCAAGAAAAGGCAGAGGGATTCATGCTAAAACCAGGGGGCATCAGCCCTACATTCACTGAACTACCTTCCTCCGCTGACGAACCAGTTAGGGGAGCCCCAAAATCAGGCGACACCTCTGGCAGCTCTTTTTCCAACAGGCGTCTGAAAAGAGTGCACCCAGCTGTGTCCGTGCTGCAAAAACTAGGCACCTAAAATTTAGGTGCCAACACTGTGCCTCGATAAGTGCACAAAACTGAGCTCCCACCATGACACTTCAGACAGTGCACATAAATAAGTGCATGCATGTGTGCGCACAACTGAGCACCCAGGTAGGCAACCCTATGTGCCCAACTAGGCACACAATCCGGACACACAACTGGACACACAGCTGGGTGCACAAGTACGAACCGATGCAACTGAAGAGGGCAGCCTTATGTGCAGGAAAAATGGGTGAAAATGCCACCGCGGTCTACCATGCGGCGAACAAGACAAACCTGAGAACGGAGCCTAGCCAAAAAGGAAAATTGGTTCTTACCTGCTAATTTTCGTTCCTGTAGTACCACCAATCCAGCAGAGGGAGACAGAGAAAGATTCTACTGACTCTGAAATATACCCTGGGGTGCCACCTGCAGTCCGTCAGTATTGAACGATAAAGCAGAAATCTAACCAATAAAACTAACTGGCTAACTAAACTCTAACACATACTTCCTACTCACAAATCCTAAGTGGAAGCAGAATCCCGAGGAACCGTCAAAATAAACAAGCAAACACTGAAAAAGTAGACAGCATGAAATGCGGTTTAAACACCAAGACAGTGAACGAGCAGACTATCCAAAAAAATAATTGCTATATACAGACTTAAAGGGCGGGCCTCTGGACTGATCCATGGAACGAAAATCAGCACGTAAAAACCAATTTTCCTTTCCCTGTACGTACCTGGATCAGTCCAGACCCTGGGATGTACCAGAGCTGTTTTAGCACTCTCTCCGAAGGCTGCCGAACTCGGAGCCTGGACATCTAAACGGTAATGATGAGCAAAAGTGTGCAGCGACTTCCAAGTCGCTGCCTTATAAATCTCCTGAGGAGAAACCTGTTGAGACACCCCGCCCATGATGTAGCTTGCGATCGAGTGGAATGAGTCCGCAAAACTTCCGGAAGATCCCGACGAGCCAGAAGATAAGCTGACCATATGGTCTCCTTTAACCAGCGAGCAATCGTAGCTCTGGAAACTTTATGACCCTTACGAGGACCACTCCACAGAACAAACAAATGATCTGACATTTGAAAACCGTTGGTAACTTCAAGATAATGCAACAGCACATGCCGGACATCCAGTTTCTTGAGATCCTTAGAGGAAGGATCCGTACTATCTAAACACGGAAAAGCTGGAAGCTCTACTGACTGATTTAGATGAAAAGAAGAAACAACTTTGGGTAAAAAAGAAGGCACAGTTTGCAAGGAAACTCCTGTATCGGAAATCCTAAGAAAAGGCTCTCTGCAGGATAAAGCCTGTAACTCCGAAATTCTGCGAGTTGAGGAAATGGCCTAAAGAAAAACCACCTTCAACGTCGTATGTTTGAGGGGCTCAAAAGTATTGTACACAGAGCCCTGAGAACCAAATTCAAACTCCATGCAGGACAAGGGTTCCGTAATGGAGGACGTAGGTGCTTAGCACCTCGGAGAAAACGTGCCACATCCGGATGCGCCGCCAAAGATACTCCATGTACCATACCCCGAAAGCATCCAAGGGCTGCAATTTGGACTCATAAGGAACCGAAAGACAAACCTTTCACTAAGTAAGCCTTTAAAAAAGACAAAATATCCGATATGGAAGCCTGCGCCAGATCAACTAGTGCTACATACACCAAGTTTCAAAAACTCTCCACACTCTCACATACACCAATGATGTGGAAGGCTTACGAGAACGCAATAAAGTAGCCACTACAGCATCGGAATAACCTTTGCTCTTTAACCGGTGCCTCTCAAAAGCCATGCCACTAGACAGAAGCGTTCGACCTCTTCCAAACAAACAGGACCCTGAGACAAGAGGCACGGTAGATCCTGAAATCGTAGAGGACCGTCCAGCGCCAGACTGATCAAATCCGCGAACCACGGACAGCGTGGCCACTCTGCTGTCACTAAAACAATGTTGACTCATTGTACCTCTATCCGATGCAGGACCTTGCCGATCAGAGGCCAGGGTGGAAACACATAGAGAAGAACGTCCTGTGGCCAAGGAATGAATAGAGCATCTACTCCTTCCGCTACTCATTCCCTCCTGCAGCTGAAGAACCAAGGTGCTTTGGAATTCTGGAATGTTGCCATGAGATCCACTGCCAGTCTGGACCACCTGTTGCATATCATCTGAAAGGCTTCTTCGCACAGTTCCCACTCCCCGGGGTCGAGATGACGACGACTGAGGAAGTCGGCTTGGACGTTGTCCACTCCGGCGATGTGAGAAGCTGCAATGCTGAGCAGATGTTGTTCCACCCAAGTGATCAGCTGTCGTGCTTCCTGCGCTACCAGATGGCTTCGAGTTCCTCCCCGACGATTGATGTACGCTACCGTGGTCGCATTGTCAGAGAGAATCTGCACCAACTTCCCGCAAAGAAGAGGTTGAAGAGCCTGCAACGCCAATCGTACCGCTCTGGTCTCTAATCGATTGATCGACCACTGTGCTTCTTCGCTGGACCACTGTCCCTGAACAGATGTTTTCTGACATACCGCTCCCCAGCCTGAAAGACTGGCGTCCATGGTGACCACAGTCTACTCCGGAATCTCTAGAGGAACTCCCCGCCTTAGATTGTCCACCTGTAACCACCAATCCAGACTGGATTGAGCCTTCTCTGTAAGGGGAAGGGGAAGGCGATATTGTTCCGAAGCCGGATTCCAGCGGGAAAGCAATGTGGACTGTAGTGTTCTCATATGCGCAAAGGCTCAGGGAACCAACTCCAGAGTAGATGTCATTGAGCCGAGGACTCTCAAATAATACCGTACACATGGTATAGGAATGGACAATACGTCTTGGATTTGCGCTTGCAGCTTGATAAGGCGATGTTCTGGTAGAAACACTCTCCCGCGAACAGTATCGAACAGTGCGCCCAGAAATTCCAGCGACTGCGAAGGAACTAGGTGGCTCTTGTCCTCGTTGATCACCCAACCTAGGGATTGCAAGAGGTCAATGACTCTGCCGACTGTTGAGCAACAAAGAGACTCTGATTTCGCCCGAATTAACCAGTCGTCCAGGTATGGATGGACCAAAAGACCTTCCTTCCTGAGTTGCGCTGCTACCACAACCATCACCTTGGTAAATGTTCTAGGAGCTGTGGCTAACCCAAACGGGAGAGCCCTGAATTGATAATGCTGTCCGAGAATGCAAAATCTGAGAAACCTCTGATGATCGGAGCGAATGCTGATGTGAAGATAAGCCTTGGTGAGGTCCAGAGACGCTAGAAATTCTCCCTTGTGTAACGAGGCTATGACTGACCTGAGAGTTTCCATTCGAAACTTGGGAATCCATCGGCAAAGGTTGACTCTTTTGAGGTCGAGAATGGGACGAAAAGCTCCCTCCTTTTTTGGAATAGCTCAGACGCTGCAGAGTGTCCTTTACTGCCCGACGTTTTTCCAGGTAAGAACATGGTGAAACCAGAAACCGGTTGCGAAGCCGCCGAACAAAATCTAAAGCGTAACCTTGACTTATCAACATGAGAACCCACTGATCTGACGTCCATCTGGTCCATTCTCCGTAAAACAGAGACAGCCTGTCTCCTATAACCGGAACCAGGGAATGGACCGGCCCTATCTCATTGGGCAGACTTTGCTCCACCTGCAGCTTGGGAATTTCCTGTTCTTCCGAATCAGCGGCCACGAAAGGACTGAGGCCAATTCTGCTGCCTGCCTGAAAGCTGCTTTGCAAGTGGAGCCGATGGACAAGAACAACAGAATCTTCGACCAGACCGAAAACGAGAGCGGGATGAGCAGGAACTTATAGCTCTAGGACGATCCTCCGGTAATTTGTGAATCTTATTCTCTCCTAAGGACAATATCATATCTTCCAAGTCCCTCCCAAAGAGTAATTTTCCCTTAAAGGGCAAAGCTCCCAACTGAGCCTTTGAGGATGCATCCGCCGACCAATTCCTCAACCAGAGGAGCCTGCAAGCAGACACTGACGACACCATGGAGCGAGCCGAAGTCCTGAGAAGATCATATAAAGCATCTGCGCTGTAGGCAATAGTAGCTTCCAATCGGCCAGCTTGTGCTACCTCCTCATCAGAGAGGGAAGAATTGTTTTGCAACGACTGCACCCAACGCAGCCCTGCTCGCAAAGCCAAGCTGCTACACATAGCCGCCCGCATACCTAGTGCAGAAACCTCAAAAATTCACTTGAGCTGTACCTCCAGTTTACGATCCTGTAGATCTTTAAGGGCCATAGCTCCCGTCACTGGGATAGTTGTCCTCTTAGTGACTGCTGACACTGCGACATCTACCTTGGGAATCTTCAAAACCTCCAAGGCCTCCTCCGGTAATGGATATAGCTTGTCCATGGCCCGTCCTACCTTAAGACCTAATTCAGGAGTGTCCCACTCTCGGTACAAGAGGTTAGTGAGAGAAAGATGGAAAGGAAAGGACGTCGTTGGACCCCTAAGTCCCAGCAACACTGGATCGATATCACCCGAGAGTCCTTCTTCGGAGCCTCAAGACCCAATTCCAGTAAAATCGACGGAATCAAAGGATTAAAGTTCCTCCTTCCTAAAAAGGCGGACCACTTTGGGATCATCCCCGTCCGCTAAGTGAGGGGCAGAACTATTGCCCTGACCAGGATCCCCTCTGAGATCCACATCCAGCAAGGACTTGTCCGGGATATCCAATGGGTCCTGTTCAGAGTCATCCGAAGTAGAAATTGTGGAATGAACTGGCCCTGAGCGAAGAGGACGCTTTGGAGCTGGATCAGAGCTAAAACTGCTTGATCTCAAACGTTTGGAGATGCGGACCTTCGGACCCTGCCCAGAGGAGCTCTCTCTACCCTTCCTTCACTCCATCTTGGACTTGTAGGCCTTATGGAGAAACCTGATAAAATCCCCTGAAAAAGAGAAAGAGGAAGAGGAATCTGAGAACTCCTCGAGGCTCTCCTCATCTAAGTCTGCTGCATCTTCGCGCGGCTTGTCCCCACCAGGAACTGCCGGCTGCGGTGACAAGGGAGGCGGATCCGATGCTCCCTGCATGGCCTGCTGTGTTGCTGCTCGCATGGTACTCAGCAAAGCTTCTGTACCTGCACTGCAGCGAAACAGGTCCGGAGTAGGGGAGCAGCCGCACCGAGGCTTCGGTGCTGCGCGAGCCGGTCGACTAGCATCCTTCGCGGCCGAACTAGACAGGCCCTCCCCCACCAGGGAGGCAAGCAGAGCCTCTCCCTCGAGAGCTGCGCACGCGCGTCCCCACACGCACGGCAGCCCGCGCCTCGCAGCATCGAGAGAAAAATTTAAAAACAGCGCAAAGAAAAAAGAAAAGAATAAAATATACCCTGACGCGAAAAGGAAAACCTACGGTGCCGCCGAGCACTGAATAAGCAAAACAAACCACAAAAAGGCTGCCAGCAGAAAGAAATAAAAATATTATTTTTGGTTTTTTTACCTGACAAAATGCCGCGGACCCCGGAAGCTGCTCCAAATAGGGTGAGTGAACCAAGCCCCCCGGTATCACCCTGACCAGGAGTGGCTGCTGGGTAAATAACCTCCCCAACTCCAGTGACCTCAGAACCAGGAGGGATAGTCCCTTCAGGACCTCCCGACCTCCTGGGAGGCAGTAAAGCAGGTACTAAGGAAAGCTAGACCCCTGAACTTCCTTTAAGATTTAAAAAAAAAAAAAAAGTAACAGTCTCAAAAAAAACCTAGCAACCTTACTAAAAAGAATTCCTAAACAAATTAACAAGAAAAAAACTACCACAGACTGCAAGGTTAGGCACGTCCACCTCTGCTGGGAGACAGAGAAATACTGACGAACTGCAGGTGGCACCCCAGGGTATAGGTCAGTCAGTAGAATCTTTCTCCGTCTCCCTCTGCTGGACTGGTAACATAACCCAGGGTCTGGACTGATCCAGGTACATACAGGGAACGCTGCTCAACCCACCAAGCTGCCCATATCTCCCAAGTTCCTCTGGAGGCGGGAATGAGCATCGGATCAGCATGCCAAGTATGGAGACTGGGGGGAGGAATCCCTACTTAAATTCCCTTCTACTCTTTTTTTTTTTTTTTTATTACTCTTTACCTGAGCTCAGCCTGTCCTGGCTGAGTACAAGGCATGTCTCCGGCTGCGGGGGGAGAGGACAAGGACCTTTACCACCTCACTTGGCTTCCTGCACCTGCTTGCCTTTCAGCTGGTTTTTTTTTTTTTGGTTTGTTTGTTTGTTTGTTTTTTTTAATAGCTAAGTCTACGCTGGCAGAAAAACTAGCTATTGGACCAAGGCACTCATCTGAGGGAGGGATCCAAAGATATCAACTAAGGAATTCTCAACTAAGAGTATCACCACAGGAGAGCGAGGTGAATAAATCTCCTCCTCCTTTTCTCCTTTAAAAAAAAAATTTTTTTAAGCAATCCCTAGTAGGGAGATGCACTTCCACAATCTGCTGGAGATGGAGAAAACTGTAGGGTGTATATATACCGGGATGTCAGCTTTGTCCGTCTTCATCTGCTACCATAGTACAGGTGCATAACAGACTGGTTTTGGATCCGCCTGTCCGTATGCTAAAAAACAGGATACTGGGCTTGATGGACCCTCAATCTGACTCAGAATGGCAAGTTCTTATGCTCTCTCATCTTCACAAAAACCTTCAGACACAAAGCGCTACAGGAAAGTAGGAACATTAACCAGACATTGGTTTAATAATACATTAATTGAACAATGCAAAGGTTACAAAAGCATGAACAAATTAATATTTCTGAAACCCAAGAACAAAGAATTACAAACCATCATCATCCACATTGACCCCTTCAGTCTCAGTTCCATCAGCTGCACTAGCTGTGATTTCTGTGATTAGATTTCCGAGACCCAAAGCTCCCAAACCAGCCAAGTGTTTCTTGGACTCCTGCAGATTAAACAGAATAGCACAAAAAATGACATCTGTGAGTTAAATGCAGACAGTTCTTTCTTACTGAATACTAAACAGGACTGTAAATCCCATCATTTATTTAACGTTTTATATACCGGTATTCGTGGGAACATCATATCGGTTTACATTCTTACATTATTCCCACAAGCCACCCAACAAGGGCAATGAATTGATGCTTGTTCTCTTTTGTTGTTGTGCCATCAGATAGACTATCGCCACAATTACAGGTCATGATTAGGACATTTGTAATTTCAGTCTTCTCTCAGGAAATGGGCATCTTTTTTCATTAGAGGCTAGAGAAGAAATCCAAAACATTCTAATTTGTATTACTGTTAGGAACCTTTTCCATATTTAGTATGTAAGGACAACTTATAAAAATGTTTGGTTCACCCACTGTGTTCTGCTGCTCTGGAGGATTCATTTGTTTGAAATAAATGGGTAAAATACAACCATTGAGATCATTTTTGTTTCATTTGTGGATCCCCAAAATGAATGGAGGGCACCCATGAATTTAAACAAAAATTATCATCTCATTCGTTTATGTTTCTCATTAAAGTCTATCGAACATTGAAAATTGCTGTAGAGATAAAGCTGCAAGGACTACCTGGTAACTATAGCAACCAACCCTTGCCTCTGTGATGTAGCAACAGGGCTGGAGTCAAGTAGGAGACCTGAGCAAATAGACAGGATGGAGGACCAATCAAAGTGAAGTTTTTTGTTTTGTGTTCTTTTAAACTAGCCTATAGCTGCCATCTCGATCAAGTGACCCAGACATCCTCCCACTCAAAGATCTGAGCAAGTGCAAAGAAATTCCATTTATTCTGCTGGATTCTGCAGAGAAAAGCTGTGTGTTCAGAAGAGCAAGTTTGCTTACCGTAAACTGTGTTTTCCGTAGATAGCAGATGAATTAGCCATGCTGTCTTTCAGCCGGGTGCTCCCTCTTATATCCTCTCTGATTCACCTCAGGCTCCTCAGTCAGTACTAAAGCAAGTGCAGGTGATGCTGGAACTGTTCGAGCTGGCAGGTGGGTCAGCATGGCTAATTCATCTGCTATCTACAGAAAACACCGTTTACCGTAAGCAAACTTGCTCTTTTCACGTAGATACGCAGCTGAATTAGCCATGCTGTCTGGGAGTCTCCAGCTGAAGTATTGAGCTTTCATGTGGATTGATTGTTAATTTGCTCAATACAAAGTCTTTAGGCGGACAGTTCCTATGAAGGCTGTATATACGATGAACATGTGCTGTTCTGTAGGACAGTCCTCCCCATTACTGCATCATTCACAGTTTGTTTGCCCAAACAGTAATGAGATGTGAAAGTGTGCAGCGATGACCATGTTGCAGCTTTGCAAATATCTGTGATGGGAACTTCATGAAGATGGGCCATCGAGGCTGCCAGTGCACAAACTTGGTGTACTGTTGGAGTGGAAGAAAGAGTTTGCAAACATTGCTGGTAGCAAAATTGAATACAGTTTGAAATCCATGTGGAAAGAGTTCGTTTAGTCACCGGACGGCCTTGTGCGTTTGGGTTGAAAGATAGAAAAAGTTGCGAAAGTCTGTTAGGTGAAGTAGTGCGCTGCTTGTAGTAGGCTAGGGCACGTTTACAGTCCAAAGTGTGGAGTTTTTGATCATTGTCATTTGCATGAGGCTTTGGATGAAAAATAGGTAAGGATATGGTCTGATTAATGTAAAAACTGGAAATAACCTTTGGAAGGAATTTTGGGTGAGTGTGAAGAGTCACTTTGTCATGGTAAAATTGCAAATAAGGTGGATAGTGGACTAGTTCTTGCAGTTCACTTATTCTTCTTGCTGAAGTTAAAGCAACTAGGAAGAGAACTTTCCATGAGAGGTATCCAAGGTGACAAGTGTCTAACGGCTCAAAGGGGGGAAGCATTAGTTGTTCGATGACTATGTTAATGTCCCATGGTACTGGTGGTTTTTGCAATGGAGGGTGTAGATGTAGTACTCCTTTCATGGATCTGGATTCTAGAGTGTGACACGAAATGGGTTCTCCATTAATGTAAGTATGGTAAGCTGCAATAGCATTTAAATGAACTCGGAGTGAGGAAGTCGCCAGGCCCTCCTTATAGAGTAAATGCAGGTATGAAAGAAGTTGTTCAGGTGGGCAAGGGAACGGGTCTATTTCCCTTGTTGAACACCAAGAAGCAAAGCGGAACCACTTTCTTTTGTAATTGAGTCGAGTTGAAGGTTTCCTTGAAGATACCAATATGTCCTGAAGGGCAGGAGAAAATATGTAGGTGCTGGTATGCGACCCGTTCAACCTCCAGGCTGTGAGATGTAGGGAGGAATGAAAAGGATGTAGGAGAGACCCATTGTCCTGGGTTAGTAGCTGAGGGCTGTTTCCCAGGGGAATGGGATTGCATATCGATAGATGAACTAGGTAGCTGTACCATGGTTGTCTTGGCCACGCTGGTGCTATTAAGATCAAATTGGCTTTGTCTTCGATGCATCTCTGTATGGTGCGGGAGATGAGAGGTATTGGTGGAAATGCAAATAATAGGTTGTGAGACCAACTCACTAGAAAAGCATCAGACACGATCCTTTGCGAGCTCAGGTATACTGAACAGAGGTTTTACAGCTGTGCGTTGTTTTCTGATGCAAAAAGGTCAATTGATGGGTGACCACAAATCTTGAATAGGTTTTGAGCTACTTCTTTGTCCAATTGTCATTCGTGAGGATGAAATATCCTGCTGAGTTTGTCTGCCCTGGAGTTTTGAATCCCGGGCAGATAAGTTACTTGAATAGATATTGTTCATTGATGAGCCCATACTACTAACTGTACTGTTTCCCTGCAGAGGTTCCAAGAACCGGACCCTCCTTCCTTGTTTATGTAAAACACTGTGACTTGGTTGTCCATGTGAATCATGACTATCTTCCCTCGTAGAGATTCTTTGAAAGCTTGAAGAGCGTTTCTGACCGCTTTGAGCTCTAGTAGGTTGATGTGTTGAGTCCTCTCGAATGTCAACCATAAACCTTGAGTTGTCAATTGGTCTAGATGAGCTCCCCAACCCTTTGGGGAGGTATCTGTGGTGAGTATTAGATGATGTCGTAACGGCCTCAATGGCGCCCCTGTCTGCAGTGTTGACGGAGAAATCCACCACTGTTTTCATACTGCTTTTCATGGTAATGAGAGTGGATAATGTATGGATAAATTGATTCCATTGGTTTTTCAGTCCCCATTGTAGGCGACGCATGTGGAGTCATGTATGAAGGACTACATATGACAGCTGCCATGTGGCCGAGAAGGATTATAATATGGCGAGCAGATGTTATCAAAGTGTGAAGGAGATCTGTAGCCAGTGTAGAGAGAGCCGCTGTTCTCAGATGGGGAAGGAAAGCCTTGTCCTGTATCGTATCGATGATGGCCCCTATGAATTGTAAAGTTTGAGTGGGCTGCAGATGTGACTTTTCGTAATTTATAAGAAGGCCTAGATTGTCTAGGCAAGAAATAGTTCGTAGGAGATTGGCCCGTAACAGGGTCTGATTGGAGGCTACTAGGAGCCAATCGTCCAGATAAGGAAATATTTGCACCCCTTGACAACTTGGTGAATACCCTGGGGGCAGAGGAGAGGCCGAATGGGAGAACCTTGTATTGGTAATGTTGATTGTCCGTCTGGAAACATAGGTAGCATCAGGAACTGGGGTGTATTGGAATATGTGCATAGGCATCCTTTAAGTCCAGGGAGCATATCCAATCCTTTGGTTGAAGAAAGGGAAGGATGGATTTGAGAGAAGTCATTTTGAATTTCTCCCTGTAGAGATGTTTGTGAAGGGAACGGAGATCCAATATCGGATGCAGTCCTGATTTCTTGGGAATTAGGAAATATTGGGAGTAGAATCCCAGATGGAATTGCTGGGAAGATAACCTCTGAATGCAGTTGTTTTGTAGAAGATTCTGAATTTCTTTCAGCAGAGGTTCTTTGTGAGATGTTAATTGTTTTTGCAGAACCCAATGTGGAAGGGTTGGGAGGGATGAGAAATGAAGATTGTAACCGTGGGCTATGATCGATAACACCCATTGATCTGATGTGATATGATTCCAGGCAGGAAGAAAATTTGATAATCTGCCCCCTACTGAGGGGTGATGAGACGGTGGCGACGGAATTCTTAAAAACCAGTCTGAGGTTTGGCGGATTGAGTGTTCACCTGTTGTCTAGGTCAGTGGTCCCCAACCCTGTCCTGGGGGCCCACCAGCCAGTCAGGTATTCAGGATATCCAGAATGAATATGCATGAGAGAAAATTTGCATGTTATGGAGGCAGTGCATGCAAATTTTCTCTCATGCATATTCATTCTGGATATCCTAAAAACCCAACTGGCTGGTGGGCCCCCAGGACAGGGTTGGGGACCACTGGTCCAGGCTGGCGAGGGTTCCTTGTCCTTTGGTGAGGCACTTGAGGTTGGTACGGTTGTTGCCTCGAAGTTTGGTAGGGCTGAGGCTTGTTGTATGAAAACTGTTTAAATGGCCTAAAGGGGGGGGGGTGTCTTCTGTATGAACCCGAGGTAGGATATTGTCGTCGCGAAGTGGATGGCTGATGTGGTGAAGTCAAGGAGAGGACAGCCATCTTCTGCTCCTTAATCTTCGATACTGTTTCAGTGAATTTATCTCTGAAAAGGATGCCTGGACGACACAGCAAATTTGCTAATTTGTCATGGACATCGTCTTGTATGGCGCTGGAACGAAGCCATGCGAGACGACATGCAGCCAGAGCATTTGCTGAACCCCTGGATGAGATATCAAATCCTTCGTAAACGGATCTGAGCAAGTGCCTTAATCCTTCTTCTATGCTGTGGTATTGAGGAGGTAAAGGCATATCGGGAAATTTCTGCTGTAGATCCGACTTAAGTGCCTGTAAATTGTTAAACAGGTACTGAGCAATATAGAATTGGTGATTCTGAATACACGTGTTTAACATTGATGAATTAAAGGATTTCCTTGCAAAGTCATCCAACAGCTTATGGTCTTTATGTGGTGGTGTATCTGCAAGAATACGAGGTTTTCATGCCTTCTGCATCGCTGACTCAACGACAATTGAGTTATGTGGAAGCTGAGTGGAAGCATGAAAAGGAGAATCCTTCATTTTATATTTCATATCTATCTTCCTGGATGTTGGTGTTGTGGACAGTGGAGTCTCCCAGGATTTTTCTATCAGCTGTGTGAGAACGGAATGCTGAGGTAGGGCTATCGGTTCTGATGGGGCATCAA
This sequence comes from Rhinatrema bivittatum, assembly GCF_901001135.1. Classification (NCBI taxonomy): domain Eukaryota; kingdom Metazoa; phylum Chordata; class Amphibia; order Gymnophiona; family Rhinatrematidae; genus Rhinatrema; species Rhinatrema bivittatum. Next base: position 272,312,074 of record NC_042620.1, read on the forward strand.
AATTTTTAATATGCCCATCATTTCCTGACGTGGGTCAGGTAGTTTCCTGGTTTTAACTTTTAAGAATTCGCCAATCTTCTCGATGAATTGAGAGTAAGATAAATCTTCTGGGGGTGAAGATGGTTCTGGAGGTATTTCTGCAGGATCGGATGGGTAACCCGTGGAATCATCTGCAGAGGAATCTGTATCGTATTCAATTGGAGAAGAATGTGTTACTGCATGGACCTTGTGTACTGGATCCGGTACAGTAGGGACCACTGGAATCGTTGGCAAGGTAGCAGGTTGAGGTGGAATATTTGATTTTTCTACTGATTGTAGGAACAGATAGAATATTGGTAATTTGGGTCATAGCTTGAGTAGCTTAGACCTGAAGTCGACGGAGATGGTATTGGCTCTGTACTTGGTGGAAGAGTAGATGGGATTACCTCTTCTGAATCATGACCTGGATCCGGTTGAGGTTGACCAGGGCTCAATGTACCAATAGAAACTATGGACTCAGATGAGAAGGTTCTATGTGAAGTAGGAGATGAAGGCGAAATATGAGGAGGTGAAAATTCTGGTTCAGGGTCCACAATTGGCAGAGGAGATATTTCCCTTTGTCTGACCCGAATGGTGTTTTTTGTGTTGTTTCTGTGTTAATTGGTCAGCAGTGCGCCGGTGCACCTTTTAAAAGCGGTACCAATGCAGCAGTGTCTGTGCGTCAATGCGTTGGTGTTTTTGATGCCGAGGCAACCTTGCGCCGATGTGCCGGACATCTTCTGGTGTGTTGATGCGTTGAACAGTTCTCAGTGCGTCGATGCGTCACACGTCCTTTGGTGAGTTGATGCGCCGTATCTCTCCTGGTACCTCGACGCTTTTTAATTTCTGAGTCGCGTCGGCGCATCTGACCGTTGATCGTCAATGCGCCGCGTGCGTCGGTGATCCCACTGATGCATCCCCAGCACCATGCCCCGTTTTTTCAGCAGGCAAGCAATGGTGGGTGTTCTAACCCCGCAGGGTCTACTGAGGAGGCTCTCCTCAATGAGGGAGACCTCTTCCTTCTCTTCGCGCCTGGTGAAGACCTTACCGAGGCCTCAGATGGGGCATAGGAACTCGAAGACCTGGCTTGAAGATCCTGTATCCTAGCTGCCCGCTGACGCTGGGCTCGTGGGGACATACGTCCGCAGTCCTCACAATTTACTTGGTCATGGGAAGGACCCAGACACAAGTAACAGGATGTGTGGCCATCGGTAGCCGACATAATTTTGCCACAAGCGCAAAATTTGAAACCAGGACGTGGCATTCTTCTCATTGTTACTGAAATGAAGAAGTGCTGGTTTTTTTTTTTTCACTGGTTTCTTTAATTTTTTGTTTGTTTTTATTTTACTTCAGAAAGTTTCTCTCACAGGAGAGCAGAGCTCCATGTGCCAACTGCCGCACGGAAAAAAATTGACTGAGGAGCCTGAGATGAATCAAAGAGGATATAAGAGGGAGCACCCGGCTGAAAGACTTTGCTAAACTTAGAGAGCTCCGCCACCTAGTGGCATGGAAGACGTACCCAGACAGCATGGCTAATTCAGCTGCTTATCTCCGTGAAAAGTCTGTTAACAGAGCCCATCGAGGACATTAACACAGATCAACTGGCATATTGGCAACATAGGTCTTCAGTCTGACCAGACCTCACTATGGTGATGCAATCTTCCTTTCCTCAGTTTTTCAGAATTTCCTTGCAAGTGGCAAGATGACTGAAAACATCTTGGAGACCTTGTTGCCACTCTACCTAGCTGCCAAGCCCCTGATACTACACTTTGGAGGTCCTACTGCCCTGCTTTGACACTACACCTTGGGGTATCTTGCTGCTATACTCCTCATGCTACACATTGGGGGTTTTGCTGCCATGCCCCTGATGCTATACGTTAAGGGTCTTACTGCTACTCTTCCTTGCTGCCGTACTCTTTATGCTACAATTTGGAGGTCTTGCTGCCATACTCCTGACTCTATACCTTAGGGGGTCTTGCTGTCATGCCCCAGATGTTACATCTTGGGGATCTTGCTGCCACACCACTTATGCTAAACCTTGGGGGTATTATTGCCACTCTGCCATACCTCCAATGCTATATCATGGGATCTTTCTGCCAAGCTGCCATGCCCTCAATGATACAACTTGGGGGTTTTGATGTCTCTGTGTTATTTGCTGCTTAGATCCCAGCCTAGTTCTTCCATCCTACTTCTTTCTTGTTAAAACTGGTATGTTTTGTCCCCAAAATAAAACGTAAAAAAAGAAAAAATAAATACAAATTTCTCTCCCACCCCACCTCATTTCTTATTCTCCACCTTACTATTTTGTTATATACCTCTAAGATCCTAGCCTAGTTCTCCCACTCTGCTTCTTTCTTGGTTATATTGGGGTGTTTTGACCCCATGATGTTTGAGGCACTCCGTCCACTTTCTATGCCTTGGGGAATTTTTTTTTTTTATTTAATATTTATTGAGTTATGACATTAACAAAAGAAAATGTTATAAAACAAGAAAACAAGTAATATATCAGAAGTTATTCCTTAACATAATTTTCAATAATTACAGTCCACATCTAGGAGGTGATGAGAAATATTGCTCACAGTGTATCTTTCTTTCTTTTACAACCTATTTCCCTTACAGCCATTAAGATTGAGATTTATCCCTGAGAAAACGTTCCAAGTGAGCTGGGTCCAGAAAAACAAATTTATTATTTTGATACATTATTTGACATTTACAGGGAAATTTTAAGAAGAAACTGGCCCCTATATCCATGGCCTGTTTCTTCAAAGACAAAAATTGTTTCCTACGAGCTTGTGTGGCTCGGGAAACATCTGGAAAAACTTGTATCTTTTGCCCACAAAAACTGTAATCCTTATTTTGAAAATATTTTATAAAGAACAAGTCTCTCTCTTTTTTTAAAGAAAAGGTAATTAATAAAGTTGCTCTAGACTCAATTCTATCCAAGGAGTCTTCCAAAAAAGAGGAGACTCCTGGACTTTGCAAAATATCCACTCCCCCTTCTTGTACTTGGATCGTTTTACTCCTAGGCAAATAAAACATTTTAGAAATTATAGGGATTTTTTCCATTTCAAAACATAATATTTCAACTGCATATTTTTTATATAATTCTTCAGCTGACATTAACCTCGAAAGAGGAAAGTTCAATAATCTAAGATTAAGAGATCTTAATTCATTCTCCATTAACTCAATTCTATTATGCAGTATCAACTTATCTTTAATGGATGATATATTAATGGCCTGAAGATTATTTACTATAGGGCTCAAATTTGCTGCTGCTTGTTCTAATCTAGCAGTCCTATTGTCTAAATCCTCTAATTTTGCTCTTGTTTCTACAGAGAAGGCATGAATATTAGATATAGATCTAGTCATTTTCTTGTCTATTTTTACAGACAATTTCCACACATCTAGTAATGTTACATTTTCAGGCTCTACATTATACTCCTCTTCTCCATTTCCAACATCAGGAATTAATGATGGTAACTGAACATTAATTCTACTGGCAGCAGCCTCGCTACCCAATGATATTAGATGGGAACGTATATTCTCCTCTGGAATATCCCCATTCTGTTTAGACTTGGGGATATTGCTTCCAGAGGATCTTCCCAGTACATCAGCCGTTTGTATACCTTCCAATACTGGTTGTAAAGGAGGTTGTGTGGACCTAGGGCTGAGGGTTACTTCCAAGTTGGAATTTCCCTCAGTATTCCCCCTATCGGTGGACTCTGACATATGAACTTTATGTGAGTCCATCGGTCCAATTATTCTAGACAGAGGAGCTGTTGGAGAGGAAGTATAATTTTTACTTTTTCTTTTCTTACCCATAATTTTCTCGCCCAGGGGCGCACCCCTTTGGCGCGCGGCTTCGGCTGCGCCCCGGCAGCTGCACGCCACAGGGCCCTGATTTTATGCTGTCCCGGGGCTCCTGCTGATGATGTCACCGGGTCCGCCCACTCGCTCCGGGCCTCCCCACTCCGAACCAGGAAAAGGTCTTTTCTTTCTCAAATTGCCTCGAACAGGCAATACTGGACTCGGGCAGCTTCCCACACTTGAGCCTCTCTCTCCTCACCTCGGTTCAAACGCGGCAGGGCCCTGATTTTATGCTGTCCCGGGGCTCCTGCTGATGATGTCACCGGGTCCGCCCACTCGCTCCGGGCCTCCCCACTCCGAACCAGGAAAAGGTCTTTTCTTTCTCAAAATTGCCTCGAACAGGCAATACTGGACTCGGGCAGCTTCCCACACTTGAGCCTCTCTCTCTCCTCACCTCCTGCCTTGGGGAATTTGATGCCTCTATGTTATTTGTGATTCTTCACACACTGTATCTTGGGGGGGGGGGGGTTTGATGCTACTCTCTATTTCTGTCTCACTCTGTACACTACTGTCTTGTCTTCTACTCTGCACCTACTTTTAACTTCAGAAGCAGATTGCAGTGAACACCAGCCTGAGCCTTGTCTGTTTCTTCTCTGCCTCAGTTTGTTTGGGTACACAAGGAGTCAGAATACAAGGTGTGTGAGAGACATTTTTGCACACGCTGTGAGAGTTACTGGGTGTAGAATTGTACTGTACAACTGCAGTACACTACATAGGCATAGCCAACCAGTAGCCCGTGAATGCTACTACCAAGCATTCTAACTCTACTTGCTAAGCAGTGCTACTCTTCTTGCTGCATTGCTCTTCTTTATTTTTAATGAAATTTCAAATTAACAAAATACCAATAACTTGGTATAGAAATGAGGAAAATGTCAAATAGCTCATTACAAAACAAAATAATCCTACCAAAGTACACAATCCCCTACATAAAAGAAACAAAAATGGGTGAGGAGAGAAATAAAGGAAATTAAAGAAACAATTTAAGGAAAGACACTAATGAGAACTAAGATACCTGCAATTAGCAAAATGCAAGAATTTACTGGAATTCTACGGGAGCAGGACAAGATCTTATCATCCTTCTGGCCTCTAAAAAGGATTTAAGTTGGTCAAGAAAAAAAAAAAAGAGAACTGAGCGATATTTAACAAAATATTTACAAGGATAATGTAGAACCACTGAAATGCCCAGAGACAAAGTATTCTTCATAAGAACCAGAAAAGTTTTCCTTCTTTCCTGTGTCAGCCATGTGCAGTCTGCAAAAATCCTCACTTTTTGACCTAAAAAGTCCACGTTTAGATTCCTAAAATATGCAGATATCACTTTACTTATAATCAGCTTCAGTTATGAAAGAAACAAGAAAAGTAACTGTTTGAATAATTTCTGATCCAGATGTTTCCAGGAGTCTGGTTAAATTTAATAAAGAAACAAGCGGCACATCTTAATCATGCACAACTTTAAATCGGGGAAAAGATGGCAAAAATACCAATTTGTTCACAGAGGGAAGCATCTCAGAAGGCATAAGAAGATCGGTAAACACCAAGTGATCTTCTTTGTTTGGTCGCTACTTGCAACTTTGGATCGGTTTCCGGTTTGTTTCTTTGGACCTTCTCAGAAGACATATATAGAACTTCCATTAAATATTTTTTTTAAAGGTGATCCAAATACGTTTTCCTATGATTTTAGGGAAATACAAAATGCGGAGATTGAGCCTTCTGGTAGAATTATCCAACATCTCGATCCTTCGAGACAGCACACCTTGTTCTTGTAATATAACAGATTGAACCCCTGCATTTTCCCCATATCCTCTTTAATCCCAGACAGTTGTTTCCTATGTTTCTGTATTTGTGTCTCCTGTCTAGAAACCTGAGGCTCCAGTTTCAAGGTAAAGGAATTCATTTTAATAGCTGAACCACAGAGAAGTTAGCCACACTTAGCCATCATCTCCCACAGAAAGTCCAGGGTTACCACCGCCGTTGTTTTTTTAAGTAACTGGGTGAACTCACTGGCAAAAGGGCTTTCCTTAGAAACCAAACCCAAAGAAACAGCAGCCCATTCAGGACACACCCCCATCTTGGCATCCAGAGTTTGGCAAAACATATCCACAATGCTGGGAAACATCTGAGGAAATCACAAACAGGCCGATACAGTACAGTGCGCTCCGACGGAGCACACTGTTCACCCGCGATTGGACGCGCGTTTTCCCTTACCCCTTATTCAGTAAGGGGCGGAAAACGCGCATCCAACCCGCGGCACCTAATAGCGCCCTAAACATGCAAATGCATGTTGATGGCCCTATTAGTTATTCCCCGCGATACAGAAAGTAAAATATGCAGCCAAGCCGCACATTTTACTTTAAGAAATTAGCGCCTACCCAAAGGTAGGCGCTAGTTTCTGCCGGCACCGGGAAAGTGCACAGAAAAGCAGTAAAAACTGCTTTTCTGTGCACCCTCCGACTTAATATCATAGCGATATTAAGTCGGAGGTCCCGAAGGGTAAAAAAAAAGTAAAAAAAAAAAAGAAAAAAATTTAAAATGGGCCGGCAGCTGTCAAGCCGAAAACCGGAAGCTCAATTTTTCCGGCATCCGGTTTCCGAGCCCGTGGCTGTCAGCGGGCTCGAGAACCGACGCCGGCAAAATTGAGCGTCGGCTGTCAAACCCGCTGACAGCCGCCGCTCCAGGCTAAAATGAGGCGCTATGGATGCGCTAGTGTCATTAGCACCTCCTTTTGCCTGTTTCTACCGCACCACCTCATTTGCATACTGTATCGCGCGCGCCGGGAGAGCGGGCGTTCGTCCGCTCTCCCGCGTTTTTACTGAATCAGCCTGAAAGACAGAACAGAGTGTGAGACCTCCTCAGACCTCTCCCGCACAGACGTTGAGAGAACATCATCATCCAGCATTGGTGCTGCTTCCCGGGAGATATCACATCTAGCGGGTAATCTTGTACTCAAGGGCTGAGAGAAACTTCCTCCCCAAGCTCGGTCGGTGCTCCTTCACGGTTCCCTGCAATGCGGACCTGACCTCTGGACAAAGCAGGAAGGAGAGTATGCTCGGTGGGGAAAATCCTCACCTTCTCTGTTTTGGAGCCCATTACAAGAAACCGCAGAAGATTAATCGACACAGCAAAACTTCAGAATCTATTTGCTCGCAGCCATCTTGCTCCTTCCCAAAAGCCGCTGCTGGTCCCTCGTTGGGGCCAAAGCACCCCCCTCCTTCACCTACCATTTCTGATTTTAATCACCAGTAACCCTGCTGCTCCAAACCACTATAGCTACTTTTGGATGGTTGCTCTGGCTGTGTTTGAGGTTCTTTCCAAATTCCAAGTCCCTTATTGTACTTGCTGACAGTCCTGCCCTGGCAATCTGATGGTTTACATAGACCTTACACTAGAAAAAGGTAAGACCATATAAAGTGCTTAAACTTGTCACCCACTTATCAGGTCAAAAAAAAAATATTTTTTTTATTTGAATATTTTAATGAAAATATTTTTAGAAAAAATGTTTTTGTATGTATAGAATGAACCGCATCAGCAAGCCAGACAGCGTATCTCCTATGAGTACGGAGATCGTTCGGTCTTCTCAATCATTTGCAGTCATTTCTATATGCGGTCCATCTTCAAAGTTGTATAAACCAAATCAAATTAATTAGGCTCGCTCTATAAGCATGCGTTAAAAAACGCGACTGACGGGTATCGAGACATGTTGCAGTTCTGAATTGAATGCACAAATCCTTTTTCTTCATACATCAAGACCTGGTATCGGTACAGAGACGATATATTTATTCTATGGCAGGGCACCAAACAAAAATTTGATGCTTTTATTGGGTGGTTAAACTCACGCAATATTAATTTGAGATTCACAGCCAATTTTCAATCAGATCAAATCACTTTTTTGGACATTCTTGTAACTAAAGTGTCAGATGGCTTCACGACTGCTCTACATAGGAAGTCTGTAAGCAGTAATATGTTGCTGCATTTCACTAGTGCTCATCCTAGACATCATAAAGAAAACCTTCCGACAAGTCAATTTTTTAGAATTCGGAGGTTGTGTACCACTATTAATGATTTTAAACATCATTCTAGAGATCCGTTAGATAGATTTCTCAACCGCGGCTATCCAGCCCGCTGTGTCAAACGGGCTTACATGCGTGCCTGACATACACATCAAGAGTGACTTTTTCTACCCCGGTCTGACAAGGAAGATGACAAAGATATTCTGACGTTTGTGATACCGTTTCCTCGAAGGCTCCAAAAGTAAAACCTATTATCTCACAAAATTGGCACATTTTACAATCTCATGATGAATTTTCACAATTGCCTCTTTGCACCTACACTCGTGGTACAAACCTTAAAGATCAACTTGTCTTTACTGATTCCACCCCAAAAGCTTTGCCTACTGAAAATGGATCTCATAAGGCATGTGGCAACTGTTCGGTCTGTCACGTCATGATGAATGTTTCTTCACTTCACTTCTCATCAATAAATCTAATGATTCGCCTACAAGCTTCCACGACCTGTTTGTCATCTGGGGTGGTATACATCATTAAATGCCCTTGCGAGAAAGTATATGTGGGGGAAACCAAACATTCTTTAAAAATCAGATTGATCGAACATCGCTACTGCCTCGCAAACAATTGTATCAATGCTCCATTAGTAAATCATTGCAATGAATTTTCACACAACTTCGACGATTTACGAGTATGCGTACTGGAACATTTACGCCCTTCCTGGCGCGGAGGTGACCACAACCACTTATTACTCCAGTCTGAACAACGATGGATACATCGGTTAAACGCAGTACAGCCTCACGGCTTGAACGTCACCTTGGACCTACAGGTGTTTCTTTAATGATTTTGGAATCATCGCGAGATGACGTCATTCGTCCCCATTGGCTACGTGATTTCAAGGTCCGCCTGATATAAACAGAGTTTGTTTGTTACTTTGGTCTCTGTCCATTTTAAGGATTCAACATTCTGCTCACTCAGAAAAGCTAAGTATTTGATAATGTTTTCTAATTTATGTTTCTTTTATGTGTTAAGTTCAAGAGTTGACAGAACCTGAATATACAGTAGAAGACTATGTTTATAGGCTCCGGAAATTTAATGTCCATATTTCCTGCATAAGACACAACATTACAAACTTTGTTTTGTCGTTTGACACTTTCAAACTTTGAGAAATTTGGCTCCTGAAGAAGCTTATGAGCAAAACTTCGGCCGTTGTTGAGCCTATTTATTTGTTGCTGAAGATCTCAGAACTGCAATGTGTCTCGATATCCGTCAATTGCGTTTTTTAACGCATGCTTATAGAGCGAGCCTAATTAATTTGATTTGGTTCACACAACTTTGAAGATGGACCGCATATAGAAATGACTGCAAATGATTGAGAAGACAGAGCGATCTTTTCTAGTGTTTATTGTGTGTGGGATTTCCCTGCTCTTTTTTGTTCTTTCTTTATATAGACCTTACCCAGTTATCTTCAACTTTTTCTTCAAACTCCCTTCCCTTACTGTTCTTACTAACTATTGGTTCAATCTAGTATTTACCTTTTCACAGATAATACCACAGCAAAAGGCAGGGGCAGAAGTGCAGCAGGACCACATTCTTCCATTATTACTGCTCCTCAGATAAAGGAAGCAGAATTTTCAAAAACTGAGTCAAAAGAAGAATTGTGTCGATTCCCTAAATCAAAGAATAAGAACATAAGAAAATGCCATACTGGGTCAGACCAAGGGTCCATCAAGCCCAGCATCCTGTTTCCAACAGTGGCCAATCCAGGCCATAAGAACCTGGCAAGTACCCAAAAACTAAGTCTATTCCATGTAACCATTGCTAATGGCAGTGACTATTCTCTAAGTGAACTTAATAGCAGGTAATGGACTTCTCCTCCAAGAACTTATCCAATCCTTTTTTAAACAAAACTATATTAACTGCACTAACCACATCCTCTGGCAACAAATTCCAGAGTTTAATTGTGCGTTGAGTAAAAAAGAACTTTCTCAGATTAGTTTTAAATGTGCCCCATACTAACTTCATGGAGTGCCCCCTAGTCTTTCTACTATCTGAAAGAGTAAATAACCGATTCACATCTACCCGTTCTAGACCTATCATAATTTTAAACATCTCTATCATATCCCCCCTCAGCCGTCTCTTCTCCAAGGTGAAAAGTCCTAACCTCTTTAGTCTTTCCTCATAGGGGAGCTGTTCCATTCCCCTTATCATTTTGGTAGCCCTTCTCTGTACCTTCTCCATCACAATTATATCTTTTTTGAGATGCGGTGACCAGAATTGTACACAGTATTCAAGGTGCGGTCTCACCATGGAGCGATACAGAGGCATTATGACATTTTCCGTTTTATTCACCATTCCCTTTCTAATGATTCCCAACATTCTGTTTGCTTTTTTGACTGCCGCAGCACACTGAACCGACGATTTCAATGAACAACTAGTAGATGAAGATAATTTGGCGCCTCTAGACAGTAGCATCTTAGCTCCAATAAGAAGGTGGAGAAGGCAGATGATACTAACAGGGTTGAGATTAGATACAGCAAAAGGGAAGACCAACTCCCAAGCCTGTTCAGGCAGACCCTTCCCCTAATGATGCTGCATGGAAATTACATGAGGCCTCCTCCACGAATTTCCTCTGGCTTCTCAATTTGGTCGGTGCCCTTCACCTTTCATTTGGAGCCTTGAAGTGTTCTTGCTACTGTAAGTGGCTGCTTTGCATTTCTCATGGTGCTTTGGGGTCTTCCTAACACTCTTTCTGCTGTTTTCGCCCTCTATCACAGTGGATCCCTAACTTAAAGGAAAGGATGACATAATATTTCTGCATGGGAGTAGCTTGCATGGAGCAGCAGTTACTACCCTTAACAGATCACATGGGGATAACTGCACAGAGCGGCAGTTACCACCCTTAACAAAATGCATTGGGATAACTGCACGGAGCGGCAGTTACCACCCTTAACAAAATGCATTGGGATAACTGCACGGAGCGGCAGTTACCACCCTTAACAAAACGCATTGGGATAACTGCACGGAGCGGCAGTTACCACCCTTAACAGAACACATGGGGATAATTGCACAGAATGGCAGTTACTACCGTTAACAGAACGCATGGGGGGTTACCTGCATAGAACGGCAGTTTCTACCCTTAACAGAACACATGGGGAAACCTGCACGGAATGGCAGTTACTACCCTTAACAGAACGCATGAGGATAACCTGCACGGAATGGCAGTTACTACCCTTAACAAAACGCATGAGGATAACCTGCACGGAATGGCAGTTACTACCCTTAACAGAACACATGGGGATAACCTGCACGGAATGGCAGTTACTACCCTTAACAAAATGCATGAGGATAACCTGCACGGAATGGCAGTTACTACCCTTAACAAAACGCATGAGGATAACCTGCACGGAATGGCAGTTACTACCCTTAACAGAACACATGGGGATAACCTGCACGGACCGGCAGTTGCTACCATAAGCAAATTGCTGAACAGACTGGATGGACCATTTGGTCTTTATCTGCCATCATTATTATGTTAGTTTTCTCACATTTTGGAGGCTTTCATTCCCCATCATGGAGCCTTGAGCTGTTCATGCCATGCATGGTGCCACTTTGCCATTCTCATGCTGCCTTGGGAGGTTCATACCACTGTTGTTGCTGCCTTTTGCACCTCTTTTGGAGCCTTGAGATGTTCTGGCCACTCCTGCTGTTGCTTTGCTCCTCTCATAGTGCCATGAAAACCTCCTGCCACTGCTGGTAGTGTTTTGCCCCATTACAAGTCCTTCATGTGTCATGATGCAGTCTTGATGCGCTTTACCCTTTTAATGATGTCTACCCACAAGTTTCATTAGAAAATTTAAAAACCACAATTCTAGAGCCCAAAATGGGCTGTACTGCTTCTCCCAGGGACTTTAAAGGGGAAAAAACAAAAAATGTTTTTTTCATCTGAAATGAACCAAACTAATGATTGTGACCTATGAAACAAATAAACAAACAAATGAAATTTTTGCCTCTACACATCCCTACTAGAGGATGGGTATTTCAGATTTTTTCAATTAGCAACTTTCATAAAAGGAGATATTCAGGAGATATTCAAAATGTTTGGAAATATATTTGGCACAACTCAAAGATCTTTGGAATGTGCCAGAGGAACCGCCACTTTCGTTACTCCATTGACACCCTTTGCTACATATATGGACAGGCCCACAAAGAGTCATTCACCCACACAAATACATTTTCCTTTTGTTTGCCTCTCTGGAACTTCCCCTAAGCTGCTTTAGAGCAAAAGATCTTGGCTACTCTTGAATATTAACTTTTTGTAAAACTTGAATAGTTCCATTTGACTTTTTGGTATTAAAAAATGTTGTGGTTTAAGTCAGAAACTCAAAACATGTCTTTGCTGTACCTTTTGTATATAAACTTTATCTGCAACCAGCAGGGTATTCTTCACCTATCTTATGTCCCCTACCAACCCAACTCAGTCCAGTCATTGCAGCAACAGTGGCTACAATTAATGGCCCTGAATTCAGCCACTAGGCATTATATGGCTATGACTCCCTGTCCCACAAAGGCTTTGAATGCTGCTTCTGCAGCATCGCCAGTCTCAGTCAACCACAAAGCAGATCTGAGCCAGGAAACAAAATCAGGTTGCTCCACACTGAGCTACGAGACCGGTCATCACTTAATAAGTTTTAATGAAACTGTGTGAAGCAAGAGTCATTCCTCTAAATGAACATGAGATCCTTGCAAAGTTTAGGAGCAATGTTTTGCATTAGCCAGCATATTAGTCAAGTCTCATATCAGAATCCAGAAGGCACTGAATGTAGTCAGCATAAGAACTGCCATACTCTGTCACACCAAGGTCAATCAAGTCCAGCATCCTGTCTCTGACATGGCCAATCCAGGTCACAAATACCTGGCAGATCCCATTAAATAGATTAATTTCTGTTACTCACTCCCAGGGATAACAATAGCTTTCTTTAGTCTGGCTGGCTAATAATGAGTTGTGGACTTTTCCTCCAGGAACCTGGCCAAATGTCTTTTAAATCCCGCTATGCTAGTCAACTTGATTATCTTCTGACAACAGATTCCACAGCTTGATAGCTCACCGAGTGAAAAAGTACGTCCTACGATTTATGAATCTGCTGGCTGTTAGTTTCGTGGAGTGTCCCCTTGTTTTAGTATTATTTGAAGGGGCAAACAATCATCCTTTATCTATTTGTTCCACCCCACTTATGATTTTATAAACTTTTATCATGTCCCCTCTCAGCCATCTCTTTTCCATGCCCCAGTCTGCATCATTGCTCATCATAGGAGAGGCATTCCATCCCCTTTAACATTTTTGTTGCCCTCCTCTGCACCTTTTCTAGGATCGCTATGTCTTTCTCGAGATGGGACAACCAGAAATGCACACAATACTCAAAGTGCGGTCACACTATGGCTTGATACAAGGGCAATATGATATTTTCCATTTTATACTCCATTCCTTTTCGGATCATTCCAAACATTCTATTTGCTTTTCTGATCACCACCATGAACTGAGTAGAGGATTTCAACATGTTGTCCACAAGGACTCTTTTTCCTGGGTAGTGATGTGCAACAAAGAACAAAATTAGACTATTGTAATTCAATTCTACTTGGACTGCCTGCTTCAACCATTACTCCTCTTTAACTTTTACAAAACGCTGCAGCACATCTACTTAGTAACCTTAAAAGATGGGATCATATTACTCCAGTGCTTAAAGATCTTCCATTGGTTGCCAATATTTTACAGAATACAATTCAAGACTCTATCTCTAATTCATAAAGTGCTATATAACAATAAGACCGACTGGATGACTTCAACACTTCATTTTCAAAAATCAAGAAGAACCTTGCGATCCACAAACACTGGACTCCTTGAAATCCCATCTCCTAAATTATCTCGTCTCACTTCAACAAAACAACGTGCTTTTTCAATAGCTGGCCCGTTTTTATGGAACTCTCTTCCAACTGACTTAAGACTTAAATCTTCTTTACAAACTTTTAAAAAAGAATTAAAAACTTTTCTTTTTTAAAAAGCTTTTGCAACATGTTAATAAGAGTTATTTCCTAAGTTCAATTTAATTATTTCTCTTTCTCTATTTTCCTTCTATAGCTGTTAATTTTCTCTCTTATCCTGTACAATGTATTTCCTACTATTTTATTATATGTTAACCGATGTGATGACTATTGTTGAATGCCGGTATACAAAAAACAAATAAATAAATAAATAGTCTGGCAAAGAATCAAAAGAAACAGAGACATAAAATATAATTTTAAAAGCTCATACATGGTACAGAAAGTAAAAGATTTTTCCATTTTCACCCCTCCCTCTCCCAAGGTAGCAATCCCCCTTCCTCCTCTACTCATCTGCAGACAATGGGAATAGCCAGATTCCTTATACCACTTCAAAAATGGCTCACATATAGCCAGATGACAAGAAAATGAATCATTAAGTGCTGCCGTTAAATTTTATATATAACATATAGACCATAATCACCAAAGTTGGTACACTGTCTTTCTTCCAAAAACACAAAACTTCACACCGTGCTGGACACAGGATTTGTACTATCAGTATAAAAGATAGCCACTATTGTTCAAAAATCTTAAATTGTGAGGTTTCACTGTGCTTTGGTTCTGAAGATGTATTGTCCAGCTCATACCCTTCGCTCTTGAAGTCGGGGCATCTGGCAGTGCCATCTTACGGGCCGATACAGTAAAGCGCGGCCATGGTTACCCGGTTTTTAACCCGCTTTGGACGCACGTTTTGGACGCGTAAGGCGTACCCGCGATTCGGTATCGGCTTTTACGCGTCCTTACCGCTTGCCGAAAAGGACACGTATCCGTTTCCGCCCGCCGCATGTATATATGTTAATGATCGGATTAGCTATTCCCTCCGATACAGTAACGTGCGCCCAATTTATTGCCCTTTTAACCAGCTTATTTACCACGTCTTTAACCTGAATATTTACCGCCTACCCTGTGCCTGGCGTTAGTGTGGTGTTCAGTCAGCTTCGTACCAGACAGCGCCATGGACAACATGTATATACTGGCTCTGGCAATATTTTTCATTCAGTTGAGAAGCAGAATGAGAAGCCGCGACCTCGGACGTCCGGCCGGGCGCTCAAGGCAGCGGGGCCTCCAATCATGGACGCCCGGAAAGAGACCGGAACGTCCATGAACAGAAGCCGCGACCTCGGACGTCCAGCCGGGCGCTCAAGGCAGCAGGGCCTCCAATCATGGATGCCCGGAAAGAGACCGGAACGTCCATGAACGGAAGCCGCACCCTCGGACGTCCGGCCGGGCGCTCAAGGCAGCGGGGCCTCCGATCATGGACGCCCAGAAAGAGACCGGAACATCCATGAACAGAAGCCGCGACCTGGACGTCCGGCCGGGCACCCAAGGCAGCAGGGCCTCCAATTATGGACGCCCGGATACAGGCGGGAAGGTCCATGCGGGGTCTGTTGAAAAGAACCACCCGCTTACCTGGTGGAATGACATTTCAAATGACATTTGAAATGACAGGTACCAGCGCACCCTGAATACTGTATAGGAGCTATATACAGTAAGATGGATTGCGCACGCCTACCACTTCATTGACGTGCTTTGGACGCCACTTGGATTTGCGTCTAATT
Organism: Rhinatrema bivittatum; assembly: GCF_901001135.1. NCBI lineage: Eukaryota > Metazoa > Chordata > Amphibia > Gymnophiona > Rhinatrematidae > Rhinatrema > Rhinatrema bivittatum. Next base: position 272,327,615 of record NC_042620.1, read on the forward strand.
TGAATACTGAATCGAGCGGTATGTGAACCAAAATATGCATGCGGCAAACGAGCGGGTGCCCGGCACTGCCGCACTGTTTCTTATGCGTCCTTACTGTATCGGCCTGTTAGTGAGGCTTCACAGAGAGCTTTTCAGTGGTAGATCCTACTATATGGAAATCACTGCCTGTCCAGCTTCATGCCATGGAATGCCAGAAGTCTTTTAAAAAAACTTAAGACATTTTTATTCCAAGAGGCATCCCACTGCTGCTCCTTGTGACCTTTTGGTCAAGTCACTTCACTCTCAATTGCTTCAGGTAGTGACTTAGATTGTGAACTCATTGGGACACAGAAATACATGCAGTACCTGAAGTAAAGTGCCCAAAAAGTAGAATCTAAATCTAAATAAATAAATAAAAACTTAGGTGCAACAGATGATCAGGTTTGTTTTTAATTATGCTCTTTTAGTAACTTGTCATGAACGAGGAGTGAGCAAATAATACAAATTATTGCATCTACATATTCTTGGAAGAGACACTCAATCTTCCTGACCTATCTACCTGAAGTGTTGAGTAAGGACTATAATTTATACTCTCTGGGCTGTCAATGCTATCCATTCTATTTGTTTCAACTGTGATTGTAAATATCCTTCAACCAATGAACTGTAATTGTTAGTGACAATTTTTGTAACTTGTCGTGAGGCCATCCAAAGAAAAAGGCAGAATGCCAAATATCTGCAAATAAAATAAATATCTACCTTACCTGAATGTAACTCACTTTGAGTTACCAATGAACAGGAGTAAGCTAAATCTAAATAAATAAATACAATAAATAAATAAATAAAATCATGGGTGGGTTTGAACAGATAGAGAATTATTATTTACACTTTCAGATAGTACAAGGAGTAGGGGCCACGTCATTAAGCTAATAAATTGGAAAATGTCTTTTTTTCAGTCAAGCATAACTGAGCTGTCGAATTTGTTGCCGGAGGATTTGTTCTACGCATCTAGTACAGCTGAGTTTAAAAGGAGTTCGGAGAAGTTCTTGCAAGAGAAGTCCATAAATTATTAGCTACTACTTATCATTTGCGGCAGGGACGGACTGACAGTGATCTGGGCAACACGGGTCCACTGACCCCCCCCCACTACTCATCCAAGGCCAGGGGAAACTATGTACCCTCGGACCCTGCCCTATTGCCCTGCTTGGGAGCGAGCAACAAGAAATGATCGCTACTCTTTAGGACCTGCCGGGTACTTTTGATCTGGATGCAGGGCTTGGTCCAGCATGGTACTTCTTACGTTTAGACTCTTATAGATCAAGTCCTCCCTACACAAATACAGAGATGGGGTCGGGGGTCTGCACTATGGTAGGATGAGAGGGATATGGAAGTGAATATTTACATGGCTGAGTCACGTCACCGTGTTTGCTGTTTAAACTAAAGGATTGGTGGAACATCCTCTTGTAAGGCTCTGTACACTTATTCCCTGCCGTGGCCAGGCACACCAGACTCCTCCAGAAGACGGTCACTCGCCACACACAGACCGACAGAGAAACTCCGGCTCCTCGTGCCCTGCTCCCCCCGCCCTCAGGCCGCACCTTGTCCAGCACGGAGTCGTCCTCCAGCTGTCCATCCTCATTAATGTTCCCAAAGAGGAAGCCCGTGAGAGAGAAAGGCCGCTCATCGTCGCTCTCCGAATCCGACATGACCGCCTCGGCCGTCACCGGAACTGACGAGCCCGGAAGCCAGGGGAGGCCCCGCCCCAGAAGGCGCGCGCGCCAGAGGCCTGCGGAGACTGGAGCAGAGGCAGGAGATAATGAGCGACGGGCTGTGGCCAGAGACAGCGTGAGTACGGAGGCAGGGAGAGACTGTTGTAGCCAGGCCCTGGGTAGAGACAGTCTGCCCGTAAAAAAAAAACCAGTTCCAAAGAGGGAAGGAGAGGCTGCCTATAAGAAACAGACCCCGGGGAAGGAGAGATTGTCTATCACGGCCAGGCCTTGTGAGGAGAGGGAGAGTTTGCCTTGTGAAAAAGAAACCTCAGGGACAGAAGGAGAGAGACAGCCTGACCCTGGGGAGAGCGAGAGAAAGGACAGTCTGCTTGTGGGAAAGAGACCCAGCGAAGGAGTGGAAGAGACTATCACAGCCAGACCTTGGGGAGAGAGAATCTGCCTGTGAAAAATAATCCCCAGGGAGGGAGAGACACACAGACTGACTGTCATGGCCATGCCCTGCTGAGACGAAGAATCTGCCTGAGAAAAACATCCCAGGGAGGAGGAGACAGACAGACTGCCTGTCCAGGCCAGCCCGAGGGAGGGAAAGAGAGAGAGTCTGCCTGTGAAAAAAGACCCCCAAGGAGATAGACTGTCTCTCACAGCCAGGTTCTAAAATGCGAGGAAATAGAGGGAGCGTTTCCTGTGAAAAACAGGACCCAGGGAACGAGAGAGATGGACCGACTGCCAATTGCAGCCAGGCCCTAGGGGGAGAGAGTATGCCTGTATCAAGCAGGCCTTGGGTTGGGGGGAGGGGGAGAGAGTCCGTCTGTGAAAAATAAACCACAGGGATGAAGAAGGGAGAGATAGACTCCTTGTTACTGCCAGGCCCTGGAGGAAAAGAGTCTAGTCAGACCAGTCATACCAGTGAGATTTCCTGCCTTGTGCAGCAGAAAAGTGACTCTAGGGCAACACCTTACTGGGTCAGATTGAGGGTCCATCATGCCCACATCCTGTTTCCAACAGTGGCTAATCCAGATTACAAGTACCTGACAAGTACCTAAACATTAAATAGAGCCATAAGAACATAAGAAATTGCCATACTGTGTCAGATCAAGGGTCCATCAAGCCCAGCATCCTGTTTCCAACAGTGGCCAATCCATGCTACAGGTACCTGGCAAATACCCAAAAACTAAGTCTATTCCATGCTACTGATGCTAGTAATAGTGGCAATTTTCTAAGTCAGCTTGATTATTAGCAGGTAATGGACTTCTCCAAGAATTTATTGAAACCTTTTTTAAATCCAGCAACACTAACTGCACTAACCACATCCCCTGGCAACAAATTCCAGAGTTTAATTGTGCGCTGAGTGAAACAGAATTTTCTCCGATTAGTTTTAAATGTGCTACATGCTAAATTCATGGAATGCCCCCAAGTCCTTCTATTATCCAAAAGAGTAAATAACTGATTCACATTTACCTGTTCTAGACCTCTCATGATTTTAAAGACCTCTAAAATTTCCCCCCCTCAGCCGTCTCTTCTCTAAGCTGAACAGCCCTAACCTTTTTAGTCTTTCTTCATAGGGGAGCTGGTCCATCCCCTTTATCTTTTCTCCTCCCGTCCACCTCACTCATCTTTCTTCCCCTCATTTCTCCCTCTACTCTCCTCCCAACCTCTCTCCTCCCTTCCCTTCCTCACATGCTTGGCCCAGCCAGGTCTTCTTTGGCGTGACATTTCCTCCCAGTCAGTGGCTGTGCTCCTACAGGGCCCCATTGTTCTTTTTCTACTGGTGAGGCTTGGTCTCCCCATTGCACACCCGGTAGTGGTTTGCCTGATCCCACTTTCCCTTCCTTCCCTCATTAACTCACAGCTTCTTACCCTTCCCACTTATTCACTCATATCCTCTTCCCTTTTCCTTCCATCCCCTCTCGACCTCATCCACAACCCCTTCCCTCTCCCTCAGCCCTCCTCCACTCCTGGCAAGCTTTTGCTATGTAGGCAGAGGGTGGAAACCCATTTTTCTTTTTGCCGGAGGTCCATCATCAGATCACGCTACCGCACCCGCACAGAATTCTCTGCCTGCCGGGCAGTCAACAAATCGCACCGTCCTTGTCCTGCCGGTGAGGGTGGGAACATTACCGGCAAATCGATAAACTGCACCATCTTTTTATTACTGGTGAGGATGAGAACTTCATTAGTACATCCATAAACCAAACTGCTCGCTTCCACAAACATTGCTGCCGTTCCCCCTCCGGGCTTGAATGTACTGATAGCCCGGGCAGGAATGGCAGCAGTGTTCGTAGAAGAAATGAGTAGTTCTGGCTGGGGTGGAGACGAAGGAGGGAAGAGCAGCGGGAGGCCAGGAAGTACGTGACACACCTGCAAGTGCTTGGTGACACACCGGTTGAGAACCGCTGATCTAAAAGAGTAAATAACTGATTCACAATTACCTGTTCAAGTACTTTCATGATTTTATAGACCTCTGTCATATCCCCCCCTCAGCCATCTCCTCCAAGCTGAACAGCCCTAACCTCTTTAGCCTTTCTTCATATGGAAGTCATTCCATGCCCTTTATCATTTTGGTTGCCATTCTCTGTACCTTCTCCAGTGCAACTATATCTTTTTTTTTTTTTGAGATGCAGCGATCAGAATTGCACACTGTATTCAAGATATGGTTTCCCCATGGAGCGATACAGAGGTGTTATGACATTCTCTGTTTTATTTGCCATTGCCTTCCTAATAATTCCTAACATTGTTTGCTTTTTTAACTGCCATGGCACACTGAGCCAATGATTTCAATGTATTATCCACTATGACACCTGGATCTTTTTCCTGAGTGTTAACTCTTAGTATCGAACCTAACATCATGTAACTACAGCATGGGTTATTTTTCCCTATATGCTTCTCCTTGCACTTGTTCACATTAAATTTCACTTGCCATTTGGACGCCCAATCTTCCAGTCTCACAAGATCCTCCTGCAATTTATCACAATCCGCTTGTGATGTAACTACTCTGAATAATTTTGTGTCAACTACAAATTTGAGCACTTCACTCATCGTATCCCTTTCCAGATGATTTATAAATGTATTAAAAAGCACTGGTCCAAGTATAGAACCCTGAGGCACTCCACTGTTTACCTTTTCCACTGAGAAAACTATTTAATCCTACTCTCTGTTTCCTGTCTTTTAACCAGTTTGCAGTCCACAGAAGAACACCACCTATCCTATGAATTTTTAGTTTTCTTAAAAGCCTCTCAAGAGGGACTTTGTCAAATGCCTTCTGAAAATCCAAATACACTTTATCTTCCAGTTCCTTTATCATATGTTTATTTACTACTTCAAAAAAGTATAGCAGATTTCTGAGGCAAGAGTTCCCTTGAGTAAGTCTATGCTGGCTATGTCCCATTAAACCATGTCTGTCTATATGTTCTGTGATTTTGATCTTTAGAATAGTTTCCCTAATTTTTCCAGGCACTGAAGTCAGGCTCACCTGTCTATAGTTTCACGGATTACTCCTGGTGCCCTTTTTAAATGTCAGAGTTACATTGGCCACCTTCCAGTCCTCAGGTACAATGGACAAATTTAATAAGTTACAATTACTAGTAAAAGGTCAGAAGTTTAATTTTTTAGTTCTTTCAGAACCCTGGAATATATATATCTATAGCTATACATATCTGGTCCAGGTGATTTGCTTAAGGCTGCTTTCCTTTTGTAAGCCAGGGCTGGAGTAGGAAACTCTTACCAAGACAACAATCCTCCGGAGAGCTGATCTTCCCTTCCTGAGGCCAATCAGAGGTTTAGGTCTCCTAGTTTTCCCAAGGAGATCAGAGGACAGCTCGAAAAAAAAGAGAAGAGAAACCCAGCCCAAAGCAACTGGAAGTCCCAGTTATGGACAGGGGGAGGAAATGCGCAAATTGTGTAGCCAGATGCATTCCTAGGCTTATTCCGAAAGAACTGAGACAAGGGAGAGAAAGAAGCCATATTTAAAGATGGAGGCGGGGCCAGCATATGTGAACAGCACAGCTCAGTGAGCTGCAGTGTTTCTGGCTCTATTATATCCAATAATCATGGAGGAGAGTGCTTCAGACTCTCTTCAGCTACATCAGAGGTAGGCAGCAATCCTCTTCCTCACAGAAAAAAGAAGTGGATTTTTCCACCAAATTTATCATGGCAATGCATGAGGCATATTCCCAGGTGCAGGACAGGCAAGGGCAAATGGCAGAGGACCCTCCTGGAAAAAGTCCTAAGGCCCCTGCAGTATGGGATTGGAGAGGTAACGGAGAAGGAGCTTCAGGGGATGAGGAAGAGGAGACTGATGTATTGGAGGAGGAAGGTGAAGTGAAGGGCCAAAATGAGGACTCTGCAGTATGCCTATTTAGGCCAGAGGAATTAGCATCTCTGATTCCTAGGGTGTCACGTGTTGAGCCTGAAGGAAGAACAAATTAAAGAACCCAGGATGAAAGGGAACCCCATCTTCACAGAGATTAGGAAGCCAGCCAAAGCTTTCTCAATTCACTCAACAATCCAGGATATGCTGACTACAGAATGGAGGTCCCGAAGCTGTATTTTGTAGAGCAACAAGATAGGGATAGATTATTGCGCCTTCCAAAAATGGATGCTGCTATCTCTGTGGTAGCTAAGAAGATAACAATCCCAGTGGAGAGAGGCACTGTCCTGAAGGACCCCCAGAGCAGGAAAATGGAAACATTGTTAAGACACTTGAATTGTCAGCTGTGACTGAGCAGGTAATCTAGGCCCAGCAAGACCATCATCCTGGTTGGAAACAGGATACTGGGCTTGATAGACCTTTGGTCTGACCCAGTATGGCAAGTCTTATGTTCTTATGATCTAGAAGGGGCAGGGTCCATGAGGAATAGCGCAGCTGTGGGATTGTCAGAGTCCTCAATAGTCTTTTGTGGCAGACACCACATATGACCTCATAAGAGGTCAGCCAAGCAGGCTGCAACAGAGATCAAGGCCAGATGCATATCATGACAAAGGAATTGGGCAGCTGCCTCAGCCTCCAAAGCTAAGCTAGGGAAGCTCCCCTTTAAAGAAAAACTACTGTTCGGGGAGGAATCGGAAAGGATCTGGGCAGACTGAAGCCATAGAGGTAACCTGAGAAGAGGTCTAGAAGGTTTACCCATTAGGGAGCCTGGAGACAGTGGCCTAAGGATTACAGACAACAGAGATTGAGCAAACGACTGAGCAACAGCACATCAAAGCCAATAGGGCTGGTGCAACCCTTTTGTGGGAACAGGTGGATCCCAAGGGAGGGGAGTGCCAGGAGCGCACCCATAGTAACATAGCAATGACAGCAGAAAAAGACCAAATAGTCCAAGTCTTCCTAGCAAGTTTGTTATGGTAGTAACTACCGCTCCCTGCTGGTTACACTCAGGCCTTATGACAAGAGGTAGGTGGCACCTTATAGACTAATCAATTTGTTGAGGCACTATATAAAAGGGAAGTAATATTTTGCATTCAAACCAAGCAATTGTCAAACCCATAACAAAATTATTGCTAGCAACATTTTTACAGGGTGAACAGTCTTCTTGATAATTCAGACAATGCTGCTTAAAAATGCTTTGCTTTTGGACTTGCCCATAGAATCAGTCTTGTGCTTTTTTCCTAATGACTGCGTATCAGTATCCCGGCCCGTTGGCTGTCGACTGAATCCAATTCCCCTTTTCCCGTCCGCCTTCGAAGCGAAGAGCAATGTTGCAGTTGCATCAAAAGCATCAAGGCTAATTGGCTAAAGGTAGTAATCCCCATGCCTTCTGTTAAGGGTAGTAGCTGCCATTCCGTGCAAGTTACCCCCATGCATCCTTTCTTCATTTCCAACCTCTAACCTTTAGGGATCCACAGTGTTTATCCCATGCTCTTTTGAATTTGTTTATTGTTTTTATCCTCACCACCCCTCTTCCCAAAGGGCATCCCAGACATCCACCACCCTCTTTGTGAAGAAATAATTCCTGATGTTCTGAGACATCCACCTCCTGGAGTTTCATTATGTGGTGTGCATTACAAACTGGTTGTCAGATAGAAGACAGCATGTGAATGTCAATGGAAGCTAAGCAGAAGAAAGAATGGTGTTGAGTGGTGGGCCGAAGGGTTCAGTGTTAGGACCGGTATTATTTAATATCTTTGTGAGCTGAGGGAATAGAGGGTAAAGTCTGCCTATTCGCGGATGAAACTAAGATCCTCAACAGAATGGACACTACGGAAGGTGTGGACAGAATGAAAAGGGATTTAAGGAAACTCTAGGAGTGGTCTGAAACATGGCAGCTAAAGTTTAATGACAAGAAGTGCAGCGTCATGCATCTGGGGAGCGGTAATCCAAAGGAGCTATACAAGCTTGGGGGAGAAGGGCTGATGTGCACGGAGCAAGAAAGAGACCTAGGGATGGTAGTGTCTAGTGATCTGAAGATGAAAAATCAAAGTAACAAAGTGATAGCCAAGGCCAGAAGAATACAGGGCTGCATAGAAAGAGGAGTATCCAGTAAAAATAAGGAGGTGATAATTCCTTGTACAGGCCCTTGGTGAGGCCTCACCTGGAGTACCATGTACAGTTCTGGAGACTGTATCTCAAAGGGGACAGAGATAGGATGGAGGTGGTCCAGAGAAAGGCAACCACAGTGGTGGGGAGTCTGCAACAAAAGTCTTACAAGGAGAGGTTGAAGGTCCTAAATATGTATACCCTGAAGGAGAGGAGGGTCAGGGGAGACATGATTCAGACCGTCAGATACTTAAAAGGCATAAATGACACAAGTTTAATAACAAATAAGGAGAACTGGAGTTCACAAAATGAAACTCCAGGAAGGACGTTTTAGATTGAATTGTCAGGAAATATTTCTTCACGGAGAAGGTGGTGGATGCATGGGACGCCCTACCGGAAGAAATGGTGAGGACCAGGACAGTGAAGGAATTCAAAAGGGCATGGGATAAACACTGCGGATCCCTAGAGGTGAGAAAAGTGAAATGAGGAAAGAGGAACATTAGAGGCAGGACCCTTCATACAGTTAAAAAATCTGACAGCAGAAAATTAAAACATGAACTTTATAGACTGGGGGGAAAAAGGGGGGGGGCAGTCTGGGAAAACAAGCAAACACAGGGTGACGTACCAGTGTAAATCAAATAGCACGAGAAAGTATAGGTATACAAATAATCAAAGGGGGTGACTTACAGATGCGATACATACTACCCTTAACCAATTAACTAGCACACAACTCAAACAAGTAATCTACAAGGCCCAGACCCCAACAGTCTGTGAATCATATAGAATGTGAGCTTGCTGGGCAGACGAGATGGGCAATTGAGTCCTTTTCTGCTGTCATTTTCTATGTTTCTACTTCCTTTCCAACAGAAAAGGTTTGAAGTCCGTGTTTCATTAAAACCTTTCAGGTATCTGAAGGTCTGTATCATTTGTCCCCTGCACCTCATCTCTTCCATAATATACATTTTCCTAGCGTGTAGCAGATGGACTCAGGACCAATGAGTATAGTGAACTCCTGATAGCAGATGGGAGACAGAGTCAGATTTCAAGCTGACGTCAGCCTACATATACCCATGCAGGAAGCTTAACTCTTCAGTATTTCTCCGTCTCCTAAGCAGATAGGGACACTACACACACTTGCACAGTGTTAGAAATCTTACCTCTACAAGACGAGCCCAGCTCTCCTGCGGTGATACCTAAGGGTCCCTCCCACAGTCGAGAATTCCTGAGGTGATTTCCAAATCCCTCAGAGGTAAGCCTCGGTCCGGTAGCCGGTTCCCAGCGTGGACTTAGCCCCCAGAGTGGCTGAGAGGCAGCGGGTGCAATACCGAGCGCGGCGGTGAAGGTAATTCCCTCTCCCCCCGCAGCCAGAGACCGCCTGGCACGAGACCGGGAAGCACCAAGACAAGGTAAGGTAGAAAACTCTCTTAAAGTCTCCGGTCTCCGAGGCTCGGTTAGCCGCACAGATCATCCTTCCGGCGTCTGTTAAATCGGGTTGAGCAGCCTCTCTGGGCTAGACCCCAATTCGGTGCAAGGGTACTCACACGTGGAGACCCTCCGGGGGGAGGGGGGTTCGCCATCTTGTTCGCATGGTCGTCTGCGCCATTTCCCCTCCTTGACCACCGTATTGCACGCTCACCTGAGCCGTGCGCACAACGGTGCCGGGCCCACAGATAGGCCTGTGCGCACAGCGGCGCGCGCATCCCACCAGGCGCACAAATAGCGGCCTGCACGCACATCTTCCGCATCCTGTATGCACATCGTCGGCGCACCCGGAGCGCACAACTAAGTCACCTGGCGCGCGCAACTACACGCATAGACGAGTTTTGAGCCACTCCACGCGCACAAATCATGGCACCGCCGGCCAAGGGACAAGCCCTCTGCCCAGGCTGCCACCTGAGAGCTGTGCAACCTGAAGTGGCCTTGGCCCTATGTCTGCAGTGCGAAGAGACTCTGGGGGAACTGAAGCAAGGCCCCCCTCAGCCAGTAGAGGGATCCAGCTCCACTAACGATAGTACCCCGGACCTCTGTATCTCCGACTTTGCCCCTACCCAGATGGACACCTTGGGGGCCTCCACTGGATTCAGTATGGACCCAGGGACCTTTTCCTGGGTGGAATCCTTCAAAGGGCTGCAAACCTTAGTCCAGGCGCAATCGGCACCTCCTGCGCTTCTGGTGGAGCCCCAGTCTACACCAGAAGCGCAAGACCTTCCGAGCACCTCTCGGACCTCCCAAGACGTGTCCCATCCAGGAAAAGCCTCCCCTTAGGGAACACAGACACCTCGGGGGGAAGAGTCTGACTCCCTGGAAGAAGGGGAAATCCCTCCAGGGATGGAACCATATCTAGAACCATGATGCGATTCTTCTCCAAAAAAGAGTTGCCAGATCTCGTGTCTCTGACCCTGAAGACACTGGCCATTCCAGGCGCAAGTACCACAGCGGAGCCAAAGACGAACCCAGTTTTGGTCGGTCTCCGTCAGTCCTCATACTATTTCCCAATGCTGCAGGCCGTACAACAGCTGATTGACCTGGAATGGAATGCCCCGGAGGCCAGCTTCAAAGGAGGATGGGCCCTAGAAGCCCTATACCCCCTGGAACCCACGGCCAGAACTCCTATGGTTCCCAAAAGTGGACGCCATGGTCTGCGCTATCTCAAAGTGCACCACCATCCCAGTCGTAGGAGGAGCCGCACTCAAGGATGCCCAGGACAGATGTCAGGAATCCATCCTTAAACAGTCATTTGATGTCGCAGCAATGACCCTGCAGATCGCTTCCTACTGCACCGTTGTGACACGTGCCTGCTTGCTTCTTTCCAGGGACGCAACCACCTCCGCCGAAACATTAGAACCGGCGATATCTTTGCTCATGGATGCAACCTCTGACCTGGTGCAGACCTCAGCCAGGGGCATCTCCTCCGTAGTGGCAGCCAGAAGGCAACTATGGCTCCGAAATTGGTCAGCCGACGTGACCTCCACGACGAATCTCACGACAATGTCTTTTAAAGGATTCCCTCCTATTTGAAAGCGAACTGGAGAAGTTAGCCAACAAATGGGGCGAATCCCCAGTACCTCGGTTACCAGAAGACAGGAATAAAAGAAACCAGTGCCCCTCTCCCCGAAGCACCAAGGGCAGAGGAGCCCAGCATTTTAGACCGTACAAAGATACATAACAAGCACCTCGCCCCGCAGGCAGGGGCCAGTTCTTTCAGAACAAACCCAACAATAGGGGAGCCGGCTCAGGCCCAGGCCCCAGCCGCACCCCATAATGAGAATCAACAGACCCATCCACAGGAAGAAGCCATAGGGGGCAGGCTTGCCCTATTCTACCAAAGATGGGTCGAGATATCGTCGAACAACTGGGTCCTAGCCATCAGTTGAGAGGGATACTATCTGGACTACCACAGCATCCCTCCAGACAAATTTGTGAAATCACCATGCCACTCCCTCTCCCAGAGGACAGCGGTGGGAACCACACTGACAAAATTACTCGCCCTAAAGGCAATAACATCGGTGCCCACGCACCAACAAAATACTGGACACTATTCCATCCATTTTATCGTCCCCAAGAAAAAGGGCACGTTCCGGCCCATTCTGGATCTCAGGTCCATCAATCGCTACCTGAGGGTACTACGCTTCCGCATGGAAACCCTACGCTCGGTCATAAGGACGGTACAGCCGGGAGAATTTCTGACCTTTCTGGATCTGTCAGAAGCCTATCTCCACATCCCGGTCCATCATGATCATCAGCGTGTCCTACGCTGCACAATCCTGGACCATCACTACCAGTTCCAGGCGCTACCCTTCGGGCTAGCTATAGCCCCTCGGACGTTCACCAAAATCATGGTGGTAGTGGCGGCGACACGGAGGAAAGAAGGCATCCTCGTACATCCATATCTGGATGATTGGCTGATCAGGACATAATCTCCAGAGGAAAGTCATCAGGCAACCACCTGAGTCAAGAATCTACTGCAGAATCTCGGGTGGGTCGTCAACACAACCAAGAGCTGCCTGCAGCCCTCCCAATCGCTAGAATTCTTGGGAGTCCGGTTCGACACCAAACAAGACAAGGAGGTTCTTCCCACTACAAGGAGAAGTAAGCTGATGGACCAGTTGCGAAAACTGCTGAAATGTTCTTGCCCCAAGGTGTGGGATTACCTCCAAGTCCTTGATTTCATGACATCAACCCTGGACGTCATCCCATGGACAAGAGCCCAAATGCGACCGCTACAATGTTCTCTACTATCACAATGGAACCCAATGTCCCAGGACTATGCCATTCGCCTTCAGCTACTGGTGGAGGCGCGGACCCAGCTCCAATGGCAGCTACAAGAAGACCATCTGAGCAAGGGAGTAAGGCTATCCCCACCGACCTGGGACTTTGTCACCACGGATGCGAGCCTGCGAGGGTGGGGAGCCCACTGCCAGGAACTGACGGCCCAGGGGCAATGGGACAAGGAAGAGTCGGGATGGAACATCAACCGACTAAAAGCACGGGCAGTCAAACTAGCCTGCTACGATTCAGTCACAGACTCGAGGGTGAATCTGTCAGTCATGTTGGACAACGCCTCAACAGTTACCTACATCAACTGCCAGGGAGGAACCAGAAGCCAACAGGTGTCCCGAGAAATAGACCCCCCCCCCCCCCCCCCCCCCCCAATGGCGTGGGTGGAAGCAAACCTACAAGGGATCTCAGCCTCCCACATTGCGGGAAAAGACAATGTCACCGCGGATTACCTCAGCAGAGAGAGTCTAGACTCAGGGGGATGGATGCTGTCGACCATAGCCTTCCAGTTGATAGTAAACGGCTGGGGAACACCAGCCATGGATCTTCTGGCAACCAGGTCCAACGCCCATGTTCCCCAACCGCAGACGAGAACCACAATCTCAGGGGATCGACACCCTCGTCCAGACCTGGCCACAGGAAGACTGGCTGTACGGCTTTCCTCCATGGCCATTACTGGGCGGGATCATCCGCAAGATAGAACACCACAGGGGGCCAGTACTTCGAGTGGCCCCGGACTGGCCAAGAAGGCCATGGTACGCAGACATGCTAAGACTTCTGGCGGGGAATCCCCTGTGTCTACCTCCACACAGGGACATGCTCCAGCAAGGACCGATCCTCCACGAAGACCCAACTCGTGTCTCTCTTACGGTCTGGCCATTGAGAGGACTCGCCTGAAGAAGAGCAGATACTCGAGGGCAGTGATTGACACCTTGCTCCAAGCACGCAAGTTTTCCACATCTTTAACGAATATGGAGAATATTCTAAGCCTGGTGTGAAGACCGTGACATCCTTCTGCGGACAGTCAAAATTCCCATGATCCTGAAATTTCTGCAGGACGACCTGAAGAAGGGGCTGTCTCTCAGCTCCATCAAGGTTCAACTCGCCGCGCTGGTCTGCTTCAGAGCCAAAGTGGACAGCATCAGTCTATCTTCCCATCCAGACATCTCCCGCTTCCTGAGAGGGGTCAAACAAATCCGACCACCACTAAAGTGGCCGATACCCCTATGGAATCTCAATCTAGTATTCGACTTCCTAGTGCTTCTTTCAGACCTACACGCAATCTGTCCCAATCTAGTATTCGACTTCCTAGTGCTTCTTTCAGACCTACATGCAATCTGTCCCTATGGCTCCTGACCTTGAAGACTGCATTCCTAGGGGCAATATGTTCAGCCCGTCGCATCTCCTAACTTCAAGCACTATTCTGTCGGGAACCATTCCTGAGATTCACAACGGGAACCATACAGGTACGCACTGTCCCCTCCTTCCTTCCAAAGGTGGTTTCTCATTTCCATCTAAACCAAACCATTTCGCTGCCATCTCCAGACGAGCATAAGGACTCGGAAGACTCACGCCTTCTACGCCATCTTAACGTTGGCAGACTCCTAGTCCGATACCTGGAAAGATTGGAATCCGTACGAAAGACACACCCACCTGTTCATCCTTCACAGTGGGAAGAAATAAGGGGAAGCAGCCTTGCGGACAACCATAGCCCGCTGGATCAAAGAAGTAATCAAGGCGGCCTACGTAGAGGCAGGCAAGCCTCCACCTCTACAAGTCAAGGCCCATTCCACAAGGGCCCAGGCAGTGTCCTGGGCAGAAACCAAGATGCTGTCACCCGCCGAGATCTGGCGGACAGCGACGTGGTCCTCCATTCACACCTTCTCGAGGTTCTACCGCCTGGATGTTCAGGCCAGGGAGGACACAGCATTCGCAAGGGCAGTACCAAGTGGGCCATGGGCAGCCTCCCACCTGGTTTGGGAGTAGCTTTTGTACATCCCATTGGTCCTGAGTCCATCTGCTACACTCTAGGAATGGAGAAATTACTTACCTGATAATTTCGTTTTCCTTAGTGTAGACAGATGGACTCAGTATCCCGTCCACAGCTGCCCCAAAATCCGGAAACCTCTGGTGACAATCCCTGAGAGCAAGACAAGCTCGGATAAGCCAGACTTTACCCCTAGTTAAGACACCCATAATTGCAGGGTGTCGGAGTTTCTCGGTTGAGTGCACTGGCAATCTCTAGCTAGAAATCACGTCAACCAGTTCAAGTTAACCAAGTTAATCAAGTTATTCAAACACACATATATCCACAATTGCTTTTCAAGGAGAATACTGAAGAGCAGAGCTTCCTGCATGGGTATATGTAGTGCTGACGTCAGATTGAAATCTGACTCCGTCTCCAACTGCTATCAGGAGCACATTATACCCATTGGTCCTGAGTCCATCTGTCTACACTAAGGAAAACGAAATTATCAGGTAAGTAATTTCTCCATTTTTTTAGATATGTTAGTGATAGAAGGAATTGCAAAAGAGACATTGTGAGACGTGAAAGGGAAGGAATATGTAGGGGCTAGGGTTGCCAACTTTCCCTGGCACAGGACCCGACTCTTGGGGGAGGAGGTGGCCGCAGCCAACAACACCCCCCACCCTTTTTTTCCCTTTCAAATCAAGCGTTGATTGTTTTTCCTAGGCAGATTCTGCCTGCCTGCTTGGGGGCTCGGATTCAATTCTCCTCTTCCTCTGCGACTCCCAGGAGGACAACACGATGTAGCAACAAGTGCGGCACAGCTTTGGGAGAGGCAGAGGAGGAGGAGGAGTCAAATCAAGCCCCGAAAATAGGCAGGTGATTGGAGCGCTGCCAGGCTGCCACCACTGATCGGCCCCTGGAATTGCCTGACCGGGTTTTACAGTGTCCGTTTACCCGAAAACCGGGCAATTGGTCCACCCTAGTAGAGGCTGATGAGGAAAAAGCAAAATTGCTTAAAAATATTTCTGTTCACTGTGAAAGAGCCTGGCACAGGACCACATAAAACAAACACAAATAAGATTGGAAGGGAGGTAAACCTCAATAGATTTTCAGAATTGTGTGTTTGTAAGGAGTTAACTAAACTCAAAGTAGATGGGGCCAGATGGGGTATATCCGAGGGTACTAAGGAAACTTAAAGATGTCCTGGCACCTCCACTAGCTGACCTTTTCAATGCTTCCTTAGTGTCTGGAGTAGTTCCGGAGGACTGGAAAAGGGCGGATGTGGTTCCTATTTATAAAAGTGGAAGTAAGGAGGAGGCTGGGAACAATAGGCCAGTTAGTCTGACCTCTGTGGTGCGCAAACTAATGGAATCACTGCTAAAACAGAGGATAGTGCAATTTTTGGAATCCAATGTATTGCAAGATCCAAGGCAACATGGTTTACCAGAGGTAAATCTTGTCAGATGAATCTGATTAATTTCTTTGATTGGGTGACCAGAGAGTTGGACCTCAGCAAGGCCTTTGACACAGTTCTGCACAGAAATTGTGTCCCTTGATATGGATCCCAGAGGACCAACTGGGTTAGAATCTGGTTGAATGGGAGGCGACAAAGGGTAGTGGTAAATGGAGTTTTCTCTGAGGAGGGGGTTGTTACTAGTGGTGTGCTTCAGGGATCTGTCCTTGGACCTGTGCTTTTCAACATTTTTGGAAGCGACATAACGTAAGGGTTGTCTTTTTGCCGATGATGCCAAAATCCGTAACCGGATGATTAGCTAGAAGGGAGTGGAAAACATGAGCAGGGATCTAGCGGAGCTCAAGGAATGGGTCTAAAGTCTGGCAGCTAAGATTTAATGCTAAAAAATATTGAACAATGCATTTTGATATAAAATCTCAAAGGAAAGGGTACAGTATTGGAGGTGAATTTCTTCTAAGCACAAAGGAAGAGCGGGGTCTGAGGTAATTATATCTTATGATCTTAAGGGGGCCAAACCAGTGGATAAAGTGACAGTAGAAGCTAGAAAGATGGTTGGCTGCATAGGGAGAGGAAAGGTCAGCAGAAAAAGGGAGGTGATATTGCCCCTGTATAGGTCCCTGGTGAGACCTCACTTCAAATACTGTATACAGTTCTGGAGACCGCACCTTAAAAGGATATAAGAACATGCCATACTGGTCAGACAGGGCTCCATCAAGCCCAGCATCCTGTTTCCAACAATGGTCAATCCAGGCCATAAGAACCTGGCAAGTACCCAAAAACTTAGCCTATCCCATGCTACTGTTGCTAGTAATAGCAGTGGCTATTTTCTAAGTCAACTTAATTAATAGCAAGTAATGGACTTCTCCTCCAAGAACGTATCCAATCCTTTTTTAAACACAGCTATACTAACTGCACTAACCACATCCTCTAGCAACAAATTCCAGAGTTTAATTGTGCATTGAGTGAAAAAGAACTTTCTCCGATTAGCTTTAAATGTGCCACATGCTAACTTCATGGGGTGCCCCCTAGTCCTCCTGTTATCTGAAAGAGTAAATAACCGATTCACGTTTACCCATTCTAGATCTCTTGTGATTTTAAACACCTCTATGATATCACCCCCTCAGCCGTCTCTTCTCCAGCTGAACAGTCCTAACCTCTTTAATCTTTACTCATAGGGGAGCTGTTCCATCCCTTTTATCATTTTGGTTTCCCTTCTCTGTACCAGAGGGTGGCTACTAAAATGGTCAGCGGTCTTGGTTCTAAAGTATATGGGAATAGATTTAAAGATCTAAACATGTATATCCTAGATCAGGGGTGGGCAATTCTGTTGGCCACAAACCAGTCTGGTTTTTAGGATATCCCTAATGAATATGCATGAGAGAGATTTGCATGCACTCTGCCTCAGTTGTATGCAAATCTATGTCATGCATATTCATTAGGATATCCTAAAACCTCGACAGGTTTGTGGCCCTCGAGGACTGGAATTGCCCACCCCTGTCCTAGATGAAAGGGGAGATATGATAGAGGCATTCAGATATCTCAAAGGTTTCCATGCACAGGAGGTGAGCCTTTTTCAATGGAAAGGAGGCTCTAGCATGAGATGACAGTGAAAGAGGGTAGATTCAGAAGTAATCTTAGGAAATATTTCTGTACAGAGAGGATGGTGGATGTGTGAAAGTGGTAGAGACAAAAACAGTATCTGAATTCAGGAAAGCATGGGATAAAAACAGGGGATCTCTAAGGAAGTGATGCTAAATTAATTGGACTGATGGGCAGACTAGATGGGCTACATGGTCTTTTTCTGCTGTCATGTTTCTATGTGCCGATTCTTCCTCCACAGAACATGTAGTGCTAGGTACTCTGTTTTGTTGTTTTTATGTTGTGTGTCTACTGTGTATGTAATTTTGTAAGCCACCTAGAGCCATTGGCGGGATATAAGTAGAAATAAATAAGTGTAGGACTTGGATAATAATCTTCACAAAATTTTAATTTAATTTCTTCACTGTTATCATTTGTCCATGGTACAATTAAGGTTGAGGTTCCATACTCCATTACATCAGAATATGTTACCCTTACATTCTATCAAATGCCGTCATGAATAGCATTCATCCTCAACCAAATGCCATGCTCTTCCTATAAAAATTTATGAACTTGTCCGATTTAATTTACTATTTTAAATTGTCCATGTTAGTTGAAAATACATTTCTAAGTACTCTTTCGGCCAAGTAAGAGTCAGGTTACCAGGCGACCCATTTCTCTGGATATGTAAAAAGAGTATTCTTGGTACATATCACAATATATTCTCACCTCACAACTGATATTTAAAACATTGTTTATTAATTCATCGCTTCCTGAAATCTAGACACTCTCTATTTTACTCAGAATTTCATATAAAAGAATTATATCATTTACCTAATGGGTTAACAATGACCTAATACCCTAAATACTCAAACATGCACTTTTACATGTGCATATGTTGGATATTCAGAAGCCATTTAGATGGATAACTGAAAAGTTATCCATCTCGTCATGTGGCTAGAATTTATCCATCTCGTCATGTGGCTAGAATTTAGCTGTATAAATCGGGCAGACAGAGTGGGAGGGAGGCGTTTCAGGGCAGGCCAGAGTAAGCCACTTAACTGATGCAGCTAACTGGTTAGTTTATCTGACTAACAAAAATAGCCAGGTATATTCAGCAGTGCAACCGCAATGCTGAATACTGCGGTCAAGTTAGCTGGATAGCTGTATCCAGCTAACTTAACTGCTGCTCCACAGCTGAATATTGGTCCCATGGTAGTCAAAGGGATTGAATTAGTACAAGTGTGAAACTTATGAGCAATACCACTTTATGATAAAAATTGTAATGAACTATGTCAGTGTCTATCTTTCTAATGAGATGTTGCGATATCTGTTCTTTTGCTTCTTGTTTCAGTTCTCCTATTTTATCTTGCAGGTATTGGCAAGGATCCACTGCATCTTGATGAAGAATGCAGACAATAAAGTGTGTTGTTGTTGGGGATGGAGCTGTTGGGAAGACTTGCCTTCTCATTAGCTATACCACAAATGCCTTTCCTGAGGAATACATCCCCACTGTGTTTGACAATTACAGTGCTCAAATGACAGTGGATGGACGGCCTGTAAGCTTGAATCTGTGGGACACTGCTGGACAAGAGGAGTATGATCGTCTGCGCACTCTCTCCTATCCACAGACCAATGTTTTTGTTATCTGCTTCTCCATCGGAAGCCCTTCCTCCCATGCCAATGTTCGGCACAAGTGGCACCCTGAAGTTTCTCATCACTGCCCTAACATTCCAGTCTTACTAGTAGGCACCAAAAAGGACCTACGACATGACCAGGAAACAATAAAGAAGCTGAAGGAACAAAGCTTGGCACCAACCACTCCACAGCAGGGATCTTCACTGGCTAAACAGATTGGAGCAGTGAAATATCTGGAATGTTCTGCTTTAAACCAGGATGGTGTACAAGAGGTGTTTGCAGAAGCCGTACGTGCAGTTTTTTATCCAGTGACAAAGAAAAACACGAAAAAATGTGTTTTGTTATAGTGCCTTACAGTGACATAAAGATGGACCGGTGATGGGGTTTTATTTAGGCCTGGGGTTTGTAAGTGATTGTCTCTTTTATTAATATCACCAGCAGCTGCTTTAGGAATGAGTTGGGTTCTAGCTCTTTCAAAAATGCAGAGATATGGCAATATCTGATCTGAAATATCAAGGAAAGCGGAATGGATAAACATATTCTTGGCTTTTATCCTGGGAGCCAGAAAATACAGACTATTCCAGACCATTAACGTCACTAAGGGTCACTTCTGGTCTTTTATGCAAAGCTCTGTTTCTTACTTTGTGGATCTGGAATTGAAAGTGGCAAAATCACATATATATTTCTATAGATACTGTATTTACAGAGAAGTGATTTTGCTCTCTTGATTTACTTGGACTGATTTGCTGCTTTGGAAAACACGGGAGTCGAGTTCTTTAGCTATTGCCTCACAGCTTTAATATGCAATCTGAAAAATGTCTTTGAATGCATTAAATATACTTTGTGCAAGAACTACTGTTATTTTCAAAAGCATAGTAATATGTTTGAAGGTTTAATTAGAATTATTCAAAAAATACCTATGTGATTGAAAGTTCAAACAAATGGCAAAATAGCTAGTACCAAAATCACTGATTTTCTTCTTATACAATTCAGGAGAGTGCTTTTTCCGTCAGATTTCTTATGTTAATCCTATGGAATGAGAAATGTTTTGTGTAATATGCCCACTGGTAGCAGCAGGTCTCATAGATGGGTATTTGGGAGGCCTGCTGTGGAGGTTCAAGGTAACAAAGCCACTCGTATAAGGGCTGCATAGGTTTGAGATATCAAGTCTCCTGTGTGGTGCTTTTCTTGCTCATAAGCATTATGTGAAGTCCTCAGTTTGCTCCCCAGTTTAACTGGCTGTTTGTAATGACCACGAGACAGTGAATACTTTGTGCAGTGACTAATCTTCACCCTCTAGAAGTGCCCAGCTTCTCAGGGATGACTAAGGTATGTGTTTTCAATCTTAGCCTTTTTTGCAGAAGAAGTACAATATCAGCTCAGTTTGTTTTATATATACATCAGAATTATTTAATTAAAAAAAGCAGATAGTTGTATATTTGACTGGCAATTTTCAGTCTGCCCTTCTAGTTACCTGCAGACCTTTGGACCTAATTTTTAAAGGGAAAGTATTCATGTACTTTCCTTTTGTAAATTGCCAGAGGTACAAAGTACTCACAAACTTTGTACCTGCTTCTTGTGTAGGTAAAACTTGTATGGAAAATAACTTTTAAATTTGAAAATACAGTCTCATGTCACAACTCACTGTGTTGGCTTGCAACTTTTCTTCTAGGAGTGTTCTGAGAAGACACTGTTTCCTCGTTCCTTCCCCACAAATGGCCCGGCCTGATTTCTTTGAGCAATGGGAGACTAGCACACTAGTTAAAGTCCAGAGGCATCCTCCTTCAGGCTTTTACTGTTGAAATTTTCCCCCTGCTTCAACGCCAGGGGAAAAAAGTCAGGTCCCTGACTTTTAGGGTCCAGGGTACTGATATACAGACATTAGGGGAAAAGTGCAGGACTGCTGCTATAGCCAAGTCCAGAAGCAAAGCATTCTATGAATTATCAAGAAGGCTTCTCATGCTATACAAATGTTGATAGCAGTAATTTTGGTATGGGTTTGACAGTGCTTGGTTTTGATTGTTAATATTACTACTCTTAACATAAGGCGTGGGAGTAACCTGCAAGGAGCAGCAATTACTTCCATAAGAAACTTGCTGGACAGACTGGATGGCCCATATGGTCTTTTTCTGCAATCAATACTATTGTTACTGTGAATTTATCCCATTCCTTCCCAGGGTTTGTCTATTGTAAACAGGGGTAATCTCACCCTGGCCTGTGAGTTCAACTGGGCTCAACAAAATTCCAAAGTATCCTAGCAGATTGAAGCCTCTGTCACATATGTTTACCACATTCCTTCCCAGGGTGTTTCTGTTTAGGATTTTAGAGACCTGCCCTCTATCCCAAGTGCAGCTGGACATGAGATTCTTCCTTCCTGTGTGAAAATCAACATGATACCACAGTCTTTCTTTCTCTTAATGTAACAAAGTGATGCTTCTTTAAAACGCAAAACAGTTTCTCTTTTCACAGAGTCCTGCTACCACTGTGCCTTGCGGGCTTGGCTCCAAGGACCCCAGTCCCCTGTCACCACAGTCAGTAACCTGCAATTGGGTTATAACTGCTCTTTTCTCCCTTATCTGCGGCTACAACTACCCAAGGCAGTGTCCTTCCAAAACTTAAGCCAGCAAAATCCCCATTTTGAACCTTCCTGTGATTGGGGTTTCCATCATGTCTTCCACATCCATCTCCACTGGGCTTTTCTCAGAAGTTGGCAATTGCTCCATCTCCTCTACCTTTTCCTCTGGAGTTCTTAAAACTCCTTTCTCTTAGGACAAGCAGGATCGTAGTCCTCACATGTGGGTGACATCATCCAATGGAAGCTTTGGCCAGCACACTGAGCATGCTGCTGTCTGCACATCCATGCTAGGTCCCCCTTTAGTCTCTTCTTTTCCACGGTGCAGTTGGCTCGCGGTTTGTGGAGCTCTCAAATTCTTTGGTTTTCTCAATAAGTTTTCGAGTTTTTCCACAAAATCCTTGTCTGGTCCTCCTTCGTGGTCCGTGCCGCGTCAGTGCAGTAGGTTGTTTTCTGCCTCTTTTTCAACTTGCGGTCGATTCCTGACTCCACCATTCGGTGAACACTGGTCATTGACTGTTCGCCGGGTGTTTTTTTTTTCTTGGTGTTGACCGTATTTTGTCAGTGCCCCAAGTGCCTGCGGACCATGTCCATTACAGATCCACATGAGGTTTGCATCCTCTGCTTGGGGGCTTTGCGTGACATTCGTGGATGCCATCTGTGTGATCAGATGACCCCCAAAGGGCATTGTGCGCACCTCAATAAAATGGAGAAGCTTTTTGGGGCCCCAAAGTCTGCTCCTTCCACTCCTGCATTGGCCCCATCAACACCGAGGGATCGTGGGGAGCCTCTTGACATGCTTCCCCTGGCCGTTCCTCTCGCCAGTACCTCCAAAAATCGCGGAGACTGTGATAGGTCTTCAATTTCACCATTCTCCAAACATCTGTTTCTTCCCGAAAATCCCACATACATCGCCACCAGTCTCCATCGATGCATGGCTCCGGTTCTGGAGTGGAACTAGCGGCCGCTGGGCTGCCATCGAAGCAACACCGGCCATTGGAGGCCCCATCCTTCGATGCCGCCAGTAGTCCCAGGCATTCCCCACCGACACCGGTGCTGGGTAACATGCCACCTTGGAGACCCAAGGAAGAGCCAGTGACGCCTTGTCCCACTCCTTCAGTCCTGGTCACTCCGAACTTTCAGGAGGAATTGGACCGCAGGGTTCAGTCTGTGGTGCTCAAAGCTCTCAGATCATTGAGCTGCCAGTGCCTCTGGCCCCCATACTGGTGCCCAAGCCTCCACCATTAATGCTGGCAACCCTGCTGGAGCGTCTGGACGTTCTCCTGGGCACCCTTCTGATGCAACCAGTGCCCGAGGGACCCTTGGTTCTCCAGCGGCCACCGATGCCCTCCACCAGAGTGATCCCGATTTCTCTGGTCTGAGGAGGAGGAAGATACGGCCGGAACAGTGTTTATTTATTTATTTAATAACTTTTATATAACCGGCATTAGAAAGGCTCATCATGCCGGTTCACATATTAACAAAAGCGAGGAAAATACTTTATAACAGGTTCACATATTAAAAGCGAGGAAAATACATTATAACAGGGTAAAGGGGGGGGGTAAAAGAAAACTAGGCAAAGGCAAGGAAGATACAGGAATGTAAAGTAGTTAAATAAATTCAAAAAACAACTGATAAATTATAAGTTCCAACAGAAAAAGGCAACATCTTGATAATGTACAGTGAGAAGATCGGAGTATAAGAGGGTGTAATACAATGGTGGTACTGGGTTCACAGGGGGAAGAAGATTAGTCAGGGTAGGCTTGATGGAATAGCCAGGTCTTCAATTTAGATCTAAATTTGATTGGGCAGGATTCTAATCGGAGTGTCATGGGCATGGAATTCCAGCGTGTGGGGCCTGCAATAGAAAGAGCTCTTTCCCTAGTAGAAGTGAGGTGTGCTGTTTTTAGAGAGGGCACTTGCAGAGTTCCTTTGTGAACTGTCCTAGTAGGACGGGTCTGAGTGACAAGGCTAAATGGTATGTCAAGCCAGAGGGAGTTGTGAGAGAAGATGGATTTGTGTATGGTGGTAAGTGTTTTGTGGAGTATTCGGAATGGGATAGGCAGCCAATGAAGGCTTTTCAGAATCGGGGTGATGTGATCTGTTTTACGGGTGTTAGTGATGATTCTAGCGGTTGCATTTTGCAACATTTGGAGCGGTTTGATCGTAGCGTATGGGAGACCTAGGAGTAGAGAATTACAGTAATCGAGTTTAGAAAGGAGGGAAGTTTGGATAACAGTGCGAAAATCTTGAGAGTGTAGCAGTGGCTTAAGTTTTTTTAGAACATTTAGTTTATAGAAACCGTCCTTGAGGATGGAGCTTACATATTTTTTCCCAGACCATAGTTCCCTGAGCCCTTGCTGGATCCTTCCGGCTTCCCGCAGCCTCCAGTCCCCTCGATGCCAGGAGAACCGTTGATTCCTGCAGTGCCCTTGAGGCCTCCGAAGCCATTGGAGCCCAGGGCTGATGCCCCTCACAGACCTCGCCCATGGCATGCTGGTCCCAGTGGGGAAGAAGGGCATTACAATCCTTGGGGTGATGATTCCACGGAGTCATCCTCCATTTGTTCGGACAACCCCCTCTCGGAACCCTCCCCTCCAGAAGATTGACGTTGGTCGCCCCCCGAGGACCTGTCCCTTGCAGGATTTGTCAGGGCCATGGCTGACACCATCCCCTTTCAATTTCTCATTGAGGAGGATGCGCATCATAAGATGCCGGAGGTTCTCCAGTTCATCGACACTCCTAAGGAAATCGTGGTGGTTCCGATCCAAGACATTTTCAAGGACCACCTCCTCTGCATGTGGGAGCACCCTATTTGTATCTCCCCTGTCAATATAAAAGCTGACACCACCTACTTGGTGCAGCAGGCTGTGGGGTTTGAGAAGCAGCACTTCTCCCACCAGTCGAGGTCGTGGAGTCTGCCTTGAAAAAGGCCTGGTGCTCCCGCACCCATGCTTCCACCCCTCCAGGACATGAGCACAGGGAGCTCAATGCCCTGGCAGGAAAGTCTTCCAAGGCGCCATGCTGGTGGCCCGCATCACTGCCTACCAGCTGTATATGACCCAGTACAACCATAATCTCTGGAAACAGGTCCAGGACTTTGCAGAGGGCCTGCCTCAACAACAACAGGAGGCCTTCTCGGCCATTGTACTGCTGGGTCTCATGGCCGGGAAGCACAAAGTGCACTCCACCTATGATGTCTTCGAGAAGGCAGCCCGCATATCTGCGGTTGGCATCGATGCCAGGAGAATGGCTTGGCTCAGAGCCTCTGACCTTCGGCCAGAGGTCCAAGACAGGCTAGCCAATCTCCCCTGCATAGGTGAAAACCTCTTTGGGGATAAAGTCCAGGATGCAGTAGCGCAATTGAAGGACCATCAGGTCACCCTTCAACAGCTTTTAGCTAGTGCTTCTGATGCCCCTTCCTCGGCCAGAAAGTCCTCTAGGCCAGGATCCTGAAAGCCCTTTTACCAGCAGAGGAAATATTATCCTCCAGTCTCCAGGGCTTGCATGCCTTGCCCCAGTTTCAGGGGCCACCTTCGCCAACAGCAAGCGCCTAGGCCCCGGCCACGGATTTTTGACTGGTGGCAAGTGAGTGAATGCCAGTTGATTGTACCCCTGACGCCGGATCCCCCAGTCGGAGGCAGGCTCTTGAGCTTCACTCATTGCTGGGAAGAGATCACGTCAGACCGATGGGTCCTCGTTACAATCGGTCAGGGATACCATCTAAACTTCAGTTGGCTCCCGGAGACCTCTCCCCCATGTCTATCGTGGGGTTCGTCCACCCATCAGGTCATAATTCAGACAGAACTTGCCGCCCTCCTCGAGGCGGGCGCGGTGGAATAGGTCCCTTGCCTTCAGCGGGGCAGAGGGTTTTATTCAAGGTACTTCCTCATTCCAAAAAAGAATAATGGCTAGCGCCCTATTCTTGACCGCCGGCCCTTGAATAAGTTTTTCATTAAAAAAAAGTTCAAGATGGTCTCTCTTGGAACCCTGCTCCCACTCCTCAGCAGCGGAGACTGTATTTGCTCCCTTGATCTCAAGGAGGCTTATATGCACTTTGCTGTGGTCCCCCAGCCACCGGAGGTACCTCCGCTTCGTAGCAGAGAACGCACATTGCCAGTACAAAGTGCTGCTCTTCGGACTGGCATCGGCCCCCCGCATCTTTACCAAATGCCTCGTGATGGTAACCACCTACCTCAGGTGTTGCTCGGTGCATGTGTTTCCCTACCTGGACAACTGGTTGCTCAAGTGAGACTCCTGCTCAGGAGCTTTGCATGCTCTGGCCCTGATGGTGCAGGCGTTGGGGTTTGTTATCAACTTCCCCAAGTCACATCTCTGCCTGTCTCCTTAGCTGGATTTCATAGGCACCAGACTGGACACTGCCC
This sequence comes from Rhinatrema bivittatum, assembly GCF_901001135.1. Classification (NCBI taxonomy): domain Eukaryota; kingdom Metazoa; phylum Chordata; class Amphibia; order Gymnophiona; family Rhinatrematidae; genus Rhinatrema; species Rhinatrema bivittatum. Next base: position 272,353,690 of record NC_042620.1, read on the forward strand.
AGGCAAAATCTTTTTTGCCCAGCAACCAAGCGATCGCCCTTTTCTTGCTGGCTACCCTTATCCAGCGCAACGGAGGATACCAGACCACCTTCTGCTCCGCCTGCTGGGCCACATGGAGGCCTCTGTCCATATGACCTCTCTGGCTCGCCTCTGCATGAGGAGGGCTCAATGGACCTTGCGGTCCCAGTGGCGACAGGCTTCCCAGGATCTCGAGGCTCCTGTCGCAATCACAGACCCTCTGCGAGTGTCCCTGTCCTGATGGGAAGATATTTCCAACCTGGAAAAAGGACTTCCCTTCCAAGCCTCTCCGCCCCAGGCGGTTCTTACCACCGATGCTTCCCCTAAGGGTTGGGGAGCCCATGTGAACGATATCCATACACACAAGCTTGCTGGACTGCCTCCGAAGCCCGCTGTCAGATAAACTTCCTGGAGCTTCGGGCAATCCAGTACATCTTATGGGCATTCAGGGACCAGTTATCGTCCAAGGAACTCCTAATTCGGATGGACAATCAAGTTGGATGTGGTACAACAACAAGCAGGGAGGTGTGAGCTCATTCCTGCTGTGCCTGGAGGCGGTACAAGTGTGGACGTGGGCCTTCTCGCAGGGGATGTGACTGCGTGCCACATACCTGCCAGCTCGTCTGATCCACTCCTTCCAGCCTTATGAATGGTGGCTGAGCTGTTTCACCACTGGGGCACACCAGTGCCCCAGTGGTGAAACAGCCTCCCCTCTCAACTACAAGGTGAGCAAGTTCTGCTGCCTGGTGATGGGGGTTGGACATCCCTTCTGCAATGCTTTCTCCCTCCACTGGGGAAGAGGCCTGCTGTATGCATACCCTCCTCTGCCACTCCTGCTGAGGACGTTGCTGAAGCTTCAGCAGGACCATGATCCTGGTGGTGCCCTTTTGGCCACATCAAGTCTGGTTTCCGCTTCTCTCAGAATCAGGGCACCCTGTGCTATCCAAATCTCAGAGCGTTGGCCGTGACACCTTGGATGTTGAGCACATAGTCCTTCAGCCTCTGGTGCTCTCAGACTGCGTCTCCCAGGTCCTGGTGACATCCCAAAAACCCTCCACCAGAAAGTCCTACAGATTGAAGTGAAAAAGGTTTTCCATCTGGTGTATGGGGCATGGTTTGGATCCTTTCTTCTACCCCCTTCCTGTGGCACCTTTCTGAATCTGGGCTTTAGCCTAGCTCGGTCAGAGTCCATCTGCTTGCTGTCAATGCATACCATCGGGGTGTCACTGGCACACCGATTTCCATGCAACCTCTCATAGGCCGGGTCATGCGGGGCCTCCTCCAGCTGAAGCCCCCTCTTCGGCCTCCTGTCATGGCCTTTGACCTCAACGTTGTCCTGGCACGGCTCATACGACCCCCTTTTGAGCCTTTCCAGGCTTGCGACTTGAGTTTCCTTACCTGCAAAGTTTTGTTCCTGGTAGCGATTACTTCAGCTCGTAGGATCAGTGAGCTTCAAGCTTCTGGTGACCTACCCACCATACACGAAGTTCTTCTATGATTGTGTGGTGTTGTGTACACTTCTAAAGTTCCTGCCCAAAGTGGTATCAGATTTCCACCTTAATTACCTTCTTCCCTAGGCCTCACGCCCACTCGGGGGAGCGGGCCCTTCATACCTTGGGCTGTAAAAGGGCCTTGGCTTTCTTTCTGGATCGTACAGCAAGCCACAAACAGTCCACCCAGCTCCTCATCTCGTTTGATCCCAACAGACTGGGAGGGGTGGGTGGGAAAGCAGACCCTGTCGAACTGGTTGGTGGATTGCATTGCCTTTTGCTATCAGCAGGCAGGCCTCCCACTCGCCAACAGAGTAAAGACTCACTCTGTGTGGGCCATGGCGGCATCAGTAGGTGATTTGCGATCAGTCCCCATCTTCCAGGCCGCAACCTGGAATTCTCTTTTCACATTTGCGGCTCATTACTGTTTGGACATGGACGGGTGTCTGGACAGTACCTTTGGTCAATCCATCCTCTGCAACCTGTTCCAGTCCTGAACCCAAGCTTTTGTTCTGTGCTCTGTGGGAATCACACAGTCCTCAGCTGAGCTACAGCGTCACAGTTGTTGTTGTTGTTGTGCCCGTTGGCACTTTGTTCAACCACTGTTGGTCTTCTCTGTTCATTCGGACAGTCTGGAGCTTGGTACTCACCCACATGTGAGAACTGCCATCCTGCTTGTCCTAGGGGAAAGCGCAGTTGCTTACCTGTACCAGATGTTTTCCTAGGACAGCAGGATGTTAGGCCTTAGGAATCCCGCCTGCCTCCCCACGGAGTTGGATTCTCCTTTTGGTTTGTTGTTTTATTTTTTGCTCGTATTTTTCATCTATATTACAAAACAGAAGGGGGGGGGGACTTTGTGTGAACATGCAGATAGCAGCATGTTGGGCATGCTCCACGTGCTGGTCCAAGCTTCTAGAAACTTTGATAAAAGTTTTCTATGTCACCCACTTGTGAGGACTAACATCCTGCTGTCCTAGGGGAACACCTGCTACAGATAAGCAACTGCGCTTCCTCTTGCCTTCTATTAACAAACTCTCTTTCTTATGAAAGTGCACCTGTTGTTATATTTGGCTGGTTGAAGGACAGCCCTGCAACTAGCCACACTCACCCCCAGGAGTGCTGATGTCAAGGGAGTCTCTGCAGCTGGGACACCACCATCCTGCTGTTTCTAATGGTCTCAATTTAAAGGCCCCAGTGTGGGAAATTTCCTGAGGCTCCAGGAGATGATGTCGAGGTGTGAGCATAGGGGGTTTGCTCCCTGGGCTGCATCAGCCACCCCACAGCGCAAGAGTCCATCTTCCTTACAGGTTGCTGAGTCCATGCACTTGGCTGACCTGGCCAACTTAAAGGCTATTCCAGGGCTAGCCAAGCACATCCAACAGCAGCAAGTCATCTTGGATCAGGTAACCGGCATGCTAGAAATTTGTATTGAGAATGGGATGCCTTGCAGCCACCTCCTCTACTGCCTCCACCCCCAATGGCTCAGTGGCCCATTCCACAGTTGCCACCGCCTACCCATTATCATGGGGACCCTAAGGAATTTAGGGGCTGCTTGTACCAGTACAGGATGAACTTTGATTTCCAGTCAACCCTATTTCCTACAGCTAGAGTCAAAGAACCATACATACTTTTGCTTCCACCCCACCAGCCCTATCTAAAACCCCCCTACCTTTGTTAGAAAAGTTACGCCAGGCGGCCGGCACGCAATTCCCCGGCCTGGGAGCGGTGTTAGAGGCCTCAGCCATGCCCCCGAAACGCCCCTGGGCTGGAACCACGCCCATGGCCCCGCCCCCGAATGACACATTGCCGTGACACTCCCCCCCGACACGCTCTCCTAGCAAAGCCCTGGGACTTACGCGCGTCCCTGGGCTTGCGCGGGCCGCCGAGCCTATTCAACATAGGCTTGGCACGCGCAGAGGGAGGTTGGGGCAGGTTTTCGGGGGGGTACGCGCGTATCCCTTTGAAAATCTGCCCCTGAGGGAGCATGAAGACTCCATGTTCCATGATTTAAAGGAGTTTTTCCACCAGTTACGTCTCATCTTTGAGAAACCAGACTGTACCTCCTCGGGGGTAGCAGAACTTCGCATCAGGCAGGAATTTTGCCCCATAGGATAGTAGAATAAAGGGGAAAGCCAACGGTCGCCCAGCAGAGCATGGTTCGGATGGAGGTAACTTTGAAGGATACTAATGAAACAAGAGCTTTAGGGCATCCCAACCGTGAGGTTCCAATAAAAGCAAAAGTAGTCCATGTACCTTTAAGTAAATATCACCTCAGCTAAAAAAATTCCAAATTATCTATGTCATCTGAAAGGCAGGCTGTTAATACAAACCAAAAAAAACCCCCACACTTTGAAATAGCTGTATGCCAATGCCAGGACTCGAAGAAGTAAGATGGGAGAGTTAAAGTGTATAGCAATGAATGATGAGAGAGACTTAATTGGCACCAGAGACATGGTGGAAGGATGAGAGCCAATGGGATAGTGCCATACCAGGGTACAAATTATATGGCAATGATAGGGAGGAGCAACTTGGTAGGGGAGTGGCACTTTATGTCCAGGATGGCCTAGAGTCCAACAGAAAAGAGAGTCCTGCAAGAAAATAAATGCACAATAGAAACTTTATTGATAGAAATCCCCTGTGTGTTGAGGAAGAGTATAGCAAAAGGAATATACTATTGTCCACCTGGTCAAAATGATGAGATGGACAATGAAATGCTAAGAGAATTAGGGACATTAACCAAGTTGGTAGTGCAGTAATAATGGGATTCTCTTCAAAAGCTGCTCCAGTGAGCCTGCTCCTCCCTTTCGGCCGCTGCGCCCAACGCCTCCGACCACAGAAGTGCCCCAGCTGACCTCCCAGGCCCTGCGATCGGCCCTCACCTGCATCACCCGACATCGCTGGCCTGCAGCAAAAGAAACTCCGCCCACCTCTGACCTCAGCGGAGTGACGTGGGATCCTCTTCAAAAGCTGCTCCGGTGAGCCGTAGGCGCTGTGCACCAAAGGAGCGCGACAAAGGAGCCTGCCCCTTCGTGCCGCCTCTTACAAGCTACTCCCTCTACACCTTCATCTTCAATCAAACTCTCCACCAGCCCCCCTGAACTGTGCTCCCTCTCAAGCTATTGTGATGCTACAGACTCCTAGATAGGTAGATTCTCCAGCTGACTCGTCCTCTCGATACTGCCATCCAGTCGGCTCCACGCTATCGGTTTAGACCCTTCGGGGTCTGGGAGCCCAACTGCATCTCTTCATTGACCTCCCAACGCCCTATCCCATCTCTAGCCTCTGTGCTCTCCTTTTCCCTTTGTCATATCTTCTCCACCCATAACCTCTCTGCTGGTATTTCTCCCCCTCCTGGTTCCTCAGCTATCTACTCCCCACTCACTTCAATATCCCATTACCCCATACCTGCCTTCTACCTCCTACACAACCACCATGTTGCCTACCATACCCACCCCTATTCTCAAACATCACCCTCACATCCAGAGAATTCCCCCCACATCCCCCCCCCCCATTATCTAAGAGCACTGATCCCCATCATGACTGGGTGTCTGTCCATAGGAAGAAGACACAGGTAGGCAGGGCAGGAAGGCAAGGAGCATAACAGCATACCAGGAACACACAGAAGAGCTAAAGAAGGACCACAGACACTGAAAACGAAGACAAGGACCTCTGCAACTGGAGGGGGAGACAAAATTCCACAGGAACTGAAGAACAAAGACAAGGACCAAGGAACTGGAACACAGGGACTTGAGAATGAAGACAGAGAATGCAGAGGCAAATCGCACTATGGAACGTAGGGAGACCTGTTGCTGAGGTGAGGACCGAAGGGCCTTTCATAAGCCAGAGCCCACGAAGTCAACAGTAGGAGCCACAGGGGATTTCCTGACGCGGGCCCTTTAAATCTGGAGCGGTTGGGCGGGTGCACACAGGTGCCTAGTGGAGTCCAGGAAGAGTGTAGGCGGTATACTGCCACACGTTGCATTGAGAATGTCGGGGCCCAGTGAAATGCAGCGGCCTACCATGACTGCATGGGGTTACTTGGCTACATTGAGGGCCAGTGAAAGTGGCTCGGGCCTGGTGGTAAGTCTGGCAGTTCGAAGGAGGAACTCGCAGACTGCCAAATGCATCAAAAAGATTGGAAACAGACAGCAGAATGAAATGGTTAGTTTTCTTAGTTGAGAAAGGTAAAAAGTGGAGTACCTCAGGGATCTGTACTTGGACTGCTGCTTTTTAATATATAAATGATCTGGAAAGAGGAATGACAAGTGAGGTGATCAAATTTTTAGATGACACAATCATTTAGAGTTGTGAAATCACAAGCGTATTGCAATTGTAGCACCCCCTCAAGTATTATGCTGCCAAGGGAGAGGGGCTGCACAAAAAGAATAACCCCCACTTGCACCCGTGGGTATGAGTGTCAGAGTGGGGAAGTGCGGGTTATGTTACCACCTCTGGGATAGATAATCCAAATGCCCCGATACTCTCTTTTATGGGTCCCTGTGGTTCCCACCCACCCCTGGGAACAGAGTACAGTATAGAAAATCACCACTCTACCGTAAGCATTCAATTCTTTTACTATTAACAGGTAAGTAGAACGATGCATACAGAACTGATAAAGCAAAAGAAGGGAAAATCATTATTAATAGCACGAGACAATAAGCATAACAGTCACTAAATGGCCCAATATTACTTGATATTAAACCAAGCAACCTGCAAAGTCAACCATGACAATGATCAACTTGAATTATTCCTTGCAGTCTGTTGATTTGCCTGCTTAGACTGTACTCTGGAAAACTTTGTTTACCCAAAACCCTAAAGGTAAATTTCACTCCAGTGTATCAGAATGTGTTCTACTGTTTCTCTCATAGTCCCCAGTCCAAGAAGTGTATATTCCCTTAAAGCATAATCAATGAAGGCTATATTAGTTGAAATGTAGTGGCACTCTCTGGGGAAGCTCCAGTCTTATAGAAGCTCCAAACAAGAGGAAACACGCTGGTTCCCCGCCCTGATGCAGGGAGTTGAAAATTCAGAGCAGGTCTCTACTCAGTAGCTAACAGCAGTGCTTATCTGGCAGCTTACTGATGCAACAGTCTGATGTCAATATTGCAAGGCAGGTACAAAGAACGAAAGCATAACCTTTTGTACTGCTGCTGAACAATTTAGGGCTACTTAGCTGAAATCGGTCCTGCAGGAGGGGGACGTAAACTCCTGGCTCCTGCAGTTGAAACTCTTGGACTCTCCTTCTGCTGTGCACTCCGTCTCCTTTAAAGCTGTGGTTGAAGTGGGGAGGGGGGGGGATCCTATCCCCAGCACAGCTCTCTGATCTCCCTCTCCAACTGCTCTCCAATGCTGATATGTCTCCTCTCCTTTCTCTCGTTCCCTTAAAGGTTTAGCTCAGCTCAGTAGCTCGGCTCATTACCAAAACAAAAACACAGTACGGATCCCTCATGCTTTAGGCTTTGTTTGTTTTTTGTTTTTTTTTCTGATTGGTCTGGCATTCTCATCCTCTCTCCTGGTAATACAGTTGGCTCCCCATTGGCTCATGATAGTAACTGAACTTCCTGTGCCTCTTGTAATCAGATAATGGCTGGTTTCTGCAACAGCACAAGTCTCAAGCTGGATTTAAACTGAAACAGTTGTCACCAGTCCAGTTTTTGGGTTTTTTTGTTTACATTATATATCCCTGCGCCAGGTAAGGTCAGGAGGGCAGGGACCCAAATCAGGCAAGTCCGGCCACATCTCCCCCCCACTTAACCGGAGAGCGTGCCCTCACGCTTCTGAAAAGGAAACCAGGTTAACATGTAGTATCTGCCTAATACACATTCCATACTGACTAGCCAAACAGCAATATTAGCAATATTCACATTATCGAATTCGAGTCAAACCCAATGTTCTTTGTATAATGGCCACTACACCCCGGGAGGCTGCTTGCAGTGGGATATCAGAAGGCACCCCTAGGTATCATACATAAGCTTATGCATAGGTTTAATTACTCTTTTCAAGGGCTGAGTACCCTCCTCCCCATCAATGCTGACCTGGGGGTCTGGCTCACCTTCAACATTATCCCCTTGGTGGAAGGCATCAAAAGCTACCTCGGGTGTTTCATTAAGTTCATCTTGTCTCTGGAGTGCTTCTCCAACTGGAAGCCCCTCCTCCCCAACCAGTAGCTTTGCTGAGGGCTCAGGTGCCACTATGTCTCCAGTGGGAGCACTGAGAGGAGAGGATCACCTTGCTGGTAGCTGAAAGGAATCAGTAAGTTTTTGCTTGGGAAATTTTCTTTTTTTAAAGTATTGGGGTGAAGTTAACTATTTGGGAATATTATTTATGTGTTTGTGTGTTTGTGCTTTTAATAGTAAGGCAGCGAATAAACAGAAGTTAGACTGTTTGTATTTTTAAATAGTCAGTAAGGCAGCTAATAATTAGTGTGTTTATTTTTAATAGTCTGTAAGGCAGCTAATAACCAGAAGTTAGAGAGTTTATATATTAAAAACAAAAAGACAAAAAAAAAGTTAGCCAGAAGCTAAAAATAAACTAGGAGCAGTGTATACCTAAGTAAAAAGATTGAAAAGTTCAGTTCAGTTACTCATCTTGGAAAGGTGTTAAGGTAGTGTGATTTAGTTTGATTAGGTACCAACATTTGTTAATCAAGAGAGCAGTGAGCCACTCTGGCTGACTAACTGAAGTTACTGGAGAAGATTTTCATGGGTAATGATTCAGATGGACTGAACCAAATCACGGTGAACCTAGAAGATATGGTAGGCCTGACTGACAAACTGAAGAGTAGTAAATCACCTGGACCGGATGGTATACACCCCAGGGTTCTGAAGGAACTCAAAAATGACATTTTAGACCTATTAGTAAAAATTTGTAACCTATCATTAAAATCATCAATTGTACCTGAAGACTTGAGAGTGGCTAATGTAACCCAAATGGGTATTTTTTGCAGGGTTTTCTGGTTGGCACCACATCAGTGAATGTAAATATAAAATACAGGTTCTTGTAAGTGATATTTTTACCTCAGAAGACTTTACTCTGAAAGTTCTTTTCAATGTAAAATGTATTATAAATACATCATTTTTAATTGCGCGTGTGTGTGTGGGTAGAGGGCTGGAATGGGGTGGGGGGTGCACATTTAAAGTTCTCCTACAGCATCTAATAACCATGCACTGGCCATGGGTTCCAGAGGAGAGGGGCTGGACCAGAGTAGGGAGGAATGACAGATTTTAGACGAGTGTAGATTACTGGAGGGAGATGAATGAATGGGGGGCAGCAGCACAGTAATTGTTAGCACAGAGCAGCAAAAAAAAAAAAAAAAGCTAGCACTGGCCCTGGGGGAAACCCACAGTGAAGAGAAAAATGAGATGCTAGTGCTTTGGGAGCTTTAACCTGACAACCTTGGGGTAATTTAGGAAGGACTAAGATAACATTTGAAGTAAATTCTTGTTTTGGGAATATTGAACTGTTTGGAGACTGTAAGTGACTGTTATTTGTTTTTCTAGTTTCTTTTTGGATGGACTGTACCTTGAGATTCTTGTTATGGCTTTTTAAAATTCATATTGTTTTGGACTCTTCAATGATTTTGAGTTACTTTGGAACTGCACAACTGATGGGTGGACCCTGTTTTATATGAATCTCCCCTTGGGCCTTCCAGATTTTTCTGGTCCCCAATTGGTTGAACTCTGGTGGTTTTCATCAGTTCCGGGGCTGCAGAAGAGTTACTCACCACCCTTGCAGCCCCTGAAGGAACCCTGATGAAAAGGGATTACACAGATGTTTCTCCTTTGGGTCTCACTCCTATCCATGAAGACAAGATCCACAGATGCATAAGAGGCGAGAGAGGTCTGAGAGGTGCTTTTGTGTGTAATTATTTTAAAATCAAACACAAATGGAATAAAAAAAACACAAAAAAGTCCCATAACTAAATAAAACAAACCTTGCCCTGCCCCCAACACTCACCCCTTCTAAATATATATTGCACATTCTTCCCATTTAAAAGGGAACTCTTTTTCCCAGTCCTCCTTGATTGTAGGATGGAGAGGAAGAACCATTGACTTGCCAAAATTAATTCACAAACCATTGAATTTACAAAATTCTTTTATTAGCTCAACAATGAGATTCTGCACATAAAATACAGTGTATCCCTCAAACCATGATATTTTAATTTCTTTATTGCCAACTTTAATCTCTAAAAAAGTCCCAGATTCTTTAAGATTAATTTCCACTGTCTCTAGGGTCAGTATGCAAAGCAAGGGGGATTGTGGTACCCTGCCTTGTCCCTCTATTTAATTTGAAGTCATTTGATAAACATGCATTGAATAAAACCATACCTCTGGGGATCCAGTTTTTATAATATTAATTTGTAATCCATGTTTATCTAACACCCAAAATGTAAATTCCCAGGAGACCTTCTCAAAGGCCTTTTCCGTGTCTAAACTAACCAGCATTAGTATCGACCATCTTGGCCACCTGAACTGCAGCAATAATCTTCCTAAAATTCAGTAAAACACACCTTCCCCAGACAAACCCCATTTGACCATCTTTAGCCAGATCTTGGACCATTCAATTCAGCAGAAATTTTTGGCTAAGATTTTCAGATGTTCATTAATGAAGGATATTGGTTTGTAAGACTCAGAAGGAATTATCACCCAAAAGGCTCCATCTCAATACTGGAAACACAGGTTTGATGATCTACTTTCCAAAAACCTGGAAATTATTATTGACTGGATAGGTTTTCCTCTTCCTCCTCAGACCAGCTTAGGCTGTCTTCTGAATCTTGGCACTCCTCTTGCTGAAGTATCTTGGCATTTGCTCCATCTAAGTCACACCCTGAAAATGCTACTTCCTTCTGGAGCAGAGGCTGGGGAAGCTCTAGCTTTCCCCAGGTCACAAGGTCAGCTTTCTTCAGAGTGATTTCTACCTTGGTGGGGAGCATAATAATAAAGCTCTTCTCAGTGTCAATGACCTGTAGAGAGAGAAAGAAAAAATTTAAAGATGGCCTTGGGTAGGTCATGATTTTGTCCATGTTCATCATACAGGAGGAACAGTCTCTTTCATACAAATTAATAAGGATGAAATATCAGTGATAAGTTTCATAAAATCCTCCAATGCAAGACTGAAGTGTGGGGACAGGACATAAAGTGAGAGTCTCACTGTTTCATGACAGATCAGAAAGATCTCTTCAAATCAAAGTCAGTGATGCTCATTCAAAATGGTACACACTAAATTCTGGTGTACCACAGGGGTCCACTGTATCTGTGACACTCTTTAATATACGTCTTGCTCCACTTTGTAAACTGCTTTCCAGTCTCAATATTAACACTGTATTTATGCCAATGACATACAGTGCTTTTTTCCTTATCAACAATCCTGGTCTTTCTCTTCTGGTTACTTGATATATATTTGACTGTTATATCCTCTTGGCTCTCATATAACAAACTTCAATTAAATGTTGACAAATCTGAAATTGTCATATTCTCAAAAAGAAATCAGCAACACAGTGACTTCCCAAAATTCTTTACATTTAAAGGTCAAAATATAGTAATTAAACAAGCATGTAATCCAAATGTCATAACAGATAGTACGTTATCTATGAAACCTCACATTAATAACATGGTTAAAAAATGTAGTTTTCAAACTGCGTATGCTAAACAATTTTTAATTGATACTTGAACCTCAAGATTTCCATACAGTGCTTTAAGCGCTAATTCTGTTATGGATTACTGTAATGCCTACCTGGCCTACCAGCAAACATAATAAGAGTTATGCAGATTTTACAAAATTCAGCAGCCAGTTTATTGTCTGGTACAGATATGCAGCAACCCATCACACCAGTACTGTCCTCTCTTCATTGGCTTCACATACAATTCAGAATAGAATACAAACTATTTACAATTGTTCATAAATTATTACATAATAATTCAGTTCTGTGGTTCAATTCCATCCTAAGAATACATAAACCAAACCAAGCATTAAGATCTGGGAATAAGGTTACATCTATCAAAGTGGCACGACTGGGTATAATGGGAAAGAAAGTTTCTCAGTGGCAGCCCCAGAGATGTGGAATTCCTTACCCAATAAATAACGCTAAATATCTTGCTTTAAAAGCTTCAAGAAAGTTTGCAAAGCACACTTGGCTAGGCAAAGGTTTGGGGATGAATAATAAAACTGATTTCCAAAAATATGTAACAATGCCGATGCATCAGTGTATTGTTTATTATGTTGTTGATGTCTTTGATTTCAATTATGTATGTATGCAGTAAACTGGTACAAACTATCGGATGTATCGAGTTATAAATAGATTTTAAATGTAAATGTAAAAAAATGACAGAACTAAGCTATAGGAAGAGGGGATAAAGTGAGATCTCATTTACAGCCCAATGTTATATCATGTGCTGAGCCTAGCACATAGGCTAACGAACTCTTGGACTCATGTTTTGGATGCGCTAGGCTAAAACCCGATGCAACAAGGGGATTAGCATGTCTGAAACATGTATCCAAACCAGCACATAGCTAATTATGCTCATCATATGTAAATGCATGTAGATGAGGCTATTTGCTATTACCCCCCAATGCAAAAATCACCGTGTGCCCGGTGCGCACATTTTAACATGGAAAACTTAATGCCAAGGTTGGCGTTAACTTTTAAGCGCTTCAAGCCATCTAAGAAAAAAAAAACCCCACAAAACCACAAAAAAGCTCAAAATACAGCTTTTCCATGGTTCCTCCCAATTAGTATTGTTGTGACGGGGTCACTATGCCAGTCTGAGTAGGTAGAATAAAGCCAGGAACAAAAAAACCCCTGGAACCAAAGTTCTAGAAGGAGGGGGAAGAAAACCCAGGTGACACAGTCAAGGATATACACTGGTGGCTTCCCCTGCAACCATAGAGACAAACACACAGGTGTGGGAGGTTAAGGGTGGGACGTCCCTGGAGCCAATCAGCTGGCAGAGGAGGAGGAGTTTGTAGAGTATAAAAGGGACTCCCTAACCCAGCAGTTTTGGTCTCCTGCTGGGGACTGAAGGAGAAGGACTGCACTGCACTGCACTGCACTGCACTGCACTGCACTGCACTGCACTGCACTGCACTGCACTGCACTGCACTGCACTGCACTGCACTGCACTGCACTGCACTGCACTGCACTGCACGACTAGAACTTTGGTGCGCCTGCTTAGATGGGTGACTGGTGTGACTTCCAGGAAGGTGAGCTGGGAGATACAGGCTGTGTTACTATCTGGATGTACCCACTTAAGGATATTGTTTGAGAGACTGCCAGTGGGTGGTTGTACCTTTGGGGAAGAGTTGATATCCCAGAGGTATGGAGGGAGGTGGCAGTTAGGCCCATGGGGCCAGACTTTGGACTTTGAGATGAACTTCTGAAGCCAGTGTTTGGAAATTGAGTTGCTGGCTCAGTGGGGAGGGCTTCTGCCTTCCATCCAGGCTGGGAGGGTTTAAACCCTGCCTGGGGAGTTGTGAGGATAAACCACAAAACTTCTGTTTGAGTTTAAGGGATCAGGAAAGCTTGTTCAGGGATTGGACCCTGGAACTGATGCAATTGACTGTGTATGGATGGGTGAAAGTGTCACAGTTGTCCTGATACTAAGTAGGAGTAACCACAGGATGCAGCATGAAAAACATTTTTGCCTCTGATCCTGTTAGGGAAACAGAAGCCCATTAGTTGAATGTACATTTTCTTAACTGGTGCACAGCTGCTTCTCCTAGGCAACTGATTGTGTGTCCCATTTACACACTAGGGACATGCAATTTATCCCTAATGCATCCTTTTTAACATGACCCCTCATTTAAATAATGCATTGGGTGCCCATTTTATGTGAGCCAATATTGCATCAGCCTGTTAATGTTGTAGGATCTCATTTACTGCTGTAGGGACAGGGGATAAAGTGAGGGGATCATTTACTGCTGTAGGGACAGGGGATAAACAGGTTGATCCAGTAACTAACTAGTGGTAGGAAGAGCTGTGTTAGTGCCTGGTGCACCCATGGTTTCTGCATGCACAGTCCAGCTCACCTACTGCTTGATCCTGTATGTAAATAGCTTGCAAATGCAAGCTGAGTCTAAGAAGTGTCTGAAGCGTTAGGCCTGTGCAACCCATTTTACTGTATAGAGTGCTATACAGTGCCATACAGTAACCTGGGTGCATGGGCCTAATGCTTCATGGACATGCTGGTATCTGTCATTTTGAAATGACAGGTACCAGGAAGTGGACAGTTCTCCTATGCTCACCTGCCCTGGCTGTGTCAATGGATGCTGGTCTCCGGGGCAGCCCCAGTCCTCTCCCCCCTCCTCCCGAAGCAATGAAAGTGAAAAAAATCTAAAGTGAAAAAAAAAAAGTTGCAATGAAGTGGATGGTCAGGATTGCCAGTCCTCTCTCTCCTCCTCCTGAAGCAAGGCTGCTTTACTTTACTGGATTGACCTGACATGCTTTGAAGCTTTCCTGTATTTTTTCTTCCCCCTCCCTCCACTTTCTTCCAGCACTTTGCCTGTTTTCTTTTGGGGGACTCTTGTTTTCACCACATCAATTCCCTGCTCCCCCCAGCAGCTAAGGCCTCCTCCCTCCTCACAGTCCCATGTGTAAAGCAACGACTAACTTTTTTTTTTCGCAGCCGCAAGAGATTGCCAGTCCTCTCTCTCCCCTCCTCCCGGAGCAAGGTGTGAAAAGCAGCCTTGCTCCGGGAGGAGGGGAGACAGGACTGGCAGTGTAAAGCAACGACTGACTTTTTCGCAGCCCTCCTCCGAAGACGGACATCGGCTCCCCTGCCTCCCGGAGGTGAAGATGGATGCCTGCACGGGCGAAAGTGGCCCCTGTGCGTGCAATTGGGGATAAAGTGAGGGGATCATTTACTGCTGCAGGACAGGGGATAAAGTGAGGATCTCATTTATTACTGCAGGGCAGAACTGAATACCAGGGACAGGTGAATAAATTGAAGGACAGAAGCAAGCAATGGTGACATAGCTGTGCAGAGACTTCTCTGAGATCTGGGACAGGTTTCCTTCCTTGGAGAGAGACTGCATCCAGTTTGAGTGGCCCTTATATATTATATCATGTTTAAAAGCAGTACTTACACCCCAGAGATTCATTGTCTTCTGGAAAACTTTGCTTTTTTCAAATGTGATGCATATATCAAGCTGGAAGAGAAGAGAATAGAGAAAGGAGAAGAAGGAAGGTATAGAGGTAGATTAATTTGGTTGCTAATTTATATATTCTTAGCAAAAGTCTGCAGTTTAATTTTGTGCATATATCAGTGTGAGCACACAGCCTGTGAAATATTTTTCCACTTCTTATTTTTCTATAAACAGACTGTGGTGTTTCCTTGTAAATATATTCACTTAGCTTTATGGCATAACAAGCTTATATGTATTGCCAAAGCAATATATAGAATAACTGATTGAAATAAAAGGTAGGAAAAGAAGGGCTATATGTCATTTGTTCATATGCAGCCTGTGGTGTGTCTATGTCCTTGGGACCGGACTGAGCCAGGTGGACACCCCAGGTAAGCCAGAGCTATGCCCAGCCTCCCGCTCTCTCCCCCCACACAGCAACAGAGGGATAGACTCCAGTCCAGCGCCCCTCTCCTCAGCGACAGCCGCTGGACCAGCCAGTGGTAGCTGCTGATGCTAAGGGATGGTCCCTGCCGGCTCTGCCTCCCACCCCTTCTTCTTTGTCCCCCAGCAAAGAGCCAATGGCTCAAGCTCCCAGCGTCCCCCACAGGCATCCACCTGGCTGATCTGCCCCATAATCAGCCCCTGTAGGATATACAACCTGCAGAGTCTCTGTATACACACATTACTGCAGCGTGTCCGTGACATTGTTCCATCTACAGTCTGTGACGTGTTGGTATGTGCAAGCCCCTTGCCATGGTAGCATATACTACCAAAGTGTAGAAGAATGTGCTAAATGCACCCTTCAGTATGTCCACTTGCATACATCTGTGCATGGTATATGGATTGCAGTGTACCTGTGTATACCATTCACAACCTGTGGTAGATTTGTGTGCATACTCCTCAGTGCTTTTGGGTTTTTTTCATTTAATTTGTTTTTCTTTTGTTAGTTTATTTTACAATATGAATTATATGTATTGGTTTATACTATTTTATGTACATTACTTTGGGTGATTTTATTGTAAAATCTGGAAAGTGACTCATAAATTTTAATAAAACATTGAATAAGTAAACTGTAGTGCATCCATGTCCATGTTTCTGAGCACCATACAGTCTGTGGTGTATCCATACATGTCCATATATATCATTGCTTCTTCTACAGGTTGTAGTGTCCCCTGGGCTTGCCTCAGTGTGCTACACAACTCAGAGTATCTGTGTATACAAGTCACTGTATCATGCATGGCTCATGGAGTATGTGTATAAGGTCCTGCAGTAAACTAACAGTTGACAGCAGATAAGGATCTTTTACTCACCCAGTTTTCCATATATACTGTGTCACAGCAGACCCTACAGACCCTGTTTCTGCTTTGTTCTCTTCCCTACCTTGCTCTTTAGCACTTTCCTTTGTATCCTTCTCAAGCATGTTTAAATTCTGACACTATTTCCATTGTTACCATTTCTGCTTGGTGGGCAATTTTAGGCATCCACCATCATCCTTTTAGCCTGCCTCCTTCCAACTTCATAGCAAGACCTCTAGACCTTCAGCTTCTTCTGTGGAAAATGTCAGCTTCTTCTATATTATGGAAGCCTAAGAGATATTTCTTTTACATCCTACGCATACATTCTGACTTCCTGAAGAGTTTTTGCATAGGGTTTAACATTTTGACAGTCCTCTTCTAAGCAATTTTCATCCTCTCTCAAGGCCTTCAGAAAGCCGTGAGAATATTCACATTTACCCGGCACAGTTATCTCTTGCTCCTTATCTGGAGTAAGTGATTGTAAACTTCTTAAAAGTGAAATACTGACTGGGTAAGGGGTCTGGGTGAACTGGTGGGAGGAATTCAGGCTGAAGAGCCAGAAGGGACTCGATGACCTACAGATGTATTGGGCAAAGTGGTAGACTAATTGATAAAATTGGAAATGTCTTTGTCGTGCGCATGTTAGAAAATCTTATAAGTTATAGATGTAAAAGCCAACTTACTGGGTTAAATCTAAAGTATAACTTTAAAATTAGAAGTAAAGAAATACGTGAGAATATCATTTGCATACACATCTGGTTAAATTCCGACTTATCCGGGAAAGTAGCAGCATTTACCCAGACAAGTTCTGACTTGTCCAGCTAAGTAGCAACAAACCCAGCAGAGCTGGAAAAGTAGTGTTTTAAGGCTTTGCTGCTACTTAGCTGGATAAGTCAGAACTTGTCCAGAAAAATGTCACTACTTAGCTGGATAACTTGCAACTTAACTAGCGAGTTTTTTTTTATTTCATTTGCACTTGTTTAAATGCATATTTGCAAGTATTTTATAACCTGAGTAGGTTTTATAATCTGAGTAAGTTATAAAATACAGAAGCAAATTTGCAGCTGCCCATATACATGCAAATCTGGGTGTGTGCATATGTTTTCAAGTTATCCTTCCTGGGAGTCATTTACCAAACCATATTAGGCATTGAGCAGGTGGTAAATGAGTTGTGATAATGCATGGTATTTTAATACCATGTATCATTTTAACCCTAATAACACCAACATGGTAATGGGCTGCCTTGGTTGCAAATACTTTGCAAATTGTTGGAAAGCAGCTCAGTGCTAGGCAATGTCATGATAATAAAATAATGGAGCCTGCCTGAAAAATCGCAAGCTGTGCTATTTTCTTTCCTTTTTTTTTTTATTTTGCATTGTCAGAATATAATACACTATCCATTAAATTATGAATAAAGAGATTATACATCTTATTTTCAAAGGCATACATAATATTTATAACATAACATAAATCATTATATTAAGGTAATGTTGGATACCAAGATTTAAAGGAAAATTGGAGCTCACAAAATATTACAATAAACTTAAGCAATAGCTTCCCTGTAAGATTTATTTATTTATTTAAATCTTTTCTATACCGTCGTTAAGAAGGATCCGTCACAACGGTTTACAATAGAGCACATAAAATAAGGATGCTGAGATATATTAATTTACATAAGTGCCGTAATGATTCAGTACATAGTTTTCTAAATGCTATAATTGGTTTGTGGTACAATACTGTCCAGTAATTATCAGTTTAAAAACAATTCTAGCTTTATAAGTGTCAACTTCTCTTCTGGTGAAGACGAGAAGGTAGGGTAAAAACAGATAGAAATATAGCTACACACTTTAGTTGTTCATATCTCTCACTTCGCCTGCCTCACTGTTTCCCCTTCTCTGTTTAGTAGGCTTGCTTGAATAGCCAGGTTTTTAAGCCTTTTCTGAAGGTTTTGTTGTCTTTTTGCAACCTTAACTCTAGTGGCATGGTGTTCCACAGTGTAGGTCCTGCCAAGGATAGTGCTCTCTCTCTTACTTGAGTTAGTCTTGCTGTCTTAATTGATGGGATAGTAAGGAGTGCTTTATTCGCTGATCTTAGGTTTCTGTTTGGTACATGTACGCGGAAGGCTGTGTTAAGCCTGTATTCTCTGCTCAACAGGTAACCAGTGTAACTCAGCTGAGGTTTTGGTGATGTGGTCTCTCTTACTTTTACCGGTCAAAATTCTTGCAGCAGTGTTTTGTAGAATTTGTAGTGGTCTGAGTGAGATGTATGGTAGGCCTAGTAGTAGCGCATTACAGTAGTCAGTGCTTGCAAAAATCAATGCTTGTAGGACTGAACGAAAGTTCTTTGACGTTAGAAGTGGTTTGAGTCTTCTGAGTACCATAAGTTTAGCGTATCCTTCTCTAACATTTAAGGATATATGTTTTAAGCTTAATTCGGTGTCAATTATAACTCCTAGGTTCCATACTTTCTCCGCTAGTTCAATCTTTTGGTTGTTTTTGAGTGTGATAGTGTTTTGAATGATCTGTCTTTTTGTGTTCTAGATGTAGGAATTCTGTTTTCTTTATGTTGATTACTAGCTCCATTTGGTTTAGTAATTGTTTTATGATGTCAAGGTACATGTTGGCGATATTTAATGTTTTTTCAATGGTTTCATCTATGGGAAGTATTAGCTGTATATCGTCAGCGTATATATAGTGTGTTATGCCCAGCCCGGCTAGTAGGTGGCATAAAGGTAACAAGTATATGTTAAAGAGTGTAGCGGATAGCGCTGACCCCTGTGGTACTCCTGTTTCTAGGTGTATTTTTTCTGACATTTCGTCTTCAATTTGAACTTGGAAATTTATTTATTTATTTTTATTTATTTAAAATTTTTGTATACCGACATTTGTTTAGAAAACATCACATCTGTTTCCATAGAACAAAAAATAGCCAACAGGGCTTTACATAGAAACTGAATAAAGTAACTAGAGAGGGTGGGGGGGAGAGGGGGAGGGGGTAAGGGCTTTACAAAGAAAATATTAGGAGAACTGGGAAGGGGGGGGATAGAGGGATAAGGGAAACCAAGGATATGCTGTACACGTAAATTCAAGGCAAAAACATAATTAAATGCAAAAATAGCTTATGTACAATAGTAATACAATGGGGGGAGTTAAGAGAGGGGTTTAAGAAGGGACCTGGGGGCGGGGAGAGGGAGAACGGGGCGGAAAGGAGCAGGGGAGAAAAGGAGGGGTGGCTCAAGTATAAGTTCGTGTGAACAACCAGGTCTTGAGGTTCTGTCAGAATTTCTTAGGGCACGTTTCAAGGCGTAGGTGGGTGGGCATGGCATTCCATAGGGAGGGACCAGCTAGGGATATAGCGCGTTGTTTAGTGGCTGTAAGATGAAAGAGTTTGGGAGAGGGTGTGTGAATATTAGCTGTGTAGGGGGTTCTGGTAGGTCTGGAAGAGGAACGAAGGTGTAAACTGTCTGGGAACCAGAGCATTTCAGGATTGTGTATGGCTTTATGGATGAGGGTAAGAGTTTTGAATTGAATTCTGGCTGCGATGGGGAGCCAGTGGAGTTGTTTGAGAATGGGTGTGATATGTTCTTTTCTGCGGGTGCCTGTTAGTACTCGTGCAGCTGCATTTTGTAGCAGCTGTAGAGGGGCAATGCTGTTCTTGGGAAGTCCTAGGAGTAGAGAGTTTGAGTAATCTATCTTGGATAATATTAAGGCTTGCAGGGCAGTTCTAAAGTCGTTGAGGTGCAGTAAAGGTTTAAGTTTTTTGAGGGTGTGTAATTTGTAGTAACAATCCTTAATGGTAGAGGAGATAAATTTCTGTAGGCTGAATTGAGGGTCAAGTGTGACGCCTAGGTCTCTTACGGATTGCGAGAGGACAGGGGGAACAGGGGGAGAGTTGGCTGAGGGGGTAGGTAAGGTATTGAGGGGTTGCTGTGAAATGATCATAAGTTCGGTTTTGCTGGGGTTTAGGGCTAGGTTGAATTGTTACTCAAGTTATACCCCTTGTTAAATGTAAACCGATCCGATATGGTTATTTACTATGAAGGTCGGTATATAAAACTTAAATAAAAAATAAATAAGACTTGCCATACTGGGTCAGACCAAAAGTCTATCAAGCCCAGTATCCTGTTTCCAACAGTGGTCAAATCAGCTCACAAGTACCTTGCAGGATCCCATGGGGTAGATAGATTCCAAGCTGCTTATCTCGAGAATAAGCAGTGGATTTCTACAACTCTATCTTAATAATGGTTAATGGACTTTTCATCCAGGAACTTGTCCAAACCTTTTTTAAATACAGCTAAACTAATAGCTTTCACCACATCTTCTGACAACAAATTCCAGAGCTTAATTATGCATTTAAGTAAAAAAATATTTTCTCTTATTTGTCTTGCATGCATTACCTAGTAATTTCATTGTGTGTCCCTAGTCTTTGTACTTTTCCATTCCACTCCTTGTTTTATAGACCTCTATCATATCTCCCCTCAGCCATCTCTTCTCCAAGCTGAAGAGTCCTAACCTTGTTAGCCTTTATTCAATAGGGAATCATTCCATCCCCTTTCTCATTTTGGTCACCCTTCTCTGTACCTTTCCTAATTCTGATATATCTTTGAGATGTGGTGACCAGAATTGCACACAATATTCAAGATGAGGTCGTACCATGGAGTGATAGAGACATTATGATATTCTGTTTTATTCTCCATTCCTTTCCTAATAATCCTTAGCATTCTGTTTGCTTTCTTGGCTTCTGCTGCGCACTGATCAGAAGATTTCAACATAATATAAATGATACCTAGATCCTTTTTCTGAATGGTGACTCCTAATGTGGATCCTTACATTGTGTAGCTATAATTTGGGTTATTCTTCCCTAAGTGCATCAATTTGCACTTGTCCACATGAAATCATATTTGCATTTTCATGTCCAGTCTCTCAGCTTTGCAATGTCCTCTTGCAATTTCTCACAGTCCTCTTGTGATTTAACAGCTTTGAATAATTTTGTGTCATCTGCAAACTTGATCACCTCACTTGTTGTTTCCATTTCCATATTGTTTAAATATATTAAAAAGCATTGGACCCAGAATAGATCAGAGGCACTTCACTATTCACCTTTTTCCATTGGCAAAATTTACCATTTAGCCCTACTCTCTGTTTTCTATCTTTTAACCTGTTTGCAATCCACAATAGGCCACTGCCCCCTATCCCATGACTTTATAATTTACTAAGAAGTCTCTCATGAAGGACTTTGTCAAATGCTTTCTGGAAATCAAGATACAATATATCAACTGGCTCACCTCTAGCCACATGTTTATTTACACCCTCAAAAAATGTAGCAAATTTGTGAGGCAAGACTTTCCTAGGCAAAATCCATGTTGGCTTTGTCCCATTAAACTATGCTTATCTATATGTTCAGCAATTTTGTTTTTCATGATACTTTATACCATTTTGCCTGGCACAAATTCACTGGTCTGCATTTTCCTGGATCATCCCTTGATCCTTTTTAAAAGATTTGTGTTACATTATCAACCATCCAGTCTTCAGGTATCATAGTTGATGTTACTCATAGTTTATAAATTTCTAATAGCAGGTTCACAGTTTCATTTCTCAGTTCTTTCAGCACCTTGGGATGTATACCATCTGGTCCAGGTAATTTGCTACTCTTTAGTTTGTCACTTTGCCCTAGTACATCTTCCAGGTTCACTGAAATTTGTTTGTTTCTCTGAATCATCACCTTTGAATATCATTTCTGGCATGGGTATATCTCTTACCTCTTCCTCAGTGAATACCAAAGCAAAGAATTCATTTAGTCTCTCTGCTATGGCTTTGTCATCCCTAAGTGTCCCTTTTACCCCTTGTTCATCTAATGGTCCAATGGACTCCTTTGCAGGCTTTTTACCTCAAATGTAACTGAAAAAGATTTTGCTATGAGTTTTTGCTTCCACAGCAAGCTTCTTTTCAAATTCTCTCTTTGCCTTTCTTATCAATACTTTGCATTTGACTTGCCAGTACTTATGTTTCATGTTTTCTTCACTTGGATCCCTTTTCCATTTCTTGAAAGATGTTCTTTTAGAAATAGCCTCTCTCACCTCACCTTTTAAGCAATCCAGTAGTCATTTAGCCTTCCTTCCACCTTTTTTAATGCATGGAATACATCTGATCTGGGCTTCCAAGATAGTATTTTGAAACAACATCCATGCCTGAGCTAAATTTTTAACCTTTGCAGCTGCTCCTTTCAGTTTTTTACCTAACCATGTTCCTCATTTTATCATAGTTACCTTTTTGAAAGTTAAATGCAGTTGTAGTAGATTTCTTATTTGCATGAACTGCCTTCATTACATTCATATCTATCTCATGCAATTTCATTGTCGATATCCTGAAAACCTGGCTGGGGGTCCCCCAGGACAGGTTTGGGAGCCGCTGTTCTAGTTTAAAAGCTGCACTATCTCCTTTTTAAAGGTTAGTGCCAGCAGCCTGGTTCCACTCTGGATAAGGTGGAGCCCATCCTTTTGGAAAAGGCCCCCCCTTCCCAAATTAATCCCAGTTCCTAACAAACCTAAAACCCTCTTCCTTGCACCATTGTCTCATCCATGCATTGAGACTCTGGAGCTTTGCCTACCTCTGGGGGTCCTGTACATGGAACAGTGAGCATTTCTGAGAATGCCACCTTAGAGGTTCTGGATTTCAACTTTCTACCTAGAACCCTAAATTTGACTTCCCTAAACTCCCTCCTGCACTTTCCTATGTCATTGGTACCCACAAGTACCAAGACAACTGGCTCCTCCCCTATCTATCTAATGCATGAGGTCCACCATCTTTGCACCAGACAGGCAAGTTACCAAGTAATCCTTATGTCCAGCAGCCATCCACCTTGCTGCTAATTGAATCACCAACTATAACAGCCATCCTAACCCTTCCCTCCTGGGCACATGTCCCTGGAGACCTATCCTCTGTGCAAGAGAATACTATATCACATTGAGGACAGTTTCTAGCTGCAGGATTGCTTCCTGCCTTATCAAGCTGATGCTCTCCTCCCAGGTGACCTTTTTCCTCCAAAGCAGCACAAGGAGCAGGGATGTAAAGCTAACCTAAAGTACTTTTAGTCTATGGATTTATTTTGTTTGTCAATGACCCTCAAAACCCTACAATAATTTCTACTTATACCTTCCTAGTTACCCAACTTATTCATTCTTGTTTTGAATTAAACTCCTTCTGTATAAAATCTGTAGCAAATAACGCCTACCAAACACAATTACCATGTAAAATCAAAACAGATAAGGTCTAATAAACTGATATAAGCAAGATAAATGGATAGAGTATAGTAAGGAAGTTTGAAGTGTGCACACTTCTGGTCCTCTTCTGCTGCAAGGGGTGTGGGGTCTCTGGAAGCTGGGGCTGTGGAGTTCAAAGCTTTGATTGCTCACTGTGACCTCTGGCTTCCTCTCCCTTGGGCTGCTGGGAATGGTATGCTGATGAACATTCCAGTCCTTTTCTGCTGCAAGGGGTGTGAGACATCTGGAAGCTGGAATTCTAGTGTTCGAAGCCTGGATCACTCACTGTGACCTCTGGACTCCTCTCCCAGGGGCTGCTGGGAATGGTATATACAGATGAGCCTTCAAGTCCTCTTCTATTGCAAGGTGCCTGGAAGCTTGGACTGCGGCGTTCGAAGCTTGGATCGATTCCTGTGACCTCTGGAGTCCTCTCTCGGGGGCTGCTGGGAATGGTATGCAGACAAGCCTTCCGTTCCTCTTCTGTTGCAAGGGGGGTGGTGCCTCTGGAAGCAGCCGTCCCTTCTGGAAAAAATCAGAATACATCTTGACCATCAAAAATCTCACTGTGGATACTGTTACTGGTGCTTGCCTCACCTAAGGAGGCTCACAGATCTTCAGCCCTTTCATGGGCATTCCCAAAAGGAATCCAGCAAAAATGAGGGAGATCCTCTAGCAGGGAGTGCACAATGAGAAATCTCCAAATTAAATTTCCTGATGAGGCAGGAAGGTCTCACAAGGGAGTGGAAAAAAAAACTACATCCTCACTGCTCTGAAGTTAACTAAAAAAGACCACACATAATACTAAAAAGGCTGCACTAAATAGGATGAGGCATCCAATCCAAGTCCTCCAGGTTGGAAGGGTCTGAAATGGATGGAAGGCTCATAGATGTAAGAGTTCTACGCAGGGACCTCAGGCCATCTAGTGGTTGATCTAAGGGGGTGCCACAAATATAACAAAAATTAAAACCACATTCTTTCCAAAATAGTGTCTAGTAAACACTCTGTAACCTTCATACCACAGTAAACCCAAATAGTAACTAACTGTTTGGAAACAACCAAGTTTTCATCTTTTTTTCTAAATACCAGATAGCTGGACTCCAACCCAGTATCCAGTGGTGTGGTATTCCATATGTCTAGGCCAATCACTGAGATGTGACACCTTCCAGACCTCATGTACCGATGGAATTTGAAACAATGCACCATGTGCTGAGTGCAAAGTATGCGTGGGAGTATAACCGTTAACCAACTACTATAAATATTTGCTCCCTTCCTCCAAGCCACCTTAAACATCAAAATCATGATCTTAAACTTAAATCTTTTCCTGACGGGGAAAGCAATGTAATTGAAGTAATAAGTGTTGCACTCAGTCTATGAAGGTAAGCAAAGATCAACCTTGCAGCCATATTCTGTACTACCTGCAAACATTATGTAACAGACACTACAGTTTTGTTACCAGTAAGCCCTAGGAAAGTTCTAGTGAGCTAGAGTAGTCAGTGAGGGATAATTATTCAATTCAGCCCCCTCTCCCTTTGAGGGTGCTGGAGTGGCCGTCCCTTCTGTGAGGTTTTATAAGCAGCTTTCTACAGAGAGCTCTGGGGGGTAGTATAAGTGGCTGTTTTGGAGGATGGCTGGAGATTTTGTGGCCTGCATGGGGGCCTGGGCTCCATCCTAACTGGGGCCCTTTGGGCTTGGTCAGGGACTCCACTTCTGTGACTCATTCCATTTATTTTTAACTTTTCTATACTGACGTTCCTGTAAAAGATACAATGCAACTGCAAAATTCGCTCAGGGGTGATAATTAACAGTGGTACGGGGTCATAACAGTTTTACAAAAACAAATGAGTAGATAACTGACAAAACAAACAGGAACAATGAGCTGGACTGGAATGTCATCTTGAAAGTGAGGGAATATTAAGTGTCCGGGAAGGTTTGGCTGAATAGCCATGATTTAAGTTTTGGTTTTTTTTTTTTTTTTTTTAATGCAGATGGGCAAGGCTCTTGCTGGAGGTCGGGAGGCAACGCATTCCATTTATGGGGTCCTGCTGTCAATATGGTGCGCTTTAAGGATGTGTTTGCTTTTGGGGGGGGGGGCGCATACAGAGTGTCTTTGTAGGCGCTTCTGGTCTAGATGAGGTATGTGGTCTTAGTTGTATAGATGTGTTGAGAGATGTGAGGTTGTGCTTAGCTTTATGTATGATCGTGAGGACTTTGAAGAGAATCCTGGATTTGATGGGTAGCCAGTGAGGTTCTGAAGGGTGGGGGTGATATGTTCCTTTTTTTGGTATTGGTGGGAATCCTGGCTGCTGAGTTCTGAACCATTTGAAGAGGTTTGATAGACTTGGCCGGGAGACCGAGAAGAAGGGAATTGCAATAGTCCAGCTTCGACAGGATGATGGCTTGCAGCACCAATCTGAAGTGCTGGAAGTGAAGGAGTGGTTTTAGCTTTCTGAGGACTTGCAGTTTGAAGAAGCACTCCTTAGTGGTGGTGTTAACAAATTTCTTTAGGTTAAGCTGGTTATCCAGGATGATGCCTAAGTCTCTAACAAATGGAGTGTTTTATAATTGAGTTGGCTGATAGGATGAGTGGCGAGGTCTTCTTGAGAGATGATGATGATCTGTCTTGTTGGTGTTCAGAACCAGGTTGAGGGTGGAAAGAAGGTGGTTGATTGAAGGCACTCCATAGGTGCAGGGTGGTTGTCCTGGGTTAAGTTTTGGGACTTTGAAACTTTTTGTGGCAGAAGCCATGTGAGATGCTTGGGCCTCTTCTGGATACAGGGCACTGGGAACCCTGTGTTTGCGATGCCCACAGATAAGAAAGACCTGCTTCTTAGAGGTGGTCACCAGATACAAGGATAAACTCTGGTGTTAATATCATTTTGGGGGGGAAAGAAGATTTTGGATTGAAAGACCCAGGAGGAGGTTTTTCTACCCCTCTTCCTATGCATCAGAGGAACAGCTGGAGCTGCTGTTTCCAGGAGGATCTCACCCATCTGAGATCCACAAGGGACAAAGATCAAGGAAGAGAACAAGAACTGTTAACTGCGAGTGAGAACAAGTAAATATCATTGAGGACACCCAAATGGAGTCTTCGCTCCTAGGGAGAGAACGAGGGGTTTTCCCTGCCCACACAAGGATCCCCTGGCCACCTGGGAACTTCACTTTTCCATGCCTTGGAGGGTAGATTTTTCCCTGCCCCTGGTATAAGAGACCAATGTACAGATAGAGGGAAAGAGACTGTAACAAAAAAAAAATAATTCTGTGGTGATGAGGATTGTTAATTATTTTCAACAGTAAAGGCTTTAATTTTGGAACACTGAACCAGTGACTCCCAAGTGTTTGGCACCTACAGAACACACAGTGAGGACATGTACCCTTCTCCCAGGAAGAAGGAAAGTCAGCCTTAGCACACGCTCTAGGGACAGAGAGAAGAGAAATAGCTGCAGGTTAATCAGCCCCTAAGACTGACAAATTCTTTTATGGCCCCACCGGAGTGCAGTAAGCTCCTCAGGGTGGGGTTACAGTTGAATATTCTTACAAGGGAAACCAGCCAACAATCCATTACAATAGTCCTATATAGGTGTCACTAAAATCTGAACACAAAAAGACTCAACATCTCACCATGAAAGAAATGAGACTCAAAGTCACCATACCATCAAACTGCACCCCCAAATTTCTCGCTTCTGATACACTGTAGCTTACTGTGTCCTTAATTTTAAGACTCGAAGGCCCTGCAATGAACAACCATTCCATTTTTTTTTTCATTCACCTGTTACCTGAACCAGCTGCAGAGGCCTTCCGGGGGTAGGGAGGAGCCTTTCCCGGCCCCGACGGGGTTTCTAAGGACAATTTCCTTCTGACTGACGTCATCAGGGTGCGGCTGGTAGGAAATTTATTGTAAAGTCCAAAAGAATCAAAGTCCAGATAGGGCAGAATAACAGTAGGGAAAAAACAACTTCAGGAGCAAAAGTCTAAACAAAATACAGCTTCTCTCTCCCAAATCTCACAAGGCCAGAGAAAATCCCCATGCCTCAGAGGAGTGCTCTTCATCCCAGGAAACCTTCCTTGGTTTCCTCAACATGCTCCATCTTCAAATCCACAGAGATCCTCAGGAGCTTTCTAATTATTTCACCAGGCTGCAAGCCTCAGCCTGCCTCACTGCTCCTGAGTAAATCCAAAACAGCAACAACTCCTCCCAAGTGCGTGTGGAAGCCCCTTTTGTATCACACTCCCAGCCCATCCACCTTCGGGAGAAGGCAACTGCTTGTCCCCGCCAAACAGTACTCACAGCTCCTAGAAACCTCCCACATCTGGAAAGTTCCCAGTGATAATACATACTCCCTTAAAGCCTGTAACTTCTTCCTTCTAGTGGCCAGTGGGGGCCACACAAACGGTGAAGAAAAACAGAACATGCCAGATGGCCAAACAAATTGTACAGTACAGGGAATCTTACAGAAATAGCAATGTAGGATGAAGGAATATTAGCAGTTGAGCAAGAGTAATAAATGCATTTTTTTTGTTTTCTTTTTTAGGAAATATGACCATAGTAAGTCACAAATCTCCCCCACACAACACAAAATTTCTGTCTATTGCCTTTTAAACTGTAATGCACCTGCTCAATATTGGCAGTTTTGTCACCAGTGTCCCATATTAGATGTTTTCCAATGCATTGTGATTACGAAGCAAGCAGACGGTAACAATTGAGTGACCAAAGCCCTATCACACGATGAAATGCTTGACTTCCCCATATCCAAGCAAAGTGCGCTCTGGGGATGTACAGAGCAAAAGTCCAGTGATAGCAGAAATCTCCCTTTCCACCACAGAACATATGGAGATCTGACCCTCTAACTCCACTTCAAGGGTACCTGAATGATTTAGACCACAGTCCTTATCATTAACTCAGTTCTTTTAGTGCATAGAGACACTTTATTGGTCCTTCTGGATCTTTCAGCAGCTTTCGATACCGTCAATCACGCTATCCTCATCAACCAGTTAGCTGCGATAGGAATCTCTGGATTGGCGCTCTCCTGGTTCAAATCGTTTCTAACCAACAGAGGTTATAAGGTAAAAATCCAGAACAAAGAATCATCACGCCACGACTCGGCCATCTGAGTCCCACAAGGTTCCTCTTTATCCCCTACACTCTTTAATATTTACCTCCTACCACTCTGCCAACTCCTTACCAACCTCAATTTAATACACTTTCTCTATGCAGATGACATCCAGATCCTGATCCCCATCAAAGAATCATACTCAAAAACCCTCGAATACTGGGAATCCTGTCGCCTAGAAATCAAAAGCCTCCAACAGCCTAAATCTGGTACTAAACTCCTCCAAAACTGAAGTATTACTCATAACTCCTGATAACAATCTCACAGCTTGTCTCCCAACCAACCTACAAACCACTCATGTGAGGGATCTAGGTGTGCTAATCGACAATAAACTGAACTTCAAAGCCCACATCAATAAAACTACCAAAGACTGCTTTTATAAACTGCAAGTTTTAAAAAGGATAAGACCACTCTTCCACACCAAAGACTTCAGAACCATCCTCCAAGCCCTCATTTTCTCTAAATTAGACTACTGCAACTCTACTTGGCCTCCCTTCCTCATATACAAAACCGCTCCAAATGGTTCAAAACGCAGCAGCCCGTCTACTAACAAACACCAGGAAAAGAGACCACATCTCCCCAGTCCTATAAGACCTCCACTGGTTACCAATTCATTTCAGAGTCATTTATAAATCCATCAACTTGATATACAAAATCATTCACCAACATACCATAATCGACCTACAAATTCCTCTCCGTTTACACAAATCCACAAGACCGACCAGGGAAGCCTACAGAGGATGCCTCCTTGTTCCACCCACCAAAACCACTAATCACAGCACCTTAAGAGACCGAGCCCTTTCCACAGCAGGCCCACCGTTATGGAACTCCATCCCCCCAGATCTCAGAAATGAGCCATGCCTCCTAACCTTTAGGAAAAGACTCAAGACATGGCTTTTCAGGCAAGCCTTCCCGAACTCCACCTAACACGCACCATCAATAAATTCTCTGCACAGAAGCTATATATATTGGACTCCATATTTATATTGTACACTTGTATATAATTAATCTCCTCTATCTCTCTTTATTTCTTACAACCCCAGTTCATTAGCCCCTGTTAATTGTAACTGCATCTCTTCATCACGTTTATTTATGTTCTTGGTTGTATTCTTCACACCCCTGTTTTTTGTAAACCGACATGATGTGAACGATTTCATGAATGCCGGTATAAAAAAACCTTAAAATAAAATTAGCAGATGTAACCTTGTTGTATTTATTAGTTAATATTCCTTGAGAGTTTACTAATATCCTTTTGTCTTACAAGACCACGTTCCTTAAATAGTTCAATATCATTTGTGTTTGCAAAGGACCAGCCAAACGCTTATATTTTTCTGAAAACTTTCCTTAACTGCAAGGAAAGAAAATGGGTCTGTTTGGGCACATCAGGCTCCCTTTTTTAGGTCACTGAAACTTTTAAGAGTTGTGTCCTCCCAAGCTGCTAAACAAAAGGGAGGACTTTAAATTGGAAAGATAACATTTCAGGTAAGAGTCTATGGAGCAAGACTGCTGTTCTTATTAAGGAAGATATTGGTGAGATCTCCTGATTGTATTCGCTGCCCTCCATACTCCTACAATGTGCGATATAACAGGACTGCTCCTACAGATTGATTTGGCCAGAGGTGAAGAAGCTGGAAGGAGCAGCATTATATCTAGTTCCACGAACATCTAATGACAAGCTGCGAGCATGGCAACTCTGCTTTGGAGCCCATGTCCTTAGGCAGCTCATGTCCTTAGGCAGCTCAGCCTCGCAGCTCAATAATAAATTCTGGGGTTTGGTAAACCATTTCCTCCTGTTTCTTGGGCATACACAATGATTGGAGCTTAATTTGGTACAGCTTATCTTGCGATATGAAAGTAGACATCTCCTTGATGAGTTCCTGAAACACTCTTGCAGGAACATTACAGGGTATGTGTTAACATAAGTTTAGTGACCAGAGTAGAATTTTCATCTTTAGTAAATTAATTCTGCCTGCCCTGTGCTCTGCACAGTCATGAAGGTCCTCCTTGATTCTCTGAATTATAGAGGTGTAAGCAGCTTTGAAAAGTTTACTCAGGTTCTTATCTACCATAATACCTAGATACTGAGTCTTGTCTTGGCTACTTTAAATGAAGCCATGCATTCTGGCTCTTACTGGTAAGAGTTCTGACTTGGAGAAAATAACTATGTATCTAAATAAAAGGCTATATCTTTCCAGCAGCTATATCAGTGCAAGGCCATATCTATGTGGCTCTGTTAAAAATATAGATCATCATCTGCATATGGAACAATTTTATACAAGACCTTGAGAAATTTAAAGTCACTGATATGAAACGAGCTGCATACTGCTTGTGCTAGGGGCTCAATGACTAGGTCTAAGGGGATATTTCTGCCTGGTGCCATGCAAGATTTTGAAAAAAGGAAAGAAAAAGCCATTGATGAGAATGTGGGCTCTTATATTTGTTCATCTTTTGATCACTTTGTGGGAAATGTAGTTGTTTCTCTCCTGAGTTATGGGTCTTTACCTGCTGTCATGTTCATTGCTTTCTGCAGCTCTCTCTATCAATGGTCAGTAGCCCATGTATGGTAGGCGCTTTGGAAGCACAAACTCTTTCTCCAGCCATGATTTAAAAGAAATTGTGGGGGCACTCCTGACAGTGCTTTGGTTCTTGATTTGGGTTGAGGAGACCCAGGAATTTATCATTGTTTGAAATGTTATGGAAAATGTTTGAATATTTTGAACTTACAGTACATAGTAAGTGTCCCCTGGATGTCATTTTGAGTATCATGGGTCCATGGGATGTAGATTCTGGGATATTTTAAGGCAACAGAAGTTAAGGGGTTTTGATGAGGTTGCCTCCTTAAGCTTATTAGGAGGACAGGATTGGTGGGGAAGTGACCTGGGAAGATATAATGCCCTTTCCAGGTTGGAGTTTCAGAGGAGAGGGGACCTATAGGATGCAGAGTCCTGGAACAGGCAGCCCATGGGCTGGTGGGGCCCTGGGATTCCTTCAACATGGAGTGGGCGCTGCAGGGGGTTTTCCCTTCAAAGGACAAGGCCCAGGCCAAAGAGAGGAGAGCAGGCAATTCCTCCCTCTGAAGATAAAGAGATTTGGAGCAGGAGGTGAAGGGGTGACACACAAGGAGGAACACCCAAAAAGGACTGAACATTGCAGGAGAGAGAGGCCCAGGATAGTGGAAAAGAGGTGCTGAGGTCAAGAGGTTGTGATTAGCTCATGGGGTTGGGTGTGGGTGGCCTCAGTAGGTACATGTGAATTTGAGCTCCATTAGAACATAAGAAGTTGCCAGACTGGCTCAGATCGAGGGTTTACCAAGCCCAGTATCCTGTTTCCAAGTGACCAATCCAGATTGCAAGTACCAAACATTAAGAGCAACAATCCCCATACCGGGAGTTGAATTCGGGCTGCCTGCGTGAGAACCAGGAATCCTAACTGCTAGATTATGTTCCCAGAAAAGAGAAAGGAGAGAGAGAGAAATTTGGAGGAAAGAGAATGGATTCTGTGACTAAAACACAGAAATTTTGTTCAAATGTGGACTGGGTATATGGTATTCCAAACCTTGGGGGTACCAGAATGACTGCATCCCATGAACTCTGATAATTCAGTATAGACTGTTTACCCTCTTTAAATTGTACATAGTTGCTGGCTGGGAAATCCAGAAAAATAGAGTTGAGAGTTTGGTGGTCTGTATATGGTATGACTTTGTTTGTGAAGCTTTATATATGCCAGTACTAATTAAGAATTATGAGGGACCAGGTTCATTGAAGGGGAGGATAGGCAACTGATATGTGTGCCTGAGCTGGAGACCAACATGGAGAAAGGCAACTGACCCAGAATTCTTTGCTATCTTAGCCTTCCTGGCTATATGTACTTCAAATATCCTACTGAGCCTGACCTGCAGGAATTCCAAAGACACCTGGACAGCAGTTGAAGCTGGTGACACTCTGTGATGCCTAAGTATAGGGTCACAAAAGCAGAAGGCAACAGTGGGAACCTCAGGCTAGACTCACTACAGGGGCATCTGTAAACACAGCCTAAGATGTATTAATTGCCCTGACCAACAAGATTTTAACAGAACAAAAGACTATCTAAAGAGTGATGGTAAATGGGCCCCACCTTGGAGAAATAATCAAGGTAGCTTAGGGATAATCTTATCATGCTGTTGACATGACAACCTATGTAAATTATTCTCTGGGTAGTCATGCACTCTTAGAATTTCTAACCTAGTACTATATTGTATAAAAGAAGGATCAGTTCAGGTATTCAATGAGATGCTGGTGGTCTGTTTGTCAGAGAAATGGCATCAGCATCTCCCAAGAATACTTATATTGATCAATAAAAAATTATACTTTCTACAAAATCTAAGTGTTCTTGTATCCCTGGATATAAGTGTCATAAAGAATGGCTTGGCGCTTAACATTTTGGCACCCGAACAGGGACTTGGTGGCTGCAGCTACCGTGAATTGGGCAGTCTTGCATCTGAATCTGCTGGACAGGCTCAGACCTAACACTGGTACTTGGACAATTTGACTCTTGTCCGAAGAAAATTTCCCAGATAAATATTTCTGGATGTTTTCCTTATTGCATATAATTCCCAGGAACAGAAGATTTCTGGATGACTGTTTATTAAAGTGATACCCAGAAGACAGAAGAGAGAGTGCCCCCACTACAGTAGGGGATGACAGATCTGTTTGTAAGTATTTAATCAGGCCTACATAATCAACTTGTAAGTATAATTTTCTAGTTAGTAAGTAAAAGATTTTCTTTGGCCAATTGAAAATCAAAGTGCACTATTTATTTTGATCTGCTGTGGGGACACCCACTTGTAGATTATTTTTTTGTATACTTAATGAAAAAACTTATTAAGAGTGATTTTGGTTTATTTGTCTGTATATTTGTCAATACATTTGTACTGGAAAATAATACAAAGAGGTTTAAAACAGCAACAGTTAGTCCTTGCCATGCTTGCAGGGCTGTGGGATTATTAGAGAAACATAAAAAGGGAAAGTTTTTGGAAAAGTATAGTTTGAAATCTGGTTTTCTGTTTGTCTGATTGCTGCCATGGTGTAATGCATTGCAGTGAGTGGGGTCTAAATTACAATTGTCATGGAAGTTTCAGAACTTGAAAGGGCACTGGGAACTGGAGAGTTAACTGTGTTGGCAGGTAAGAGAAAGTGGGAGGTATGTAAAGCTCAAGATTCTTATGTGCAAGTGGAAACAGTGGGAAGAACTGGCTTAAATTAATTGCTTTTTTTGGGAGTTATAAACAGACTAATGAGGAATTAAAGTTGTGGAGAAATGTTACAGAAAGTGAATTTTATTTATACGTCTTTTATATACTGAAGTATTGGCAGGGGCCTTCACTCCGGTTTACATTTATAACAACACTATACATTGAAATCAGATGAACAGTTTTAACAGAGTTAAAGTTATAATGAATATACATAAAAACCTGTTAAAGGTCTAAATATGTCAGAACTGTTAAAAACATAGACATACTTTACCATATTTATAATTAAATCAGAATATAGACAAGGATAAGTAATAGCTCTTGGGAGCAATACAGACGGTGGGTTAGTGATATATTATCAAGTGATATCAAGGTTAAGATCAGGAAGTGAGTTGATTGGATAAGTACTGGGTAGGGGGAAGAGCTGAGGGGAGGATGGGTCTGGAGGGGGAGATTAAAGGAAAGAGGAGGGGGAAAGTGGTGGTTAGGGCAAGTGGAGGAGTGGGGATGTATGTAATTGTCATAGTCATTGGTTTAACCTATTCCGTCTTTGTAAGCTTGCTTGAAGAGCCATGTTTTGAGTAGTTTTTTGAACAGTTTGGTGTTTTGTAGTCTGAGACTGGAAGGAAGAGTGTTCCAGAGGATAGATCCGGCTATTGAAAAGGATCTTTTTCTGGTGGTAGTTTGACTGAGGTGAGTGGAGGGATTTCTAGACGTGCTTTATTGGTAGATCTCGTGTTGCGTTGAGTGTGGTGAATTTGTAGAAGGGAGTTGAGGCAATCGTGGTCATTGTGGTGAACAGAGTTGTGAATCATTGATAGTGTTTTGTATTCGATTCTTTTTGCTATGGGTAGCCAGTGTAGCTCTTTTGGCACGGGTGAGATATGGTCTGTTCTTTTGAGTCCCGTGAGAATTCGCGCAGTGACGTTTTGAAGAATTTGTAGGGGGTGTAGAGTAGATTTCGGAAGACCTATTATGAGGGTGTTGCAATAGTCGATGCTTGAAAAGATCAGGGATTGGAGGATGGTTCTGAAGTCTGGTTGGTTTAGTAGGGGTTTTAGGTGTTTGAGGATTGATAGTTTGTGGAATCCTTCTTTAGTTTTCATGGTGATGTGTTTTTTAAGGTTGAGTTGGGGGTCTATCCAGATTCCTAGGTCTTTGACTTGTTCTTTTAGTTTGATGGGGTTGTTGTCTATGATGATGGGGTGGTTTAGATGATCACCGGAGATGCTTTTTTCAATCAACATACATTCAGTTTTGTCAGTGTTGATACAGAGTTTTAGTTGGTTTAATAGTAGTTTGATTTTGTTGTTGTGGAAGCTGTTTTAAGAGCATTCTCTATGGTGTTTGATACTGGAATGATTAGCTGGATGTCATCAGCGTAAAGGAAGTAGGTGATGGAGAGGCTTGATAGAAGTTGGCAGAGAGGTAAAAGGTAGATGTTGAAGAGAATGGCCGATAGCGAGGATCCTTGAGGTACTCCAGTTTCAAGTGGGATGGCTTGTGAGGTGCAGTTTAGATTTACTTTGTAAGATCTATTGTGGAGAAAGGATGTGAACCAATCTAGAGTTTTTCCTGATAGGCCAATTTCGGATAGTCTGGAGATTAGTGTACTGTGTCAAATGCAGCTGATAGGTCAAGAAGAATGATGATGTAGCGTTGTCCATGATCAAAACCTCTTAGGATAGTATTTGAAAGGTTGATGAGAAGAGTTTCAGTACTGTGATTTTTTCTGAAGCCATGTTGAGTTGGGTATAAGATGTTGTTAGTATCTAGATGATCAATTAGTTGTTTGAGTGCGGCCTTCTCTGTTAGTTTTGTGAGGAATGAAAGGTTTGAGATTGGTTGGTAGTTGCTTAGATCGTAGGGGTCAAGGTTCTTTTTTTTTTAAATGGGTTTTATAGTGGCGATTTTTAGGTTTACTGGGAGCTCTCCTTCAAGTGATTTATTAATAATAGAAGAGATGATTGGTGCGATGTTGTGGGAGATTTCTTTTAGAGCAAGTGTTGGTATTGTATCAAGTTCGTGTCTGGCTGGGTTAAGTGATTTGATGAGTTTCTCTGTTTCAATGATTGTTATCGGGTTGAAATGAGTCCAGGGTGAGATGTCTGGGAGATTCAGGTTTACATTGGAGTTTGTGGTCTTGGTTATTTTTTCTGAAATTTTGTTGACTTTGTTTTTGAAGAAGTTTGCGAGGTCTTGGCTTAGGTTTTTTTGTGGGGGTTTGGCGTTGTGGTTGTTTACTGTTTACTTTGAACTCTCCTATCTGTGTATATAGTTGGTTTACTCATATTGATTTATATTTATATCTAGTTTTCACCACCCTGTTTAATGTACTCTATTGGTTATATGTAAGGGCCCCGCCCAAAAGTTAATCTTGTTCCGCTGTTATATGTAAGGGCTCCGCCCAAATGTTTTTGTTTTTTGTAAACCGATGCGATGTGTCAACGGATGTCGGTATAAAAGAGACCTTAAATAAAATAAATAAATAAATAAATAAATTAGGTTATTTACAATATTGAAGAGGGTTTTTGGGTTATTTGAAGAATTTAGTATTTTTTTGCTGAAATATTCCTTTTTTGCTTTATTAGGTTTTTATAGTAGGCAAGGTAGGTTCGATATCTTTCGAGTGTAAGTTGACATTTGTTTTTCCTCCAGTCTTTTTCTTTTCGTCTGAGAATGGATTTAGTCTCCTTTAGTTGAGGGTTGAACCATGGGTTGTTGGTTTGTCTTTGTGAATTGATTAGTTTGGTTCTTTCAGGGTTTATTCTGTTAGCTGCTTCAGTTGTTATATGATGCCAGGATTGAGTTGCACTGTTTATGTTGGAGAGGTCGATTTTTAAAAGTTGTTTATCGAGTTCTTGTTGGAGTAGATCTGGAATGAAGGGTGGTCGGTATTTAAAGGAGTGAATGTTGTTGACTTCAGTCTTGTTGGCTGTGTTGGTATGAGTCGTACATTGTAGGAGAAAGTGGTCTGACCATGAGACTTGAGATTAGGAAATGGATGAATTTGAGAAAACGTTATTGCTAATGAAGATCAGGTCAAGGGTATGTCCAGCTTTGTGTGTTGAGTTGTTGACGAGTTGTGTGAATTGGAGAGTGGATAGTACATCGAGCAGGGTTTGGCAAGCTTGGGAGGGAGGTATAGAGTCAATGTGGAGGTTAAAGTCTCCCAGGATGATTGTAGGTTTTTTGTTGATTTTTAAAATGAGGAATTCAATGAGCAGTGATATGTCTCTGTCGAAGTTTGGGGGGGCAGTAAACTAGGCATATCTGAAGGTTATCTGAGTCGAAGAGGGCTAGTTCAAATTGGTGGGGGAGGGAGATGGGGATTAGTTTCATGTTGAAGTGTTTTTTGATTAATAGTAGTCCGCCTCCTCGTCGGGATTTCCTTGGAACTGAGAATAGATCATAATTGTTGTTGGTTAGTTGGTTCGATAGTACGTGGTCAGTGGTTTTGAACCATGTTTGTTACAGCAATGAAGTCTAGGTTTTGGTCATGGAGGATGTCTGATAAGAGTATGATTTTCTTGGAGAGGGCTTGTGCGTTTATGAGAAGGAATGTTAGGTAGAACAGGTTTTTTGTGGTTTCTAATAGTGGAATGTTTATTAGGTGTCGAATCTTTTGTTTTGGTGAATTTGATGGTGTGAGGTACATATCGAACTGTTGGGCGGGTGTGAGGGGGGAATAAGTTATGGTAGGGGTGTTTTCAGGATTGGGGTGGTTGAGGGGAGAGGTGAAGGGTTATGAAGGTGATCTCTAGTTTGGAGAATGTCTGTTGGATTTGTGGTTTTGTACTTCTTGGTGTTTTTTGGGGCACGCTAAGGGGCACAACAAGGGGCAGGCCCCTTTATCGCGCTCC
Organism: Rhinatrema bivittatum; assembly: GCF_901001135.1. Classification (NCBI taxonomy): domain Eukaryota; kingdom Metazoa; phylum Chordata; class Amphibia; order Gymnophiona; family Rhinatrematidae; genus Rhinatrema; species Rhinatrema bivittatum. The sequence goes on from NC_042620.1 coordinate 272,391,068, forward strand.
TTCGGCGCGCTTTGGGGCTTTTTCAAATGCAGCGGTCGAATGAGGCTCACCTAGGAGGTGGGTCCAGAGTCATGCCGAAGTGTCTTGTCCGGGTGTGAGCCAGAGGGAGGTTGATCCATTCCCGGTCGTGTGGTGAAGCTGGCGCCGGGTGAAGGTCGGAGGGTTCGTTTGGCGGTGTTTTCTCTGTGCGCTCTGGGAAATGGAGACTGTTCCGAGGTCAGCACCAATGAAGAGGGCTGGTTGTTAAGTTAAACGGCAGAGGAGGCGCAAAACTGTTGGGTAGTGCTGAAGGCAGAAGTTCTTCTCGGGGCTGCACGAAGGTTTCACGAAGGTTTCATCAGCTTTCTCTGGATGGCTAGCATTGAATTTGCGCAGAATGTAATAAGGTATGGTTTCTTTAAATGATAGGTAAAAAAATACTGGTATGTGAGATAAGGAAGGTAAACGGCTTTGAGGCTCTCTTGACCTTTTTCTCTGCACATAATATATGTTTGGGTCCTGAATCAGACTGGAATGCCTGTGTGTAATGAAATACTATAGATACTGTTTATTTAGGGAAAGAACCTATATGGCAGAATGAGTTGACACATGCAGTTAGTTTCTGAGTGCCTTGCTCTTTGAATAAAGTAGACACTTGTAATTGTTTAAAAAGAGATCTGATAGAGATTAGAGAAGCTTCCTTGTTGTTTTTCTGCTTTTGGCTTTCTTTGTTTAATGGATTAAAAAATCATGTGGTTAGACCAGAATAGGATTTCTTTCTTTTTAAGTTAGGTAAAATATTCACAGTAGTTTCCTACTTTAGTTAGAAATGAAATGGTATCCGGTAGCTGTCTTTGTCTTCCCATGTGATTAGATTTAAAAGATGAATCAGCCTGGTATGTTACCTCTGATTTACCAAGCATTAAGAAAAACATTACCTAAAGGTGTACAGCAAAGGTTAGATAATGTAGTAGAGCTGGAAAGTAAGCTGTGGTCAGAGATGTTTCTCAATATTTGTCATTATGGTGATTTGTATGTTAGAAAAAAGAGTAAAGGAGCTGAGGATTTAACTAAACAAACTAAATTATGTTCTATGCAGATGGAGGAATTACAAGTAAGTGAAAAGAGGAAGAGAAATATAAAGTTTCTCTAGATAGAAGAGCTGCTGAGAGAGTATCTGGGATAACCGGGTTTACAGTGGTTTCAGATGTTGAATATGGAACCAGTGGGTGTGATGCTTGGTATCCCCAGAATCAATTAATAGGTGCAGTAGTTATACCTAGAGGGAATAATGCCTGTGGAAGAGGGATGGTAAGAGGTAGAAAGGGAATAAATGGCAGAGGTGTATATGGTAGCCCTTCACAAGGAGCTGGTTTTGGGCCTGATAGGAGAGCAGGTATAGAATGCTGGTATCGTGGGAAATTTGGACATTTTTGCAAATGAATGGAGAGCAAATACTGAAAGAAATTCCTCATATAATAGACCTTGTGGTACAGGCAGACAAGGAGGATTTCCCCATTGGGATCCTGCAAATGAGATTCAGAGATATAGAACAGGAAATGGTTATACACAATGACTTTTAGGAGTGGTGCAAATTAGAGCAGGAGAAGAAGCACCCATGTTGACAGTATATATCAATAAGCAACCTTTCACTTTTTTTTATTAGATTCTGGGGGCAACTATTTCAGTGCTAACTATACTTCTAAAAAGAGTTCAATTGTCAAATGAAACCATACAAACCATAGGATTTGAAGGACAGAATAAGCTGGTACAGAGAACAGCTAAAACTAGTATACAGTCTTAGATTTGGCTAATGCATAGTACTGTGTGCCTCTGGCTGTGCAAAGTAGGGAATTAACAGCTTTCCAGTATAACAAACAAAGTTATTAATGGGCTAAACTCCCACTAGGTTTTATAGAAAGCCCTTCTATCTTTTCTAAAATCTTGTCCCAAGATCTTCAGACAGTTCACACCCGACTCCCAGCTGGTGTATCTTTGATTCAGTATGTAGACATCTGTTAATCACAGCACCTACACAATCTGTTTGCATGTACGCTACAGAGTTACTTTTACAAACATTAGCACAGGGAGGATATACAGTAAATTCTAATAAGCACAAATTTGTCAGTCACAGGTTTCGTTTCTAGGAATTAAGTTAGGGGTAGATGGTAAAAGTATTGGCTGTGCATTGCATGACCAATTAACAGAGGTGGCAGTTCCCCAGACTGTAAAACAGCTAAGAGGACTAGAGGGATTGCTAAACTTTTGCAGGCTGTGGATACCCACATTTAGTACAAAAAGTAAATTACTTAGATGACATCTTAAAGGCAGACCTGCTAGTGAAGACAAATTGGCACTAACTACAGAAGACTCAAAAATTGTACAGGATCTAGTACAGTCAGTACTGAATGCACCTAGTTTGGCTTTTGTTGATTTAAGTTGTGAGAATGATCTGTGGGTATATGATTGGTTCTGAAGGATGGGCAGTGGCTGCTGCTCAGCATGATAATATAACCCCCATTGCTTATTTCTCTGACAATAATCAATGCTAAAGTATTTGTTAATTGAAAAAAAAAATTGTCATATTCTAATGATAACAGATATCTCAAATTTAGAAATATAGGACACCATGCCATGGTTTACTGATGGGTATAGCAGTAACTTGCAGCATATATGCTGATTTAGATTGTTTTCTCTCTTATACATCATCACCTCAGGAAATGGAACAAAAGGGGTTTTAGATCTGCAGATGGAGAGCAGCTCTCACACCACAACTTGTGGTAGAGCCTCCTAGAGGCATAACAATAGAGACAAAGTAGCCTCATGACCGCTATTTGCAGAATTAAGGCATATCAGAATGTTTAGTTTCAATGAAGCTGTAATTTCACTTTAACAATTATCTTAATTTTGTTGTATGCCAGATTTTATATTTTTCCAGGTTGCCAACAAAGCCTTCTCTGCCATGTGAGCTGTAACACTTGAAGATTATATTTTTTCCCAGTTTGATTTTTTTTTTCATTTTTATTTATTATTATTTTATTTTATTTAAAGTCTCTTCTATACCGATAACCGTTCGCACATCGTATCGGTTTCCATCAAACAATTAACTTTTGGGCGGGGCCCTTACAAGTAACAGTAGATTAACTGAGTAAATATGAATACATGGAACTATAATGAAATAACTACAAAGTACAGTAAATATAATAATCTAACAATGTACAGTATATTTACAGCATTCTTAGTCATATTCGGCGGATGGGTAACAGTTCAGCTACTCGGATTGTTACTTGCTTGTTGTTGGAGATCTTTATGCATGGGAGGGGGGAAAGGGAGTAAGCTTGTTGGAACAGCCAAGTTTTGAGTTTTTTTTTTAATTTAGGGGTAGAGGTCTCAGGGGCGGATTTTAAGAGCCCTGTTCGCCTAAATCCGCCCAAATCCGGGCGGATTTAGGCAAGCAGGGCCCTGCGCGCTGGTAAGCCTATTTTACATAGGCCTACCGGCGCGCGCAGAACCCCGGGACTCACGTAAGTCCCGGGGTTCTCTGAGGGGGGCGTGTCGGGGGGCGGTCCCGGTCGTCGCGGCGTTTTTGGGGCGTGTCGGCAGCGTTTTGGGGGAGGGTACGGGGGCGTGGCTACGGCCCGGGGCGGTCTGGGGGCATGGCCACGCCCTCCGTACCCGCCCCCAGGTCGCGGCCCGGCGCGCAAGAGGCCCGCTGGCGCGCGGGGATTTACGCCTCCCGGAGGGAGGCGTAAATCCCCCGACAAAGGTAAGGTGGGGGCTTAGACAGGGCTGGGTGGGTGGGTTAGGTAGGGGAAGGGAGGGGAAGGTGAGGGGAGGGCAAAAGGAAGTTCCCTCCGAGGCCGCTCCGATTTTGGAGCGGCCTCGGAGGGAACGGGGGTAGGCTGCGCAGCTTGGCGCGCGCCGGCTATACAAAATAGATAGCCTTGCGCGCGCCGATCCAGGTTTTTAGCAGATACGCGCGGCTCCGCGCGTATCTACTACAATCCAGCGTACTTTTGTTTGCGCCTGGAGCGCAAACAAAAGTAGGCCTATTCGCGGAGTATGAAAATCCGCCCCTCAATGCGTAATTCAGGCGGCAAGGAGTTCCATATAGTGGGGCCAGCTAGGGAAAATGCTCTGCTCATGGTAGATGAGAGTTTGATTGATTACAGAGGGTTCCTTGTAGGGCTGGGCGTGTAGGTCTCTTAGAAGTACAGGGGAGGAGGGGAGGGTTGATCCAGTTGAAGTTAGCATTTATCAGACTTTTATGGATGAGGGAGAGCGCTTTGTAAAGTATTCGAGAGGGTATTGGGAGCCAGTGGAGCTCGATAAGTGTGGGAGTAATGTGGTCTCTTCTTTTTGTGTTTGTCAGTATACGTGCAGCGGCGTTTTGTAAAAGTTGTAATGGTTTGGTATGTGTTGAAGGGATGCCAAGGAGGAGTGCATTACAGTAGTCTATTTTAGACAGGATAATAGACTGGAGAACTGTGCGAAAGTCAGAAAAGTGAAGTAATGGTCTGAGTTTTTTTATCGTTTGTAGCTTAAAGTAGCAGTCCTTTGTGATAGAGTTAATAAATGGTTTGAAAGTGAGATGGTTATCAATGAGGACACCTAGGTTGCGAGTGTGTGTGGAAAAAGAAGTAGATGCGTATGAGGGTGGAATAGCTGGGAGAGGATCCTTATTAGAGATGATTAGAAGTTCAGTTTTGTTAGGATTTAGAGCCAAGTGCATGTCTGTGAGGAGTTGGTTAATGGCTGAAAGGCAGGATTCCCAGTTTTGTAGGGCAGTTTGGAGAGAGTCAGAAAAGGGGAAGAGAATTTGCACATTGTCTGCATAGATGAAATGCTTGATGTGAAGGTTTGAGAGAAGGGTGGTAAGGGGAAGCATGTAGATATTAAAGAGAGTAGAGGAGAGGGAGGAGCCCTGGGGAACACCTTGTGGGAGACTGATAGGTTCAGATTCATTGTTATCAACTAGGACAGTGAAAAAGCGATTTTGGAGATAGGATTGTATCCAGGAGAGTGCGTTACCAGAGATCCCAATACTTCTGAGGATGTTGAGGAGGATAGAGTGATTGACAGTGTCAAACGCAGCAGAAATGTCAAGCATGGCAATCAGATAGGAGGATCCTGAGTCTGTACCTCTGATAAGGGTGTCAGAAAGAGAGAGTAGCAGGGTTTCGGTACTTAAATGCTTCCTGAAACCATGTTGGGTTGATGGGAGAATGTTATGTTCAAGGTGGAGAGAAAGGCGAGAGTTAACTAGTTTTTCAAGTATTTTGGCTAGTAGGGGTAGGTTGGAAACAGGTCTGTAATTGGACAATGTGGTAGGATCAAGATTGGGATTTTTGAGTAGCGGTTTCACTACTGCTTGTTTGAGCACGTTAGGGACTGTGCCTTGCTCTAGGGAGCAGTTGAAGATGTTGGATAGAGGTTTGGCGATAACTTTGGGAATAGATAGTAGGAGCTTAGAGGGGATAGTTTCAGAGGGATGAGAGGAGGGTTTCATCTTTTTTAAGATGTTCTCGACTTCCAGGGAGGAAGACGAGTCGAAAGAGGAAAGAGTTGCTGTGGTGCTGATAATAGGAAGAGGCACATTGTTGTTGTGGGAAAAGTGTGCCGTGATGGATGCAACTTTATCTCTGAAGAAGTGTGCTAAATCATTGCATCGGTTCTTGGAGGAGGTTGCTCATTGTAGGGTGTGAGAGGGAGTGGTAAGGTCTGCAACCATGGTGAAAAGGGCCTTGGGGTTATGTTGAAGACCGTGTATTTTTCTGGCATAGTATTCGCGCTTAGTATGGAGGATGGCATTTCTATATTCGTGCATGCGTTGGTAGTATTTGGTCTTGGCTGCAGAGGAGTGGTGTTTGCGCCAACACTTTTCGGCAGCTCTGAGCTGAGTTTTAAGAATTTTGAGATCATGTGTGTACCAGGGTTTTCTGTTTCTACGGTTCGGGTTGAGGGTTTTTGTTGTTGTTGGGCAATGTTTGTTGGCAATGCTCCGGGTGATGTTAATCCAAGAGGAGAAGGCGTTGTCTGGAGAGGAGAGGTCAATTTGACTGTCTGTCAGAGCATGCTTGTGAGATGGTGTCCACATTGCAGGTTTTGCTGTATTTAAAGGATATGGGCTGGCAAGGTAAAGTGGGGGCATATTGTGGAAGAGTGAGGTTAGTAAGGATCAAGGAGTGATAAGACCAGGGGACTGCCAGGCATGATGGGGGTTTGCTTATGTTGATGGGTGAGTTGATGAAGATCAGGTCTAGGGTGTGGCCAGCTTTGTGTGTAGGGGAGTGAATAATTTGATTAAAGCCCATAGCTTCGAGGGAGGAAATGAAAGCTTCACAGGCTGGTGATTGTGGGCGGGTGTCCACGTGTAAGTTAGTCTCCAAGGAGAATCGTGGGTATGTCAGCAGAGAGGGAATTAGCAAAGAATTCAATGAGGGGGGATGAGTCTTTCTCTAGTAGACCTGGGGGGGGTGTAAATGAGACAGATTTGAAGCGACTTAGATTTAAAAAAGCCTACTTCGTACTGTTTTGGGAGATCGCACTTCTGGGATAAAAGTTGGAGATCCTTTTTTTACAGCTAAGAGTAGGCCACCGCCTCTCTTCTTTTTACGTGGGATTGAGAACACGTCGTAGTTGTCTGTGGGCAGTTGGTTGATGAGGGGAGTGTCATGTTTAAACCAGGTTTCAGTGACAGCACATATTTCTGGTTTGGTGTCAGTTAGAATGTCATGTAGAAGATGGGTTTTCTTCTGGAGGGATTGGGTGTTGAACAAAATGATGGAAATGAGTGAGAGACTGATGGCTTGTTTGCGAGTGAACGTGGGGATCAGAATAAGCCTTCTTTTATTGTGTGTGGTCTTGTGGTGTGTGTTCTGGTGGAAGCTTAAGGGAGGAATTTTTGCGTGGTGTCCAAGTTGATAGGATAATGAGCAGTCGCAGATTAAAGGAGGCATTGTTGACTGGTGGGTTAGGCCAAACTAAAAAATGGAAATTACAGGTTATTCACAATGCATGTTATACAGCGTATACTCTATAATGACAGAGCACGTTATACAGTACTGGCTAGCATACAATTTTTTATAGCGGCTAGCTATGGGATGCAGCACTATGCAAGTTATAGCACCGCGTAGGTTATACAGATGCTTATTAAGTCACAAAATAAGCGTGTCTAAGGAGGGAAAAGTTGCTTTATTTTGGATTGATCCAAACTTTTTGGTCTAATTTTTTAGCTCAAATATGTGTTAATTGTTTGTCTTTTTGTGTTATGTGTGTCATGACACCTGAAGAATGCAATGAATGAATTTGTGTCAGTTCAATGAAATATATGTTTCTATGTAATGTCTGAGCACTTAAGAAGTTTGTGGTTCTGACTATTGCATGTTACCTAATAATAAAGTGGGAACATTATGCAGATCAGCAATAGTATATGTAGGGATTACTAGATGCAGGGAGTTATGGCCATGATGGAATTTTCTCATTTATTAATTTGAATTTGTTTTGCTCTTATATTAGGCTTTAATCCATAACATATACATCTAATAATGAGTTAAGAGGCTATGCTCCGATGTCAGAAATCCACCATACTGGGAGAACTGTATATGCCATGTGTCATTGATTTCAGAAATCATCCCATCCTTTGCACAGAAGTCACCGTGCAACCTTCATTATATGGACTGAAGTACTTACACTTTATACCTCATCTTTTCTTTGTTTTTCTTGTTCTATGGGGGTGGCCTTACCTAGATGCTGTTTCCTTTGTTTTATGAGGCAATGTACCTTTATTTGACATGTGATAAATGATTATCTTAACAAACATTTCTATGATATAGGTAGTCAATATCTAGTTATGTACCTATTTGCAGATGCCACTATTTAGATTTTAAGTTAATGATACACCCTGAATTATTGCAGTTTTTAATCAGTCCCTACAGTCCAAGCGTTTTGTAGCATTTTCCAGTCCTATACCTTATAATGCATATATGCATTTAATTGCTGAGTCAGCTAGATGATTATTTGATATGTTCTCTTTTACTTTATCTATGAAAGCTAGTCTGATCATACTAACCAATCACCATGTTCCACTGCTTGTCGCTTTACAGAGTGATATGTCTTGGTGTAAATCAAATATTCCCTTGAGTTAAATTCTGCCCTACTGCTGCCTCTGCACAAGTATTTTCCTTTATTTCTTCATCTGCAGCCTGCATTTATGGTACTCACATTGCTGGTCTTTCATATTCTATTCCCCCTGCTCCTAAGCTTACCCAATATACCGAATTTGGTTAGTCCCCTTCTACTATGAGTTCCCTGTATACATTTTTGCACATTTCTTCCTGTTACACTACCTATCAGGTTATTTACTTAGTTGTTTAAAACCTCTCTCAGATGTTTTCTGGTAGTGTGACACAGATATGTACAGCTTGAGGGAAAACAATTTTAAAAGACCGATATGCACATTAATTAGGGGATTTATGAATATGTTGGGCTTGCGCGCGCAGATTGGATTTTAAAAGCCGCTGAGATACATGCAGATCTCCCATAGTGTGCACATCTCAAAAGTGTTCATAAAGAGACAAGGGTAGGGTCTGGTGGGTCATTGGCATTTCAGGGCGTGTACCTGAGATACTTATACGATCCGGCGTGCACTAAGGCCCTCTGCTGCGTAACTTTACTTTTGCTATGGATGACGTGTAAGCTAAAAAATAAAGAAAAACAGGCAGATTCGCAGGGTTTTAAGGGTCAGAGATAACTGGGGGGAGTGAAGGCTATTAAACTAGGGAGGTTTGGAGGACCTATCTCTTAACTGGGTGAACTGGGACAAACTGGTAAAACTGGGAATAGCAATTGCACACGCCCCTTTTGAAATCCTCCGATTTCCATGGTAGAAGCAGCATTTGTGAACACATGCACGCACCCACTTAAAATTTGGGGCACATGTGTGCATGGCAAGGCTATATTATAACATGTGTACTTATGTTATAAAATGGCCACGTCCCTGGGAGCAGGCTGATGTATGTGTGCCAATGTGCTCCCGCATGCCCGTTTAAAAGTTACCGACTATGTGGGTAAGTGTGTGTAGATGTACCACTGCAGATACATTTGCATGCCCAGGGTGGAATATTCTAGATACTACCTACCCCTGTTCGGTTGGCCTGGACACTGCATAGCTCTGGTAGAGGGTTCTTAGCATAAACTGTTACTACCACCTGCCCACTGGTTTGATGCCAGTCTTGACGGCAGGACACCATTTTCTTATCCTGGGGGAAAAAAATGACAGCATTAGCAATGAACCAACAAAGGGGTAGAGCAGTAGCCAAGAGACAGCTGCTCTGCCTCCACCCCACTGAAATGAGTTTTCCCTCCAAAGGGGCTTCAAGCCCATCTTCTATTTACCTCCTTTTTCTTCCAGGTATGTTTTGCAGTGCTGCAGCCCTTTTGTTCCAAAAATGTATTGAAGTCAGTAGTTTTAATAGCACAGCAACTCCAGTACTTCATGCTAAGAAGCAAAGAAAGACTTTATCTGCTACTCTCTGTGCAACACACTTATTGTGCTATTTTCAAAACAATGCCAGTACGTGAGTCCACGGGTACTTTACACACAGACTTTGCACAAATTCTCAGGGAGAAAGTAGTCTTTTCCTTTGAAAACTGCCTGGGGAAAAGGTACCCACAGAGATTTGCAACTTCTTTTCTCTGGATAATTTTTGCCCTGCAAAACTTTGCACGATGTTGCCTCCCCTGATATAACACCAGCTCTGAACCACAGGTAAAAGTATGCATGATGTTGATCCCCCACAGGCACTTTTACCTGTGTACTTTTTAAAAAATTGCTCTGTAAATGAGGCACACATTATACACATCACATACAGCGAATTAGATGACATGCAGTCCCCCAGGAAACAAGGGTCTATGATGAAAAGTGCTCTGCCCATACAGAGAACTCCAGATCCCAAAGGGATGGGCCCCTGCACATTTAGAAAGCTCGAGATTCTTAAGACACAGGTCATTGTCTGTCCCAAGATACCCAGGTCTCTAACAACAGGATTCCCCACTCATCCCTAGGTCTTTGGATCCCTAAGGGTAGGATCCTTGACCATCTTGAGAGCTCCTAACAGAAATTTTTGCCCTCAGGGCCTGATTCATCAAAGTCTTTTCCCACAGCCACAGAATGGGAGAATCAGACACTCAACAGCATTAAGCTTTACCTCCTTTGATGGTAGGAATTCTTTCATTTTACAGAGCCACTGTTATGTGCAACACTAAACTTCAAAAGAAAACTGTATAGGTTTCTGGAGGAAAAAGGAATGAGCAAGCATGATGCATTAGATAGACTTTAGAGGAAATTATTAATTCAGTAACAGAGCAAGGACTACATCTGGGGTATGGAAGGAATTTTTCATTGCTGCAAAATTGTGCTCTGCTATTATTTCACCTTCCATTAATTATCACATAGGGAGAGCTTTAGGTTAGATGAATGTCTGATCTTTTTTTAACATATAGAATTAAATATGTATTTGATAGCACAGATGGAGGATATCTTACCCTTCGTGGAAGACAGGAATTCCAGGGTGAAATACACAGACTTCAGTCTCACTCTCTGATCCTTTATATATCTGAGAGAGAAAGCCTGGCTATTTTTACAGTGCAATGACATCTAATAAACAACATATTTAATTACATAGACATGGTTAGACAAACACTCACAGTAACATAACACCAATATAGGAAATCAGCCTGACTCACCTCTTTACATCCTGAGTTCTGACATTTGCTACCAACATCCACAAGTGAAGCGGTTTCTTCTGTAAGCAAAGACAAGTTAAAGGGGTAAAATGCAGGTACAAGATACCTGCATCAAGGTGTAAGCTCCATGCAGCTCCAGGGCTCAAATATAAAAACAAACACCATACAGGTAAGCATAATTTTTTGAGGCTGCTGCCAAAGTGAACAGTGAAGGAGCACCAGAGGAGTAGAATTAATACCATAGAGGTGGGGGTTGATTTTGCTGACTTTTTAAACCTACAGTGCAGTGCACAGGGTGTTTTTCAAGCCCTCCTCCTTGCTGTGTAAAAATTAGCAGATAAACTGAATCATACAAGAGTAAAATCAGAGAATCTGAGTGAGGTGCAAGAACCAGCAGGGAGTTAGATAAGTGGACTGGAAGAACTTTGTGATGCGACAGGTGGGAATAATAGTGGAACAAAACTAATCAGCAATAAATAAATGTGAATCAATATGAGTTACACAAGAGCTTAACATAATGTTTTTTTTAAAACATGATAGTTTTACATGCTTTCTTAGTGTGCTTAGTAAGTAACAAGCTGAAATAAGAACAGGAAACATCTGCTAACTGCCTGATAAGCTCAGTGCTTGAATTGTTTGTGAGTCATGAAGTAACAGGATGCTTTCTAGTAAAACCACTGCTTAGGGCATGAATTCGCTGAAATAGTGAATTCTAAATAGAATAACTGAGCTTGCAAAACCTGGACTAGAGCCAGAAATGAGAGTATAAATTAATTGTAATAAACAGTGTTCCTTAGCTCCATCAGATAAAGAGTGCCTTTAGCCATCTCATGGTATTTCTCCAGGCCTGTGTCTTCTGATTTGCCTAGATACATCGACTCACAAAAGAGAGACTGTGATGGAAGTATCTGATCTTTGTACAAATCCTTAAGAACATAAGAACATATCATTATTACTGTGATGCTGTTTGCCTTTACTGATTTATGCAATATTTACTGTGACACTGTTTACTTTTGCTGATTTTTACGATACTTACATTTAGTAAACCAAGTATTTGCTTTTAAAAGTGTGTGTGTTCTATGATGTAATATACCAGCATTCATTCCACCACTTACATGAGGATGTGGTGGGTAGTCACCCCAGTACTCCCCAGGCTCCAGATGAAGTAGCAGAAATGAACAGGCCTGTCACATCTTGCTGCTCTAATTCAAATTTCTTTTAAAAACCTTGTTTGCTTGTGGGGCTTATATGAAAGTTTAAAAAGTAAATTCTTCTTATTTACAGGAGCTGCTTGTATTGTTTACAATTTGCTTGCTTGTGTGTAAGTCTTGAAAGTTCCCTCTCCTTACACAAACTCCCACCAACCACTATCTTCCATTCAGAAAGGATAACTTTCAAAACTATTTGCATTACTGCATATGTGCACATAAGAAGGTATGCAAAGATTTATCCTAGTATTTTATAAACCATAGAGGTAGCTATGGTTTATACACGATCTGAGCATATGTGTGTATGTTTTAGAATGCACATATATTTCCAATGCAATGAAAGTGCTTACTTTTCCTACCTATTTTATAAACATTCACTCATATATATATTGAAGAGCTTAAAAATATAAAAATATAACATATGTGTAAAACCGGGTATTTTATAATGTACGTGTATAAATATTCTTATGCATGTGCATTTGAAATCATCAGTTCACCAATACTAGAAATCAAAAGTTCCCAGGAATGGAGAGCAGGGAATTTGTTTATCTTTATAAGTATTAATTATTGGTGTAATTTGATATGTCTACTGTTTTGAAATATTTTATTGGTATTTAGTACATTTTTAAAAATTTGTATGAGTTTTAAATTTAATTAAAATTCCTTATTCTCTCTTTTAGACATATAGCCAAACATAGTGGTGTGCATATGTAAGCATAACACATAGAATGCATAATTCTAATCACATAAAAAAACTTAAATCATCAAAACATAATCATAGCAGAGTAAAACATGACCTCTGTGATTCAAATTCTGGCTGATCTTATACCTTATGGAAACAACCATGTTTTTACCTTCTAAAAAAATAAAATAATCCCCTTCCTGATGTATTGCTGTTGGCAAACTATTCCATAACACCAGGGACATCACTGAGCACATCCAAGACTTTACATGCTGGCTGCAAATCAACTTAACCGAGAGCACCACTATTATGCTCACCACTTGCGGGATGGCCCCATGAGCAGTATCTCTTATCCTGATGCCGGCTAGATGCTGCTGCTTTGCACAGCAGGGAGACACTGCTAGCATTCCTATGCAGCTGACGCTGCTGCCCCTCCAATACTGCGCTCTACGTGCACGAGACACCACTCTCCTTAAAGGGTCCGCAGTGGGAAAAGCCTGCGGCACCCTTGGATGATGTCATGGCTGCCTGCCCTATAAAAGGGCTCTTTACTCTTTCAGTGTTGCCTCAGCAAGAAGGTTGCCTGGTTCTGTTCCCTCCTGGGTCCAGTTTTGCTTTTGCCACTGGCTTTTCCAGTTTCCAGCTTGTTCCTGTCTTCAGCCTGGTTCCCGTCTTCAGCTTTGGCCTGGTTCCTGTCTTTAGTCTTCTATTCTGCTTCAGTCTTCAGCTATGCTCCAGTCATCCACCTTGCACTGTGCAAGCTGTCGGCCTTGCCTCAAGCAGTCAGCCTTGCCTTTGCCAAGTCTTCAGTCTCAGCCTTATCTTCACATAGACTCTTGGACCCTGCCTGACCTGTGCCAAGACTCTCTCGTCCACCTTTGGTGTGGGCCTTGGGACCCAGCCCTTGAGGTTGTGCCAGGGTAAGGGGTTCACGCATACAAAGTTCCCAAAACCACCAAATAAACACCTTGCCCAGATCGTAATCTCCTACCTGGTTGCTACCACTTCAATTTTCTTTCAAATAAAAAGGAGCCACCCTGCATAAAACTTTAAAAGTCATAATTAGTATCTCGAATTTTATTTGTGCCTCCATCAGTAACCAATGCAATCTTGACAACATACTATCAATCAGGGTCCACCTGGCACAACCTAGCACTACCCAAGCCTCAAAATTCTGCACAATTTGCTTAACAACCTTTGTGGCAAGCTCAACAGTAGAGCATTACAATAATCCAAATGTGATATTATCAAACTTTGTACCACTCAAAAGTGGACTCATCCAAAAAAAGGTTTCAACTGGTGCACCACTCTTAATTTAACATCCTCTACACTATCATCGAGTCCAATGACTCTCTCTCCAGAGATGACTCCATAACAACCCCCAAGTTTCTCACCTTATCAGTGGTCTCTACAATTTGCATATCTGTCTTTATCATCAATGGTATAGGTGACATACCTAACTTCACAACTCTCATCATCTCAGTTTTAGCCAAAACCAGGCCTGTTCATAGTTCTTGACGTCTGGAGTTGGCCACCCCTACATTATAAGGACAGGACACCTAGTGATTGTGGAGGTTTAGTTGGACATCTGAGAGGAAGGAGTGTTTTCTTTTGAGTTAGAGAAGAAATCCTGTATTTTGGTTGTAATCCACATTGATGCTCAGGGAATTGCAGACTATATAAATCTGTGAAATAAAAATAAAAAGTCCCCATATTCTAGGCCTTGAATGGGACAAGCATTGATAAGACTTTTCCTTTTGAGTCTTGTCCCTTTTTGAGGAGGAGATAATTGCTTATTCTGGACTTTTATTGAAAGAAGATTTTCATTTCTTTCTTACATTTTTAAACATTGGGAGAGATTTCATGTTTCCTGATGCTCTCCAACACAGAGATACAGCATCTACTTAGCCAAATGAAAGAGTGGAGTTCAGACATTAATCCAGTATCTGAGGAGAGAAGAGGTGCCAAAAAAAGGAGCAGATTTAATCCAACCAGTTTATGACCACTCAAAATCCCATTTGGTATCCAGAGATTGGCATGACGAAGTACCACAGACTTGAGAAGGTGATTACCAGGACATTTGACTCAAGGTATGGAGAATGGGAGTTAACTGTTGGTCAGATACCCCATCAGTAAAGAAACCAACTACCAGTAGAGTAGAGAGAAAACTATTTGAGATCTTTTTATTAAAGGAAAAATCCAGAGTCAGATTTACCAAATGTAATTTTGTTTATTGGACCTGTGCAACAAAAATAAAAAACCTGCAAGAAGCACTATCATTTATTCATCTTTCAGTAAGCATTACATTGTTTTTCCCATCTGTTTTATCTGCTGCTTTTTGTTGATATACAGTGATTAATGTTTTTTGTTTGTTAGTTTTGTTTGATCGTTTTTCTTTTAACTATTTGATATTTGTTTCAGCGTTATGGATGATTTTATTTTTGTAACCCACCTCTATCAATGGGAGAGTGTGGGAAATACATTTTGTAAATAAAGTTGTCAGGAACACCTATCTGTTTCCAGAGTAATTACTATAGGACTGTTATCAAACATCTGGGCCCAGAGGTTATCCTTCCCTCCCTACAGAAGAATCCTGCAGGCATGGGGCTATTGGAAGTGTATAGGAATTGAAGAGTAATAGCCCCAGAGTGTAAGTGTGTCCTGTGAACTCCTAAAGTCAATACTCAGTTCAGGGATTACATTTGTTAATCCTTAATTGATGTTCTGCTCTCCTAATCCAAGAAGCCTCTCTCTTGAACTCCCAGCAGCCCCAATGCCCAGTTACCAAGCTATATAACCCCATCACTTTCTTTTCTTTTTCTCTGGGCACTAACACTGATGTATGTCTTTACCTTGCTCTGTGGACTTCTCTTCTGAGACTAGGTTCATCTTTTCCAGGGCCTGCATCAGCATTTGGGATACTTTCTTCACCAACATCTCCTTTGGTTCCTCTGAACTAAATAGGAGGCAAAAACGGAAGAGACAGTCTACCCATTTATCCCTCAGTCTTTTTGTCCAAAATCCAGCTTCTTCCTTAGTCTATAGTTTGAAGCTTACCAGCTTCCCCCATTCCCCTTGTTCCCCTTAGGTTGACCTAAGGGGAACAAGGTCATCTAAGACCACCTGTCCCCTTGGGTACCGGGGACAGGTGGTCTTAGATGAGGGTCTCTACGGATGGTGGAGATGGTTGGATGAGTCCAAGGTCTGAGCACAGTTCAGAGACAGGTGCTGCAGGGCTTTTCTCTTTAAAAGACAGGAGGTCAGGTGTGCGCACGCCTAATGGGACACGTGACTGGCCGGGTTTGATGGAGTCTTGCCGCATGTAGAGCTGATGGCATCAGGCCACATTGGAGTGCAGCGTCATGCTAGTGGTGTTTTGCTGCATTGGGGAGCAACGCAGAGCCTGAGGTAAGGGTGGCAGTGTCACGGACAGCTGTGCTGAGAACAGGGAATACCCCCTCGGGACCGCATGGCTAGAATTTGGATTATCTTCTGCTTAGCCAGCCCCCTCCCCCCGCAGGTTGGGCCCTTGGGCTCTGGGGACTGGCAGTACTTGGCTTCAGTGGCTGTGCATACTGGAAGTTGGAGCAGGCTGGACTGGACTGGTACAAGGCTGGAGGCTAGAACAAGCAGGGCTGGTCTAGAGCAAGGCTGGGCTGGGCTGGAGCATGACAAAGCTGGACTGTACAAGGCTGGAGGCTGGAATAGGCTGGGCTGGTCTGGAGCAAGGCTGGATATGCAGGATCATGGAGAGCCAGACTGGAGCAAGGCTGATTCTTGGGGCAAGCCCAGGACAAACACTAAGAAAAAATACAGACTCAGACTGGGTCCAGACAAGACAATGGCAAGACGGGGAATGGGATAGCAGAGTGTAGAAAAATTAAAAAGTCCTTACAGATTTATAGCATCTTATCTTTATCTTTATTATTCCACAGGAACTCCACAATCTTAAGTAAAATGATCAGTGTGGTAAAGGTTGATGTCCCCCAATATGGTTGCCGTGTTTTGCCCCACAGGGACTGGGACAGAATGTAATAGAACCAGATGAGGACAGGTCTAGGCAAATCAGGCAGGATGGGTCAAGAGCTGGAGAAGACAACACTGAACAAGGAACACTGAGGCCCAAAAGCAGGGTAGGAGAAGGCCCGAAGGCCACTAGACATGGTAAGACCTGAGTAGGCCACAGAGGTAGGACTAGGAGAACAGAAGGCCTGGAGGTCCCAAGGTGAGGAAGGCCTGAGTAGGCCACAGAGATAGGAACTGGAGAACAGAAGGCCCAGAGACCACAAGGCTTAGAAAGAGAGAGAGAGACGCCAGGTCAAAGAGCCAAGAGTGACTTTATGAAATGGCAAGGTGGTTCTGGCAAGGCTGGGCTAAATGGGTCCAGAACTTGGATGTGGTGCAAGCAGCGAGGAGGAGCTATGGCAATGCTGGGGTTTGAAGCTTGAGGAGGACGCACCACAGGCAGAGTTGGGTAGCCAGCAAGGAAACAGCTCAGACAGTTGGGGGTAGAGCTCACTGGAGACCTCTGCTGGTGGGGAGGTGCCACAGCAGACTGGAACAGGGAATGCTGAGGTTGCACGGCAGCTGAAACCGTGACAGGCGGTTTGTGGGGTTACCCCATGGACCGACAAACGTAATACCTTCCAGTATCCCACAGATTCCACCTTCCTCAGATAAACTTTCTTTCCCCACCATTTATTTTTTCCCCTGTAAATTGACCACTTCCCTCCCAAAATCATTATTTCTTCCAGGTCTGGATTTGGCAATAGGCACCCTAGGCTTATTCCTAGGGTAGCAAAGAAATCTGGGTACAACTGATCTCTCAGCTGAGCTAAAACTCACTCAGCAGAGAACAGCCCTCTACTCCTTGCTCCAGACCCTCCCCTCTAAGGCTGCCTGGAGAGAACAAGAAAACAGGGGGATAGCACTGGAGTGGATAGCCACAATACAAAAAATGGTGTACTTTTGAAAAATGTAATTTGCATTTACAAATTCCATTATAAATACATACAATAATAAAGATCATAACACAAATTTAAAAAAAACCCACAATGATGCCAAAACCCAACTAGGAACCTAGTTTCGACGAACAGTCATCTTCTTCAGGGGACACCTACCCAATTAAAATTCCCCCCAAAACCCCACACACATTTAACAAAATCTGCTTGATATCATACTATGTTTCAAATTATATCAGCACATATAACAAAATAACACTTCATTTAATAGGCTGCTTTCATAATATCTGTAAAAACAAAAACAGATATATAGAAATAAAAAACTCAATATTATCTGCATGTTGTACTATATACTTATTTACATCAACAAATATTTGAATTAACATCTTAATTAAACTTCTATTTCAAACCCTTTTTCATTTTTCTAAAACATTTTATCATAAATTTATCAACACAAGCCCATATACTCACAGGGCTTGATTATTGTAATGCCCTATACTTCAGTCTCCCATCTATTGCTTTTCATCCCCTACAACTGATACAAAATGCAGCTGCACATATTTTGGTTGACGCAAAACGCCACGATCACACAACCCCAGTTCTTTACTCCTTACACAGGTCCATCTATTGAAGTTGTGTACTGTATTTAAGATCAAGAGAGACTCTAACTTGTTCCTGGCACCACAGAAGACCTGGGGAAAAGAGGAACAGATGGATAACCTTGGATGTGACTTACAGTATATGAGATCTGACATTCTGAAGATGTAACTTGGAGAAATGCAGAATTTTTGTACTCTTTTGGATGTGGACTTTCTTACATCTTTTTGCTGTGGACTTTGTTTTTGTATTGCTGCAGAACTGTTGATTTTTTTTTTTTTACTCTCTTTCTGTTTGGAGCACTAGCTACTGTGTGGACTGTATGTTATTTTCTGAGATAACCTCTGTTCAGCTTGGCCTTGCAAGAGAGTTTGTCCCCATTCTGAGAGACCCTGAAACTTTAATATTCCCCCATCCCAACTGAGCAAAACCAGTGCTCTTTGGGGCTGGAATTTGAACATCGGTCGAGGAGGGGTTACACGAAAGAGATAAGAGAGTAATAGTTATCTGCTAGCTGAAGCTCCCACGTTTGTGCAGGACACTGAAGTTTTTAGGCATGTGCTTATAATATTTTATAATTGATAGTTTTTATGATTAATCTATTGTAATTTCAGATTTGCTGTAAATCACATTGAGATCTGAATTAATGTGATAAATATAATAAAATGAAAAAAAAATGAAGAGTCCTCCTAATCCCTAGAGAGTTCTGCTCAACTGTAAGAAATGATCGATTGACTGCAGACTGGTCTACCTCAGAGATAACATCTAACCTCAGTAACCAGGCAGGGATTGGAACCCACCTATTGAACAAGGGATACAAAAGGGTGATAAAAGTGTCAGGGCTAGGCTCTCTTGCTGTTAGGGACAGACAGAGGGGAAAGTGAAAGATGGTAGGGTTTGTGTTAGGGCCTAAGATCTCCTGACTTAAAATTCTTCACATCTTTTCCTGACTTACCTTGGCCGTTCCCGCTGCAGTTTCTCAGCTGACTTTGGCCCTTGGACAATAAGTTCTGGACTCCAGCTGGGTCCTAGTTGATCTGGCAACTGCTTACTGCTGGTAACCTCTGGTTGAAGGAGCTCTAGAGGCTTTTGACTGTTGTGGTGACCTTTTGTGCAGCCCTGAGAAAAGAGCCAGAGAGAAACCATGAATACCCGCTGAATGAGAGAGACAGCCACACCAACATGTGCTCACACACTCAGGCACAGACACAGAAACACACTGATATGCACTCACACACTCCTCACAAACCCACTGATATGTGCTCATGCACCCAGGCACAGGCACATACACACACCAAGATACATTTTCATTTATTAAAATTAATTAATTGCTTAACGCAAAATAGGTCCAAGCGATTTACAGGTCATACGTTCATAAAAATAGATAACATAAGCATACAAATAAAAACCACTCTTTGTGCACCTTCAGCTAAAACTCGCAAGACCTCCCCAAACAGGAGGGCCATTTCACCTCCTTTTTTGGAAGAGCTGGATGCCAACAGTGGTTTCAACATGTGACCGTTAACCAGTGGGGCAGAAACTACTGGAGAGAGAAACTTTGCAACCAGCGATTTTTGACCAGTTGACATTAGTGAGGACAATACCCCTAGCTGATGTTATGAAACCTGCCCGCGGGTGGCCGCGAGCAGGTCTTTTACCTTCACTGTTCTGCCGACGCAGCTGGATGCCGCCAAAGTCGGGCCTTCACCACGGCCTTCACCACGGACTTTCCCATGCTGCTTGCTGCTCCTCTTCGCGGCTGGAGCCGCCGCCGACGTCCTTGCCATCTTTGCGGCTGGAGGCCGCACGCCACGGTCTGGATTGGCGGCCGGAGCTGCCCTTGGGGCCTCCTGCAGCGGCAGGAGCCGCTGCCGTCATCAGGGCCTGCGTCTGGGCCCAGCCCTGCTTCTTCGCAACATCGATGTCGGTGCAGGACCGCTGTCCACAGTCCTGCACAGCTTCCTGCTTCCTCCTAGGCACGCGGCCGCACCTCTCTGCAAGATTTAAAGGGCCCAAGGCCGGATATGCCCTGGGCCCCACCTTGAGACTGTTTCCTGTGCCAGCCCTATAAAAGGGCTGTTCCTGCATTCCGTCTTCATCTTGCACTGGAGTTACTTCGCTCCTGGAGGATTCTGCCTTCCAGTGCTCAGACAGGTCCTTTGTGTTCTTCGTGGAGCTCCTTGTCTCGTCTTGTCTGCTTCTTGCCATGTCTTCGTCACCTGAGGACCTTGTCCAGTTCTCCTGATGTCTCGTCGTCCGATGTCTCGCTTCCTGGTGTTCCAGCCCTCCTTGGTGTTTTGCTCCTGTGCTCTTGAGCCTTCCATTCTGCCGGCCGTGGATCTCTGGGTGACACGTCTCTGTCTGTGGAGATGCTGGCAGTGGACCTCTGTCCTGTGCTCCTGAGCCCTCCTGTCCTGCCAGCCTTTGTGGTGCTCCGGATGACACCGGCTCCGTCGTCGAAGTCCCGCCTCGGCTGGATTCCTCCCTGCGCTCGTCCCGCTCTCCTCGTGGTCCGTGACCAGCCTCCTCGGGCTATATAGGGCGTGCAGTGGGACAGGGTGGTCCGCGACCAGCCCATTGGGTCCGCCCGTGAAGGTGGGCTGAGTAGGGTGCCCTGAGAGACAGTGCCAATATCCATCCTTCCCAGCTTCTCGTCTTGTCTAGACTTCGTCAAGGTCTTCGTCTCATCTGTGATGCCGTTGCATCAGCTTTATTGGTCATGTCTTTGCATCAGCCCTCGTCTGTGATGCCGTCGCATCAGCCTTGGTGTCATGTCTTCACATCAACCCTCGTCTGTGATGTCTTCTCCCTAGTCATAGTATCATGTCTTCGTGTCAAGGCCTCCATCTGCCCTCATCCTCGGCCGGCATGCTGCTCCATGCCGATCCTAAGCTGCAGGTCCAAAAGGGCTTGGAATGGTCGAAGGACCGTTCACCTTCCAACATCATCTTGTTGGACTTGGGAGCTTGCAGGCCTGGCAGAAAGTAAAACCGTGTCTCCGCCATGCTGGGACACGCCGCCAACCCTCGGTCCTGGATCCATCCGGGGTCGGGCCGAGGCCCAAGGGCACATGAAAAACCCTTCACGTAACAGCGGAAGGAATTGGATTTTTCATCCACTTTACCCGTGCAATAGGTAACCTGTTAGGACAGAGGACTGCTATGTTTGAGGAGTTGAGTTTATATTTTTTTGTAAGCAATGGGCATTTTTCTCCCCAGATCTGCAAGGTTTTTGCATCTGACTTAAGACAGTGAAAGAAGAGAATTTTCCTAGCTCTACTGGGAAGGAGTACTGGATACTGATTCAGGGAGAGAACAGAGAGATAGGAGAGTTTGCACCATGGCCAAAGAGATGGTGGCTTTTACAATCATGATTTTTCTTATGTTATTTATGATTTTTGTAATATTGGTATAGATCTTGCTTTTTAAGTTAAAGTAAACTTTCTTTTTCATCATTACTGGCTGTTTGTGCCTCTACTACCTACTGAACTCTTTCAGAGTGAGTATCATCATGCCAGTGCCTGAGATGGAGAGGAGACTAAATGACTGTAGTTAATTTCCACTGCCACACCAAAGACTCTGGAGGTTTAAACCTCCTCCCAGCCAGCGAATCCCAGCACCTAAAGAGCTACAGGAGGGTTAAAATGGCAGAGCGAAAGAGAGATTCTGGACTTTGATAGCATCCTGGGAACTTTGTGGCCCCTGAATTCAGTCCTTAAAGTTTACAAGGAGTTACACATTTGCAAACCTATTTTCATTGCTTCATATTCATTATGTATCCATTTTCCACCCATGAATACAAAATCTGCTAAGATTCCCCCCACCCGCCAAGATTTTAAGCAGATGGGCATTTCATAGATTCAAATAAGGCAACCACCAAGCTCCCATATTGTAGGCACATCACAAGAGACTTCTCTAATTTCAAAAGCAATATGTTCCCTGGTGTAGACATTCAAATACTGATGGAATGGAGGCCTTGCTCTCTAATAGTAGGCCTATGGTATGTCTAGCTGTATCCAGGTTAACCCCTTTCCAATTTGCAGAAAAAGAGAATCCAGCCAGCAGATCCAGCAGAATAACCAGAGAGTCAAAAGGCAATTGAATACCTATGAAATGACAAATCCATGAAAGGATTTTGGCCCAATATAACCTTAATTCTAGGGCAGTCCCATCAAATGTGAAAAAACGCTCCCTTTCCCCTACAATCCCTCCAGCACTTATCCTCTTCAATCTATCAGGCATGTAGTACCACCATTATAGCAATTTGTAACCATTCTCTTGAGTAAGGATACAGATGGAAGTTACTTTTTTTGATTCTTCAGAAAAAGACTTTTCCAGCTACTCTCCAAGATTTCCCACCCACTGTCCTTCTCTCAGTTGAGTTTCACTTTTTCAATGGATCTAAAAGCAATGTATATTAGCCTACACATAATATTAATTAATCCTTTACCAAATTGTTATCCAGAGCCAGAAACTCAAAACTAATGGGTTTCCTACTACATAAATCCTTTAGCAAAGTATTAGTAAGCAGCCCCTTTAATTGAAAGTAATAAAATATTGGTAGAAGCGAGATTTATCACTCCTTTTTAATTGTTGAACAGACAAAAACTGACCATCTTCCACAATTAGTCTTCCCCAACATATACATTTGCATTCCAAACAGAGAAGTTCCTTCTCCCAGAGTTATCTGGAAAGCCTGGATTCCCCGATAAAGGTGTCAGTGGAGCCGGGACAGATGAGAATCCTTCATTCCTTATTTCAAGTACCTAAAATGGGCTCTATAAAGAGATGTTGAGAACAATCATCCATGTGCTAATAGCTTTATGAACCCATCTAAATGGGAAACTCTTCTGTCTTCACTTTCTGCTTGTCCTGTCCCTCTCTGATGTTGCTCACTCTCCCTTTGGGGTTATGGCAGCAAACTGCTAAAAAGCAATTATGGAAATAGGCTTCCAGGCCAGGGACTTAAGGTGCTGAGAGAAGTGGGGATAATTACTTGCCAAAAGTAAACAGAAAACTTTGATGTCCTCAAACTCTTTCAGGACTAAACCCGAAGGCAGCATTGTTTTCCTGTTCAAGTTAGTTTACTTTATTACTTCATCTATAAAAAGACTGAGGTGAGATACAATAAAATTCATAAAAACAAGGAGCAAAAGAAAGACAAAAATGAAGAAAAACAAAAAGACAATGACAAGGCACAAAAACACACTATATAGGAACTGACTAATATTTCACTAAAAGCTAACCTGGTAGAAAGCAACAAAAAATGTACAGGTCCATCACCCTGACACACTACTTGTGTCACCGAGGAGTAAAGTTAGACTCCTTAAGGCTCAGAGGATCATGGACTGGCAGCGAATGCAACATCTCCAAGCCATCCGACTTCTGCACTTTTAAGGGCTGACTTGGGTAAAACACGACCCTCCTGCTAGGGGTAGGGTGGGGTCTAAAACAAATGTGAGGGAGCACAAGCCTCCCTGAGGTCCACCCACATCTAATCCCCGGTCCATAGTATGGGAAATAAAGTTCCCGAAATAGAAGCAGTCACGGAAGAGGTTGACTTGGATATAGTGTTGGTCATACAGACATGGTGCACAGATAACCATGACTGGGATATAGTAACACCAGGCTATAATGTACTAGGGAAGGACAGGGAGATAAAAAGAAAGGGAGGAGAGTGATGATGCATGTATAAGAAAAAAATAAATATTAAAGCAACAGAACTGCAAGGCTTACAAGGTAAGGAGGTGGTACAATGGGTTAATCTGTAAAGAAGTCATGAACATCCATTTATACTGGTGTGACTGAGAGATAGACCTCTGCTGCAGATAGAAGAAAAGTATAGATATTTTATTGAAAATTGTTATGAAAGGGGAGGTTCTATTAATGGGTGATTTCAATCTGCTGGATATTGACTGGGACATCCTGGCAGCCGTGTCATCAAAAACAGAGAGATCCTGCAGGAAGAACTGTTCCAGCAACTGATAATAGAATTGGCATGTGAAGGACAATACTGGACCTTACATATGAGGGGAGAATATCTGATGTTAGATTGGGGATCACCTGGGATGCAGTGATCACAGGACAGTGTGGTTCAATATTAGAACACAAGAAGTAATGGTTCATTCAAAGGTGAGGGGTCTGGACCTCAGGAAAACTGTGTTAAGATGGAGGAATACTTCAAAGAGGTATTAACTGGTTGAGATTAGCTAAAAAAAGTAGAAGGCCAATGGGCAACACTAAGGAAATATCGTAAGAGCAGCATTTAAGCACCTCTAAAGAACAAATGCACTGGAGGCATTGCTAAGGGTGAAAGGATGTAGACTGAGGAGTAATCCAAGGAAATACTACTTTACAGAGAGGGTGGTGGATGTATAGAACAGCCTCTCTGGGAAAGTGGTGGAGACAAGGACAAGATCAAAATTCAAGAAAACATGGGACAAGCACAGAGGATCTTTGAAGGAGAGGGAGGGACTGTAAATCTGAGCAGGAAATATGGATGGGAAGACTGAATGGGTTGTATGATTGTATCTGCTGTCATGTGTTAGGATTTTGTTTTGAAGCAAAAGGTACAAAGGCTATTTGACACAACCGACTGGTGTGGGAGCTGCTGGTGACTGAATCCCAAAATGGATCGCACACAATACTTATTCACAGCCTACAATGAGTGGGGATATTTCCATATTTTCTTCATTGTTTCTGATAGGGGAAGATAGGTGGGCTCTGGCATCAACTCCTTCTTTGGTGCATCCAGCACTTCAGGAGATGAAACTATTCAATCTGGTTTCTATTGCACTTGGAGGTGGACCCTTGTCCTGGAGCAGTGGAGAACGGCTCCCTGGTAGGGACCAGGAAGCACCTGCCCCCTTGGGGACAGAGCACTGAATAAGGGGTAAAGCTAGCGCGTCGAAAACGCCCGTCCAAATTCCGGCTAACAGTGCGCTCCATCGGAGTGCACTGTTAGCCGGAATCCATCGGAGCGCACTGTACTATATCGGCCTGAAACTAATTTTTACCGCATTATATATGTATGAATGAATAATGTTTGTTTTAATTATGTATGTTTTATTGTAAACCGCCTAGGCGGCCAGACCCTGACCATTTCGCAGTATATAAAAGCCTTTAAAATAAATAAATAAATGGCAGCCGAGGTCAGAATCCGAGGATCAGTCCAAGGAGTAGTCAACAAGGCAGGAGTCAGTTTACGGAGGTCAGACAAGGTCACAAGGCAGGCAGACGTCAGGATCCAGGCAGTGGACGGAATGGTCAAGGAGCAGGCCGAGGTCAGTACCAAAAAGACAGTTTGAGGGTACTACCTGGGGAGACAGGACAGACAGATGTTGGAACAGCAGGACGCTGGACAAGGCTGGAACAGTAGGACGCTGGAACAAGGCTGGAACAAGACTGTGAGCACAGAGGCAAACTAGTACACATGCAGTGCCGACCCAATTGCCAAGGCAAGGAAGTGCAGGCAGGGACTTCCTTATATTGAACATTCAATCAGGGCGCGCCGCGGAGCTAGGACCCGCCCCTGGCCCTACAAGAGTCCAGGCGGTCTGAGTAGGCGTAGGGGCGTGTCCAACACCACTGGAGACGCCGAACTCTGGCGTGAGGCCTGGTGCGCAGTGGAAGGCCCAGCGACCGCCGCCGTGGGACACCGAGGCCTGGAAGAGCTCGCGGCTGCCGCTTGGGAGGCCAACCAGTGACCTGCAGAGGAGCTAGCGAGGTGAGCAGGCCTGTGCGTGGTCTGGGTGCGGACAGGGCGCGTAACAGTTTCTCCTTAAACCTCTAAATCAGATTGAATAGTTTGGCCCTTAGTTATTTTTGGAGAAATGTTCAAACTGTCAACAGTGGAACAAAGATTTTATACCCACAGTATCTGCACCATTTCAAAGGGAATGTATAGGCATAGTTTTGCTTTTAAATTTGTTGCAAGTACAAAGCATACATAGTCACTTGCATCTGCTTTTTTGCAGGTAGAATTTTGCTAGAAAAATATGTGCAAGTGTATGAAAATGTGATCTATGCATGTACCTTTCTTCCCCCAACTTAAATACGAACACAGGAACACTTTCTCTCAGTATGGCTATTATGTGTATTGTGGAGCAATGAGCAAACTTTTAGCTGCGCTGAAGCAGCGAAATTTTCAGACAGCCAGGTACCATGATTAAAATACTTTTTACATGGATAAATCATTTTAAAAGTTGATCTTTTAGTGCACCGGTAGGTGGTAGATAACTCAGCAGCAAGAGCAGAAGAATTAAACAAAAAGAGAGGTTAGGTGCCATTTACAAAAAGTTATCAAGCAGTTCAAAATCAACATGCAGAGAGTTATCCTAAATTCCTATCCCTTTCTGCTGCCTGTGAAAGGTCACGCACCACGCGTGAATAAGAATAACATAGCCGTGCTTGTAGTGTCGAGCCAGGAGAAAAAGGATGGTTGCACACACAAAAGGCACGGACAGTAACAAAAAATAGATAT
Source organism: Rhinatrema bivittatum (assembly GCF_901001135.1). NCBI lineage: Eukaryota > Metazoa > Chordata > Amphibia > Gymnophiona > Rhinatrematidae > Rhinatrema > Rhinatrema bivittatum. Next base: position 272,417,722 of record NC_042620.1, read on the forward strand.
GTAGCCATCTGTACCTTTATGGTCAGGAATTCAGAGAAGTCTGTGGTTCGTTTACGGCAACATGACCAGCCCTTCAGACAAGTAAAAGAGAAGGAGAGAAGGGAGAGAAGAAAGATACAGGAGGTGAGGAGATTCATTTTTATTGTGTCTTCACGTTGAAGATATTTGAGGACATCAGAAATATCTTCACGTTGAAGATATTTGAGGACATCAGTAAATCTTGTTGAAAATAAGATTCATCAGTTTCTTATTTTTCGATTTCTCACCTTCAAGGCATCGTGGAATATAGGGACCCCAGGGTGATAAAGACAGGACTCTATGAGCAGAAAAAAAAGAAAACCAAGTCAAACCATGAGATTAGAAAAAGAACATCTACCATATTGTCTATCGAAGTTCACCATGGGCTGTATCTCGCCACACAGCTCCCCTTCCTATTGTTATATGGTACAGGGTCACTATGAGCTGTGTTTCACCATTCAGCAAAATAAGAGCTGCAGTAAAGATGTATGTCAGAGCTTTTGTGTGCATGCAACTTTGTGTCTGTCCCACTGACTGGCTCTTCAGGTCCTAGTCTTCTAGCGAATGCCTCTGGTAGTGCTGATTCTGGTGATGGGATTGATCATTTGGGTTGGGAATGATGTGAAAGTTGTTAACCCTCAATCTTCTCAAAGGGACCTCACCAGTCACATTAGAGACATTGTGGAACGCTATCAAAGAACTGGAGAAATCTCTGGCAGTTAAAATAGACAGTATTTTATCTGGGAATAAAGATCTACAAGGGCAAACTGATTCACAAAAACTCTTCATTCATACTGATAAAACTGCTGTTTTGAGGAATAATGTGAGACGCCTTGAGAATTCTGAAAATCATGTTGGAAGGATGAATTTGTGTATTCTGAATTTTCCCAAAGCTGCTATGGTTTCCTCTCAGGATATGCTTAGGAGATTCTTACATTAGAGGAAAGAGGAATAGCCTAGTGGTTAGAGCAGTGGGCTATGAACCAGGAGACCAGGGTTCAAGTCCTGCTGTCATTCCTTGTGAGCTTGGGCAAGTTGCTTTATCCTCAATTGCCTCAGGTACAAAAATTTAGATTGTAAGCCCTCTGGGGATAAAGAAATATCTACAGTACCTGAATGTAAACTGATGTGATATCCTGATTGAGATCAAATGTTGGTATATACAAATAATAAATTAAAATATTAAACACTTCTTCTGAATTAATCCTCCCAGTTGTAAAGGTCTTTTACCTTTCTACCATGCAATTAGTACCCCTGACAGGGTTGTACCATTTTTTTTTGGGGGGGGGGGGGGGGGGTTTGTTTGTTTTTTTTTAATTCTGAGGATCCTTCTGAGCTCTCTCAGGAGACCTGGATGTCTAGAGCTACCCTCTTGATTTCTTTTTCTTCAGAAGCTGATAAGGTGTGGACAATAAAACTTAAAAATAATTTCTCTTTTGTTCTTGGTGATTGGATTTCTTTATTTCCAAATGTTACCAGGGAGACTCAATTGCAATATGAATTATCTTAATGAAAAAACAGAGAGCAATTGCTCTAGGAGCATCTTTTTTCCTTCAATAAGTGTCAGAGTAGTCTTGAGGGTACTAAATATATCTTTCTTGATTATGACCAATTAGCAGGCTTCCTCTGGAACAGGGAACAGTTAGCTGAGGTTAGTTAAATACATCATTTCAGTACTTATATGTTAGATACCTGTATTGTAATTCTTTTCCTAGTCATTTTGTATTGTTACAATCTTTTCTTCTCATAGTCGATTGTAATTACATATACTTGCTATAAATCAAGGTTTCTTGATGTCTTTGTATTTTTATAAAATCTATAAATAAAGTGGAAAAAACGAGGTGCACTCAGCAAAGTGTACAAGGCCCATGCATGAGTATCAGGTGCCCTGCATTAAACATACAGCCTAGAGCCAGCTCCAACCTCCTCCCCCTGGTCCACCCCATGCACAATTAAAAATTATGCATTTGTATAATACATTTTACATGAAAAAGGACATTCAAAATACAGCTTTCTGAGGTAAAAATATCGCTTACAACATGTATATTATATTTACAAGCACTGCTGTATGCCAACCAGAAAACCCTGCTAAAATGCAAAAAAGGCACTTGGAGCTCATATTTATTTTATTTTATTTATTTAGAATTTTTATATACCGGCAATCATGAAAACATATCTTGCTGGTTTACATAAAACAGGGGTGCATTATATACATAAAAACTAGAACTGTGGTGACCGAAGGTACAGTTACATTTAACAAGGGTAGCCGAACTTGGAGAGGAAGAAATAGGAGAGAATAGAAATAGTTAAACAATATACAATTTAAGTATGGTATACAAAATAAATGTTATATACAAGAGGCGTGGTGTTTTAGGAGTCATTGGATTGTGTCAATGGGTTGTGTCCGGAAAAGCTTGCTTGAATAACCAAGTCTTAAGTTTATATATATAAATACTAATACTTAATACTAATATAGTATTAGGCCTATTGTAACATATCATAAATGTGTGCTTGGCATTCAGAAAGCCATGAGGAAACGGAACTACAATATAGTAAACTTCCCATACCAAAACAGCACTAACTGCGCTCATTTAAACAGCAAAAACCCTGACTTATGAAAACGCAATATTGCAAATATTACACTAAGCCCTAACACACCAAAACACCTCTTATTAAGAAAACAGAACAAGCCAAGCTGATATAACTCCTTATGCATTAACTGTACTTTAGCAGAATATCTCACCTAAATCACACATGCAAAACACAGACAGACCCTAAAGACAATTAAACTCTGGAATTTGTTGCCAGAGGATGTGGTTAGTGCAGTTAGCATAGCTGTGTTTAAAAAAAGATTGGATAAGTTCTTGGAAGAGAAGTCCATTACCTGCTATTAATTAAGTTGTCTTAGATAATAACCACCGCTATTACTAGCAACAGTAACATGGAATAGACTTAGTTTTTGGGTACTTGCCAGGTTCTTATGGCCTGGATTGGCCACTGTTGGAAACAGGATGCTGGGCTTGATGGACCCTTGGTCTGACCCAGTATGGCATGTTCTTATGTTCTTATGCTCTTATAAATAAAAATGTGGATATGAAAACTGAACTGGAAACTGCAACAAGCCAGACTCTGTACACAGTGCAACAATGGAAACAGAAACATTACCATTCCTCATAAAATATCAAACAATAAATCAAGAAATATAAAACATTAATAATAGTTAAACCATACTAATGAGAATATTATTTCAGAATAGCTGACAAATAGAACATCATCCAATAATTAAAAACTCATAAAATATTTTTTTAAAAGGGTTGTTACGGGAACCGGCCACGGAGGAGCCGCAACCAGCCCCCTTCACTCACCGGCACATCCCTCTCCAGCTCACCAGACCTGGAAGCCTCACAGCGGCCAGGAACCTCCGCAGGCTCACCATCCCACACTTCCTCCTCGCCGGTCCACCCTTGCTGACGCTGCGCACCAACCAGGCGCTGCTGGGATGCCCCATGCCAACCAGGTCGCTGCTGGGCTCCGCTCGGGCCACCAAGCTAACCCCTGGGCTCCCAGGCGTGCTTCACATGACCCCTTTTCAGGGTCACCCGTGGAAGGGCCCAGGACTCCTCCTCCCAGACCTCAGACTATTTAAGGCAAGGCCTGCTCTTCAGGCCTTGCCTTGGCTACTCCTGGCTCCTGCTTGTCTTTGGAAGCTTCGCTTTGTGTTCCTGATTCTTCTGACGCCGCCTGCCAAGATCCTTGCCTGCCTGACCATGAGATACACTGCCTGCGAAGACCCTTGCCAGCCTGATCTCGAGACTCGTCACCTGAGACCCCACGTACGTCCAGCCGGCCCCGGTACCCGAGGGCGCAACCTGAGGTGGCTGGTATTGGTGAAGCCTCAGTGGGGTCTCAAGCTTCTCCGGCCTCACTTGCCGACGGTGGGCACCCATGGGGCTCTTCCCCACTGGTGGAACCAACTCCCTGTTGGCCCAAGGATCCACGCTCCTAACAAGGGTCACATGATGCAGTTAAAAGACTAAGATGCATTTTTGGCCGCTCCGGGGAACTTTCCACCTCGCAATTATATTCAACAATATATACCCAAACAATACCCCTTAAACTACTCTATTTGTTGTGTGATGGCTTCCTGCTGATTTTTGAAATTTTGCAGCCTGTTTTCTGCCAGCATAATAGGGAAATCAGCGAAGAAAGGTAAAGAGTAAAACCGTTTTGCAGACTCTAAGATGGCAGACCTTTGCGAGGAAGGCCCTGCTTTGAGTTCTGGGGACATGCCATTTAGTGAATTGGTAACTTCAATAGTGGCAGGCCTGGATAAGAAGAGTGAAAGTCTCAAATTACTGATTTCACAAAACAACTTACTGGAACAAAACAGCAGTTGTCTGGTGCAGAGGATTAAGTAAGCCAGCTAGAATCGGAAATTATAGAAACATAAAAAATGATAGCAGAAAAGGACTCAATTGCCCATCTCATCTGCCCAGCTGTTATTATTTAGGAGAGTTGTGGGTGGATCCTTGGGCATGTGGCAGATGACCATGCCCTCGGGGAAGATCCCGAGAGGGACCACCGGTCAGGCTCAGAGTTAGGAGACAGACACACACTAGTTCTTTTATTAAACAGTATACTGAACCACCAGAGGTGGCAGTAGTGAGCTGGAATGCCTGGCTGGGCTGTAGTCCCTCAGATACTGGAACAGCAATCCCTGGAGGCTGAATGGTAGAGAACCTGAAATATAGTGAGTAGGCAGGGTATGCAGAGTTCATGGACAGAACCTGATGGTAACACTCACACAATGTCTCATAGAAGCCCAGGAGCTGGAATGAAGTAGGCCATCGAGGAGCGAGTACCTGGTTCCAGGGAAAGATCTGAGAGACCGATGGTAACTCACAGATATAGTAGGCAGCGATGACTTCCAGGCAGAAGTGAATTCCGAAGAAGTCCGGGAACGAGGGCCCTTGAGGAGCGAGTACCCCTGGTTAGTCCGAGGAGGCAGAGTAGCGTAGATAGAACGAATCCTTATCCATATCCTTACTAACTCGAGTTGTTAGCAATTCCAAGACCTTTAAATATATGAAGCGGATGACGTCATTTCAGGGGGACGCCCCTGAGGTTCGCTCCACTTCTGGTACTTGAGGCGGGGCTGCGCCGCGCACGTGCCCCTAGGCATCAGGTCAACATGGCGGATTGCAGTGTTGGGCCAGTCCAGGGACACCGGACGAGGACGGTGGAAAGACGCCGCGGCAGCCAGCCTTCCATCAACCCTGGAGGGAGTCGCTAATGCGGTAATGTGGGCGGTGTGGAGACGTTGGGCAGCGATGGTCGCAACACCAGCAAGCTCACATCTATATGATTCACAGACTGTTGGGGTCTGGGCCTTGTAGATTACTTGTTTGAGTTGTGTGATAGTTAATTGATTAAGGGTAGTATGTATCGCATCTGTAAGTCACCCCCTTTGATTATTTGTATACCTATACTTCCTCGTGCTATTTGATTTACACTGGTACGTCACCCTGTGTTTGCTTGTTTTCCCAGACTGCCCCTCCTTTTCCCCCCAGCCTATAAAGTTCATGTTTTAGTTTTCTGCTGTCAGATTTTTTAACAGTATGAAGGATCCTGCCTCTAATGTGCCTCATTTCACTTCTCTCGCCTCTAGGGATCTGTAGTGTTTATCCCATGCCCTTTTGAATTCCTTCACTGTCCTGGTCCTCACCACTTCCTCCGGTAGGGTGTTCAATGCATCCACCACCCTCTCCATGAAGAAATATTTCCTGACATTCAATCTGAAATGACCTCCCTGGAGCTTTATTTCGTGACCTCCAGTTCTCCTTATTTCTTTCCAACAGAAGAGGTTTGTTATTAAAATTTTGTCATTTATGTCTTTTAAATATCTGAAGGTCTGTATCATGTCTCCCCTGCTCCTCCTCTCTTTCAGGGTATACATATTTAGGTCCTTCAACCTCTCCTCATAAGACATTTTGTTACCTTTGAGATACGGTCTCCAAAACTATACACAGTATTCCAGGTGAGGCCTCACCAAGGACCTGTACCAGGGAATTATCTCCTTTTTCTTACTGGATACTGCTCTTTCTATGCAGCCCAGCATTTTCTGGCCTTGGCTATCACTTTGTCACTTTGATTTTTCATCTTCAGATCACTGGACACTATAACCCCTAGGTCTCTCTTTTGCTTCGTACACATCAGCCCTTCTCCCCCCAGCTTGTATAGCTCCTTTGGTTTACCGCTCCCCAGCTGCATGACTCTGCACTTCTTGGCATTAAACTTTAGATGCCATGTTTAGTTTCCTTAAATCTCTTTTCATTCTGTCCACACCTTTCGGAGTATCCACTCTGTTGCAGATCTTAGTGTCATTCGTGAATAGGCAGACTTTACCCTCTATTCCCTCAGCAATGTTGCTCACAAAGATATTAAATAATATCGGTCCTAACACTGAACCCTGCAGCACACCACTCATCACTATTCTTTCTTCTGAGTAACTTCCATTGACCATCACACGCTGTCTTATATCTGACAACCAGTTTGTAATCCACAGTACCATCTTGTTACTCAATCCTAAACTTCTCATTTTGTTTACGTGTCTTCTGTGCAGGACCATATCAAAAGCTTTATTAAAGTCCAATTAGATCACGTCTAGCGCTTTTCCCTGATCCAATTCCTTAGTCACCGAATCAAAGAAGTCGATCAGATTCGTCTGACACAACTTTCCCTTGGTGAATCCATGCTGTCTCAGATCAAGCAACCCTCCATATTGTAGATAGTTCGCTATCTTTTCAACAGCATTTCTATTAGTTTGCTTACCACCAAGGTGAGGCTAACTGGTCTATAATTTCCAGCCTCCTCCCTACTCCCAATCTAGTGTAGTGGTACCACCATCACACATCTCCAATTTCTAGGCACCATTCCCATATCTAGTGATCTATTGAACAGGATACATAGAGGACCTGCCAGCACATCCCTGAGTTCTTTCAGTATCCTGGGGTGAATCTTGTCTAGCCCCAAGGCTTTGTCTACTTTCATTTTACCTAACTCTTCCCATACATTCACCCCCATCTACAGTCTTTTTAACCAACAGAGGTCCTTCTCCTGAGTCTTCTATGGTGAACACTGAGCTGCCCTCTCTTTGTCCCCCTCTACACAGTGATCTGTGTCATCTTTAAGTTTCAGTATGCCTCTTTGGACTTTTCTCTTTTCACTGATGTATCTGAAAAATGTTTTGTTACCTTTTAACCTCTTTGGCAATTTTTTCCTCCACATGACTTTTTGCTTTCCTGTATCTCCAGGTACTTCCTCATTTTGACAAAGTCCGTATTCTTGAAATTCAGCACTCTGGTCTTTGAGTGATTTTTCCATGTTTTATTTGCGATATCAAACCATACTGATTTGTGATCACTGATGCCAAGATGAGCTCCCACCCGGATATTTGAGACATTGTTTTCATTTGTGAGCACTAAGTGAAGTATGACCTCGCCTCTCATGGGTTCCTTTACCATTTGCTTGAATAGGGCCCCTTGAAGGGCATCCACTAACAATCTATTCCTGTTAGAAACTGCAGAGAGGATTCCCCAGTCTACGACCAGCAGATTAAAATCTCCAACAATCAGCACTTCTCATTTTTTCCCACCTTTTGAATGTCTTCAATAAGATTTCTGTCTATTTCCTCTGTTTGATTGGAAAGTCTGTAAACCACTCCAGTAACAATGGATGTCCTGTCGTCTTTTTTCAGGACGGCCCATAGTGCTTCTTCTCTGCCCCATTTTCCTTGCAGTTAAGAAGCTTGGTGTTATGCTCAGGTTTGTGAACCCTTGGGCCGACGGGAGGATGAAATACCTTAGGAGGAAGATCCGTAGGTTCTCCCGTCGGGTGACAAGGCAGGAACAGAAGACGTGACCAGCTGACCCTCGGCACTGGAGACAGAGGCGACTGGAGGCGGATGAAGAGTTGTGACGTCTAAGAAAGGAAGTGTGTCTTCGCCACTGGAAGTCCGCGGTCCCCCCAGGAGGAGCCCGTAGGGACACGGACCGCTGGGACTTAGGTGGACCTTTGAGAGGTCAAGAAGTTCGGTGCAAGGGCTGACTGGAGTTTCACCCCTGGAAGCCCGTGGTCCCCCCGGGAGGAGCCCGTAGGGACCCGGGCCACTGGGACTTAGGCGGGCCCTTGGAGATGATGGTCAAGAAGAAGTCAGAGGTCAAGTGCCAGAGGGTCGTCGCTTACCAGTCCAAGGTCACACACCGAGGGATCACCACTTGCCAGTCTGAAGTCACACACCAGAGAATCACCGCTTGCCAATCCGAAGTCAATACCAGGAATCACCGCTAGCCAATCCGAAGTCAGGAACACCAAGACGAAACAGGAACAAGGATTCAAAGCACAAGAACTCACCGAAGCAAGCAGCCCTGACTAACCACGGACGTTGCCAAGTCAAGGAATGGTCAGAGGAAGTCTCCTTTTATACTTCCTCTGGCCCAATGGATTGGAATCAGCTGTAGACAATTAAAGGGACGAGGACCCTTTAATTCTGGTGAGGAGGCATGGCCTCGCGCCTAAGATGGCGGCGGCCATCTTGGATCTCGGGCCGCGGAGGAAAGCTGCTAGCTGCCGCGAGGGAGGAGCAGGGACGGCTCCTGACCCGGCAGCTAGCCCGGAGGCCCGCGCCAATGCGCGGGGCACCAGGCACATGAGGGTAGGGCAATCTGCCCCGATGCTGCTGCGGCGGCCGCCACGGAGCTCAAGTAGGGGGGCGCGACCCGGACAGCCGCGGGTGCGGAACACAACACTTGGATGTTGTTTCTGACATAAAGAGCTACTCCTCCTCCTTTTATGTCCTCTCTGTCCTTTCTTAACACTTTGTATCCCAAAATTGCCTTATCCCAATCGTGTGAATCTGTGAGCCTTGTCTCTGTAATACCTACAATGTCCAGTTTTGCCTCCACCATTATGGCTTGCATTTCTGGGATTTTTCTGCTCAGACTATGAGCATTTGTGCTCATAGCTTTCCAGCTGCTCTCATTTGTGTTAGTGTTCTTTGCGTATTTATTTTGTTGAGTTTTGATAACCGGTCTGCCTGTTGCTTTATGATTATGATTTGGAGTTGGGGGGTGGCTATACAGCTTGCCTTTGCCACTCCCATTGACTAGTTTAAATGGTTTTGTGGCATAGGATTTGAATTTGTCCCCCAGGATCTTTTTTTCCTGCCACTCACAAATGTAAACCGTCTTTGCCATATTCCATATATGGTCCCAGTCCCCAGTGAGTTCAAAATCCTGTTCCTGACACCAGACTTTGAGCCATGCATTAAATTTAGATATGTGTTTTCTGTATTGCATATGTTTAAGGCATCAAGGAGCGATAAGCTTGAAGATTTAGAAAATCACTCCAGATGGAGCAGTCTTCAATTTGTCGGCTTTCTAAAGTCATTGGCTGAAAGAGTTCTCTCGGATATTTTAGAGAGATGGCTCCCAAAGGCCAGGGCCAAGGCAAGAGTATTGGATACTCTGGGTGAACTTTCAATCATGCTTTCACTCCCCAACTTACCTATTGTTGATAGCCTCAACACAGCACTTCCTTCTACTTGCAACAGTGGCTCCAGTACACTCCTTTCATTGACACTATTGGCTCTGGCATAGCACCCCTATAAGCTTCTCTTTGGTAGGATTTTGCCGCCCCCTACATTTTGGCACACTAGACAACTGCCAAGTTTGGTAATGGAAGCACTAGCCCTGTCAAATGTGCTTTCTCTGCCTTGCAAGAATGGACCCTTAAGCTTGCAGAGTGCACATAGTCTTGGGGCATGAAATGTTGAGTCTCAGAGATCGTGTGTGGATATAGCAAAGGTGATCAACTTTGCCCATAAAGTTGAGATCTTGTGGACTTATTGCCAAATACTGGAGCTCCTATATGAAGGCCAGAAGATTTTACTATTTCAGGACTTTTCAGCAGCAATTTCGACAAGGAGGAAAATGTTTGTCCCAGTCTGTACCCAGTTAATAAAAAAGAACCTGTGTCTCACTTTAATGTAGCTTGCAAGACTTCATGTCATGTATCAGAGGAAACCTCATATCTTTGAGACTGTTGAGTCTGCTACAACATTTCTTCAAACATTGAACTCTTGATTCCTAAGGGAAGATAACAACATTTTACAAGTTCGGAATGGGTATAATGTGTTTTTACCTTCCATCCTGTGATGTTTGTTAAGAGGAGGATGTTTCTTTTCTCCTGGCCCTTATCTGTGAGGCTCATGTTATTCTATTTTTGGATGGACCTTCCATGGGATTTGCTCACTGGAAAGAAATATTCTAGCATGTTATATTCTTATTGATGATCTGGCTTTTTTTTTTCTCCCAGGACTCTTCCAATTGTGTTTTGAATGGGCATGGACTGAGGGGTTATTGCAGAATACCACTGCCAGGATAATTAAAGATGTCTCTAAAAAGTCATTATCTTTTTCATCTATTTATTTTGTACAATCCTTCATGGATTTTAAGATTTTCCCAAAAAGGACTTTTGCATTTTCCTTCCCCTAGAGAAATCTATCTGGAACGAACAAGACAATCCATTTTTGCATATCAAGCACCATTGATTTGGAATTCACTGCCTGTAACTATCCGGTTAAGAGAGTAACTTACTGAAAATGGTAAAATAGTTGCTCTTTATACAAGTTGTTTTTTTTAATTAATGACCAGATAGGTTTAGGCTCCATGTAGCGTTTTTATATAAGTTTTTAGTTGAATGACCTTTACATTATTTTAAGTTGTAATAGGATATTCTGATGATTTTAATGATTCTATCAATTATATTCTTGATTGATGGCCATTATTCATTTAGAAGAATTTTTATGGGTTGACTTAATACCTATTGTATGTAATGTTTTTATCTCTATGATTATGGAATGTTATATTATTTTATTGTTTACTATATTTTGTTCACCATTTTGAAGTAATATGAAAATCAGTATATCAAAATAAATATTACTAATACCAGATTGTCATAGATTTACTGGTGGGGTGGAGTTGTTTTTTTTTATTTCTTAAATACCAACATTTAATCTTAGATATCACATCAGTTTACATTCAGGTACTGTAGGTATTTCCCAATCCCCAGAGGGCTTATAATTTAAGTTTGTACCTGAGGTAATGTGACTTACCCAAGGTCACAAGGAGCAACAGCAGGACTCGAACCCTGGGCTCCTGGTTCGTAGCCCACTGCTCTAACACCTAGGCTATTATGCACAAACTTTCTCCTCTCTCTCTCTCATATATTTACACACACATGCTCTAACATATTCGCTCTCTCACAGGCTCCCTCCCTCACACACACAAACAGGCAGATACATATGCACATGTGTACATACACACATGCTCCTTTACATTTTCAGAAACACACACACACATTAGATCACTCATTCTCAAATACACAAGCGCGCGCACACACACACACACACACAGGTTCTCTCTTATTCTCAGAAACCCATGCACAAGCATACACAAGTTCCTTCTCATTCTGAGATACACACGTACGTGTATACACACACACACGTTCCCTCTCATTCTCGGTATATATATATATATGTATGGATATGAACGAGAATATGCTTTTGCTGTTGTATTCACCTAGAATATGACAACTGACAAGGATATGAATGCTGACCAAGAATTTTAAAACTGACTTTGTAAACCTTTGTGATCTTCTTTTGGAACGATGGTATATAAAACGCCACATACAGGCTTCCCCTCACTCTTCAAATACACATGCGTGCACACACAAGCTCCCTCTCATTTCCTGTGCACACACACACAGGAACACCCACTCCCCTCATACAGGCTTCCCTCTCCCTCCTCACTCACACACAGGCTCTCTTACCCTCTGCTTGCACACAGGCATCCTCACTTCCTCATACAGGTTCCCTATCAGCTCGGAAAAACACACACATGCCCTGGCTCCCTCTCATTTGTATAAAGGCTATCTATACCACTTTTAAACACACACAGGCTCTCTCTCGCTTACACACAAACACATAGGCTCCTTCTCACTTTCACACTCAAATACAAATACATAAGCTCCCTTGGTCTCACTCTGAGCCTGTCTCCTTCTGTGATGGGCAGGATGGGCTCTGCCCACAGCCTTCCCAGACATCTTGCCTTGGGCCGCTCTTCTCATCTTTGGCCATGGGCAGGATGAGCTCTACCCATGGCCTTCCCATTTTCACTGTGGCCCAGATCTCCTAATCTTTGGTCATGGGCAGAATGAGCTACGCTTGCAGCCTTCTATCCTTCATCCACAGGTGATGGACTGCGCCTGCAGCCCCTCTGCACAACTCTCTTTATCTTCAGCCATGGGAGGGATGAACTCCACCTGCAGCTCTTCTGGGCTCTCTTGTCATCTTCAGCCATTGCCCCACTGGGTCGTTCTGCTCATCTTCAGCTGCAAGCAGAATGGGCTCCATCCACATTCCCGCTGTGCCTCTTCCTTTTGTCTTCATTTACGGACTAAGTTGGGGCTCATACTAGGGATTTTTCTGCCCCGTTTGATACTCTAGCTGGCTGCCTAGTTTGCCTAATGGAAGTGCCAGCCCTGAGAGTGCATAGTTTTATCCACAGTTGTGCTCACATTTTTGTTTGCAAACTTTAATTCTGATGTAGGAGGGAGCTTTGTATACAACAATGTGCCTACATTTTAGCACCCTCTCATGAAAATCCCATGTTGCTAGCTAGCTTAACTCATGTTCTGATAATGTTGAAAACTGTATTCCTGTCATCTCTGAACTAAAGTTTCTGACACTAGTGTTAATGTGGGGCTGATCAGGAGTTCTGATGCTCTGAACCTGCACTCCAAATTTATTCACACAAAAGGTGATTATATGCCCAAAAATCATCCCTTCCTTCCCCGCCTCTCCATTAAAAATTAGTTAAATGCCCCTGCAGGATTACTCTCTTCTTCTCTCTTTCCTCAAAACATTGCCAGCTGTAGCTTTTTCCCAACATTGGGGATTCCCCCATCCAATTAAAGGATGTGGATGGGGATTCTCCTTTTCAGAGAAAGCTGCCTATAGAGGTTGATATATACATTCTAACTCTCCCATCTTATATTTTACACTTTAGCATTTGCATACAATAAAGTAAATGTTTTATCTCCGAATCAAAGCCTGTTTATTGTTAGCAGTTGATTCAGGTACTTTTGAAGCATTCATATTTGTTTGCTCTTCATTTAAATCCATATTTATTTAGTATTTATTTATTTAGTAACTTTTATATACCGACGAACGTTGGGAACATCTCGTCGGTTTACATATAACAGAACTGAGCAACAGGCTTTACAATTTTTGCGTAATTAGATAATTAAATAAGGAACATTCAGAGCATACAAATAACAGATTAGATTATATAAGTAAAATTATATATTAGCTACTTCCGATTTTACTACCTCCTCTTAATTGGGGAAATTCTGACTTCTCTTTCTTAATAGTATCCTTTGAAGATACTTAGCTCCTTGGTTTACTCTGTAACTAAGAACTTATAATTGAACTATTTCTTTTTAAATGTGAAGGTTTATTTTGCACTTATTTGTCCAAAGCACTAATTGGATCCTGTTATGCAAATTTTATCCCTGCCCCCTAATTGGGCAATAATCTATAAATGTAGATTTAAGACCAGGGTAAGTGGGTTGGATAAAAAAAAACAAAAAAAACCCAGCTTCATCACACACTAAAACAGCCAAATAGTGTGCTTTTAAAGCTTTATCACACTCTCAAGCAGCAAATAATATACTTCAAAACTCTATCATATTCCCAAACAGAAAAGAATATACTTTATAGCTGAAGTAAAATAGTTTTACAAGTTAGATAGATCCCAGTTTTTATTCAGTGGAAAGTCTAGCTCTCACCAACATCCTGCTTCAGCAATTCCCTCAAGACATAAAACCTCCATCTACACACATGAAAAATACATTAAAAGGCATCAAGCTTAAAACATAACCATAAAACACTGAAACAAAACAGACCTTATAGACTCAAGACATTCGTAAAACACCAATACTATCCATTTAAAAAATCACTTAAAAATGTAACACACAAACATAAGTCACATAAATATCATGTAGGATAAAATATAAAAAAGGTAAACCCAACCAAACTTACCCCCCAAACAAATATGATTTCTTTAAACTTCCTAAAACAGATTAGAAATTACCCCCCCCCCCACACCCTTCCAATGAGGCTTGCTGTTTATATATAACAAATGAGTTGCAAAAGCAGCTCTCCGGGTTTAAAAAGTTGTAAATTCTATAAGCATTGACGTGAATAAAGCATCGCCAGATATTATAGGACTTTGACAATGTTATGTAGTAATCAGCTATACCTCATCTATGCTAGGCCTCTTCAGACAGAAAGCGTTGAGACATTGTACAGACCTCTGTAATACTGCTGGCAGGCAGATTTTTCTTTATTCCATAAATATCTGCTTGGTAACCATCACAAAATGCATTTAGTTTGAGTGAATATCACTCCCGTTTAGACATTCTGGAACATATTTATTTTAAAAGCCATCATTGTATTGTATGGCAGCATGGTACAGTACAATTGTTAGGGTTTCTCAGCATAAAGATAACCAAGTTCTGAAGGCAGAAAGAACTTTTAAAACATTTTCCTTGGTCAGTAGATGTACTGTATGGTCAGTCAGGACGGACACTGAAGCACAGCAAATTTCTCAAACACACACTTTAGATTATGAATTAGTCACAAGCTCCTCACAAGTATTTGTGGGACAATCAGTCTCCACCCTCCAGATTCTTACCCTCTGAATTTTGTTCTTCGGTGAATGTCTTCCCACAGCCCTTGTTATAACAGAGGAGAGGCAAAGCTGGGCCAGAGTTACATGTCTTGGAGGTGGCAGGTCTTTGAGAGCAGATTTCGCCATCCATGGACATTCTGAAAGGAGTCTGTTGGAACTGGTTTTCCAGGAAGCGAGAGGGAGAGAAAGAGAGCTGGAAGGGGCATGGACACGAAGGAACTGAGCTATCTTTAGTGACAGAAAAAGAAAAGGAGGTCTGGAATGATAAATGCACTCCAAAGATGGACATGAATCTCAGCAGCTGGCAGACATGTCCATCAAACTTTCTGTAATAGGAAGGAACAAGAGTAAGCGGAGAGAGGGAGATGAAGAATGAAAGCAGCACAGGAGAATAGGGAGAGGAAGAAAGCACCCTGCTCATTTAGGCCCCAGTGTAAGAAAAAGGAGTAAAAATTGAGTTAATACTTGATGTGGTATGCTGATATGCAAATGCATTGGGAATAAAAAAAAAAGAGCGCTAACCCCCCCAAATATGTAGCTTACATAAACAAAAACCATGATTTATGCACAGTACAATTGAAAAGACACATTTAGGTCCATATTCAAAAAACATTTAGACAGATAACAGTTATCCATCTAAATGGATTACCCGGCTATATTCAGCCTTTAGCCAGCTAAATTCTAGCCAGTTAAAAAGTTAGGAGACTATAGTTTAGCCGGATAAGTTAGGGGTGGTCCAGGGACGTAACTGGGAGGAGTTGAGTTAGCTGGATAAGTTAACTGGCTAGCTCTAATATTCAGTTAGCCGGATGACTTAACCAGCTAAATCTGGTTGAGTCAAAGAGCTGTCCTAAAGTTAGCCGGCTAACTAATTAAGATAGCTGGATATAGTCCCATAGTGTGGCTGCACTGTTAAATATGCCTCCAAAGTTAGCCAGATACGTTTATCCGGCTAACTTTACAATCCAGACTGTGTCTGACTATAGACCTCCGTGTGCAATATTATTGTATATGCAACTGTCTAGTATTATGTAAGCTCTTTGGGGAAGGCACTTATAACAGCACTTGCTGTACATAAAACTATTTATCGCTGTTGCCTCGTGCTTCACCAGTTCTCCACACAAAGCCTGCCATCTCCTCATCAAGCTATCATATAGCTCCTGCCTAACACTTCTCCCAGGTCTTACACAAATCAAGAGAAGCATGAGACAGCGATAGACAGTTGTACATATATTTTAAAAGAGTTGCTTGCAAATACTTGAGTATTTGGGCCGATCACGCACAACTCGTTTTTAAAAAATTGCAAAGTATGCTCATATGGTATATGTGCATGTGCGAGCAACAGAGCGCGTGAAGAAAGGGGCGTTCTCGAGTGGGGCCAACATTTGTGCAAATAAGTTAACAGTTTAAAACCTGCCAAAGGGTTGCGTGTCTTTTATTTGCATATATTTACTGCTGCTCAATATTTATTATATTTCCGGGCTTTTTTATACTGCACATACAGAAACAACTGATCAGAGCGGTTTACATCATCATAAATACAATACAAAATCATAAAACAATATAAAGACACAATACAATCCAGAAAGACATAAATATCAAGTGTAAGTGATCATAAACATCTGAAAAGTGAAAAAATGATTGGCTGGAGGGTCTGGGTGACATGGGGGGACTTCAGGCCAAGAAGGAGTTCGCAAACTGCAGATGAACTGGGCAAACTGGCAGACTCATTGGTAAAACTAGTAATTTCCTTCTCGCATACATTTTATAAATTTGAGGAATTATGCATGTAAAATCAGACAATTGATAAGAAAAATACATTTATTTGTTTGCCACCTGGTGCCAGGTTCTAGGCAACTTACTAATGATATATATAACCTATACATGAGTTAAATCTCATCTAAATAATTAAAAATTAGGAGCACATATATGCATATAGAGCAGATCTGCGCCACTTATTCGGATAAATTTTGATTTCTCCGTGTAAGTGGCAACCACTTAGCTGGATAAGTCTGAAAACTGGCTACAAATCTGGCTAACAGGCCGATACAGAAGGAAACACGGGAGAGCGGGCAAGCGCACAGGCCAGTGGCCTGTGCGCGCGATACAGTAAATAAAATTATGCTAATTAGGGCCCACGGTAAAAGGAGCGGTGGCTGTCAGCGGGTTTGACAGCCGACGCTCAATTTTGCCAGCGTCGATTCTCGGACCCGCTGACAGCCATGGGTTCGGAAACTGGATGCCGGCAAAACTGAGCGTCCGGTTTTCAACCCGCGAGCCGCGGGCTGATTTTAAATTGTTTTATTTTTTTATTTTTAATTATTTTTTACTTTTGGGACCTCCGACTTAATATCTCCATGATATTAAGTCGGAGGGTGCACAGAAAAGCAGTTTTTACTTCTTTTCTGTACACTTTCCCAGAGCTGAGAGAAATTAACGCCTACCTTTGGGTAGGCGCTAATTTCGGAAAGTAAAATGTGCGGCTTGGCTGCACATTTTGCTTTCTGAATCGCGCGGGAATAACTAAAAGGGCCATCAACATGCATTTGCATGTTGCGGGCGCTATTAGTTTCGGTGGGGTTGGCCGCGCGTTTTCGACGCGCTATTACCCCTTACTGAATAAGGGGTAAAGCTAGCGCGTCGAAAACGCACGTCCAACCGCGGGTTAACAGTGCGCTCCGGCGGAGCACATCGACTGTATCGGCCTGTACGTAAGATAGGCGGATACGTGAAAAAAACGCTACTTATCCAGCTCTGTTAAACATTACATGCTGCGTATCTTTTAGATATGCAGTTATGTTGCTGGGTAGATTTACACATATTTTAGGTAATGTTTGACTGGTCATGGGAAGGCCCCACTCTGCTTCATGAGACTTGACTCTGCTTCAGAGCTAGGATACCGCCATTGATACTCCTTCTTGGCTGCCTTAGGTGGCTCGGCAACAGCTACAGATCCCATGGTGGGAAAGGAACATTGGTGCTAGGAAATGATGTCAGAGCCGGCTGGGGATTTAAACCCCAGCTGCACTTCCAGCTAGTGTCTCAACAAAAGGTCTCATGCCTTGTTTGCAGCATGTTACTAGTTTATAAGAAGATTGCCATACTGGGCCACACCAAGGGTCCATCAAGCCCAGCATCCTGTTTCCAACAGTGGCCAAACCAGGCTACAAGTACCTGTCAAGTACCCAAAAAGTAAGTATATCCCATGCTACTGATGCTAGTAATTGCAGTGGTATTTTCTAAATCAACTTGATTAATAACAGTTAATGAACTTCTCCTCCAAGAATGTATCCAAATCTTTTTTAAACCCAGCTACACTAACTGCATTAACCACATCCCCTGGCAACAAATTCCAGAGTTTAATTGTGCGTTGAGTGAAAAAGAACTTTCTCCGATTAGTTTTAAATATGCTACATGCTAATTTCATGGAGTGCCCCCTAGTCCTTCTATTATCCGAAAGAGTAAATAACCAATTCACATTTACCCGGTCTAGACCTCTCATGATTTTAAACACCTCTATCAAGCTGTCGTGCGTTTTCCCTTGTTCAAGATGCCGGAATAGATAATATCGTCATATCTGATCACGCTCCTGATGTTCAGTTTTCTAGTAGCCAGTATTCACCCAAACAGTGGCGATATCCTTACTTTCTAGCCACAAATACGAAATTTCGTGAGTATCTGCGTGCTAAATGGGAGGATTATGTGACCTTAAATAAAGCACATGTTTCCCAACCTGCTTTGTTCTGGTACACAGCGAAAGCGGTTTTACAAGGGGACATTATATCCTATATTTCCCATTTTCATAAGAGTCTTGATAAACGTATACTAATGCTTAATACTCAACTGCGCAAAGCCCAGACGCGCCTGACGGCAGTTGAGAATGAGGAAACACATGTCGCCTATAGATTGCTACAGGCGGCGCTCAATTCACTTTTACATCAAGGAGCAAAAAAAAGCTTTTTATACTATAAGTACCATCTCTATCAGTATAGTAACAAGACAGGTCGGATGATGGCCAATTTGATTAAATCCGCTAGGAAAAATTGGTTTATCCCGGCACTGCGGGCCCCAACCACTGGGGTGGTCTGAGATACTCCCTCCATTTTAAATAGCTTTCGGGATTTCTATTCTGTTTTATATGCTTCAGAAGGTGGGAGTGAGGAGGGTAGAACACTGTTTTGTTCTAAGGTGTCTCTTCCGAGCTTGACCAGGACCCAACAAGAGACGCTCAATCAGCCCATATCAGAGAAGGAGGTAAGTCTGGTTATTCGCCAGCTTAAAAACTTTAAAGTCCCGGGCCCCGATGGATACACGGCAGAGTTTTTTAAGCTTCTGGTGGATAGGATATTGACACCTCTGGCCGCGGGATTTTCGGAGTTGATCACTCGTGGATCCTTCCCAACGCATGATAACCTAACTTTAATTACCCTTATACCAAAAGCAGGCAAGGACCCTCTTTTACCCGAATCCTATCATCCGATCTCCTTGCTAAATTTAGATCACAAAATTTTAGCTAAAATACTAGCAGATAGGTTGGCTCCACTTTTACCCTCTTTGGTTGGAGACCACCAGGTGGGCTTTATACGGAGGAGATATGCGCTGGCAAATATACACCGAGTTCTGACGGCCATGACAATCTGTCGACAGCTCGATACCCCATACCTGGTAATAAGTTTTGATGCCGAGAAGGCATTTGACAGAGTATAGTGGCGCTACTTATTTTACATTTTGGAGAAAATGGGGTTTAATGGTCTCTTTTTACAGGCGGTGCGGTTACTATATTCAGACCCTTGAGCAGTTATATTGGCAAATGGCACGCGGTCGGAGCCATTTGGGATTGCAAGGGGCACTAGGAAAGGTTGTCCATTGTCGCCCTTATTGTTTAATCTACAATTAGAACCTATTTTATTAGCTATTTATGGTGGGCGCAAGATTTGGGGAGTTCGGTTTGGTACGCGACATTTCAAGGAAGTGGCCTTTGCGGACGACTTGCTGGTCTTTGCGACAGACCCTCAGGCGTCTTTGCCCCCTTTACTGCATTTAATTTGGGAATTTGGGATGTTCTCTGGCTTGAAATTAAATAAATCCAAATCTTCAGCTTTAGCTTACCCTCTTTGTCAACTACCTGGCAGGATACTTTTCCACTACGATGGGCTGCCGATCACTTGTGTTACTTGGGGGTGCACGCCCCGGTGGACCCCACCCACATATACCAGGCTAATGTTCCCAGGAGGCTGCAGACCACAATGGACAGTTTGGTTAATTGGAGCAATCTGCCTCTTTCTCTCTAAGGCCGAGTTAATTTATTTAAAATGGTCATCTTGCCTCAATGGCTCTACCTCCTCCAAAACCTACCAGTGATTTTGCAGCGGGCAGATCTCTGCCGGCTAGATGGCGCCTTGCGGCGGTTCCTCTGGAAGGGGGGGTGGGGAATCACGTGTCCCGCTGAGTTAGCTGAAGGTGTGCTGGGGGAGGGGCGGTTTGGGGGTGCCGGATTTGGGGGCCTACAACTTGACGTGCAATTTAAGTACTATTCGGGATTGGTTGACGTACACCCCTGCGTACACTCCGTTATATGCTAATAATGCCTTAATGGCTCCTTTTGGTCCAGCTTATGTGGTACAGTCCAGTTCTATTAATCTCCCCTCTTTTCTCATACACACTACGCTGGTGCACCCGTTCAGGCAGACCTGGAAGAGATTGACCAAGTTATTAAAGATACCATCTCAATGTGCCTATTTCCCACCAGTAGGGGGGAATGCTGATTTTACACCAGGGTATCAGTCCTCCAGCTTTGCGCTTTGGGTGATTGGGGCACTTGCTGAACAAGGAGGGGTACTTCTCTCCTTCAAGGAATTCGGGGAACTATATGGTTTGAGGGTCACACACACCTTCCCCTACCTACAAATTGGACATTACCTACGGGCTATTCCGGAGGGATATAAAAATCCCTAGGTGTTTCATTTCGAAAAACCAATCGCCCCGTCCTTGTGAGCATACTATAAGCTTATAGAGAAGCGCTTGGAGGTAGACCTATATCTCACCTTAGAATCACGTTGGAACAGGGATGGTGATTTTGTTGTCACTCAGTCCATTTTAAGGGCATGTTTTCGGCATGTAGCCAGGATCTCGACCAATTTATATTATAGAGAAATGCAATTTAAGTTCCTAAGTCGGGCATAAGTGTCACCACAAGTGACTGTAACCGCTGTGGCCATACCCTAGGTGCATTATCTTATGCATTCTGGACCTGCCCACCCCCATACAGTGATTTTGGCGCTGTATGGCGGATTATATGGCTGATTTATTGGATGTGGCCTTCCCTGTTACACCTCTCTGGCTATTATTTGGGTGCACCTCCCTAATTCGGATCAGAGATCCTGGCTCGCGTATTTTATTACATAAAGTGTGTCTTGTAGGTACGAAGATAATCCTATCGGTCTGGCGCTCTTCTGACGATCCGTCCTTCTGGGCCTGGCGGAATTGCCTGCATGTCATGATGACCATGGAAGGTCTGGCATCCCAGAATTCTACAACTCGACGGCAAAGATTTCTTGCAATCTGGCAGTCCTACATCCAGTCCCTTCCGCATCATGCAAGGATAAAACGTTTAAACATAAACACCTCTATCATATCACCCCTCAGCCATCTCTTCTCCAAGCTGAACAGCCCTAACCGCTTTAGCCTTTCCTCACAGGGAGCTGTTCCATCCCCTTTATCATTTTGGTAGCCCTTCTCTGTACCTTCTCCATCACAATTATATCTTTTTTGAGATGCGGCGACCAGAATTGTACACAGTATTCAAGGTGCGGTCTCACCATGGAGCGATACAGAGGCATTATGACATTTACCATTTTATTCACCATTCCCTTTCTAATAATTCAACATTCTGTTTGCTTTTTTTGACTGCCGCAGCAGTAGCTCCTAATAAGGAACCTAACATCGTGTAACTATAGCATGGGTTATTTTTCCCTATATGCATCACCTTGCACTTATCCACATTAAATTTCATCTGCCATTTGGGTGCCCAATTTTCCAGTCTCATAAGGTCTTCCTGCAATTTATCACAATCCACTTGTGATTTAACTACTCTGAATAATTTTGTATCATTTGCAAACTTGATTACCTCACTTGTCATATTCCTTTCCAGATCATTTATAAATATATTGAAAAGCACGGATCCCAGTACAGAAACCTGAGGCACTCCACTGCCCACCCCCCTCCACTGAGAAACTTGTCCATTTAATCTTTCTCTCTGTTTCCTGTCTTTTAATCAGTTTGTAATTCATGAAAGGACATCACCACCAAATGTCCCATGACATTTTACTTTTCCTAGAAGCCTCTCATGAGGAACTTTGTCAAATGCCTTCTGAAAATCCAAATATACTACATCTATCAGTTCACCTTTATCTTATTTATTTATAGTTTTTTATATATACTGCAGCACGTAATACACATCACCTAGGTTTACAGAAAACAGTAATTCAGCCTGAGGCTTTACAATAAACATAAGTGGAAAAAGCCAAATGCTTTTTAACAGTTAACTAGGTATATAAATATCATATACATATATGTAACAAAAATAACTGAGATAATTAACTTAAGGTCGGCCCTTTAGGGATTCTAGGGAATAATACAGGTATGGAAAGGGGGAAACATATGGGGGGGGGGGGGGGGGGGGGACCGGGAGAGGGGGGAAGGGAAGGGCAAGGTTAGGGGGAGGAATCAGGAGGAGGTTGAGCAGCGATGTATGTAATTTGCATAAGTCCCATCCTTCAAGGATAGGCTTTTCTAAACAGCCATGTTTTTAGGGTATGTTTAAATTTTCGGTGACAGGGTTCCTGGCGCAGCTCCGAGGGCATACTGTTCCACATTGTGGTTCCTGCTGTGATGAGCGAGCGTTCTTTTGTAGATGAATGTTTCGTTAGTTTAGGAGAAGGGATCGGCAGTCTGGCCTGATGTTGGGATCTGATTGGACGGTTTGTTTTTTTTCAAATACAGGTGCTCAGAGAACCATTGCATGTTTCGGTTATGGATGGCCTTGTGTATCAGCGTCATAGATTTGTGTATGATCCTGGATGCTACGGGTAGCCAGTGAAGGGATTGAAGCGCAGGAGTGATGTGATCGTGGCGGTGTGTGTTGGTGATTATACGAGCCGCTGCATTTTGTAGCATTTGTAATGGTTGTAACATGTTTTTTGGTAAACCTAATAGCAATGCGTTGCAGTAGTCGATCTTTGATAGAATAGTAGCTTGTAGTACTGTGCGGAAGTCATGTGGGTGTAATTGAGGTTTGGTACGCTTCAGCGTGTGTATTTTTAAACGTAAAATTGTTGTCAATGATAACACCAAGGCTTATCTACATGTTTATTAAATCTTTCAAAAACGTGAAGCAGATTTGGGAGGCAAGACTTGCCTTGGGTAAAGCCATGCTTTGTTCCATTAAACCATGTCTTTCTATATGTTCTGTAATTTTGATCTTTAGAACACTTTCCACTATTTTTCCTGGCACTGAAGTCTGACTAACTGGTCTGTAGTTTCCAGGATCGCCCCTGGAGCCCTTTTAAAATATTGGGGTTACATTAGCCACCCTCCAGTCTTCAGGTACAATGGATAATTTTAATGATAGGTTACACATTTTTACTAATAGGTCTGAAATTTCATTTTTTAGTTCCTTCAGAATCCTGGGGTGTATACCATCCAGGTCCAGGTGATTTACTACTCTTCAATTTGTCAATCAGGCCTACCACATCTTCTAGGTTCACCATGATTTGGTTCAGTCCATCTGAATCATTACCCATGAAAACCTTCTCCAGAATGGGTATCTCCCCAACATCATTTAATCTTTCCACAATGACATTATCTTCTCTAAGTGCCCCTTTAACCCCTCGATCATCTAACAGTCCAACTAACTCCCTTGCTGGCTTTCTGCTTCGGATATATTTTAAAAAGTTTTTACTGAGTTTTTGCCTCTATGGCCCACTTCTTTACAAATTCTCTCTTAGCATGTCTTACATTTATCTTGCTAATGCTTATGCTTTATCCTTCTTCCAATTTTTGAATGAAGATCTTTTGGCTAAAATAGCCTCTTTCACTTCACCTTTTAACCATGCCGGTAATCATTTTGCCTTCCTTCCACCTTTCTTAATGTGTGGAATACATCTGGACTGTGCTTCTAGGATGGCATTTTTTAACAATGTCCACACCTTTTGCACACTTTTTACATTTGTAGCTGCTCCTTTCAGTTTTTTTCTATTTTTCTCATTTTATCAATTGCCCTTTTGAAAGTTTAGCACTAGAGCCGTGGATTTGCTCACTGCCTCCCTTCCAGTCATTAATTCAAATTTGATCATATTATGATCACTATTGCCAAGTGGCACCACCATCATTACCTCTCTCACCAAATCCTGTGCTCCACTGAGAATCAGATTTTTTTTTTTGAATAGTAATATTTATTGAGTGTTAACCAGAGATAACAACAGTCATATTGAGTACACTAGAAGCACACATAACAGTATAAATATGCATCAGAGAGCAGAGAAGACTGAATCGGCAGATAACCGTCAACTTTGCATCCTGTCAACATGACAGTAACGTATTCACTTATAACAGAACACCCCATTTTAAGGAGGGTCACATCGCCTCCCAGCTTTATACCCCTGTCCGGTCCCCCCCCCCCTCCCCTCCCACCCACCCAAACAACAGAATGTCCATAAGGATGGGGATGCACAGAGGAACACAATCAGAATACTGAGAACAATAATGAGAAAATAAGGAGAAATTGGAGAACAGTGGTCAAATGTTAAAGCTCAAACCAAAAACCAATCGTGACATGAGGGGACATAGCCAAAAGCATGTTATCATGACTGAGCAGTATACTTCAGTGGGGACCAAAACTGTATTCGGCAGACACAAAGATGAGAAGTGAATCATCATAGATCGCAATCACCATTGCATTTGCAATTGCGTCTGCAGAGGGGCATACTCATGTAATCGGTCCCACTGATAATCCACTGTCCAATAGACCAATAAGGTGTGGAAACATCCAAACCCAAGCTCCCACGATAGAAGAGCAATGGAGCTACCAGTAACAAGGAGATCCTCATGTGCGTGATGATGATGATGGTTGGGGCAGAGAGAACCTCTTGGGAACCAATTGTCTTTGAAGCGCATCGGGCAACAGGGATAAGTAGGGATCCCATATCTCTTGGAAGAAGGACAAACGTTTAGAGGTAAGCGTGTGGGCCAATAAATGTTCCAGATGCAGTAAGTGGTGAAGTTTCTGAATCCATACTGCTGATAAATCCGGAGCAGAGACCGTCCAGGAAGATAGTATTGCCGACTTTGCCATCAAAGCCAATTTATCAAGCAGCAAGCGTTGAGGCACAGACAACCAGTCAACATGAGAGTCATATAGGCCCAGTAGCCAAATTTCAGGTACTAGCGGTATATCCGAGTTCCAGAGATTGGTAGCTTTCTTAGCAATCAAAGACCAAAACGATTGTACATATGGGCAAAACCAGAAGCAATGCAATAAATCCGGTTTGGGATCTGAGCAGCGTAAGCAACTAGCTTGAGATACGAGTCCCATATGATACGCATGCTGTTGAGAGTAATAGGCGAAATGTAACAACTTGAATTGTTTGTCTCTGAAAATTACATTATCTACCATTTTAGGTATGTTCACAAAGCAGGATAAAAAGGAGTCGCTGGGGATTGAAGTGCCCAAGCTGGAGTTCCAGGATGCCAATAGGGATTGAATATGTGTTTGAGGTTTAAGGTCTAATAAACCCTTATAATACTGGGCACATTTCAAACGTTTGTTATCCATCCCCAGCAACAGATTATGTACAGAGGCATATACCGGGAATCCGGGGTGTTTACCGCATTGTACCTGGATGAAGTGTCTCAACTGAAGAAACCCATAATGGTCTTGGTTGGGCAGCGAGTATTTAGACTGTAGCTCCTGAAAACTGAGTAAATGTCCCGAAGCCAAACCAGAACTAAATAGTTGCGAGATCCAAATCAATCCTTTCTCCTTCCAGGTAGTGAAAAGTGAACGAGTCATCCCAGGGAGGAACAGTGGACAGCCGGTAATATGCAAACAGGCGGTGATGCCCGGTCTATGACCTAGTTGCTTGCAGATGAACTTCCAGGCTTGACGCATAGGCTTGATCATTGTACTATGACGTAAGTGTAGGGGTAGCATATCGGCTGGCATATGTAAAATAGAGCTTAGAGACCAGGGAGCCCCCCAATCTTTGTAAAATTGCAATGGAGTAACATAGTCTGTATCAAAGAGCCAATCCCGAATATGGCGGAGCAAACAAGCACAGTTATACAAAGACAAATCCGGGCAATTCAGACCTCCAGTCTGCTTTGACTGCATTAACATTTGTAAAGGGATGCGAGCACGCTTGCCCCCCCAAATAAACATATTCAATGCTCGGTTAATTTCTTTAAGATCTGAACGAGACAGCCATGTAGGCAACATTTGAAATAAATATATCCAGCGGGATATCTCCATCATTTTCACTAATTGTATCTTCCCTGACAGAGAAAGGGGGAGGTCCCTCCACTGATTCAAATTACGAATCAATTTTTGCTTTAAGGGGCTTACATTTAGGGAGTATAACTGGGATGGGTCCGCTGGAATCCGAACACCGAGATATTTGAGGTCGGAGGTGACCCACTTTAAAGGGAACATCCCGGCCCATGAGCCTTGCAAGGTCCCCGTGATATCCAAGGCCTCCGACTTATCGGTGTTAATTTTCAAGCCTGCAAAGGTACCAAAGGCTCTCTGAATGTCAAGCACCTCTGGTAAGGCCTGTATTGGATTGCGAAGAAAGATCAACATATCATCCGCAAAAGCTGCTATAGTAAATGGAGTGGAAATACCGTGAAACCCAGAGATCCTCGGGGACTCACCCAACCTCCGCAGTAAGGGATCCAGAGAAAGGACATATAAAATAGGCGACAAGGGGCAACCTTGTCTGACACCCCGTTGAATAGAGATGGTATCAGAGAGCATGTCATTAACCATGAGATGAGAGTTAGGGGACTGATATAACATAGTGATCCTGTGGTGAATGTTCCCTGTTATCCCAAATCTACGTAAAACAGAAAACATATATTCCCAGGCCACCCTATCAAAGGCTTTTTCAGAATCGAATCCGACCGCCATAGAGGGGTGGCCCTGTTGCCTAGTGACTTCAATTGCCGACAATAATTTGATAACTGTTGTACTGGGCTTGCGGTGTTTAACAAATCCAGTTTGATAGGGAGAAATAATATCTGGAAGGACCGTACTCAGACGATTCGCTAAGATACGGGCATAAATTTTTAGGTCGCAATTTAATAACGATATGGGACGATAAGAGGCGGGGTTTAACGGATCTTTCCCAGGTTTGGGTAAGATAGTAATATAAGCAGTATTGAAGTCACTAGGAAATTCCCCCACGGACTCCGCTTCCCTGAAAAACTGACATAATGGTTTGGTCAGTTGGGGTTGTAAAATCTTATAAAAGTCTGAAGGGAAGCCGTCTGGACCCGGTGCTTTATGGGGCTTACTTTGCTGGATGACATGCTGAACCTCTTGTTCTAAAATTGGTTTATTTAAAGCCTCTAATTGAGAGGCAGTCAATTGCGGCAATGAAAGAGTTTGAAAAAATTCCTCCTCATCCCGAAAAGAACCCACTCTATCTTCTGTGTACAAGTGACCATAAAAATCTCGTAAAACCTTACAAACCTCTGAAGTTTTGGTAACCAATTGCCCAGTGTCGGTGCGGAGACTGCTAATAAAGTTTTTCCTACGTTTAGTGGCTACTAATCTGGCAAGTAAGCCTCCCGCTTTATTCCCAAAACGATGGTAGTTAAGCTCTGCATGAGTTAGAGCCTTCTGAGCTCGCATATGAAGGAGGGAATTTAGTTGATTTAAACATGCCCAATAGGCATCTTTAGTAGCTGGTGACGGAGCTTGCGCTAACATTCGTTTCCGGTTTTTTAAATCCTTTTCTAGCTGCAAGATGGAGCTCACTATCTGCTTTCTCCTTTTAACAGTATAGGCAATAATTTCGCCACGTAGAACAGCTTTCCCCGCAGCCCAAAAAAGAATTGGTTGATCTATGTGCTGTTGATTATTCCTCTCAAATTCCTCCCACTTTAGGCGCAAATACTGATGGAATTGTTTGTCAGTGCCCAGACTGCTCGGAAAGCGCCAAGAGCCTGAAGTACGTGCCTCACGTGATAGTTTTAAACACACCCACGTTGGAGCATGGTCTGATATGACTATGGAACCCACATCAGCCTCCTCAACCCTAGCGAAGAGAGAGGAAGCCACAAGCACATAATCAAGACGAGACATGGTTTGGTGCGCTCGGGAGACATGTGTGTACTCCCTAGCCGTGGGGTTCAAAACCCTCCAGACATCTAATAAATCCAACTGCCTGCATAGATAAGCAATGTCTGACTCTTTTGGTACTTTATAACTACTAGGGATACTTGATTTGTCTAAGGTTGCATCGGATACACCATTAAAGTCACCAGTCAGGATCAAAGAGCCTTGAAGGTGCTCCAAGATCTGAGAGAGAAGAAGGCCAAAAAATTTTCTATCAGGGGTGTTAGGTGCATAAACATTACAAATAGTGAGAGGCTGCCCTTCCAGCATGCCTGTAATGATAATAAACCTGCCCTCCGGGTCTGCCACTTCTTTAGAGATAAGGTAGGGAGTATTCTTGTTCACTAGTATCGCCACCCCTCTCTTGCGACCAACTGCAGGAGCAAAGTGACAAGTAGTCACCCATTCCCTACAAAGCTTTTTATTTTCCAGAATATTGAGGTGCGTTTCCTGGAGGCACGCTATATGCGTGTGAAGGCGGGCCAGATGTTGAAAAACCTTTTTCCTTTTAATAGGACTGCCAAGGCCATCCACATTCCAGGAGACTACTTTATATGCAGAGCCCATTATCCAGCGTCACCGCAAAATCTGCATTCCAAAGTAACCGCAATGAAAAGGGAAAGGAAAGGGAGGCCCCCAGCCTAGCCCCCCCCTCCGCCAAAAACCATGTCACTGTGGTGGTATAATAAGCCACAACCCTGTCCTCTAAAACAAGACCAGCAAACACGATTCCCTGTGCGATACCCCCATAATACAAGAAAAAACAAAACCCCCACCACCCCCACCCCCCCCTTTCCCCCCCATAACTGCTAACCCTACACAGGCTAAGCCTGAACGAGAGCACGCAGGGATGTGTTGGGAGCATAGGACCCCCCCTCCCCCACTCCCTGACACGTATTCAATCAAATAAACAGTAAGAAGAACTGTCAAATTAAGGTACATCACTTATTTAAGTCCTCCTGTAGCTGTTTCGTGGCCTCCGGAGATGAGTACACTGTCCAGCTCCCCTCCCGGTATACTCTCAATTTCGCTGGAAATTGCAACATGAACCGGACTTGTTTTTCGAAAAGCATATTGCACACCGTTGAGAAGGCCTTCCGTTGCGCTGTGACCCGCGCCGAATAATCCGGCGCCATGCGAATGCGATGCCCTTGATACTGCAGATTAGGCAGTTTCCGTGCCGCTTGCAGCACACTCTCCTTGTGATAATAATTAAGGATTTTTATAATAACTATCCTCGGGCGAGGGTTTAGCCCGGCGTCCGAAGGTCGTGGGCCCAGCCTGTGTGCCCGTTCTATTTCAAAGCGAGACTGCAGTTCGCTTAACCCAAGGGCCTCAGGGATCCAAGCCATCAATGTAGAACGTAAATTCTGATCCAAAATAGACTCCGGGAAGCCGAGCAGTCGCAGATTCGACCTCCTTGATCGATTCTCCAAATCATCAGTTTTATCCTTTTGTTCAGCCAGTTCTTTTTCTAGAACATGGACTCGGTTTGTGAGGGCAAGCACGTCATCCTCTAAGACTCCTGTGCGCCCTTCCACCTGGTCGAGCCGGGGAGCAAATTCGGATAAAGCCGATTGTACAGACGTCAGTTGCTCAGAAAGCCCAGTAAACTTGCTTTCCAATGCCTGCAATATCGCCTCTTGCAGTTCTAATGTAGTCGGGTGCGCCTGCTGCACACTAGGGCTCCGTTCTCCGCTACTCGTTTTCTCCGTGTCCGCCGCCATCTTAGCTCCAAGGCCTCCGGGTTTTTCCTTTTCTTTCCTCGCGGTTTTCGGCGGCATAATCACCGGCGACTTATGCATATAATTTGTGATCGACATAAGCCACAAGTTGGAGCAAACAGAACCCGGTAATTCTATACAGGAGGGCGGATGGAGTGGGATTAGGGGGGTCCTATCCCCGGAGCGTTGCCAGATGCGTCCGGCCCCGTTCACCACATCACGTGGTCTCCTTCAGAGAATCAGATTTAAAATTGCTCCCTCTCTCATCAGTTCCTGAATAAATTGCTCCATAAAATTGTTCTCCAGTGATCATCAAACGGTATGGTTTAATATCACTAAAAGAATATGGAAAAGAAGCACAAAGACCAGAGTTTTACAGTTCAAAAACACGGACTTTGAGGAAATGGGGAAGTACCTAGAGGAAGAACTAAATGGATGGGAAAATGAGAGAGATGTGGATCAGCAGTGGACCAATCTAAAAGGAGCAATCGCCAAGGCAACTGCTCTATATGTTAGAAATGTAAAGAAAAGCAAAAGAAAAATGAAACCTATCTGGTTCTCAAAGGAGGTGGCTGACAAAATTAAAGCTAAAAGAACAGCATTCAAGAAATATAAAAGATCCCAAAGGGAGGAGCACAAAGAAGAATATTTGATTCAACTGAGGGAGACAAAGAAATTAATCAAGTTGGCAAAAAGTCAAGCAGAAGAGAGGATTGCCAAGGAGATAAAAAATGGTGACAAAACATTTTTCAGATACATCAGCGAAAAGAGAAAAGTCCAAAGTGGTATAGTGAAATTGAAAGGTGGAAATGATCAATGTGTGGAGAGAGACGAAGAAATGGCAGAAATATTAAACGAATACTTCAGCTCTGTGTTCACTAAAGAAGACCCTGGAGAAGGACCATCTCTACACAACAAGAAACTGGAGGGAAGTGGAATAGATGAAAATACTTTTACAGTAGAAAATGTATGGGAAGAGCTAAAGAATCTGAAAGTGGACAAAGCCATGGGGGGGGAACGGCCTGGCCATGCGGTAGGATAGACTCTGGGCTTGCGTCTTAATCGCTGCCGGGGAGGGACCTTTCCCACCCAGCAGACACCCCGAACAGAGCCCCTCGCGAGAGAGGCGCGACGAGGGCTCCCCACAAGCGAGGCAGCAGTGAACGCCGCATGCTCACTGAAGAGGAGCCGCAAGCAGGGAGGAAATCAGCTGAGCTGTGCTGCCGTGAGGAGCGGGTGCAACGGATCGAACCCTGCTCGCTCCTCAACTAAAAACCCTCAGCTGCCGACTTAAACAAGAGCAATAAAGTGCCCTGAAAATTAAAGACAAACTTTTTTCTTTTTTAAACAGGGGAAGGGCACATCCCTGAAGGCACTGCCGGGGAATGAAGCATCCCAGAGCAAAGGCAGCCAGGTAGGGGGGGGGGGGGGAGAGGGACTAGACCACCAGTTTCACCCCACACTAGGATCACCGGGAAAGGGGCCTAGGCTGTGTATCACAAGGGGCAAGGCCCCCTAGGTCCCGCAAGAGCGAGGAGACAGCACTGTCTCCTGACAAGAAAGAATCAGAGCCAATTCAAAGGGGAATACAATTTCCACTTTTTTTTTTTTTTTTTTTTAATTAAGACAAATTATGGATACTTGCTTGATCCTGAGAAAAAGAGTAGAAAAGTACCCCGTAGGGAAAGGGCTAACTAGCAAAGATCAGGGAACCGCAGGATGAGCTGTCGCATCTGCTGGAGACAGACCAATACTGAAGGGCTGCAGGGTAGGCTCTGTCCTGATATAGGATACCCTTTCAGTTTTGGTCTGTCTCCCATCTGCTGGACAGGAGGCTCAACCCACGGTCTGGACTGATCCGGGTACGTACAGGGAACGTTCTCTTATGCAGCTTGGATAGGGATGTGTCCCCTAACTGAAGCTTAGAGGTCCCCAGTAGAAGACAGCTGCGTCCCCTCAGGCTTCAGCATGGCACAGAAAGCCTGATGTAAAAAACAAAAAATAACTGGGGAAAATTCACAACAATCTCCATGTTAAGAACATAAGAAAATGCCATACTGGGTCAGACCAAGGGTCCATCAAGCCCAGCCTCCTGTTTCCAACAGTGGCCAATCCAACAGTGGCCAATCCAGGCCATAAGAACCTGGCAAGTACCGATGCTAGTAATAGCAGTGGCTATTTTCTAAGTCAACTTAATAGGAAATGGACTTCTCCTCCAAGAACTTATCCAATCCTTTTTTAAACACAGCTATACTAATTGCACTAACCACATCCTCTGGCAACAAATTTGTTTAATTGTGCATTGAGTAAAAAAGAACTTTCTCCGATTAGTTTTAAACGTGCCACATGCTAACTTCATGGAGTGCCCCCTAGTCTTTCTATTATCCGAAAGAGTAAATAACCGATTCTCATCTACCCATTCTAGACATCTCATGATTTTAAACACCTCTATCATATCCCCCCTCAGGTGTCTCTTCTCCAAACTGAAAAGTCCTAACCTCTTTAGCCTCTCCTCATAGGGAAGCTGTTCCATTCCCCTTATTTTGGTAGCCTCTCTCTGTACCTTCTCCATCGCAACTATATCTTTTTTAAGATGCGGCGACCAGAATTGTACACAGTATTCAAGGTGCGGTCTCACCATGGAGCGATACAGAGGCATTATGACATTTTCCGTTTTATTCACCATTCCCTTTCTCATAATTACCAACATTCTGTTTGCTTTTTTGACTGCCGCAGCACACTGAACCGACGATGTCAATGTGTTATCCACTATGACGCCTAGATCTCTTTCTTGGGTTGTAGCACCTAATATGGAACCTAACATTGTATAACTATAGCATGGGTTATTTTTCCCCTATATGCATCACCTTGCACTTATCCACATTAAATTTCATCTGCCATTTTGATGCCCAATTTTCCAGTCTCATAAGGTCTTCCTGCAATTTATCACAACCTGCTTGTGATTTAACTACTCTGAACAATTTTGTATCATCTGCAAATCTGATATCTCACTCGTCGTATTTCTTTCCAGATCATTTATAAATATATTGAAAAGTAAGGATCCCAATACAGATCCCTGAGGCACTCCACTGCCCACTCCCTTCCACTGAGAAAATTGTCCATTTAATCCTATTCTCTGTTTCCTATCTTTTAGCCAGTTTGCAATCCACAAAAAGACATCGCCACCTATCCCATGACTTTTTACTTTTCCTAGAAGCCTCTCATGAGGAACTTTGTCAAATGCCTTCTGAAAATCCAAGTATACTACATCTACCGGTTCACCTTTATCCACATGTTTATTAACGCCTTCAAAAAAGTGAAGCAGATTTGTGAGGCAAGACTTGCCTTGGGTAAAGCCATGCTGATTTTGCTCCATTAAACCATGTCTTTCTATATGTTCTGTGATTTTGATGTTTAGAACATTTTCTACTATTTTTCCTGGCACTGAAGTCAGGCTAGCTGGTCTGTAGTTTCCCGGATCCCCCCTGGAGCCCTTTTTAAATATTGGGGTTACATTGGCTATCCTCCAGTTTTCAGGTACAATGGATGATTTTAATGATAGGTTACAAATTTTTACTAATAGGTCTGAAATTTCATTTTTTAGTTCCTTCAGAACTCTGGGATGTATAACATCCGGTCCAGGTGATTTACTACTCTTCAGGTCTACCACATCTTCTAGGTTCACCGTGATTTGATTCATTCCATCTGAATCATTATCCATGAAAACTTTCTCCAGTACGGGTACTTCCCCAACATCCTCTTCAGTAAACATCGAAGCAAAGAAATCATTTAATCTTTCTGCGATGGCCTTATCTGACTGTTGACTGAAAGCACCCTGATTCTAACAGTTTCACACAGGAATCAGCACCGGGGGGGGGGATCTCCAAAATCCAAATCAGAGCCTAAAAAATATAATTGAGGAGTGGAAACACCCCAGGGATACTGACTTTAAAAGGTGGATGTTCCCACTAAAACCAGCATGCCTGAGCACAAATCAACTAAGGAACCCCCCTCACAGCAGCAGTGGAGACCTAGGAGTACTCGTGATCTCCCCAGCTCGCACTGCAAAGAGGCCTTGCAGCTGACGCTGACCTGCTGTTGCAAGCACTGCAGTGGCAGATACACTCCAAATACTCCATAACAGTCTGCTGGCAAGGCCCTGAGACAGCACAAAACAAAACTGCTGTCCATAGAGCCTCGCCCTCTGAATTAAAAAAAAAACCAAAAAAAACCTTATCTGACTAAAAAGGGAAGAATGGCTGCCTCGCAAAACAAGGAACTCTCAGAGAGCAATGTTTTTGTTTTTAAGCACAGTGAAGGCTTCTGGCAGAAACAGGTGGGGGGAGAGGCAGGCACCATGCCTGAGAAATCAATCACCTGTAAACACATTTTTTATCCAAGGAGCAATTTCCTGCTCCCCCCTGCCCCATCTCTATCAAGTCCCTTCTGGCACTGGGAGACTATTAGGCTTGCTCTCCTGGATGAAGCAGGGGTCTGGCCCTAAGCAGCATCGGTACCTGCCAAGAAATCCTGCTGCACTACCAGTGAGAGGCAGAGAATACTGTAGTTTCTCTGTGCTGTACCACCTCTGTATAATGGGGATGATGTCATGGAGAAAGTCTGTGTGCTCTGCCTCCATCTGCTGGTAGGGGGCCATAACTCCATCTGTTTGGACTGGTCTGGACTAGACTAGTGTAGCAGGCTGAAATGGAAGACTGGGTTATAAATTGAATAAATGATTGAACGAATGGAGAAGTTAATTGGATCCTACACACTCTAGCATGTCATGATTATCATAATTTAATCATACTTGCAGCACTCTGTTCACTACTAAACTACAATTAACTGTTCCCTCTAAGGTGTGTGCAATACTGCTGCACAGCATACCTCCTAGCAACCATGCAAGCTGCAAATCAGGCCACAGAGCAGGATTATCTGAAGCCTCTCCCACCACTGACAATCATTCTCCATTATTTGCACTGAACCATGAGTTTAGAACATGGTTGCTTCGCTGGCAGAGTGGAGCGTGGTCAGCAGCAGCAGCATGTTTACCCATTGTTCATTTAGGTTACCAGAGTATGGCAGAAGGAACAGATACAGGGAAAGGGAGAAAAGCAGGTGAAGGATGCTGAGGAAGGACAAATGAGGGAATGAAGCAGAGGGACAGATGATGGAGGGGGAAGAAGATGACAGGGGGTGGGGCAGAAGCAGGGGAGAAGATTCTGGGGAAGGGGGAAATAGACAGGTACATGAGAGCTGAAATATGAGAAGAGATGCCAACGAAGGGAAGAGAGAGAGAAAGAAGAGAAAAGATGGCAAGAACAGGGGAGAAAATGGAGAAATATGAAGCTTGGACCCTTTGTTACAGCGGTGGTACAGTTAAAAAAAAATCCAAAACCCACAAATGGGGATTCCACAAACACATTTGCAAAATTGTGCACACAATAGTAGTACAAACTCACTTCCCAAACTACCAGAAAAAAAAAATAGAGGGAACGTTGCATCCAAGCCTTTAGATTTCATTACATAGAAACATAGAAATGACGGCAGAAGAAGACCAAATGGCCCATCCAGTCTGCCCAGCAAGCGTTCGCATTTTTTTTTTCTCTCACATACTTATCTGTTTCTCTTGGCTCTTAGTAACCTTTTTTATTCTATTTCCCTTCCACCCCCACCATTAATGTAGAGAGCAGTGTTGGAACTGCATCTAAGTGAAATAGCTTAATTTAGTTAGGGGTATTAACCACCGCAATAAGCAAGCTACACCCATGCTTATCTGTTTATTCAGACTATGTAATTCAGTCCTTGTTGATTGTTGCCTGAATATAGATCCACCTTTCTTCATTCTCCCCTGTCGTTGAAGCAGAGAGCCATGCTGGCTATGTATTGAAAGTGAAGTATCAGTCTTGCTCCCCTGCCGTTGAAGTAGAGGGCTATGCTGGATATGCATGAATTGTCAAAATTTCCTCCCCAACCGTTGAAGCAAAGGGCTATGCTGGATATGCCTGGAGCGGCAGTCTCATCACAAAAGGCTAGCCTTAAGGAGTTCGAACCGACCTCATCCTTAGAGATCGAAAATATACTAAAAAAGCTCAAACCCTCTTCTCACCCTCAGGATACCATACCCACCAATCTCCTCATCTCTTGTGCTAAAATCATATCCAAACCCATCGCACAAATCATAAATTGCTCCTTCTCTCAAGGGATTGTACCTGACCCACTAAAAATGGCAATCATAAAACCACTCTTAAAAAAACCTAATCTTTCTCCTGAAAACCCAGCCAATTTTCGCCCAATAGCTAATCTACCATTCATCGCAAAAATCTTAGAACGAGTTGCAAACAAACAACTAACAGAATACCTAAACGACCACAAAATTCTTTCCCCATCGCAGTTCGGTTTCCGCCAATCTCGAAGCACTGAAACCCTCCTAATCTCATTAACGGACTCAATATTACTTAAACTTGAAAACAAACAACCGTGTCTTCTCATCCTCCTAGATCTAACAGCAGCCTTTGACACGGTCAATCACAACACATTAATAGATCGCCTGGCAGAAATTGGCATCAGAGATGAGGCCCTCAACTGGTTCAAATCGTTCCTACAGAACAGACAGTATAAGGTCAAGATCAACAAGGAAGAATCTCAACCAGTCACCTGCAACTTAGGAGTCCCACAAGGATCATCACTCTCTCCAACCTTATTCAATATTTACCTTCTGCCACTCTGCCAGCTCCTCATCAACCTGAATCTCGTCCACTACTTATATGCAGACGATGTTCAGATACTGATTCCAATTACCGAATCTCTCCAAAAAACTCTGGACTTCTGGAACTCTTGCCAACAAGCCATCAACAACTTACTCACTAACCTCAACTTGATCCTTAATCAAAACAAAACAGAATATCTCCTCATTTCCCAAAACGGAACCTACACACTTCCAAGTACCATCTTGTCAACTCAATTAACAATAACCCCACAAGTCAGAAATCTAGGAGTTATATTGGATAACCAAATGAATTACAGATCACTCATAAATAACATTGTAAAGGATGGATTCTTCAAATTACAAGTCTTAAAAAGACTGAGACCACTCCTACATTTCAAAGACTTCCGATTAGTTCTACAAGCAATCATTCTCACGAAAATAGATTACTGCAACTCTCTTCTACTGGGTCTCCCTGCCAACGCCATAAAACCGCTACAGATGCTGCAGAACGCTGCAGCGAGGATCCTAATCAAGTCCAACAAAAGAGACCACATCTCACCCATCTTAAAAAGCCTACACTGGCTTCCCGTCAAATTCAGAATACTATTCAAAGTGCTCTCAGTAACCCACAAGGCAATACACAACCTGGCACCACTCGAGCTCACATTCCCTCTCCAACTCCACACATCTTCCAGACCAGTGAGACAAGCCTACAAAAACAACCTTCAAATTCCACCGATGAAGTCAGCATTAAGTAAAAGAGCTTTCTCCACAGCTGGGTCTAAACTCTGGAACTCTCTCCCATCAGAGCTCAGATCACTGCAATGCTCCACTACATTTAAAAAAAGGCTCAAGACTTGGTTATTCAACCAAGCTTTCCCATAACATCAACCTGCGAAATATCCCTGCCAATATCCCCTCAGTGGTAACACGCTAGAGAACTATATAGATCTTCTCTAGAAATCACATGATCTTTGGCAGTCTATTATCTTTGGCAGTCTATCATTAAAACCCAGCCTCTAGCCTATATTAGGCACCGCTCATGTTAATTATGTTATTACCCCCATATATCTTAATCCAAGTTAATTCGACCTGTTCATTGTAAGACATTTACTTGTCATTGTTGTTATTGTTTAAAATGTAAACCGAATTGATCAATAATTTTGTTATTGGAAAGTCGGTATAGAAAAATGCTAAATAAATAAATAAATAAATATGCGTGAATTGTCAAATTTTCCTCCCCTGCCGTTGAAGCAGAGAGCTATGCTGGATATGTGTGAAGTGTTAAACTTTGTGTCAAGTGTTCTAGCAAGAAATACCCTCTCAACTCTATCATTCTTCACCCACTTCTCTCATCCAAGCCATCCTCTCTTCCACCCAACAAAGTTATTCACCAAAATACTACCACAGACACTAATTCAAAAAGGCTTAAAATCCAGTTTAATAATGCATTACTATAACACTCCTCAGACCAACTGCAGCCTGTTAGTGGAACCATTACATCCGGTGCTTAAACATTGTACACGCACAGTCTTCAAACACATCTACACAAAAGACAGGCAAGTTTTAAAGTCGGTTATATTAGAAGTTAGCATTGGGCCCAATCCCAGGTTTGGGATACAGTATCAGTGTCTACAGGACAGCACTTTAAATTACCAGTAAAAAGAAAGAGCGGTACAGTAACACATATCAAAAGATTCATTATAACAAGGTACTGGCAGCCGTGGCCACTCAGTTTACTTTACAAAAAACAAAAGCAATGACTCATGGTGACAGCATTTGAAAAAAAAACCTGAAATAAAAGACCCTGGTGAACCTGTACGATTAGTCATTAGGGCTCCATCACGCTCAGATACCCAGGAATTCTGCTGGCAGAGAGAAGGGCTGTTTGCACATAACATTTACAATGTATGCAGTCTTTCAGCTCAAGATGTTATAAAGATCAGCTTGAAAACTAATCTGAGGTGACAAAAGACAATATGGTGCGGGAGAGACTGGTAAGAAGAAATGTTGCTATCACATGACGGTACAGAAGTTAGGATGCTATCTATATCTTACATTTGATATTTTCTTAAAGATGCCTGCATCCTGTCACAGGCTAGGAATGCTCCACGAACAACTTGAATCTACTAAAAATGGTACTGCCTGTCACAGAGTGGCTTTGCTGATAATAGCCCAGAAAAAATAAAACTACAAAATAAAAACTACCTGGAACAGATTTCCATTCTGACTCTCTGCGTTCCCTAAACCTGTACTTCCCTCTACAAGAGAGTGCAGAGTGAGCCAAATGTAACTAGTATCTGCGACGTTTGTTGGGTCCAAAGTCTGCTCCAGGAGTTCCTCGGGTGAAGCCAGGTTGGCTGGCCCCCATGGTTCCAAGTCCTTCCATTGAGCTGCTTTGGCCAAATCGATCAGCAGGGGGTGGGGTCTGCGGCAAAACAAAAGAAACTTGTTACCAGCAGACTCATCTCATTCACTGACCCCCCTTCAGAGCCATCATGTTGATTATGAATATTATGATGACAGAGTATACGTAAATAACGGGCATTTCCAGCACACATGTACTGTACTATGGCTGGCATGAAAGAGGCGATACAGTTTCACATATCAACCGAGTACTTTTTTCCACAATACATTACCATTCCCATAGCGGTGCTGTCAGGCATTATGGTTCCAGGGACACTTGAGCTGGCAGCAACATTGGTATTAGCCAGTGAGGCTCGATTGTTCATTGCCATAGAACCTAAAAAAAGAAAAAAATATTTTTTCAATCACACCCTTCCTCAAACATTCCCTAACCCATTTCAAATCTATACTCAAACCTTTCCCAATCCCACCCCACCATATCAATACATTTACTCTGACATTGGCCTCCCCCATTATTATTTCTCTACTCTAAACTACTCCTACCCAAATGAACTTTCCATTCATACATACATCTCTCCCCTAAAAGCACAATCCTTTGGTTTAATGGTGTTGAGTGCCCTCTCCATCCCTCTCCCCCCCAAAAATAAAAAATTATATTGGTTTGCAATGGTTGTGATGTGAATTGAATTTCAGGCTAAACGTTTTTTGCCCCTCCAATTAAAGTCAACTCATTTTCCTATTAAAATTACTGTCTGGGAATGGGCAAATTCGAGCTGAACCATTACTGAAGGCATTTCCTATGGAGCCTGATCCAAGATCATCAGATACAATATTTGAACACTGTTATGAATGCTACTATGTCAAGGATAAGGATACTGTGAAACTTTGGAGTTTTCATTTTAGCATGTCAGTGCTCTTAATTAATTACCATTTTTGTGAAGATCTTAAGAGTGAGACCCTGGTGATCCTACTTCTTAGATCAATAAACTGCCATTTTGAGAAGAATATAAGAGCAAGATGCTGGCAATTCTATTTTCGAGATTGGTAATAAATTAATAATGTAACCTCAGTAATAATCCCCCTGAAGAAGCTGATGCTTCAGTGAAACAAAGACCTCTTGTTAGGGTAACGTTTACTTCAGTATGATCAGGGCCTTAATAGTGTAATAAATTGTTCACATATATCTCTTTGAATACAGGATGGAGTGTTTCAATTCACATTTTTTCATGAAAATATGTTGCGCTTAAGCACTGGAGATTGTGAATAAACTTTTTGCGATAAATTTTTCTTTGAGTGTAAAAGCAGAGTTACTTCCCTGTAACAGGTGTTCACCAAGGACAGCAGGAAGTCAATCCTCACACATGGGGTGACTTCATTGGATGGAGCCTGGCACGGAAAACCCATGTCAAAGTTTCTAGAACTGACTGAGCCTCATTGAGCATGCTCAGTGAGCATTATACCATGCATCCACTTGGGGGTCCCTCAGTCTTGTATCATAGAATTCAGAATAAAAAAATAAATTAATGAAAAAAACCACATGTTGGAAAACCAACTCCATGGAGTGGCAGATGGGTTTCATGAAGACTGACATCCTGGGGGTGAAGGAGAGAGAGAGCTGGAGACTTTATTCTTCAACTGCACTACTTACTTGTTTCTCTTTTTGCCCGCGAGGGTGAGGTGGAAGTCCCGGCCCGCCCGAAAGGAGACGCACCTGTGACATCATCGAGGAGGGCCCGGAGCACCATAAAATCGGCCCCTCCTGTGGCGTCTTTGGGGTGAAGGAGAGAGAGAGAAAAGAAACTGAGTTCTATCTGGAGACTTTATTCTTCAACTGCACTATTTACTTGTATCTCTTTTTGCCCGCGAGGGTGAGGTGGAAGTCCCGGCCCGCCTGAAAGGAGACGCACCTGTGACATCATCGAGGAGGGACCGGAACACCATAAAATCGGCCCCTCCTGTGGCATGTAAGAGCTGCCGGCGCGCTGCCGAAGCCGCTCGTGCCTAAGGGGCACGCAGCTTTGAAAAATATCGTGGACTCGAGTTGACTTATTCATAATAAATTGGCATCTTCAGTAAGTAAAAATTTTTCTTTTTCTTAAATCTCTCTCTCCTAATTGTCCCCATTAAAGTAATTCCAAGGCTCAAGCAAATAGAGGCAACTGGAAGTAAGCCCCATATATTAGTATTCTCGATAATTGTATCCTTAATGCCACATTCCAAGAGGAAAGCGAAGATCAGGGAATTGGGGATGAGTACCCCAAACCCAGATTCTTCTCAACCTACCATCACGGGGTTTATGGTCCCAGTCATGGACTTCTCTGCTCCACAGGCGTCCTTGGTGTCAGGTCCACAGGAGCGGGTGGATCAAACACCGGACATGCAGGTCACTCTAAGCCCTGGAGCTCCGGCTACCCCCCCTTTTCCCTCGGACGTACTGGGAACATCAGGTACTTTAGAGTGTAATAGAGAAATATCTCCTATTACAAGCAGAGCTGATCTAAGGATTAGCTCTGCTTTAGATCCCGGAGTGATGGGAACTCCGGAGGGCCTAGCACAGGGAGTAGAAGTGTTATCTCCCTCTGCATTAAAGGCCTCTACTCCTAGAGGGAATATAGAAACATCGGGGGAATTAAAAGGACAACAGGAGAACCAAGTTAAAGTGCTGAATCTATTGCGCCCTGCTATTCCTAAACCTACTGAGATAACTTTGGACTCTATTTGGGGTGCTATAATGGTACTGGAGAAATCCATTACCTCATTAGTAGACGTTACTTCTAATCTAACTGGGAAACATAACAGTGGAAACAAATACCTCTTTAAATACTCAAGAAATTACAACTTTGGAATCTAAAGTTTTCTCTTTACAATAAAATCAAGAACAACTGATGAAATCAGATTTGATGCAGCAACGTAAATTGGAAAATATAGAGAACTCTATAAGATATCAAAATCTGCGTATATTAAACTTTCCAATTCTGAAGTGGATATCTCCTTTGGAAATGGTTAAAAGATATATAACGGAAATTTTAAAAATTCCTAAAGAAATGATGCCTACCATAGTTAAAGCATATATGACAAAAACTGAAGTGACTGAACATTCTGACCAGATGCCTGAACCGGATTTAGATCCGACACAATTTTTGGAGACACCCACAGAAATAAAGTTAACTAGACGAGGAACTTTGTTTCTACAATTTGTTTTCTCTCAAGAGAGAGACATGTTATTGAAAGCTTTTTTTCGTAATAGAACATCTCAGTTTTTTGGTCAGTTGGTTTGGGTTTTCCCCAGACATTGCACGTTCCACTCAGGAAAGTAGAAAAAAATTCTTAGCTATGCGAGCTGAAGTAGTTGCCTTAGGGGCCAGGTTTAATCTCAGGTTCCCATGTCAATGTGTAGTGAATATGCAGGGTGTCAAAAATGTTTACTTTGAACCAGAACTTCTGCGTAATTTCCTAGATGCACGTAACTTGAGCCCTCCAGTTTAATTTGTCTTTGAGTACGGATTGAAATGGAATAATTTTCCATGATAGCCTCTATAATTTATCATACTTTATTTTATCTCCTTGTTAATCCGCTTAATTCATTTATACCTTGGAATTTCTTTTACTTTAATATTACATAGGATAGGACGAACTAGCAGTTAGAAACTATGTTAGAAATAATTTTTCTTTTATTGTTTTCTACATTATGTTTATGGGTGTAGTAAACTGAAATTCCTATTTGTATTTTTCTTTTAATTTTACCTGTAATGTTTGGTAAAAATGCTATAAATAAATAAAAAAGAATGACATCCTGCTGTTCTCAGAGAACATCTGTTACAGGTAAGCAACTCTGCTTTTTCTGAGGACAAGCAGGATGGCAGTTCTCACACATGAGTAAATCCCTAACTACAGGCTGTCTCCCCAACACAAAAGGGAACTGACAAACCACAAACAAGTGCCAATAGGCACAACAATTACCTGTTTTGTTGATAACGAGGGGGGGGGGGCCTGAACAAAAACAATAGGCCCTAGGTGGAAAAGGAGTTGCGTTCTAGGACAGATTAGCAAGACCTGTCGTCGCGTCAGCCATCCCTATCCAACAATAATGCGATGTGAATGTGTGGAGAGAACTCCATGTCACAGCTCTGTAGATCTCCTCCATGGGAACGGTTTGCAAGTGGGCCACAGACGCTGGCATGGCTTGAACAGCGTAAGGCTTTACATGGCCCCCAAGAAGCAATCTCACCTGAGCATAACAGAAGCAGATTCAGTCTGCTGGTAAATTAGAAAGCATCTGCTTGGCAACGGCGGTATCCAACTTATTCCTATCAAAAGTTTGCCTCAACAACTGCGAATCAGCTCAATTCCCACTCCCCCATGGAGTACATCAAGGATCATCCCTCTCCTCCACCCTGTTCAATATATATATGCTCCCTCTCTGTAAACTCCTCTCCATCCTGGACCTCTCATATTACATCTATGCAGATG
Source organism: Rhinatrema bivittatum (assembly GCF_901001135.1). Classification (NCBI taxonomy): domain Eukaryota; kingdom Metazoa; phylum Chordata; class Amphibia; order Gymnophiona; family Rhinatrematidae; genus Rhinatrema; species Rhinatrema bivittatum. Next base: position 272,461,219 of record NC_042620.1, read on the forward strand.
ACATCCAGATTCTCCTCCCCATCAAAGAAAACTACTAAACACCATCTCACTTTGGGACTCCCTCTCCATCCAAATAAAGAACCTCCTCATTCAGTTATTGCTCACCATCAATCACAAAAAAACAGAAATCCTACACATCTCAAACAAACCCTCAACAAAAACCATCAAAGACCTTACATCCCCATTCAACCAAACACCATTCTCACCAATGAAGTTAGAGACCTTGGTATCACCCTCGACTCGGAACTCAACATGAAAAAACACATCAACCTAATAATCAAAGAGGGCTTTTACAAACTCCAAGTCCTCAAAAAACTCAAACCACTACTATTCCACCATGATTACCGCACAGTACTTCAATCCCTCATACTCTCCAAGTTGGACTACTGTAACTCCCTCCTTCTCGGGCTACCTGCCTCCACCACAAAACCTCTCCAGCTGCTGCAAAATGCAGCAGCCAGATCTCTCACAAACACTAACTGTTCATCCCACATCACCCCCATTCTAAAAAGAACTCCACTGGCTCCCCATAACACACAGGTCTCAATACAAAATCCTCACCCTACTGCACAAAACCATCAACAACGGAAAAATCAAATGGGTTAAAGACCTTCCCCAACCCCACGACTGCCAGAGAAACCTGCGATCCCAAAACACAGGCCTGCTTGCCATCCCCCACACAAAACTAGAGCACCTCACCACCACCAGACAACGTACCTTCTCAGTAGCTGGCCCCACCCTCTGGAACAAGCTACCCTCCCAACTCAGACTGGAACCCGCCACCCATTCGCTCAAAAAACAATTGAAAACATGGCAATTCTATAAAGCCTACCAACACACAAACTAATCCCCTCTCACCCCTCCCCTGCGCTCTATGTCATCCTCCCTGCCCCCTCCCCTCCAATGTCTCCATTTATCATTATTAAGACACCTTAATCTCAAGCTAATTGGTTACATGTTATTCAGTATATACTGTAACTGCATCTGTTACATATTCTATTGTATATATTGTATATACCGCATCGGTTAATGAGGCACCCTAGCCCAGTCTAAATTGGATTTCCATAGCTAAGCCTTAATTTTTATTGTTATACTTGTTTAATGTTCTCCCATTAAGGTTTATTGTTATATACGTTTAATGCCCCCCATTAAGGTTAATGTTACAATGTAAAAGTAGTAAGACACCCCTGTCATACTATTCCAACCGTTATAATGTGAACCGATGTGATGTACTCCAACAAATGTCGGTATATAAAAGCAATTAAATAAATAAAATAAAAGAAACAAAAAATTGGGTGGACTGTCTATGGGTTTCCATCCACTCTAGATAGAAGGCTAACGCTCTTTTGCAATCCAAACTGTGCAGGGCTTATTCACCTTGGTGCAAATGGTGCCCAGGAAAAAATGCTGGCAGGATGATAGACTGGTTAAAATGGAAGTCTGACACCACCTTAGGCAGGAACTGAGGGGGAATATACAAGACCACACAGTCATTTTAGTCTAAAGTGGAGAAGTCACTAAGACCTAGAACTCAAGGACCCTGCATGCTGAAATGACCGCTACCAAAAATATGACCATCAGGGTCATGTATTTCATGTCACAGGAGCTCAGCGGCTCAAAGGCAGCTTTCAACAGCTCAGCTAACACCACGTTGAGGTCCCAAGCCTTAGAAAAGCCTTCAGCTGAAGCAGGCCCCACATGAAACGTATAACTATAGGTTGTACAGAGATGGGCATACCATCCACACCACAGTGATATGTGCCAATTGCACTTATGATGAAGAAAGCATTGCAAAACTGGGAGACTGGGCATGCAAATGGCAAATGAAATTTAATGTGGACAAGTGCAAAGTGATATACTTAGGGAAGAGTAACTCAAATTACAGCTACATAATGCAAAGTTCCACATTAGGAGTCACCACTCAGGAAAACGATCTAGGCGTCATTTTATTTATTTTAAAAGTTTTTATATACCGCGAAATGGTCAGGGTCTGGCTGTCTAAGCAGTTTACAATAATACATACATAATTTAAAAAACAAACAGTATACATTCATATAATGCGGTAAAAATTAATAATTAGTGCCCTAACAGAATAAAATTTTAACAATATAGGTTTTAACGTGTCGAACAGAATATTGTAGTGAGACATTTTCAATCAAAAATTGGCGTGTAGCTGCAGATTTTGAATAAAACAGTTATTAACAATTGATATATAAAACTGATTGGGTATGTACAACAGGAGTATTCAGTTAACTGGGGTTGTAAGCACACTTAAAAAGATATGATTTTAAGTGTTTTATAAAATTCTCCTGTATTTTGTATTAATCTGATATTTTCTGGAATAGAGTTCCAGAGGCGAGGGCCTGCAACTGAAAAGCCCGTTCCCGTGTCATGTCCAGTCTTGCTTTTTTTTTTTTTTTTTAATCGACGGAACTTCTAAAATGCATTTGTCCATGGAACGTAATTGTCTTGAAGGCTTATATATCCTCAGTAGAGAGCAAAGCCATTCGGAATTTGAGTTATAAAGTAGATTATGTATTATTGTGAGGATTTTATAGGAAATACAGTAAGATATCGGAAGCCAATGAAGCTGTTGTAAAATTGGTGATATATGATCTCTGCGGGTTAAGTTATATACGATGTGAGCTGTCGAATATTGGATGAGTTGTAATGGTCGAATGGTGGTATTGGGAAAACCTAAATGCAGTGCATTACAGTAATCTAAACTTGATAGTATTAATGCCTGAACTACAGATCGGAAATCAGATGCGAACAGTAATGGTTTTAATTTTTTTTTAGCATGTTAAGCTTGTAAAATGATTTTTTCACTAATGTTGATATGTTACATGCCATCGATAGTTTGGAGTCAATGATGGTCCCTAAGTTTTTTGCATGAGGTTTTATAACTATTGGATGATCTTCGAAAGTGAAATTATTTGAAGGTTGAAATATAGAGTCAGGAACAGATGATAAAAAGATTAGTTCTGTTTTTGAAGTGTTTAATTTTAGTCTATTGTGTGACATCCATATTTTTATTGAAGTGAGATATAAATGCAAAAGTGAAAAGGTTTGTGTCCATGAATTAGTATAAGGAACTATGAATTGTATGTCATCTGCGTAAATTTTGAACGATACATTGAGACCTGCTAGGAGATGGCATAATGGAAGAAGGTAGATGTTAAAAAGAAGAGCTGAGAGCTCTGATCCTTGGGGTACTCCAGTTTTGGTGGAGTACCAGTCAGATTTGTGATTTCCAATGATAATTCTTTGGGGGTCTTTCAGATATGAATGATTTAAACCATTTTTGTACTGGTTCTTTGATTCCTATTTGTTTGAGATTGGATATTAAAAACTTCATGATTTAGCGTATCGAAAGCTGCTGAAATGTCAAGGAAAACCATTAAATAATCTTTGTTAGTGTCAAAACCGCTGATAATTGTGTCAAATGATGAAATGAGTAAAGTTTCTGTACTGTGTCCTTTCCTAAATCCATGTTGATTAGCATGGAGAATATTATTGTCTTCAATGTACTCTGAAAATTGACGCAGTACCACTGATTCGATGACTTTGGCTATTGTTGAAAGTGCAGCAATCGGTCGATAGTTTGAGATATCCAGTGGATCTTTATTTTTATTTTTGGGTATTGGTAAAATGGATGTTTTTTTAAGTGATTCTGGAAAGATACTTTGAGATAGTGATGCGTTGCCTATATTAACTATGGAATTATCCATGTCTGTTTTTATATTTTTCAATTATATCCAGGACATGGATTAAATGGACTGGGATGGTTTTGATTTAGATAAGATATTTATTATTGTATCGGTACTGATTGTGTGAAATTCAGACAATGAATGTACCGCTTGAGGTAAAGTCGATATAGGTATAGGAAGTGTAGAAAATTCTTCTGATATATTTTCTATTTTCTTTTCAAAGTGATTGGCTATTTATTACATAGGTCATTTGTTATCGTGATGTTAGTATTCTCAGGTGTAGCAGTTAATTGTTTAACAATGTTGAATAAGACCTTTGGATTTCCATTTGCAGTTTGAATTTTGGATGCATAGAATTGTTTCTTAGCTTTTATAATTTCCTTTTTATAGTTTTGCAGGCAGGCATGATAATCATGTTTGCGTACTGGTAGAGGGTTTTTACGCCAGCGACACTCCAAGTTACGTAGTTTACGTTTTAAAGTCCTTAATGTATCAGAATACCATATTGAGGGAGACTATGTTTTTCTTTCTATATTTTGGGGGTGCTAGTTTATCCATGTGTTGTGCAATTGTTGTGTCCCAGTAGGCTAACATTTCTGTTACATCGGTATATGGATTCTCATTCAAAGGTGGTATTATTGATTCAATTAGTAATTCTGTATTGATTTTCTTATCTGTTAAACATAGAATATGATTTTGTTGTTTGTTATCACTGTTATATGTATCTGTTATTTTGGTTCCTGTAATTTTTATTAAGAAATGGTTTGACCATGGGACAGGTGTTATTTCGGAGGATAAATCAAACGTCTCTTGATTAAAGCAAATTTGGTCTAATATGTTTCCCATTTTATGAGTGGGTTTGTTTAGTAAAGTCATCGTTGAAAATACATTGAAATCTTCTGCACAGTGTGCAGCAGCAAACAAGAAAGCAAATAGGGATTATTAAGAAAGGAATAGAGAATAAAACAGAGAATATCATAATGCATGTGTATTGTTCCATGGCGCGACCTCATCATCTTGAGTATTGTGTGCAGTTCTGGTTACCACATTTAAAAAAAGATAACACAGAATTACAAAAGGTACAAAGAAGGGCGACCAAAATGATAAAGGGGATGGAATAATTCCCTTATGATGAAAGGCTAAAGCGAATAGGACTCTTCAGCTTGGAGAAGAGATGACTGAGGGGAGATTGATAAAGGTCTATAAAATAATGAACTCTTTCGAAAAGTACAAAGACCAGGAGACATACAATGAAATTACTAGGTAATACATTTAAAACTAATAAGAGAATACTTTTTTTTCACTCAATGCATAATTAAGCGCTGGAATTCACTGACATAGGATGTGGTGAAAGCTATTAGTGTAGCTGCATTTAAAAAAGGTTTGGACAAGTTCCTGGAGGAAAAGTCCATTGACCATTAAGATAAAGTTGCAGAAATCCACCTGCTTACTCTTGGTATAAGCAGTTTGGAATCTATATACCCCTTGGGATCGTGCCAGGTACTTGTGACCTAGCTTGGCCACTGTTGGAAACAGGATTCTGGGCCTGATAGACCTTTGGTCTGACCCAGTATAGCAAGACTTATGCTCTTATGAACTCTAATTGAGTTGGTCTTCAAACCAGATTCTGACAAGGGTAGAAGGCAGTCAAGCAGTTATTGTGGGGAGCAGGAGGATGGATCTAGGGCTCTCCGCTCACACCATATTTATTTATTTGATTCTTTTTTATACCGACATTCACGATAGGTCATATCACATCGGTTTACATCGAACATTAGAAGATAAGAAAATTACATTTAACAGAGAGTAATAACTTGGCTGGAAACACGGGAGGGAACCCTGTTGAGAGCAGCCTAGAGCTGAACTACCTCGCACTGGGAGGTGCCAAGTAACTGAACTAGGGTAATAAGAGAACAAGATTAAACCAGAACAACTTATATTTAATGTTACTCATGCTATGGTATCAAGGGGTGAGGGAGAATAGGACACTGGGAGGGAAGGGAAGGGTGGGGGGAAGGAATAACCACAAGGGTAACATAGGCGCAGTTGAGTTAGTGAAAACCTACAGTTTTTTTTAAGGAAACGCTTGTTTAAAAAGCCAAGTCTTATGTTTTTTGTTTTTAAGGTCAGCGGGCATTGTTCTTGGCGTAGATCTGGGGTAAAGCATTCCATTGAAAGGGTCCAGCTGTGGAAAAGGCACGTTTCCTAATGGTAACGTGTAGGGAGGACTTGGCGGGAGGAGAGTGAAGGGTGTCTTTGTACGCTGATCTAACCGGTCTGGTGGAGGTGTGGAGGAGAAGAGGGATAGCTAGTTCAAGTGAGGACTGCTTGTAGATAGTCTTGTGTATAATGGTGAGGGCTTTGTGAAGGATTCTGAAGTTAATGAGAAGCCAGTGTAGATTCCTTAGAATAGGCGTGATATGGTGTCCTCGATTATTGTTGGTTAGAATCCTTGCAGCGGCATTCTGAAGCATCTGTAGCGGTCTGGTGGTAGTAGCGGGGAGGCCTAATAGTAGGGAATTGCAGTAATCTACTTTGGAGAATAGGGTAGCTTGAAGAACCATGCGGAAGTCGTGTAGGTGGAGGAGTGGTCTAAGCTTTTTAAGAACTTGTAGTTTGTGGAACCATTCTTTAGTTGTATTGTTGACAAATTTTTTTAATGACAGAAGGTTATCCAAAATGATGCCAAGTTCTCTCACTTGGGCCCTTGAGATCATTGAGGAAGTGGGATGGTTGTTGATAGCGAGGTTGTTGTCGTCCAGCGCGATGAGGAGGAGCTCCGTTTTGGTTGTATTCAGGACTAGATTGAGACTGGAGAGGAGGAGGTTAATGGAGTGTAGGCAGCTGTTCCAGAAAGAGAGGGTTTTGGATATGGATTCTGTAATCGGAATCAGGATCTGTACATCATTAGCATAGATAAAATGGGTTAACTTTAGATTGGCGAGGAGTTGGCATAGGGGTAGGAGATAAATGTTAAAGAGCGTCGGAGAGAGGGATGATCCCTGGGGGACTCCAAGCATGGTAATGATGGAGTGGGATTCTTTGTTGCTTATTCTGTCCTTGTAATTTCTGTTATTGAGGAGGTTCCTGAGATGCCGATGTCTGAGAGGCAGTTGATGAGAATTGAGTGATTCACCATATGTTGATGAGAATTGAGTGATTCACCATATGGACAACCTCCTCCGCTTCAGTCCATAGGATTTTCTAGTGGAAGACTTTCTGGAAGTCACCAGGACCCGAGACACATCCTCTGAGAGATTGAGTGGTTGCAATATAAACAGCTCAATATCCAGGCTGTGAGCAACAGGGTCTGGAGGTTGGGATGGCACAATCTGCCTTGATCCTGGGTGATGAGATCTCGAGAAGTCCCCAGTCTAATCAGTTTCTAGGTGGACATCCCCCTGAGGAGTGGAAATCAGACTTGTCTCGGCCAATGAAGGGCTATGAGGATTACAGTCCCTTTGTCCTTGAGAAGCTTCAAGAGAGTTTTTGCTGGAGGTTACACATACAGGAGACCTTGCCCCAATAGTGTACGAAGGCATCTGATGCTAGTTTGCCACGTGTCATGTACAGGGAACAGAACGGAGGTGCTGTGAAGAGATCCACATCTGGGCTTCCCCAGAGGTGCAAGATACAATTTGCGACCCCTTGGTCCAGACACCATTCGTAGGGTCTCAAGACGTGACTCAGTCTATCTGCTACTACATTCTCCGTTCTGGCCAGGTACATGGCCCTGAGCACCATCCCATTGGAGGAGGAGTCAACGACCAGATCCGGACCCTTCCTGACACAGGAGGTACGATCTCATACCTCCCTCCCTGCTTGTGGTATGTCAACATTGCCACTTGGTTGTCTGTCTGTCAGGCCAATACAGTAAAGTGCGGCCGCGGTTACCCTGCTTCTAACCCGCTTTCTACTCACAATTTGGCCACGTTAGTCCAACCCGCGATTCTCTATCCCTTTTAACCCATCCTTACTGCCTCTTTAAATCAACGGGTAACCCTTTCCAGCCACGGCATGTATTTGAGATGTAAATGATCGGATAGCTATTCCCTCCCATACAGTAACGCGCGCCCCGATTATCGCTTTTTAAACCTGCAGTTTTGCCGCGCGTTTAACCTGCTAACTTACCGCCTACCCTTACCTCTGCGTTAGAGGCAGGAATAAGGGTAGGCGCTCTATACAGTAAAATGGGTTGCGCGGGCCTAATGCTTCACGGACGCTTCTTGGATGCGGCTTGCATTTGCATGCCATTTTAATACAGTATCGAGCGGTAGGTGAGCTGGACTGTGCATGCGGGAAACGCGGGTGCGCCCGGCACTAACGCACCTCTTCCTACCGCTCCTTACTGTATCGGCCTGTGTATTAGAACAATTTTTTTGGACAGCCGATCTCTGAAAGCCCACAGCTCCAGGAAATTGATTTGATAGAGACGTTTCTGGGTGGACCGTACACCTGGGGTGTTGAGTCCATCTACATGAACTCCCCAGCCCAGGGTGGACACATCCGTGGTCAGGACAATTTGGGTGGGAGTATTTTGGAAAGACACCCCCCTTTTCAGATTTGAAATTTCCCATCACCAGGATAACGAGTCCCAGAGAGATAGCATGACTCAGATGCAACCTGGAGGGCCTGAGTGGCTTGTTGCTACTGTGATCTCAAGGTACCTTGGGTATTTCGCATGTGCAAACATGGCATGGAAGTAACATGTACTGTTGCGGCCATATGACCCAACAGCCTCAACATGTGCCACGCTGACATCTGCTGGCTCCGTTGAATCCCTGCAACAATGGTCATCAGGTGGATGGCCCATGGCAAGGACAGGAAGGCCTTGGCCTGAGCCATGTCTAGCAGGGCTCCAACAAAGTCCAATTGTAGTGATGGGCTAAAACGTGACTTGGGGTAGTTGACAACGAACTCTTAGTGTCTCCAGCACCCAGATGGTTGAGCACATGGACTTGTCAGCCCCCAACTGAGAGGTGCTCTTGACCAGCCAATTGTCTAGTCTGCGAAGGTGCACTACCTCCATGGCTAGGCATTTCGTCAAGACAGTGGAGCTGATGCAAACCCAAATGACAGAAATACTGGAAGTGCTGCTTTCCCACCACAAATTGGAGATACTTTTGATGACGTGGGAAGATCTCAATGTGAGCATGTCTTTTAGATCCAGAGAGCATAACCAGACCACTTTTTGCAAGAAGGGGAACAGGGTGCCCAGGGAAATCATCTTTAACTACTCTCTTTTGATGAATTTGTTCAAGGCCCTTAGGGTCTAGGATGGGATGGAGTCCCCATTTTCTTTGATACCAGGAAGTACCGTGAGTAAAATCCCTGCTCTCTTTGCTCTGGTGGAACAGGTTTGATCGCTCTGGCTGGTAAGAGTGAAGAGAGCTCCACTACTAGAACCTCCTGATATGCTACTGGGCCCCAGAATGGGCTCAGAGGGGCAATTTGACAGGATACCTAATAGGTTTAATTTGTATCCCTCACAAATGATGGAACGAACCCACTGGTCCAAGGCTACACCAGGCTATCGGTTCACAAAGAACCCAAACCTTCCCCCAACCAGCAGGTTCATCGCTCCGGGTATGAGCGACTCGGCTATGTTCCCTGCAATCCAGTCAAAACCCCATCTCTGGAGTTGACCAAGGCCCCCACTGGGGCTTTGAGGCCCTCTGTTGCCCGGAACAGCCACAAGGGCCCTGGTGTTGCTGATGGGAGCGAGGTGACAGAGGATAGTACTTCTTTGAGTGGAAGGATGTCTTCCTGGGCCCAAACATTGATGGCCTCCTGGCTGAGGAGGATAGGTCTGGAGTAATAGTGGAGAATTACTGAAGTGTCATGGTGGTCCAGAATCTGGGCCACTGTGACCTTCACTTTATCTTCAAAGAGATTCTTTCCTGTACAAGGCATGTCAGTGCCCTGGAACTCCTCCTCCCCACGAGTATTCATTGCTCTCTGATCCTTCCCTGGGGGGCACTGAAAAATGGGTCAGAGAATGCTTGACCTTTTTGAGAGCAGATTCGACAACCAACGATTGGTGGGGCAGCTGATGCTTGTCAAATCAGAGTCTTTTGGACAAGAAATTGCAGGAGGCACTGTGAGGGGGTATTCCTACATCCTCATCAATAACTCCACAAAGATCTTATGCACTGGGACTACCATGATCTCCTTGGGAGGCCCCACATACTGGAGGATATCTAGCATTGTGCTTGGAATCCTCTTCATTCATCAACTGAAACTGGATAGCCTCCGCCATCACCTGAACAAAACCTGCGAAGGAGAGGTCCTCCAGTGGGGACTTCCTTCGTTGGTTTGAAGGAGATGGTTCTGAAGGGAGACCATCCAAAGCATCATCCCCCCAGCCAGAAGTGTAGGCATCAGTTCGACTGGCTGTTTCGGCCCAGGCCCCGATGCCACCTCTGGTATCGGGGGGGGAGGGGGTTTCCTCCTCCGAAGAGCCAGGGATAAGTGAATTGGCTGGTGGAGGCGCCTATGCCCTACAGGGCATCAATGCTGTCCTGGGAACAGACACTGGGGACTGGGTCGGTAACACTGACAAACGCGTGCAGGGATTGAAGCAGCAGCCCAAGGAGCAACAGTGCTGGGGTTTCAGAGGCCTCGCATCACCCTCTCCATGGCCAGCTGCAGGTGCTTCGCCAATTCCTATTCAAAAATTGCCAATGCCAGGACAGGCTGATCCAGGAGGTGTAACCAGATCCTCTTCAGAACAGAGAGGAGAATTGGTGGTGGGTATCGGGAAAGGTGGAGACCGTGGCATACCCCTAGCATCGATGGAGAACTAGCTCTCCTTGCCATAAGGTCGCTTTGGGAGGCATCACAGCAGAAGCTAATGCACTCCCGTTCCCAGCATTGTGCAACGATGGCTTCCCTTGATGCTCAGATCGGTCCTTCCCCAGTATACATGTCAAGGATGGAGAACCCAATATCCTCAATCTGGAGGAGCCCAAAAATGGCTGGTCTCTGGTGTCCCTCTTAACCAATGACCTCGACAGAACTGGTGGTCCCATCGATGTTGAAGGTTTGGTGTCCATCGGTGCGGCTCCGAGGTCCCTTGATGCCAATGCCTTCAATGCTGATGTCCATGGATCGATCTTCTCCAGCCCGAAGAGGTGCTCCATCTTATCGAGCCAGATCTTACATCCCTTTGGGGTCATTCTTGGCATACTTGCTGCAACCTCGGACATCATGAAATGCCCCAAGGCATGTCTATCATGGGCATCCATGATAGACACGGTCCTCGTATACCCGGGGCATCGCTTAAAACCAGAAGTGGGCCAGAAGCGTTGTCGCTAAAGAAAAAGTATGCAAGATCAAAATCGATGGCCGGCGGGCACCGGGAGCACTGCCACCCTGGGGGATCGACAACAAAAAAAACTCCTATCCTAGGACACTAATGGAAGAACTGGAGTGACCCTGTGACAATCGCACAAGAAATAAAAAAGGAATCACTTAGAAAAAAAAGGACACTTTAAAACTGTGCCAATTTTTTGAAAAAATTCTGAGGCTCACCTGACCGCGATACAAGACTCCATGGAAAAGAAGAGACTGAGAGGATCCCACCTGGACGCGTGATATATTTGCATGTGTGAGCATGCTCAATGAGGCTCAGTCAAAGTTCTAGAAACTTTGACATAAGTTTTTCATGCCAGGCTCCATCCGATGATGTCATCCCCGTGTGTGAGGAATGCCACCCTGTTTGCCCTCGGAGAATGCTTTTACCAGCATCACAACAGGTGAAGATAATTTTTAGTTTTATTCTCTCACTATTGTATAACACTCCTATTTTTTTTACTCAAAATTTTTTGTATACAAAGTAGCAGTAAGTATGTGATTTATAATACTGAAAAAGATATTGTATAAGAGAATAATCACACAAATCTGTTGCCATAGTAAAAAGAATAAAATATAACCCCCCAACCCCCCTTCCTCACCCAGCCACCCCTAATTAATACTTATAATTCCACTTCTTGAAGAACATGAAGGGAGGTTACCCTTCTTACAACAAAAGGAAAGAAGGAATGGTGATCCTCCTTTCCTTTTGTTGTACTTTATGTTATTGATGTTTGGTGGACTTTTCCCCTTCAATTAGACCATTCAATATTTGAGGACACAGAACTAGTATCACTATCCTTTGTGATTTCACCAATCTGATTTTCTGTGGCAACTGAGTGATCTTGCCTTTCAGAAGCAGCACCATATCAGTTATGATACCAACAAAAGAGATCCTGAGATGAATTTTAGGGATGCACAACCCTCTATTGGCACAGCCACATTTCAGAAAATATTACCAACAGATGAAAGCCCTGGGCTAAAGCACATTAGTTTGAATTTAAGAATACAAATTATGAAGATTTGCCCATTCCTTTAAAAAAAAAAAAAAAAGATATATATATATATATATAATCCTTAAAATTTTTTAATCTCCCTCATGTCGAAAACACGCGTCCACCCCCTCCCCCGACACTAATAGCACTCATAACATGCAAATGCATGTTAATGAGGCTATAAGTAATTTGCCCAGTATACTGAAAAAAAGTGTGCCCAAAAAAGTGCAGAAAATTCTGCTTTTCTGCACATCTTCCAACTTAATATCCTAGCAATATTAAGTCGGAGGAATCAAAAAGGTTAAAAAACACACAACATGTGCCAGCCAGTCAGGTTAGGAAAACTGATGTTCAATTTTATCAGCATCCATTTCTTTAACCCATGGCTGTCAGCTCATAAAACTGAGCGTCTGTTTTCTGAACCTGCTGACAGCCACCTCTCTCTGCTGGGTTTTAGCTGCTACGGAGGTGCTAGGGACGTGCTATTGATCCTAACGCCTCCTTTTTAGCGTGATCCCTCATTTAAATACAGGATCACGCGCCCAGGAGAGGTGGCTGGGTGCACGTTGAGAGCACGCCCATTTTCTCTGTACAGTACTGGCCTGTAAATTTGTACCCAAGGCAATGCAGGGTAAAGTGACTTGCCCCAGGTCACAAGGAGCTGCAGTGAGATTTGAATCCTGGTTTCCCTTGTTCATAGCCCTCTGCTCTAAGCACTAGGCTGCTCTTCCACTACAAATGAAGTTGCAAATGAAGGCTCATGGTGCTCCAATGGAGCTGTAAGCCCAAAGAAAGCATTACACAGCATCTCTTATATGGTTTATATGGTGTTACGAGCTCTGGCTGCGCACAGCTGTAGATACCACAGTTGTAATGCTTATTCTAAGGAGCATGTGGAAGACCTGGGAACAGAACTTTGGTTTCTTGCTTTACAAAACAGAGCACAAGGCACTGACCCTTGTTGAGATTCTCTAAAACTCCATGAAAGAACTCAATTTTACTGATCAATTTTTGCTTTCCCTTTGAAAGCCTTCTAGTAAACTGGACCACATAGCTTCTGCATATTTGCTTCAAAATGATTTCTGGAACATACGGAAATCAACACAAAAAGATGAGCAATAGCAGAATCAGCATATTCTTACCTCCCATGTTCATCTGTCCCATTCGCATTTCTTGTTCTCTCTGAAATAGGAAGAAGTTCACCCATAAAACACTCATACCCTGACTTTCAAAGAGCAAACCACTTTAATTCATGCCCAGAAGCAGCCCTAAATATCAGCCATGTTTACCCCTTGCTCACCATGGCACAACTCAGCCGCTATCTCTAAACTTATCCCAATGGACTCAAATGCTGTTGAAAAATGGGTTGATAGGAGGCCATGACAAAAGACACTTATGTATTACTGCAATGCTATTATTTATAGTAAATCGATATAAACAGCACTGCACAGAAAATGAAAAGTATATTTGGTGAAAACTGGCCCCACAATCCCCCCCATTTTCAAAAGAAGGCTAGAGACTAGAGTGCTAACTAATCTAAAAGGACAACAGTGTTTAACAGAAAAACCATCCCCAATCCCACATGGGAGATGGGAAAACTGCTCCATGCCACCACAGCAATAATTATCACCATCATTACCATCTTGAACTTGGGACTAAGTGTGGTCTATAAATATTCTAAATAAATAAATCATTACAGATAAAGATTCATACCGAGTCAGGAAAGTTGCCCTTGTAGCCTTCCTGCTGTCGTCTCATCATTTCTTCCTGCTGTCTCCGTGCTTCCTCCTCACGTCTTCTGCGCTCTTCTTCCTGCCTGCAGGGGACCCAGAGGATCAGGAAAAACCGCAAATGACTGTAGATCACATCTAGTCTCCTGATCCATTCATTGCCTCTCTGCAATATACCCCCACCCAGGAGAGACGAGATCACGTTCCTCCCCAGGCAAAACAGGCAATGTGAGAAGCTGTCCCTTCCCTGTCTAAAGCAAGCATCCAAGAAACTGACCCTCCCACACACTATGCAAGAAAAAGCCAAAAGCTGCTTACCTGTAATAGGCTTTCTTCATAGACAGCAGGATAAATCAGCCACAAATGGGTAATGTCATCCAATGGCGCCGAGATGAAAAAGCTCTCTGAGCTCAGAAAAAAACAAGGTAGTGTTCTCAGTCAGACTTTATAGCAAGCTAACCTTCAGCTCTTAGTGAAGGAGAGTAGGATAATGTGGTTGATTTGTCCTGCTGTCTACAGAGAAAACCTGTTACAGGAAAGCAACTTTGCTTTCTCTATGAACAAGCAAGATCGTAATCAACCACACAAGTGGAGACTCCCAAACTGAAGGACACATGAAAATATTTATATTTCTATATAAAGTGAAAAACATGCAACCTGTATGATGAAGAGGTTAGAGGGAAAACTGAAGGAATAAAGGAATATAATAAACTTTTGAGACCTGCTTGGCCAAAACTGTTCTCTTGACATGAAATGTTTTATTTGCATAGTCTTGTATTTATTTATTTTAACAATTTATAGCCTGCTGATCCACCAATCTCTCGCGGGTTACAGCCTACATACATAATCATCATGACATACTTACATTCATAAAATACATCATAAAACAATGTAAACGTATAAATATTTCAACTAAAAACAAAGTCAATCTAATATCAGTCCTATGGATTGACATCCTCAGGTAGGAAATGCTAAACCAAAAAGGCGAGTTTTAAGGAGCTTTCTAAAACAGAGGAGATCATGCTCCGATCTAAGTTCCTTTCAGGCCGATACAGAAAGAAACGTGGGAGAGCAGGCGAGCGCCTGCTCTCCCGGCGCGCGCACAGGCCAGTGCCCTGTACGTGCAATACAGTAAATAAAATTATGCTAATTAGGGCCCGCGGTAAAAGGAGACGCTAGGGACACTAGCACGTCCCTAGCGACTCCTTTTTGACAGGAGCGGCGGCTGTCAGTGGGTTTGACAGCCAACGCTCAAATTTGCCGGCGTCGGTTCTCGGACCCGCTGACAGCCATGAGTTCGGAAACCGGATGCCGGCAAAATTAAGCGTCCGGTTTTCAACCCGCGAGCTGCGGGCTGATTTTAAAGTTTTTTTTTATTTTTAATTATTTTTTACTTTTGGGACCTCCGACTTAATATCACTGAATAAGGGGTAAAGCTAGCATGTCGAAAACGCGCGTCCAACCGCGGGTTAACAGTGTGCTCCACCGGAGCGCACTGTACTGTATCGGCCTGTTGGTAGTGCATTCTAAAGTGATAGACCAGCTATGTCAAATAACCATTCTTTCAATTCGGATAAATGAGAAACCGTAAGGGAAGGAACTTCTAACAGTAGCTTTGTTGAAGAAAACAGAGGCCACGAAAGAGTGTACCTGTGAATCAGCAATCGAATACTGGACAGAGTGAGAATGTGAAGAGCATTAAAGACAAGTGTGAGAATTTTAAATTTTATCCTCCATGCCACTGGCAGTCAATGCAGTTTTGCCAGTACTGAAGTTATGTGCTCCTTTAAGGGGGGGGGGGGGGGGGGGTGTCAGAAACTAAGCATGCAGCAGTTTTGGATAAACTGTAAGAACATAACACCTGTGACTGAGGAAGACCAAGAAACAGTGCATTAAAATAATCTTGCGTGGAAAGCACAAGGGATTGAGTCACTGTATGAAAGTCTAAAAGGCAGAGAAATAGTTTGAGAAAACACGGAATCCGTAGTTTGTAGTAAGACGACTGAACTAAACAATCGATATGGAAGGGCATGGATAGCGAAGAGTCCACCAGCATACCCAGATTACAGGCTTGAAATTTAATTGGGATAGAATTATCATCAAAGATGAAATAGGAAAATTGGTTCTTGTCTGCTAAATTTTGTTCTTGGAATACAACAGATCAGTCTAGACACATGGGGATTTGCTCTCCTACCAGCAGACTGAGTTAGAGAAGAAAAGATTTACTGTCACTGCACTACTTATGTTAACGTGCCACCTGCAGTCCCCTCAGTATGACCTGTACCCAATCCAAGATGAGATTAACTAATAAACCAACTCCCCACCCAACCTGAGCAGGGGAAAGGTGGATTTCCAACCTGATGCCCTCCAACAGATAAGGTAGGCTGAAAAACTCCCAACATTATAACTACTTCTTCTTAAATACACACAACGTAAAGCAGTCTTTTCTAAACAAGGGTGAGGCTCTGGACTGATCTGTGGTATTCCAGGAATTAAAATTTAGCAGGTAAAAACTAATTTTCTTTTCCTGTTCATACCCCAGATCAGTCCAGACACATGGGATGTTCCAAAGCTTCTCTAAACAGGGTGGGAACCTTCAAGACCCACTTGCAGCACATTCCCCCCCAAAACCAGGCCTCTTGCAGCTCCCTGAACATCTAGAAGACCAGGATGCCGCTGTGTGTATCTCCTGCTGGGAAACCAACTGACAATCAGTCCATGACACTGCCTGCTCCCTAGTAGAATGTGCTCACAGCCTCTCTGGGGTGGAGTAGCCCTTGCAAATTTAGGCTGACTCGATGGTCTTTAACCATCATGCAACAGTCGCCTTACGAGTCTTTGTTCCCTTTGGATGCACCTCGATCAGAATGAACAGATCTTCAAAAATTGTTGGTGACTTTCAAATAGCACAACAGTACCCAACTCACATTTAACAACTGAAGCTCTCTCGCATGCTGAACATCAGAGTCCAAATTCTGAAAAGCCAGAAGCTCCACGGTCTGATTCAGGCGGAAGCAAGTGATCACCTCTGGCCGAAAATAAGGCATCGTGGATAAGAACACCCCATCTTCCAAAGTCTGGAAAAAGTGATTTCAATATGACGTCTGAAACTCTGAAATTCTTCTGGCCAACAAATTGCCTCTGGAAAGACCACCTTCAGCAATTCACTCCTTAGTGGCTCAGAGGGCCACAGAGAACCCACAACACCAAATTAAGGTTCTGAGGGAAACACCCGCCTCACCAGCAACTGCAAAAGCGTCAGTCCCTTCAGAAAATGGACCACATCCGGATGCGAATCCAGGGTCCACCCCTGTACCTTACCTCTGAAACAGCTCAAAGCAGCCACCTGGACTCAGAGAATTGAATGCAAGTCCCTTCACTAACCCGCTTTGCAAATAGGCCAAATTATTTTAAAAAATGCCCAAAGAGGAGGGGCATCCTCTCCACAACACCACACTTCAAATGCCCTCCATACTCTGACATAAGACAAAGAAGTGGAAGGCTCTTTTACTTCCAATAAGGTCATAATGACTTCCTCAGTATAACCTTTCAATTGCAGATAGTGTCTTTCAAAATCCAAGCCATGAGACAAAGGCAAGCTGCCTGATCCAAACAAACTGGACTTTGCTGAAGCAGTCGAGGAAGATATCATAGTCTTAGAGGCTTGTCCCTCAGCTAGATTTACCAGATCCCTCAACCATGGATAGCGAAACCACTCTGGCGCATCCAGAATCACCTTCCTCTGGTGAGTTTCAATACGTTGTAGCATCCTTCCTACCAGGAGCCATGAAGGAAACACATACAGTAGAACCCTGGTTGGTCACGGGAGAATCAGCATATGCCAATCTCTCCTTCTGCAACTGAAAAAACATTGCGCTTTGGCATTCTATATGCAAGCCATCAAGTCCAGCTGAGGAACGCAAATGTTCACCACCTTGTTTGCCAGCTTTTATTCTCCGGGATCTAGTGTATTGCAATTAAGAAAGTCTGCCTGAGATGCCACTTGATTCTGTGCTGCCCGGGCAAACAATTTGTGGGCTTTCTGAGCCACCTGTAGACTCTTGATTCCTTTTGGTAGATGATGTAAGCCACCATTGTTGCATTGTCTGACAGATCCCAGGACCTGCAAATAAACTCAGGCTCTGGGTACAGACAGATGCAATAACCTGCTGACCTGTGCCTGCAGCTTCAACACCCTCTGCTCCATGATAAACACCTCGTCTAGGAAGGCATCAAAATGGGCTTTTAGATATTCCAGCCCTGAGTCTTATCCAAGTGGCTCTTTGTCAGACTAACCACCTAGCCCAGAGACCGCAGCATTTGAGTGAATCAAAATGAGCACTGACAGAGGTGTTTGACTTCGGTCAAAGGAGCAAATCATCTAGATAGGAATGCATCAAAAGACCTTCCCCCTCTGATACACTGTGGCCACCATCACCATTAACCTGGTGAAAGTCTGCAGCGCTGACACAAGCCCAAACAGGAGTGCACGAAATTGAAAATGCTCTCTTATCACAGAAAACTACAGAAACTTCTGGTGTTCCCGCTTATCTGGGAACAGCAAGAGCTATCCCTTGCGAACATCCGCAATAACGAAGCATAAGGTCTCCATTGTGAAATGTGTGACCTTTAGAGTCACGTTCACCATCTTGAGATCCAGAATGGACCAATAGGTACCCCTCCTTCTTTGGAAGCCCAAAGCAGATAGAGAATTATCGCTTCCAGCTGCTTTAGGTGCTCGAGCGTGGCGTGAACTGCCACTTGCTTGCTCCTGGAGGCATAGAGGGAAAACATATACGCTTCCTGGACTGGACGAGCAAATTCTAAAGCAGAGCTTTCCAAACTTTTCATGTTGGTGACACACTTTTTAGACAAACATAATTTCGAGACACAGTAATTAGTCTACAAGCAAACCGGAGGTTAAAGGTTAAATGAATGAAATGTATTTCGACAAGTTATGTATGTTTCCTTAAATATATACATAATAAAATGTTTCACAACACAACATATCTTGTGAAAACCTTTCGTTTATATTAAAAATATATAATATTCCAAGATTAATGTTGTTATAATTTATGAGTAACAATAATAAAACAAAGTTATTGTGTTATTCAATTTACCTCTTTAATGAGATATATGAGCTTGATGGGATGAACACAGCTTTTGAATATTTGGTGTTAATAAAAAAGTCCAAAGGGTCTTCTGCATAATTTTAAAAAGCTGGCCAGTTTCACACTATATAATTATTTGAAAGCCTCATTCAACTAATTCTATATGGCTATGAGAGTGAAATCTGGAATTTATAGGAAGGGACAGAATGTCAATATAAATCCTGCACCTCCAGTTCTGTAACTCTGTGCATCCACTGAAATTCCCCCAAACAATGGAGCTTGGATGTTTCCCTTACAGCTAATCATACTAAAAGATATTTTCAAATTCTGGTGTCACCTCACAGTAACAGCAGCACAAACACCTTCCACTGCCAGGCACATTGTGAACTAAAATAAAACCTCGCAAAAAAGACACTCAAAATCTATACTGCAATCCCATCATAACATAACAGCAATAACACCAAGGACTCAAACAACAATAACCCTACCTGTGAAAAAGCATGGGTAAATATTACACTGGGTCCTAGAATACCAATACACCACCTACTGAGGAAACAAAACAAACCCGATTGCTATAGATCCCTATGCTAGCAGAATCTCTCATCATGGTCATACACACAGAGCAGAGACAGACCCTCACCAAATACAGAATACAAAATAAAGGAGCACAAATTAGACAAAAACTGAAATGGAAACTCCAAGAAGCCAGACTCTGTGTATTAACAATGGAAAAACAGAACCACCATTCCTCATAAAACAAATAAAATCAAGAAACATAAAGCATCAGTTATAATAGTAAAACCATACTAATAAAAGAATATTTTAAAACTACTGATAAATAGAATTTCTATTAATTAAAATCTTATACATTTTTTACAATTTCCCAGAGGTTATCCTCTCTCATACATTCTCTCTCACACATACACTGTCACATACATACACATTCATGCTCTTATACCCACCATAACCTCTCGCTCTCACAGACACTGACACACTCTCAGGCTCTAAGACACTCTCTCCCCCTCCACACACACCCCACACACAAACTCTTACTCCCCTGGATTTTCTCATACACACTCTCTCTGGCTCCCTCACATACACACAAACACACACACCCAGGCAAGCTCCCAGTCATTCTCACACACTAAAACTGACCCCCCAGGCAGGCTCCCATTCATTTTCACACCACTCCCTCACCATCCCCCAAGGCAGGCACCCATCCATTCACACACATACACCCCCAGGCAGGCACCCATTCATACACATGCACACACTAAAGGCAGACCCCCTCTCTTTCTTTTGCCAGCAACCTCGGAGCCTCTCTCATTCCTCTGCTGCCACTGATGCCGCATGGCTATTGGGGAGGGCGCTGATTGCTGCTATTGGCACTGAAGCCCATTCTGCTGCCTCCTCTGTGCAGGCCCCGTGGGTTTCCACTTCCTCCATGTTGATCTCGTACATTGTGAGATCCGCATAGAGAAAGTGCTACTCTTGACATTAACAAAGATTACATGTGCCAATCAGTAAAAAGTAATTTATTTCTTTTTTTTTTTTACCTTTGCTGTCTGATCTTAGTTTTCTAATCGGTTGGTCCCAGGCTTTTTTGTTCCACCTCCCCTTTCTTATTTTTTTGCCAATTCATTTCATATTGTCTTTTTTTCTATTTCTTTTCTCTCCATCTATCTTCTTCCCTCAAACATACAGTCAGGTTCTCATTCTCACATGCTTTCTCTCTCTCACACACAGGCTCTCACTCTCACATGCTCTCTCTCTCATACAATCATTTATACACAGTCTCTCTCTTACACATGCTGTCTGACTCTCACACACCCAGGCTCTCTCTCACTCCCACATGCTGTCTTGCTCATGCACAGGCTCTGTCACATGCTGTCTCGCTCTCACATGCTGTCTCTGCAAATATTGAGGTCCTCACTCCCACAGGCACCCAATCTCTCAACTCAGCTCAGCTCATACAGGCACCCAATCTCTCAACTCAGCTAATACACGCACTCTACGGGCCCTCAGCCTCTCTCTTACCTCTGGGCCTCCTCTTCACGGGTCGCTGCAGGATCGGCTCTGCAGCGGCCCTGATCTTCTCGGGCCGATCGCGGCGACTCTGATCTTCTCGGGCCGATCCGATCCGCGGTGGGGGCCTCCTCCTCTTCTCGCCCGCTGCAACAACGCGGCTCCTCTTCTGCGCGTGGCTGCTTCATCTCCTTCCTGCCCGTGCGGCTCCGGCAACATTTTTCTTCCGGGGCCGCGTGGGCAGGAAGGAGGCGGAGCACCTGCACGTTTAGACGTGCCCTTTTTCTTCGGGCCGTGGTGACGTGAACTCACCACGGCCTTACCGATCTTCCTGATTCTTCACTGCTTAGCCGCCAGTGGGATGAGCTCCACCGGCGGCCGCATTGGCTCCCACTTGCCGGTGTGTCACGTGCACCGGGCTTGCGCGACACACCGGCACACCTCAGGCGACACACTAAAGTGTCGTGACACACACTTTGGAAAGCTCTGTTCTAAAGCATAGCCCTCTCTTATTACTGCTAGGACCCACTGGTCCATTGTTACCTTGGTCCATTCCTCAAAACAGAGCTCACATGTGTGACACACTGCTCATTATAATTCATGGCGGAAATAAAAAAAGGCCCAGTATTGTTTTTATTGTTAAGAATGACACAAGGGAAAGTTACATATACTGTCTGAACAGAAATTGCATAAACAGTAAACATCCCACACCAAACAGCACCAATTTCCAGTACTCAAACACTAAACACCTTTCTTAAGAAAAGGCAACACCGAAAATATTACACCAGGCCTTAAGACACCAATACACCTCCTATTAGGAAAACAGAATAAGCCAGGATACTATAGAGCCCTACACAGAAACTACACGCCAGCAGAAAACCTCACATGAATCACATGTGCTGACCCTCACCTAACAAAGAATAAAGAGACCTAAACGCATAACTAGAAGCATACAGACCAAAACTGAATAGGAAACTGCAACAAGCCAGGTCTCTGTATGCAGTGTAAAAGGAAAAAGAGAAACATCACCAGTCCTTATAAAACAAATCAAGAAATATAAAATCAATAGCAGCAAAACTATACTAATAAAAAGAATGGAGAAATTACTTACCTGATAATTTTATTTTCCTTAGTGTAGACAGATGGGAGACGGAGTCAGATTTCAAGCTGACGTCATACTGGGTACATATACCCCTGCACTGACCTCACTTCCTCAGTATCCTCCTTGAAAAGCCATAACTTGGTAATACTTATTAAACTTGATTAACTGATTCAAATGAATTAAAAAACTGGAGACCGCCAGTGCACTCAACTAAGTAAACGCCAACACCAGACTAACTGAGTCTTGAACTAAAGGTAGGCAACGGCTTACCCGTATTTGTTTGTTCTCATGGTTCACTTTCCCAGGTCCTCCTTCTATGGGGGCAGCCGTGGGCGGGATGCTGAGTCCATCAGTCTACACTAAGGAAAACAAAATTATCAGGTAAGTAATTTCTCCATTTCCTAGCGTATAGCCAGATGGACTCAGACCAGTGGGATATACAAAAGCTACTCCTGGACAGGGCGGGAGGCTGCCCGTGGCCCACTTAGTATTGCCTTTGCGAAGGCTGCGTCTTCTTGGGCCTGAACATCCAGGCAGTAGAACCTGGAGAAGGTGTGTAGGGAGGACCATGTCGCCGTCCGACAGATCTCGGTGGGTGATAGCAGTTTGGTCTCTGCCCAAACCAGAGTTAAAGCTCATTCTACTAGGGCTTGGGCCCTAGTAGAATGAGCTTTAACCTGCAGTAGTAAGGGCTTCCCTGAATCTATGTAGGCTGCCTTGATTACTTCCTTGATCCAGCGGGCTATGGTTGCCCGCGAGGCCGCTTCTCCTTGTTTCTTTCCGCTGTGAAGGACTAACAAGTGATCCATTTTGCGCATTGGTTCCAATCTTTCCAGGTATCACACCAGGATTCTACAGACATTTAGGTGGCGAAGAAGGCGTGAGTCTTCAGAGCCCTTATGTTCATCAGGAGATGGTAGGGAGATGGCTTGGTTTAGGTGAAAATCAGAAACAGAGGGAACAGTGCGCAGCTGTATGGTTCCAGGAGTGAACCTAAGGAAGGGGTCCCAGCATGACAGTGCCTGTAGTTAGAGATACGACGAGCTGAACATATTGCCACCAGGAATACCGTCTTCAATGTTAAGAGCGTAGTGACAGACCGCGTGTTGGTCTGAAAGAAGCCCCCGCGCTAGGAAGTCTAATACCAGATTGAGGTTTCATAGAGGCACTGGCCACTTTAGGGGTGGCTGAAGTTGCTTAACCACTTTTAGGAAACGGGTCAAATCCGGATGAGCTGCTAGACAGATACCATTCACTTCAG
This sequence comes from Rhinatrema bivittatum, assembly GCF_901001135.1. NCBI lineage: Eukaryota > Metazoa > Chordata > Amphibia > Gymnophiona > Rhinatrematidae > Rhinatrema > Rhinatrema bivittatum. Next base: position 272,484,506 of record NC_042620.1, read on the forward strand.
CTCAAAAGCAGGAGAGGGCGGCTACTTGGACCTTGAGTGAGTTGAGAGACAGCCCCTTCATCATACCGTCCTGTAGGAATTCTAGGATTCTGGGGAGTTTGGCTATCTACAGGAGAGTCCCGCAGTCTTCGCACCAGGCTTCGAATATTTTCCAGATCTGTATGTACGTCAGGGATGTGAAGAACTTGTGTGCTCGGAGCAGGGTGTCAATCACGGGTTTCGAGTAACTGGCCCTTACAGAGGACTTTCCTGAAGAAACGCAAACAGTAAGAGAGAATAGAGATGGATATTCGTGAAGAATTGGGCCCTGCTGGAGAAGGTCCCTGTGTGGAGGTAAGCAGAGGGCTCCCCGCAAGGAGTCTTTGCATGTCTGTGTACCATGGGCGTCTTGGTCAATCCGTAGCTACTAGTAGAACTAGTCCCCTGTGGTGTTCTATCTTGCGGATGACCTTGCCCAGTAGTGGCCATGGGGGGGGGGGGGGGGGGGGGGAGACATATACAGTAAGACTTCCTCTGGCCAGGTCTGGACGAAGGCGTCGATCCCTTGGGAGTGTGGCTCTCGTTCTCAGCTGAAGAACCTGGGAACTTGGGCACTGAGGTAGGTGGCCAGTACATCCATGGCTGGTAGGCCCCAGCGATTCACTATCAGTTGGAAGGCTGTGGTCAACAGCATCCATTCCCCAGGGTCCAGGCTCTCTCTGCTGAGAAAATCTGCTGATATATTGTCTTTTCCTGCGGAGGCCGAGATCCCTTGTAGGTTTATCTCTGCCTATGCCATGAGAGGATCTATCTCCAGGAACACCTGCTGGCTCCTGGTTCCTCCCTGGCGGATGATGCAGGTCGCCGTTGTGGTGTTGTCCAATATTACTCGAATCGCTTTGTCCCAGAGTCTGTGGCTGAATCGCAGGCAAGCTAATCTGACTGCTCGAGCTTCCAGGCGGTTTATGTTCCATTCCGCATCTTCCTCGTTCCACTGTCCCTGGGCCGTCAGTTCCTGACAGTGGGCTCTCCCCACCCTCGCAGGCTCGCATCAGTGGTAAGCAAGATCCAGTTCGGTGGGGATAGGTTTACTCCTCTGCTTAGGTGGTATTCCTGTAGCCACCACTGAAGCTGAGAACGTACCTCTGCTGGAAGTTGGAGGCGAATTGAGTAGTTCTGGGACAGTGGATTCCATCGTGAGAGCAAGGATCGCTGGAGCGGTCGCATGTGGGCCCTTGCCCATGGAACGACTTTCCAGGGTTGATACCATGAGGCCTAGGACTTGAAGATAGTCCCATACTCTGGGGTGCACATTGGTCATCAATCGTAACTGCTTCATCAGCTTCCTTCTCCTCAGGGGTGGAAGAAAGACTTTGTTTTGCTTGGTGACGAAACGGGCCCCCAGGTACTCTAGAAACTGGGAGGGCTGCAGACTGCTACTGCCCGTGTTCACGACCTAACCGAGCTCCCGCAGTAGGTTCTTGACTTTGATGGTCACCTGTTGGCTCTCTTCCGAAGACTTTGCCGTGATCATCCAGTCGTCCAGGTAAGGGTGAACCAAGATCCCTTTGTTCCTTAGTGTTGCCGCCACGACCACCATGATTTTGGAGAATGTTCTGGGGGCGGTTGCCAGGCTGAAGGGCAGTACTCGGAACTGGCAATGGTGACCCAGTATTGCAAAGCGATGAAAATGCTGATGTTCTTGATGGACTGGAATGTATGTGAATGTAGGCTTCAGAGAGGTCCAAGGAGGTCAGGAACTCCCCTGGTTGTACTGCCATTATTACAGAGCGAAGGGTCTCCCTGCGGAAGTGTAGTATCCGCAGATGACTGTTGACATTCTTGAGGTCCAAAATGGGCTGGAATGACCATTCCTTCTTGGGAACAATAAAATTGATGGAATAGCGCCCCGTATTTTGTTGGGGCATAGGAACCGGAGTTATTGCCTTCAGGCTGCGTAATCTTGTTAGAGTAGCTTCCATTGCCTGTCTTTTGGTATGGGAGTGGCAGGGTGACATAATAAATTTGTCCCGAGGAATGCTGCGGAATTCCAGAGAGTAACCTTCTCGAATGATGTTTTGCACTGATTTGTCCAACATGATCTCGACCCATCTTTGGTAAAAGAGGGAAAGTCAACCTTCTATTTCTTCTTCCCGTGGATGGATCAGCCCATTCTCATTGGGGGGCATGGCTGAAGCCTGCTCCTGGGCCTGTTCCTCTCTTGGTCTGTCGGTTTCCGATAGGACTGGGGCCTTCCGGAAGGACAGGGTGCCTGGAACTTTGAGTTCCCTGTAGGGTCTAAAGCGTTGAGAACCTCTGCCCCTGGCTCTTCTGGGCGCTGGGATCTTTTACCCCTGTCTTCCGGAAGCCGAGGCAATGGTGATTCGCTCCACTTGCCGGCTAACATTTCCAGTTCGCTTCCGAATAGGAGAGATCCTTTAAAGGGCATTCTCGTGAGATTCGCTTTAGAGGTCGCGTCAGCAGACCAATTTCGCAGCCTTAACTGTCTTCTGGCTGAGGTACACACTAGGTCTGAGCTTGCATCAGTCAGGGAGGCTGCTGCAGGTTCCATCATCTCGCCAGTATATGTTCCGGAGTTATTTTTCTCTCGAGAGGAGCGAACAGGAACGTGCCACCAGTGCGCAGCAGAAGGCAATCTGCAGTGTCATTGCTGTTACATCGAATGCCTGTTTAAGGATGGATTCCAATCTTCTGTCCCGAGTGTCCTTCAATGCAACCCCTCTCTCAATGGGAATGGTTGTTCGCTTTGATACAGCGCAGACCATGGCGTCCACTTTTGGAAAGCACAGGCGTTCCAAAGCTGCTGGTTCCAGGGGGTACAAGGCCCGACCTCCTTTTAAGTTGGCCTCCGGAGCATCCCACTTCAGGGCATCAGTTCCTGAATGGCTTCCATCATCAGGAAGTAGCATGAGGCTTTACAAAGGGACACCAAGATGGGGTTCTTCTTTGGTTCCGCCATGCGGTCCGTGCCTGGAATACCCAGAGTCTTTAGAGTCTGGGAAACAAGGGCTGGTAATTCAATGCCAGTTGAACTACGGCAAGAGGAATGCCTCAAATCGTTCAAGCGGAAGCTCAAGACCTGGCTCTTCGCCAAGGCATACACCTAATTTCTCCCTTCCTCTCCACTGCCCACCCTTCCTCTCCTCTGCCCCCCTCTTCTGGCCCTCTATCCCCTCACTTCGCCCTTCTCCTACCTTTTTCTCCCCCCCTCACCTCGTTCCCTTCCCTCTGCTCGCCACTCCCCCCTCTCCTCCTAGCACTCCTAAATTGCTTATCTCTTAGTGTCTTCCTTTTGTACATATGTATATATTTACAAACCTCGTTGATTATTTAATGCAAATTTCCCCTTGTTATTCACACCCTCATTTATTCATCTGTTAACTTGTTTTATTTGTTCAATGTAAAGCGCCATGCCTGGCGTTTGTTCGTGTTACACTGTAAACCGATGTGATATCCTGGATGAATGTCGGTATATAAAAATTTTAAATAAATAAATAAAATAAATAAATAAATCCTTGTGGAAGAAACGAAGCATGATTCGGTATGGTTCCAGGCCTGGAGGGATTTCTCCTTCTTCCAGAGAGCAGTCATCATCATCTGTCGGAGATACTCTTAGTTAGGCGAGACATTCTAGTAATGCCGGAAGGATTTTGTGCATCCGGCAGAGGTTGAGCCTGTGTTGCAGCCAGGGCTGATTGCGCCTGTACAAATTCTTGCAGTCTCTGGAAAAAATCCAACCAGGAGAAGGTCCCTGGGTCCATGTTAATCCCAGGGGGAGTTGGAGTAGGGGCCCCGGATGTGCCCTCCTGTGGAGAAGTCATCTCGGAGTTGCATAGGTCCGGGGAGCTATCGTATGTAGTGGTTCCAGACCCATCCTCAGACAGTGAAGGACCAGGCTTTGGTCTCCCCTGGGATTCTTCACAAAGCTGACACAGGCAAGAGGTCCTGTTCAAGCTGCACGGCGCTTATATGGCAGGCTGTACAAAGAGAGTGCCTTCTGGCTTTCTTGGATGCCTGTGCCATTGAATTTATGCTTGGGCGCACAAAATTAGTTTCACTGTATGCGAGAATTGTGCACGGCCATAGTTATGCACACGGCTCAGTTGTGTGCACTGCTGTGCGCGCAGCTATGTGCAGGACTCTATGAGATTCACATCGGCCGCCGGATTGTCCTGCGCGTATCACCAAGGGAAGATGGCACAGATGACCCCCGTGTGTAAGATGGCACCCCCCCCCCCCCTAAGGTTCTCCACATGTGTGGACCCTTGCACCGGATCGGGGCCTAGCCTAATGAAGGCTGCTAAACCCGATTGGTGCTCCCTTTTTAACTCGCCGGAGCAGAGTCGGTATGGCAATCCGAGCTCTGGAGACCGGAGACCTGAATTAAAAGTTTCCTTCTTACCTGGTCTCGGAGCTTACCACTCGTGCATCGGACAGCCTCCAGCTGCGGGGGGAGAGGGTTCTACCTTCACCGCCGCGCTCGGATGTTCACCCGCTGCCTTTCAGCCACTCTGGGGGCTAAGTCCACGTCAGGACCAAGCGACCTCTAAATTCTCAACGGGGGAGGGACCCTTAGGTATCACCGCAGGAGAGCGGAGCTCGATCTTAAGTTAAATTTATCTTCTTGTAACTTTCCTAACACTGTGCTAGTGTATGGGATAGTGTCCGCATCTGCTAGGAAATGGAGTGATACTGAGGAAGTGAGGTCAGTGCAGGGGTATATGTACCCAGGATGACGTCAGCTTGAAATCTGACTCAGTCTCCTATCTGCTAGCAGAGGAGCACATAACCCACTGGTCTGAGTCCATCTGGCTACACGCTAGGAAACAGATTATTTCAAAACAGCTGATGAATGGAATATCCAATAATTAAAAAACAAATCATATAAAAAATTTCCAGATACCAATAAAATATTTCAAAATAGCATACACAAAGGCCCAATAATGAAAAATAATAAGGATACAAAAAATATTTTGCTCTGCATACCTGGGAACGTTTGATATCCAGGTGCCCTGAGATTGTTTTTAATTAGCAGGAGGAGGGATGGTTTGCTTGCAACTTTCTCCTCTCTCTCTCACACTGGCTCTCAATCGCTCATATACACACACTTTTTCTCTCTCACTTATATAGGCTCTTAATTACACATTTGCTATCTGTCTTTTCACGCTTACACACACAGGCTTTCAATCGCACACATACATGCTGTCTTTTTCTATCACACACAGACTCATTCACATGCTTACACACATGCACTCTCTCTCTTTCTCTCATTTACACACAGGCTCTAAATCACATACTCACATGCTCCCTCACCTAAACCAGCTCAGTCACACAAAGACACACATGGTCTTTCACAGGCTCTTAATCATACATACACATGATCTCTCTCACACACACAAAGGATCTCAATCACACATTCATACTCTTTCACACAAACAGGTTTTCAATCACAAACTTACACATACAGGTTCTCAGTCATACACTTCCATTCATGCTATCTCTCACACACAGACTCTCTTTCACATATACAGGCTCTCAATCATTCACATACATGCTGTCCCACTCACACACACACAGAGCACCTCAAACACATATGCTTGCTCATTCATCAGGCTTCCCCACCCCCCCCCGAACTAGCGACAGCAGCAGCCTCTTCCACTTCCAATCCTAAAGGCAGCAGCAACCTCCTTCACTTTCAGCCCTCGCGGAGAAAGGAGTCCCATTGGCCGCGGGGGTTTACCGTGTTCGTTTTTCTCCGAGCCACGCTGCTCATTCCTCAGGCTGCGCCTCTCTTCTCTTCTTCGGGCCGACGTTGACCACACTAGCATGGTCTCTTCTTCCCGCGCACGAACCCACTGCTCACCACTTCCTCTTCCGGGCCGTGGGGGGGGGGGAAGAAGAGAGCATGCCGGTGCCGCTGACTCCAGCTGTCCTGCCGCGTTCCGCCCGGGCTATCAGCATTTTAAGCCCGGGTGGAGGACCTATTTTGCTCGTGTAGGGGGGAGCAGCTGGGTCAGCGAGGGATCGGGAAGTGTGGCGACACACCTGCATGTGCTTGGCAACACAATGGTGTGTCGCGACACACCGGTTGAGAACCACTGCCCTAGACTATGGGTATTTATGCTCATTACCTTTCAGGTATTCAGGGCTGACCTCAGGAAGGTGTAGGGCCCCAAGATGAATTAACCACAGCAGGGCCCTGGAAAGCTGAAATGATAGTGTTGGAGATAGGACTATCATGGTGGTATGCGGCCCAGGAAAGTCATTCCTATTCAAAACCGCCCCCCCCCTAAGAATGGCCCTACAAAGTATTCTTCCTGCCCTTTTTAGGACTGACCCTAGACAGGTTATTTTCATATGTAACACTGGTGCCCTTCTCTCATCCCCCTCACCCATACACATTTGTACCTCTTCCTCCTCCTCCATCATTCCCCTCTCCAGCACAACCATCACTTTCTTCCATCTCCCCGGTATGATCCTCTAACACAGGCAGAGAAGCAGCACTTATTACCTGCAACTACATCCTCAGCTGGCTTCCATCTGAAGCCTGTCCCTCAAAATTATGAGCCCTGTGTGGTTTAGACTTCAGATTGAAGTTGGCAGAGGAAGAGGCGGCAGATGCAAGTAAGAAGTGCTGCTTGCCAATTCCTCCTGCTGGAGCAGGGGTTAGGGAAAGGGCTGCTGCTCTGGCACAGTGCTTCCTCCTGCAGCAGCTCCAACACAAAACATTTCCCTACCCAGCATCTCTCCCCCCTGCCCAGCAGATCCATCCTCCTTTCTCTTCCCCCTTCCCCTTGGTAGCATCTATCCCCATCTTTCTTTCCATCTTACTCAGTAGTGTTTATCCCCTTTTTCTTTTTACCCCCTCCCTCCCCACCCCGATAGGCTATAGATCTATTCAATCTTATCAGCAGCTCCAGACCTCCAGCAAGCACTCCCTCCTCCTCAAGCAGCGCAATTCCTGCATGGCTACACAGGGTTCTCACGCTCTGCAGCTGGCCCTCACTTACACCAACACTTCTGCAACTGTGCCTGGGGAACAGGTGCATTGGGCTGTCACTGGCCATGGCAACAACAGTCAGGGGGGTCATGGAATCCTACAGGGATCTCTGCTGCTGGGAAGATTCCTCCAAAGTACAAATTGCCCTGGTTCGTGTTCCCCCCCCCCCCCCCCCCCCCCCAAGGCCAGCTTTCTACATATCTTCATACCTTCCCCCTCACTATTCTTATTCTTTAGCAGAAGCCTTGCGAGATATTTACTTTTGAGTTCTTAATCACTATGGGGTAAATATTCAGCCACTAAGCAGCTAGATACCTAAATCTGGCTAACAACCGGGATAATCAGCGGCACAGCCATGCCACTGAATATACCTGGATAAGTTACAGTTAGCCGGATCTGTGGTATCCAGCTAACTTTAGACCTGTCCTATGGCTAACTCAGCTCCTCCCTAGAATGCCTACCTCCAGTTATCCGTCTAAATGGCTTCTGAGTATATATCCCTAATTTTGTTTCAGGCCTATCCTGTAAAGTGCGGCCGCGTTTACCCTGCTCCTAAGCCGCTTTTAACTCACATTCCGGCCGCATTAGCCCTTCCTGCGATCCCGAATCCCCTTTAACCTACTCCTACCGCGTCCTAAATTCCCCGGGCAACCCCTTCCGCCCATGGCATGTATATTGCATGCAAACGAGCGAATTAGCTCGATATTGCATGCAAACGAGCCAATTAGCTATTCCCTAGCATCCCGTAACCCGCGCCCCGACTATCGCTAGTTTTCCCTGCCGTTTTGTCGCGTGTTTAACCTGCAAACTTACCGCCTACCCTGACCCAGGCGGTAGAGGCATGGGTAAGGGTAGATGGCAAGCTTTCCCCCAGCCCCCGCTCACCTGTCCCGGCCGCGATCATGGGTGCCGGTCTCCGTGGCAGCCCCAGTCCTCTCCCCTGCTCCCGAAGCCAAAAAAAAAAAAGCGAAAAAAACGTTGCAGCCCCCCTCCGATGTCCGGAGGGGGGCTGCAATGTTTTTTTCGCTTTTTTTTTGGCTTCGGGAGGAGGGGAGAAGACTGGGGCTGCCACGGAGACTGCTTTCCCCCGTGCAAGTAAGTTGCTTCGCCGCTTCAGTTCTTCCCTCCTCCCGGAGCTGCTTTTTCAGCCTTGCTCCGGGAGGAGGGAAGAAGAGACACTGACAGCGGTGAAGCGAAAAAAACCCAAAAGCAATTTTGGTTTTTTTTCAAAAAGCTAAAAGTAAGTTGCTTCACTGTCAGTGTCTCTTCTTCCCTCCTCCCGGAGCAAGGCTGCTTTTTCGCGCCCTGCTCCGGGAGGAGGGGAGAAGAGATGACAGCGGCGAAGCGAAAAAACCAAAAGGGGACCCGACTCGACTTACTTTTGTAGCTGTCCGGCATCGTTGCTCCCCTGCCTCGTCCGGCATCGTTGCTCCCCTGCCTCGTCCGGGAAGATGGCTGCCAGCACGGGGGAAAGCGGCCCCTGTGCATTCAATTGGCTGCCGTGATGCCAAACGTCGTGACGTCACGTCTTGAGCAGCCAATTGAATGCACAGGGGCCGCTTTCCCCCGTGCTGGCAGCCATCTTCCCGGACGAGGCAGGGGAGCAACGATGCCGGACGAGGCGGGGGAGCAGCGATGCCGGACAGCTACAAAAGTAAGTCGGGTCTGGTCCCCTTTTGGTTTTTTCGCTTCGCCGCTGTCATCTCTTCTCCCCTCCTCCCGGAGCAGGGCGCGAAAAAGCAGCCTTGCTCCGGGAGGAGGGAAGAAGAGACACTGACAGTGAAGCAACTTACTTTTAGCTTTTTGAAAAAAAAAAAACAAAATTGCTTTTGGGTTTTTTTCGCTTCGCCGCTGTCCGTGTCTATTCTCTCCTCCTCCCGGAGCAAGGCTGCTTTTCGCGCCCTGCTCCAAGAAGAAGGGAAGACACTGACAGCGGCGAAGCGAAAAAACCAAAAGCAAGAAGTAAGTCGCTTCGCCGCTTCCCTCCTCCCGGAGCAAGGCTGCTTTTCGCGCCCTGCTCCGGGAGGAGGGAAGAGTGAAGCGGCGAAGAGACTTACCTTTTTGCTTTTGGTTTTTTCGCTTCCTGGTATCTGTCATTTCAAATGACATTTGAAATGACAGAAAGCAGCGTGGTGTGAAGCCTTAGGCCCGCGCACCCAGGATACTGTATAGGCGCTCTATCCAGTAAAATGGGTTGCGCGGGCCTAAGGCTTCACGGACGCGGTTTACATTTAAATAAAATTAGTGTTCAGGATCGAGCGGTAGGTGAGCTGCACTGTGTGGGCGGTAACCGCGGGTGCCGTAGGCACTAACGCAGCTCTTCCTACCGCTCGGTACTGGATAGGCCTGTTTGTTGGGGTGATAGCTCAACAATCATTTCTATTCATTTATTCAATTTCTTACTTGCCTGATGTAACACTCAGGGTGAAATACAATATAAACACAACAAGCTCAGCAGCTACTTTAAATTCTTGTCAGTAAATGATCTAAGCTATTCAGCTAGGATCTTTGTTCCTCTTTCAGACAGATGCAGCCATCTCTAACACAAAATCTTGTATCATTCCACATATTGTGTCAGCCCCAAGGATATCCAATACTGTCTTCTTTACAGCACCTTTTCAGCCATGTATTAAAATTTCTAGTGCAATATTGCCTATCCACTCCCTAACTAAATAAAAATAGCTCTGAAAATTCTGCAGTTCTTGCCCCCTCCTCAAGACCATGCCCTCATTTCTTAAACTCCTTCTTTACTACCATGGCTTTTATTATATCATTAGTGCCTGCTAAAACATTTTAATTGTGAATCATCAATTGTCCCAAAATCAGTTCCTATGACAAAGTCTTCCAGCAGAAGGGCTCTGCTACTATTGTGATATAAGAACCTGCCATAATGGGGCAGACAGAGTGGCCATCGAGCCCAGTATACTGTTTCCAACAGCGGCCAATCCAAATCATAAATACCTAGCAAGATCCCAAACAGTACATAGATCCCATGTTGCTATCGCACAGTTATAAATAGTGGTCTATTTCTAAAGTCTACTTGGTTAATAATAGTTTTGTCTAGGAATTTGTCCAAACTTTTTTTAAACTCAGCAATGCTGACTGCCTTAACCACGTCCTCTGATAATGAACTCCAGAGCTTAATTGTGCATTGAGTGAAAAATAATTTTCTAGAATTTGTTTTGAATGTGCTACATATTAACTTCATGGACAGCCCCCTAGTCTTTGTATTTTTTTAAAGAATAAATAACTGATTTACATTTACCCATTCTATTCCACTCATGATAGAGGTCTATAAAATTATATCTTCTCTCACAAAGGGAAGGTCCCACAGACCTCTTTATAGCCTTTCCTGGTAGAGCAGCTGTTCCATCCCCTTTATCATTTTGGTTGCCCTTCTCTGCACCTTTTCCAATGCAACGACCAGAATTGTACACAGTACTCTAAGTGAGGCTTCACCATTGGAGAAATTACTTATCTGATAATTTCGTTTTCCTTAGTGTACGCAGATGGACTCAGGACTAATGGGTTTTATGCTCCCCTGCTAACAGATGGGGACTGAGTCAGGTTTCAAAGCTGACGTCACCTTAGATATACCCCTGAAGTGACCTCAGCCATACAGTATTCTCGTCAAAAGCCATTGTGGACATACTATTGAGAAACTTAATTAAATTTGATTACAACTTGATAAAAGATGATTAATAAACTGATGACCGTAACTGGACTCAACCAAACCAAGCGCTGAAACCCAGCAATATTATAGATTCCTGATCTAGGGTAGGGCAACAGAACCTGGAGAAGGTGGTGCAAGAAGATCACGTCGCTGTAAACAGATGTCGATGAGAGACAGTAGCTTAGCTTCCACCCAGGATACTGCCTGGGCACTAGTGGAATGAGCTTTAACAGGAAGGGGTAAAGGCTTCCCTGTCTCTACATAAGCTCCTGTGATTACTTCCTTCATCCAGCGAGCTATGGTAGCTCACGAAGCCGCTTCACCTTTTTCCTTCCACTGTGAAGAACAAACAAGCAGTCCATCTGCACACCGGTTCTGAACATTCCAGATACCGTATTAAAAGCCTACTGACGTTTAAGTGGCAAAGGAGGCGGTAGTCTTCCGTGTCCTTGTGTTTATCTAGGGACGGTAAGGAAATGGACTGGGTCAGGTGAAACTCTAAGACTACTTTTGGTAAGAAGGAAGGAACGGTGCAAAGCTGTAATGTCCTTGGAGTAAACCGGAGGAACAGCTCCCAACATGACATTGTCTGTAGAGATGCGACAAGCCGAGCCACCAAGAATACAGTCTTAAGAACATGCCATACTGGGTCAGACCAAGGGTCCATCAAGCCCAGCATCCTGTCTCCAACAGTGGCCAATCCAGGCCATAAGAACCTGGCAAGTTCCCAAAAACTAAGTCTATCCCATGTTACTGTTACTAGTAATAAGCAGTGACTATTTTCTAAGTCAACTTAATTAATAGAAGGTAATGGACTTCTCCAAAAACTTATCCAATCCTTTTTTAAACCCAGCTACACTAATTGCACTAACCACATCCCCTGGCAACAAATTGCAGAGTTTAATTGTGCGTTGAGTGAAAAAGAACTTTCTCCAATTAGTTTTAAAAGTGCCACATGCTAACTTCATGAGTACCCCCCCTAGTCCTTCTATTATCCGAAAGATTAAATAACCAATTCACATTTACCTGTTCTAGACCTCTCATGATTTTAAACACCTCTATCATATCCCCCCTCAGCCGTCTTTTCTCCAAGCTGAAAAGTCCTAACCTAGTTAGCCTTTCCTCATAGGGGAGCTGTTCCATCCCCTTTATCATTTTGGTCGCCCTTCTCTCTACTTTCTCCATCGCAACTATATCTTTTTTGAGATGTGGCGACCAGAATTGTACACAGTATTCAAGGTGCGGTCTCACCATGCAGCAATATGACATTTTCCGTTTTATTCACCATTCCCTTTCTAATAATTCCCAACATTCTGTTTGCTTTTTTGACTGCTGAAGCACACTGAACCGATGATTTCAATGTGTTATCCACTATGACACCTAGATCTCTTTCTTGGGTGGTAGCTCCTAATATGGAACCTAACATTGTGTAACTATAGCATGGGTTATTTTTTCCCTATATGCATCACCTTGCACTTATCCACATTAAATTTCATCTGCCATTTTGATGCCCAATTTTCCAGTCTCACAAGGTCTTCATGGAATTTATCACAATCCACTTGTGATTTAAGTACTCTGAATAATTTTGTATCTACAGATTTGATTACCCCACTCGTATTCTTTTCCAGATCATTTATAAATATATTGAAAAGCATGGTCCCAATACAGATACCTGAGGCACTCCACTGCCTACTTCCCTCCACTGAGAAAATTGTCCATTTAATCCTTCTGTCTGTTTCCTGTCTTTTAGCCAATTTGTAATCCTTGAAAGGACATAGTCACCTATCCCATGACTTTTTACTTTTCCTAGAAGCCTCTCATGAGGAACTTTGTCAAATGCCTTCTGAAAATCCAAATACACATCTACCAGTTCACCTTTATCTACATGTTTAACTCTTTCAAAAAAGTGAAGCAGATTTGTGAGGCAGGACTTGCCTTGGGTAAAGCCATGCTGAGTTTGTTCCATTAAACCATGTCTTTCTATATGCTCTGTGATTTTGATATTTAGAACACTTTCCACTATTTTGCCTGGTACTGAGGTCAGACTAACTGGTCTGTAGTTTCCTGATCGCCCCTGGAGCCCTTTTTAAATATTGGGGTTACATTAGCCACCCTCCAGTCTTCAGGTACAATGGATGATTTTAATAATAGGTTACAAATTTTTACTAATAGATCTGAAATTTCATTTTTTAGTTCCTTCAGAACCCTGACGTGTATACCATCCAGTCCAGGTGATTTACTACTCTTCAGTTTGTCAATCAGGCCTACGACATTTTCTAGTTTCACCGTGATTTGGTTCAGTCCATCTGAAACATTACCCATGAAAACTTTCTCCGGAACAGGTATCTTCCCAACATCCGCTTCAATAAACACCGAAGTAAAGAAATTGTTTAATACTTCCCCGATAGATGATACAGGGGCACTTAGAGAAGATAAGGCTAACAGTCCAACTGACTCCCTCACAGGCTTTCTGCTTCGGATATATTTTAAAACGTTTTTACTGTGAATTTTTGCCTCTATGGCCTTTTCAAGTTCTTTCTTAGCTTGTCTTATCAATGTCTTACATTTAACTTGCCAACGCTTATGCTTTATCCTATTTTCTTTTGTTGGATCCTTCTTCCAATTTTTGAATGAAGATCTTTTTTTTATTTTTATTTATATTTTATTGGCAACTAGAACAATAACATAGCCATATTCACTTCAAATACAAAACACTTAAGTGTACAATAAAGCTTTTACAACCAATGTCTTGCCATTCTTTTCCTGTTTTCCCCCCACCCCATCCCCCCTCCTCCCCCCTATAACAGTCTCCCTGTCTGATACGTGCTCCAAGGATGGGAGCCTTGGGATTGGCTGCCTCCATCGTGTCCCGAGGGAGCCCCACAATGTCACCATATCCGTATAAACTAGCCACTCCGGACCTCCTTCCCCATGAGGCCTTGCACTGCCCCAATGCTCTCTTGTGGCTCAAAGCGCATTATACCAATGTAAAAAGGGCTCCCAAATTAGGACATGCTTTGCCACTGTATCCTGTTGTGTGGCCCTTAGATATAGCCACGAGTGCATAAGCCATAGCCGCTGTATGACTGCCTCCGCAGTCGGCGGCCTGTCCTGCTTCCAATGGGCCGCCAGTTCCTGACGCGCCGCGCTTAGCACGTGATGCACCATCTGTCGCACCCTCCTCGGCCACGTCTCTGGAAAATCGGACAGCAAGAAGAATGCCGGTTCACGGGACACCGGCACATGTAGCATCTGTATGAGCTCCTGCCGGATCCATTGCCAAAACGATGTGATGTTGGGGCATCCCCACCAAATGTGTAAGTATGTCCCCTTTTGCGTACAGTTCCTCCAACACTGTTCAGCTTGTGCCGGGTACATTTTGTGCAACTTGGCCGGTGTCAGGTACCACCTCGCCAATACTTTGTAGTTAGTCTCCATAATGTTGGCCGAGATAGTCCCTCTTGATGCTTGAAGAAAACAAGTAGTCCAATGCGCCGCCGTCCAATTCAAATTTAAGTCCTTTTCCCAGGCCTGCTGAAAACGATGACGGGTCAGGTCTTTTTCAGATAGCCAAACGTATATATTTGAAATAGTCCCCTTTAATTCGTCCTTTGTACTACACAAGCTTTCAAACGCCGAACATTGCCTGCTTACATTCACTCTGATATATGGGTCCTGAAGACAATGTCGTATCTGAAGGTAAAGGTAATACTCCCCTCTGGGGAGGTCGTGTTTACATTGTAAGTCCTCAAAGGAGTTTATGCGAGAGTCCTGAAACAATTGTCCATATCGCAAAATCCTCCACCTATCCAGACCAACCCCCCCTTCCAAGACCGCATATCGTTGCTGATACAGCCCAATAGGTAATAGAGGAGTCACCACCTCTGGCCCCGTCAGCCTCCCCCGGCATTGACTCCAAATTTTTAACGTTGCTTGCGTAAAGGGATTTTCTACCTCTTTAGGGTGCCCTTTCAGTGGGAGCCCCCACACCCTCGTATGTAGGGGCATGCTCCCCCCCCTAAGCTTTGCTCAAATTGAGCCCATAGTTTTAGACATCGCCCTGCCGCACATTCCGGTATGACCCGGAGCTGTGCCGCTTGGTAATACTTGATAAAATTGGGAACCGCTAGTCCTCCTTCCTCTCTAGTACGATACAACACCTTCCTCGCTATTCGCGATGGCCGTCTCCGCCATATAAAATGGAACACCTTGGTTTGCAGAGACCGTAAAAATTTCGAGGGGACCTCTATTGGTAGTGATTGAAAAAGGTACAACCATCTGGGTAGTATATTCATTTTAATTACTGCCACTCTCCCCAACCAGGACAGCCTATAGGGAAACCATATGTCCAGATCCCTAGCCGTTTGCAGCATCAAGGGGACATAATTAAGATGAAACAACTGCCTCCACTTTGCAGACAGAGTGATCCCCAGATATTTTATTCCTTTCGTAGCCCATTTAAAGGGAAATTTAGCCTGTAACGCCGGAATCTGCTCCGCCGGCAGTGTTACATTCAAAATCTTGGTTTTGGTCATATTAACTTTGAATCCAGACATCCCACTAAATCTGTCCAGTTCTTGAACTAAAATCGATAGGGTACTCTGAGGGTGGGCCACTGTAAACAGGAGATCATCTGCGAACAGCGTGACTTTAGAACAAGCTCTCCCTATGTCCAATCCACGTATAGCCCCATTTTGGCGTATAATAGCAGCCAATGGTTCCATAAATAGAGCAAATAACAGAGGGGATAAGGGGCACCCCTGTCTAGAACCCCTCCCCAACTCAAACGCCTCTGAATAGTAGCCATTCACTTTGACACAGACCTTGGGGTGGGTATACATTGCTCTAAGCCATTGTTGAAAATTAGAACCTAAACCCACTTTACACAGAACCCCAAACAGAAACCCCCAGTGCACCCGGTCGAAGGCCTTTTCCGCATCCACTGCCATTAAGACCAAGGGTACCCCTTGTTTCTGTGCGGCCCACATCAAATTCACTACTTTTCGAACATTATCCCCCGCTTGTCGGCCCTGTATGAACCCAGATTGATCGGGCTGTATAAGGGAAGGCAAGACCATATTTAATCGTTGCGCCAGCACTTTAGCCAATATTTTTAAGTCAATATTTAGTAGGGATATCGGTCTATAAGAGCCACACAGCATTTTATCTTTGCCCGATTTGGGCAACACCATGATCCCCGCCAGTCTCATGGTTTCCGGGAGAGCCGAAGTCTCAAGTATATCATTATACACCTTTTGTAATTGTGGGACAAGGAGATCCTTATATTTTTTATAAAACAGCCCGGTAAATCCGTCCAACCCAGGAGCCTTGCGTATTTTTAATCTAGTAATGGCATCAGAAATCTCCCCCCTAGTAATTGGCATATCCAAAATTCAGACTTGATGCTCCTCTAAACTGGGTAGAGTAATCGTCCCCAAGTAATCATCTATTTGTTCTGCTGTCACAGCTAACTCTTCCGTATATAACTGCTGATAAAATTGGGCAAACCGATTCCTGATTCCCGTATTTTCCATGAGAATGCTACCATTATGGGCCTTAACCTTGAGGATGGTACTTTGTGCTATTTGTTGTTTCAGTTGCCCTGCTAGCCATTTACTCGGCTTATTACCCTCCAGAAAGTGGATCCCTCTTCTATTGTCCAGCTTATCCAAAATCTCCCCATCCAACAAGGCCCATAGTTCATTACGTTTCTGATCTAACTCTCGGAGGACCCGCCATCCCCCTACTCTCTTATGTTCCATTTCCAAACTCCCAATGACCTTTGTCAGCTCCTGCTTATAATGCCTCACTTCTCGCAGCTTCGCTGCTTCCCCGGCTATCAGGCGCCCCCGAATTACAGCTTTAAAGCAGTCCCAAACCGTCCGGGAAGGGACTTCCCCATTATTATTTTTCTCAAAATAGTCTTCAATGTCTAGTCGCAGAGACTCATAAGTTTTCACATCCGTAAGGAGCTTATCATTGAGCCTCCAATATTTCATCCCTCTTTCTTCCTGCGTCAATCGAAAGGTCCCGTATATTGGGGCATGATCGGACCAGACAATCTGGCCAATCTGCGACTCTTCACAATCCACCACCCACTTCTTACTACCCAGCCACAGATCTATGCGGGAGTAAACCCCGTGCACTCTAGAGAAAAAGGTATAGTCCCTGTCCTTGGGATGTCGTTGTCTCCAAATATCTATGAGCCCCCAGTGCTCCATCAGAGTTTTTAGCCTATCTCTGTGCCCTTTACCTCCACCCGGGCTCAGAGTGGTATTGAAGTCCCCACCAACTAGCACTGAGCCCTGGATAAAGTCACTAAGTGATTGCTCCAGCTGTATAAAAAACATCCCTTGGTTTTGATTAGGGGCATATACGTTAATGAGGGTCATCAAAACATTATCAATCTTTAACACTAGAGCTATATACCTGCCCTGTCGGTCCTTTCTAGTATCCAAAATCTCGACCCTCAATTCTTTACCCAGCATAATTCCCACCCCACATGTCTTCCTCGCCTCACAATTAGAAGCCAGAAAAACATGCGGATATGCCGCATCCCTCAATAACCGCTCGTCCCGCTTCAGCAGATGAGTTTCTTGTATAAAATATATCTGTGCCTTATGCGCTTTGGCATCCTTGAATAACAGTTGCCTCTTCCGTGGGTGATTCAGCCCTTTTACATTCAAAGACACTATAGTCAATTTAGCCATTCTAACCTCCCTCTATTAGTCCTGTACTTATAAATTGAAAAGTACTCCCATCCCCCTTGTTTCCTATGCACCAGAAGATTGTACCCCCCATCCCCCACCCCCCTTTCCCCTCCCTCCCCCCAACCCCTTCCACCATCCGTGAGGAACCCATCCTCACCCAAGCCATAGGAGGAATGATCCCATCCCGAGTAGCACCATAACATAATCTGAACATTCGCATGTATTAGACATTAAAACATCATAAAACACCCCCAATATAACCACTAACACAGTCAACCCTTATCACTTAACAGTGTAAACCGGAAACGCCGGACCGGTCTACTATATACCATGGGTACCGCAACCCACAACCAACCTGCGATTCCCATAACAACATATTCATAACTCCAGAACATGAATGCCCCCCATGCAGTGAATAGAAATATTCTAATGCAGCAAATTATCCTCCTCATCCCTCGCTGGAGCCCCCCCCTTCCCTGGCAAACTCTTGACGTCTTAGCCTCTTGCCTCCCTTTCCCATTCGTTGCCAGCGGGGGGTGGGAACTCCTCTCAATGGCGGCTGCCCAGCCGGCTGTGTTTTGACTGCAATGCCTTGTTGTCTCAGGAATTTTTCTGCGCCCTCACAGCAGTTTCCACTGATAGTAAACATAATACCAAACGGATACAGCCACCGATATCTCACATTCTCCGCTTTCAGGGTTTCAGTAATATTTTTCATCGCCCTTCTTTTTTGTAGCGTCACCGCAGACACATCATTGAAGATTTGTATCTCCGCTCCTTTCCACACTATTCGCCCCAGGCCACGTGCTTTATTCATGATCAGTTCTTTGGTGGGAAAATTATGCAGGCAGGCCACAATGTCCCTCGGTTTATTATTAATGGGCTTACCCAGCGCGCGATGGGCTCGATCAATAAGAATTGGTTGCTCATAAGGTTTTTCCGCTGCCGAGCTCAATATGGACCTGCAGATATTTTGCACAACCAGTCCATAATCGATTGTTTCTTCCCCTTCCGGTATACCTCGGATTCTAATGTTGCAGCGGTGCTGCCGGTTTTCCAAATCTTCTAATTTAGTTAGTAAGTCCTCCGTGGCCTGCTGCAAATTTTGTATGTCTTTATTGTGTTGCACAAGGGTAGTGGCCTGCTCATCCACACTCTGCTCCACCGCATGTATGCGTTCTCCGAGCTCTTCTACCTCCACCCGAAGCGCCCCCATATTTTCCTTTATTTCCAATTTCAGTGTCTGTATAATTTCCTGTTTCATATCCTGCAACCATGTCTGCAGTTCCTGCTTAGTGGGGCTGTTCTCAGGTTGCGCACCCAGATGGGGCCCACCGGTATCAGCTGGTTCGGCTGCCACATTATCCACTTCACCCCCCCGCGGGGCTCCTTTCTCCCCTTCCATGGATTCACTGTAGGCAAATGCTTACAAATCAATTATTTTCCTGCGAGCTGCCATTCGCTGTTCCTTTGCGGTCAGATCTGCCCCAGCCTCAAGGCCCCTTCACGCCACAGTCGCCGTCTCAGGATCTTACATTCAGGGTCGCTCTGCCTGCTGCACCTGCCCGGGGGGTTCTCAATCAAACCGGCTCGCACCCACTCCGGTTCAGCTCAGTCCCAGCTGTGAAAACTGTCCCAGATTTCAAATTATTGCTTCTCCACTGTTATCACTGCACTTCAGGGCCTCTGGGATCTTTGGATTATTTTTTCGCATCTTCCCCGGGCCCTGCCACGTGGTCTGACGCCATTTTGGCTGCCTGCTCGTCTCGCTGAGCTCGCTCCTCCACCGCCACTCTTTCCCTGCCGGCTGCTGATGTCAGCAAGAGAATATCTACCCTGCACGTCGGGAAACTCGAGGTACTTTTATGCTGCAGGGACTATGCCTGTTTGGGGGTGCTGGGGAAGTGAGTCGCCGCGATCCCGGACCCCACCACGCGGTCCGCCTCCATATTGAAAATTTATTTCTCCCGCGGGGCTCCCTCCTCCTCGCCCCGTACTCACGGCCATCTGTCTCTTTCTGCTTGCGATTTCTGCGGCTCAAAGCCCGGCATTTCCCCTTGCATATCCTGCTCTTTTTGGCCGGCGGTGTGCCGTTTTACCAAGTTTGCATGCTGGTTCCCGTTTCTGCTACTGTGAGCTAGGCAATCAAGCTGCCATCGCCCCGGGATGATGTCACTTCCTCCTGAATGAAGATCTTTTGACTAAAATAGCCTCTTTCACCTCACCTTTTAACCATGATGGTAATCGTTTTGCCTTCCTTCCACCTTTCTTAATGTACTGTGCTTCTAGGATGGTAATTTTTATTTTTTTTTTAACAATGTCCACGTCTCTTGCACATTTTTTACCTTTGTAGCTGCTCCTTTCAGTTTTTTTCTATTTTTCTCATTTTATCAAAGTTTCCCTTTTGAAAGTTTAGCACGAGAGCTGTGGATTTGCTTACTGTCCCCCTTACAGTCATTAATTTAAATTTGAACATATTATAATCACTATTGCCAAGCGGCCCCACCACAGTTACTTCTCTCACCAAATCCTGTGCTCGACTGAGAATTAGATCTATAATTGCTCCCTCTCTCGTCGGTTCCTGAACCAATTGCTCCATAAAACTGTCATTTATTCCATCCAGGAACTTTATCTCTCTAGCATGCCCCGCTGATACATTTACCTAGTCAATATTGGGGTAACTCAAATCTCCCATTATTACTGCACTACAAATTTGGTTAGCTTCCTTAATTTCTCTTAGCATTTCACTACCTGTCTCATCATCTTGGCCAGGTGGACAGTAGCATACAGCCATCTCTATACAAACACTTTCTGTTTATTCGCTGCCTTACTATTAAAAGCACAAACACACTAAATAATAAACCCCAATAGTTTACTTTGCTTCTATATTTAAAAAAAATCCCAAGCAAAAAAACTTACCGATTCTTTTCAGCCACCAGCAAGGTGATCCTCTCCTCTCAGTGCTCCCACTGGATTGTGGTTTCAGCATTAACAGGCATAGGGACAGGCTGCGCAGCGGCAGAAAGGAAGGCCCTGCTAAAAAGTCCAAACTAAATTGAGATTCCATAGGGGGACCGATAACCGAATGGGTGGTCGGAGGTGTTTAACCCCTTTTAGGAAACGGGCCAAGTCCGGATGTGCCGACAGGCAGGCACAGTTCACCTCGCTTCTGAAACAGGAGAGAGCTGCTACCTAGACTTCAAGGAGTTGACGGACAACCCTTTCTTCAGGCTGTCCTGTAAAAATTCCAGAACAGTGGGGATTTTGGTCATCCAAGAGCGACCTCCCTGGTGTTTGATGTAGGGTACTGTTGTTGCGTTGTCCGACATCATGCGGACCGCCTGACCCGAGTATGTGGCTGAACTGTAGATACTAATCTGACTGCCCAAGCTTCCAGGCGGTTTATGTTCCAGTGAGCCTCTTCTTTGGTCCAACGCCCCTGAGTTGTCAGTTCCTGACAGTGAGCTCCCCACCCTCGGAGGCTCGCATCAGTCGTGAGGACTAGCCAATTCAGAGTGGACAGACTTACACCCTTGCTTAGGTGAACTTCCTGTAGCCAGCTCTGGAGCCGAGAAAATACTTCCATTGGTAGGTGGAGGCGAATCAAGTTGTCTTGAGATAATGGGCTCCAACGTGATTGTAGGGAGAATTGGAGTGGGAGCATGTGAGTCCTCACCCTCGGCACTACCTCCAGGGTTGACACTCTTGAGGTCTAGGATGGGATGAAAGGAACCTTCTTTTTTTGGGTACGATGAAATAGATGGAATAACGCCCCATATTTTCCTGGGGTGCAAGTACTGGAATTATAGCCCTCAAATTGAGGAGGCTTATCAAAGTAGATTCCACTGCCAGTTTCTTGTGCTGGGAGTGGCATGGTGACGTCATGAATATGTCCCGAGGGATGCTGTGCAATTTCAGAGCGTATCCTTCCCATATGAAATCCAGTACCCATTTGTCAGACGTGAACCTGAAGGTAGCTCCACACCCTGGGGCGCCTTGTGTTCATCAGCAGATGTAGTTCGCACATCAGCTTCCTTATCCTCGAGGGAGGGAGGAATAGCTTGTCCAGCTTGGTGTTGAACCGGAATCTCAGATACTCTAAGGACTGGGAGAGCTTGAGACTGCTTTTGTCCATGTAGACGACCCAACCAAGCTCCTGAAGCAGGGACGTCACCCTGCTGGTCACCCTGAAGGATCACCTCCAACGACTTCACCCAGATCAGCCAGTCGTCCAAGAAAGGGCGTACTAGGATCCCTTCTTTCCTCAGTGCCGCCGCCACCACAACCACCATAATTTTGGAAAATGTTTTGGGGGCGGTGGCCAGGTCGAAGGGCAATGCCCAGAACTGATAATGGTGGCCCAGTACTGCAAATCATAGGAAATACTGGTGGTCTTGTTGGACTGGAATATGAAGGTAGGCTTTCGAGAGGTCCAGGGAGGTTAAGAACTCTCCGGGTTGTATGGCCATTATCACAGAGTGCCGAGTTTCCATGCGGAAATAAATTACCCTTAGATGAGGGTTGATGCTCTTGAGGTCTAGGATGGGGTGAAAGGAACCTTCTTTTCTTGGGTACAATGAAATACATGGAATAACGCCCCATATTTTCCTGGGGTGCAAGTACTGTAATTATAGCCCTCAAATTGAGGAGCTTTATCAAAGTAGATTCCACTGCCAGTTTCTTGTGCTGGGAGTGGCATGGTGATGTCATGAATATGTCTCGAGGGATGCTGTGCAATTACAGAGCGTATCCCTTCCCATATGAAACACAGTACCCATTTGTCCGACGTGATCTCGACCCACCGCTGATAGAAGAGGGATAGCCGACCCCTTATCTCCTCGTCCTGTGGATGGGTCGGCAAAACTTCATTGGGGAGTTCAGGCTGAACCTGAACCCAAACCAGCCCCTCTTTTTGGTTGGCGGCTCTGAAAGGACAGAGACCTTGCCGAGGGCCGAGATGTCTGAAATGAGTTTCTGACGGGTTGAAAGCACTGGGAGCCCCTGGCCAAGCCCCTCATAGGCAAGGGGTGCTGCGACCCCTTTCTCTTTTCTTCCGGTAGCCGTGGCACTGGAGATTTACTCCACTTACTGGGTAGCTCTTCCAATTCGCTTCTGAATAGGAGGAATCCCTTAAAGGGCATCTTTGTGGGGTTTGCCTTAGAAGTCACATCCGCTGATCAATTTTGCAGCCATAGTTGTCTTCTGGCCGCTATAACTGAGGCCACTTCCCTGGCCGAGGTACAAACTAGGTCAGGGTTCGTATCTACTAGAAAAGCCGCGGCAGGCTCCATCTCTCTGGCATGTACCCCTGAGCTATCTGCCTCTTGAGAGAGAAGCAGGCACAAGTGAGCCAACTGGGCACAACAGAAAGCAATCTGTAGTGTCATAGCTGTCGCATCAAAGGCTTGCTTAAGGATAGACTCCAACCGTCTATCATGCGCATCCTTCAAGGCCGCTCCTCCCTCCACTGGGATAGTTTTTTGCTTCGAGACAGCACAGATGAGGGCATCCACTTTGGGGAAACGCAGGTGTTCTCTGGCCATCAGATCTAGAGGGTACAGGGCCTCCAATGCCCGACCTCCTTTAAAGCTGACTTCCGGGACATCCCATACTAGGTCAATCAACTCCTGGATAGCTTCCAGCATCGGGAAATAGCAAGAGGCTTTCCGCAGAGACACCAGGATGGGATTCTTCTTTAGTTTCGTCCATGCCGGGAACTCCTAGAGTCTGGGAGACTAGAACCAGCAACTCATCTCTATGGAAAAACCGTAACATGGTGCGGTATGGCTCCAAGCCGGGAGGGATTTTCCCATCCTCCAATGAGTCTGCATCCCCTTCATCATCCATGGTGTCTGGGTCCCTGTCAGGGTTACCCTTGGTGAGACGAGACATGCCCCGAGGCATGCTGATATGGCTGGGAGGGTGAGGGCAGGGGCAGTAGTTGACTGCGCCTGTATGAAGACTTGAAGGCCTGGAAAGAATTCTACCCAAGAAAATGCCGGGTCCATACTTAGCCCAGGAGAAATTGGGCCAAGTGAAATGCCCTGTCCCGAGTGGGCTAAGTGAAATGCCCTGTCCCGAGGTGGATGCAGCCCTGGGATTACCCAGATCTGGGATGGATGAGATCATGGCTGACCCATCTTCCAAATGGGATGAACCGGGCTTGGAGAAGTTCTGGGAGTCCAGTCCTCCCTGGGCCTCCTCAGAGTGCTGACACAGGAAGGATTCCAGGTCAGACTGTGTAGCCCTAATATGGCAGGCAACACAAAGAGTGTCGCTTGTGCTTCTTTGCTGCTGGAGCCATAGTTAACTTGTGCGTTCAACCGGCTAGGATTCGCAAGTGCACAGATCCACCCCAATGCGCATAAGTATAAGCGCCCTTAAGCGCGAACATATGCATTCAGTTGTGCTCAGTGGGACCGACCCACACCGCGTGTACTGACGGTCTACGGGGGGAAATGGTGCCACACCAAACTGCACATAAGATGGTGCCGTTGCAGCCTGCCACGTGGAGAGCCCACCAAGCCTGAAGGGAGGCCTAGCCCATTGGGGGGAGGGCACTCAACCCGCTCAGAAACTCCCTTTCCTTGCCCCTACGGGATCAGGAACGTCGTCGGTACAGCGCACCAAGCAAAGAGCCTGGAGGAAAGACTTACAGAAGCCCTTCCACGTCTCTGAATCAGAGGAGTCCTCCTTTTACTTACCCTTGCTCAGCACTTACTGGATGAGTACAGAGTCGGTCTCTGACTAGGAGGGGGGGGGGGGGGAGGCTTTGGCCTTCACCACCATGCTTAGCTACCTGCACCCGCTGCTTTCAGCTGCTTCAGCAGCAAAGTCCACGCCGGAAACCGGCTACCAGACCAAGGCACGCCTCTGAGGGATCTTGGAAATCACCTCACGAATTCTCAACTGGGGAAGGGACCTTTAGGTTTCACCGCAGGAAAGCGGGGCTCAGTCTTTCTCCAATTTAAAAGGTACATTTTTTTCTTCTTCTAACAAGAACTGCAATCCCGCTAAACACCAATGCTGGTGTAGGGACAGCACGCCCACATCTGCTAGGAGACTGAGATATACTGAATGGCTGAAGTCACTGCAGGGCTATATCTAAGGTCATATCAACTTTTGAAACCTGACTCAGTCTCTATCTACTAGCAGGGGAGCATATAACCCATTAGTCCTGAGTCCATATGGCTACAAGCTAGGAAAGGAGTGATACAGGGGCATTATGATATTCACAGTTTTATTCTCCGTTCCTTTCCTAATAATTCCTAATCTTGATCCTCTCTCACTATGTTTGGGTTCACTTTTATTGTACCTCCCCCCAGCATAGATTAATATAAAAAAAAGAAACAGACTACCTCTTCCCACCCCGCACCCCAGGCACAAGGTGATGTGAGATAAGCTGTTTGTCCTCCCCCTTCCCAGCACAGGGGAATATGAGAAAATAAGCTGTCCACTGAGGAGAAAGAAAAAACTATGCACT
The DNA here is from genome assembly GCF_901001135.1 of Rhinatrema bivittatum. Taxonomy (NCBI): domain Eukaryota; kingdom Metazoa; phylum Chordata; class Amphibia; order Gymnophiona; family Rhinatrematidae; genus Rhinatrema; species Rhinatrema bivittatum. The sequence goes on from NC_042620.1 coordinate 272,509,372, forward strand.
CTCCCTCCACCCAACATAGGCTTGAGCAAAAGCAATGAGAGTTGGCTCTTTTACAAGAATAAAATGTAGGGAGGGATAATAAAGGAGATCATATTTCATAATATCTACAGTTTTCTCTACCTTTTATAATCTGTTTAATAATACGAAAACTGGTAAGATAAAAACATGCTCTTCTCAACTGTCTGGAAGCCTCAGTCCCTTTCAGGGTAATATCAACAGTACTGCCAGCCCATCTTCCCTCTTTACCGGAGTTCAAGCTGTTTTCGTTTTTGCACTTCCTGGTTATGCAGTTCCTCCATTCTCCTCAGCTCCTCTTGGCGTCTCATTAAATCTGAAAAGATATTTTTCTATTACTGGAAGAGTCACCAAGCCGACAAATGTTACATGTGCACCAGTATTTATCATCTCTTGACAGAGAAGTCTCAACACATTGCTAAGCCCATAGCTGAAATTCATACCCTGCAAAAGGGTTGGAATAATACCAGGTTGCCTACCAGGTTGGCCTGGTATTTGACATTGGCCAAGCCTGACAGAAGCTGCCATTAGCCTTGGCTCAGCAGGATAAAGGCTGCAGTTAACATTGCCAGCCTGGAGAAGGAAGAATGAGAGCAAAAGTAAAATGTGAAAAACAAAAATGAGCAAAATAAATAACAAAAAATTGAAAAGCAAATTAAACAAAAAAATTAGTCAAAAACAGAGTAAACGAAGCAAAAAAAAAAAAAAAAAAGGAATTAATATCAGGGGGACAAAATGTATTAGTTATTTATCCTTTCCTTTTGAAAAGGCACAATGCAGGATACAGTCACTGTTCCCTCCAAGCTGTGCACGTGTGCGCACACACGTCGTGAACCCTGCACGTGTGAAAATATAGTGCGTACAAGAAATCACAATATTATTTGCATTAGACTGGCTCGTGGTGAACTCTTGCTTATAAAAAGTTGAAAAAAAGAACATTTTTGTGCACACAGCCTTTCAGAAGTTAGAAGGAACATTGGTTATATTAAACAAACATTTCATATTATTTAAAAAAAACGCAGATCAAAGACAATCCGTACAACACAAATCCTTACAACACCAAGGTTATAAAGATTATTAAAACACAGCAGCAGCAGCAGCAAGAATATCAGAAATTCTATGCTGGGTCAGATCAATGTCCATCAAGCACAGCATCTTGTTTCCAGGTCCTAAGAACCTGGTAAATGCCAAAGTAGATTTGGTTTTTATTACTCATTCCCAGGGATAGCAATAGCTTTCTCTGTCTACCTGGCTAATAGTGTTTTATGGACGTTTCCTGCTGTAAATCCTGCTATGCTTATCGCCTTCACCATATCCTCTAGCAACAGATTCTACAGCTTGATTATGCATTGAGTGAAAAAATACTTTTGATGATTGGTTTTAAATCTATTTGTTGTAGTTTCTTGGAATGTCCACTTGTTTTATTATTTAAAAGGCTATGAGAATTCTGCACTTTAACCAAGGTCAAAAAGGCAAGTTTTCAAAGACTTGTCTGAAAAACATCAAATCAGATGACAAATGTTCATGGAAGTTTTTTCTCCACAGGCCTAGGAATGGCATATCAAAAGCAGCAGTTTCAGGCTATTCCTTTTCTAATGTGTTTCAAAGAAGGGATTGCAAAGTAATTTTCCCCTGGGAATGTAATGAACAAGATGCTAAGTATAGCAACAACCTGGATCCATACAAACTAAAGTTTAAATGTCATGGTCAAAGCACTGAAAATAGTCAGTGTAGAGCAATCGAAGACAGGAAACAGAGAGTAGGATTAAATGGACAGTTTTCTCAGTGGAAGGGAGTGGGCAGTGGAGTGCCTCAGGGATCTGTATTGGGACCCTTACTTTTCAATATATTTATAAATGATCTGGAAAGAAATACAAGTGAGGTAATCAAATTTGCAGATGATACAAAATTGTTCAGAGTAGTTAAATCACAAGCAGATTGTGATAAATTGCAGGAAGACCTTGTGAGATTGGAAAATTGGGCATCAAAATGGCAGATGAAATTTAATGTGGATAAGTGCAAGGTGATGCATATAGGGAAAAATAACCCATGCTATAGTTACACAATGTTAGGTTCCATATTAGGTGCTACAACCCAAGAAAGAGATCTAGGCGTCATAGTGGTTAACACATTGAAATAGTCGGCTCAGTGTGCTGCGGCAGTCAAAAAAGCAAACAGAATGTTGGGAATTATTAGAAAGGGAATGGTGAATAAAACGGAAAATGTCATAATGCCTCTGTATCGCTCCATGGTGAGACCACACCTTGAATACTGTGTACAATTCTGGTTGCCGAATCTCAAAAAAGATAACTGCGATGGAGAAGGTACAGAGAAGGGAGACCAAAATGATAAAGGGATTGGAACAACTCCCCTATGAGGAAAGACTAAAGAGGTTAGGAACTTTTCAGCTTGGAGAAAAGACGGCTGAGGGGGGATATGATAGAGGTGTTTAAAATCATGAGAGGTCTAGAATGGGTAGATGTGAATCGGTTATTTACTCTTTTGGATAATAGAAAGACTAGGGGGCACTCCATGAAGTTAACATGTGGCCCATTTAAAACTAATCGGAAAAAGTTCTTTTTCTCTCAACGCACAAATTAACTCTGGAATTTGTTGCCAGAGGATATGGTTAGTGCAGTTAGTATAGCTGTGTTTAAAAAAGGATTGGATAAGTCCATTACCTGCTATTAATTGAGTTGACTTAGAAAATAGCCACTGCTATTACTAGCAATGGTTACATGGAATAGACTTAGTTTTTGGGTACTTGCCAGGTTCTTATGGCCTGGATTGGCCACTGTTGGAAACAGGATGCTGGGCTTGATGGACCCTTGGTCTGACCCAGTATGGCATCTTCTTATGTTCTTAAAGTTGGAGTTACATGCTCTTTAAATTTAATTTCCACTTAGAGCCTGGCATATGTTTAGTGTAGTGTCCCCCTGGGTTATTAGCTCACAACAGTTGGAAAGAAAAAGGGGTATGAATGGGCAGGGTATGGCCCAAGAGAATCGCATGCAAGTACTTGCGTGTAGTCCACTGTCGCATAACTTTACTTCTGCTATGGAAGAGGTGTAAGTTTAAAAAAAAGTCAAGCATCCCTGAGCATGAGTCTGAGGTGACGGGAGAGTGCAGGCTAAAGAACTAGGGGGGTTTCAAGGACCTAGTTCGAGAACCGGCGAACTGGTCATGGTGTGGACATGCGCCTGTTATAAAATCCCCCCACTTGTGCGGCTCATACCTGGATGTGCGCAGCTGTGCGCACCAGTTACAAAATAGGGCGTACACGTGTGCCTAGGCTATTTTATAACATATACGCACACAGAACCCTTCGATCATCCAGTCAAAATCTCCTTGACATTCTCTCTTCACATCCAGCACATCTATCTGCGACATGTAAAAAAGCTTTTTCCATAGCCGGTCCAGTTTTATGGCATTCTCTTCCCTCCCAACTTTGCAGCCTGAATGATCCCAAAGAGTTTTTTTTAAAAGCACTAACATTTCTTTTTACAGCAGCATTTCCAGCAATGCCTTGTTAGCTCCTAACATCTCATTTACTATTCTGCCTGTTGGAGTCATTTCTATAACGTTAAGCAGCAATTGTTTGTTTAATTTGAAAACCATGTTTTATCAGGTATGTTTTTATGGTCCCTGCCCTGAAGATCAGAGGGTGCAATTAAAAACCGTAAATGTCTTACACTCGTCTGTGAGTACCTGGACATGTAGATTTAAGGATTAACAAAGAGTTGTGAGAACTTTTCATTGGACTATCTCAACACCCGTAATGAGCTTTTGATGGTATCCTCCCTTCATCAGGTCAGTAAAGAAACAGTGCAGTTACACCGGATTTAAACAGTACAGTCTCATCTAGATCTTGGGTTGCCTGTATATGCCATTACAACTCAGTAAAGGGGAAAAGCCGACAGGAGATGCTAAGGTGAAACACAACAGCATACAATAGCACATGAGCAAAACTAGACTGTGTAAAAAAAAAATGGGCAGGATCACATGCAGTTGCCTTAGGTAGTAGAAGAATGATGCCAATTACAGGAGAAATTTGTGCTTCCATGGTCAGGGCATCATTGATCTCTATACCGAATTTATGCACCAGAGAAAGCATCAATTTTTCTGGCTTCAGCAAACCAAATTTTTAGCAATTGTTTCCAACCCTGCCCAAGAATATCTGACTTCCATTGCACAACTGCTTGAACCATTCCAGTCTTCACCTGGAGCTCAGTCAGCTGACCTGAATGCACAAGAAGCCTATAGCTATAAATTGACACGTGCAATACCCACATGTACCTAATAAAGATCAAAATAAAAGATGGAAAAAACTCAGACTGCTGGGCACCTTTCACACGAAGCTAGAACAAAACTGATAAATCTATCTCAATATAAACATGTCCAAAAAGCCACAAGGAGCCTCAGCTTCAAATACTTCTACACTGCAAAAAGCAGAAAACATAACTGCAGCACAATTACGAAAAACAGGGGAACCACCATCATTCTAAACAGCCAGCTTGCGATCTACTCAGGATACCTAACAGGGAAGACAATCAGAGCACCATCCACGGTCACACCTCACTCTTTTCTTGCCCAAATGTTAAGACTGAGCCTTGATGAAGCATGTTACAGTATAGCTCAGGCACTCACCTTGCCTCATGAGCATGACCTGGTGCTCATGTCGAGCAGCCTCCATCTCGACCTCCATCTTCTCCCGTGCTTCCTGAATGTTCCTATCCACCTGCTGCTGCTGCTGCTTCTCCATATCAATCAGTGCCTTCCAGCGCATGGCATACTCATATTCAAAAGATCCAGGCTGGGCAAATCGAGGGGGCTGCTCACGTTCCCTGAAAGAAACCAAACAGCTGGTAACAGTACTGCAAGCATCTCACAGACACTGAGTAGCAGTGAGAAATCAGCTTTGCGTACAGCGCAGGCAGCATAGGGGTATGTTCGGTTATTTTCATGTAGATCAATTACCTAGATTTCAAACCTGCCAATAGAAGAGGCATCAATTAAAACATTTGATTTATTAATCCAGATCAGGGGAACATTACCCTACAGCATCAGACTACCCTCCAAACCTTTCTGAGCCCCTCCTGGCTCCTTTCCCTCACTCAGTTCACACTTGTAGGCTCCCTTTCCTCCATTTCAGGTCTGCACATGACTTATTTCTTCATGTGGAACGAGATGCTCAATAAAATAAAGAATAGCTAGTTAATATCTATGCCTGTTTACAATTAATCTGCTTTGTACTCCACTTAAAACTTATTTAGGATCAACAGATTACAAATTGGCTAAATACATAAAATTTGAAAAATATCCTCAATGGTAATGTCTCTAAATGAATAATTCTGCGCATATCTCGACAGGAATGAACTCACTCATAAGCCAGGATATGCCGAGTCTGATTTCAGTTGCTCAAATTAATTGCTAAAGTCATTCTTAATACTTGCATTGTATTAATACTTGCATGTGTTGCATGAGTTCATAGGGTGTTACTTGCACAAGCAACATGTCTAGAGGTAAATGGAAGTGGGTTTTTTTGTTTGTTTTTTTTAAATCAGGCCACTGGCATCCAATACAACAATTTCTGTACCTTTCTGCCACATTTTCTTGGTCACTGATTGCATCATTTGGAATGATTTAAATGACACTCCGAGAGTACTTTGGGCAAGAAGGATGGAACGGTCGAAGCTGTAATGCTCTTGGAGTCATCAGGAGGAACAGTTCCCGACCCAACAATGCCTGTATTTCAGAGATGCGCTGTGCCGAGCATAAAGCCACCAGGAACACCGTTTTCAGAGTTAATAAATGCAAGGATAGACTGCGCAATCGCAGAAAGGAGTGCCCTGCCAAAAACTTCAATACTAGATTAAGATTCCACGAGGGAACCTGACACTGTAGGGGTGGCCGGAGGTGCTTCACCCTTTTCAGAAAACGGGCCATTTCCGAATGAGCCGACAGGTGGGTTCCGTTCACCTCGCCCCTGAAACAGGAGAGAGCCTCTACCTGGACCTTCAAGGAGTTAAGGGTCAAACCTTTATTCAAGCCGACCTGCAAAAATTCCAGAATTAGTGGGATTTTGACCGTCCAAGGGGAAACACCGCGTTCATCACACCAGGCCTCAAATACTCTCCAGACCTGCACATACACTAGAGACGTAGAGAACTTCCGTGTGCGGAGTAAGGTGGCAATTACTGCCGCCAAATATCCTCGCTTCATCAGGCGAGCCCTCTCAAGGGCCAGACCGTAAGACAGAATTGAGTCAGATCCTCTTGAAGGACCAGTCCTCTGCTGTAGCAGGTCCCTGATGCAGTGGGAGGCACAGGGGGTCTCCATCAAGAGTCTCCGCATACCACGGATGCCTGGGCCAATCTGGAGCTACTAGTGGGACTAATCCCATGTGGAGCTCGATTCTGGGAATAACCCTGCCCAGCAGGAGCCACAGAGGGAAGGCGTATATCAACTCTTCCTCCAGCCAGGTCTGAATGAAAGCTTCGATCCCCACGGACCACTGATCTCTTCTGTGATTGAAGAATCGGGGATCCTTCGCATTGTGAGATGCGGCCAGCAGGCTGATGGGAGAGCCCAGTGATCCACTATCAGCTGAAAGGCTTTGGCTGATAACGCCCACTCTCCTGGATCCAGACTCTCCCTACTTAGAAAGTCTGCTCTGACATTGCCTTTTCCTGCAATGTGCGAGTATGTGATCATCTGTAGAATTATTTCCACCCATTCCATGAGGAGTTCTATCTGACCGCTCGCGCTTCTAGGCGGTTTATGTTCCAGAACGCTTCTTCCTTGGTCCATCACCCCGGGTTGTCAATTCCTGACAATGAGCTCCCCACCCTTGGAGGCTGGCATCCGTCTTGAGAACGATCCAGTTCGGTGGGGTCAGACTTACACCCTTGCTTAGGTGAACTAAGCCACGACTGGAGCCAAGAACATACTTCCAACGGTAGGTGGAGGCGAATCAAGTAGTCTTGAGACTGGGTTCCAACGGGACAGCAGGGAGCATTGGAGTGGCCGCATGTGCCCTTGCCCACGGTACTACTACTTCCAGGGCTGATGCCACGAGGCCAAGGACCTGGAAATAGCTCCACAACCCGGGGAGCACTGTGCTCGTCAACCGACGCACTTGGTACATCAGTTTCCTTATCCTCGAGGGAGGGAGGAAAACCTTGTCCTGCTTGGTGTCGAACCAGACTCCCAGGTACTCTAAAAGCTGGGAGCGCTTGAGGCTGCTCTTTTCCATGTTCATGACCCAACCGAGTTCCTGTAGGAAGGACCTGACCCTGCTGGTTACCTGAAGGCTCTCTTCCAACAACTTCATCCGGATCAGCCAGTCATCTAAGTAAAGGTGCACCATGATCCCTTCTTTCCTCAGTGCCGCCGCCATGACTACCATAATTTTGGAGAATGTTCTGGGGGCAGTTGCCATGCCAAAGGGCAATGCCCAAAACTGGTAATGGCGGCCCAGTACTGCAAAGCATAGGAAGCGCTGCCCCCAAGCAGTCCAGGCAGGTTAAGAACTCTCCCGGTTGTACGGTCATTATGACAGAGCGAAGAGTTTCCATATTGAAGTGAATTATCGGCAGATGACGATTGACGCTCTTGAGATCCAAGATGGGTCGGAATGAACCCTCCTTCTTGGGTACGATGAAAAAGATGGAATAACGCCCGTATTTACCTGGGGTGTAGGTACCGGGGTTATAGCCCTCAGACTGAGAAGCCTTATCAACGTGGATTCCACTGCCAGTTTTTTGTGCTGGGAATGGAAAGGTGACATCATTAACATGTCCCGAGGGATGCTGCGAAATTCCAGAGTGTATCCTCCTCGTATGATGTCCAGTACCTATTTGTCCGATGGTATCTCGACCCACCACTGATAGAAGAGGGATAGTTGGCCCCCTATTCTCCTCGTCCAATGGAGGGGGTCGGCCAAACTTCCTTGGGATCTTCGGGTCCAACCTGAGCCCGAACCCGTTCCTCTTTATGGTTGCCGGCTCCAAAAGGACTGAGACCTTCCAGAGGGCTGAGATGTCTGAAATGATGCATTTCTGTAGGGCTGGAAGCCCCTGGCCAGACCCCTCATGGGCAAGGGGCACTGCGATCTCTTTTTCTTTCCTCTGGTCGCCGAGGCACTGGGGATTCGCCCCACTTACTGGCTAGCTTTTCCAATTCCCTTCCGAATAGGAGGGATCCCTTAAAGGCATGTTTGTGAGGATTGCCTTACAGGTCGCGTCCGCTGACCAATTTCGCAACCATAGCTGTCTTCTGACTGCCACCACTGAGGCTACTCCTCTGGCCAAGATATGCACTAGGTCCAAGCTTGCATCTTCTAGGAAGGCCGTGGCGGGCTCGATTGCCTCTCTGGTATGCACCCCTAAGCTATCTGCCTCTCTGAAGAGAAGCAGACACAAACTAGCCTCCAGGGAATAACAGGAAGCGATCTGCAGTGTCATTGCTGTCGCATCAAAGGCTTGCTTAAGGATGGATTCCAACCACTTATCGTGAGCATTCTTCAAGGCTGCTCTCTACTGGAATAGTTATTCGCTTCAAGACGGCGCAGACCAGGGCATCCACTTTCGGGAAATGCAGGCGTTCCTTGACCGCTTGTGCTTCTTTGCTGCCTGGGCCAAAGTACTCTGTAATTTGTGCATTCAGTCGGTTAGCACAAGTCCGCCTTGGCACACGTAAGTCTAAGCGGCCGGTTGTGTGCTAATATGCGTGTGCTTATGCGCACACTTAGGTACGCTTTAGGTAAACAAAGAGCTGGCCTGCACCGACAGACAATGAGGGAAAATGGCGCCGCACCAAACCACATGCAAGTGGAGTGCCCTCCTTGCCCTAACGGGATCGGGAACAACGTTGGTTCATTGCACCAAACAAGGAGACCAGAGGAAAGACTTACCGAAGCCTTTCCACATCTCTGAATAGGAGAAGTTATTCTCTACTTACCTAGGCTCAGTGCTTACCGGCTGAGTACAGCCGGGGAGGGCTTAGTCCATCACCGCTGCGTTCAGCTTCCTGCTCCCGCTGCCTTTCAGCTGCTTCAGCAGCTGAGTCCACGTCAGAAACCGGCTACCGGACCAAGGCACACCTCTGAGGGATCTCGGAAATCACCTCAGGAATTCTCAGCTGGGGGAGAGACTCTTAGGTGTCACTGCAGGAGAGCAGAGCTCAATCTTTCTCCCAATTTAGAGGTAAGTTTAAATTTCTTCTTCAAACTAGTGCTACAATCCCGCTAAACACCGCTGCTGGTGTGGGGATAGCATGTCCACATCTGCTAGGAGATGGAGATACACTGGATGGCTGAGGTCAATGCAGGGGTATATCTAGGGTGACGTCAACTTTGAAACCTGACTCCATCTCCATCTGCTAGCAGGGGAGCACATAACCCACTGGTCCTAAGTCCATCTGGCTACACACTAGGAAATCATGGAAAATATTCTGGGGGCAATGGCTAGGCCAAAAGGCAAAGCCCGGAATTGATAATGGCGACCTAGTACCGCAAAGTGTAGGATACGCTGGTGTTGACAGATTAGAATATGTAGGTAGGCCTCAGATAGATCTAAGCAGGTTAAGAACTCTCCTGATTATATGGCCATTATCATGGAGCATAGGGTTCCCATGCGGAAATGAATCACTCGTAGATGTCTGTTGTTGCTCTTGAGGTCCAGGATGGGGCGAAAGGAACCTTCCTTCTTGAGTACGATGAAATAGATGGAATACTGCCCCATATTTTCCTAGATACACTACACTGAGGGTACTATTAAACTACTAGTTCTCTTTCCCTAAGTAGTTACATAAACAATAAGAGAACCCAAAAGTATATCAACATTCAATTTCCACAATATATAATTTATTCATGAAATATATATATAAAAGATCCTATCTAGACAGTAATTGCTCTCTAGCACAATCATTCTTCCATACCTCAATCATACAACACATATAAAAATATTATATCATAATGTAAAACCCCATCACCAAAATATAATTTCAATTCAGATAACAATATAAAGTGTCTTTTACAATATCATATATTCTGAATTTAAATATACATCACATAATATTGCAGCTCATTTCTTTAGGTGTATAAAACTTTATCTACTCATGTTCCAGCATTAAACACCATTTTTTCAATTCTCACAACTAAAACGGTGACATCGTCCTCTGGACCTGCCCGACAAGGACTCCTTGTTTCGCCCGACTCATCTGGGCTTCATCAGGGAAATTCTCGCCACTGTTGTCTCTAATTCATTCTCTGCACATCATGTAATTTTTTCACCGCTTGAAATATACAATCTCCGTTATCACGTCCAAGTAATCTTTAATCCATTTAATTTTCAAAATATTGGCGAAAGTCGTTTCACATTTAATACATCACTTCGCTAATTCCGGAAGCGAACCATTTCCTCCGGAACATATTTTCCTAGGGCACAGGTACTGGGATTATAGCCCTCATCCTGAGGAGCATCAAAACAGTAGTCTCCACTGCCTGCTTCTTGAGCTGGGAATGGCAAGGAGACATCATGAATATGTTCAGAGGTCTGCTGTGAAATGCAAGCATACATCCTTCTCATATGACCTCCAGTACCCATTTGTCCAAAACGATCTCGACCCATCTCGGATTGAAGAGGGACAGTCGACCTATATCCTCGTTCCAAGGGTGGGTCAGCAAATTTTCATTGGGGGGGTTCGGGACGAACCTAAACTAGAGTCTGCCCCTTCTCTTAGGCTTTCGACTACAAAAGGACTGAGACCTCCCAAAGGGCCGAGACCTCTGAAATGTCGAGTTTCTGTAGGGGCAAAAGTGTTGGGAGCGAGGAGCGCTGTAACTGTTTTCTTTTATATTTGGTAGCTGGGGAACTGGAGATTCGCCCCATTTACTGGCCAGCTTTTCCAATTCGCTTCCGAAAAGGAGTGACCCTTTAAAGGGCATCTTTGTAAGATTTATTTTATTTATTTATTTATTTATTCTACCTCTTTTATATACCGACGAACGTTGGGAACATCTCATCGGTTTACATATAACAGAATTAGCAACCGGCTTTACATAACACCGAGAAGGAGAATAATGTTAGAGGAGAGAACTTAGAAAACAAAAGTGCTAAATAAACTTATTGGGAGGTTAAGGCGGGAGGAGAGGATGGCAGGGGGAGGGAGGGGAGGAGGGGATGGAGACGAGTTAGATTACATAAATCAACACAGAATTGCAAGGAGGTATTCATATCAAATTATAGACAATTTATAGACAATATGTACATTTGTTAGCTCGCAGTTACGTGTAAGAGTGCTTGAAGAGCCAAGTCTTCAGGTTTTGCCTGAATATTTTTGGACAGGTTTCTTGTCGGAGTGAGGTGGGTAGTTTGTTCCAGAGGTAGGGCCCTGCTAAGGAGAGGGCCCTTTCATTTGTGGATTGAAGCTTAGTTAGCTTGGGTGATGGGGTGTGAAGTGTAGCCAGATACTGTTTTCTAGTGGGTCTGTTCTTGTTGTGAAAGGTAAAATGCTCTTTAAACCAGTACATGTGTTCATTGTGAAGGGATTTGTGTATTAGAGTAAGAGATTTATAGGTAATTCTAGATGCTACGGGTAACCAATGCAGATGTTTGAGTAGCAGGGTTATGTGGTCATTTTTGTGGGTGTTGGTAAGTATACGGGCTGCTGCATTTTGGAGAAGTTGAAGAGGTTGGATGGTGCTTTTAGGTAAGCCCAGAAGCATAGTTACAGTAATCTATTTTCGATAGGATGAGGGCTTGTAGTATGGTACGAAAGTCATTGAGATGTAACAGGGGTTTGAGTTTTTTTAGCGTGTGTAGTTTGAAGAAGCAGTCTTTCAGTGTGTAATAAATTTTTTGCAGTTTAGGTGATTGTCAAGGGTGACGCCGAGGCTGCGCATGTGAGGGGAGAAAGTGACATTAGTGGGGGGAGCCTGGACCGAGGGGTTAATGTTGGGGGGTGAAATGAGGATGAGTTCAGTTTTCGTGGTGTTGAGGGCTAGAAAAATTTTGGATAGTAAGCTGCTGATGTCAGAAAGGGTAGCTTTCCAGGTTTCCATAGCTTTTTGTATTGTGTCTGTTATCGGTATCAGTATCTGTACATCATCCGCATATATAAAGTGCGGAAGGCCTAGTTTGGCAAGGAGATGGCAGAGGGGGAGGAGGTAAATATTGAACAGTGTAGAGGATAGGGATGAGCCTTGGGGTACTCCTTGTGCTAGTGCAAGGGGTTTGGAAATGCAGTTTCCAATTTGTACGCTGGATTGCCTCTCGTTCAGGTAGGATTGGAACCATTGAAGGGCAGTGCCTGAGATGCCAATGTCATTGAGGCGGTCTAGGAGAATATGGTGGTTAACAGTGTCAAATGCGGAGGATATATCAAGAAGAATTAGAATGTGTGAGAGCCCTCTATCGAGGCTTTTTAGGATATGGTCTGTGATTGAGATGAGTAGGGTCTCAGTACTATGGTATTTGCGAAAACCATCTTGTGAGGGAGAGAGGATTTTATGTTCGTCCATATAGTCTGAAAGTTGTCTGTTGATTGATTTTTCAAGGATTTTTGTGATCAGTGGCAGGTTAGAGATGGGTCGGAGGTCGGAAGTTGGAAAGATCAGAGAGGTCCAGGGTGGGTTTCTTTAAGACAGGTTTTACAATGGCATGTTTGAGGTTTTTGGGAATGCTGCCAAGTACAATGGATCTGTTTATGATGTTCGAGACGGGTTTAGCAATGCTCCCGGGGATGGAGAGGAGGTTTTTAGTAGGGATGGTGTCTGATGGGTGCGTAGAGGATCTGATTTTTTTTTTAAAAGGATTCTATTTCTAGTGATGAGGTGGTGTCAAATGTGGAGAGTTTGGCAGTAGTTTGCCACTGCAGGGTTTCAGTGGATGTATGAGTAGAGGGGAAGCGTGACATGATGTTGCATATTTTATTGTGGAAAAAGGAGGCTAGGTTTTTACATTTGGCTTGGCTGTCTATGTCAGGTGTAGAATAAGTATAGGATTTGGTTAAGTTGCTTACTAATTCAAATAAGGCTCTTGGATTGAATTGTAAGTGGTGGATACGTTGTGAGTAGAAATCTCTTTTAGTATTGTCAATTGCTACTCGGTAAGTGTGAAGGTAAGATTTAAATTTGTTCAATTGTGTGGGGGTGGGGTCTTTGCGCCATGTTCTTTCAAGCTTTCTAAGATTGTGTTTCATTTTTTTTTTTTTTTTTTTTTAACTCTGGGGCATACCAGGGTTGATTGTGTTTATTAGATGCGTCAATGTGGCATTTTTGCATGGGACAGATCTTATCCACAATCGCCCTGGTGATATGGTTCCAGGAGGTGAGTGCAGTATCTGCATCTGTTAGGTCAAGGGAGTTGATGTCCTTGGCTATGGCTGTTATTAATTCTTCTTGATTGCAACTGCGTCTAAAGTTTATGGGGTTTTTTTGCCTTGGAGGTTGTATCTGCTGACCAATTTTTTAGCCTTAGCTGTCCTCTGGCCGCCTACACTGAGGCCACTCCTCTGGCTGAAGTACGGACTAGATCCAACCCCATGTCGGCTAAAAAGGTGCTAATAGATTCCATAACCGCTCTGGAATTCACCCCAAGTCATCCACCTCCTGAGAGAGGAGTAGGCAAGAAAGAATGAGCTTGGGAATCAGATTTGTAGACTACACTTTCACCTGAAGAGTGGGAGGAGATTTTTCGTCATACTGGAAAGGGGCTGATTTCCATAGCCCTTTTGGAAAATGGCTATAAAGTGCTGTACCGTTGGTATATGATCCCATTACGTCTCCATAAAATATCCCCCACACGTTCAGATAAATGCTGGAGGAGCTGCTCTAGCAGTGGCTCTTATTTTCATATGTGGTGGGATTGCCCATTTATCAAGGATTTTTGGGGGGTGGCAGTTCAATTAGTTGGAGGAGATATTTAAGTTTTCTAGAATGGTACTTCCACAACATGCACTTTTGAACATGCCACTCACACAGGGAACCCAATATGAAGGGAAATTAGCTAGATACATATTCATATCCTCCAGATGTGAAAGTGCCAAATTATGGGAGTCAACGCAGATACCAGGCATGGCCGAGGTACAAAAAAGGATGGACAAAATATACTCTCTCAATTTCGGCATATAAAAACAAAACGATGCCTATCTTCGAAAGAGTTTGGGCAGTATATGCAGCTTGGAAAAAGTGTGTCTAATCCAACAAGAATGTTCCCTTTACAGTAGCTTGCCTCACTGGACTAGATTGCAGTAAAATCTCATCAGAATTACATAGAAACATAGAAATGACGGCAGAAGACGACCAAATGGCCCATCCAGTCTGCCCATCAAGCTTTCACACTTTTTTTTATTTTTTGTATACTTATCTGTTACTCTTGGTCTTTAGTAACCTTTTGGTTCTATTTCCCTTCCAACCCTGCCATTAATGTAGAGAGCAGTGCTGGAACTGCATTTTAAGTGAAGTATCAGGCTTAATTGATTCGGGGTAGTAACTGCTGTAACAAGCAAGCTACACCCATGCTTATTTGTTTATCCAGACTGTAATTCAGTCCTTGTTGGTTGTTGTCTGAATATAAAATCATCTTTTCTTCATTCCTCCCTGCCGTTGAAGCAGAGAGCTACACTGGATATGCATTAAAAGTGAAGTATCAGGCTTGTTTGGTTTGGGGTAGTAACCACCGTAACAAGCAAGTTACTCCCTGCTTTTTTGTGAATGCAAATCCTTTTTTCCACATTTCCTCTTGCCGTTGAAGCATAGAGCAATGTCGGAGTCTGATTAACTATGTGTATATCTATTGAATAAGGTTATTATCTCCAGGTAGTAGCTGTCTTTCCCGCAAGCCACCCTCTCTTCAATCACATCCTCTAGACTTTATGGATCCACAGTGTTCATCCCATGCCCCTTTAAAGTCCTTCCCAGTTTTGGTCTTCACCACTTCCTCCAGAAGGGCGTTCCAGGCATCCACCACCCTCTCCGTGAAGAAATACTTCCTGACATTGGTTCTGAGTCTTCCTCCCTGGAGCTTCAAATCGTGACCCCTGGTTCTGCTGATTTTTTTCCAACGGAAAAGGTTTGTCGTCTTTGGATCATTAAAACCTTTCAAGTATCTGAAAGTCTGTATCATATCACCTCTGTCCCTCCTTTCCTCCAGGGTGTACATATTTAGATTTTTCAATCTCTCCTCATAAGTCATTCGATGAAGACCATCCACCTTTTTGGTCGCCCTTCTCTGGACTGCCTCCATCTTGTCTGTCCCTTCTGAGATACGGTCTCCAGAACTGAGCACAGTACTCCAGGTGAGGCCTCACCAAGGACCAGTACAAGGGGATAATCACTTCCCTTTTCTTACTCGATATTCCTCTCTCTATGCAGCCTAGCATTCTTCTGGCTTTAGCTATCGCCTTGTCACATAGTGTCTTAATGATCTGAAGTCGAGGAAACAATCACCCCAAGATCTCTCTCCTGCTCCGTTCACATCAGCCCTTCACCCCCCATCAAATACAGTTCTTTTGGATTTCCGCACCCCATATGCATGACTGCACTTCTTGGCATTGAATTTCAGCTGCCATATCTTTGACCACTCTTCCAGCTTCCTTAAGTCCCGTCTCATTCTCTCCACTCCTTCCAGCATGTCCACTCTGTTGCAGATCTGCGTGTCACCCGCAAAAGACAAAACTTACCTTCTATCTCGTCCGCTATGTTGCTCACATAGATATTGAAGAGGACCGGTCCCAACACTGATCTTTGCGGCACTCCGCTTAACACCGCTCTCTCTTCAGAGTAAGTTCCATTTACCATCACACATTGTCTTCTGTCTGTCAACCAGTTTGCAATCCAGGCCACCACCTCGGCACTCACTCCTAAGCTTCTCATTTTATTCACCAGCCTCCTGTGCGGGACCGTATCAAAAGCTTTGCTGAAATCCAAGTAGATGACATTGAGCGTTCTTCCTCTATCCAATTCTCTAGTCACCCAGTCAAAAACGTCAATCAGATTTGTCCGACAGGATCTTCCCCTGGTGAATCCATGCTGTCTCTGGTCCAGCAATTCTCCCGACTGTAGATAGTTCACTATTTTTCCTTTCAGCTGCGACTCCATTACTTTTCTCACCAATGAGGTGAGGCTAACCGGTCTGTAGTCACCAGCCTCCTTCTCTGCTCCCACTCTTGTGAAGCGGGACCACCACCGCTCTTCTGCAATCTCTCAGCACCACTCCCGTTTCCAGGGATCTATTGAACAGGTCACTCAACGGAGCCGCCAGCACATCTGAAAGGCAGTATCCTTAACAGTGTATTTCGAGTCCAGAGTCCAAGAGTGACAGTAGGAGGGCGGGTGGGTAGAAAAGAGGGATTTCTACTGATATAGTTTGATTTTGTTATTTTGATGTTCATGCACTTTCAAGTACATGGGGTTTTCACATTTCTTACTTTACAATTTTCTCTATGTTGTAAAAAAGCTTTTCAGAAACATTGCAGGATTATATGATAATTTGGGATCTTTTAATTGTATACGATGTTCTCATGTCAATGTTTATTTATATGAACACAAGTTTAGAGTGCCTAGACGGGGCGCGCATGCTCGGTCCATGTGCTCAGCTTTTCCTATATGTGCTTAGACGTCGTGCGCACAGCACCTGCACTGTGCGTACAGATGTCCTATATAGGGCCGTACCGCACTCACAGAAACGCGGGCAAGATGGCGCTGATGAGGCCGACCACGTGATGTGCCTAAAGCAGGGCCTAGCACACCGGAGGCCCAATTCCCTTTACCCCCACGGGAGCGGGAATAACGTCGGTACAGCGTGCAGAGCATGGAAACCGGAGGAAACCTACCAGAAATCCCTCCAGTCGTCTCTGCATTGGCAAATCTCTCTTTTTTTTTTTTTTTTTTAAACTTATCTGGGCTGAGTACTTATCGGCTGAGTACAGAGACGGTCTCCGGCTGCGGGAGGAAGAGGGATTTGGCTGTCACCGCCGTGCTCGGCTTCCTGCACCCACTGTCTTTCAGCTGCTTG
The DNA here is from genome assembly GCF_901001135.1 of Rhinatrema bivittatum. Classification (NCBI taxonomy): domain Eukaryota; kingdom Metazoa; phylum Chordata; class Amphibia; order Gymnophiona; family Rhinatrematidae; genus Rhinatrema; species Rhinatrema bivittatum. Next base: position 272,526,405 of record NC_042620.1, read on the forward strand.
AGCAGCAAAGTCCAGGCCGCGAACCAGCTAGCGGACCAAGTCGCACCTCTCAGGGATCTCGGAAATCACCTCAGGAATTCTCAACTGGGGGAGGGACCTTTAGCTATCACTGCAGGAGAATGGACTCAATCTTTTCTCCAATTGAAAAGTAGAATTTCTTCTTCCAAAAGATTCAGCGATCCCCATAGGGAAAGCATGTCTGCATATGCTGGAGACGGAGAAATACTGAAGGGCTGAGGTCACTGCATGAGGTGTATCTGGGGTGACGTCAGCTTTGAAACCTAACTCCGTCTCCATCTGCTGGCAGGGGAGCATAAACCCATTGGTCCTGAGTCCATTTGGCTAGAAAATGTTGCATTTTTCCAGGTCACCCAAAAAAGTATTATGAACCTGTACTATGAAAGAGGCAGCTGTTACTGTGGGAGAGTTTCTGATGGAAGAACATTCACTGTGATGTATCTTTAGAATGGATTCTGTAAATAACTATTCCTATAGACAGACTCTGGTTTGAAACTACAAGCACTTGCCTATAGCTTGATTTCATTACATGGACTTGGTTATCAGCTAACCATGATTTCAGAGGTTCCTGCACTAAAGCCTGTTTCTGTAAAGGAACTAATGTCCCAGCAGACAAGGGTCTGGTCTGCCCTGTACAGTAAACTCGTCACCCTGCTGGTCCGCTACACCATCTCACTGACTTAATACCCCTGAATAATCTAGTTACACTTACTTGTGGTACATCTGGTTTTTGGGAATAAGCTTCTCAGGCAGTCCCTCTTCATTATCATACTGCTCCATGGGTTCCACCGTCACAGGGCGTGGAAACCTGGTGGGAGAAGCAAGACAGATTCAAATAATCGCTGAAGGAAAACAAATGCTGTAGTTGCTCTCCTACATTTTAAAATAGCTGTTCTGATCCTATTATGAACAAGTTTTTGGTACCAAAGAATTCCCTTTCATTAACTGCTGTCTAGGTCTGTTAGTTTTCGCTGTACTCTATCACCTCCAGTATTCAGTTTCAAAAGATCATCAACCCTCTTTGCTGCCAAAGCCTCCAGACTCACTACCACCATACCAATTTGGCCACTTTATTCATATATAGTACTTTCCTAAAACACATCCTTCCCATCCCAATGTTCACACCACACTATGGCACCCTCCCTCCAACGCCAAAGGAGGGTGCAAACGTAAATTTTTTTATTTCATTTTTTCAATTTGTTTTGTTAAAAAAAAAAATTAAGTGTGCATGAAATCAAAACAGAGCACACTAAAAAATGAAAAACAAAAAACTGAATGCGCATCCCTACCTAATCATCCCAATAATCCACTGCACTCCAAGTATAAGAAACTGTCACACCAAAATACCCCTCAGCAACCATCTCACCCTCCATCTCCATACCTCATACTATTGCTCCCTTTCCCCAAACATAAGACACCTTTTTGCATTCCCACTAAAATGCACTGCAATCTCCAAAAGAACAAAGCATTTTCTTCCCTTCTACAAAGCTTGGCACTCACGTAGTTAATAGTAAAGATCCATCAGCACATCTGTCCAGGGCCTTCCTAGCAGCAGGTTTCCCAGAAAACTCGATAATGCCTTTCCCAGTGGCCCTTCCTCTATCATCCACAATAACTACAGCTCTCTCCACCTGGCCAAACATAGAAAAGGCTTCCTCCAGAAGCTCATTAGACACAAACTGGGGCAGGTTGCGGATGGTGAGGGCAGCACTGTGACAGGCGAAGCGCACACGCAGTTGCTTCCCACGTATAGGCAGGTTATCAAGTTCAGCCTTTGCAATCTCAGCCAGCGTGCGAGTTTCCTGAAGAAAACAAGCAGGAGGGAAAGTGTTAATACTGAAGACTTCAGAATCCTGAGCTCTGACAACAATAAAAAAAAAAAAAAAAAAAAATGAGCAAAATCCTAGCAGATCACAAGTTACAGTTCCCGGGTAAATTTAATTCTATAGCTCTCTATCAATGATAATGGACAGCAGAGACCTCACCTAGAACTACCACCAGAATGACATCTAAAAGTTTGACTCCTCTACCATAAAAAGGCTTCACATTGCAACTATCATTATATAACTGAGATATAACAGTGTGGATAATAGAATGGATGCAATATTGAAGAAAGGAATATAACAGCCATTCCTTTATGCTTGGTTCTTTTTTTTTTTTTTTTTATTGCTTTTAAACATAATGCAAGCATCCACTTGTTTAGGAAATCTTTTAAGTACAGCTTAAAGTAATATATTACAAGCATAACTTTCAATATCGCAATAAGATACTCTGTACTTAATAACAATAAAGGAAATATGGGAGAACTTGGAAATAAGGAGCGAAACTTGTCAGAAATATTTAACAAATTCTTTTAAGCATCCTGAAATAATCCCCCATCATAAATTCCTACATTCACACCGGAGCAACAAGTTTAACTAGGGTTGGAGTGAGTATCCAAAAATGATCTTAATTGTAATGGTTCAAAGAACACATCTCTGCTCCCCAAAAGAAATACAACATTTACAAGGAAACTGTAATTTGAAAAAGGCTCCTTTTTGAAGAGCTTCCTCCCTCATGCTTAGAAATGATTTTCTTCTCAATTGTGTTTGTTCTACTAAATCAGGATAAAAACATATTTTCTGGCCAAAAAATAAAGTTTGATTATTTCAAAAATATTGCTTAAAGACATTATTCTTGTCCATTAAGAAGGCAAACGAGACTAATAGTGGTCTCCGATGAGAGACTACCATTTCCTGGGAGAACTCCAGTAAAGAAGTTAAATCTGGCAATATTTGATCTTCCATGTTTTCTTGATTTGCTACACTGGGGTACAAATAGTACACCTTAGTAATAACAGGTTTGATTTCTTCAGGTATCTTCAAGACCTGAGAGGCATACAGTTTAAACAAGTCCGCAGGCGATATATTTCAAAATACTGGAAAATTTATGAATCTTAAATTGTGTGCCCTCAGGCTGTTTTCAATCTTTTCCAGTCTCTTTGTTGTTTCACTTTCACTCTGAACTAAATCTGACTGAATTTTCTCCATTGCTGAAATCTGGTTTTCAGTTTTTTCCAGTTTAGCTTTTTGGAGAACCAATTCGTTTGCATTTAAATTCACTTGATTTTAACATCTCGTACCTCATTTGTTAACCCCATTATAGCCTTCTCAAGAGATTTAAGTACTAACCAAATCGAAGAGAGAGTTATTTCTTCTTTAGGCGGCAAAGAAACTTGTTTGCAAACTTTTTGGTCCTCATCTTCCCTTCCCCCTCTTGCTGCTTCTCAGATGCCATTTCCCGCTCCCGGCGCACCAAGCATTACAGCACAACGCAATCCCCCTCCTTCATTACCTCCATTGGGGACTGGGTTCCAGAATGGTAAGTCCAGAAGGTGTTGCTATTTGCACCGCCACTTCTATCTCACCTCTGAGATCTCCCGAAGGTCTAGCGATGTCCTGCTGCCTCAGTCTATCGCCATGGCCCGGTGGTGTCTGCCTCCTCGGTGATTCAGGGCTTAGTGATATTTCGGTCTGAGGTGAAAGCCCTCACTCCTCGGCTGACCCCTCTGCGACCCAGCCTCCCGGCATTGGTGGGGTAAGTGTTGCAAAGAAGCTACCGATCCAGGGTTGAGATGTTTCCACCGGTGTGGATGAACTTTCTCCACATCGGACCCGGGCTTTCCGTTTGGTATGTGGCATATTAGAAATAGTAAATAGGAAATAAGTTCGGAGCCTCTTGCAAACACGTCTGTTCAGGACGCCATCTTGGAAGCTCTCCGGATACTTGGTTCTTTTAACACTTATAAGGTGAAGACCAGCATAGGAAAAAAAAGCATCAGGCTTCCAAGAATGCTGTATGGAACAACCATGGTTAAAACCCAAATAATGGGCATGGAGAAAATGCTTTTTTTTTTTTTTTTTTTAACCACCTCACTAACTTTGGGAATTTTGAAACTTGGAGACATAGGAGGTGGCCTGGGTGCTGGGTTTAAACATTGGTCTTGAAAGAAGCAAAACTGAAGGTGACCTACCAACAGAGGCAGTAGAGTCCATCACTGTAACAGATTCTAGGCATGCCTGGGATGGATGGATGGACGGATACTGAGAGTGGTGATAGGAAACGGGCTGAGAGGTCATGGGAGAGTGGGGATTTGGTGTTGGGTCGTATATGGGAATTTCTATGCACGATGTGACTGCTGTCTCGAATGCCGGTATATAAAAATCTGAAATAAATAAATAAATAAATAAATAAATCTATACAAAATGGATAAATCTCAACTGGGCATATTGGGATGGGTTATCTCTAACTTTTATTGTTTATCTTCTTACTAGGAAATATATGAGCAGTGCAAACAGAACAAAGATTTGGGAATATGAGGGAGATCAGCTGAAAAAGGAAAACACTTGTTACTGAATATGGATTAAGAGGAGGGAGCTGATATGGGGGCTAAAGCTGCACTAGTTTGAGAGATCAGAGTGTAATGAATGGCCAGAAGGCTGCCTCATAGATGATATAAATGCCTCTAATTTGTGTACAGAATGCCAGTAGGCCTGTAGTACATCTTGTTGGAGTCTAGATTAGGCTAGATTTTGTGTTTTGAAGGCTTTCAAATGGTTATTTGGACAAAGTTATTTCAAAGTTGTTTCTTTATAGTGTGTAGAAAAAAAAAAGGTTTGTGAATTATCCTAACATTCCATTTTCTTCACTTCCACCACAGGGAGCTGAGGATTTCAGCATATTGTCCACAAAGACTTCAAGATTCTTTACTAGAATGGTGATGCCTAATACGGAAACCATCATTGTTAGGATTTTTCTCTTATGTGCATCACTTTGCACTAATCCACGTTAAATTTCATCTGTCATTCAGATACCCAGTTCTCCAGTTTGGCAAGGTCCTACCTTCAGTTAATCACCTTCATTCACAACTTGGAACAACTTAGAATAATTCTGTCTCATCTGCATAGTAACCATCCCATTCGTAGTTCCCTTTTCCAGATCATTTATATAAATGATAAACAGAACCAGTCCCAATACAGATTTGTGGGGCAATCTATTTTTCATCTCTTTACATAGGGAAAACTGCCCATTTAACCGGTTACCAACCAACAGTAGGACATAGATGCCTATCTTATGAATTTGTAATTTACTAACTAATCTCATGAGGGACTTTGTGAAATGCCTTCTGAAAATCTAGATATATTGTATTGACTGGCTCACCTTTATCTACATGTTTATTTATACCTTCAAACAATTCTTTGCTGGGGTGGGGGGACGGGGGTGTCAAGATGGCACTCTGAACAGACATGTGTTTGAGCTCCTGAGACTCCCCTGATAATTCGACTCATTTGCTGCTCACCTTTCCCTATGGCCAAGGGCAAGAGGAAAGGAGTAAGGAATATCCTTCTGCAGGGACGTCCCAGCAAACCACCATCCCAGAGTTCTCACCCATCCTACTTTTGCCAACATCAGAGAAAGACTTAGCTGGACTGACTTGTCAATGGCCGAGGATTCTCTTGGCCCCATGGATCGGTTGACGCTGAGGCCTCCTGGTTCTGCCACCATGCAATGGCTGAGAAGCTGGAAAGTGAATGGAATCCCGGGGCTGCCACTGTGTCATCGGTCAGTGCCAATTTGTTCTCTACTGCAGCTAGAACACAGCAAGACGCGATGGAGGATGGTCAGTTTTTCCGGGGTTTGGAGAGATCGACTGTAGGCGCAATGGTTGCAACCTCCGTGTCATGTGAAGGTTCCTCTGTCGGGGATCAAGGGTGCTGGAGGTCCAAAAAAATCATCTCCTCACTTCAGGTTAAAACTGCATTGTCCAAATCTATGTGTGACACTAGACTGGCTTTGGTTTCCAATCACGACCAAAGAATAGTCTCTCGTAACTGTTATCCTTGATATTCATTCAAAATCATGATCAGAGTCTGTCATCCTGCAAAACCTGTTTCAAACTTGGAGGAATTTGTTTTCAAATGGAGAAATTACTTACCTGATAATTTCGTTTTCCTTAGTGTAGACAGATGGACTCAGGACCAATGGGTATAGTGTACTCCTGCTAGCAGTTGGAGAAGGATCAGATTTCAATCTGACATCAGCCCGTAGTACATATACCCCTGCAGGAAGTGCAGCTCATCAGTATTCTCCTCGAAAAGCCTTGTGGATATATGTGTAACTGACTGATTGATTAACTTAATAATTTGGTTAATTTGGTTAACTTGGATAACTTCATAACTTGGTTAAACGTTAAACTTGATTAACTTGAACTGGTTGACTATAGCTGGAGACCGCCAGTGTACTCAACCGGAAAGCATCGACACCCGGCAGGGTGGATGCCCTAGGTAAATGAAAAACATGGCTTACCCTTGAACATTTGAGGGCCCTGCGTGATGGCAGCCAAGGGTGGGATGCTGAGTCCATCTGCCTACACTAAGGAAAACGAAATTATCAGGTAAGTAATTTCTCCATTTCCTAGCGTGTAGCAGATGGACTCAGGACCAATGGGATGTATAAAAGCTACTCCCGATCCGGGTGGGAGGCTGCCCGTGACCCACTTAGTATTGCCCTTGCAAATGCTGTGTCCTCCCGAGCCTGAAAATCCAGACGGTAGAATCTGGAGAAGGTATGGATGGAGGACCATGCAGCCGCCCTGCAGATCTCAGCAGGTGACAGCATTCTAGTTTCTGCTCATGATACTGCCTGGGCTCTGGTAGAATGGGCCTTGACCTGTAGAGGTGGTGGCTTGCCAGCTTCTACGTAGGCCGCTTTGAAGACTTCCTTGATCCAGCGGGTGATGGTTGCCCGTGAGGCCGCTTCCCCTTGTCTCTTTCCGCTGTGAAGGACGAAAAGGTGGTCCGTTTTTCGTATGGGCTCGGACATTTCCAGGTATCTGGATAGGAGTCTGCCGATGTTGAGCTGGCGGAGACTACGGGCTTCTTCCGAATTCTTCCAACCATCCGTCGTTGGTAGCGAGATGGTCTGGTTAAGGTGGAAGTGTGAGACCACTTTGGGGAGGAAGGAGGGGACCGTGCGTAGTTGGATGGACCCCAGGGTGAGCCTGAGGAACGGCTCACGGCAGGACAGTGCTTGTAGTTCCGATATGTGGCGGGCTGAACACACCGCCAGCAAAAACACAGTCTTCAAGGTTAACAGGCGAAGGGACAGGCCTCGTAGGGGTCTGAAGGCGGTTCCCGCTAGGAAGTCCAAAACAAGATTGAGATTCCACAGAGGTACCGGCCACTTTAGTGGTGGGCGAATGTGTTTGACTCCTTTCAGGAAGCATGACACGTCTGGGTGAGAGGCTATGCTGTCACTCTCGCTCTTGGAGCCGTAGCATGACAGGGCAGCCACCTATACCTTGATGGAGTTGAGGGACAGGCCCTTCTGTAGTCCATTCTGTAAGAATTCCAGGATCACGGGAACTGTGAATGAGCGTGGTTTGATGTTGTGGTCTTCGCACCAGGCTTCAAATACTTTCCAGATCCTTATGTACGTTAGTGATGTGGAGAACTTGCGTGCTCCTCGGAGGATGTCGATTACCGCCCCTGAGTACCCGCTCTTTCTCAGGCGAGCCCTCTCAATGGCCCACGCCATCAGGGGGTCTATTTCTAGGGACACCTGTTGGCTTCTGGTTCCCCCCTGCCGGTTGATGTAGGCCACTGTCGTGGCGTTGTCAGACATTACTCTGACCGCTTTGTTTCGAAGTCTGTGGACGAACCGCATGCAGGCTAGTCCGACTGCTCGTGCTTCTAGGCGGTTGATGTTCCATCCCGCCTCTTCTGTGTTCCACTGCCCTTGGGCGGTTAGCTTCTCGCAGTGTGCTCCCCATCCTCATAGACTGGCATCTATGGTGAGTAGAGTCCAGGTTGAGGAGGATAGTTTTGATCCCCGGCTCATGTGGCTGGCCTGCAGCCACCACCGTAGCTGGGTCCGAACTCTGCCCGGGAGTGATAAGACGTACGGTGTAGTTCTGGGTCCGTGAGCTCCACTGTGATAGGAGTGAGCGCTGTAGGGGCCTCATGTGGGCTCGCGCCCATGGCACAACTTCCAGTGTGGATGCCATCAGCCCGAGGACTTGTAGGTAATCCCATGCTGTGGGACGAGGATCATCCAGCAAGGTTTGTAACCGGTTCCATAATTTTGATCTCCTTATGGGGGTCAGGCAGACCTTGTCTTCTTTGGTGTCGAATCGGACTCCTAGGTATTCCCATCCACTGTGAGGGCTGTAGGGAACTTTTGTTTTTGTTGACTACCCATCCTAGGTTTTCCAGTAGAGTTCCGACTCTGCTGGTTGCTTGGCGGCTTTCCTCCGGTGACTTTGCTCTGATCAGCCAATCGTCCAGGTAAGGGTGAACAAGGATTCCTTCCTTCCTCAGTGTTGCCGTCACCACCACTATTACCTTGGTGAACGTCCGGGGTGCTATGGCCAACCCGAAGGATAGTGCCCGGAACTGGTAGGGACGGTTCAGGACTTTGAAGCACAGGTAGCGCTGATGTTCCTGATGAATGGGGATGTGCAGACAGGCCTCCGAAATATCCAGGGATGTGAGAAACTCTCCTGGTTGTATCGCCCTTATAACGGATCATAGGGTTTCCATGCGGAAGCGAGGGATCCTGAAGTGGCGGGTTGACCAATCCAGCATGGGCCTGAATGTTCCCTCTTTCTTGGGAACGATAAAATAAATGGAATAATGGCCAGTATTTATTTCCTGTGGAGGTACTGGGGTTATGGCCTCGAGTGCCAGTAGCCTGGACAGTGTACCTTCCACTTCCGCCCTCTTGGAGGGGTCGTGGCAGGGGGACTCCACGTACTTGTCCGGAGGGGTTTGTAGGAAATCCAGGAAGTACCCCTCCTGAATGATGGCTAGGACCCACTTGTCCGAGGTTATCTCGACCCATCTGTGGTAGAATAGGGCTAATCTGCCCCCTATGGCTTCTTCCCTTGGATGGGTCGGCTGAATCTCATTGTGGGGTGCGGCTGGGGCCCGTACCCGAGCTGGCTCCCCTCTTGTTGTGCTTGGTCCGAAAGGACTGGTTCCTGCCCATAGGGCAAGGCGCTTGATAGTTGCTCCTGTAAGGATTGAAGCGCTGCGAACTTCTCCCCTGGAGGACCTGGGAAAGGGACGCTGATTTCTCTTTGTCTTATATTCCGGCAGTCGCGGCAATGGGGACTCGCCCCATTTGTCAGCCAGTTTCTCTAGTTCGCTGCCGAACAGGAGGGATCCTTTGAAGGGCATCCTTGTGAGGTGCGTTTTGGAAGATGCGTCGGCCGAACAGCTTCGGAGCCAGAGTTGTCTCCTGGCAGCCACCGCAGAGGACACTCCTCTGGCCGCTGTGCACACTAGGTCGGAGGCAGCGTCCGCTAGGAATGATACCGCTGGTTCCATGTCTTCTCCCGGGGTGTTGTTCCTGGTTTGTGATAGGCAGGCACGTGTCACCACGGTACAGCAGGCCGCAATTTGTAGAGACATAGCGGCGACGCCAAATGATTGTTTGAGGATGGACTCCAGACGTTGGTCATATGCATCTTTGAGCGCAGCTCCTCCCTCCACTGGGATAGTGGTGCGCCTAGAGACCGCGCAGACCATAGCATCCACTCTTGGGCATGCAAGATGATCTTTGCTTGCTGGGTCCAGGGGGTACAGGGACACCAAGGCTCATCCCCCTTTGAATGCGGACTCCGGAGCATTCCATTCTAGGTCAATCAGCTGTTGTGCTGCTTGTAACAGAGAGAAATGGCGAGAAGTCTGTCGAAGACCCTCCAGCAGGGGGTTCGGTTTCGGTTCCCCCAAAGTACCTGGGCCCAGGATAGCGAGCTCCGTCAGACATTGATTGACCAGGTCCGGGAGCGCGTCCTTTGTGAAGAAGCGTCGCATGGTTCGGTGAGGCTCTGTCCCTGAGGGGAGCTCCCCTTCTTCTAGGGGTTCGGCTTCTTCCTCAGAGGTGTCCGAGTCCCCGTAGGTGGGGCTTCTGGGTAATGGGAGCCTGTGCCTAGGTCTTGAGGGGCCTGGAGCGTGTGGGTCCTCCGGTGGAGCATGTGGCTGGACAGCCAAAGGTTCAGTTTGCATTTGAACAAAGGCGTGAATCCCCTTGAGAAACTCCACCCATGATATGGACGCTGGATCAAAGCCGAGGGGCGCTGGTTCCTTGGGGGTCCCCATCTGTGGGGGGGGGGTCCCCCTGAGGAGCTGGAACTCGGCCCTGAGTGGGACTGGCCCTGAGCTGGATCTCCCAGGGCCTCCTCGCACTCACAGGGTGTCTGCCTCCTCACTTTGTGCGGCTCTGATGTGGCATGCTGGACAGAGGCCTTGCGCTTTACTTTCTGTTCCTGGTGGTGCCGTGGTTGTCTGCGCATAAATCTTGTGCGCTCCGGTGCGCTTAGATTGAGCGTGTAAGTTGTGCGCGCGGCTGTGCCGTAGATATGCACTCGGCTATGTGCGTGCAAGTTATGCTCGCAAGGATTTATGTGCGCGTAAGTCTATGCGCACAAGTGCTTTGTGCGCCTGGCTCTGAGATGTGCGCTCGGAGGCGAAAGGCGCAGCAAGTAGGCCAAGATGGCGACCCCCTCGGAGAGTCTCCACGTGGGCAGACTCTTGGAATAGCCGGGGCCCGGCCCTGCTAGGGCGGATCAACCCAGTGGCACTGGTCCCGGTCTGTGACCTGTGCTCTTCCTCGACCCGCGGAGACCGGATTCGAGTAGAAGATTTCTACCTTACCTTGTCTTCGGCGCTTCCCGGTTTCGTCCCGGGCGGTCTCCGGCTGCGGGGGGAGAGGGCAAATACCTTCACCGCCGCGCTCGATGGTGCACCCGCTGCCTCTCAGCCGCGCCCGAAGGATTGGGGGCTAGGTCCTCACCGCGATTCGGCCGCCGGACCGAGGCTCACCTCAGAGGGACCACGGAAATCACCTCGGGAATCTCAACTGGGGAGGGATCCGAGGGTATCACCGCAGGAGAGCAGGGCTCGTCTTCAGGTAGGTTTTCTTCTTTCAATTTTGGGTTTTCTTCTTTAAATTTGACTTAACGCTTGAGAGCGTGCAGATAGTCCCTAACTGCTATGGAGATGGAAAATACTGAAGAGCTGCACTTCCTGCGGGGGTATATGTACTGGGGACTGACGTCAGATTGAAATCTGATCCGTCTCCAACTGCTAGCACGAGTACACTATACCCATTGGTCCTGAGTCCATCTGCTACACGCTAGGAAATTAAAGATTTACAAGCTAAACAAATTGTGGATATAACATCTATCTCACAAAGGGTTGAAAACATGGAAAATTTCTATAGGAATCTGAATTTGCATGTTTTAAACTTTCATTAAACTTCAATGCTTTCACCTTTTGAGATGCTTAAATCTTATATAAAAGGATGTGCTGTTAAATTTTAAATCAGTGTTGCCTCCTATTCAAAATGTTTTTATTTATCTTCTACTACGAAGAATATGGATAGAGGTAGACAATATTTCTTTGGACATAACGGATTTTTTTTTGAAAATTCTGGGACACAATCTTTTTCCAGAGTTACTCTGCAGGTTTCATTTGTGTTTTTGCAGGATAGAAACCATAATCTTCATTTATTTCTTCTCTACCGAGAGGTTTTATTTAAGGACAGGAAAAATTGGATTTTCCCAGATTTAGCTAGGGTGACGCAAGAGCGAAGAAGAACATTTTTGGCCATGAGATCGGAGGTCACATCTTTGGGGGCCACCCACCCTGTTAGACACCCTTTTAAATGCTTGATAGCTTTGAATTCTGTTAGATATGTTTTCTGTGATCCAATGCAGTTGGGGGACTTGACGCCAGATATAACGCTGTTTCCCAGCACTCTTAGAGCATCAGGCTCTTTATGAGAAAGCAGTGTATATTCAGAATGTGATGTATTATATTTATTCTGTTTCTAATTAGTAGGTTTTTGACCTCAGAGCTTTTTCTTTCCCACCAATATCTGAGGTTTTTTGGAGGTTCTACAATCTAGTCTTGTTTTGTTTTAAAATTTTCATTTCTCTGTATTTTCTAGTTTTGTAAAACTTCATTTTACATTCAAATATTTGTATATTTGGATTATTGCTTAAATTCAAATAAGAACTTCTTAAGATCGCATCTGGGAACTGTACTGGAAGGGTCTGAAAAACGTAACAAAACCTGGGCAGTACATACATTTTGATAGTATGAATCATTCTTAGCCAAGATAATCGCAATCTCTCCTACCTCACTAAATCTCTGAATCTCTCTGATGCTAAGGATTTATAGTTTATACCAAATTGGTGATCAACATTCAAACTAAGTCTCACCCTGAGGTACTTCACACTCTCTTTGGCCCAGCGAAAAGGCAAATGATTTTGCAATGTATTAACCTCCTCCGTTTGCACATTAATATTCAAGATCTCCAATTTATCTTCATTTACCTTAAATCATGATACAGCCCCATACACCCACAGTTCGTCTAACACTGTTCTCAATGACAGTTCTGGGTCTGTCAGCACAAACAAGTCATCAGCGAACAAGGTCATTTTGTAACAATTCCCCCCTACTGATACCCCTTTTATAATCAAATTCGACCTAGTTTTTACAGCTAGAGGTTCCAAAGAGAGTGCAAATAGAGGAGAGAGTGGAAAACCCTGCCTTGTTCCTCTTTGTACTGGAAACAGCTCAGAGCACCCGTTGTTCATCCTAATACTAGCCTTTGGTTGGCTACAGTGCTTAGTACAATGCTTGGATCCAATTTACCAATAGTCCCCCAATCCCATTTTCTTCAACACTAGTTAGAAAGGGCCATTGTACCCTTTCAAATGCCTTTCCAGCAATCACTAACAGTATCGATGGAATATCTTGATGTTTTATCCACCACATTAAATTTATAACCCTCCTCACATTATCTGCAGCTAGTCTGCCTGGAACAAAGCCCGACTAATCCCCATGAATTAGTAAATGAGCTACATTACTTAGGTGCAGAGCTAATACTTTTGCCATAATTTTTAGATCCAGATTTATTAAGGAGATGGGCCAGTACAAACCACAAAGTGTGGGGTCCCGACCCCCTTTCGCTAAGACCGTTAATTCCAGCCACATTGGCTGGCAATGCCAGTTCCCCATTTTCCCATAAGACATTGAACATTTCAATTAAGGGTCCAATGATAACTAGCTTAAAAGTATTATAAAATTTGGACAGCCCATCTAACCCGGGTGTTTTACCAGATTTTAATTCTGACATCACCACAGGCACCTGTTTCCACCCCAATCTTTCTATTCAGTAAATCCTTGACTTCCTCTGTTAAGCTTGGGAGCGGTATGTCTATGAGAAAGGTATCAATATTAGCTTCCCCAATTTTATTATCTGCTGCATAAAGGACTGCATAAAACCAGGCGAACCAATCAGATTGATTTACTATCATAAATATAACTCCCCTCCTTGGTTTTTATCTTCATTTTCCTTAGTGTAGACAGATGGATTCATAACCACTGGATTTATGCTCCCCTGCCAGCAGATGAAGACGGAGTCAGGTTTCAAAGCAGACGTCACCCTAGATACACCCCTGCAGTGATCTCAGCCCCTCAAGTATTCCCTTCAAAAGCCCACTGAAAAAACTGGATTAAAAACAGATAACCAAAACTGCACTCAACCAAACATTAACACTTAACGCCAATAAGATTATAGTTGCCCTGATCAAGGGACTGGATGACGGCTTACCCATAATCTCTTGTAATCGATATCCACTCCACGGGCAAATCTTTGGCACTATTCTTGGGCAGCCTTGGGCAGGATGCTGAATCCATCTGTTTACACTAAGGAAAATGAAATTATCAGGTAAGTAATTTCTCCATTTCCTAGTGTGTAGCCAGATGGACTCAGGACCAATGAGATGCACAAAAGCTACTCCCAATCAGGATGGGAGGCTGCCTGCGGTATGGTTAACACCACCCTTGCAAAGGCTGCGCCCTCCCAGGCCTGAACGTCAGATGATAGAACCTGGAGGTGGTGTGCGAGGAGGACCATGTCGCTGTTCAGCAGATGTCGACAGGAGACAGTAGTCTAGCCTCCGCCAAGGAGTCTGCCTAAGCTCTAGTAGAATGACCTTTAACCTAAAGAGGAAATGGCTTTCCTGCCTCCATATAGGCTCCTGTGATCACCTCCTTAATCCAGCGAGCTATTGTAGCCTGCGAAGCTGGTCGCCCTGCTTCCTTTCACCATGAAGGACAAACTGACGGTCCGTCTTTCAGATTGGTTCTGAAACTTCTAGATACCGCACCAAAAGCTTACTGACATTCAAATGGTGGAGGCGGCAGTATTCTTCTGCGTCCTTGTGCTTATCTAGAGATGGCAACGAAATGGACTGATTCAAATGAAATTCCGAGACTACCTTGGGCAAGAAGGATGGAATTGGTAAGAAGCTGTAATGCTCCTGGAATTATCCGGAGGAATGGTTCCCAACACGACAATGTCTGTAGTTCAGAGATGTGACAGGCCGAGCATATAGCCACCAGGAACACCGTTTTCAGGATTAATAAATGCAAGGAAAGACTGCACAGCGGCCAAAAGGAGGGCCCTGCCAAAATCTCCAATACTAGATTAAGATTCCACAAGGGAACCAGTCACCGTAGGGATGGCCAGAGGTGCTTCATCCCTTTCTGAAAATGGGCCATGTCCAGATGAGCTCCAAGGCGGGTTCCATTCACCTCGCCCCTGAAACAGGAGAGAGCTGCTACCTGGACCTTCAAGGAGTTAAGGGTCAAACCTTTATTTCAAGCCGTCCTACAAACATTCCAGAATTAGTGGAATTTTGACCATCCGAGGGGAAGCACCGCATTCCTCACCCCAGGCCTCAAATACTCTCCAGACCCGCACTATAAGCTATGGACGTAGAGAACTTCCGCGCGCGGAGTAAGGGGACAATTACTGCCAACGAATATCCTCGCTTCATCAGGCAAGCCCTCTCAAGGGCCAGACCATAAGACAGAAACGAGTCGGATCCTCGTGAAGGTCCAGTCCCTGCTGTATCAAGTCCCTGTGCTGTGGGAGGCAAGGGGGGGAGGGTTCTCCACCAGGACTCTCCGTATGTCCGCATACTACAGACGCCTGGGCCAATCTGGAGTTACTAGTAGTACTGATTCCCTGTGGCACTCAATTCTGCAAATAACCCTGCCTAGGAGGGGCCATGGAGGGAAGGCATATAGAAGCTCGTCTTCCGGCCAGGTCTGAACGAGAGCATCGATCCCCAGGGTCAGCTAATCTCTTCTGCACTGAAGAATCGGGGAACCTTTGCATGAGGTGTGGCCAGCAGGTCAATGGGCGGGAGACCCCAGGGATCTACTACCAGCTGAAAGGCTTTGGTCGACAATGCCTACTTTCCTGGATCCAGTCTCTCCCTGCTTAGAAAGTCTGCTCTGATGTCTTTCCTGCAATGTGGGAGGCTGAGATCATCTGAAGATGTATTCCATAAGGAGATCTCTCTCCTGTGACACTTCCTGGCTTTTGGTTCCACCCTGATGGTTGATGTAGGCTACCGTTGTTGCGTTGTCCCACATTACCCGGACTGCTTGGCCCTGGAGTATGTGGCTGAATTGTAGATACGCCAATCTGACTCCCGGGCTTCCAGGCGGTTGATGTTCCAGAGAGCCTCTTCCTCGGTCCAACGCCCCTGGGCAGTCAGTTCCTGACAGTGAGGCTTGCCAGCCCCGGAAGCTTGCATCTGTTGTGAGGACCAGCCACTTCGGAGGGGACAGGGGTACTGCCCAGATGAGCTTCCTGCAGCCACCACTGGAGCAGAGAGCATAATTCCATCAGTAAGTGAGACAGCAGGATGCATTGAAGTGGTCGCATGTGTGCCCTTGCCCACAGAACTACTTCTAGGGTTGCTGCCATCAAACTAAGGACTTGAAGATAGGTCCACACCGTCGGGCATATCGTTTCATCAACAGACGTACTTGGGACATCAACTTTCTTACCCGTGTGGTTGGGAGGAAGATCTTGCCCCACTTGGTGTCAAACCAGATTCCCAGATATTCCAAAGACTGGGAGGGTTTGAGACTGCGTTTGTCCAGGTTTACGACCCAACCGAGTTCCTGAAGGAAGGAAGTCACCCTGTTGGTCACCCGGAGACTCTCTTCCACAGACTGCAGGAGGAAGTCTTACTGAAACCCCTCCAAACGACTCTGAATCAAGCTCAGCGCTTACCAGCTGAGTACAATGATGGTCTCCAGCTGCGGGGTGGGGGAGGGACTTTGGCCGTCACAACCGCGCTTGCTTCCTGCACTCACTGCCATTCTGCTGCTTCAGCAGAAATGTCCATGCCGGGAACTAGCTACTGGACCAAGGCACACCTCTAAGAGATCTCAGAAATCATCTCAGGAATTCTCAATTGGGGGAGGGAGGGACCTTTAGGTATCACCGCAGGAGAGCAGAGCTCAATCTTTTCTTCAATTTAAAAGTAGAATTTCTTCTTCCAAAAGGTACAGGGAAAGCATGTGCACATCTGCTGGAGACTGAGAAATACTGAAGGGCCGAGGTCACTGCAGGCGTGTATCTAGGGCAGTGATGGCCAACCTTTTGAGCTCAGTGTGTCAAAATTCATAAAAAAGCCGAGCATAACTCGAGTGGTGTGTCACTTCTAGAAAAATCCATAATTGTGATATTTGTAGCTCTAATTAATAACAAGTTATAATTTTAATATATGTACTGTATTTATTAATAAAGCAAAAACAAATAATTCTTTACCTTGCCTGCTTAGTGACTTTTTTGTTGCTGAATTTCGTCAGCTAAATCTTCAATTAAAACACTCTCTTCCCCTCCACCCCCCCTCCCACACAAACTCTTACTCCCCTGGATTTTCTCATACACACTCATGCTCTCACACTCACTGGCTCCCTCACATACACACAAACACACACACCCAGGCAGGCTCCCATTCATTTTCACACCACTCCCGCTCCATCCTCCAGGCAGGCACCAATTCATTGTCACACACACAGACCCCCAGGCAGGCACCAATTCAACACAGACCCCCAGGCAGGCACCTATGCATTCACACACATACACCCCCAGACAGAGTCCCATTCATTCACATGCACACACTAAAGGCAGACCCCCCTCTCTTTTGCCAGCAACCTCGGAACCTCTCTCATTCCTCTGCTGCCACTGTCACTGCTGCCACATGACTATTGGGGATGTTACTATTCTTGCACATTCCCAAAGATTACATGTGCCAATCACTAAAAATATATATATTTTTTTTAACCTTCGCTGTCTGATCTTAGTTTTCTAATTGATTGGTCACAGGCTTTTTTTTTTTCCACCTTCCCTTTCTTATTTTTTCCACCTTCCCTTTCTTATTTTTATTTTTTTTTTTGCCAATTCCTTTTATATTGTCTTTTTTTCTGTTTCTTTTCTCTCCATCTTCTTCCCTCAAACACAGTCAGGTTCTCATTCTCACATGCATTTCTCTCTCTATCACACACACAGGCTCTCTCTCACTCCCACATGCTGTCTTGCTCAAGCACAGGCTCTTACTGTCACATGCTCTCTCTCTCACACACACAGGCTCTCACTGGCACATGCTGTCTAACTCTCACACACACAGGCTCTCTCTCACTCCCACATGCTGTCTTGCTCAAGCACATGCAGTCTCTGCAAACATTCAGGTCCTCACTCTCACACACAATCTCTCAACTCATCTCATACACGCGCGCACACACACAGACCCTCAGCCTCTCTCTCACCTCTGGGCCTCCTCTTCGCGGGTCGCGCAGGATGGGCTCTGCAGCGGCTCTGCTACCGGGCTTCTTCCTCTTCTCGGGCCGCTGCGATTTGAGATTCGCGGCGGCCCGTAAGTGCAAGCGATGCTCCTCTTCTGCACGCACTGATGCTTCTCCTCCTTCCTGCCCACGCGGCTCCGGCAACGTTTACTTCCGGGGCCGCACAGGCAGGAAGGAGGCGGAGCATCAGCGCGTTCAACACGATCTTTTTCTTTGGGCTGTGGTGAAGTGAGCCTCACCACGGCCCTGCCTGTCGCTGCGCCTCCCCGCGCCCGGGGGCATTGGGGGGGGGGGGGCTGGAGGGAAACTAAAAAACTAATTTTAAAGGGTTGGCGCAGCCGAAAAAAAAAAAAAAGGCTCGGCACAGCCAATAAAAAAAAAAAAAAAATCGATAGTCCCGAAACGCTAGGCGTGTCAGCAAAAACGGCTCGGCGTGTCACCTCTGACACGTGTGTCATAGGTTAGCCATCACTGATCTAGGGTGACATTTATTTATTTAACATTTTTATATACCGACCTTCATGAAAGAAATTCATATCAGATCGGTTTACAGATAGCATGGGGGAATAACAAAGTCAAAACCATATAACAAGAAATGAAAGTTACAAATAACAAGGGGTATTAACCTGGAGGGCTAGGATAGCCGGAGCGATAGTAAGGCATAACTGAATAAAATTAGATAATACAATAATATGAAGAGGAGAGGCATAAGTGTTTAATAAGGAAACAGTATCTGAACTAGTGAGGAATTGCTGGTTCTGTAGGCTAGGGGAAGGCTTGGATGAAAAGCCATGTCTTAAGTTTTTTACGGAAGGTAAGCGGGCATGGTTCTAATCTGAGTTCTGTGGGCATCTTGTTCCAGATGGCTGGGCCGGCTGTAGAGAAAGATCTTTCTTTGGTGGATGATAGGCGAGTGGATTTCGTTGTAGGGGGTTGTAGGGTACCTTTATATGCTTCTCTGATCGGTCTGTCTGATGAGTATAATTTGAGAGGAATCTGGAGGTCTAGTTGTTGCTGATTATGGATGATTTTGTGAATTATAGTGAGGGCCTTGTGTAATATTCTATATTTTATTGGCAGCCAGTGAAGGTGCCGTAGAATGGGAGTGATGTGAGTTCCTCTGTTGGTATTGGTCAGGATTCTAGCCGCAGCGTTTTGGAGCATCTGTAATGGTTTGATAGATGAAATGGGGAGCCCGAGGAGAAGAGAGTTACAGTAATCTGTTTTGGAAAAGAGCGTGACTTGCAGCACAGTCCTGAAATCTTGGAAGTGGAGGAGGGGTTTGAGCCTTTTCATGACTTGTAATTTATAAAAGCAGTCCTTGGTAGTGTTATTGATGGCTTTCTTAAGATTCAGACGGTTATCAATGATTACTCCAAGGTCCCTTACTTGCGTAATCTGGGTGTTGCCTGCTGGTGGTTTGATTAAGGCTGAGTGGTCCGAGGAGATGATTAGGAGTTCTGTCTTGTTTGCATTAAGAACTAGATTCAAGTTGGTGAGCAGACTGTTAATGGATTGGAGGCAGATTTCCCAAAAGGCGAGAGATTTAAGGAGAGATTCTGTAATGGGAATCAGTATCTGTACGTCGTCTGCATAGAGATAGTATTTTAATTTTAGGTTAGTAAGCAATTGACAGAGGGGCAGGAGGTATATATTGAACAGTGTGGGTGACAAGGAAGAGCCTTGTGGTACTCCTAATGTTGATTTGACATCTGGGGATTCATTGTTATTGATTTTTACTTTGAAGCTTCTGTTACTTAGGAAGGAGTTAAACCAGCTGTGTGCAGATCCTGTTAATCCGATTTCTGCTAGTCGATTTAGTAGGATGGAGTGGTTCACGGTGTCAAAGGCGGATGAAATGTCAAGAAGGACTAGGATAAAAGATTGTCCTTTGTCTAGGCCCATGAGGATGTGGTCGGTAAGGGAGATAAGTAGGGTTTCTGTACTAGCTGCTTTTCGAAAGCCATATTGGGCTGGGTGAAGGATATTGTGTTCTTCCAGGTATACGGAGAGTTGTGTATTTACCACTTTCTCCATGATTTTTGCTAAAAATGGGAGGTTGGATATGGGGCGGAAGTTGGAGGGTTCACTTGTGTCGAGGTTAGGTTTCTTCAGGAGAGGTTTGAGGGATGCTGTTTTCAGCCTGTCAGGGTAGATTCCTTGGGCGAGTGAGCAATTTATAATGTTGGCCAAAGCTCTGGAGATGGTATTCGGGATGAGAAGCAGTAGTTTAGTTGGAATGTGATCTATTGGATGGTTTGATGGTTTTAGTTTCTTAAGTATAGATTCGATTTCCAGTGGTGTTGTAGGTTCAAAGGAGTCGAGGATGGCCCCAGTATGAGTAATGGAATTGAAGAGTATGGAGGGTGGAGTTGCATTGGTGGGTAGGCGTGCTAATGTGTCTGCAGTTTTTTTCTGAAAGTAGAGTGCTAATTCCTCTGCTTTGGATTGTGCTTGGTCGTCTGGTATGGTGGGGGTTGGGGATTTTGTGAGTTGAGAGACATAAGAGAAAAGGGTCCTGGCATCAAATTGAAGGTCGTGTATTCTGTTGGCATAGAAGTCTCTTTTTGTCTTTAAGATGGAGATCCTGTAGTTGTGGAGAGTGCGTTTGTAGTCAGACAAATTAGTGGAATTGGGGAGCTTACGCCATTCGCATTCTTTGTGTCTAAGGTTTTGTTTCATCTGCTTGAGTTCTGGGGAGAACCAGGGTTGTTTCTTCTTCTGTGTTGAGTTGATTATTTTCACCGTTTTAGGACATAATTTATTCGCTATTGCCTCAGTGATATTGTGCCAAGTGAGGAAGGCTGCATCTGGGCTGGAAGTGTCCAGATTGGGGAGTTCTTTGGTGAGATGATCGCTGAGTGTGTCAGAAGTGCAGGTTTTCCTAAATTGGATAGTGGAAGGGGGTTGAGGCGGCTTAGGGCTTTCTTGAGTCATGAGGGTGGTTGTAATTATTGAATGGTCTGACCAGGGAATTGGGGTACAGATAGGATCATTTTTATAAGATATATTAGAATTGATGAAAATGAGGTCGAGAGTGTGACCTGCTTTATGGGTAGGTTTTTCTATGATTTGTTTAAAGCCCATAGCACCCAGGGTGGTAAGGAGTGCTTCACAGTTGGGGGTGAGAGGAGAGGCGTCTACATGGAGGTTGAAGTCCCCCATTATTATGGCTGGCAAGTCCATGTTGATGTATTTGGCTATTGTTTCTATGAGGGGGGAGACATCTGAGTCCAGTAGTCCTGGGGGAGCATATATTAGAAGAATTTGTAGATGTTTAGATTTAAAAAGACCTAATTCGAGTTTCGTAGGTGTGATGGTTTTGATTGGAAATGAGTTGAGTTTGAATTCCTTTTTGGTGGCTAAGAGAATACCTCCTCCTCGTTTCTTTTGTCTGGGGATCGAGATGATGTCGTAGAGGTGAATCGGTAACTGGTTTATTAGGGCTGTGTCTGAGCTTTTTAGCCAGGTTTCTGTGATGGCACAGATGTCAGGCTTTGAATCTGAGAGGAAGTCATTGAGGACGTGTGTTTTCTTTGTCAGAGATTGTGCGTTGAGTAGGGTAAGGGAGAACATGGTGAGACCTAGCAACTGCGTGAGAGGAGACGTCATGATTGGAATGAGGGATCTAGTAGTGTGTCTTAATGGTTGTTGAAAGGCTTTTGAGTGATAGAGGTGGCGGTGGAATATGATAGGGATAGGGAAGATTTGCATGTTGACTTCTCTAGGGGAGGAGAGTGTCGTGGTGGAGAGCTAGTCTGACTGTGGGAGGAAGAGACCCCTAGAAAACTGATTGGTTGTAAGAGCTTGGAGCAGTTAGAGAGTGCAGCATACGTCTGTCTGCTGTAGAGCTGGATGTTTGGGCGAGCTGTTTGAGTCTGTCTGCTGTAGAGCTGGATGTTTGGGCGAGCTGTATGAGTCTGTCTGCTGTAGAGCTGGATGTTTGGGCAAGCTGTATGAGTCTGTCTGCTGTAGAGCTGGATGTTTGGGCATCAGCTTTGAAACCTGACTTAGTCTCCATCTGCTGGCATGGAAGCCTAAACCCATTGGTCATGAGACCATCTGGCTACATGCTAGGAAATTTGCTATTTTATTTTGTAGATAACATTTTACTAAGAGAGTCCCACCAAGTACATCAATGATTCTTCTTCACTGCACAATACAACAGCACCCTCTCTTGATTCTTAGAGGTACCCACCCCCCCACCCCCCCGCCTTTAACTTAGGGCTTATTGTCCTAAATTGATATAGTCACAGATATGGATCAAAAAAGATAGATATCCAAATCTACAAATAACAATTAAACAACCCTGGAATCCTTAGTGCAAACCCTAGCTTGGGCGATATCAAGCCAAGGATGGGCTAGGTGCAGGATGTAATTTTTACCATTTTTCAAACAGAGACCAAATTGAATCATATTTGGTTAAATGATCGTGTCTAAATGCTGAGATCTTCTCCATTCCCTTTATTCCCACTAGTTTAGACACAACCAATTGTCTAGGAGGCATCTCACTGCGTTTCCACCAGGTTGCCACTACTAGACGAGTGGCTGTAGCAACAAAGCCTACTAAGTGGCGTGGCGTTGACTGGTGTCCTCAGACATTTTATTTATTTATTTATTTATTAAGGCTTTTATATACCGAATTTCTTGATACAAATCAAATCAATTCGGTTTACAATGAACTAAGTAGAATATACAATTAACCAATCAACAAGAGATACAGAGCATACAGTTACATTATAACAAGGAAGCCTTAACTTGGAGTAGGAAAATAAAGAAGGGGTGAACGGAGCAATAAATATATAAAGTGCAATAAAATAGAATAAATACTATATACAGTGGAGGGGGCTAGGAGCCAACCTCTCTTTAATGGATATTAGGCATGAAAAATTTGGAAAAGTTTTGTTTACAGAGATGTGTGGTGAACAATTCTAGATCAGGCAATGGAGTTTGTGGTGGGGAAGGCTTGGCTGAACAGCCATGTCTTTAGTTTCTTTTTAAAAGTTGTTAGACAAGTCTCCAGTCTGAGGTCCGGAGGCATGGCGTTCCACATGGAAGGGCCTGCTGTAGAGAATGACCGGTCTCTGATGTTTGCGTGGTGCACTAATTTGATTGTAGGAACGTGTAAAGATCCCTTGTAAGCATCCCTTAAAGGCCTGGCTGTCGAGTGCAGTCTGAGAGGATGAGACAGATCAAGCGGGGTTTGATGGTGGATATTTTTATGAATGATTGTGAGAGATTTATGGAGGATCCGGAAGTTTACTGGGAGCCAGTGGAGATCTTTTAGAATAGGAGAAATATGCTCTCTCCGATTGGTATTTGTCAAAATCCTTGCCGCTGCATTTTGTAGCAGCTGGAGCGGTTTAATGGTAGAGGCTGGAAGACCATGCAGGATGGAGTTGCAATAGTCGATCTTAGAGAACAGAATGGCTTGGAGGACGGATCTGAAATCGTAGTGGAATAGGAGCGGTTTGAGTTTTTTTGAGTACTTGTAAAAGCACTCCTTAGTAGTGTGTTTTATAAAATGCTTTAGGTTAAGGTGACTGTCGATTAAGACTCCAAGATCTCTGGCGTGTGATATATGTGGAATATTTTGTGATTGGAGAAGTATGGGACTACCTTCTGGAGTAATTAGTAAGAGTTCGGTTTTAGAAGTGTTGAGCACAAGGTTGAGGCTGGATAAGTAGTGGTTTATAGTTTGTAGATGAGCGTTCCATAACTTGAGTGTTGAGTCCAATGATTTGGATATAGGGATTAAAATTTGAAGGTCATCTGCGTAAATATAAAATTTGAGTTTGAGGTTTGAAAGTAGGTGGCAGAGGGGGAGAATGTAGATATTAAACAGGGTGGGTGATAGGGAGGAGCCCTGGGGGACGCCAAAAGGAGCATTAGTATGAGGTGATTCCATGTTTTTAATTTTTACCTTATAGCCTCTATTACTGAGGAAAGATTCGAACCATCTGAGGGCTGAGCCTGTAATTCCTATGTCTGAGAGTCGGTTTAGGAGGATGTTGTGATTTACCGTATCAAAAGCCGCAGAGATGTCGAGGAGGGCTAAGAGAAATGACTGTCCTTTATCAAAACCAATATATAGTTGATCCAGGAGGGAGGTGAGGAGGGTTTCCGTATTGTGTTCTTTTCGGAAACCATATTGTGACGTGTGAAGTATATTGTGGTCTTCTAGGTAATTTGAAAGTTGCTTATTTACAATTTTCTCCATGATACAAATGGGAGATTTGATATGGGACGGTAATTGTTGAGGTCTTCCGGGTCCAGGTTGGATTTTTTGAGTATGGGTTTGAGCGTGGCCAATTTGAGTGCGTCCGGGAATGTTCCTTGTGTAAGGGAACAATTGATGATATCAGCTAGATATTTGGATATGTATTCTGGGATGAGGATCAGTAACTTGGAGGGTATTTGGTCCAGTGGGTGGGTCGAAGGTTTCATTCTTTTTATCAGCGATTCTACCTCTAAGGGGTGGGTTGAATCAAAGGAATCCAATCTTATGTCTGAGTTTGGTAGGAGAACTGTGTCCGGAAGAGTAGGATTTGTGTTGACAGGTAATCTGGCCAGGGTATTGGTGATTTTATTTTGAAAGAATAAGGCCAGGTCATTGGCCTTTGATTAAGCTGTATCGTCAGGGATGTTAGGAAGAGCTGTTTTGGTCAGTTCCGAAACATAGGAGAAGAGGGCCCTCGCATCATACAGCATATTGTGGATGCGGTGAGCATAGAAATCTCTTTTTGTTCGAAGTATTGCTGATCTGTACTGGTGGAGAGTAGTTTTGTATATGGAAAGAGTGAGGGGATTAGAGTTCTTCCTCCATTCTTTTTCTTTCCGTCTTAGATTTTGCTTCTGAGTGCGGAGTTCATTAGAGAACCACGGTTGCTTATTTTTATGGGAGGGGTTTATAATTTTTTTTGACATTGGGCATAGTTCGTTAGCTATCATTTCAGTGATGTTTTGCCATGAGGTGATAGCTGAATTGGGATTTGAAAGATCCAAGTTTGGGAGATTTCTGATCAGGGATTTGCCAAGATCTTCTGAAGAACAAGTTTTCCTGTAGTATAGAGTTGTAGGCTGATGAGGTGTGGTCAATCCTGTCAATGACCTGAAGGTGGAGTTGATCATAAAATGATCTGACCATGGGACTGGTAGGCATAAGGGGGGTGAGAGTGGGGAAAGATTAGAATTTGTGAAGATAAGATCAAGAGTGTGACCCGCTTTATGTGTTGGTTGGTTAATGTGCTGTTTGAAGCCCATGTCCGAAAGTGCTGATAGGAAAGCATCACAGTTGGTCGATCGAGGACTAGCATCAATGTGGAGGTTAAAATCTCCAATGATTATGGCAGGAGAGTCTAGTTTTAGGTATTTGGCTATAACCTCTATCATGGGAGAGGCATCTTGATCTAAAAGTCCAGGAGGTGCGTAGGTGAGTAGGATTTGAAGTGACTTCGATTTGAATAAGCCTACCTCAAGTTTGGGTATAGTATAGATAGGTTGTTGCTTGAGGTTAAAAAGTTTTTTTGCAGCTATAAGGAGACCTCCTCCTTTCTTTTTCTTTCATCTCCAAGAAGCCAAACCTCAGGGGAAATGGCACCTCATAGCCCAGGATCTCCTTAGTTAACTGTCAAACATCATACCAAAATTTATGTATTACAGGGCACGTCCACCAGATGTGATTAAAAAGTATCCACCAACTAACAATGCCGCCAACATTTGTTAGAAACAGAGGGGAGCCATCTAGCTATCTTGTCAGGCAGATACCACTTAAATAACATTTTATACCCATTTTCAATCATGGAAACAGACAGTTTTTCCCTAATCCCTGGAAGCATTCATCCCAATGTGCTTTATCCCATTGCACCCCCCCATGTCCCCCTCCCACACCTTGAGATGGGGATCTGAATACGAGTCTTCCTCACAGAGGATTCGATACATTTTTAGAGATCAACTTAGGTGGTTTTTGAGCTAACATACAAAGTCTTTCAAAGGAGGAAATTCCTTTTAAAAGATCTCATTTGACCTCTTCAGAATTTAAAAAATGTCACAGCTGAGCATAAGCCAGGAAGTCTATAGATATGAGGCCATATGTAATCTGGAGTTCTGAAAAAGGTACTACATGCCCCGCCGACCACACCTGACTCAATTTCTTAAGATCTCTAGATTCCCATTTCTTAAAGACATCATATTCCTGTCCCATTGGAAATCCCTCTAGATAACTAATCAGTGAAGGAAAAAAATACCACTCTTTACCAGCTACCTTCCCCCACCATTTTGACCACAAGGTAAGAGCACTTCGTAATAAAGGAAGAATGGTCAGGTCTCTGATACTAGACATCTTTCGACCCCAAAACAGACTAAGGAGGGGCGAGGACCCAGTAGGTTTTATGCAATGTCTATTCATTGTTTTTGTTCGAAGAGATATGGCACTCCACTAATGACTGCAGTTGAGAGGCAATATAATACTTCATAACATTAGGTACACTAAGCCTACCTGCCGCTTTAGTCCGGTAAAGGACCAGTCTAGAGGCCCTAGGAGAACGTCTTTTCCATATAAATAAGAAAACCTTTCTTTGTAAAACTTGAAGACAAGCAACTGAGATAACACAGGGTAAGGCCTGAAACAGATAGCTAAACCTGGGGAGATAATTCATCTTAATCACTGCTATTCTGCCCATCCAAGAAAATTGAAATCTCTCTCAACTGCTTAGATCAGAGTGGAGAGATCACAACAGGGGTTCATAATTAGCTTTAAACAAATCCTTATGGTCCAACACTATATTTACCCCTAAATACCAAATTGGGCCCTTCATCCATCTAAAGGGATGGATGTTGTACTAGGGAGCTCTGGTTCATCAGGATACATATAGACAAAATCTCTGATTTATCCATATTCACCCAAAAGCCTGATATCTTCCCAAAGCTATCCAATTCTCTGACCACCTCTGAGAGTTAGGTTATCAGAAACAGTGAGAGAAAATATATCATCCGCATAAAGCGAAACCTTGATTTTTCCTTTCCTAAACATACCCCTGTTATTGCCACAGACTTACGAACCTTTTCTGCCAATGGCTCCCCACTGAGGGCGAATAGTAATGGAGACAGAGGACATCCCTGCCTTGTACCCCTAACATATAGGAAAGGAGCAAGTGTAACTACAGTTGATCTTCAAACAACTAAAAGTTCACGATATAGTTATTGCACCCATCCCAAAAAGTGACACTCCCCCCCCCCCCCCCATTTTTTCTATAACTGCAAACAGCAAAGGCCAGTGCACTCTGTCAGAGGCCTTTTCTGCATCAATCATCAGGGCAGAGAGGGAGTGCGCCTATGCTGTACCACTGATATAAAATCTAAAATATTTCTTATGTTATCAGATGTGGCCCTGCCGGGCTTAAAGCCCGCCTGATCATTCTTAATAAGAGAGCAGACCAATCTTAATCAATTCACTAATATTTTAGTCAAAAGTTTGAAATCAATATTGATCAGGGAAATGGGGCGATAGGACCCGCAGATAGTCACATGTTTTCCAGGTTTAGGTAGTACAGTTCTCCCCATCAAATTTCAAAAAGGGAGCAACTTTCCTCCCTCCCGGATGGCATTAAACATATGCATCAAAGGTTGGTCCAAAACTCCTGCAAAAGTTTTGTAAAAACAGGAGGGTGAATCCGTCTGTACCTGGAGCCTTGCCTGGTTTCAAATTTTTTATAGCTCCTTGAACTTCAAGTACTGAAACAGGCTGCCCTAGCAACTCTTGGGCCTCTTTCGGCAGTATTGGCAGATCTACCCCCTCTAAATATCTCTGGATGTCTGCTTGGATTGAGGTAATTTCCTGATTATACAGTTCAGTGTAGAACTGCACAAAATCGGTCACTGATAACCTAAGACTCTGCATCTGGCCCAGCGAATCTTTAATGCGGTATATATGGGCTCTGGAGCACTGACCTTTAAGTTTCTGGGCTAACCGTTTGCTCGGTTTATCCCCATGTTCGTAATAGTCTTGCCTAATTAAATCTAAATGGAACGCAATTGCGTTGGCATCCAAATCTCTCAGAGCTGCTCGCAGCTCATCTAGCTTTTTCACAGGGATTGACCCAGGCCTGTTTATGAATCTGTTCCATAGTTTGTAATTTGCGTAAAAGAGATGCATGCTTCCTCTCTTTTTCCTTTTTATAGTATGTCCCCAAGCCAATTAATACTCCTTGTAAATTGGCTTTGAGACCTTCCCAGACCGAGATAGAAGTTTTTGCTTTTGAATTGATAATGAGATATTCCTCTAATTGTTGATGGACCCTCAACTTATATTCTTTAATTTTGATTAGAGTATCATTGAGTTTCCAATATCTTTGGCCCTCATCAGATTCTTTCATCTCCAACTCCCACCTATAAAGGGGCATGATCGGACCATGTTATACTCTCTATATCCACCCTTCTAGTCCTAGATACCAATTCTTTGTCAATAAGAAAATAATCAAGACGTGAATAAGAATCATGAGTCCTGGAATAAGTATAACTTGTGCTTGTGGGGTACTTAATTCTCCAGATATCAACCAACTGCCAGGTTTCTAACAAATGCTTAAGGGTCAGCCTTTCTTTTTTTGAAACTCCCATGGCCCCTGAGGATGTATCCAAATTTGACATACCCACCACATTGAAATCTCCACCAATTATCAAATGGCCTCCCTCCAAGGAAATCAATAATTTGCTAATCTAGTCAATAACCAATCTTTGATCCATATTTGGGCAATACACATTTACCAATACAAATTTCACATTATTAATATCACCACATAGAAGCCACACCACACAGAAGCCTCAATCCCCTCGATAATAACAGTATACAACCAAAGAGAGGAAACAATTCATTTGTTATCAAACTATCCTTGTATTTAATTTAAACCAAGAGAACAACGTCATCAGAACTCAGTGCAGATATTTTAATCCACTGTCTCTCGCCACGCAATGGGCCACAAACAGTATCAGCCGTTTATTCAGCATTTTACTGTAATCATTTGACGTTGTATCTCACAACTCACCCCCAAATTTATTTTATTAATTTAAGAGACCCAATTACCCTATACCCAAAGAGATTTTTATTAATTTTATTACTAATTGTTCAGAATAAAAATACTTAGCTCCCACTGTAGCGTTCTAAACAGGGAAATCTTTTAAGCCCCTGAGGCAGCCACTGATAAGTTGCGAAACTCGGCCTGAGTTGGGCGATTATTTTGAGCAATTGATTTTATACGTCTCCACCTAATAAAAGTTTTAGAAAGGACTTTTGGGCATCTATATTTTCGTTTTTCCTCAAGTAAAGTAAGGCCTGTGAAGAACAGCCATCTTATCTCCTCAGTGATACCTTTACATAATGCCTTTTCAGTACTGGAAAATGAAGCTGCTCCAGCAATTGAAAACGAAGTGGTGTCCGAAAGGGAAGATGACACCCAGTACACCCAGAAACTAACATTACCAAATGCCTCAAAAGAAAGCTTCTTCTGTTGGGAGACTGTCATTAGAGACACTAATTTAGGAACTCATTTTGAAGGGGACACAATGGAGAAATTACTTACCTGATAATTTTGTTCCGATCCCCCAGTGCCTTGGTCCGTAGCCGGAGACCAGCTACAGGAGCAAGGCACTTCTGAGGGATCGGAAATCACCTCAGGGATTCTCGACCGGGGGAGACTACCCTTCTTAAAGTTGAAAGTCCTTTTTATTTTTATTTTGTAATCCTGCTAACAATGTGCTAACGAGAGGATAGTGTCCTCATCTGCTAGGGAGACAGAAAAATACTGAGGAGCTGAGGTCACTGCAGGGGTATATCTAGGGTGATGTCAGCTTTGAAATCTGACTCCGTCTCCCATCTACTAGCAGAGGAGCATACAACCCACTGGTCCTGAGTCCATCTGGCTACACGCTAGGAAATAGTTAAATTTCAGGAGTCTCAACTAGTAGAAATGCAAATCAGGTCATCAATGCAATTACAGAAGAAATTACATCCTTCTAAAATTAGTATTTGTAATGAAACAAAAGTTTGTCATACAACTCTCCCTCCCCCCCCTACCAATCTTTCAACTGAGACAGATTTGAGTTTTAAGCAAGAACAATGCAAAAAACCTGCAGATCAGTTTGCACAGTTCTGTAACCGTGCATCTTTTGGCTGAAAATTCAGAGAATCCCTGAGGTGATTTCCGATCCCTCAGAAGTGTCTTGGTCCTGTAGCTGGTCTCCGGCTACCGGACCAAGGCACTGGGGGATCGGAACAAAATTATCAGGTAAGTAATTTCTCCATTGTGTCCCCTTCAAAATGAGTTCCTAAATATGCAAAAGCTAAAATATGCAAAAGCTAAAATATGAAATTTTTGGCAGATTTATCATTTTCAAAGAAAAATCCCATATTACTTTATCAGGGTGCTGAAATTATAAATGTCAGCTCATCACTAGTGACTTGAAAATACAGAGCCATTTATGGTTCCACTCTCCTGCTAATCTCAAGGTGACCATGTTTGGAATATATAAATTTAACTTGCCTAGTGCAACTGAATTTGAAATGTTATGCTCACAGAACATCTACTAAATAGAGCTTATAGGAAAATTGGTTCTTACCTGCTAATTTTCGTTCCTATAATACCACAGATCAGTCCAGACCAGTGGGTTATGGACTCCCACCAGCAGATGGAGGCAGAGAACAAAACTTTGAGGCACTGCTATATCCAAGTGTGCCACCTGCAGTTCCTCAGTATTTATCCATACCCAAGCCAAGAAACAACAAACAAAAACCATTTAACTCCCCAAAAAAAAGGGCGAACATGAAAGAAATACCCTCAAGGGCCAAAACAAGAAAGGCCTCGAACCTGAAAACCCCGGTCTGAACCACGGTTCCTATCACCAAATTGGTATAAATGCATTCTGATAGACTTCCTATGTACAGCAGCTTAAGTCCAGGTAAATCAGTTTTTCGGCAGCAGCACCCGGTTGGGTCCCTGGACTGATCTGTGGTATTACAAGAATGAAAATTAGCAGGTAAGAACCAATTTTCCTTTCCTGTACATATCCAGAACAGTCCAGACCAGTGAGATGTACCAAAGCCACATTACACAGGGCGGGAACCCGAAAGACCTGCTCGCAGAACACTTTCTCCAAAAAGCACTTGGTCCGGAGCCCTGACATCCAGACGGTAATGTCTTGTAAAGGTATGCAGGGAGGACCAGACTGCGGCCCTACAAATCTCTTCAGGCGACAACAACTGACACTCCGCCCAAGAAGCCGCTTGTGCTCTCGTCGAGTGAGCTTTCAATCCGGCTGGTACAGAACGCCCCTTGCCGATGTAGGCCAAGCAAATCGATTCCTTCAGCCAGCGAGCCAAGGAGGCCTTGGATGCCTTCTCACCTTTCTTCGGGCCCCCAAAACAAAAAAGTGGTCCAACTTCCGAAAGGAGTTAGTGACCTTCAAATAACGAAGGAGAATCCAGCGAACATCGAGAAGATGCAGATCTCTTCTCGAAGCCGAGTCACAAGACCATTTGGGAAAACCAGGCAACTCCACGGTCTCATTAACATGGAAGGCAGACACCACTTTCGGCAAAAAGGAGGGCACCGTACGCAGGGACACCCGATCCACCGAAATGCGCAGGAAAGGATCCCTACAGGACAGGGTCTGCAATTCTGAAATACACCTAGCGGAGCAAATGGCCACCAAAAACACCGCCTTCAAGGTGAGGTCCTTCAGAGAGGCATGCCCCAGAGGCTCAAGGGGGGGGGGGGGGGTGGAAATCACAGAGTGCCTGTAGGACTAGGTTGAGATTCCACTCCGGGCACGTCTTACGAATCGAAGATGCTTTACCCCTTTCAGGAAACGGGCTACATCCAGGTGCTGGCCAGGGATCTGCTGTCTATCCGACCTCAGAAGCAGCCTAGGGCAAAGACCTGAACACGCAGGGAATTATAAGCCAAGCCTTTTGACAACTCTTTGCTGCAGAAAAGCCAAAACCTGAGGAATGGACACCGACAACGGCACTAAATCTTGTTGATCACACCAGGTTCAAACACCTTCCACACCCGGACGTAAGCCATAGAGGTCTAGGGCCACCTGGCCTGCAGTAGAGTGGAAATCACCTGTTCTGAATACCCCTTCATTCGTAACCTCCGCCTCTCAAAAGCCAGGCCGTGAGAGAGAAGCGATCCTCCCGATCCAAAAAGATGGGACCTTGACATATGAGATCCGGAAGATGAGCCAGGCGCAACGGACCTTCGGTTGCCAGACGGACCAGATCCGCAAACCGGGGCCACCAGGATTCCCGGACCGGGAAGAGCTTCTATGCGCTGCAGGACTCGTCCGATCAGTGGCCAAGGCAGGAAGACATACAGGAGGATTCCGGTTGGCCACTTGCAAACTAGGGCGTCTATTCCCAACGGCCCAACTTCCTTCTTTCGGCTGAAGAACCGATCCGTCTGCAAGTTAAGGCGGGTTGCCATGAGGTCCAGTTGGGGGCTCCCCATCTGGCACAAATGTGATTCCAAGCCTCCCAGGACAGCTCCCATTCCCCGGGGTCCAGCTGCTGACGGCTGAGGAAGTCCGCCTGCACGATGTCCTCGTCTGCCACGAGAGAGGCAGCAATTCCTTCCAGATGAAGCTCGGCCCACGCAAACAGGAGGTGAGCCTCCTGCGCCACGGCTGACTCCGGGTTCCTCCCTGGCGATTGCGATAAGCCACCATAGTGGCATTGTCCGAGAAGACGCGAACCATCCTCCCCTGCACCAGGGACTGGAAGGCCACCAACGCCTCGTGGACTGCTCTCGTCTCTAGGCGATTGATGGACCATGACCGTTCGGGCAGGGACCAGAGACCCTGGGCCGCATGACCCAGGCACACTGCTCCCCAGCCCTGGAAACTTGCATCCATGGACACAATCACCCAAATCCGGGACTTCGAGGGGCATTCTCTTTTGCAAGTTGGCTTCCAACAGCCACCACTCCAGGCTAGATCGGGCCTGTGGTGACAACGGCAACGGGTACTGATCAGACACCGGATTCCACCTAGACAGGAGTTTCCTCTGCAATGGGCTCAGGTGAGCGAAGGCCCAGGGGACTAATTCCAACATTGATGCCATGGACCCTAGGACTTGCAGATAATCCCACACTCTGGGAATCGGAAGATGCAGCTTGCACATCCTGTCCGTAGTCAGGAACACCCTGCCCAGAAAGGTGTCGAAGCGGGCTCCCAAATATTCCAGGGACTGGGAAGGGGTCACCGCCCACACACACAGTCCTCTTCCGACTTGGCTCAAATCAGCCAATCGTCGAGATACCGGTGAACCATCACCCCTTCCTGTCGGAGGACCACTGCCACCACAACCATCACCTTGGTAAAGGTGCGCGGGGCCATTGCCAGGCCGAATGAATGCCCTTGGAACTGGAAATGACGACCCAGAATCTTGAAGCACAAAAATTTCTAGTGATCACTGCGAATCGGGATGTGCAGGTAAGTCTCGGTGAGATCCAGAAAGGCGAGGAATTCTCTCTTCCGGACCGCCACAATAACAGTTCAGAGAGTCTTCATCCGAAAGCAGGGGACTTTCAGCCTGCAATTCACCTTCTGCAGGTCCAGAATGGGGCAGAAAGTCCCATCTTTCTTGGGAACCATGAAATAAGTGGAATACCTCCCCGCCCTTGTTCTTCCGGCGGTACGAGGATGATAGCCTGCAGGTCCAACAATCTTTGCAGGGTGCCTTCCACCGCGGCCTGCTTGTTGCAGGAAATGCAGCACGATTCCAGGAAAACCTCCCTGAGAGGCCGAGAAAATTTAAGGTGTAACCGTCCTTTACCACGTTCAGCACCCAGCAATCTGAAGAGATCGTGGCCCACTCCTCGTAAAAATGGGACAACCTGCCCCCAATCGTCCCGCACAAGGGATGGGCAGGCCTGACTTCATTGGTCAGGTTTACCGGCTCCAGCCCCCTGCCCGAAGCCTCCTCTTGTAAGCTGGCCAGCGCCGCAAAAGGTCTGTGGGTGAGAAGTGGACTGCCTGGCACCAGAAGAGGGAGCACCCCTCCCCGATCTCGTTCTTCGGGAGTCCCGAAACCGGGTCCATGGGACGAAGGACTTCTTAAAGGGCTTCCTATCTCCGGCAACTTATTGCCCTTGGATTCTCCCAGAGATTTCGTCAGCTGGTCCAAATCCTCCCCAAATAGTAATTTCCCCCGAAAAGGCAGATTACACAATTGCGATTTAGAGGAAACAACCGCCGCCCAATTGCGGAGCCACAGAAGCCGTCGAGCCGCTACCGAAGACACCATGGTCCGGGCAGACGCACGCACCAGGTCATATAAGGCATCCGCTACTTAAGTGACCACCGCCTCTAGGCGGGCCGCCTGAGACGTGGACAGGACATCCGAGGACGTTGCTTCTTGCGGTTTCTGAATCCAACATAAACATGCCCGCTGCATCATGCACGCGCACACCACCTGAAGGCCCAACGAGGAGACTTCGAATAAGCGTTTCAGCTGCAATTCCAGCTTGCAGTCTTGCACATCTCGAAGCACCGCAGCCCCCGCCACTGGAATGGTAGTTTTCTTAGTGACTGCTGATACCGCCGCATCCACCTTAGAGACCTTAAGGCGTTGCAAGTGCTCATCCAGTAGCAGATATAACTTTTGCATTGCCCGGCCGACCTTAAGACCTGCGTCCGGGGATTCCCAATCACGACTGATGAGCTTCTGAATTTTTTTCGGGATCGAAAAAGTGCTAGGTGGCCCCCGGGGGCCATCCAGGAACAGGTTCACGCGGTCACTGTGAATCTTCCAGAGTTTCACCCCCAGTTCCTCAAGCACCTGGGGAATAAGGGGTCGCAGTTCCTCCTTCTTGAACAACCGGACCACACAGGGATTGTCACCTTGCGAGCCAGGATCCACCTGACACTGGTCGCCATCACCCACATCCCAGTCCAGGGGGACCTCCCCCTGATAGTCAGCGGTGTCACCCGGGGGAGGGGGAACCTCTTCCCCCAACGGGTCGCCCGAGTCATCCAAATCTTCCTGTGCCAAGGCAGCATGGGAAGTATGACTGTCCGCATGGAGATGAGGACGCTTCAGGGCCCCACACTTCCCTCCAGGGAGCTGCACTTCGCAAGCTTCCATGCCAGGAATGCCTTATGCATCAGGAGGACAAATTCCGGTGAAACCCCCCCCCGGCCATCGTCATCACCGCTGGAATCTGACTCCGCAACCCTCAAGTCCTCCAGTCTCGGCTCCCACACCGCAGGAGACAGCGGAGGGAGGTCATCCTGGGAATCTTTTCCCACAGGGGGAGCAGCAGACGCCGAAACTCTAATTTTGGACCCAGAGCCGGCGCCCAATCCGCGTGCAGCCTTCCGAGGCTTAGATCTCTTCACTGAGGACCCCTCTCCTCCCACAGCACAAGTAGTGCAAAGAGAGAGGGAGTTCAAATAGGCAGACCATACCCAAGCCTTGCAGGGTTCCACCAGTGGCTTCACTGCCATTGCAGCACTCCAAAAGTGGCTCAAGGGCACTCCCAGCAGAAGGAATCAAGTGCTGCTTTAGAGAACTGATGTTGCCCAAAAAAAAAAAAAAAAAAAATCGCTGGCAAAAAACAGTCCCAGCACCTTCAGGGAGCCTCATGGAAGCTGAAAAAGAAAAAAACAAAATGGCTGCCTTGCCAAAAATAGACCTGGGACCGCCGCAGAGACACTCCCTAGGAGTCCCTTCCCCACCCGGGGTAGGCACCACTAACAGCTGCTAGCTTCCCCCTCTGCAGAAAATCGAAATCGGGGCCTGACTGGCCCAGCCCAGCTGAGCAGACTGATTGACCTGGTGAGCCGCGGGACAGAAGAAAAGGGCACTTATTTTTCAACAAAACTTAAATAAAACAAGAAAATTTAACTTTCCCCAACGGGGATACTTCCCTGAACCCACGGTCACGGAGAGGGAGCCTTCAGGCCGCTAAGGGAGCCAGTGCCCTGGCTATCAGGAGTCCCAGATCACACGGACTAGCACTGCCGGAGTATCCAACCCCCTGTTCGCCTGGCTCTACTCGAGGGATGGTCCAGAAAACTGAACCTGGCACCCCGAGGAGCAAGAAATCCAAACTCAGCTCAGAGCTGCAGGTATGCACCACCATCTGCTGGAGACAGAGAAATACTGAGGAGCTGCAGGTGGCACACTTGGATATAGTAGTCCCTCAAAATTTTGTTCTCTGCCTTCATCTACTAGTGGGAGTGCATAGCCCACTGGTCTGGACTGATCTGGGTATGTACAGGAACGGACAGATGCACAGGTTTCTTATTTAAAAAAAAAAAGGGAGGGGGGTTTCTTAGACCAAACCAAACTGACCCATCCCAGCAATTTGTCTAAAAACTGCAAGGAGGGCAGAAAGAGGACCAGCAACAGGATGATGGACTAGATGGAGAAGAGAACCTATAGCAGGCAATGAAACCTACTTACCAGCCTGATGAATCCAAAACCCTTATCCTTATGGATAAAGACTTCACCTGGCTTGCCATACTTCTCAAACATCTTGCGTAGCTCCTCCTCATTAATATCTGGGGGCAGGTTTCCCACAAAGAGGCGGCTGCGCTGTGTATACGTCTTTTCTCCTGGCTTTCGGAAGTTTGTCAGATCGATGGTAAGGCCCTCATCTAAAATGAAATGAGAAAAGGTATTGTCACTTTACATAAAGGGAGAAACTATTTCATATCCAACCACAAATCATAATTCTCCCCTTTAGAGTAAGACAGAGAGGTCAACTCCAACAAAACTATAGTAAATGCCTAATTAAAAAAAAAAAGGAAGGCATATATTAACAGAACTTCAAATTGATGAGAATGTATTAATTCGTACAATGGGAGAAAACAGAAAAACAGGATCGTGTGCTAAAAGAAAACAGACTTACTGATGCTCTCAATTATACCCTGTTGCCCATTGGAAGGAGACTGAGGCTCCAACTCCATCTGTTGCTTCCTTGGAGTATGATTCTGCTGATCCATCTTGAAGCCTCTGCTGCCCTGCATCTTTAAATAAACGATAATGCAAAAGAGTGACTGGGATGTTAAGACTGTATACATCTCTATCTTTGGGCTTTAGCTAAGTAAAACATGCTATGTCCCATTCTCTGCTAGTCTGGGGCCTTGGCCATGCTGAACAGCTCATACACATTCCGACACATTTTGAGAACAGGGAAAAACTACAAAGACCACAATGACAAGAAAGAAGAAATAGCAAGGAAACCTCATATATGCATCTGGAAGAAGGGATAAAACAACACCCTCTAAGTGAGAAAAGTGGAAGGGTCAGAGAAGCACCATCACATCTTTCCTAAAGGCTCTAGGTCTGTCTGCACATCTCTTCTGCCCACCATGCTCTACCATTCCATCTAATACCCCTTCCATCCCCAACATGCTTCCTCCCACAAGCATATTTTTTTTCTTGTTGCTCTCCTACAACAAGGGCTCCCTCTTGCATCTCCCATCACAGGCTCTACCCTTTCCTTTCTTCTAGGGTTTCTTGTGATTCCCATCAGCCCAGGTCTTCTCTTCCTCCTCAAGTGATATAAAATTTAGGGGAAATTTAAAAAATGAAAGCAACGAAAAAAATATTTGTTTGGAAAAACAATCTAGAAAAAAAATTGCAAGTCTGCAGTAGCAACTCACTCATTTCATTTTAACAAGTTTGCTTACCGTAAACGGGTTCTCCGTGTGCAACAGGATGAATTAGCCATTACATGCGGGTAACGTCAGACGGCACCAAACAGACCCTTCTGTCCTACCTCATACAGCTTTTGCTCTAAGCAGCATGCGTGGGAATTCCTGCAGCTTTGCTGCCTTGTGAACCCTTCAATTGATTGTAAATCTGAACTTTAACTCTGTAGTCAACTTTCTAGGGAGGAGGATGGGTATTAAGCAAGGCTAATTCATCCTGTTATCTACACAAAACACTGTTTACAATAAGAAAACTTGCTTTTTCCGTCAACAAGCATTGCTGAATTAGCTATGACATGCAAGAAGTCCTCAGCTGAGGGTTCCAGCAAAAGCAATTACTGAAAAAGCAACCCGGATCCCACTATGAAGATTGGACTACTGGGTGAACAAACTGCACAAAACTGTTCAAATTTACTGTCACTTCTTGATACTGTCCAGACAATAATGGGATGTAAATATGTGAACTAACAACCCTGTTCTCCCCTCCCCTGTTCCATGTAATTTCAATCTTTTGTTAAAATGTAAACCGATATGATGTGTATTTTAATGTCGGTATAAAAAAGATGTTAAATAAATAAATAAATAAATAAATAAGATATCTTCAACAGGTTTGGCTCTGTGCACCACTGATGTAGCAATGGCTCTCACCTGATGAGCTTTAATAGAGCCTGTGATCTGGAGGCTAGCCAGAATGTGGCAATGAGCAATACAGTCCACTAGCCAGTTGGTCAAAATGCACTTGGCATCTGTAGCCTAGTCTGTTAGGATCATAAGAGATGAAAAGTTGCAATGCCTGACAATTTGGCAGAGTTCTCTTCTGATAACAAGCCAAGGCCCATTTACAGGCTAATGAAGGGCTTCTCACCCTCACGTACATGCAGCTTCAGAAAGAATGTAGGCAACACAATGGCTTGATTTATATGAAAAGCCAACATTACTTTTGGAAGAAACTTGGAGTGAATGAGGAGAACCAACCTATTGGGGAAAAACTGCATATATGGCAATTAATGCACTAATGCCTGAAGCTCACCAACTCTTCTAGTTAACAATGTCAACTAGGAATAATAATTTCCATGTGATGAACTTCAATGAAGACGACTCCAGTGGTTCATAAGGCAGCTTCATGAGCTGAGCCAATACCACATTGAGGTCCCATGGCACTAGTGGTTTGGCTGAGACCTCATATGTCATAAGCCTTTCACAAACTTTGCTATTGATGAACTAATACTGATTTTCTATCCACTTAAACACGGTAGGCTGTTACAGCACTGAGGTATATTTTGACAATGACATACTGAGACCCAAGGAGAAGAAGGAGAAGAAGAAGTAGTACTTGGATCAGAAAAGAACTGGAAGGCTCATCTGCATATTCTACCCAGCAGCCCCCGACAGAGGACTCCAGAGGTCACAGTGGGCAATCCAAGCTTCCAACTCCACAGCCCCAGCTTCCAGAGGCCCCGCACCACTTGCTGCAGAAAGAGACCGGAAGCGCGCATACCAAAAACTTCCATATTATACTCTATCCATTTACCTTACTATACCTTATCTGTTTTTATTGGGTTTTATATGTTTTGATTTTACATGGTAATTGTGTTTAGTAGGAGTAATGTGTTGCAGAATCTATACATAAGGAAATAATTCAAAACAAGTTAATAAGTTGGGTAACTAGGAAGATATAGATAGATTAATTGTGATGTTTTGAAGGTCATTGCCAGACACATAAAATAAATTCATAGACAAAATACTTTGATAGCTTTATATTCCTGCTCCCTTAGAAATTTTAAATCAATAACAAATCAACAAAACTATGATACAGGAAGTAGTCCAGCAGTGAGGAGGCAGCTTTCCAGTCTTTTGCACTGCCAGCAAGAGGTCATATGTGTGCGCTAAATGCAAAGAGCTCCAAGCACTCAGAGAACAAATCAGATCTCTGGAGGCTAGATTGGCAGACTGGAGGAGCTAAGGGAGACAGAGGGGTACATATAGGAGACCTTCAGGGATATAATAGAGAAGTCCAACCTCTAATCTAGTAGCCCCTGTGCTGCTTTGGAAGAGAAAGGTCACCTGGAAGGAGAGCATCAGCTTGATGAGGCAGGAAGCAATCCTGTAGCTAGGACCTGCCCTCAAGATGATGTGGTATCCTCTCACACAGAGGATAGGTCTCCAGGGGCACATACCCAGAAAAGAAAAGTTAGACCGGCCGTTATAGCTGGTAATTCAATTATTAGGAAGGTTGATAGCTGGGTGGCTGGTGGATGTGAGGATCACTTGGTAACTTGCCTGCCTGGTGCGAATGTGGCAGACCTCATACATCACATAGATAGGATTTTAGATAGTGCTGGGGAGGAGCAGGCTCTCGTGATACATGGGCGTACCAATGACACAGGAATGTGCAGGAGGGAGGTTCTGGAAGCCAAATTTAGGGTTTTAGGTAGAAAGCTGAAATCCAGAATTCCCAGAAATGCTCCCCATTCCATGTGCAGGCAGAGCTTCAAAGTCTCAATGCATGGATTGAGGGTTTTAGATTTGTTAAGAACTGGGCTTCATTTTGGAGAAGGGAGGCCTTTCCGAAAGGATGGGCTCCACCTTAACCAGAGTGGAACCAGGCTGCAGGCACTAACCTTTAAAAAGATAGTGCAGCTTTTAAACTAGATGATGGGGGAAAGTAGACAATCGCTCAGAAGCGTATGGTTCAGAATGTTGTATCTTTGAAGGAAACTAAGAGAACAGGGAAAATAGGGCATCCCAGTAGAGAGGTTGCAATAAATACCAAGGGGGATCAGGTGCCTTAAAGTTCAGGAAGGCGTCAACTAATGAGCAGGTTACTACAAACAAGAAACATACTTTGAAATGTCTATATACAAATGCTAGAAGTCTAAAAAATAAGATGAGAGAGTTAAGAGTGTAAAGCACTGGATGAAGAATACAATATAATTGGCGTTTCAGAGTCCTTGTGGAAGGAGGATAATCAATGGGACACTGTGATACCAGGGTACAAATTATATCAAAATGATAGGATGGGTCACATTGGTGGAGGGGTGGCACTATATGTTAAAGAGAACATTAAGTCAAACAGGATAAAAGTTACACAGGAAACAAAATGCAATGTTGAATCTTCATGGATGAAAATTCCAGGTGAAAAAGGGAATAAAATAGTAAAGGAGGTATTTTACCATCCACCTGGCCAGAATGAACTAAGACAATGAAATGCAAAAAGAAATTAAGGAAGCTAACAAACACAGCAGCCCAGTAATAATGGATGATTTCAATTACTCCAGAACTGACTGGGTGAATGTTACATCAGGATATTCTAGAGCAGTGGCTCTCAACCAGTGTGTCGCCAAGCACACACAGGTGTGTCGCCACACTTCCCAGTCCCCTGCTGACCCAGCTGCTCCCCCTACCCAAGCAAGATAGGTCCTCCACCCGGGCTTAAAACGCTGAAAGCCCGGGCGGAACGCGGCATGACAGCTGGTGTTAGCGGCATCGGCATGCTCTCTTCTTCCCCGGCCCGGAAGAGGAAGTGGTGATTAGCGAGTGCGTGCGCGGGAAGAAGAGACCATGCTAGTGTAGGCAGCATCGGCCCGAAGAAGAGAAGAGAGGCACAGTCTGAGGAATGAGCAGCGCTGCTCGGAGAAAAACGAAGAACAATGTCAACCCCTGTGGCCAATGAGACTCCTTTCACCACGAGGGCTGAAAGTGAAGGAGGTTGCTGCTGCCTTTAGGGTTAGAAGTGGAGGAGGCTGCTGCTGCCGCTAGTTCGGGGGAGGGGGGAGAGTGAGTGAATGAGCAAGCATGTGTGTGTGTATGTGTGAGTGAGAGAGCATGTATGTGAATGATTGAGAGCCTGTACATGTGAAAGAGTATGTGTGTGACAGAGCTGGTTTAGGTGAGGAAGCATGTGAGTATGTGATTGAGAGCATGTGTGAAAGTGAGAGAAAGACAGCATGTGTATCTGTGTGTGACTGAGAGCTGGTTTAGGTGAGGGAGCATGTGATTGAGAGCCTGTGTGTAAATGAGAGAAAAAGAGAGAGAGCATGTGTGTAAGCATGTGAATGAGTCTGTGTGTGAGGGAAAGGCAGCATGTATGTGTGTGATTGAAAGCCTGTGTGTGTAAGCCTGAAAAGATAGACAGCATGTGTGTAAATGTGTAATTAAGAGTCTATATAAGTGAGAGAGAAAAAGCAAGTATATATGTGAGTGACTGAGAGCCAGTGTGAGAGAGAGAGAGAGAGAGAGAGAGATGAGAAAGTTGCAAGCAAACCATTCCTCCTCCTGCTAATTCAAAACAATCTCAGGGCATCTGGATATCAAACGTTCTCAGGTATGCAGAGCAAAACATTTTTTGTATCCTTATTATTTTTCATTACTGGGTTTTTGTGTCTGCTATTTTAAAATATTTTATTGGTATCCAGAAATTTTTGATATGAGTTTTTAATTATTGGATATTTCATTCATCAGCTGTTTTGAAATAATCTGTTCTTTTTGTTAGCATGGTTTTACTGCTACTGATTTTATATTTCTTGATTTGTTTTATAAGGACTGGTGATGTTTCTCTTTTTCCTGTGTTACACTGCATACAGAGACCCTGGCTTGTTGCAGTTTCTATTCAGTTTTGGTCTGTATGCTTCTAGTTATGCGTTTTGGTCTCTTTATTCTTTGTTAGGTGAGGGTCAGCACATGTGATTCAGGTGAGGTTTTCTGCTGGCGTGAAGTTTCTGTGTAGGGCTCTATAGCAGCTTGACTTGGCCCGGTTTCCTAATAGGAGATGTATTGGTGTCTTAAGGCCTGGTGCAATATTTTCAGCGTTGCCTTTTCTTAGGTAAGGTGGTTACTGTTAAGTGCTGGAAATTGGTGCTGTTTTGGTGTGGGATGTTTACCGTTTATGCAATTTCTGTTCAGATAGAATATGTATCTTTTCCTTGTGTCATTCTTAACAAAAATAATACTGGACCTTTATTTTTTATTTCCGCCGTAAATTGTAATGAGCAGTGTGTCACACATCCGAGCGTGGCCTGTCAGGTGTGTCACGATGGGAAAAAGGTTGAGAACCACTGTTCTAGAGAAGTAAAGTTCCTAGATGAAATAAATGACTGCTTCATGGAGCAGCCAGTACAAGAACCAATAAGAAGGGAAACTATTTTAGACCCAGTCCTTAGTGGAACACAGGATTTAGTACAAGAGTTAACAGTGTTGCAGCCACTTGGCAAAAGTGATAACATTATCAAATTTGTCTTAATGGACGGAGCACAAAAAAAGAAATCTACCACGACAGCCATTTAACTTTCAAAAAGGTAACTATGATAAAATGAGGAAAATGGCTATGAAAAAACTGAAAGGAGCAACTGCAAAAATTAAGTTTAGCTTGGGCATGGATGCTGTTTAAAAATACTATCTTGGAAGCCCAGAACAGATGTATTCCAATCATTAGAAAAGGTGGAAAGAAGGCTAAATGACTACCGGCATGGTTAAAAGGTGAAGTGAGAGAGGCTGTATCTAAAAGAACATATTTCAAGAAATTGAAAAGTGATCTGAATGAAGAAAACAAGAAACAGCATAGACACTAGCAAGTCAGAATCAATGCATTGATAAGGAAGGCAAAAGAGAGAATTTGATGGAAGCAAAAACTTATAACAAAAACTTTTTCAGGTACATTAGATGTAAAAAGCCTAAGAAGGAGTCAGTTGAACCATTAGATGATCAAGGGGTAAAAGGAGCATTTAGGAATGATAAAGCCATAGCAAAGAAAGTAAATTAATTCTTTGCTTCAGTATTAACTGAGGAAGATGTAAGATAAGAAGGGTGACCAAAATGATATGGGGCATGAACGGCCACCCTATGAGGAAAGGCTAAAGAAGTTAGGGCTGTTCAGTTTGGAGAAAAGATGACCGAGGGGGGATACAATACAAGTCTACAAAATCATGAAAGAACTTGTACAAATTCATTTAAATCTGTTATTTACTCTCTCAGATAATAAAGTGACCAGGGGGCACTCCACGAAGTTAGCAAGTAGCTCATATAAAACAAATCGAAGAAAGTTATTTTTCACTCAGCACATAATTAAGCTCTGGAATTCATTGCCAGAGGATGTGGTTACAGCAGTTAGTGTAACTGGGTTTAAAAAAGGTTTGGATAAGTTCTTAGAGGTTAAATCCATAAACTGCTATTAAAGTAATTAATAAGCAATAGTAGCTTGTGATCTATCTAATGTTTGGGTACTTGCCAGGTACATGTGACTTGGATTGGCCACTGCTGAAATAGGATACTGGGCTTGATGGACCCTTGGTCTGACCCAGTATGGCATTTCTTATGTTATAAGGTCGTCAGCATTGACTCTCGCATGCAATGTGACAGCTTAAATTTTTATTATGTCTGTTTTGTTTTTTATATGTTCTTTTTATGAATGTTTTATTTTCTGCTTATACATTGCTTAGGCCTTTTTTTGTGTTAAGCAATGAATACATTTATTACATGAAATAAATGCCAGAAATGATATTCAAGAGGTGATGATTCAGAGGAACTGAAACAAATTTCAGTGAACCTGCAAGATATACTAGGGCAAATTAACAAACTAAAGAGTAGCAAATACCTAGACCAGATGATATATACCGCAGAATGTTGAAAGAACTGAGAAATGAAATTGCAGGCCTGCTATTGGAAATTTGCAATCATTATCATCTTGTACCTGAAGACTGGAAGGTTTCCAATGTAATGCCATTTTTTTAAAAAGGGAGTAAGCGGTGATCCAGGAAACTACAGACCAGCGAGTCTGACGTCTGTGCCAGGCAAAATGGTAGAAACTATCAAAGTATAAAATTGCTGAACATATAGATAAGCATAGTTTAATGGTACAAAGCAA
The DNA here is from genome assembly GCF_901001135.1 of Rhinatrema bivittatum. Classification (NCBI taxonomy): domain Eukaryota; kingdom Metazoa; phylum Chordata; class Amphibia; order Gymnophiona; family Rhinatrematidae; genus Rhinatrema; species Rhinatrema bivittatum. The sequence goes on from NC_042620.1 coordinate 272,570,721, forward strand.
CATAGATTTAGCCAAGTGAAGTCTTGCCTCACAAATTTGAAGGCGTAAATAAATGTGGATAAAGGTGATCCAGTTGATATAGTGTATCTGGATTTCCAGAAAGCATTTGACAAAGTCCCTCATGAGAGACTTCTTAGGAAATTAAAAAGTCATGGGATAGGTAGCAGTTTCTTATTGTGGATTGCCAAATGAGTAAAGATAGAAAACAGAGAGTAGGGCTAAATGGTAAATTTTCCCAAAGGAAAAGGTTGAATAGTGGAGTGCCCCAGGGATCTATTCTGGACGGATGCTTCTTAATATATTTATAAATGACCTGGAAATAGGAACAACAAGTGATGTGATCAAATTTTCCAATGACACAAAATTATTCAAAGTTGTCAAATCACAAGAGGATTGTGAGAAATTGCAAGAGGACATTGCAAAACTGAGAGACTGGGAATGTAAATGGCAAATTAAATTTAATGTAGACACGTGCAAAGTGATGCACTTAGGGAAGAGAAACCCAAATTACATTAGGAGTCACCACTCAGGAAAAGGATCTAGGTGTCATCACTGAAAATACATTGAAATGTTCTGCTCAGTGTGCAGCAGCAGCCAAGAAAGCAAATATAATGCTGGACATTATTAGGAAAGGCATGAAGAGTAAGACAAAGAATATCATAATGCCTCCATGGTGCGACCTCATCTTGGGTAGTGTGTTCATTTCTGGTCACCACATCTCAAGAAAGATATAGCAGACTTAGAAAAGGTACAGAGCAGAACAACCAAGATGATAAAGGGGGTGGAAGAATTCCCTTATGAAGAAAGACTAAAGAAGTTAGGTCTCTTCAGCTTCGAGAAGAGGCGGCTGAGGAGAGATATGACAGAGGTCTATAAAATAGTGAGTGAAACAGAACGAGTAAACATTAAATCAGTATTTTACTCTTTTGAAAAGTACAAAGCCCAGAAGGGACACAATGAAGTTACTGAGTAATACATTTAAAACTAATAAGAGAAAATAATTTTTTTTACTCAACACATAATTAAGTTCTGGAATTCGTTACCAGAAGATGTGGTGAAAGTTATTAGTATAGCTGTGTTTAAGAAAAGGTTTGGACAAGTTCCTGGAGGAAAAATCCATTAACAATTAAGAGAGAGTTGCAGAAATCCACTGCTTATTCATAGGATAAGCAGCTTACAATCTCTCTACCCCTTGGGATCCTGCCAGGTACTTGTAGCCCTGATTGGCCACTGTTGGAAACAGGATACTGGGCTTGGTGGACCCTTGGTCTGACCCAGTATGGCAAGCCTTATGTTCTTATGTACTGTAGCAACTCTCTTGGCTCATAGGAGAACGGGTCCAGGAATTTTCCTTAAAGCCAAGAAGAAAACCACTTCACTTTGAATTTGTAAGTTTTTCTAATCAAACGTTTTCTGGCAGAAACTGAAGCTTCCTTAGGAAGTGACAGCAAAGTGACTAGCGAATGCTCAACATTCACGCTGTCAAGTTGAGAGGAAAGGTTTGGATGACACAGGCGACAATTTTCTTGAGTTAATATTTCAGATCAAACCCCAGAGTGATCGGAGGGCTAATCAACTATTGGACGAGATAGGAGAACCACACTTGTCTAAGGCCATGGTGGTGCAATGCTGGTGCTAAATTTTGTGATCACATATCTCCTATCTTGGCCGAATTGCATTGGCTTCCCATTAAAAGGAGAATTATATATATCAAGTTTCTTAATAATGGTCACATAAGCTGGGTGAGCTTTGTCTTAAAACTTTACAGGCCACCATGTGCTCCACGATCTGCTCAAACAAATTTTCTTGATGTCCTGAGTGTGAAGCTTGTCTACTTTTACATTGCACGTGACAGACATAATTGGCATTTGAGACTTAGTGGAAAGAGGATAACCAATAGAACAGTTCTACACCAGGGTACAAATTATATTGCAATCTAAGGGTGCATCAACTTGATGGGGGTGTGACACTTAATAATAGGGGGTGGCATAAAGTCCAACAGTATAAAGATTCTGTAGGAAATTAAATGCACAGTAGATATTTTATGGGTGGAAATTCCATGTGTGATTATGGGGAGGAGTCTATTGGTGGGGATATATTACCATCCACCTGACCAAAATGAAAAAAGAGACAATGAAATGCTAACAGAAATTAAGGAAGCTAACAAAATTTGGCAGCACAGTTATAATGAAGAAATTACTTACCTGATAATTTTGTTTTCCTTAGTATAGACAGATGGACTCAGGACCAATGGGTTATGTGCTAGGAGATGGAGACGGAATCAGGTTTCAAAGCTGACATCACCCTAGATATACCCGTGCAGTGATCTCAGCCATTCAGTATTCTCTTCAAAAAGCCATTATGGACAGATTAATGAAGAAATTGATTAAAAACTGGAGACCGCAACTGTACTCAACCAACATAAGCGCTGAATCCCAGCAATACTATAGATGCCCTGGACTAAGGGATAAGGTAACGGCTTACCTGTAACCACATGGAATCAAGATTCACTTCATGGGCGATTCCTTGGTGCCTCTCCTGGGCAGCCGTGGGCGGGATGCTGAGTCCATCTGTCTACACTAAGGAAAACAAAATTATCAGGTAAGTAATTTCTACATTTCCTAGTGTGTAGCCAGATGGACTCAGGACCAATGGGATGTACAAACGCTACTAATGAACGGGATGGGAGGGCTGCCCACGGTCTGGTTACCATCACCCTCGCAAAGGCTGCATCCTCTCGGGCCTGAACATCCAGGCTATAAAACTTAGAGGTGGCGTGCTGCTCGACAGATGTTGACAGGAGACAGTAGCTTAGCTTCCGGCCGCTCCTGTCAAAACAAAAGAGGCGCTAGGGATGCGCTAGTGTCCCTAGCGCCTCTTTTTACCGTGGGCCCTCATTTGCATACTAAATCGCACGCACAGGAGAGTGGCCTGTGCGCGCGTCGGGAGAGCGGGCGCTCGCCTCAGAGCGCCGGCTCTCCCGCGGCTTTTACTGTATCAGCCTGATAGCAACTCCTCTAGCCAGGTCTGGTCAAGGGCGTTGATCCCTTGGGAGCGTGATCTCATCTGCGACTGATGAATAGGGGGGGGGGGGACCTTTGCATTGTGCGATGTGGCTAGTAAGTCGATGGACAGGAGGCCCCAGTGATCTACTAAGAGCTGGAAAGCTCTGGTCGACAACATCCATTCCCCTGGATCCAGACTCTACCTGCTGGAAAAGTCTGTTGTGACACTGTCTTTTCCCGCAATGTGGGCGGCTGAGATCTCTTGTAGATTTAACTCTGCCCATTCAATAAGGGGGTCTATTTCCAGAGACACTTGGTGGCTTTTGATGGCTCCCTGGCGGTTGATGTAGGCTACCGTTGTTGTGTTGTCAACATCAAACAGACTGCCTGTTCCTGGAGCCCGTGCTTCCAGGCAATTTATGTTCCAATGCCTCTTCCTTGGTCTATCGCCCCTGGGTTGTCAGTTCCCGACACTGAGCTCCCCACCCTCGGAGGCTCACGTCCGTCGTGAGGGCAATCCAATTCGGTAGGGATATGCTTACACCCTTGCTTAGGTGAGCTTCCTGTAACCACCACTGGAGCCGAGAACATATTTCCATCAGTAGGTGGAGGTGGATCGAGTAGTCTTGAGACAATGGGTTCCAATGCGACAGCAGGGAGCGCTGGAATGGCCACATGTGTGCCCTCGCCCACGGTACTACTTCCAGGGTTGACGCCATGAGACTGAGGACCTGGAGGTAGTTTCACACCCTGGGGTGCATCGTATTGACCAATGCATTTGGCACATCAGTTTCCTCATCCTTGAGGGAAGGAGGAAGACCTTGTCCTGCTTGGTGTCGAACCAGACTCCCAGGTACTCCAAGGACAAGGAGGGGTTGAGGCTGCTCTTGTCCATGTTCACGACCCAACCGAGTTCTTGTAGGAGGGACCTGACCCTGCTGGTCACCTGGATGTTCTCTTCCAAGACTTCACTCGGATCAGCCAGTCGTCTAAGTAAGGTGCACCAGGATCCCTTCTTTCCTCAGTGCCGCTGCCACAACCACCATAATTTTGGAGAATGCTCTGGGGGCGGTTGTCAAGCTGAAGAGCAGCGCCCGGAATGGGTAATGGCGGCCCAGTACCGCGAAGAATAGGAAACGCTGGTGGTCTTGATGGATTGGGATATGAAGGTAGGCCTCTGAGAGGTCCAGGGAAGTTAAGAACTCTTCCGATTGTACAGTCATTATGACGGAGCAATGAGTTTCCATGCGGAAGTGAATTATCCGCAGATGACAAATGCTCTTGAGATCCAAGATGGGTCAGAATGACCCCCTCCTTCTTGGGTATGATGAAATAGATGGAATAACGCCCCATATTTACTTGGGGTGTAGGTACCGGGGTTATAGCCCTCAGACTGAGAAGCCTTATCAACGTGGATTCCACTGCCAGATTTTTGTGCTGGGAGTGGCAAGATTACATCATGAACATGTTCTGAGGCACACTGAGAAATTCCGTATCCTTCTCGTATGATGTCCAGTACCCATTTGTCCAACGTGATCTTGACCGACGGCTCAAAGTAGAGGGATAGTCTGCCCCCTATCTCCTCTTCCCATGGATGAGTCGGCCAAACTTCATTGGGAATTTCGGGTCTACCCTGAGCCTGAACCCGTTCCTCTTTTTGGTTGTCTTTTCCGAAAGGACTGAAACCTTCCCAAGGGCCGAGATGTCTGAAATGACTAGCTTCTGTAGGGCTGGAAGTGCTGGGAGCTCCTAGTCCGACCCCTCTTGGTAGAGGGGGACTGCAACCTCTTTTTCTTATCTTCCAGTAGCTGAGGCACTGGAGATTCACCCCACTTACTGGCTAGTTTCTCCAATTCGCTACTGAATAGGAGAGAACCCTTAAAGAACATCATTGAGGTTTGCTTAGAGATCGTGTTTGCTGACCAATTTCGTAACCATAGCTGTCTTCTGGCCGCCACCACTGAGGCTACTCCTCTGGCCGAGGTGCATGCTAGGTCTGAGCTTGCTTCCGCTAGGAAGGCCGCAGCGGGCTCGATTATCTCTCTGGTATGCGCCCCTGAGCTATCTGCCTCTCTCTCGAGAAGCAGACACGAACAAGCCACCAGGGCACAACAGGAAGCAATCTGCAGTGTCACTGCTGTCACATCGAAGGCATGCTTATGAATGGATTCCAATCGCCTATCATGAGCATCCTTCAAGGCTGCTCCTCCCTCTACTGAGATAGCTGTTCGCTTCGATACTGCGCAGACCAGGGCGTCCACTTTCGGGAAACGCAGGCATTCTTTGGCCGCCGGGTCCAGAGGGTATAAGGCCTCCAGGGCCCGACCTCCTTTAAAACTGGCTTCCGGGACGTCCCATTCCAGGTCAATCAACTCCTGGATGGCTTCCAGGATCGGGAAATAGCAAGAGGCTTTCCATAGAGACACCAGGATGGGATTTTTCCTTGGTTCCAACATAGGGTCCATGCCAGGAACTCCCAGGGTCTGGGAGACCAGGGCCGGTATTTCACCTTTGTGGAAAAATCGAAAAAGGCTCCAGGCCTGGCGGGATTTCCCCATCCTCCAATGAATCCGCATCCCCTTTGTAGTCTGTGGTATCTGGGTCCCTGTCAGGGATACCCTTGGTGAGGCAAGGCATGTCCTGAAGCATATGATAGGGCTGGGAGGGCGAGGACTTCCCAGCTGGGGCTCTGGTCGGCAAGGGCAGTAGCCGACTGCACCTGAACAAAGGCTTGAAGGCCCTGAAAGAATTCCAACCAAGAGAACACCAGATCCATATTTAGCCCAGGAGGAACTGGGGTAAGTGCAGCTGAACTGCCCTCTCCAGGGAGGGGGAGTCCCAGAATTGCTCAGGTCCAGAGCTGCCAGATAAGGTCGTGAGTGACCCATCCTCCAACTAGGAAGGGCCGGACTTGGAAAAGTTCTGAGAGTCCAGCCCTCCCTGTGCTTCCTCACAGTGTTGACACAGGAAGGATTCCAGGTCAAGGTGCGCAGCCCTAATATGGCAGGCAGCAGAAATGGAGTGTCGTTTGAGCTTCTTTGCTGCCGGGGCCATATTACTCTGTAGCTTATGCGTTCAGCTGGACAGTGCCTCTCGAGTGCGCACAGGCCCGCCTCACTGCGCGTAAATCTGAGCAGTCGGTTGTGCGTGTAGTTATGTGCTCAGTTATGCACACGGTTATATGCGTAGATATGCGACCATGAGTGCACGTTAGGCGCACAAGGGCTAGCCCGCACCGCGCTTACCAACGGACAAAGGGGGAAAATAGCGCCACAACAAAACCACGCACAAGATGGCACTGCCGCAACCCGTCACATGGCGTGCCCACAGAGCCGGAAGCAGGGCCTAGACCAGAGCTTTCCAAACTTTTCATGTTGGTGACACACTTTTTAGACAAACATAATTTCGGGACACAGTAATTCAGTCTACTAGCAAACCAGAGGTTAAAGGTTAAATGAACGAAATGTATTTCGACAATTTATGTATGTTTCCTTAAATATATACATAATAAAATGATTCACGACACAACCTATCTTGTGAAAACCTTTCATTTATATTAAAAATATATAATATTCCAAGATTAATGTTATTGTTATAATTTATGAATAACAATAATAAAACAAAGTTATTGTGTTATTCAATTTACCTCTTTAATGAGATATATGAGCTTGATGGGATGAACACAGCTTTTGAATATTTGGTGTTAATAAGAAAGTCCAAAGGGTCTTCTGCGTAATTTTAAAAAGCTGGCCAGTTTCACACTATAAAATTATTTGATAGCGTCATTCAACAAATTCTATATGGCTATGAGAGTGAAGTCTGGAATTTATAGGAAGGGACAGAATGTCAATATAAATCCTGCACCTCCAGTTCTGTAACTCTGTGCATCCACTGAAATTCCCCCAAACAATGGAGCTTGGATGTTTCCCTTACAGCTCATCATACTAAAAGATATTTTCAAATTCTGGTGTCACCTCACAGTAACAGCAGCACAAACACCTTCCACTGCCAGGCATATTGTGAACTAATACAAAACCTCGCAAAAAAGACACTCAAAATCTAAACTGCAATCCCATTGTAACACAACAGAAATAACACCAAGGACTCAAACAACAATAACCCTACCTGTGAAAAAGCAAGGGTAAATATTACACTGGGTCCTAGAATACCAATACACCACCTACTGAGGAAACAAAACAAACCAGATTGCTATAGATCCCTATTGCTAGCAGAATCTCTCATCATGGTCACACACACAAGGAGCAGAGACAGACCCTCACCAAATACAGAATACAAAATAAAGGAGCACAAATTAGACAAAAACTAACCAGACTCTGTGTATTACCAATGGAAAACCAGAACCACCATTCCTCATAAGACAAATAAAATCAAGAAACATAAAGCATCAGTTATAATAGTAAAACCATACTAATAAAATAATATTTTAAAACTACTGATAAATAGAATTTCTATTAATTAAAATCATATACATTTTTTACAATTTCCCAAACACCAATAAAATATTTCAAAACAGCACATATATCAAACACCACCCAATAATTAAAACTAATAAGGATTTTAAAAAGCCCCTGCTGTCCATACGTGGGAGCTCTTGATTTCCAGTCACCCTGATATTGTCGAGGATTAGGAGGTTATCCTCTCTCTCTCACACATACTCACATGTCCATTCTCTCTCACATACATACACATTCATGCTCTTATACCCACCATAACCTCTCGCTCTCACAGACACTGACACACTCTCAGGCTCTAAGACACTCTCTCCCCCTCCACACCCCCCCCCCCACACAAACTCTTACTCCCCTGGATTTTCTCATACACACTCATGCTCTCACACTCTCTGGCTCCCTCACATACACACAAACACACACACACACCCAGGCAAGCTCCCAGTCATTCGCACACACTGAAACTGACCCCCAGGCAGGCTCCCATTCATTTTCACACCACTCACTCACTATCCCCCAGGCATGCACACATTCATTCTCACACACACAGACCCCAGGCAGGCACCAATTCATTCTCACACACACACATACACCACACACAGGCAGGCACCTATTCTCACACATACAAACCCCAGGAAGACACCCATACATTCTCATACACAGACACACCCTCAGGCAGGCAACCATGCATTCACACACATACACCCCCAGGCAGACTCCCATTCATACACTTGCACACACGAAAGGCAGACCCCCTCTCTTTCTTTTCCCAGCAACATCGGAGCCTCTCTCATTCCTCTGCTGCCACTGTCACTGCTGCCGCGTGGCTATTGGGGAGGCGCTGATTGCTGCTATTGGCACTGAAGCCCATTCTGCTGCCTCCTCTGTGCAGGCCCCGTGGGTTTCCACTTCCTCCATGTTGATCTCGTACATTGTAAGATCCGCATAGAGAAAGTGCTACTCTTGCACATTACCAAAGATTACATGTGCCAATCAGTAAAAAGTAATTTTTTTTTCTTTTACCTTTGCTGTCTGATCTTAGTTTTCTAATCGGTTGGTCACAGGCTTTTTTGTTCCACCTCCCCTTTCTTATTTTTTTGCCAATTCCTTTCATATTGTCTTTTTTTTCTATTTCTTTTCTCTCCATCTATCTTCTTCCCTCAAACATACAGTCAGGTTCTCATTCTCACATTTATTTATTTATTTAAAATTTTTATATACTGGCATTCATGTTGCAAACACATCATGCCGGTTTACATATAACAGGGGTGTACAGTGAACAATTCAATAACCTATTTGTGTAGAAGGAAGCAGTTACAAATAACAAGGTAAAAGAACTGGGAGGAGAGAAGAAAAGGGAGAGAACACTTGCTTTCTCTCTCTCTCTCTCACACACAGGCTCTCACTCACACATGCTCTCTCTCATACAATCATTCATACAGTCTCTCTCTTGCACATGCTGTCTGACTCTCACACACCCAGGCTCTCTCTCACTCCCACATGCTGTCTTGCTCAAGCACAGGCTCTCACTGTCACATGCTCTCTCTCATAAAATCATTCATACACACAGGCTCTCACTGTCACATGCTGTCTCTCTCACAGACACACAGGCTCTCACATGCTGTCTCTGCAAACATTCAGGTCCTCATTCCCATACACAATCTCTCAACTCATCTCATACACGCACAGACACACAATCTCTCAACTCATCTCATACAAGCACACAATCTCTCAACTCATCTCATACACGCACAGACACACAATCTCTCAACTCATCTCATACACGCATTCTACGGGCCCTCAGTCTCTCTCTTACCTCTGGGCCTCCTCTTCACGGGTCGCTGCAGGATGTGCTCTGCAGCGGCTCTGATCTTCACGAGCCGATCCGCGGCAGCGTCGGCCCTGATCTTCGCGTGCCAATCCACGGTGGGGACCCTGCGACCGGGCCTCATCCTCCTCTTCTCAGTCCGCTGCTCCTCTTCTGCACGCGGCAGATGCTCCACTTCCTTCCTGCCCGTGCGGCTCCGGCAACATTTGTCTTCCGGGGCCGCGTGGGCAGGAAGGAGGAGGAGCACCTGCACGTTTAGACGTGACTTTTTCTTCGGGCCATGGTGACGTGAGTTTCAACAGGCCCTTCCGATCTTCCTGCTGTGCGTCCTTGGCACAGCCCAGCCCAGCCGAGCAAAACTTCACTGCTCAGCCGCCAGTGGGATGAGGTCCACCGGCGGCCGCATTGGCTCCCACTTGCCGGTGTGTCACGTGCACCGGGCTTGCGCGACACACCGGCACACTGCAGGCGACACACCAAAGTGTCGCGACACACACTTTGGAAAGCTCTGGCCTAGACCATCGGGGGGGCCACTCAACCCACTCAGAAACCCCTTCTTTTGGCCTATCGGAATCGGGAACAACATTGGTACGGCGCGCCGAGCAAGGAGACTGGAGGAAAGACTTACCAAAGCCCTTCCACGTCTCTGGATAAGAGGAGTTCTTCTCTAATTTCCTGGGCTCAGCACTTACCGGCTGAGTACAGAGACAGTCTCCGGCTGCGGGGGGAGAGGGCTTAGGCCGTCACTGCCATACTCGGCTTCCTACACCCGCTGCCTTTCAGCTGCATCAGCAGTAAAGTCCATGCCAGGAACCAACTACCAGACCAAGGCAAACCTCTGAGGGATCTCGGAAATCGCCTCAGGAATTCTCAACTGGGGGAGGGACCCTTAGATATCACCGCAGGAGAGCAGAGCTCGATCTTCTCCAATTTAAAAGTAGAAATTTGAAGGTAAATTTTCCTCATCTAAAGAGTACTGTGTCCCTGATAGGAGACAATCCACATCTGCTAGGTGACAGAGATACTGAATGGCTGAGGTCACTGTAGGGGTATATCTAGGGTGTCGTCATCTGCTAGCAGGGGAGCACATAACCCATTGGTCCTGCGTCCATCTGGCTACATGCTAGGAAATGGGAGATTTCAATTACCTGAATATCGACTGGGTAAATGTCACATTAGGATATGTTAGGGAGGTAATGTTTTTAGATGAAAGAAATGACCTCTTCATGTAGCCACCAGTCTGGGAACAGACGTGGAACCATTTTAGAACTAATTCTTAGTGAAACACAGAATTTGGTAAAAGAGGTAACGGCAGTGCGGCACCATGGCAACAGTTGTATCGATCAAATCTGACTTAATGAGTGCAGGGAGGATATTAAGTAATGGAGAAATTACTTACCTGATAATTTCGTTTTCCTTAGTATAGACAGATGGACTCAGGACCAACAGGTATAGTGTACTCCTGATAGCAGTTGGAGATGGATCAGATTTCAATCTGACGTCAGCCCTGGTACATATACCCCTGCAGGAAGAGCAGCTCTTCAGTATTCTCCTCGAAAAGCATTGTGGATATATGTATGACTGAATAATCTGAATAACTTGATTAACTTTATAACTTGGTTAACTTAATTTGAACTGGTTGAATTGGCTATAGCTGGAGACCGCCAGTGCCCTCAACCGAGAAACGTCTATACCTGGTAGGATGGGTGTCCTAGATGAAGGAAAGCATGGCTTACACGTGAATCACTCACTCCCGGGGATGATCCCCCCCGAGACTTCCATGAGTACAGGCAACTGTGGGTGGGATGCTGAGTCCATCTGTCTACACTAAGGAAAACATTATCAGATAAGTAATTTCTCCATTTCCTAGCATGTAGCAGATGGACTCAGGACCAATGGGATGTATAAAAGCTACTCCCGAACTGGGTGGGAGGCTGCCGTGACCCACTTAGTACTACCCTTGCAAATGCTGTGTCCTCCCGAGCCTGAACATCCAGGCGGTAAAACCTGGAGAAGGTGTGGATGGAGGACCATGTCGCCGCCCTGCAGATCTCAGCTGGTGACAGCATCTTGGTTTCCGCCCAGGACGCTGCCTGGGCTCTAGTAGAATGGGCCTTGACCTGTAAAGGCGGTGGTTTGCCTGCTTCTACATAGGCCACCTTGATAACTTCTTTGATCTAGCGGGCTATGGTTGCTCACGAGGCCACTTCCCCTTGCTTCTTCCCGCTGTGAAGGATGAATAGATGGTCCGTCTTTCGTACAGATTCCGACCTTTCCAGGTATCGGACTAGGAGCCTGCTGACGTTGAGATGGCGTAGACTTCGAGCCTCTTCCGAATTCTTATGCTCATCTGGCGATGGTAGTGAGATGGTTTGGTTGAGATGGAAGTGAGACACCACTTTGGGGAGGAACGACGGAACTGCACGTAACTGGATGGTTCCCGGGGTGAGTCTGAGGAACGGCTCCTGGCAGGACAGTGCTTGCAACTCTGATATATGATGAGCTGAACAGACTGCCAACAGGAAGGCTGTCTTCAATGTTAACAGTTGGAGAGACAGGCCGCGAAGAGGTCTGAAGGAGGTTCCTGCTAGGAAATCTAGGACCAGGTTGAGGTTCCAAAGAGGCACCGGCCACTTTAGGGGTGGTCTGATGTGCTTGACTCCTTTCAGGAAGCGGGAGACATCCGGGTGAGAGGCTATGCTGCCGCTCTCGCTCTTTGTTCCGTAGCATGACAATGCGGCCACCTATACCTTGATGGAGTTGAGGGACAATCCCTTCTGTAGGAATTCCAAAATCACAGGAATTTTGACTGAGCGTGGTAGGATGTCATGGTCCTCACACCAGGCTTTGAATACTCTCCAAATCCTTATGTATGTTAGGGATGTGGAGAACTTGCGTGCTCGGAGTAGGGTGTCAATTACTTCCCCCGAGTATCCTCTCCTCCTTAGGCGAGTCCTCTCAATGGCCAGACCGTAAGAGAGAATCGAACTGGATCCTCGTGGAGGATCAGTCCCTGGTGGAGCAGGTCTCTGTGTGGCGGTAGCGGCAGGGAGTTCCCTGCCAGCAGTCTTCGCATGTCTGCGTACCACGGTCTTCTTGGCCAGTCCGGGGCCACTAGAAGGACTGGTCCCCTGTGGTGTTCTATCTTGTGGATGATTGCACCCAATTGCGTCTCGTTTCCTGGCTCAGATGGGCTTCTTGTAGCCACCATCGTAGTTGGGCCCGAATTCTATCCGGGAGCTGAAGCCATATAGTGTAGTTCTGGGACAGTAGATTCCATCGTGATAGTAGTGAACGTTGTAGGGGTCTCATGTGAGCTAGTGCCCATGAGACTACTTCCAGTGTGGATGCCATGAGGCCGAGAACTTGTAGGTAATCCCATGCTGTGGGGCGAAGTTCACTCAACAGAGTTCGTAACTGGGTCATCAGTTTGGATCTCCTTGTGTCAGGATGACCTTGTCTTGTTTGGTGTCGAACCGGACTCCCAAGTATTCTAGAGATTGGGAAGGCTGCAGGCAGCTCTTGTTTTTGTTGACCACCCACCCGAGGCTCTCCAATAGAGTTTTGACTCTGTTGGTTGCCTGGTGGCTTTCCTCTGGGGATTTCGCTCTGATCAGACAATTGTCTAGATAAGGGTGCACTCCGATTCCTTCCTTCCTCAGTGTTGCTGCCACCACCACTATGATCTTGGTAAACGCCCGGGGTGCAGTGGCTAACCCGAAAGGTACTGCCCGGAACTGGTAGTGACGGTCCAGGATCGAGAAGCGTAGAAAACGCTGATGCTCTTGATGGATCGGAATGTGTAGGTAGGCTTCCGACAGATCCAGGGAGGTAAGAAACTCTCCCGGTTGTATTGCCCTTATTACCGAGCGAATGGTTTCCATGTGGAAGCGAGGAATCTTCAGGTGACGGTTGACCGCCTTGAGGTCCAGGATAGGTCTGAACGTTCCTTCCTTCTTGGGAACGATAAAATAGATGGAATAATGGCCAGTATTTATTTATTGTGGAGGCACCGGTGTTATAGCCTCTAAGGCTAGTAATCTGGTCAGTGTAGCTTCCACTGCCATTCTCTTGGAAGGGTTGTGGCAGGGAGATTCCCCAAACTTGTCCGGAGGGAGGTGGTGGAAATCCAGGTAATATCCTTCTCGAATGATGGATAGGACCCACTTGTCCGAAGTTATCTCGATCCATCTTTGGTAGAATAGGGCCAGTCTGCCCTCTATGGCTTCTTCCTTTGGATGGGTCGGCTGATTTTCATCGTGGGGTGTGGCTGGGGCCTGGGCCCGAGCTGGCTCCCCTTTTATTGTGCTTGTTCCGAAAGGACTGGCTCCGGCCTGCGGGGCTGGTCACTTGATATGAGCTTCAATATGAGTTGAAGCGCTGTGATCCTCTGCCCCTGGAGGTCCGGGAGAAGGATCGCTGGTTTCTCTTATTCCTGTCCTCCGGTAGCTGCAGCAGTGGGGACTCGCCCCATTTGTTGGCTTGTTTCTCTAGTTCGCTTCCGAACAGGAAGGTTCCCTTGAAAGGCATCCTTTTGAGTCTCGTTTTGGAGGATGCGTTGGCTGACCAGTTTCGGAGCCAGATTTGTCTTCTTGCTGCCACGGTGGATGAGACTCCTCTAGCTGCTGTACGTACCAGATCCGAAGCGGCGTACGCGAGGAATGATTCAGCTGGTTCCAGGGCTTCCCCAGGAGTGTTGTTCCTGGTCTGTGCTAAGCAGGCGCGTGTCACCACGGCACAGCAGGCCGCGATCTGTAAAGATATAGCGGAGACGTCAAAGTGCTGCTCCTCCCTCCACCGGGATAGAGGTGCACTTCGAGACAGCGCAGACCATGGCATCCACTTTCGGACATGCCAGGAGATCTTTGGCGGCTGGGTCCAGAGGGTACATGGCTGCCAGAGCCCGGCCCCCTTTGAATGTGGTTTCTGGGGCATCCCATTCTAGGTCAATTAGTTGCTGGACGGCTTGTAATAGTGGGAAATGGCGGGAGATCTGATGAGTCCCTCCAAAAGTGGGTTCGTCTTAGGTTCCCCCGAGGCACTTGTGCCCGGGATGGCAAGCTCTTTTAAGCTGTGTGTGACTAGGTCTGGAAGCTCTTCCTTGGTGAAGAAGCGTCTCATGGTTCAATGGGGTTCTGTCCCCGGAGGGAGTTCCCCTTCCTCCAGGGGTTCTGACTCCTCATCTGAGATGTCCATATCCCCGAAGGTGAGGCTTCTGGGTGGTGGGATCACTTCCCTGGGCATAGAGCGTAACGGCATGTTGAGGTCCTCTGATGGAGCCTGAGGCCGCATTATAGGAGGCCCCAGTTGCATGTGGACGAAGGTATGCAGACCTTTGAAGAATGCCACCCAGGAGATAGAAGCTGGGTCTAGACTAGGGGCGCCGTGTTCCTGGGGAGCTCCGTTTGAGGGGGGGTCCCTGCTGTGTAATGCTAGGTCCGGCATACTGCTCGAGAGACTGGGGTCCGGTACACCAGCTGGGGAGGGCCATGAGATGGGTCCCCTAGGGCCTCTTCGCACTGTATACACAGGGCCGTGGCCTCCTCATGCTGTGCAGCTCTAATGTGGCATGCTGGGCAAAGGCCCTGAGCTTTGAGTTTATTTTCTGGTGGTGCCATGGCTTGTGCGCGTGCAATACAGTTGTGCGCTCCGGTGTGCGAAGTTGCGTGCGTAGGTTTGGTGCGCGCGTGCAGGGAGATGTGCGCACTCTTGTGCGCACAGGTTGTAATTATGCGCCCGGCACAGTAAGCGCGTGACCACGGGCGTCGCTTGTGCGCCCGGTACTTATGCGTGCGACGTAGTACACACACGGTATTTGTGCACATGGCTCGCCTCTGTGCGCATGGATCGAAACAGTGGACAGGGCGGCGAACAGAGCCAAAATGGAGTCAGCGACCATGCGGACAATATGGCGACCACCCGGAGGGTCTCCACGTGGGAGGGCCCTCGGAACTGACTGGGGTCTAGTCCTGCTAGGGCTGATCAACCCGGTGGCACTGGTCCCAGCCGGCGACCTGTGCGTCTCCTCGAGCTTCGGAGACCGGAGACTTTTAAATAGATTTCTACCTTACCTTGTCTCGGTGCTTCCCGGTTTCGTTCCGGGCGGTCTCCGGCCGCGGGGGGAGAGGGAAAATACCTTCACCACCGCGCTCGAGGTTGCACCCGCTGCCTCTCAGCTTCACCCGATTGTCAGGGGCTAGGACCCCACCGAGGGTCTGCCACCGGACCGAGGCTTACCTCCGAGGGATCGCGGAAATCACCTCGGGAAATCTCAACTGGGGGGAGGGACCCAACTGGTGTCACCGCAGGAGAGCGGGGCTCGTCTGTAGAGGTAAGATTTTCTTCTTAATTTGGTTTTCTTTGGTAAAATTACTCTAACGCTGTGCTAGCGTGCATAGAGTCCCTAACTACTATGGAGACAGAAAATACTGAAGAGCTGCACTTCCTGCAGGGGTATATGTACAAGGGCTGACGTCAGATTGAAATCTGATCTGTCTCCAACTGCTATCAGGAGTACACTATACCCATTGGTCCTGAGTCCATCTGTTACACGCTAGGAAAATCTACTTTTGTAATGATGTGAGTACTCATAGCCCCACTTAGTCGCTATTGCAGACATGACTTCTGATAACGAGCGGTGAAAGGAAATGAAATACTTTTTGACGTCACACAAGAAGTCATTATACTTGTTCTCCTAAATTTTTGATCATAAGTAGTTTCCTAACTGCAGACAAATTTGTGCTTTGCTTTTACTAGGCAGGCAGAAACCACAGGCTAGATAGAAAATGCTGTATAAACTGAAAAGTACTGATACAAAAACTATGTTTAGAAACACACCAAGGCCATGCTGGCACTGCAGCTAGTTGCAGACCCTTAGATAACTTTTGCATGTATCAAATTTCTATACTGCTTGTCATTTCCAAGTAGTGTACAATAAAGATTTACAATAAATATACATAAAACATCACATAAAATACACTTAGTTCCTCTGAGGTCAGCAAGATGTACCTGTTTGGATAAATTACTTTTCTTCTTGGGACCACAAAAACTGAATCCCTTATTTGTCTCTGTTCTGAATCTGGGGCTAAAACTACTGCTCCTAACTGAGAAAGACATTCCAATGGTCACCTGAACTACTCTCTATAGTGAGAATCAACAAGTGGACAGCAAGATGTCAAAAATAGGGCAAGGAAAGTTCTAAAGCATAACAGTCTCTGACGATATCCAGGACCCAGTATCATCTGAAGTGACTTGGGCTCACCTTTGGCAAAACAACGCCAGGCGATAGCCTCTCTCAATCTCCAAGTATAGGGCCTTCAAACCTTTATTGGGCACTGCTGGCTCCACCAGCAGTCCTATCTTTTCCACTCCTGTTGTTCCTTTGAAAGGGCTACAATCTTCAAAATGGCCTAATTTACCGTAATACCAAGATTCTCCCAGAAAGATACTACTTTGCTCCCTATAACGAGTCACAGATGAACAAGACCAGAAGGGACCTTTAGCTCTATACGTCAGAAGTCTAGGTGACTTGGACTCTTCCAAGAGCCTTCCCCAAGTCCTTCCCAAAGGGAAACAAAGCTTTAAATGGAAGTTTGGCAAGGTGAATCATTAAGGCCAAGTCCATCGCCCAGTTCCTCGACAAGAGTAAGCAGTAAACAGCTAGCTCCATGGCCATGTTCCTCACCAATGGCAGACCAAGGCATAAGAAAAGTCTGCCAAAAATGCCTTGCTCTCCTCAAGATACATTGTCTCTTCCAGGGCCATACTGGCCTTCCTAGAGTTTTTGAATCTAGCATAGGTATGCTATAACAAGGATTCAGTCTTTGTGCACCATATCTCCCTCAATGGGAAAACACATACCAGTGCCACTAAGCTCTCAGGGTTCCAACCTTCAGGCATGTCTTGAGGAACCCACTTCACATGATCAGCTCCATGAACACCTAATGCAAGAGGAAGGCTCTTACAGACTTCTAAAAAGTGTTCTAGTGGGCCTTGAAGACAGGTCTGGCCTGCCAGAGATTGATGCATTGCATGCAGGGCCACAAAGTAGATTCTTAAGCCAGCCAACATAAGATCTGTTTTTTTCTTTTCTCCCTTAGCCATCTGATATGACCAAGGAAGCCAGGGCACCAACAATAAGAGAATAACTACTCCTATAAAAAAGAAAGATTTACCAAGTATTCTTCCTACTGAAGAAAACTGGATCTCCTCCAGCCTCTCTTTAAAATCACTCCAGTGCCCCTCCTTAGGGGACCCCAAGGAGGTGCCTAATTTGGAAAACTATTTCCCTCCAGATCTCTAATTACCCTGGGAATGATTACTATCTGGTTGGCTCAACTTCAGAGAAGTCAGAAAGTTAAAGGCATCCAGACCTGCACCTTAAGGAAGACACTGGTGCCATAACTAGACAAACCCTGGTGAACGTGCAGAGGAGGCTACGGGGGAAATCAGTCATCCCCACAAATGACCTTGAAGTGAGAACTGACCACCAGCTGCCCCTCACCGAAGGCGGCAATTAATACCAAAGACCCCCATCTCCCTTGGATCTGCTGAGCCACATGACTTAAAAATGGCCACCATTCTCAAAGGTGCACTGGTGAGAGAAACTGTCCTGTGGCAGATGCTAACCACAGCTCCAGCACAGCAGGAAGTTGAGTCACAGGTCCCCCTCTCTCCTCTATGGCAAAATCTGCAGCCTCCTACTCAAGTGGTGCAAGTCACAGATCCTGCAGGATCACTGTGCTCTGAGCAGAACGCAGACTAAGACACAGTTCCCCATCCCCGCTAATGGGTACTCACCTCACTGAAAGATTGGTACAAACAGCAGACCTGGCAAAGCCTGGAGCTCCTCTAGTTGCAGGCTGGCTCTCTTATCCCTCTATTCAGTATTTTCAATAGTCTTTTTTTTTTTTTATTAAGCTTTACACATAGAGAAAGGAGAGCCGGGGGGGGGGAGGGGAAGGCAACACAAGAAAATAGTCCAGAGGCCTACCAATGGACCCCTAAAAGCCCCCCTGCTTGCCTAAGCTTAATTGGGGGAGGGAATAAAAAATTCTTCAAGAACTCCTCTTTGTCAGGATCAAGCTTAACTCCAGATCAACATTGTGGGAACTGCGTATGTGTGAGCCCCCCTTTCCGTGAAGCAGCCCTGTAGGTAGAGTGCTGAGACCCACACCAACAGCGGGTAAGCAAGCCTTGGCACGGGCCAGACTATGGCAGTGTCCAAAAGTCTATACAAAGATCAGGCTTGCAGCTGAAACCAGGCAAGGATAAGACTGATGGCTTGAGACAAGGCTGAAGCGGAGCGGAAGACTGCAGCAGAGCCACAGGCAAAGACTGAAGCAAAGCTGAAGACAGAACCAGGCAGTAGCCGAATGCAGGAACCAGGCTGAAGAGCTAGAGCAAGACAGAAGACTGGAATCAGGAGGAACAGGAACCAGCAGACCCGCTTGCTGAAGCAACGAATCCAAGTCCAGGCAGGCTGTCTTCAGCGTGTGACGACATCATCATCGGAGCGGATACCCAACTATCCTGCAAATGTGTGCCAAATCGTGCACGAGTTTCTTTGCCAAATCCTAGTATCACAAGTGTCAGAGCATCCAATGACTGCTCCCTGCTGCACTGTGAACGTCCGCCACTGAGGAGTCTGGGAAGACAGTTGGATTCCAACAAACATGGGATATACTATCCTACCACCTGCTGAAGGCAAAGAATACTGGCAGGCTGAAGTAAATACTGTACCCTACATAAGGTGACATTAGTAAACCACTTGCTCTCTGCCTCCCTCTGCTGGTAGAGGAGCAAAATCCACTTGTCTGGACTAGTCTAGCAGGAAGACAGGAAATATGAGCTGCACGTCAGTGCACATTTTCCAACTTGTGCTAAAAAAAAAAAATAAGTAAACTCCTGATGCAGTAAGCTAATAGTTGTGAGTTAGTGCATTGAAAAACGTGTACTAACTCACAAATATGCATGCTAAGCATGTTTTTGTATACATAAAACATAAATCTTTCCAGCACAGAAAATGTGTTAGGCGCACAAATACCAACTACAAGACCCCATGCAACACAAACTCCAGGTTCAACCTGACAAAATAAGCAACTCTGACCAGGAGTTAAATTTCCACTGTTAAGAAAATATGAGTCAGGTCTATGCACCTCTCTGCACTGGGAAATAACAGCTAATGCCTTAATTAACATGGGAATATCATGGAAGAAGGCAAAATTTCTGCACTCAACTCCTTGTTAAATCAGGAGTAAAACTGTGTACTTGTTAACACATGTGCACTGCCAAAGGAACCTTATTACATCAGCCTAAGTGTGCATTTTTCCATTTAATATATTCCATCTACCCTTTCAGCATGCAGTCACTTTTATACAATTCTGTACACTTAGGTGGATCAATTTTTTAGAATGATGCAGGAAATACTTTTCAAGATATGGTTTTATCATCATTACCTTCCCATTACTCTCTCAAAATGCTTGCTAATATCTATGAAATATGAAGATCTAAGATTATGAAAAATTGTAATTACAATTACAACCCTGAGCAAAGTATTGTATGTTAAATCGACTTGAATATGCTGAAATAAAGGTTATACCTTTTTATTGGACTAAATATATCTGCAACTAGCTTGTATGTTGATCTCTAGCACTGAATAAAACTGTAATAATTGTTTGATAACATGAAATTTAAATGGATGTCTTACTTTTAAATTAATACTACTGTAAAAGTAGCATTTCTCCAGCTGTGTTTCATTTACCAGCTTTGTCATACTTATTAACGGCTTTAATTACAGTTGTTTAGGCACATTTTTTCAAATGGATTACTGCAAAGACTCCTTACTAGGCTTCAACTGATACAGAATTCCACGGCTTGTATTGTGACTACTTGTAATTTAAGGACTTGTTTCAGCAGTTTTAGCAAGAATACATTGGTTACCAGTAGCTCGTAGGATGGAGTTTTAAATGGAGTGTTCTTATTTTTAATGCTTTGAACCCGTGTGAATCGGTTATTTTGTCTTTCAGATAATAGAAAGACTAGGGGGCACTCCATGAAATTAGCATGTGGCACATTTAAAACTAATCGGAGAAAGTTCTTCTTCACTCAACGCACAATTAAACTCTAGAATTTGTTGCCAGAGGACGTGGTTAGTTCAGTTAGTATAGCTGTGTTTAAAAAAGGACTGGATAAGTTCTTGGAGAAGTCCATTGCCTGCTATTAATTAAGTTGACTTAGAAAATAGCCACTGCTAAATAGACTTAGTTTTGGGGTACTTGCCAGGTTCTTATGGCCTGGATTGGCCACTGTTGGAAACAGGATGCTGGGCTTGATGGACCCTTGGGGTCTGACCCAGTATGGCATAAAGGCCTTTTCTGTTTTCCCATTTCCTTGTCTAAATATGTCCCTGCTACATGTCTTCCCTCTGCCACATATTAAAGGTTCCGAACATCTTTGAGAAATATGAAATTGGTGAAGACTAGCAAGAAGTCTTCCTTGGTGCAGCACCCTGCCTTTGGAATTCACTTCTGAAGTTCCTTTCTTATTTATTTATTTATTTTATTTAAATTCTTTTAATATACCGATGCTCAAGACCAGGTCCTATCGTACCGGTTTACATAAAACTAGGGGGAACCAATTAACAGAGCAAACAGAAACAAAAGTTACATTATAACAGGGAATGTGGAACTAGGCTGTTAGAGAAAAGATAGTTTAAACAAATTCTAACTGGAGAGAAGGGCAAAAGCAGGAGAGGGTGCTTACAGTATAAGAATTATGTACAAATTTACATAGTGTGTATGAATTAGGCAAGTTATAAAATAATGCAGTTATTCGGACAACAACAATAGTTCCTTTGCGTTGCGGAAATGGACGCATCCGTGGGGTAGGACTGTGTGGGTGACCCTGAGGCTTTTCAGGGGTATGCTTGGGCGAACAGCCAGGTTTTTAATTTTTTCCTGAACGTGATGTGGCAATGTTCCTGGCGGAGATCTGGCGGGAGGGAGTTCCAGTGATGCGGACCAGCAGTTGATAGTGCCCGTTTTTCAATAGAGTTGTGGAAAACGGATTTTTTGGGGGGGAACCTGGAGAGAATCTTTATATGCAGATCTGGTGGGTCTTGCAGAGGAGTGTGGTTTGAGGGGTATGGTAAGTTGGAGCGAGGATTCTTGAAATAAGGTTTTGTGGATAATAGTGAGTGTCTTGAAGAGAATTCTGTAGCGAATGGGTAGCCAGTGAAGTATTTTTAGAATTGGGGTGATGTGGTCCATGCGGCGGGAGTTTGAGAGGATCCTGGCTGCGGCGTTTTGCAGCATCTGAAGAGGTTTGGTAGAAGAGGCCGGGAGACCAAGTAACAGCGCGTTACAGTAGTCTATCTTTGAGAATAGTATGGCTTGAAAGACAGAACGGTAGTCATGAAAGTGAAGGAGAGGTCTTAGTTGTTTTAATACCTGTAGTTTGTAAAAGCCTTCTTTGGTGGTGTTGTTGATGAATTTTTTAAAGTTCATTTTGGAGTCTAGGAAGGCTCCAAGGTCTCTCACTTGATTTACTAGAGGTGTGTTATTATTGATGGCTAGTATGTTGTTATCATTAGGGGAAAAGATTAGCAGTTCGGTCTTGGACGTATTGAGAACGAGGCAGAGACTTGTGAGAAGGAGGTTAATGGCGTGGAGGCAGCTATTCCAGTAGTTTAGCGTGTCGGAGACTGGTTCCTTGATGGAACCAGTCTCCGACACGCTTGTTTATTTAAGGAAAAGTCTGGAAACTTGACTCTGTTCTTTAGTTTTTAATTGGCCTGATGTAATTAAGATGGTAGCTGGGTTGTGTGGTAATTTTGTTTTATTAATGGAATTTAACTTGAGTTCTGATATATCATTTCTTTTATATTTCTTTAGTGTTTTAATTAGTTGATGGTTAGGTGACATTTGGGTTGTATAATAATTGTATTTTATTAATGGGATCTAATTTGAATATTAATATTCCACTTTTGTATTTCTTATCTTATTGTGCTTCACTCTGAGTTGAGAAGAGCAGATATAAATTCAATAACTAAATGAATACTAAATATTTGTATTTACTAACTCAGTTGTACATGGCTCGTTGTGTCTTGAAAATAAAAAAAAAATTAAATATATACTTGTTTAGTATTTAAAATCTACCCCCCAAAAGCCTGTTATTTCTAGGGAAAAAAAACAAAAACATAAAAGTTCCCCATTACATATTTCCAGAAATTTTATCCTCCCATCTTCCCTTTCCCCCTCCAATATGTCTCTTTTCCAACCCTCTATCCCCCTCCCTCCCAATCTATCTCCCCATTAATCCCCTGATCCATCTCCCTCCCCTCTCTCTGATCGGTCTCCCTCCCTTCTACCCCTACCTCCAATCCATCTCCTTTCAACCCTCCCCAATCGGTCTCCCTCCTTCCTTTCTCTTCCCCTCCCCTTCTCCTCCCTCCGGTCTGTCTCCCTTCTCTAATCCGTCTCTCTTCTCCCCACCCCCACCCCCGATCCATCTCCAATCTGTCTGCCTTCTCCCCCCCCATCCATCTCCCTCCCCTCCCTCTGATCAGCTCCCTTCCTCCATTCTCCTCCCCCTCCTGGTCTCCCTTCCTCCCTCAGTCTCCAATCTCTCTCCCTTCTCCCCCCCCCCCCCCCCCGATCCAGCTCCAATCTGTCTCCATTCTCCCCCCCCCCCCCGATCCAGCTCCCTTCCTCCATTCTCCTCCCCCTCCCGGTATCCCTTCCTCCCTTCTCCTCCCCAGTCTCCAATCTGTCCCCCTTCTCCCCCCCCCCCCCACAAATCCATCTCCAATCTGTCCCCCTTCTCCCCCCCCCCCATCCATCTCCAATCTTTATCCCTCCCCCTCCCTCTGATCCGTCTCCCTTCCTCCATTCTACTCCCCCTCCCGGTCTCCCTTCCTCCCTCGTCTCCAATCTGTCCCCCTTCTTCCCCCCCCCCATCCGTCTCCAATCTGTCCCCCTTCTCCCCCTCCATCCGTCTCCAATCTGTCTCCCTTCTCCCCCCCCCCCCCGATCCATCTCCCTCCCCCTCTCTCTGATCCGTCTCCCTTCCTCCATTCTCCTCCCCCTCCCCGGCCTCCCTTCTCCTCCCCCGTCTCCAATCTGTCCCCCTTCTCCCCCCCCCCCCCGATCCGTCTCCAATCTGTCCCCCTTCTCTCCCCCCCTGATCCGTCTCCAATCTGTCCTTCTCCCCCCCCTCCCTCTGATCCATCTCCCTTCCTCCATTCTCCTCCCCCTCCCGGACCCTTCCTCCCTCGTCTCCAATCTGTCCCCCTTCTCTCCCACCCCCGATCACTCTCCAATCTGTCCCCCTTCTCACCCACCCCCGATCCGTCTCCAATCTGTCCTCCTTCTCCCCCCCGATCCGTCTCCAATCTGTTCCCCTTCTCCCCCCCAAATCCGTCTCCAATCTGTCACCCTTCTCCCCCACCCCGATCCGTCTCCAATCTGTCTCCCTTCTCCCCCACCCCGATCCGTCCCCAATCTGTCCCCCTTCTTCCCTCATCTGTCCCAATCTGTCCCCCTTCTCCCCCCAATCTGTCCCCCTTCTCCCCCACCCCGATCCGTCTCCAATCTATTTCTCTTCTCCCCCACCCCGATCCGTCTCCAATCTGTCTCCCTTCTCCCCCACCCCGATCAGTCTCCATTCTGTCCTTCTTCCCTCATCTGTCCCCCTTCTCCCCCATCGGTTCCCAATCTCCCCCCTTCTTCCCCACCCCCGATCCGTCTCCAATCTGTCCCCCTTCTCCCCCACCCCCGATCCGTCTCCAATCTGTCCCCCTTCTCCCTCACCCCCGATCCATCTCCAATCTGTCTCCCTTCTCCCCCACCCCGATCCGTCTCCAATCTGTCTCCCTTCTCCCCCACCCCGATCCGTCTCCAATCTGTCCCCCTTCTTCCCTCATCTGTCCCCAATCTGCCCCCTTCTTCCCCACCCCCGATCCGTCTCCAATCTGTCCCTTCTCCCCCATCTGTCCCCAATCCTTCTCCAATCTGTCCCCCATCTGTCCCCAATCCGTCCCCCTTTTCCCCCATCTGTCCCCCTTCTCCATCTGCCCCAATCCATCCCCCTTCTCCCCCATCTGTCTCCAATCTGTCCCCCTTCTCCCCCATCTGTCCCCAATCTGTCTCATCTGTCCCCCTTCTCCCCCACCCCCGATCAGTCTCCAATCTGTCCCCCTTCTCCCCAATCTGTCCCCCTTCTCCCCCACCCCCGATCCGTCTCCAATCCATCCCCCTTCTCCCCATCTGTCCCCAATACGTCCCCCTTCTGTCCCCAATCCGTCTCCAATCTGTCCCCCTTCTCCCCCATCTGCCCACAATCCGTCTCCAATCTGTCTCCCTTCTCCCCCACCCCCGATCCATCTCCAATCTGTCCCCCTTGTCCCCCATCTGTCCCCAATCAGTCCCCCTTTTCCCCCCATCTGTCCCCAATCCGTCTCCAATCTGTCCCCCTTCTCCCTATCTATCCCCAATCCATCTCCAATCTGTCCCCCTTCTCCCCCACCTGTCTCCAATTTGTCCCCCAATCTCCCCCAATCTGTCCCCCTTCTCCCCCATCTGTCTCCAATCTGTCCCCCTTCTCCCCCATCTGTCCCCGATCCGTCTCCAATCTGTCCCCCTTCTCCCCCATCTGTCCCCGATCCGTCTCCAATCTGTCCCCCTTCTCCCCAATCTGTCCCCCTTCTCCCCCACCCCCGATCTGTCTCCAATCTGTCCCCCTTCTCCCCCATCTGTCCACAATCCATCTCCAATCTGTCCCCCTTCTCCCCATTGTCTCCAATCTGTCTCCAATTTGTCCCCCTTCTCCCCATTGTCTCCAATCTGTCTCCAATTTGTCCCCCTTCTCCCCATCTGTCCCCAATCTCCCCCACCCCCGATCCGTCTCCAATCCGTCTCCAATCTCCCCCAATATGTCCCCAATATACCCGATCCGTCTCCAATCTCCCCCAATCTGTCTCCAATCTCCCCCAATCTCCCCCAATCTGTCCCCAATCTCCCCCACCCCAATCCGTCTCCAATCTGTCCCCAATCTCCCCCACCCCGATCCGTCTCCAATCTGTCCCCCTTCTCCCCCATCTGTCCCCAATCCGTCTCCAATCTTTCCCCCTTTCTCCCCCACCCCGATCCATCTCCCATCTGTCCCACTTCTCCCCCATCTGACCCCAATCCGTCTCCCATCTGTCCCCCTTCTCCCCCATCTGTCCCCAATCCGTCTCCCATCTGTCCCCAATCTGTCCACCTTCGATCTGTTCCCCCTTCTCTTCTCCAGTGCTCCATTTTTTCAGTTTTCAGGCTCTCCCATCTCTTCCCCCAATAATTTTCCCTCTCCTTCTCCTGCCAGTGATCCTCCTCAGTCACTCCCTCGATTTTTTCCTCCTCCCCTGCCGATCTTTCTTTTCTCCTGCCCCAATCATTCTACACCTTCCTCTTTTTCCCCATTCATCTCCCTCCCATCCCCTCCACCTTTCTCAAGCTCTCCACATCTCCCCGTCCATATCCATCGTTTCCGTTCTCGTCTCCCTCTGTTTTCACCATACCCCCCTCCCCTCCCCCTCGTTCTGTTCTTTCCCTTTCCCCATCACCCTCCCAGTTTTGGCCTCCTCTCCCGCAAATCTCTTTATTTTCCTCACCATCTTCTTCCCCTTGTCTTGTCTGTCTTCTCTGGAGTCCATCTCTCTCTCCCCCCCGCCTTTTCGCGTCTCTGTCGCTTCTTCTCACTCTCTCTCTCTCTCTTCCGTCCCCGACCTTCGCCTTCTCTTCGTACTGCGTCTCGTGCACCTTGAACCGGATGGAATGTTCCCTCAGCGTCTCGCGACGATTTCGAACCGGAAGGAACGTTTTCTTAACGGCTCGCGCTCTCCCACCACTCCACAGCCACCAGGCCCGAACAAGAAGGAAAGCGAGCGCGTGCCCACCGGAAGTTCTACTAAAACGACGGGATACACGAAATCCCGCCCTCCACCCCGCGCCGCAATTCTGGATTCTGAATGGTTCCTTTTTCCGCCACTCTTATAAAGCACTGCTACGATTGGTTAATGTTTCAATCAATTCACAATTTGGGAGATGCCGACTGGTTGTTTACTACTGGAAAGTGTTCATACAAACCTCTGAGCAGGTTTGTATGAACGGTGGAAGGCCCCGGAGGAAGAAAAAAAAGAGCACGGCGGAGCGTTAGCGCATGCGCCTTTTTGCCGGCTTTGTTTAAAGTGGTAACATGGTAAACTGGGAAGACGGAAACTTTTTGCAACTGCAGCACGATCATAGGCTCCGGTACTAGCGGAGAAAACCAGCGCTGCCTCATCCACATACATACACATGCAGCGGGCGTGAATCTGAGCGGTTTTCTTTTGAAGTCTGCAGGAGTTTTTGCACCGGAGCATAGTTGGCACAGATTTTACCAGCCCATTAGTTTCCAGTGGGAATGCTCTTGTGAGCTTCAGAGAGAGGACGAGAGCGTGTGTGCAGATAATATAAAGGATGAAACTTATTTGGTTTATGGTATTTTGAATTAAACTGTTTTAACTTCATCTGTTTTAACTTCATCTGTCAGATGATGTTTACCGCTTTGAACGTTCTTTGCTGATCTGAAATACACAAATATCGTATGCAATTTTTTTCAAATTTGACATCTGGTTTTCAAGAGTCCCTGAGGCCAATGCAATGAGGTGCTCAGCACAAGGCACACTAACCCTCAGGTGTGACAGTGTGCACATTATTTGTGTGCAAACTTGACTGCCAATCCAACAAGGAGTTTTGTGTATAATGTTTGCATAAGTTAGCGCCCTGGCAGGAAATCCCATGTGGTGGCATTGGCTGTTACCCCCCCAAAGCAGAGAGGTGTATTGGCTTTTCTCATGTTTTCTTAGCACTGAAAATGTAGAGGTCCATATTCACTGCTACTATTTAACACTTATATGGTGCTACTTCACAAACGAAGTTCTGTACGAAAAATATGAGACAGTCCCTGCCCAGTTGAGCTTACAGTCTATTCAAGATATACATACACAGTAAAAGTGACTTGAGGAATTTCTGTTGTACACCACTTTGGGCGATTTCATTTAAAATATGAAAGGTTTGCTGTATGGAAAAATGTATTAAAGCTTTGGATGTGTCTAGGAAGCATAAACGTTTAAAAAAAATTGGAAATTCTATCTAAATTCATTTCCACATTGTGTGTGCAATTTGATGTTAAATGATATTCGATAATGGTTGATCTTGTTGCAATGCACTGTTGTCTTCCTATTGTTTGTAAGGGGTGGGCCTATGCGGTTTGTCATAGTTTGGAACAAAATGTTTAACAATCACCTGGACAGTGTGCAGAACCCACTCATTTTTCAATATGTATATGTATTGTTTTATAAACTAAATAAAAAAAATAATTTAATTAAATTAGGAAAGCGGTTTATAAATTGTATTAAAATACAAAAATTAAGCCAATGGTTAAAAATGAATGAGGCTGTAAGTGGGACAATCAGGGGGTTAAGATTTAAAAAGCAGCCTCAAAAAAGGGAGATTTTAGATGAGCTTTAAATAGAGGAAGCATGATGCAGTCAGGTGTAAAGCACAGAGTCAGAAATTGGCAGTAGAGAAGAGTATAGACAGGAGTGACTTGTCTGATGAGTGGAGTGCAGAAAGAGGGGTGTAAAGAGAGGTAGTGAGGAGCTGCAGAGTGAAGGATGTTGTAGGTGAGTAAGAGGTGCTTGAATTGTATCTAGCTTAATTGGTTAGGGGTAGTAACTGCCACAATAAGCAAGCTACTCCCACGCTTATTTGTTTACCCAGCCTGTGCAATTCAGTCCTTGTTGGTTGTCTGAATATAATTCCACCTTACTTCATTCCCCCCTGCCGTTGAAGCAGTGAGCTGCGCTGGATATGTATTCCAAGTGAAGTATCATGCTTAATTGATTCGGGGTAGTAACCGCCGTAACAAGCAAGCTACACCCATGCTTATTTGCTTATCCAGACTATCAGCCCGATACTGTAAAACCGCGGGAGAGCGGACGAACGCCCGCTCTCCCGGCGCACGCACCGGCCCTTCGCCGGTGCGAGCTATCCAGTATGCTCCAGCATGCAAATTAGGCGACGCGGTGCAAACGAGGGAAAGGAGCGGCGGCTGTCAGCGGGTTTGACAGCCGACGCTCAATTTTGCCGGCGTCGGTTCTCGAGCCTGCTGACAGCCACAGGCTCGGAAACCGGACGCCGGCAAAATTGAGCGTCCGGTTTTCGGCCCGACAGCCGCGGGCCGAATTCAAATTTTTTATTTTTTATTTTTTTACTTTTTTTTACTTTTGGGGACCTCCGACTTAATATCGCTATGATATTAAGTCGGAGGGTGCACAGAAAAGCAGTTTTTACTGCTTTTCTGTGCACTTTCCTGGCGCCGGAAGAAATTAGCGCCGACCTTTGGGTTGGCGCTAATTTCTTAGAGTAAAATGTGCGGCTTGGCTGCACATTTTACTTACTGGATCCCGCGCGCATACCTAATAGGGCCCTCAACATGCATTTGCATGTTGAGGGCGCTATTAGGTGCCGCGGGTGGGCCGCGTGTTTTCCTCCCCTTACTGAATAAGGGGTAAGGGAAAACACGCGTCCAGAGCAGGCTGACAGTGCGCTCCGACGGAGCACACTTTACTGTATCGACCTGTATGTAATTCAGTCCTTGTTGAATGTTGTCTGAATATAAATCATCTTTTCTTCGTTCCCCCCTGCCGTTGAAGCAGTGCGCTATGCTGGATATGCAGTGAAAGTGAAGTATCAGGCATGATTTGGTTTGGGGTAGTAACCGCCATAACAAGCAAGCTACTCCCCTCTTTTTTGTGAATGCAAATCCTATTTTCCACATTTCCTCTTGCCGTTGAAGCATAGAGGAATGTTGGAGTCGCATTAACTGTGTGTATGTTTATTGAATAAAGGTATTATCTCCAGGTAGTAGCCGTCATTCCCGCAAGCCACCCGCATGTCTCTTCTCTTCATTTACATCCTCTAGACTTTATGGATCCACAGTGTTTATCCCACGCCCCTTTGAAATACTTCACAGTTTTAGTCTTCACCACTTCCTCTGGAAGGGCATTCCAGGCATCCACCACCCTCTCCGTGAAGAAATACTTCCTGACATTGGTTCTGAGTCTTCCTCCCTGGTGTTTTAAATCGTGACCCCCTGGTTCTGCTGATTTTTTTTGCAACGGAAAAGGTTTGTCGTTGATTTTGGATCATTAAAACCTTTCAAGTATCTGAAGGTCTGTATCATATCCCCCCTGCTCCTCCTTTCCTCCAGGGTATACATATTTAGATTCTTCAATCTCTCCTCATAAGGCATTCAATGAAGACCATACACCTTTTTGGTCGCTCTTCTCTTGACCGCCTCCAACCTGTCTCTGTCCCTTCGGAGATACGGTCTCCAGAACTGAGCACAGAACTCCAGGTGAGGCCTCACCAAGGACCTGTACAAGGGGATAATCACTTCCCTTTTCTTACTCGATATTCCTCTCTCTATGCAGCCCAGCATTCTTCTGGCTTTAGCTAACGCCTTGTCGCATTGTTTCGCCGACTTCAGATCGTTAGACACTATCACCCAAGGTCTCTCTCCTGCTCCATGCACATCAGCCCTTCACCACCCATCGAATACATTTCTTTTGGATTTCCACACCCCATATGCATGACTCTACACTTCTTGACATTGAATCTCAGCTGCCATATCTTCGACCATTCTTCCAGCTTCCTTTAAATCCTGTCTTATTCTCTCCACTCCTTCCGACGTGTCCATTCTGTTGCAAATCTTAGTATCATCCGTAAATAGACAAACCTTACCTTCTGTCCCATCCGCTAGGTCCCTCACGAAGATATTGAACAGGACTGGTCCCAACACCAACCCTTGTGGCACACCGCTCTCTCTTCCGAGTAAGTTCCATTTACCATCACACATTGTGTTCTGTCCTTCCACCAGTTTGCTATCCAGGCCACCACCTTGGCACTCACTCCCAAGATTCTCGTTTTATTCACTAGCCTCCTGTGCAAGACCGTATCAAAAGCTTTGCTAAAATCCAAGTAGATGACATCTAGCGCTCTTCCACGAACCAATTCCTTAGTCACCCAATCAAAAAAGTCTATCAGATTCGTCTGACAGGACCTTCCCTAGGTGAAACCATGCTGCCTCTTGTCCAGCAATTCTGCTGTTTGTAGATAGTTCACTCTTGAGCAGCGACTCCAATACTTTTCCCACCATCGAGGTGAGGCTAGCCGGCCTGTAGTTTCCAGCCTCCTCTCTGTTCCCACTCTTGTGAAAAGGGACCACCGCTCTTCTCCAAACACTCGGCACCACTCCCGTTTCCAGGGATCTATTGAACAGGTCACTCAGTGGAGCTGCTAGCACATCTCAGCTCTTTCAGTATCCTGGGATGAACCTCATCAGGCCCCATGGCTTTGTCTACTTTCAGTTTTCCTAGCTCTTCCCATACATTCTCTTCCGTAAATGGAGTTTCATCCATTCCTCTCCCCTCCAGTTTCTTGTTATCTAGCATCTGTCCTTCTCCGGGGCCTTCTATAGTGAACACTGAACTGAAGTATTTGTTTAATATTTCTGCCATTTCTTCATCTGTCTCCGCCCATTGATCCTTTTCACCTTTCAATTTCACTATACCACTTTGGACTTTTCTCCTTTCACTGATGTATCTGAAAAATGTTTTGTCACCTCGTTTTACCTCTTTGGCAATCCTTTCTTCCGCTTGACTTTTCGCTTTCTTGATTGCTTTCTTCGTCTCCCTCAGTTTTACCAGATATTCTTCCTTGTGATCCTCCCTTTGGGATCTTTTACATTTCTTAAACGCTGTTCTTTTATCTTTTATTTTATCAGCCACCTCCTTTGTGAACCAGATAGGTTTCATTCTTTTCTTGCTTTTCTTTACTTTTCTAACATATTTATTAGTCACTTCAGTAATTGCTCCTTTTAGTTTGGCCCACTGTTGTTCCACATCTTTCGTTTTCTCCCATCCTTCTAGTTCTTCCTCCAGGTACTTCCCCATTTCAACAAAACCCTGGTCTTTGTGTGACTTCTCCATATCGTATTAGAGATGTGAAACCATACTGTTTGATGATCACTGGTGCTGAGGTGGGCACCCATCCGGACATTAGAGACATTATCTCCATTATGGGCCGATTCAGTAAAGTCCGCGGGAGAGCGGGCAATTCAATATTTAAATGAAGCCCGGCGGTAGAAACGGACAAAAGGAGGCGCTAGGGACACTAGCGCGTCCCTAGCGCGTCCCTAGCGCCTCCATTTGGCCCAGAGCAAAATTGAGCGTCCAGTTTTCGACCCGACAGCCGTGGGCCGACTTCAAATTTTTTTTATTTTTATTTTTTACTTTTTTTACCCTTCGGGACCTCCGACTTAATATCGCCATGATATTAAGTCAGAGGGTGCACTTTCCCGGTGTCTGAAAGCAAAATATGCGGCTTGGCTGCACATTTTGTTTTCTGAATCACGCGGGAATACCTAATAGGGCCATCAACATGCATTTGTATGTTGAGGGCGCTATTAGGTTTGGCGGGTTGGACGCGCGTTTTCGGCCCTTTACTGAATAAGAGGTAAGGGAAAACGCGCGTCCAATGGCGAGTTAACAGTGCGCTCTGTCGGAGCGCATTGTACTGTATCGGCCCGTTAGTGAGCACTAAATCGAGTGTAGCTCCCTCCCTCGTAGGCTCCATTACCATTTGTTTGAACAGAGCCACTTGCAGGGCATCCACTATCTCTTACTACGAAGGGAAAGGTCAGCGTTTTGTGAGCTCCTTGAATTGACGATTTTGCTTCGAAGAAATCATGCCTCACACAAAAAGGAAGGGTAAGGTGAGGTCGGATACCTCCATGCCTATCACACTAATCCCTTCCCAATCTACAATCGAGGGGTTCTTCACGTCGACAAATATTTCCACCCCGGGAAAGGAGTCTGCAGAGGAGCCGGCTTTAGGACGAGACCAGGCCCTCATGGACGAAGAAGCTTCTCTGAGCCCGGGAGCACCTGAAATGCCCTCCCCTCTATACCAAAGCAAACACCGGGACCAGAATCGGGAACCACGGGAGTTGATGACCAAAGGGGGATCGATGCTGGAGGCTGGCTCCGGAGGAATGACAGCGGACATTTTACCTGCACCTGTGGGGGCTATAGCAGGTAGCAGGCAGCATGGAAGCTGTGGCTGCTAGACCAGCGGGAAAGATTATGCCAAACCCGAGCAGTGATTCCAACAAGCAGGGGAGAGGAGAGGAAACAGCAGACGAATCCTCCCAGATAGAAGTGGTCTGCTGACAAAGCGTGGTAAGGCAGAGCCTGACTATGCAAAAACTGTCCAGACCAAGTGTTATTACCCTAGACTCTATCTGGAATGCCATTGTGTTGTTAGAAAAATCCATTTCCTCCTTAGTGAATGTTTGAATAATTCACAGAATTCAATCCAGATAATGGAGCCGCTGATAAAAGCTCAAGAAAATAAGATGAAAGATATGTCAGAACAAGTAACATCTATTAAAGAAGTATAAGTGAAATTAATCCAAGGGGAAGATATTGCCGTGAAAAAAATTGAAAATTTGGAAAATAAGATATTTGAATCTGAGGGTTCTAAATTTTCCTAGTATAAAGTTGATTCCAGTAAAGGACCAATTTAAGAAATATATGGTTGATATTCTATCAATTCCTACAGAAGCGGTACCACCAATTTCCAAAATCTATTTTGCTCCTACATCTAGGAATATGAATGAACCATCTTTGCCTGTGCAATCTCAGGATGTTGGAACTGATCTTACACTCTTTTTGGAAACTTCTTTGGAAGACCAAATAGAGTTTCATGGAACATTACTTGTGTCCTTTATGTTTACCACAGACAGAGATACGATATAAAGGTTATTTTTGCGAAATAGGAAAAAGTTATATTTTGGACAAAATATCTGGATATACCCAGATTTGACGAGAGAAACACAGATCCAGAGGAAACACTTTCTGGGTGGTCAAATTAATATTCGATACCCATGTAAATGTATATTGAAACTGGATAATAATAAATATATTTTCTTTGAACCAGCCCAATTAAGGCAATTGTTGGACAATCGCATAGTAGAGGCCTGAGTTACCTAACTTCAGGTGCTATAGATAGGGTAAATATAGTTCATCCCTATTTCCTTAAAAGAATTGTTCTACTATGATTGTCCTAAATAAAATATTGGATCTTCCTATTACCTTATGACCTTATAAGCAGTAAAAGTTTGGTGATTGAGAACTGAATGTGATAAAAGTTAGTATTTAAAATTGCCTTGTAATATTTGCCTTATTTGAAAGGATGTGACTTCACATGCTTTATGTTTTACACTTTTCTGTTTGTAAATTTTGAAAAAATGAATAAATAAAGAATTAAAAAAAAACAAAACAGATAACTATTTCAATACTTAGCCAACAGGAAACACTGTGCCTAGACAAGAAATACATTAACAATAGTCTAGGGTCCGGAGTAATACTTACTAGTAACCCCTGGAAAATGTAGCCACACAGGAGGACTATAACACAATCATATGGCAGCCAAGAGTGGGAAACTGAACTCATCTGTCTAGATTAAGGAAAAGGAAATTATCAGGTAAATAGTAATTTCTAATTTCCTATCACCTAAACACTGTGATGTATCAAAGCTACTCCCGAATAGGGTGGGAGGCTGCCCACGGTCCAGTAAAAACCTCACATGCAAAGGCTGCGTCCTGGCCCTGCACATCCAGATGTTAATACATGAGAAAGGTGTGTAAGGAGGACCACGTTGCAGCTCAGCAGATATCAAGGGGAGACAACAATCTAATCTCTGCCCATGACTCTGCCTGAGCCCTAGTGGAATGCACCCAAACCTGAGTAAGAACATAAGAAATTGCCATTCTGGGTCAGACCAAGGGTCCATCAAGCCCAGCATCCTACAGTGGCCAATCCAGGCTACAAGTGCCTGGCTAGTATATCTCATGCTACTGATGCTAGTAATAGCAGTGGCTACTTTCTAAGTCAACTTGATTAATAGCAGATAATGGACTTCTCCTCCAATAACTTATCCAAACCTTTTTTAAACCCAGCAACACTTACTGCACTAACCATATCCCCTGGCAACAAATTCCAGAGTTTAATTGTGCATTGAGTGAAAAAGAAGTTTCTCTGATTAGTTTTAAATGTGCTACATGCTAACTTCATGGAGTATCACCTAGTCCTTCTATTATCCGAAAGAGTAAATAACCGATTTCCTAGCGTGTAGCAGATGGACTCAGAACAAGTGGGTATAGCGTGCTCGTGCTAGCAGTTGGAGACGGATCTGACGTCAGCACGGGTACATATACCCCCACAGGAAGTGAAACAACTTAGTAATTTCCGTCTCCAAAGCAGTTTGGAGCGCCTGCACGCTCGCTGAGCGTGTTTTCCAATACTACTTTCTGCTTTCTAAATTTCTAAGAAGATACCAGCGACGAGCCCCGCACTCCTGCAGTGATACCCTCGGGTCCCTCCCCCAGTTGGGTTTCCCGATGGGATTTCCGCGATCCCTCGGAGGTCTACACCTCGGTCCGGTGGCCGAACCGCGGCAGGGATCTAGCCCCCGAGCGAGAAGGGCTCGGGTGTGGCTGAGAGGCGCCTCGGTCCCGGCGGGGACTTAGCCCCGAGCGAGACGAGTTCGGCAGCTTAGAGGCAGCGGGTGCACTTCCTCGAGAGCGGCAGTGAAGGTATTTCCCCTCTCCCACCGCAGCCGGAGACCGCCCGGGTTACAGCCGGGAAGCGCCGAAGATCAGGTAAGGCGTACATCTCTTACTTTTGGTCTCCGAGGTACGAGGATCGGCAGCGTTGCCTGCATGCGGCACGCCGGGGAGGTCGCCATTTTGTCTGCCTTGTTCAGGTATTGAGCGCCCACGGATAGGCACCTGTTGCTAGGCGCACAACGCAGCATATAGCTTGCTAAGCATATTGTATATTATTGAGCGTATATTGCTGAACGCATATTATTGAGCGCATATTGTATATTATTGAGCGCATATTGCTGAACGCATATTATTGAGCGCATAGTGTATATTAATGAGCACATATTATTGAGCGCATATTGCTGAAAGCATATCGCATAAGCACCGGCGCCCTGCATTCGCAAGACGCGATGGAACACTTAAACGCCCCGGCGTCTCCAGAGGCGGCACCTCCTGATTCCGGCGTGAAAGCTCTTGGCCTGTGCTCAGCGTGCCAGCTTAGAGCCACACAGAGCGAGGAGCCAGACTCCCTTTGTGTCCAATGTGAGGAGGCCGTGGGAGCCTCGGGCCAGGACCAGTCTCAACCGAGGTTTACCGACAGTTCCCCAGGGGCCACCCCGGATCTAGCGGGCCGTCTCGAACAGCCAGGAATCCCGGGGGACCTGGTACCCCGACGTCTAGAGCCCGCTTCCATTTCCTGAGTGGACCTATTTAAGGGGATCCACGCCTTTGTACAGATGCAGTCGGCTTCCCGTCCAGGCCCTGCTGCCCCGGCTGCCCCTGCTCCCGGACCCTCTCGCCCTTACCGCGGGCACCCGCCTCCGGGCAGTCCGGCTAATGCGGATCCTGATGTCTCGGAAGACGAGTCCGGACTCCCCGAGGAGGGGGAACTTCCCTCAGGGATAGAGCCATATCGAACTATGAGGCGGTTCTTCTCCAAGGAAGATCTCTCTGACCTAGTTTCTCAGTGCCTGACGGAGTTGGCTATTCCAGGCCCCAGTACCATGGAGGCATCCAATCAGAACCCCCTGCTGGAGGGTCTTCGTCCCACAGCCCGCCATTTCCCCTTCCTGCAAGCGGCACAGCAGCTGATCGATTTGGAGTGGAATGCGCCGGAGGCCTCATTCAAAGGGGGTCGGGCCCTGTCCGGCATGTACCCCCTGGACCCGGCAATCAAGGATATGCTGGCGTGCCCCTAAGGTGGACGCCATAGTTAGCGCTGTGGTCAAGCGCACTACCATTCCAGTGGAGGGGGGGGCGGCCCTCAAGGAGGCTCATGACCGACGCCTGGACGCCATCCTGAAACAAACCTTTGAGGTGGCAGCTCTGTCTCTGCGGATCGCAACCTGCTGCACAGTGCTGACGCGTTCCTGTTTGTCACAGGTCAGGAACAATGCCCCGGCAGCGGACATGGAGTCAGCTCTCTCGTTCCTCACAGATGCCGCCTCCAACCTAGTCCGTACGACAGCCAAGGGGGTCTCATCCTCAGTAGCAGCCAGGAGGCAGCTCTGGATACGGAACTGGTCAGCCGACGCTCCTTCTAAGATACGTCTCACTAGAATGCCGTTCAAGGGTTCTCTCCTGTTCGGCAGCGACCTAGATAAACTGGCCAGCACATGGGGTGCCTCTCCAGTACCTCGACTGCTGGAAGACAGGTCCAAGAGGAACCAGCGCACCTTTCCGAGGCCCTCCAGAGATAGAAGCTCCCAACGCTTCACTCCCTATAGGAGTCGCTACCAGGCACCTCGTCCTCAGGCCAGGAACCAGTCCTTTCGGACCAAGCAGCACAAGAGGGGAGCCGGCTCGGGTTCAGGTCCCGGCCGCGCCTCACAATGAGAATCAGCCGATCCATCCGGGGGACGAAGCCATAGGGGGCAGGTTAACCCTCTTCTACCCCAGATGGGTCGAGATTACGTCGGACTGGTGGGTTCTCGCCATCATCCGAGAGGGGTATTTTCTGGACTTCCATCACATCCCTCCGGACAAGTTTGTGGAATCTCCGTGTCCAATCCACAAGAAGGCGGCATTGGAAGCTACCCTGGCGAGGCTCATGTTCTTGAAAGCCATAATCCCAGTACCTGCATGGGAAATGGATTCTGGGCACTATTCCATTTATTTCATGGTACCCAAGAAAGAGGGCACTTTCCGGCCCGTCTTGGACCTCAAGTCAGTCAACCTATACTTAAAGGTCCCGAGGTTTCGCATGGAAACCCTGCACTCAGTCAAGACCGCAGTACAGCCAGGGGAATTCCTCACGGCCTTAGATTTGTCAGAAGCCTACCTGCATATCCCGATCCATCGGGATCATCAGCGCTACCTACGCTTCAAGGTTCTGGGACGACACTTCCAATTCCGGGCTTTGCCCTTCGGGTTAGCCACGGCACCGCGGACCTTCACCAAGGTGATCGTAGTGGTAGCAGTGGCGCTCAGACGGGAAGGAATCCTTGTCCATCCATACCTAGACGATTGGCTGATCAGGGCGAAATCACGAGAGGAGAGCCATCGGGCAACCAGCAGAGTGATCTCCCTTCTGGAAAGCCTGGGATGGGTAGTCAACCTAAACAAGAGTTGCCTACAACCTTCCCAATCATTGGAATACCTGGGAGTCCGGTTCGATACCCAGGCAGACAAAGTCAGCCTAACCACCAAGAGAAGGTTAAAGCTCCAGACTCATCTACGGTCCTTGATGGGAGCCAGCCGACCCATAGCTTGGGATTACCTGCAGGTTCTCGGTCTCATGGCATCCACCCTGGAAGTGGTACCATGGGCGCGGGCCCATATGAGACCACTGCAACGCTCCCTCCTCTCTCGATGGAGCCCACGCTGCCAGAATTACTCCGTGCATCTACCCCTACCCGCCAGAGTGCGGACCCAGCTACGGAGGTGGTTGCAGTCCAACCACACGAGCAGGGGGGTCGAAGATGTCCTCCCCCACGTGGACCCTGCTCACCACAGATGCCAGCCTGAGCGGATGGGGAGCACACTGCGAAGAGCTCACCGCCCAAGGGCGGTGGAGCAGAGAAGAGTCAGGGTGGAACATCAACCGCCTAGAGGCACGGGCAGTCCGGTTAGCCTGCCTGCAATTTGCTCCCAGACTACGGAACAGAGCAGTCAGAGTGATGTCCGACAACGCCACCACGGTGGCATACATCAACCGACAGGGCGGAACCAGAAGCCAACAGGTGTCCCTAGAGATAGCCCCGCTGATGGCTTGGGCAGAGGCGAATCTCCAGGACTTCTCCGCCGTCCACATTGCCGGAAGGGACAACACCACGGCAGACTTCCTCAGCAGGGAAAGCCTAAATCCGGGAGAATGGCAGTTGTCCCCCACAGCCTTCCAGATGATTGTGGATCAGTGGGGGACTCCGGACATGGACCTACTGGCGGACAGGTCCAATGCTCAAGTACCCAGATACTTCAGCCACAAGCGAGATCCGTTCTCTCACGGGATCGACGCCCTGGTTCAGCCATGGCCTCCAGGGACCCTGCTATACGCCTTTCCTCCATGGCCCCTGTTGGGCCCCCTTATACACAAGATTCAGAGACACAGAGGCCTAGTTCTTCTAGTGGCACCAGACTGGCCAAGAAGACCCTGGTACGCGGACATGAGAAGACTACTGACAGGGGAGCCCCTTCCCCTGCCTCCTCTCAGGGACCTGCTGCTTCAAGCTCCCATCCTCCACGAAGATCCGGCTCAATTCTCTCTTATGGTCTGGCCATTGAGAGGGCTAGGCTGAAGAAAAGAGGATACTCGGAGCCGGTGATAGATACACTCCTCCGAGCCCGCAAGTTTTCCACATCCCTCACCTACATAAGGATCTGGAGAGTATTTGAAGCCTGGTGCGACACTCATGGCACCAATCCACATGCGACCACAATCCCTATGGTTCTGGATTTCCTGCAGGATGGGCTTCAGAAGGGTCTCTCCCTAAGCTCCATCAAGGTTCAGGTGGCGGCGCTGTCTTGCTACGGTCCCAGGAGGGATGGCAAGACCATTGCCATGCACCCAGATGTTTCCCGGTTCCTGAAAGGAGTCAAGCACATTCGTCCGCCACTGAAGTGGCCAGTGCCCCTGTGGAACCTCAACATAGTTTTGGATTTCCTCGCGGGATCCACCTTCAGACCCCTCCGGGGTCTGTCTCTCCGTTCTCTAACTTTGAAGATGGTGTTCTTGCTGGCAGTGTGTTCAGCACGCCGCATCTCAGAGCTACAAGCACTGTCCTGCCGTGACCCGTTTCTCAGAATCACTCTAGAGGCTATCCATCTTCGCACGGTTCCTTCCTTCTTACCCAAAGTAGTCTCACACTTTCTCCTCAACCAAACCATATCCCTGCCAACCACGGTGGGTTTGAAGAAATCGGAAGAAGGGCGTTTGCTGCGCCATCTCGACATCGGCAGATTGCTGCCCAGATACCTGGAAATGACAGAGGCGATATGAAAAACGGACCATCTGTTCATCCTTCACAGCGGGAAGAAACAAGGGGGAGCGGCCTCACGGCCCACCATCGCCCGCTGGATCAAAGAAGTTATCAGAGCAGCCTACGTAGAGTCCGGGAAGTCACCGCCTCTGCAGGTCAAGGCTCATTCCACCAGAGCACAGGCGGCCTCTTAGGCAGAATCTAGGATGCTGTCGCCCGCGAAGATATGTAAGGCGGCGACGTGGTCCTCCCTCCATACCTTCTCCAGGTTTTACCGTCTGGACGTCCAGGTCAGGGAGGACACAGCATTTGCGAGGGCAGTCCTACGCGGTCCTCAGGCAGCCTCCCACCCAGTCTGGGAGTAGCTTTTGTACATCCCACTTGTTCTGAGCCCATCTGCTACACGCTAGGAAATGTAGAGAATACTTACCTGATAATCTCCTTTTCCTTAGTGTATGCAGATGGACTCACCATCCCGTCCGGCTGCCGGTACACATGGGTTTCACCAATTCAAGGTAAGGCATGTCATTTCTTACACTGGAGCGTCCACTCTACCAGGTGTCGACGCCTTCCGGTTGGGAACACTGGCGGTCTCCAGCTACTTTCAATCGGCCAGGGGAATCCTGTTTCATTAATTATTTGATCGTCAGTATACATATATCCATAGCAGCTTTTGCAAGGAAGATTACTAAGTTGCTTCGCTTCCTGTGGGGGTATATGTACCCGTGCTGACGTCAGATCCGTCTCCAACTGCTAGCACGAGCACACTATACCCACTTGTTCTGAGTCCATCTGCATACACTAAGGAAAAGGAGATTATCAGGTAAGTAATCTCTACATTCTCATTTACCTATTCTAGACCTCTCATGATTTTAAAGTCCTCAATCATATCCCCCCTCAGCCGTCTCTTCTCCAAGCTGAACAGCCCTAACCTCTAGTCTTTGCTCATAGGGGAGCTGTTCCATTCCCTTTATCATTTTGGTCACCCTTCTCTGCACCTTCTCCAGTGCAACTATATCTTTTTTGAGATGCAGCGACCAGAATTGTATACAGTACTCAAGGTATGGTCTCACCATGGAGTGATACAGAGGCATTATGACATTTTCTGTTTTATTCACCATTCCCTTCCTAATAATTCCTAACATTCTGTTTGCTTTTTTGACTGCCGCAGCACACTGAGCCAACAATTTCAATGTATTATCCACTAGATCTCTTTCCTGGGTGGTAGCTCCTAATATGGAACCTAACATTATGTATATCTACAGCATGGGTTATTTTTCCCTATATGCATCTTGTTATGAATCGGAGAGTGGACCCTTGTTCTGAGGTAGCGTCTGCACTGCCGAGAAGGAAGTTAACCCTCGTCAGTCTCTACCGTCAGATGGCAAGGCCTGTTGAAGATGTTGAGAGGACGGCTTCACCCTGGAAGCTCGTGATCCCCCCAGGAGGAGCCCGTAGGGACACGGCCGCTGGGACTTAGGCGACTCCCTGAAGAATGAAGATAGTTTGGATGCAGGCGCCTCCTGCAGGTCGTGGGTTCCAGACGGCTGATGCCTCCAGCAGGTCGTGAGAAGTCCGGGAGTATACGTAGAAGAATAGTCCCAATCCAGTCCAAAGGTTGAAGTCCAGAGGGAGGTCGAGAGCCGGTCCAGGAGCAGAGAAGGAGAATGGTCCGAAGCCAGTCCAAGTCGATATCAGAAATCACCACCACCGGTCCGAGGGTCAGGAGCCAAAGAATCAGTCCAA
The DNA here is from genome assembly GCF_901001135.1 of Rhinatrema bivittatum. Lineage (NCBI taxonomy): Eukaryota > Metazoa > Chordata > Amphibia > Gymnophiona > Rhinatrematidae > Rhinatrema > Rhinatrema bivittatum. Next base: position 272,611,942 of record NC_042620.1, read on the forward strand.
CAAGGAGAAGAGCAGGAACGGAGCAAAGAGCGGATCCGGAACACCAATACAGGAACCAAGCACAGAGCCTCAATACCAAGGCAAGGTCTGAGGAGCAGACCTTGCCTTAAATACCTTAAATACCTGGAAGAAGGGAGGAGCCTTCAGGAGGGAGCCACGACATTTCCTGTCGTGGCCCCTTTAACTCTAATCTTCAGCCGCGCGCACGGCCCTTTGCAGCCAGGAAGAGGGAGGAGTCATCTCAGCCCCACTGGGCTCCGCAGCCGGCCCGGGCAGCGGCCAAGGCCGCAGTAAGAACGCCGGAAGAGGCTCCCTGCTCCTGCAGGAGCCTCTAGGTCTACCCAACATCGTGGGCGAGTAATGGTCCTGGCCGCGGATTGCCGCGGCCGGCGGCCATGACGGTCAGCCCCGGTCGTGGTTTGCCGCAGCCAGCGGCCATAACAGTACCCCCTCCTTTAGGCCTCCCTCTAGAAGGCTTGGGCTTATCTGGGTGTTCGTTGTGAAAATTCTGGAGAAGTGTTTTATCCAGGATATTCTTTGCAGGCTCCCAGGAATTCTCTTCTGATCCGAATCCTTCCCAAGATAGCAAATACTCCCATGTGCGACCTCGTTTACGCACATCAAGTACTTCATGCACCTGATAAATCATTTCTTTTTCTGCCCTGGGCGGTAAGGCTTCGGGAATCTTTCAAGTAGGCCAAGTGAGGACCAACGGTTTCAGAAGGGACACATGGAAGGAGTTATGAATTCTCAAGGTGGTCGGTAAACAGAGTTGGTAAGTTACAGGGCCCAGCTGACGTAGTACAGGAAAAGGTCCAATATAACGTGGGGCCAACCGCATGGAAGGAACTCGCAACCGGATATGGTGTGTGCTGAGCCATACTCTCTCTCCTGGACGAAACCGTGGAGCTGCTCGTCGATGCTTGTCAGCGAATGTCTTGGCAGAATGAACAGCTTTCCGGAGCATGCGCTGAGTGTGAATCCAGAGCCGTCGTAACTGTACTGCGGTAAGTTGAGCTGCTGGTGATGGTACCAGTGAAGGCAATGGTAGAAGCGGCCTGGGGTGTCGTCCAAATATAATCTGGACCGGAGTCGTCCCTGTTGCGGAGCAAACATGCGAGTTATGGGAAAATTCAGCCCATGAGAGAAGTGTTGCCCAATCATCCTGGCGGGAGTTGACGTACATTCGAAGAAATTGCTTCAATGCACGTTTAGTGCGTTCTGCCTGTCCATTAGCCTAGGCCACAGAGGCCTAGTTCTTCTAGTGGCACCAGACTGGCCAAGAAGACCCTGGTACGCGGACATGAGAAGACTTCTGACAGGGGAGCCTCTTCCCCTGCCTCCTCTCAGGGACCTGCTACGTCAAGGTCCCATCCTCCACGAGGATCCAGCTCAATTCTCTCTTACGGTCTGGCCATTGAGAGGGCTAGACTGAAGAAAAGAGGTTACTCTGAGCCGGTGATAGATACACTACTGCCACCTCTGGTGGTTCAGTATTCTGTCTAATAAAAGAACTAGTATGTGTCTGTCTCCTAACTCTGAGCTTGACCAGTGGTGCCTCTTGGAAACTTCCCCCGGGGGCATGGTCAACTGCCACCGGCCCAAGGATCCACCCACAACTCTCCTAAATAATAACATAATCAAAGCGAGTGACCGTGCTAAGAAGTACTACAATGCGCACCACTCGCAAGCTCCAGTCTTCAAGTCAGGAGACAAGGTCTGGTTGTCAACCAAGCACCTCAGACTTAAACTACCCTCCTCTCGGTTTGCTCCTCACTACGTGGGACCATTCCCAGTCCTTCAACGTATTGGCAAAGTCACCTACCGTCTGAAGCTACCACCTGGTCTCAACATCCATAATGCTTTCCACGTTTCACTTCTGAAACCTCTCATATTCGGCGAATTTTCTTCCAAATCTCAGGATCCACCTGTCATCAATGCAGAGGACGACTTAGAGTTCAAAGTTGAAGAGATTCTGGATGTTCGAAAAAGAGGCAATACTTTTGAATATCTTCTCTCCTGGGAAGGTTTCGGCCCCGAAGAAAACTCTTGGGAGCCTCAGACCAATATCCTTGACAAAGAGATGCTTCGTCAGTTCCACATCACGCATCCTTCCAAACCCAAGCCTGGTACCCAAAGTGGAGATCACCCTTTGAAGGGGGCTACTGTTGCGACCGTAGCTGCCCGACGTCTCCACTCCGCCCACCTTACCTCTTTTGCGACTCCCTCTTTGGTTGATGGAAGTTTGGCTGCCGCGGCGTCATCTTGCCGTTCTTCTCCAGCGTCCCCAGACCGGCTAGATGCTGCCTTCCGCTATGTTCTCCTGAAGCCTAAGGGCGCACGCGCGGCGCGGCCCTGACTCAAGTACCAGCTGTGGCGCGAACCTCAGCAGCGTCTTCCCTGAGATGATGTCATCCTCACCAGATACTTAAGGTCTTTCGTTTTACTAGCTATTCGAGTTAGCAAAGGTTAGCAACAGGTTAAGGTTCATTCATTTACCTAGCTTCCTCCAGGTATCGCTGCGGATGGGATTCGCTCTCCGCATACCTTGCTACTCTGCCTCTTCGGACTTTACCAGGGGTACACACTCCTCGGGGGACTCGCTCTCTCTCTTACTTTTCAGGTCGCAGTCTGGAACCGGTACTCGCTCCTCGAGGGCCCACAATCCCAGACCTGCTACCGAATACAACTTCTGCCAGGAAGTCACCGCTGCCTACAACACCAGTGAGTTACCATCTCTCTCTCAGAGCTTTCCCTGGAACCAGGTACTCGCTCCTTGAGGGCCTACTTCATTCCAGCCCCTGGGCTGCTTCAAGAGACTATTGTGTGAGTGTTACCATCAAGGTTCTGTTCCTGAACTCTGCATACTCTGCCTACTCACTATATTCAGTTTCTCTACAGCTCAACCATCCTGGGATCGCTGTTCCAGTGCCTGAGGGACTAAAGCCCAGCCGGGCTCTTCCAGCTCACTACTGCCACCTCTGGTGGTTCACTATACAGTTGAATGAAAGATCTAGTGTGTGTCTGTCTCCCAACTCTGAGCCTGACCGGTGGCCCCTCTCGGGATCTTCCCCCATGGGCGTGGTCATCTGCCACCGGCCCAAGGATCCACCCACAATTATTACAAATAATAACAGCAGGTAATGGACTTCTCTTCCAAAAACTTATCCAAACCTTTTTTAAACTCAGCTACACTAACTGCACTAACCACATCCTCTGGCAACAAATTCCAGAATTTAATTGTACGTTGAGTGAAAAATAATTTTCTCTGATTAGTTTTAAATGTGCTACATGCTAACTTCATGGAGTGCTCCTAGTGTTGCAGTTGGGTACTGCAGGCAGGGTAGTGGACCCTTGGGCCGGCCCACCTAGGATGACAGAGTAGGCCGGGAGGCGGAGCCACAGGCTGGCGGTGTTCACCCGGGAACCAGGAACCCCCCAGGAGAAGCCCGTAGGGTCCTGGAACCTTGGGACTTGGGGTATATGCTCAAAGTCCAATAGGAGGTACGCCTGGGCTGGGAGTGTAGTATGGAAAGTCCAGAGTGAAAGATAGTCCGTGTACCGGCAGTACAGGTCAAGGGCCAGCTGATGACAGGGCAGCGGGCGGCAGCGATACCTGTAGCAAACCAGACAGTGAGGCAGGGTCTGTAGAATGCTGGGCCTGGAGCAAGCTGAAGACTTAGATGGAATCGGTAGCAGACTGTGGACTGGAACAGGCTGTAGACTGGAATGGAGTCTGCCGCTGGCTGTGGATGGAAGCAGGCTGTGGACTGAAGCAGGCTGTGGACGGAAGCAGGCTGTGGGCTGAAGCAGGCTGTAGACTGGAACGGAGTCTGCCGCTGGCTGTGGACGGAAGCAGGCTGTGGACGGAAGCAGGCTGTAGACTGAAGCAGGCTGTAGTGAAGTCGGAAACGGACCAAGGTCTGAGGCAGGCGGCAGGCTGAAGCGAAGTCAGGAACGGACCAAGATCTGAGGCAGGTGGCAGGGTGAAGCGAAGTCAGGAACGGACCAAGGTCTGAGGCACGCGGCAGGCTGAAGCGAAGTCAAAGGTAATCCAAAGGTCAAGTCAGGAACGAGGAACAGACGAAGCGCAACTGAGAACTACTAGGCAGTAGTGAACCTCGTTGCAAGGCAAGGAGAAGGAGTCCGGAGCCGGTTATATCAGGCTTAGGGTGTGGCGTCATTAGCACAGGCGGGGCGAGACTTCCGGGAGCTGTGCACACAAAGTGGGCGTCCTCACGCGCGTGCGAGGCAGCAGGGAGATGGGCAAGCAATGGCGGCCGCCACGTGGAACTGGCAGAGTAGTTGGAGTCCCGGCACCGCGGGACGCGGCGTTTCCAGCAGCGGAGGTAGGCACTGTTCAGGGCTAGAGAAGGGGAAGTGGCAGAGACCGCAACACCTAGTCCTTCTATTATCTGAAAGAGTAAATAACAGATTCACATTTACCCATTCTAGTCCAGTCCTGTCCTTGTCTTATCCAGTCCTGTCCTATCCTCATCCCACTCCTATTCTGGTTATTGTCTTTGCTGTGTATCCTGTATCTAGCCCCATCCAGTCCCAGTACTCAGTCTCTTTATGTATCCAGTCCCAATCAATCCTGGCATTCAGTCTGTGTCTGTATCCAGCCCCAGCCAGTTCCAGCATTTAATCTTCATCTGTATCAAGCTCCAGACCCCAGAACCCAAGGGCTCAACCTGTGGGGGAGAGGGTTTGATAGGCAGAAGACCAGCTCCAGTCATGTCCTGCAGTGCTGTACTGCTTCTGTGGGGTTGCTCCCAGATGACAGCCTACAAGTCCATGACACTTGAGATGGAGGAAATGATTCGAGGCCCTAGTTAAATCCAGAGTCTTCTTGTGATCATCTGACATGAATGAAATATAGACTCTCTTCTCTCCCTGTAATAATTTGGAAAGATGCAAGACTTCTGCAATTTTGTTTTCTCTTTTGAACCACATACACCATTACTTCACTTCTCATTACTGCCTTAACTGCTTCCCACAATAAAGTAAGAGCAATTTCTGGGGGTTTCATTAAATTTGAGATATTTGATCCATTTTTTTCAAAAAATTACAAAACTACACATTCCTAAATAAACCTGGGCTCAGCCTCCAAGAAAAAATATTTTTCTCCCCCTTTCCAAATTTAGGCTAAGAAACACTGGAGCATGATCCAAAATAGTAATGGACTCCAAAGAGGTTGAAAGGACTACTGGAAATAATCCCTCAGAAATGAATATATATAATTGATCCTAGAATAGCTTTTATGTGGGTTAGGAAAAAATGTGATGCGCTTCTCTCCAGGATGTAATAATCTCCAAATATCTAACAAACCCATCTCAACAGATTAACCCTATTGCGATCATCCTGTGGTTTCCTTCCCACTATCTGCAACCATAGTTAAATCACCTACAAGGATTAATGTGTAATCTGGATAACTAAGTGAAGCAGCTATCAGTGAAGTGAAAAATTCCTGGGAGGACATACTGGGAGCATAAACATTATCAATAATATATATAGCCTCAATGTTCCAAGCCAAAATACAAATCTGCCCTCTTCATCCTTGTTTTCTCCAAAATGGAAGATCTTTGTGAATAAGGGTCATCACTCCCCTCTGTCTGCGAGAATAAGAGACATAGCCACAGATACCTACCCAATCCTTTTTCAGTTTAACATTTTCCTCAACAGATTGAAGAGTTTCCTGCAAGCAGGTAATATTCATTTTGGCTTTCTTTAAGATAATTTGTTTTTGTGCTAGAATGGTGAATGTATACCATCGTTTGCAAAAAAAGGGAAAACAAAGTGCCAAACTCAAAAAAATGTTCACATATAAGCTAGCTAATTCAAGCATAAATATGTATCATAACCTATTCGTATGAGAAAAATATATAAATTTAGTATAAACCGCATCAGCAAGCCAGGCAGCGTATCTCCTACAGTGAGTGAGATCGCTCGGTCTTCTCAATCATTTTCAAGTTTATACTTAAGACAAGAAGTCCAATTTCCAGACTTTGTACATTGTCAATGCAAATTGTCCAGTGTGCTTGCTGTGCAGGTATGTGGCAAACAAACAATATGATGGCAAACCTTCAGAAAGGCTGTATAATGGCAAACTTCAGAAAGACTCAACAACGGCCGAGGTTTCGCTGTAAAAGCTTCATCAGGAGCCTATTGTTCAAATCTTCTACAAAGGACGATTAGTCTCCATTAAGTTTAAATGCCAACCTTATGTAAAAATAGAAACATAAGATAAGAAATATATTATGATACTTAGCTTTCTCAGTGAACGCAAGTGTCGGATCCTTACTGAGGATCAAGGAATCTCCCGCTTGTTTTCAATGCCGAACAGAGACCGATACACAGGACAGCCTCGATTTAAGAGAGCAGACCACTAAATCACATGAGCCAATGACAACGATCCACGACAGGAATGATGTCATCTCGTGATGATTTCAAAATCTTGAGAGAAACACCTGTAAATCCAGACTAGCATTTAAACCAAAGGGGTGTATAGTGTGCAAATGGTGTATCCAACGTTGTTCGGAACGAAGTAGTTGAAGATTTAAATCTCCTCCTCGCCAGCAAGGACGTATGCATTCCAAGACACATGCACGCAAATCATCAAAACCATGTGAAAGATCATTGCAATGATTTACCAAAGGAGCGGTGATATGGTTGTTGACAAGACAGGAGCGATGTTCAATTAGTCTAGTCCTTAGGGAGCGTTTAGTTTTCCCCACATAAAATTTGTCACAGGGACATTTGATTATGTAGACTACCCCAGAAGTAGTGCAAGTTGTCGAAGCACGTAATAGGATGGTCTCATTGGATGTCGGGAAAAAAATTGAGGAAACATTCATCATTATTTGACAAACAGAACAGTTCCCACACGATCTGTGAGCTCCGATTTTAGTGGATGACATTCGCGGGGTGGAATCCGTAAACACCAATTGATCCCTTAAATTGGAGCTGTGGGTGTAAGTACACCATGGTAATTGAGAGAACTCTTCATGTGTTTGTAAAATGTGCCAATTTTGAGAAATAAGATTTCGCTTCGTAGAAGCCATTGGTGAAAAAGTTATCACCTGCATTATCCGAGCGGGGTAAAAAAAGCCAATCGCGATGTGTATAATTTGCACGCAAATAAGCTCGTTTAACACACCAAGCTGGGTAGCTACGATCCAAGAATCTTTTAGTTAGCAATTTGGATTGATATTTAAACTCGCTGATATTCGAGCACAACCTTCGGACTCTGAAAAATTGGCTGGTTGGTAGGTTTTCTTTTAGGTGCCGTGGGTGAGCACTCGTAAAATGGAGCAGGGTGTTACTGCTTACTGATTTTCTATGTAAGGTCGGTGTAAACCCATCAGACATTTTTGTAACAATGTCAAGAAACGTAATCTGATGGGGTTGAAAATTGGCTGTAAATCTCAAATGAGTATTCCGAGAATTTAGCCAACAGATGAAAAAGTCAAAATCTTGCATGGTCCCTTGCCACAAAATAAAGATGTTATCTATATAGTGGTAAACAACACACAGGGCTATATATTCAGAAATTTCTCCACAACTAAACACAACCATACACTCAGAGAATTTTCTTAAATTTTAAATGCACTATTATGCAATAATTTTATTAACATCCACAAAAAATGTAAACATAGATGCAATTAAAATTCATGAATAAGCAATCATACCAAACATTCACATGCTAAAATCTGTAAACCTAATGACACATTATAATACAGCTTACAATACATCTGATTAAAGTGCAAAAACAGTAAGATATTTAAATCTTTATAATGCGAAAATGCTCTGCTTCATAAAGTTTCCAATATTGTCCATCTCGTATTTTTCATGTGCGTTTCCTCTCCCTTTCCCGGGACTCAAATTATTTTAATATGTGTATGTGCTAAATCTCTGTAAATTGCACCGGTATCAGTGTTTGCACCAATCCACAGCTTGTCAAATTAGATTATATCTGGGGCAAGCTGCCCTCCAACCTCCATCCACATATACGTTGTCCAACAAAGGATCCTTGTTTCACCCGCAAATGGGCTTCATCAGGGACTCACTCTTAACAACTACGATGTATCACCTATATCCAAAATAATAGAGATTAAATATAGTTATGCTTCCAAAGAACAACTACAACCCCACTATAGATAGCAAAAAACTCTTATATCTATCAACTTTACCTGTTTTATTTTCCAATCAGATACCAAATGCCGTTCAAAATTCAATGGCTTTTAGACAGCTTTTAAATACAGCTTGTAAAAAATAATTTAAAAATTATGTAAGGGGCAAATCATCATATACCAAGAACAAGCAAATACTTGAAGAAAACGCCACCAGATCCTACCTTCCAAAATTTTCAACGCCTCACATGGTCCAACGGGTATCACGTGTCACCAAAACGTAGTGACGTCTCACTACTTCCTACAAACTTATATATCCTACTCAGTACCCCAATTACCGACACCTAAATTCCACCTGAGGATATTTTCAACTAACATGCAGAAAAGCGTCCCATTCAATAGGGCCATTTAGTCCATTCGGGGCCACCATACCCCACCAAAAAATAAAGCGCTGTTCTAACCTTCGCAAAGATGCAGATAAATCACCTCCTTTTACTAGATTTAATTCTCTCACTACAAAAAATTTCAAGTCATCTACTGTATGAGACTGTTATATCCAGTGCTCTACCAAAGGACCACTCATTTTATTCGCCTTAATACGGCTTCTGTGTTCTATTATCCACAATCTAACTTTTCTACATGTTTGACCTATATATATAAGATTGCATGGGCATACAATTGCATAAATGACTCCGCTAGAGTCGCATGAGAAATAACCTGGTAATCTATAAGGAAATCTTAAGCAAGGATGTTGAAATTCTCTCATCGTCAAAACGTGTTTACACACTGAACATGTCCCACAACATACTTGACCATGTTCTCTATCATCTATAACCTTCACTCTCTGGTGTTTAAGAAAATCCCCCAAATTCTGACGCTTCTTTACATTTTTTGTGGATGTTAATAAAATTATTGCATCTATATAGTGGTGCCAGATTTTAATGTTGTGTGTAAAAGGATGTGGGCACTCAATCCAGATGTTTTCAAAGTGGCCCATATATAAATTGGCAAAGTCTGGGGCCATGGTGGCCCCCATGGCTGTGCCACACACCTGCCGGAAAAATCGTTGTTCAAATGCGAAAACATTTTTCTTAAGTGCTAAAGTCAAAAGGGAACCTAAAAAATCAGACGGTATCCAATGAGGACGAGGGCATAGATCAAAATAACCCATAGGAATGTCAATAACCTCATCTTGAGGGATGCAGGTATAAAGGGATTCAACATCCAAAGTCACCAAAAATAATTGTTCAGTGTCACAGTGCATATTTTCAAGAATAGTAATCATCTGTTGTGAGTCTCGAGCATAAGACGGTAGCTGCGAAACAATGGTGCCAGAAAAAAGTCCACAAACTGAGATAAGGGCTCAAGAAGAGAACCTCTACCCGAGACAATAGGTCTTCCTGGTGGATTTGATATATCCTTGTATATCTTTGGCAAGATGTAAAAAAGAGGTACAATTGGTTGCTGACGAGTCAAAAAGGAAGCTTCTTTGGTGGTAAGAAAACCTGCATGGCTGCCACTAGAAACAATCTGTACGATGTCTTTTAGAATCTCAGCAGTAGGATCATGAGAAAGAGGTTGGTAGAACCGCGTGTCTTGCAGTTGGCGTTCAACTTCATGAGTGTACTGGGAACGATCCATCAGTACAATTTTGCCACCTTTGTCAGCAGGCTTGATAATAAGAGTACAATCGTTCCGCATTTCCTTTATTGCAATCAGTTCACTTGTAGTGAAATTGGAAAAATTGTGATCAGTAGTGAAATTGCTCCGAAGTTGACGCAATACGACCTGATGAAAGGTGCTGATAACTGGATCTGGGGCGCCTGGAGGGCACCAGGTAGATTTGTTTTTAAGAATGGAAATATCCTTATTGGAAGGTTGATCAATGAAAAAGTGTTTAAGGTATAATTTTCTCACAAATTTAAACAAAGCTACCTCAAGATCGAAGAGGTTAGCTTTAGGGGTGGGAATAAATGTCAAACCTTTTTAAAGTACATGAATATGATTTTGATTCAACTTGTACCGAGATTGATTTTAAATCAGAGATCTTGATTGGTCTGGGAGCGGGTTGTCCGCGTGTTGTAAGGGCATTCTGTCCATGATTTGTTGACTGATCGTGTTCTGTAAGGTCGTCTTCCGCCCTGACCGCGAGACTCTAAAAAACGGTTGTCTGAGTGTGTGTCTTGTTGTGTGGATACAGTTCCTGATCTGGTGGATAGTTCATCCCCAGATAATTAAGATCATAAGATCTAAACTACGGACTGGAATGCAATATTAAATGAATGTAGTTTAGATCTGGAATGCAATATTAAATAAATGTAGTTTAGATCTTATGATCTTAATTATCAAAACTGCACAAAAGAAAGATTTAATATTGCAAGATGAGGTTACCACCATTAAGACTGAGATTACTACCACTGTGGACATTAATGCTTTTCAAGATCAAATGGAAAAATTGAATGAATCCATTGAAATATTCCATTCTGATCTCAAACAAATGAAACTTGAAAAGTTTTCTCAAGATGAACGAGACTACACCAAAGGATTTGTATATCCTTGGATGTGCGAAGACAAACTGAGATTGCACAATCAGAAGGTAACTTTTAACTCAAACTTTTGATTCAAACAGCGCCCCAGATCCAGTAATCAGCACCTTTCATTAGGTGGTATTGCGTCAACTTCGGAGCAATGTCACTACTGATCACAATTTTTCCAATCTCACTACAAGTGAACTCATTGCCATAAAGGAAATGCGGGACGATTGTACTCTTATTATCAAGCCTGCTGACAAAGGTGGCAAAATTGTACTGATGGATCGTTCCCAGTACACTCATGAAGTTGAATGCCAACTGCAAGACACGTGGTTCTACCAACCTCTTTCTCATGATCCTACTGCTGAGATTCTAAAAGACATTGTACAGATTGTTTCTAGTGGCAGCCATGCAGGTTTTCTTACCACCAAAGAAGCTTCCTTTTTGATTCGTCAGCAACCAATTGTACCTCTTTTTTACATCTTGCCAAAGATACACAAGGATATATCAAATCCACCAGGAAGACCTATTGTCTCAGGTAGAGGTTCTCTTCTTGAGCCCTTATCTCAGTTTGTGGACTTTTTTCTGGCACCATTTGTTTCGCAGCTACCTTCTTATGTTCGAGACTCACAACAGATGATTACTATTCTTGAAAATATGCACTGTGACACTGAACAATTATTTTTGGTGACTTTGGATGTTGAATCCCTTTATACCTGCATCCCTCAAGATGAGGTTATTGACATTGCTATGGGTTATTTTGATCTACGCCCTCGTCCTCATCGGATACCGTCTGATTTTTTAGATTCCCTTTTGACTTTAGCACTTAAGAAAAATTTTTTCGCATTTGAACAACGATTTTTCCAGCAGGTGTGTGGCACAGCCATGGGGGCTACCATGGCCCCAGACTTGGCCAATTTATATATGGGCCACTTTGAAAACATCTGGATTGAGTGTCCACATCCTTTTACACACAACATTAAAACCTGGCACCACTATATAGATGATATCTTTATTTTGTGGCAAGGGACCATGCAAGATTTTGACTTTTTCATCTGTTGGCTAAATTCTCGGAATACTCATTTGAGATTTACAGCCAATTTTCAACCCCATCAGATTACGTTTCTTGACATTCTTGTTACAAAAATGTCTGATGGGTTTACAACAACCTTACATAGAAAATCAGTAAGCAGTAACACCCTGCTCCATTTTACGAGTGCTCACCCACGGCACCTAAAAGAAAACCTACCAACCAGACAATTTTTCAGAGTCCGTAGGTTGTTCTCGACTATCAGCAAGTTTAAATATCAATCCAAATTGCTAACTAAAAGATTTTTGAATCGTGGCTACCCAGCTCGGTGTGTTAAACGAGCTTATTCGCGTGCAAAGTATACACATCGCGATTGGCTTTTTTTACCCCGCTTGGATAATGCAGGTGATAACGATATCCTAACATTTGTGTTACCTTTTTCACCAATGGCTTCTACGATGTGAAATCTTATTTCTCAAAATTGGCACATTTTACAAACACATGAAGAGTTCTCTCAATTACCATGGTGTACTTACACCCACGGCTCCAATTTAAGTGATCAATTGGTGTTTACGGATTCCACCCCGCGAATGTCATCCACTAAAATCGGAGCTCACAGATCGTGTGGGAACTGTTCTGTTTGTCAAATCATGATGAATGTTTCCTCAATTTTCTTCCCAACATCCAATGAGACCATCCTATTACGTGCGTCAACAACTTGCACTACTTCTGGGGTAGTCTACATAATCAAATGTCCCTGTGACAAATTTTATTTGGGGAAAACTAAACACTCCCTAAGGACTAGACTAATTGAACATCGCTCCTGTCTTGTCAACAACCATATCACCGCTCCTTTGGTAAATCATTACAATGATTTTTCACATGGTTTTGATGATTTGCGTGTATGTGTCCTTGCTGGCGAGGAAGAGATTTAAATCTTCAACTACTTCGTTCCGAACAACGTTGGATACACTGTTTGCACACTATACACCCCTTTGGTTTAAATGCTAGTCTGGATTTACAGGTGTTTCTCTGAAGATTTTGAAATCATCGCGAGATGACATCATTCCTGTCATGGATCGTTGTCATTAGCTCATGTGATTTAGTGGTCTGCCCTCTTAAATTGAGGCTGTCCTGTGTATCGGTCTCTATTCAGCATTGAAAGCAAGCGGGAGATACCTTGATCCCCCAGTAAGGATCCAACACTTGCGTTCACTGAGAAAGCTAAGTATCATAATATATTTCTTATCTTATGTTTCTATTTTTACATATGGTTGGCATTTAAACTTAATGGAGACTAATCGTCCTTTGTAGAAGATTTGAACAATAGGCTCCTGATGAAGCTTTTACAGCGAAACCTCGGCCGTTGTTGAGTCTTTCTGAAGTTTGCCATTATACAGCCTTTCTGAAGGTTTGCCATCATATTGTTTGTTTGCCACATACCTGCACAGCAAGCACACTGGACAATTTGAATTGACAATGTACAAAGTCTGGAAATTGGACTTCTTGTCTTAAGTATAAACTTGAAAATGATTGAGAAGACCGAGCGATCTCACTCACTGTAGGAGATACGCGGCCTGGCTTGCTGATGCGTTTTATACTAAATTTATATATTTTTCTCATACGAATTGGTTGTGATACATATTTATTCTTGAATTAGCTAGCTTATGTGTGAACATTTTTTTGAGTTTGGCACTTTGTTTTCCCTTTTTTTGTGAACGAATTTAGTTTGGTGGGATTCATTTGCTCGTTTTTGTTTTTTGAATGTATACCATCTACATTCAAGGTAGCAATCTTCACTTTAGCCATTATTACAGCAGCAATATGCTTTCTGAACTATAATCTTTAATGGGCATAATGACATAGTGTAGTAATGAAATCTCTGTACCCCCCCAGCTCAGGTACAGAGCATTCCAGTTTGCCCCTTCCCCTAAACTACTGAGCAATCGTTCAAAAGCTCTCCACCTCAATCCCAGACCCAAATCCAACCAACTCTCATATGTTTACCCACTTACCACAAGAATCCACCCCCACATCCCCCAAATATACCCCCACAGACTCTCCCATTCCTCCACTCATTCCCACACGGGCACCCCACACTTACAACCACCACACTCTAACTAAAGGAAACAGAACCCCCCATCTCCCTCTTCCGCTTCAAGGCACCTTCATCCTTTAGCTGTACTCTCATCTCCACTCCCAGCAGCTAAACAATGTTACCATGGGACCCTCCCCAAAATCAATGAAAGGAACAATTTGCCACACAAAGCCCCAAAGTTAATTTCTCCATTGAAAAAAAGGGATATTAAAGTCTATCCATGAGAATTACCTCACAGTATAGTCTTTGTGAATCATACACACAAAAGAAAAAATGTTCATACAATAGTAGTTAGAACAATAAGGCATTGGAGCAATAGGGCACAACAACACCGTTAACTCAATATTCTGAATATTTCTGTTCAGGATAGCTCCTTGAGTAAGCCCTCTCATTAATTGGAAGGTTGAAATAGTTATATACACTTCCTGACAGCAGCCTCCATATTTTGCAGTCTTTTCTGGCTCTAATATGGCCACAGGCCGTCACCACCCTGATGATTCCATGTTGCATAGATGACTCCAGCCACTAACCAAGGTCTCAGCATTGGAAATGAAAATGATGACAACACAAAGGTGCAGTGTGGTAGTCAAAATTCCAGCAAACCCTTGCCGAACTGTTGATAACAGGCATCATAGCAGCATGTACAAAATATCATTCACTGAGTGTAGACTTGCCTGCTAATGACAATAGACATAAGCAGCAATAAGATGTCCAAACCGTCTAATACAACTAGTTCGTATTAATTGCTATGTAATCATTTTAACAGTAAAAAAACCAGTTAAAACTTAAATAAACACATTGAAAGCACAGTATAATCTTCCAGTAAGCCAATCTGTGTTATACCACTGCTTAATTCAATTTTTTCAGAAACCGCTGGATTTGTTCCTTGGTAGTGAGGAAAAGTATCTGTTCTGCATTTTGTATTTGCAGCTTAGTAGGATATAGTAATGCAAATCAGATCTTCTTCTTATGCAACTTGGCACACATCGGGGAAAATAGCTTTTGCTGAGCAGCCACCCTCGCAAAATAGTCATTGAAAATCTGAATTCTGGCCCCATCGTACTCCACCAAACCTTTATTGCGATAAGCTGAGAAGATCTATGCTTTATCTGCCCAATTTAAGATTTGGGCCATAACATATTTGGTATTTTTAATGGTGGACTTCTTTTAGTTTACTAGCAGGCAAAAATGTAAAAATCTTTGTATCTTTGCTAGTCAGCAAATTAAAGCAGCTTCTGGGGTTGTAAAATGAAACATGGGGCCATCATTATTTATTTTAATTGTTTCTTACATTTATTAAGTTGACTATCTCAACAACCTCCAGGTGGGTCACAATACATACAACAATAATATAATTACAAATGATCTCGAACTTCTCATTTAAATTAGCCATGGTACCTGAGGATTGGAGAGTTGCCACTAATTTTTAAAGGGTTCTGGGGTGAACTGGGAAACTACAGACCAGTGAGCTTGACATTAGTATCGGGCAAGATGGTAGAAGACATTCTGAAGAAAAAAATAATTAACTATCTAGATGTTATGTTTGGTGGTCTGCAGGCTACTCCTGCGAACCACCACATTCATTCTCTGGTCTGGCCACCTCCACTGGCTCCCGACACCGCTGAGCTCCTGCAGTCACCCTTGCAGCGGGATGCCGTCAATGCTCTTTACGGCAGGACGCCACCGACTCCCAGCCAGGCTTCCCCTTAGGTGTGCATGCACCCATCATGCTACTTAAAGGGCCCATGGCAGGAAATCTTCTGTGGCACCCATTGACCTCACAAGCTTAGGCCTATAAAAGGCCTTCGCTCTCTCTTCCTCATTGCCTCCATGAATCATTTGTTCACCCGCCTGAATGTCTTGATCACCGTGGCAGTGCCACCCCCACCTGCATCGGCACTGCCATCTCTTGGAGTCTCCAACCGCCCGATACCCCAGTTACCAGCTCCATCTCAGTACGCCGGGCACCCCAAGAGATGCTGGGTTTGTTTAAATTAGTGTTGGATGCATTTTTAACTGCAAGCTCCAATATTCCCAGATGAGCAGACAAAGATGACATATTACATTCTTTCCCTGATGAATGGAACAACCTTGGCTTGGGCCTCTCCCTTCTCAGAGCGAGGGGACCCCCCCTTTTCCTTGATTTGCAACAGTTTACTAAACAATTTCAAACCATTTTTGAGGAACTTGGCAGTGCTGCAACTATGCATCTGACCTCCTTTGCCTCATCAAGGCTCTAAAACTCTATCCAAGTATGCCATAGACTACCAGACTGCTGGCTTCTGAACTAAACTGGTGGGAAGACAGTTTAGTCACAATATTCCTAGAAGGCCGCTCATCTAAAATCAAGGATGAGCTTGCTGCCCCGGGATCTTCCTGTCTCTTTAGAAGAACTCATCGCCCTAATGGGTAAAATTGACTACCATCTACAGCAGAGGGCCCGAGAGACATGTCTGCCCCGAAGGAACATCACATTGGCGCTTTGGTTTCAGCACCCACCTGCTCCCTCAACCTCTCTTCTTTTGAAGAACCCATGCAACTGGGCCATAGTCATCTAGCCCCTGAGGAAAGGCTTCATTATAGACAGCAGGACCTTTGTTTATACTGCACTGGCCAGGGTCTCCTTATGGCCCAAAGTCCACTCAGGTCGGGAAACTCCAATGCCCAGGGTCCTGTGGGGAATCGACCCTAGGCCTTACAGTTCCAGCTTCCCAACTACTACTTCCCATGACCTTGGAATTGGGTTCCACCCACTTCTCCATGCAGACTTTTATGGATTCGGGCTCTGCAGGAAACTTTATTCTGAAGGAACTTGCTGACCAACTCCTGACTCCCACGGTTAGGTTGATCTCTCCTCTGATAATCTCTTCCATCTATGGAGATCCATATCAAGCCCAAGTTACCTTGACTATGGAACCTGTAACCCTACGCACTGGCCTTCTGCATCTGGAGAAACTTTGTCTGCATGTGATCTCCCGGGCCATCCACTCCATTATATTTCAACTACCGTGGCTCCAGCAATATCGACTCCACTTCGACTGGGCCACCCTTCAGCTCGCTCAATGGGGTTACGAGTGTATGGATTCCTGCCTAGAACCTCCTTGCTCTATGACTGTGGCTACACTACTTCCCAGCCACCCTCCACAGTATGTGGATTACAAAGATATCTTTTCAAAGAAAAAAAATTGAGATGTTGCCACCTCATCACATGTACGATTGTGGCAATGAACTACTCCCAGGAGCCAATCTCCCACACAGTCGGGTTTACCCTTTGTCTCTTCCCGAGACTCAGGCTATGTCTGATTACATCTGGAAACATCTGGAACATGGGTTTATTCGTCCTTCTTCTTCCCTGACTGGGGCTGGGTTCTTCTTCGTTGAGAAGACGGCTCCCAAAGGCCGTGCATAGAATACCACGGCCTAAATGCTCTCACAATCAAGGACCGTTGCCCATTACCTCTAATAACATAACTCTTCGACCACTTACAAGGCACTATGATATTCACAAAGTTGGACGTCAGGGGTGCATATAACCTTATTCGTATTAAGGCTGGGGATGAGTGGAAAACTGTGTTTAATACTGACGACGGACACTACAAATACTTAGTTATGCCCTTTGGGCTTTGCAATGCCCCTACAATTTCCAGAAAATAGTCAATGAAATCTTTCGAGACCTACTCTACACCTGTGTGGTCGAGTATTTAAATGACATATTGATCTTTTCCCAAATGCTGAGTGCCCATCACCGAGACATCCGCATTGTCCTGCAATGACTACGAGAGAACAATCTTTGTGCAAAGTTGGAAAAATGTCTCTTTGAACAAGAGGAGCTCCCCTTCCTGGGGTACACAGTTTCTTGTGACAGATTCCACATGGATCCTGCCAAGGTAAACGCTATTAGGGACTGGCCCTGTCCTCAGGGGCTTCGAGCTCTACAAAGATTCTTGGGATTTGCTAATTATTATCGACAGTTTATCCCAAACTTCTCCTCTGTGGCAGCCTCCCTTAAAGCCTTTATCCGCAAGGGTGCCAACACCAAAGATTGGCCACCTGAAGCTCTAAAGGCATTTCCAGAGTTAAAGAATGCCTTTCTAGATGAACCTTGCCTGCGCCATCCAGATCCTACTCGGCTCTTCATCTTTGAAATTAATGCCTCCACTTTGGGTGTGGGGGCTGTCCTGAGCCAACATACTTCCAAAGCAGTGCTTCTTCCATGTTCCTTCTTCTTGAAGAAGTTCTTGTCAGCTGAGCATAAGTACAGCACCGGAGACCGAAAGCTTCTGGCTGTCAAAAGGAGCCCTTGAGGAATGGCAGCATCTACTCGAAGGAACTCAATATTGTGCCATAATATATATGAACCACAAGAACCTCAAACATCTACATCAAGCTCAACAGTTAAACGCAACACAGGCCCATTGGTTTTGTTCTTAGCTCACTTTGATTTCGAATTACGGTATCTCTCCGCACTCATGAAACAATGGGTAGACAGCCTCTCTCACTCTTTCCAGACTGAGGACATATGAAAACCTCCCAGACAAATAATTGATCCTGCTAAAATACTCCTGGCTACTACAGTAACCGTCCCTCCAGGGAAGATGGTTGTATCCTCCAGACTGCATGAGAAAGTGTTAAAATGGACCCATTACTCATATGTTGCAGGTCACCTTTAAATTGCTTCAATGATATTACTGGTGGCCCCAAATGAAGCAAGATATCAACACCTATGTGGATTTGTGCCCCACTTGCGCACAGCAAAAACCACTGCATGGCCGACCCTGGAGGCTGTTACAGCCATTGCCAGCCCCCAGGGATCCCTGGACCCACTTGTCCATTGACTTTATTGTGGACCTCCTCATTTCAGACGGCATCGTAATTTGGGTGGTGATAGATCTATTCTCTACAATGGCACACTTCGTACCATTAATGGGCCTTCCCTCTGCACCTGAGCTAGCCTGTCTTGTCACACTCCATGTCTTTCACCTGCATGGCTTGCCTAAGTACATATTATCAGACAGGGAGTTCAGTTTACTGAGCGATACTGACGCTTCCTCTGTAAGTATGGTATCACGATTGACTATACCATGGTGCACTCTGCTTGTCCGTAAGAGAACGGACAAGCAGGGTGCACCAATTGTACTCTCAAGACCTTCCTCCGCTCCTACTTCAGTGAGCGCCAAGATAACCTGGCCATTCTCTTGCTGTGGACCGAATTTTTGCATAACACTGGTATCAATGCAGCCACCAGAACCTCTCCCTTCCAATTAGTTAAAGGGAAACCATCTTTACCTCCTCTTCCACTACCAGTTGACAGTGCCCTTACCAGCGGCTCAACTCTCCACCCAGGAATTGCATGAACTATGGGAACAGACCAATCACTTGCTTAAGACAGCCACTGGCAAAGCCAAGATGTCTGTTCATAGACCAGCTCCCCGTATTAAAATTGGAGAGAAAGTGTGGCCGAGTACCTGGCATGGTATGGCTCCCTTCCATGTGCCTGGCTCCATGTTACGTTGAACCTTTTTCTGTGCTCTGGCAAATGGGGCATGTCACATACCAATTAAAATTACCAACATTGAAAATTCACAATGTGTTTCATGTGTTGCTGCTCAAACCATTGGTACTCTCATGGTTCTCTAAAGCATCGCCCAAACCACAGAATGTGGCTAATAAGGGTGATACTGTATATGAAGTTGAAGAGGTTTTGGATTCTCGATGTAGGAGCAAGAAAATTGAATACCTCCTTTCATGGAAGATCTACAGCCTGGAAGAAAATTCATGGGAGCCAGCTTCCAACATCCTGGAATGCAACCTTTTGAAAGACTTCCATCTACAGTACCCCAAGAAACCCAGAGCCTAGGGAGGGGGGTGGGGGGGGGGGCTTAAGAGGCAGGTACTGTTATGCTTTCCTGCCTATCTATTCCTTTTCTCCCCTCAGATGAATACCTGGCTTGACCTCGGATTCTCCTGATCACTGCCTGCCTCCGACCTAGACCTGACCCTGTATTCTCCTGATTGTTGCTTGCCTCGAACTATCGCCTGGACATTGGACTCATTTGACCTCCGCCTACCCACGACCCAGCTATCCCAGGACCACCTCTTCTGCCAACCAGAGACCTCACCTAAGACCTGCTGGCCCTGGCACCCAAAGGCTCAACCTGAGGGGAACGAGGGCTGGTATAGGCAAAGCTCCTCCTGGGTCTCTGCTGGTTTGATTTGATTGTGTATGTTCTTTTTTACGCTGCTTACTAACTTAGGGCCTAGGTAAATGTGGCTTACAAATAAATAAGTAATAACTAGGAAGGCCACAGACTTGGACCGGAACATATAAGGCTAGAACAGGGGCAGCGGAACACCTTTTTGGGTGGTGGTTGTGTGTGTGTGTGTGTGTGTGTGGGGGGGGGGGGGGGGCAACCAAGCTCTGCTCCTAGCTCCACCCCAGCTCCGCGTCCACTGCTAATTTCCGACTTTGTTTGGTTAATGTCATTCTTTCTTATGTACATTCTTTGCATAAATCATAGATTAGAATTATTCATTCCCTGACTTACCAATGTTATTTGAAGCTAGAAAACTGCTAGAGTCTTCTTTGTGCCTGTGGGCAATTTGCCCCCGAGATAAAGCTGGATGAGCTAGGGCCTGGGTGGCCCACCCCATTCCGACACCTATGCAGTGTTGCCAACTCCTACTTGAAGAAAGTCACTAGATCCACTGTGAAAAGTCTCTAGATTGCGTAAAAAGTAGCTAAAACCATGTTGCACAGTGGCATTAGCATAGCTGGGTGAGCCTAAAATTGGTGGGAAGAGGGGAAGCTCACACTCACAGTCTTGCTGTCTGAGAAACTGACCTACTCGCATTCCCTCAGTCACACACACTTTCTGAGACATAATCAGACCCTGACACACTCTTGTGCTCGTTCAAACACACTTTCTGTTCCGATCGGCGGTCCATGGCCTGTCCAATGCTGCCCGACGCCGGGGTAAGGCCCCAAAGATGGATGCGGCAGACCGCCATACCTCTTCTGCTGCCTCACCTGACGCTAATGCGGTCCCCTTACTCTTGCGGAAGGCCCACCGCGCTCCCTGCGCTGACGCCGCAGCTGCTCAGACTTCCCTAGGTGCATGCGCTCCTCTTAAAGGAGCAGTGGTGGGAATGGAGGAAGAGGTGCCCTTGGATGATATCACTGCCTGGGGACTATTTAAGGACCACTGCTGGAGGAGTTCTTCACCTTGGCAAGAGGTCTACTCCATTGGAGAAGTGCATTGCCTCTACGTTCCTGTTACCTGATCCATACTTCCTGGTTCCTGATTCTCCTGTGTGTTGCCCCTGTGTTCCTGTTTCTGGCAGTTTGGTTTGCTTCCTGAGTTCTTGTCTTCATGGTTAGTTTCTCCCTCATCTGTCTTCAGCGTCTTGTCTTGCTATGGTGGTCCTTCGTCCTCCTCTTCATTCTTCATCTCCTTGGACTTCTAGCTTTGACCTCAGATTGGACTTCTGGCTTGACCTCAAATTAGACCTGACGCTGCTTGAACTCTGCCTGCCTTGACCACTGCCTGAACCAACATTCTGAGAGAACTTCACCTGCCTCTGACCACGGCCCGAATCTGACCCTGTCTGACTGCTGCCTGCCCTGATCACTGCTTATCCTGACTCTGTTTCCTGTGCTGGCCGCCATGTCTGTGCTGGCCGCCATGTCTTCATCACGATTAATTTTCACCATCTAAGACCAGTTGGCCCCGGCACCCAAGGGCTCAATCTAAAGGGAACGAGGGGCTGGTATTGACAAAGCTCCACTTGGGCCTCTGCTTCAACCAGCTCCGCCTTCCAACGGTGGGGACCTGTAGGGCTCCTCCCTGAAAGTTGCACCAACTCCGCCTTGGCCTAAGGGTTCACATCCGCAATACTTTCCCACACACACACAATGTTTCTACTGCTGCTCATGTGCTCACTTAGGTGGTAAATTTAAAAGGAGTTGCAAGTGTAAATGTAAGATACTATCGTAGCAATTTTAAAAAGCCATTTACTTGCATAAAGTGCACTTACACGTGAATATCCTATGGACAATTCAAAAGCATACATTGTAGTAATTTTCAAAGCCCACATATACATGTAAAGTACATTTATACATATAAAACCCAATTTTAAGTGTTCAAATACTTTTTAAAAATCAGGCTCTTAGCGAGTACCCCTCCTCTGGACTGGCTAAGGGCACTACAGCATCATGTAAAGTTCCTGCTCGTTACCAGCCTGCAGCAGCAGCCACCTTTACACTTCCTCCTTCCTTTTCAGGAATTCAGTCTCCTTTTTTTAAATACTCTTATTTATAAAATTTTCTTAGCATACAAAGCGAATAAAAGATTACAGCTTCAATCACTGCTAACAATAATAATACAGTCGATATTAGGCTTGCTTTAAATTGAATGTCCTATTGTATTTACTTTTTTAATGTTTAATGGTTTTGTTGGTATTTTCTGTATTTGATATTGTTGTAATCCACTTTGAACAAAACATTTTTGGTAATGATGCGGAACATAAATTATTGTAAATAAATAAACAAGGTATCCATAAGCAGAGAAATAGCTTCAGGGCATACACTCATTGTCCATGGCCCACTGCACTGCCTTTCTCTGAAATCTGCCTCACCAGCTCACACAGAGGCCTGACCAGCAGGGCAGAGAACTTCCCGACTCCCAGCAGCAAAAAAAAATAAAAAATTACTGATGATAAAAAATAGCCCTCGCCATGTCTTCGGTTCTTCTGCTGCAGTAAGCAGTGTCATAAGGTAATAATAAAGTTGCAGCTCCTGCTTTATGATTCTTGCTGGCTGCGATTTTTTTCTCCTGCCAGCAGAGTTCGTCAGTGATGACATCAGATTATCCAAGATGGGGGTTGGAGAGGAGAGTGAATAAATCAGCAGAGCCTGTTCTGAGGAGGGAGTAGGCAGGACCAACAAGCACAGCACTCTAGCCAGAGGTCTAACTCTCTTGCAGGCCTCTAGCCAAAGGAGGTCTCACTCTCTTGTACTCTCCTGCAGCACTCTATGCAAAAGTATCCCTCTCTTGTGCCCTCCTGCAGCACTCTAGGCAAAGGTCTCACTCTCCTGTACTCTCATGCAGCATTCTAGCCAGGGACGATCTCACTCTCTTGATCTCTTCTGCAGCACTCTAGGCAAAGGAGGTCTCACTCTCTTGTGCTCTCCTGCAGCATTCTACATGGAAGAGGTCTCACTCTCTCCACTCTCTTGCAACACTCTAGCCAGAGGAAGTCTCACTCTCTTGCACTTTTCAGCTTCCAGATATACTTAAGAAGGGAGCCAGATGGAAATTTAGAAGGGAGTGGTCATTGCCAATGGAGGCCTGAATTTTGGAGGGCTATAGCCCCTGTGGCCCCCCCTTTCTGCTGCCTATGGGCTATAACAGGGGTAACAGACACAAGGATCGGGGGCAACTCCAGGAAGAGGGAGTGGTGCTGAAGGGAACATGACTGCCAGCAGGACCTCTAAACCATAGATCTTGGAGGAGTGAACTGCAGGGAGCATGGCCCTCTGAGGGTCCCTGCTAGCAGAAGGGAAGCACTCCACACAGATCCTCAGAAGGAGCACTTCTACACGTGCAGCAGTAATGTACAGTGTTGTGTGACCACAAGCACTCCAACACATGCAGCAGTAATGCAGAGACAATGATGTGGGACCAGAAGTATCCCTATATATGCAGCAACAATACAATGATATGGAGCAGCAGCACTTCTACACATGCACTACACATGCAGCAGTAATGCAGTGATGTGTTACAAGTACTTCAGCACATGCAGCAGTAATGCAGACAGTGATATAGGGCAGGTGCACTCCGACACATGCAGCAGTAATGCAGAGACAATGATGTGGGGGCCAGGAGCATCCCTACGTATGCAGCAATAATGCAGACAATGATGTGGAGCAGCAGCACATCTACACATGCAGCAGTAATGCAAAGCCAAGGATGTGGGGCTAGAAGCATCCCTACATATGCAGCAGTAATGCAGATACAGTGATATGGGACCAATAGCACTCTAAGACATGCAGGAGTAATGTAGATAGTGATCTGTGACCACCAGCACTCCTACCCAAGCAGCAATAATGCAGTGACAGTGTTGTGTGATCAGGAGCACTTCTATGCATACAGAAGTAATGCAGAGGCAGAGATGTGTGGCCAGGAGGCGCACTTCAACATATGCAGCAGTAATGCAGTCAGTGTTACGGGGCGGTAGCACTCCTACAAATGCAGAAGTAATGTAGACAGTGATATGAGGCTGGTGCAGTCTGACATGCAGCAGTAATGCAAAGACAATGAGATGGTGCAGAAGCACTTCTACACATGCAACAGTAATGCAGAGACAATAAAATGGGGCAGGAACACTTCTACATACGCAGCAATAATGCGCGGACAATATGAGGCAGGAGCAGTTCTACACATGCAGCAGTAATGGAGACAATGATGAGGCCAGGAGCAGTCCTACACATGCAGCGATAATGCACAGACGGATGAGGGGACAGGAGCAGTCCTACACATGCAGCGACAAGGCAGAGACATGGATGAGGGGAAAGGAGCAGTCCTACACATGCAGCAGTAATGCTGAGATAGGGATGTAGGGCCCATGAAGTGAGGTCGCTCCAGCGCATGCCCAAGCTGCCCCTCTTCCCTGTGTGTTGTGGGGGAGGGGAGGGGCACCGTGCATGGGACAGTGTCTATGACCGCGCATTAGACTCGTGTCTGGGGCCTCGCCCGTTCCCAGAAGAGGCAGAGCACGATCTCCCAACGACTAGTGTCCGTTCCGGATCCCGGCCGTCCCTTCCGCCCCTCCCACAGCTCCGCTCCGGGTCTTGCAGGCTCCCGCCCGGCTGCGACTCTCGCGCAGAGGAAGAGTCCGTCTCGCGAGCCCGCGCCTGCAGCCAGCTCTCAAGCAGCCAATCAGCGGAGGCGTTGGCGGCGCGAGCCCGCCCCCTGCCAGGCCGCGGACAGCGCGAGCTGCTCGGATTTAAAGGGGCCGCGCGCGCCGCAGCGAGCAAGGGAGGGACGGAGCGAGCCCGGGCCGCCGCCAGCGCAGGTACCGGCCGCAGCCTCGCCGCCGCTCTCCGGGCCCCAGGGAGGCCGGGCACAGATTGTCTGCCGAGCAGCGGCCGACGGGGACAAAAAGCGGAATGGGAGGGGAGGGCCGGGGAGGACGGGACAGGAGGCCGAGTATGAGGCCGGGGGAAGCGGGGGGAGGACGGAGAGGAGCGAGGGTCGGGAAAGAGGTGTGGGGAGAGCGGCAAGGTTGAGGGGGAAGGGCTGGGGAAGAGTTTGAGGATGAGGTAATAAGCTGGTGGGGGAGGGGGCGTAGAGAAGGATCGGGGAGGGGGAGGGAGCAAAGCTTGATGGGGAAGTGAGGCAAGGCCGTGGAGGGGCAGAAAAGCAAGATCCGGTGGAGAGAAGCGGTGGGGGAGAAGCTGGGCAAGAGTTGGATTGTAAGCTCTCCTGGGCAGGGACCCTCTCATGTGCATTTGTACAGCCCTATATATGTCTAGTAGCGCTATACAAAGGAGGAAGAGGAGAATTTCAAGAGCTGAGGTAGGGGAAGGGTCGGGGGAAAAGGTGTGAGTAGAACAAGAAGGGCTGGGGAACAAGCTGGGGGCAGACAGGCAAGGGTTGGGTGTAGACAAGGACAGGGGAAGCGTTCAGGGAAGGGGGAGAAGCAGTGGTGGTGAGAAGTGAGACAAGACTTGGGGAAGATAAACACGAGGTGGAAGAAAGATTGGCTTGTAAGCTCTATCGAGAAGGGACTGTCATGTTTATTTGTATAGCGCTGCATTTGTCTAGTAGCACTGTAAAATGATTAGTAGTAATAGGAGCCTAATTTCAAGGCCCAAGGAAGTGAGTGAGGGGCAAGAGGTGGAAAAAGATTGGGGAGGGGTGAAGATAAAGGTAAAAAGAATTCCATGAGGGGAATCGACCTGAGGCTAGAAGAAAAGTTCTGGGGGTGGAGTCAAGACTTAACCTGAAAGATCGGCAACAGAAGGAGGCAAGGCTGATGGGGTGCTGAGGAGCAGCATTTTGTGAGGAGGTGGTCATGGGAAAAGGTGAAATGAGGGAGGGGACCTTTTGAGGGAAGAACTAGGGAAGGTAGTGGAAGAGAGAGGCAAGACAGAGGAAAGTAAAACAAGGAGAGAGAGGCAAGACTTAGGGTAAGATCTGTAAGGAGAGAGGCAAAGCTGGGGGGGGGGGGAAGGTATATGGGAGGTGGAAGAACTGGGAAGAAGAAAGATTCATGTTGGAGGGGGGGGAAGGCTTAGGGGGATTTAGTCAAAGACAAAGGTTAGATAATCTGAGGGAGTGGGCAGAGAACTTTGGTGTGAGGAGTGGAGATGGGGAAAGCAAAGGCTGTGAGTAGAGCTGTGGAGGAGGGGAGAGGCAGGGGATCATGGAGAGGTGCAAGACTGAGGGGAAAGCTGGGGCAGAGAGAGGCAGGGGCATGGGGAAGAGCTGGGGGAGGAGGGAAGGAAGTCAGTCCAGTATCAGTGGAAATGCTGGTGAGAGCAGAGAGACAAGTCCGGGGAAAAGAGTTTCTGGTCACCTCAATTCACAAAAGATATAGCAGAATTAGAAAAGGTACAGAGAAGGGCAGCCAAATGATAAAGGGGATGGAACAATTTCCCTATGAGGAAAGGCTAAAGAGGTTAGGGCTCTTCAGCATGGAGAAGAGAAGGCTGAGAGGAAATATGACAGAGGTCTATAAAATAATGCATGGCATGAAACTAGTAAACCTTAATCAGTTATTTACACTTTCAGAAAGTACAAAGACTAGAGGACATTCAATGATGTTACTAAGTGATATATTTAAGACAATAAGAGAGAATATTTTTTTTACTCCCAGAGGATGTGGTGAAAGCTCTTAATGTAGCTGGGTATAAAAAAGGTTTGGACAAATTCCTGGAAGAAATTATTAAATTGGACTTGGGGAAATCCACTGCTTATCCCTGAGATAAGCAGCATGGAATTTATCTACACCTTGGGATCCTGCCAGGTACCTGTGACCTGGATTGACCACTGTTGGAAACAGGTTACTGGGCTTGATGGACCTTTGGCCTGACCCAGTATGGCAAATCTTATGTAGAAGAATGAAAGCTTGGAGAAAGAGTTGCAGGGTTGGGGGGGAGGAGGGAGGAGAGGTTTGGGGAAATGCTGAGGGAGCTAGTCAAGAGCATGGATGGTCTGGAGAAGAGTCTGGGGAGGAAGGTTTGAGAGAAGTCTTGAAGTGGGAAGAGAGGCAAAGCGGAAGGAGATTGTGATTGTCAAGGAGCAGAGACTGTCCATGATGTTCTCTTGGTATGCACTACATAAATCGTGATTGTAAGAGTGACTGGAAGAGCTGGGGGGAGAAGGAAGTAAGGGGAGTTTGGAAGAAAAAGCTGAGTAGGGGTTTAGAGGCTGAGGGAGAAGCCTGGTTGGGGCAGAAGAAATTTGGAAGGGGAAAGGTAAAGAAAGCTGTTGGGAGAGAGGGAAGGCTGAGTCTGCAGAAGAGCGGGATGGATGAATGGCAGAGTGGGGGGATGTGAGAGACCAGGGTTGGGGGAAGAGTTGGGATGACAGAGGGGAAAAATCTAGGGGGGTGAGGTAAGGGTTAGATGTGTGATGGAGGGTAGCTAAAAGTCACGGAAGTGAGAAAAGGGTCAGGAGAAGAGTTTGGGGGGGAAGAGGCAATGCTAAGAGCAAGAGTTGGGGTGGGGAAGCGGGGGAGTCTAGAGAAAAAGAGGAGGGGAAGAGGGTTTGTGTTAAGGGTTGGGGCAAGAACTGGAGAAAGAGGAGAAGGAAAGCTGGGGTAGTAGGAGAAGTGAGGGCAAGGAAAAAATCTTTTCACTCACTGTCCCCCACCCAAAGGTAAACAGAGCTGGATGAAGAGTTCAGCATTGGGAGGAGTATAGGTTTGCTGAAGAGCTGGGTTAGGGGGAAAGATGCAAGAGTAGGGGAGAAGAGCTGGGGTAGTGGAGGGTTGAGGAGAGAAGAAAGAGTCAGGAAAAGATTTGGTGGGGGGGGGGAAGGAGAGAGGCAAAAGGGGAAGATGAGGGAAGTATGGGTGGGGAGAAAACATGAGTGTGAGGGAGAGAGGCAAGGGTGGAGAAGGGCTAAGGAGAGTTGATGAGGAGTAAGGATTGGGGAATAGCTGGGGAGATGGGGTGAGAGAAGCAAGGTTTGGACATAAGAGTTGAGGGTGTAGTCAGAGACGTATGGCTTAGGGAATAGCTAAGTGGAGAGCAGAGGCAAATGTGAGTAGAATTAGGAAGAATGACAAAACTGGGGAAAAAGCTGAGTGAGAAGAGCTGGGGATTGAGAGATGCAAGGGTTTGGGGACGAGGGGAGGCAAGTCTGGGATAAAGAGCTTGGGAGTGTGGAGAGGTAATATTGGGAAAGTAGATGGGTCGGGGAAGACCTGGGGAGGGTGGGAAGAAGAAAGTTTGGGATAAAGAGCTTGTGGGGGAGAGGTAAGGCTGGAGTTAAAGCTGGAAGAGGAGTTAAGGATGCTAGGAAGCACTTGGGAGAGTAAGTGCTAAGGAAAGGGTTGGAAGAGGGGAGCGAGGCAAGGGTTGAGGGAAGAACTGAGAAATGGGGGTGAGGGGCAAGGCTGGGGGGGGGGGGGAAGAAGTATGGGAACAATTCCCCTATGAAGAAAGGCTAAAGAGATTAGGACTCTTCAGCTTGGAAAAGAGATGGCTGAGGGGAGATATGATAAGAGGTCTATAAAATGTGTGGAGTGGAATGAGTAAAAGTTAATCAGTTGTTTACTCTTTCAAAAAATACAAAGACTAGGGGACACATAATGAAGTTACTAGGTAATATATTTAAAACTAATGAGAAAATATTATTTTACTCAATGAATAATTAAACTCTGGAATTCATAGCCAGAGGATGTGGTGAAAGCTGTTAGTGAAGCTGCATTTAAAAAAAAAAAAGGTTTGGACAAGTTCCTGGAGCAAAAGTCCATAAACTATTGTTCAGGTGGTCGTGGGGAAATCCATTTGTATCTCTGAGATAAGCATCATGGAATCTGTCTACCCCTTGGTATCCTGCTCGGTACTTGTAACCTGGATTGGCCACTGTTGGAAACAGGATACTGGACTTGATAGACCTTTGGTCTGACCCAGTATGGCAAGTCTTATGTTTTTATGTAAGATTCAGGGGAAGGGATAGAGTTGGGGACAGAGGCATAAGTCTGGAGGGAGGTCTGGTGAGGGACTGTAGAATGGCAAGAGTTGGAGGAAGAGCTGGGGAAATATAAAGTGGTAAGAGTCATGGGAATAGCTGTTGAGGGGGTGGAGAGTGTCAAGGATTGGGAAGAGCTTGGAGGATTGGGATGGGAGGGGGCAGCAAAGATGGAGTCAAGTGGGAGAGAAGGGGAGGAGAGGCAGGCACTGTGGGTATGCTGGGGGTGGGGAGATAGGTGCAGGGTTTAGGTGAAAGGATGGGGAGGAGAGAAGTGGGAGAACAATTTGGGATGATAGGAAAGTAACCTGGAAGAGCCATTGACTTAATTGTAGCTCGCATTGAACTTGGAGGAGAAGAGTCATGAGTTACTGGATGATGAAGTTCTGGAGTCAGGATGCACTGCAGGCACTTATTTGCCCTTGTCCAAAAGGACCCAGGGTGCCCCACAATACATCAAAATTCAATCATAACCCAGAAATACAATAAAATACAATAAGCAATAACTATCTCAAAATGCTGCAATCCTCCGTCTCTCTTGCAGTTATGTTCCCTTCCCTCTCTCATCTTAATTCACTCTTTCACTAGTCTCTCCTCACTTATTTGCCCTCCTGCCCTTCTATAGGTTTTTCTTTCCTCTCTCTTATATGCTCCTCCTGCCTTCCCTCACCCTATCTTCTTTCTCAAACCCTAGTATTCTTGTTAAAATTTGCTGGCTCACTCGCCCCACGCTGCCTGGCCATGCAGATCCTACCACTCCGACTGACCAGAAACACTGCTATGCCATGCGGCCAGACACGCTGTGGCCGGACATGCTGCTGCCATCGATCGCTGGGCTATCCTCTAGGCGCACGTGCTTATGATGCACACCAACACTTAAAAGCCCCACAGCGGGAACAATGCTGGCCGGCACCTCCAGATGACGTCACACGGCCAGGTATTTAAATCCCGGCCATGCAACGCTACAGTGCCTCAGCAACGGGTCAACTACCTTAGTGGTAATACTATTTGTTGCCGCAGCATCCTTTATCTCTTACCCTTGCTTGCTGTCTGCCTCAGCCTTGACCATGACAATACTTGTTTGCTGCCTGCCTTGACTTCAGCCTGAACCATGACCATCATTGCCTGCTGTCTGCCTTGACCATAGCCAGACACGGAGCTACGCTTCCACCTACGCCTGCCGCCTAAGACCTGTCAGCGCCCAGAACCCAAAGGCTCAACCTGAGGGGAAAGGGGCCGATATAGTTGAAGCTCCAGTCCAGTCTCTGCACCGTCTGTTTCGCCAGTTGTCAGTGAGGACTTATAGGGCTTTCCTATAGGTTACGTCAACCTCATCCCAACACAAAGTTCCACAATCCTAAGTTTGCTGAGGCCATGGACTTGGCAGCCCAGTCCTCATCCCAAGCAATACCCGGCTTGGCACAACATCAACAGCAACAGGTACTCAATCAAGTTCCTGAGGACCCGGAAATATTAGCCTTCAGCGTGGCCTGAAGCGCACTCCGCACCAACACTGATGGTTCTTCCTTCTCAGGTGCTACCAGCTTCTGACGGCCCCACATTTCATGGGGGATCCCAAACTGCCGCAGTTTCATTGACCAATACCAGATGCATTTCCAGCTACAGGCCATGATGTTCCCTGATGATTGTACTAAGGTCACCTACATCCTCTCCCTCCTGGGCGGTACCACAATAGCTTGGACCTCTCCCCTCTGAGAACATGAAGATCCCATTCTCCAGAACCTTGCAAGTTTTCTCTATGAATTTTGCCTTGTTTGAACCGGGAAGAGACACTGCCCAAGCAACAGACATGTTTCAGATTTGCCATGGTTCCTGGACCTTCTTATAGTATGCTATAGAATTCTGAACCCTCGACTCTGAACTGAACTGGGACGAGGATAGTCTCTAGGCCATTTTTCTTCAAGGGCTGGCCTGCTGCATTAAGGATGAGCTCCCAGCTCAGGAAGTTCCCACCTTCTTGGATAACCTTATTGCCTTAGCTGTTCGCATAGACCGAAGGTTCCAGGAGAGATCCCGTGGGCATAAAGCATGATGCTCTGCCCATTAGCATCTTGCTTCCAGTGACCCCTCTCTCCATCCCCGACACGGCCCTCAGAAGTTAAAACTCAGGAGGAGCCCAATCAGCTGGGGCACAGTTGGCTGACTGTTGAGAAAAAGTTGGCTGTAGACAACTGGCCTATGCCTGTACTGCGCAGACTGTGGGCACCTCGTGGCTAAATGCCCTGAGAAAAAGGGAAACCTCGGCACCTCGTGGCTAAATGCCCTGAGAAAAAGGGAAACCTCTGTGCCTACTATTATTATTATTATTATTATTTATTATTTGTATGCTGTCAATCTGTAGTCAATCTTGGCGGTTTACAATGCTTTAAATAAACATAACAATAATGTCACAGATAATCCTAAAATTACAGTGTACATAACCTTAATTAAACAATTCTAATCAACTTAAAATGCTCAATCACTATTGTTTCTCAGATATGCGATGTTAAATAGCCATGTTTTCAATCCTTTTTTTTTTTTTTAAGATCCTGCTGTTGGATTCTAATCTTAGCTCTCTTGGCAAGGACCAAGAGAGATAATCCTAGGCCGGACTTCCTCTGCTGCCCACCTTCTTGTTCATGTATATATCATCCTAGGCAAAAGCCACTTAATCTCGCAAGCATTCCTGGATTCTGGTACTGGAGGGAGTTTTTATCGGTCAGGCCCCGGTGATGCACACTGGTATACTCACAGTTCCTCTGGCCCAACTGGTTACTGTTTCCTCAGTCTATGGCGACCCTCTCCTGGGGAGACTCACAGAGAACTGTTCCACTCACCCTCCACCTTGGGCTGCTTAATTCTGAGACAATCACTCTGTCCTACCCCAAGCAGTCAATCCTGTTATTGTGGGGCTTCCTTGTCAAAAACCTCAATGCATCATTGACTGGTCCTTGTTGGAAGTAGCCTGATGGAGGCAGTCTTGTTCTACTTGCATCGCCTCTGTCGCTCCTCCGGCTCACATCACCGTTGCTGGTATTTAGATGGGGCTACCTCCCCAATATATGGAATATCGAGATGTATTCTCCCATTAACAGGCTGGGAGAATACGTCTCCTCATCACTCTGACTGTGGGATTGAGCTCCTCCCTGGCAAGGACACTCCGTGAGGCAGAGTGTACCCTGCCTCGGAGCCTGAGACCAAGGCTATGAGTGAATATATCCAAGAAAATATCGCTAAAAGTTTCATCCGTCCATCTTCCTCACCCACCAGAGCAGATTTCTTCTTCATAGCAAAAAAAAAAAAAAAAAAAAGGACGGAACGCTTTGGCTCTGTATAGACTACTGAGGCCAAAGCCCCTACCATTGATTTTGGAACTGTTTGATCGACTGCCGAGAACCTGGGTCTTTACCAAACTCATCCAAATTGAACAAGGAGATTATTGGAAGACTGCCTTTAATAATAGGAATGGGCACTGTGAGTATTTAGTAATGCCTTTAGCTGGTGCAATTTCCTGGCAGTCTTCCAAAAGATGATGAATGACATCTTTCAGGTTCTCCTATACTTGTTAGTGGTATATCTAGATGACATCCTTTATCTTTTCCTAGACTCTGTCTGCTCATAGATCCCATGTGAAACAAGTACTCCAGTGCTACATGAACACCATCTGTATGCCAAGTTGGAGAAATGTCTCTTAGAGCAAGAACTACCTTTCCTGGGTTACGTCATCTCCAGTACTGGTCTATGCAAGGATCCCACAAAACAGAAAGCCTTTCTTGAGTGGCCCCAGCCCGTGGGTCTGTGAGCATTACACAGGTTTCTGGGTTTTGCCAATTACCATCAGCAATTCATCCATGGATACTCCATCCTCGCAGTACCACTTCCAGCCCTAACATAAAAAGGCACAGATACCAGCCAGTGGACCCGGGAAGTGGTCAAAGCATTTTGGATGCTTAAACAAGGTTTCATCCAAGGACCCTGTCTCCGATACCCAGACACCTCCTGTCCTTTTGTGCTCGAGGTAATTGCCTCATCTCTTGGGGTTGGGGCTGTTCTTAGTCAGCATAGCACAGAAACGTCTCCTATACTTATGCTTCTCCAGGAAATTTTCACCGGGAGAGAAAATTATACAATTGGAGACGGAACTTCTAACAGTTAAACTCATTCTTGAGGAGTGGCAGCATCTCTTTAGAAGGGTCTCAACATAAGATCCCAATATATATGGATCATAAAAATTTAGAGTGTCTTCCGCAGGCTGAACGCTTAACCCCAGGCAGGCTCACTGGTCCATCTTCTTTTCTCAGTTTGACTTTGAGCTCTTCTACTGACTAGAAGAGAAGAACCTCTGAGCAGATGCATTCTCCCAATCCTTTCTGACCAAAGATGCCCTAGAGGCCCCGCAACATATCTTCGATCCTGTAAGGATCATCCTTGCTTCTGTCCCCAAGAGGCTCCTGGAAAAAGTGTTGAACTGGGTGCACGACTTTCTTGTAGCAAGTCACCCTGGAATGGCCCGAGCTCCTTTAGCCCCACATATCCACAGACTTCATTACTTCTCGCTCTCATATGGCTCCACTGTGATATGGGTCATAGTGGATAGATTTTCTAAGGTGGCTCATTTTGTGCCTCTGGCTGCGTGCCCATTGACTCCTGAACTAGCCTGCTTCTTGTTCAACATGTGTTCCAATTGCATGGCTTGCCATCCCACATTCTGTCTGACAGAGGCATTCAATTTACAGCTGCTATTGGAAGGCTTTCTGCCGCAAGTTTGGCATCTCCCTGGAATTCACCTTGACCTATCATCCTCAGGGCAATAGGCAGATCCAAAGACTCAACCAGGTCCTTAAGTCCTTTCTCCAATATATGTCAACTGAAGGCAAGACGATTGGGCCCTTCTACATCTGTGAGCAGAATTTTCCAGGAAGCATCCCACACCCTCAGATGTTACAGTGGAAAAAGGCATACAGTTTGAAGTTGTGGAGATCATGCATTCCTGCAGGAGGTGTAATAAATTAGACTACATTATCACCTGGAAGTTTTTTGACCCAGAAGAGAACTCGTGGGAGCCTGCCACAAATCTCAAGGCACTGCAGCTAATAAAAGAATTCCACAGACAATTTCCCTCCAAACCCAAGTCTCGGGTCCCGAGGAGGGGGCTTAGAAGGGGGGGGGGATACTATTATGTTTGCCAGCTCTTGGGCTTCCCCTGCGAGTCAGCTCACTCACCGAAATGCCGCCAAGCGGTCAGAGCTGCTATCAATCACTGGACTCTCTAGGCACGTGTGCAGTGTGCACCATAACACTTAAAGGCCTTGCGGTGGGAACAATGCTGGCCGGTTCCTCCAGATGTCATCACACGGCCAGGTATTTACACCCCAGCCATGCAATGCTATAGTGCCTCAGCAACAGGTTGACTACTTTAGCGGTAGTACTAGTTGCTGCTTCAGCGTCCTTCATCCCTAGTTGCCTTGCCTTCGTCCCTAGTTGCCTTGCCTTCATCCCTAGCCGTACCCTTGTCTTCCAACCCTCAGACTGATTTTTTTGAAATTGACCTTAGCCTGTACCTTGTTTACCCTTGCTTGCCACCTGCTTCGACCTTAGCATTGACCAGAACCCTCCTTGCTTGCCGCCTGCCTCAACCTCAGCCTGAACCACAATCATCCTTGCCTGTTGCCTGCCTTGACCACAGCCGGACACCGGAGCTATTCTTCTGCCTAAGCCTCAGAGACTGCCACCTAAGACCTGCCAGCCCCTGGAACCCAAAGGCTCAACCTAGGGGCTGGTATAGGTGAAGTTCCAGTCCAGTCTCTGCACAGTTTATTCCACCAGTTGGTGGTGAGGAACCACAGGGCTTTCCTCATAGGTTGCAGCAA
The DNA here is from genome assembly GCF_901001135.1 of Rhinatrema bivittatum. Taxonomy (NCBI): domain Eukaryota; kingdom Metazoa; phylum Chordata; class Amphibia; order Gymnophiona; family Rhinatrematidae; genus Rhinatrema; species Rhinatrema bivittatum. Next base: position 272,646,806 of record NC_042620.1, read on the forward strand.
ACTCACCTCAACACAAGGGTCCACATCCTTAACTCCTCTCTTTCTGTGCATCTTCACCTCATCTTTTCTCCATCCCCCATGATCTGCTTTCCTCCCCATGATCCTCTTTGCTTCCTACAAGCCTCATCCCCATGGCAGTTGATCCACCTCATGTTCTTCCTGGCCAATCATCCCTCTCCTCGTCAGCCAGCAGGAGGAGGACAGGCCTCCTTCACCTCTACCCAGGGGATTAATGCTTATATCCCAGAATATCAGCTGGGGGGGGGGGGGTAGGATGTGAGATAGTGGTCTGGAGAAGAGCTGGGAGTGGTGGAGGGGAGAGGAAGTGACCCAGTAAAGCATATGATGCGGTGAGAGAAGGAGAGGTGGTAATGAAGGCACGAGCAAAGGGAGAGAATAATTAGGGAGAGACTATGAAAATAATTCGAGGGAGAGGTGGGGAATAGGAAAAGATTGGGAGGAGAGATGAGGGTTAGGGAAAGAGGAGGCAGAGGTGATTTCAGGAGAATGACTGGGAAGAGCTGCTGTTGAGGGTGAGAATGAAAGTTAGAAACTGGGGATTAAAATGTTGTTGGAGAGTGAGGGAGAATATGGAGGCATAAGAGCTGCTGGGGAGGATCTCTGGAAAGGAAATTGGTTCCAGGGTATGGGAGGAGCAGTATGGGTTGTTAATGGACAGTGTGATTGGGTGGTAGTGGTATGTGAAAATCTATAGACAGGGTGAAGAGTCCAGAGAGAGGATACCAAATGATCCATGTGAAATGATACGTAGAGAAGAGGAAAGTCAGGGGAGGGAAATCTTTTTTGGCAGAAAGAAAGTTTGTGCTCCATGGGGCATTGGGAGTAACATTGTATGTGATTTTTTTCACAGAGAGAGTGGTGGGTGTGTGGGATGGCCTACCAAGGGGAGATGGTGAAGGCAAAAAGAATAAATTAATTCAGGAAAGCTGGAGATAAGCAGATTATCCCTAGTTTTAGTGATGAACTTGGGGTGTGTCATTGCACCAGGAAGTAAAGTGGGCAGAGTGGCTGGGCTCTGCGGATCATTTTTGGATGTGCTATTCAGTGTTTCTGTGCTAGGAGTGGCCACAGGCAGGGGTGACACAATAGTGATAACAGTTTACATCGTAATGTAGAGTTGCAGGTTGGGGTGCAGCATGGGCTTTTGGAAGGGGAATAACTGGGCATTGTGTCCTGGGAGGCTGCTGTGACAAGGACTGGCATTTCTCTGGCACTGGGTATTGGAGCAAGTTGTTGCTGCAGAAGTTGAGTTTGGGGCAGTCTTCGGCTCCGTTCTCACTGTGTATTAGAAAGAGGATAGGAATCAACTAGACTAGCATGGCCCCTACATTCCTCTGCCCAATGACTGCGGGGGGCATAGCCTCCTCACTCCATCCCCTGCTTTCTTAGTATCTGCTGTATAAAGCTTTCCCTTCCCAGGAACCTGGTGGGCATGGCCTCCCCTGCCCCTTTTCCAACATCTGCTGGTCACAGCCTCCCTTACCCCTGCCTCTTTTCAGCATTTGCCAGTCACAGTCTCTTACCCCCTGTTTTCTCAGCATCTGCTGGTCATGACCTATCCTACCCGAGCGCTTTAACAGCATCTGCTGCGTATGGTATCTGCCCTCTGTGTCTGCTCTGCATGGCTTGCAGTAACCTCTTTCTTTATTAACTTCACTTGGGTGTCGTCTCCCTGAACATCCTCCTCCCAATTTCCAGCATTTGCTGGGCACGGTCTCCCCTTCCTCTTCATACAACTCTCACCATTTATTGGGTGTGAGCTTGCCTTGCCCTTGCCTTCCCCCCTCAACCCCCCAAAATAAAGAATTGGAAATTGAATGAAAAAAGCTTTTTCTATTTTGTGAGAAGTTGATGATATACCAAGGCACCCTTGCAGCTACCCGGGCTTTGCTGAATCTACGTTACAAAATTAATTTTTTTATTTCTATGATTTAGAAATTCAACGCAATTATATTTTTAAATTATTTATTTTTATGTTTGTTGCACGTGAGACCTCTTTTTCCTTGCTCTGGTCATCAGATGTTATGCTCCGAATCTCACTCTTCCTCTTTATCCAGCCAGACCAGTCCAGACTCATGGGTTATCTCCACCGACCAGCAGATGGAGGCAGAGATTAATAAGCTTGTTGATGTCACCTTACATAGGCTGCTATGCTGCCTTCAGCTTGCCAGTATTCTCTGTCTCCAGCGGATGATAGGAGAGCTTGTCCAGTACTCTGAAATGAGGCTAGTGAGGCTTTTTGAAAAGGATTGGCTTGGAGGGGCAGCTCCTGCGGTGAAAGCCTTGTGCTCCCTCCCCCAGTTGAGCATAGCCTTAGATCAAATGTCTTCCAAGGGTTTGGTTTGGGCTCCTCATTTCTTTCTGTGTTGCCCTGTTTCCTCCCACTTCCTTTTCTCTGACTGGACCTCAAAAAAGACAGGATAGAAAGCTGGGTTGGTTTCTGATTCTTTTTCTGCTTTATTAATTTTCATAAAGTTAAAGCAAGATTCTGCATAGGACGGTGCTGCCTTTCAGTACTTCAGACAGCATCACAGCAAGTGTTATGGTTGAGTGTGTTTTGGTGGATCCTTGGGTGCTGTGGGAGATGACCACGCCCACGGGGAGGAGCACCATGAGGAGCCACAGCACTGGGCTAGACTCGTAATACACAAAACACAGTTAGTTCTTTATTAAACAGCTTAGAGCCACTAGAGGTGGCAGTAGTGAGACAGTCTGGTAGTTGCAGTCTCAGGGACCTCGGCAGAGGGAGCCCTTCTCTCCTTGATGATGATAGGAGGTTCCGCAGCAGGTTTCCCAGCTAGGAAATACTGTGGATGAGATAGACTGAGAGTTAGAGTACTCACTAGATGTTTGCTGTTGGTATGCGATTCCACCAGGTATGTTGAAGAAGGTACAGGCACCGAGGCAGGGAGAGCAGGCCCTAGAGGAGCGAGTGCCTGTTCCCTGTAGCGCCTCTTTTTGGGCAGGAGCGGCTGTCAGCGGGTTTGACAGCTGACGCTCAATTTTGCCGGCGTCGGTTCTCAAACCCGCTGACAGCCACGGGTTTGGAAACCCGACGCCGGCAAAATTGAGCGTCCCGTTTTCAACCCGCGGGCCGATTTCAACATTTTTTTTTTTTACTTTTTTTTAACTTTCGGGACCTCCGACTTAATATCGCCATGATATTAAGTTGGAGGATGCACAGAAAAGCAGTTTTTACTGCTTTTCTGTGCACTTTCCCGGTGCCTGGAGAAATTAACGCCTACCTTTGGGTAGGCGCTAATTTCTGAAAGTAAAATGTGCGGCTTGGCTGCACATTTTCCTTTCTGAATCGCGTGGGAATACCTAATAGGGCCATCAACATGCATTTGCATGTTGCGGACACTATTAGGTTCGGGGGGGTTGGAAGCGCGTTTTCGACGTGCTATTACCCCTTACTGAATAAGGGGTAAAGCTAGCGTGTCGAAAACGTGCATCCAATCACGGGTTAACAGTTCGCTCCGCCGCAGCACTGTATCGGCCTGTCAATGAGCTAGCAAACTAGTGAAGGTAATATACCCGGATGGCGTGATGTCAGCATGAGGGAACGCCCTCTAGGTTCGCGCCAAGGGTGATATAAAGACGAGGGGTGCACGCGCGCACCCTAGTAGGTACCTGGGAGGAAAAATGGCGGGAGGCTGCACCATAGCCGTTCCGGGGATGCCAGAGAGGTCGCTTGTAGACGCTGCGGTAGCCATCTTTCCTAGGTAAACGGGAGGAGCCGTGAATAAGGTGAGGCAAACGGGGCAAAGTCGTCTAGCACCGACGGACGCAACAGCAAGTGGGGGGAAAAAAAAGCCAGCTGCTTGTTTTCACATCCCGAGAGTTCTTATGTGGTGAATGGGGATGTCCTCTCTGGTGGAACATGGAGGAAAGTTTGAGCACTGTATGTGTTGTGCAGTGCAGAGGCAGTTAGGGGAGAGGAGATCTAACACGGCTGTGCAGAGAGAGAATGGAATTCGTGGAGCAGAAAGAGACATTAGCTCTGGAGCGAGACTGTTCCAGTGTTGGTAGTGTAGTCTTTTTTTTCTTTTTTTTCCCTGTTGGCAGTTAGTCTGCCGCTGCTGGTCCAACGGTCATTTTATATGTGTGGCAATAGATTTGAACTAGGCCCTCCACCCTGGGATTTCTCAGTGCAGGAGCCCACAGCCTGTTCTTCCAGGGATGCATTAGCTGCTGATGTTTATATTGGCAGTTTACTCTCCCTGATGTGCATCTCCTCTGCAGCCTGTTTTTTTTATTTCCTCAGACCTTTTAAAATGTTTGCAACAGGCATTCTCTTTGGGACAGAAGGTGCTCTCTTTAGAATAGCCTCAGTTCCTTATTCTGGGATTGCACTTTCCCAGGGCAGCAACCCTAAGATTCCAGGTATTGAGGATAAGAAATTAGGACAAAAAAAAAGTCCTGTAAGTCAGGTATTCTGCCTGGTCCTAAGTGGCTTAAAGGAGAGTGCCAGTGCGGGAGAGTTGTGGGGCATGTGATATTCTCCTGGAGAAGACAATTCTGCTGTGGTCAGACTGTTTCTCCTTAATTTTTCATCCTTAGGGGGACAAATGTTTTGAGGGAACAATGGAGGAAGGTCCCGAGACGTCAGAATATACCTTTCTGACTAATATGCAGAAGCCAGAAAGGGGTTTTCCATTGTTTGGATCATTCAAAGATTTTTTTTTTTTGTGGTTTTGGAATGAGATTCTCCTGAAGCCATTTTTCAAGGGGTTTGCTCACTGAGGGGGAAAAAAAGGCAAGACTGTCTCCCCTTATCTCCCAAGAATTGAGAAACTTAAGTTTTCCTGAGGTGGACGTGCTGAATTGTGCAGTGATTTTGAGAATCACGATTCCTGGGGAGGGTGGTGCGGCACTCTTAAGAAGTTCAGGATGGAAAAGAATAGAGGCGGTCCTCAAGCAGGCCTTTGAGATGGCTAGTATGTCTCTTCAGGTGGCAGCATTATGACTGTGCTGTGACTAAAGCTGGTTTATGCTCATCTCATCGTTTGCAGGAGGCTTTGCGGGAAAGCACCATTTCAAACCTGGAGAAAATAGCACAACTGGGATGGGGGGAGGAGCAGCCTTTGGACTGATATGTCTTTGATTAGTTCATAATTTGGTTAGGAGCACAGCTTCTGGTATAGCCACCAGGTGTTGGTTTGGGATTCAACTTGTGTGCGTCAGCTAACCAAGCTTCTCTTCAAGGGCAGGCTTCTATTTGCTGGGGACCTAGAAAAGAGGGGTCACAGCCTGGAGGGAATCTACATTTTCCAAGAAACCCAGCAGATAAACAGCAAGGATCATTTAGTCAGTTGCCTTTGGGATGTCAAAGGTCTGAGTCATGGTAGATTTCAGGCCTTTTGAAGTTCCAAGAGGGAAGATATTGAGCGTTTGGGAACTACAGGACTTCCCAAAGTTCCCAAAGGAGGAGGAGGGGTCCAGTCTCTGGAGCAAGGAGAAAGCGATCAGTTATCAGAAGTTCTCTAGATAATGCGCTCAGATTACAACATACCAGTTGGTCTTATAGGTCATTCAGAGCAGCTATACTTTAGTTTGCTTGTTTAAACTTGGATGCTTTTATGGTTTATCCTTGTCTTTCTTCTCTGATGCAAGAGGCGTTTCAGGGGTTGTTGCGCTCAATCTGCTAGACATCAGAGCAGTAGTTTTGGAGCCTCTGGCACAATGGGATCAATGTTGGTGTTACATCTATTAGTGATTTAAAAAAAAGAACCTATTTTGGATCTTGTGCAAGTCAACAAAGTTTTTTGAGGGTTTTCACTTCAGAATGGAGACCTTTAGATCTGTTATAGTAGAGCTACCAGGTGGCTTAGAGATTAGATTCCTGCCTCTCACTCTAACATGCCACAGGTTTAAGAGCATTTCAAGCTCTAAATGGTGAGATGAAACATAGGTTTGATGGAAACATATTGACATATTCCCTTCTGAGAAGGCTATCAGAAATGTCTCCATTTCTTGGTGCTGGAGTCATTTTTGCTTTCAGATCCTCCCTTTTGGTTGCTCGCTGCCCCTGAATCGTTCTTGCAACAAGAAGGTCTTCTGGTTTATCCTTATCTGGACGTATCAAAGTAAACCCAGAAGAATGAATTAGCTACCAATAAGTTTTAGTTGATCTAGGGGCTCATTTTGATGTTGATTGTGACCTAAATGATGTTGGTACAGAGGCTGCAACCACAGTTGTTCCTTGAGGTGCACCAGAAGATTGTATAGTTATCTTCAGGTGTTGAGGTCCATAGCAGTGACCTTGAAGCTGCTTCATTTGGCATGGGATCTCATGAGGCCCTTGCAGAGAGTGCTGCTTCCAAGTGAGATCTTGAGTCACAAAACTATGTGAGAGAGTTCTCTATCCTGGGTTAGGCAGCAGCAGGTTTCAATTGGTGACTCATTCCTGTGAATGGAAGAGGGGACTAGATCTGGAGCTGCCTCCTTAAGTGGTAGTGACAACAGATACCAACCTCTTACGTTGGGAAGTACATTGTCAAGGTCATTTCTTTTTTTTTTTTTGGCAGGAAACTTGGTCAGCAGTAAAGGCCAGGTAACCAGAGCACTTAATTTGATTTTGCTTCATTGGGTGCCGGTTCTTCATATTCAAGCAGTCTGTTTTTTGTTTCACAGCACCATGGTAGTGACCTATTCGATTCATGAAGGAGATGCCAAGAGCTCTCAGGTGTCAACGTAGGTGCTAATAATGTGTAACCTGGGAGAAGAAATATGATTACTATTGGTATCTCACATTCCTGGTGTGATGAGTGGCATGAGAGTGTGCCCTTATTGCTGTGGTGAACCTAGAGGCCTATGCTAACAGCTAGTGCCTGTACCCTGAAGCAGGACAGACTGGATTTTTGCTGCTACCAGCCGCCTTCCCTGCAGGTTGAACCTTTGAGTTCTGGTGGCTGGTAGGACTTAGATGGGTCCCAAGGGTGGTAGAGACAGCAAGAGTCCAAGGGCACACTGGAGTCAGGACAGGCAGCGGACTGGAGATAGCAAAACAGGCCAAGGATCAGGGCAGGCAGCAGACAAGCATAGACTGGCTTCAAAGCAAGAGGTCAGGTCCAGGAGATCAGGCCAAGGAGGGATGAAGACACAAGATACTGGACGAGACAGCTGGGCAGGGCAAGGCTGGACAAGACTGGCAGTGTAAGGCAGGGCTGGAACGCAGGAATGCAGGAGCAATATGCAATGTTCTAGGCAGGAGGACTCATCGCTGAGTTTGCCCTTTGCTCTGGGAGCGATTGGCAGATGTGAATTCCAAATTTCTTGCTCTAGCTTTTCCAGAAATGAACCATAAACTGTACTCCCCAATCCAAGATGTGGAGAGGAAGACCATGCAGACGGAAGATATTGTTGGATGAAGAGATTGGCACACAACAGGAGTTAGAAAGCCACATCATGAATCCAATAGGAAAACAAAAAGGTTTGGCAAAAGATTTTAATGTCCAGATGATTTCAAGCTGTTCACAGGTAAAGCATTTAATAATTGCATGCAATTAAAATCTTTTGTCAAACCTTCTTGTTTTCCTATTTAATGAAGAGATTGACCAATTCAGGTGCTGAAGGGAAAGCCAGGGAGAGGCATGAATTGGACCATCTTTGAAAAACGATCTACCACTACCCAAATAGTTGGGTTGCCACTTGAGAGGGGAAGATCAGTGACAAAGTCAGTGGCCAAGTTGGTCCAGGATTCCTTGGGGGCTGGCAGTGGCTGTAACATCCTCCAGGGTTGAGCTCGAGAGCTCTTGTTCCTGGCACATGTGGAACAGGACTTTACATATCACTTCACATAGGTCTTCATCTGAAGCCACCAGTAGTGCCAGTAAATTAACTCCAGGGTTCTGATGATGCCTGGGTGTCCTGCCAAACGGGAGTTGTGGGCCCATTGAAGAATTTTCTGTTGTAGACATTGTGGGAGCTACTGTCTTCCCCAGTGGGACTGTCACTGTGGCAGCAACCATGATCCTTGCAGGGTCAATGATGTGTCTCTGGGGCTCTAGGGAGCCCTCCGTTTCAAAAGAACGTGAGAGGGCATCAGCTCGTCAGTTCTTCTCTGCGGGGTGATTATCGTAGTTCAAAGTTAAACTGATTTGAAAAATAGCAAACAGCGAGCTTGCCATGGGTTCAGTCGCTGAACTTTTGCCAGATGTTCCAGATTTTTGTGGTCTGTATAGATAGTCACAGAGTGTCTGGCTCCTTCCAATAGATGTTGCCATTCCGCTAAGCAAAGCTTTATTGCTAGCAACTTGCAATCTCTGATGGTGTAGTTTTTCTCTGAGAAAGAAAACTTCTTGGCGAAATAGGAGCAGGTCACAAGGTTTCCATGGTTGTTTTGCTGTAAAAGGACAACCCCTACCCCGAGGGTAAACTGGGTAGGGGTTGAAGCGCTAAAATACCTGAATGGCATTATCTCTCCAATTCTTTGTTTCTGAACTCTTTTTGGTGAGCACTGTGATGGGTGTGATCAATGTAGAGTAGCTGTGAATGAATTGCCTGTAATAGTTCACAAATCTGAGGCAGCGCTGCAGAACCTTGAGGCCCACAGGTTGGGGCCACTCCAGGATGGTGTATCTGGCATGGCTGAATACTAATATCTGGTTCAGCGGGACAATATTGCAATCAGAATAAACGCTTCCTTAAAGGGCTGTCTCCTTTGAAATGGATATTGGAAACATGGGAGCACCAGGATACTGTTATATAACATCAGTGTGCACTGCACGGTATCTTTCTATGATGAACTGGTCAATTGCTTCAATTTATGTGACAATGGCATCTAATTTGGAGTCTTGAATCATAAGAAAGGAGTAGTCTGACACGACATAATAGCTTGGGATGATCAAGGAAGGCTATTGGACCTTTAAAGTGTTGTCACAAGGATTATTTGATGTTAAATGTGTGTGGTCTCTTTATTATGAGTGATGTACATTGTTGTCTGTAGGGTTTGTGTTATGTTGTGTCTTGAATTGTATGTTGGAGAGGTTGTGGAATGGAGGTGTGGTTAACACATGAAATGGATTTATTGTTCATGTGAAACAGAGTGAAATGAAAAAATACATAGGCTTTTAGAAAATGATGAATTAATTAATGTGTTATAGATATAAACTGTGAGCAGAGAATATAGACTATCTTTTTTTGTACTGTATGTATTAGTTTTGCGATTATAGACAGTTCTGAGTGGTTTTGGTTGTCTCGATCTGTAGAGTACCCCAATTGATGTGGGGGTGGTGCAACATATAAACCAAGGTAGACCTAAAATGACTGCATTAACTGCTTTGGGTAACATATATAAACTAATCTGTTCTCCGTGCAAGAGGCCTCTCTGCATAGCAAGCAGAATGGTGGCCCTTGTGACATGTCCAGGTAAGGGTTCTCCACGAATAGATGAGATGGTAAGTGCAGTGTCTAGTGGAATGGTCCGGATCCCATAGTGTTGCACCAAGGACTCATGAATGAAGCTGCCTTCAGTGTCCGTATCAAGGAAGCTTGTGTACCAACATAAGTGCCCCCGAATGAGAGACATACTAGGGAAATGTGGAAAAGAGGATTTACATTAAGACAACATCCAACAAGCCATTGATCTGTGCAGTCGGGGTAAACGAGCATCGGTGTAACTTGCTTAATGCGTCGGTTACTACCCATAACCATTAAGCCGTATGATTCACCTTTGATGCAACTCCAACATTACTCTCTGCATCAACAGCAGGGGGTGGCAGGAAATTTGAATCAAACAATTACCAACAAGGGCTCTGAACTTGGTGATCAGTGAAACAGATAAGTATAGGAAAATAAGTGTGGGAGCTTGCTGGGCAGACTAGATGGGCCATTTGGTCTTTTTCTGCTGTCATTTCTATGTATGTATATGTATGTATCTCTGGTGGCAGAAGCCACCCTAGGTCAACCATGTACCTCTTCACAAATTCTAATATATATGACCTAGGGTGGCTTCTCCCACCAGACCTAGGTCCTGGAGTTTCCCGGCTTGGCCGGACAATGATTTGTGAAATGCCCAGGTATGGCACAATATAGGCACAAGTTAAGGTGTCTGCGCCTCTCTGCTTCTTCTCATTGGACAACTTGAGGCAGTCTATCTGCATGGATTCCTCTTGTACCCGTCCTGACGCAGAAAGTGACCTGGAAACCACTGGGTGCTGGAAATCAGGGGCAAGGTGAATGGGACAACGAGCCAGGCCCCTCTTGAGCCTGTTCTTATAATTGTAGGGCCAGGTGTATGGCCAAACTGATTAGCCCCCCCAACAATTTTAGGCAGATTCCGTCCAGCCAGTTTCTTTGATATGCTTAGAGAGCCCCTGCCTAAAGATGGCTTAAGCTATCACTACCCCATTGGAATTTAGATATCATCTTATGAAAATGGACTGCATACTCTCTAACAGGCTGGGAGCCTTGTCTAATCTGAAGAAGCTCAGTGGCTATGGAAGATGTGTGGCCAGGCTAATCAAAAATCAAGCGAAAATCTTGCAGGAAGTAGCGGGCCACCCCTTTCCCAGAGGGGTGAAGCCCAGACTAGAACAGAACTGCCCAACAAGGACAAGACACATGTAATCTTGACACAATCAGATGGAAAGAGAGTAGTTTGCAATTCAAATTGCATCTGGCATTGATTCAAGAAACCTCTACTCTTGGTGGGATCTCCCTCGTACATTAGAGGCGGAGGCAAATGAAACGTGGAAATAACAGGCTGTACCAGGTGCCATGGGAGCTGGAAGAATGGCCATACCCTGAAGATAATTGGCCATCTTATTCAGTTGGTCTTGGCTGGTGTTATAGCTGGTGAGCTAACCCAGCAATGGTTGAGGCCTGGGATGAGTCTGCCAAGCTCATGGCCTCAGCAAACTGTGATGAGTGGTGTGAGAATGAACCCTTACTGCTATGGCATATTTGACGCAACCTCGTAGGTGAACCTTTGAGGCCTGTGCCAATAGCTGGTGAACGTGCCCTGAAGAGGGACAGACTGGAGCTTCGCCTATACCAGCCAACTCCCCTGTAGTGGCCAGCAGGACTTGGGTGGGTCCCAAGGGCAGTAGAGAGAGACAAGAGTCCAAGGGCATGCCGGGGTCAGGACGGGCAGCAGGCTGGAAATACTAGAAACAGGCCAAGAGTCGGGGCAGGCAGCACACAAGCGTAGGCAGGGTACGATTCAAGAGGTCAGGTCCAGGTAGCGGGCAAGCTTTGTCAGGTTCAGTTAAGAGGTCAGGTCCAGGAGATCAGGCCAAGAATGGATGAAGACACATGAGATGCTGGATGAGACAGCTGGGTAGGGCAAGGCTGAATAAGACAGGCTGCACGAGAAATGCTGGATAAGGCAGGGCTGGCACACAGGAACACAGAAACAATCAGGAATGCATTGCTTTAGGCAGGAGACCCATTGCTGAGATGTCTGCTGCTTTAAAAGAGCCTTAAATAGAAGGGTGCCGGGGGAGCGTAAGAGTTGGAGAGAGAGAGACGTCCCCGATTGAGCCACCATTCTGGGAAGGACTACTTGCATGGGACCGCTGAGAACTGCTGGAACATCCGGGAAGCCACGAGACCCGTGAGTGGAGGCGTGTCCGGCGTCATCATCCGGCGTCTGCTGGATATAAAATCATACAGCAGACCTGGGAGCAATTGGGGAGCGTAAGAGTTGGAGAGAGAGACGCCCCCGATTGAGCCACCATTCTGGGAAGGACTACTTGCATGGGACCACTGAGAACTGCTGGAACACCCGGGAAGCAGCGAGACCCGTGAGTGGAGGCGTGTCCGACGTCATCATCCGGCGTCTGCTGGATATAAAATCACACAGCAGACCCGGGAGCAATTGGGGAGTGTAAGAGTTGGAGAGAGAGAGACGCCCCCGATTGAGCTACCATTCTGGGAAGGACTACTTGCATGGGACCGCTGAGAACTGCTGGAACACCCGGGAAGCCGCGAGACCCGTGAGTGGAGGCGTGTCCGACGTCATCATCCGGCGTCTGCTGGATATAAAATCACACAGCAGACCCGGGAGCAATTGGGGAGTGTAAGAGTTGGAGAGAGAGAGACGCCCCCGATTGAGCTACCATTCTGGGAAGGACTACTTGCATGGGACCGCTGAGAACTGCTGGAACATCCGGGAAGCCGCGAGACCCGCGAGACCCGTGAGCCGCGCGCCACCAAAGGGGCGCGCGGCTTTGTCCAGCTTAGTCCAGAGAAGGCCGGAGAAGTTGCCCACCCTCTTTTTTTTGGCTCAAGATAAATTGGAACTTCCTGAGTACTCCCTAAGATTTATGGGGAGGAAAAGGAAAGTAAAAAACTTTCTGGTATCGCCTATAACACCTAGGGGCCCCATGGACGAACACGTCATACGACGGCTCGAAATTTCACCAAGAGAGGACATTCAGGAGGAGCAGTTTTCTGCTTTACTAAGTCCGGGTGAAGGACCTTCATTTCCTCCACAACCTAAAGCGTCAGTTCCTGAAGGTTTTCTACACAGGCCCTTTAAGATTGCAGACGCGTGCACCTGGAGGAGCTCAGGAAGGGTGGCGTAGAAGCCGCGCAGAGCAGATTTAATAGTTTGAAGTGGCGTCCCAGCCATAGGAGGCCTCGAGTGGCGGTGGGAGTGAGTGAAATGGCTCATGGAGCTGTTCTGTGAGCCGCCAATTGTAATACCTGGGGTAGAGAAGGATTGTCTCAGCTGCATTGTTCTTGATTGGTCTTCTCCTTAAGGCCATTTGTCTGGAAATGGCATCGTGACAAAAAATGAAAGTTGATACCCAAGTCTTTATAAAAGGCCCTCCAGAATCTGCCAATGAACTGGGGACCTTGATCCATTCTGATAGTGGTTGGGATTCCATGTAAATGGACCACTTCCATAATAAAAATGATGGTCAGTTGAGGGGCCAAAGGCAGCTTAGAGATGGGAATGAAATGTGCCATTTGGGAAAAGCGGTTCACTGCCACCAGAATGACAGTACAATCAATGGAAATGCACTTCTTGTGCTTTCTCTGGCAAGCTGCACAGTTACATTTTCTACTTGTGTGAATATGGTCTCTCGTTTTGTCTATATTTCTCCGTAGGTATGCAGATGTAATTAATTGCTACTAAAAAAGTTTATGGGAAGGACATTTTTGAAAGCCCAGACTCACGTGTACGTTGTCCTTCTGGGCCTGCAAATTAATTTTAAAAGGGATACTGCCCAGGGAGTTTTCTGTGAGAATACAGATGGCATGTACACTGCAGGTACTTCTGTACCTGTGCATTTTCAAGCTGCACTGAAGTGCATACTTTGCATCTGTGATGATTTGAAGAGCAGTCACCACAAGTACTTTCTTTCCCCTGAGTTAACACGGCTCACTTTTTTGTGGGGGGTACTTTTGCCTACATATTGCGGGGGGGGGGGGGGGCAGTGCAGGGAATTTCAAACTGTTTTTAATGCAGGTAAATGTATTTACTTGCATAAATCCTTTGGAATATTGCCCTTTAAAGTATCAGTACCAGCTAGATTGCACAGATATGCTTTTCTGCTGAACTCTGGTTCTGTTCTTTGTCTCCGTTTTGCTCTTAAGTTTGTCCTCAAACATTTTTTTTTTGTCTGGCAGTTTCTTCCCTTTTTCCCTCTGGCCACCTGGTTGCTGTTGCAGGTTTCCTGGGTCAACCAGGTCTCAAATGCCGTGGCTGCAGGGGACAGGTGGCATCATGCACACACATGGTTTATGTGTAGAGAGAAATCGAGCACTGCCTGAGAGGAGATGAGATGGGTACAATGCGGGGACCATGTGCATGTGCATCTCTGCCTGTCCAGCTGCCAAGGCTTCTGCCAAATGATGGGAAGGTGGTTTAGACGCACACAGTTCTGCTCACCCTCCTATTCTGAGCCCCAGTGCTCACATCCAGCTGATTCAGCCTGTAAGGAAGTGCAGACAACCTGGGTGTCTAGTGGAGACTTGGAGCGCTCGGTACCTCCTTCATGCCGCTTCCATTGCCAGACATAAGTTTAGTGGTGCACTTGACCATGCTTGCCATCCCTATGCATTGCTCATGGTTTGCACAACAGCATCCAGGTGGCATTGTGTGATGCCGGGATTCCCCCCCCTCCCCAATTGCCTTCACGGATGGCTGTCCTGTGGTGCAGAGAGGCTGAGCTTGTGAATCTCTCGCCTGGCAACTTCACAGCACTGCCGCTGAGCTACTGGGATGGCTCATGTTTTACATGTTTTTAAATTTTAAAATAAAGTGTCCATCTTCTGTTACGGCCATACTCCTGGGTTTTAAAAATCATTTCAGAATTTTCTTTGCTATTGTGTTCATGCTTTATGTATAATTCCTGTACTGGTATTTTGGTGTTCTGGTAATGATCCCCTCTTCAGCTATCTGTGCTGTATTCATGCTTTACGTATATCAGTGTAACATCTGCATGAGGACTGTAATCTCTTCAGCTGTCTGTGCTGTATTAATGCTTTCCATGTATCAGTGTGACATCTGCATGAGTCTCTGAAGATCTGCTCTTCAGCTGTCTGAGTTGTATTTATGCTTTACATGCATGTGATGCCTGCATGGTCTCTGAAGATGAGGATGGTAGTGTCCTAGGTTTGCTTAGGTTCATAATTGTGGAAGTGTCTGCACTTTCAGATATTCTGCACAGGAATAGTTCCTTGGGAATGAAATATGAATGAGTGGTTTTGTTTTGTAGTGCCTGTGACCTGAATTATCTAAATAATATCACTAGTGCTTCTGCTCTCGCTGTCGTGTATTTCTGCAAGCCGCACTTTAATGACTTGGTATAAGTTGTCTTAAGGCAATACCACTTTATACTGGGAACATTTGGGGTGTGCATAAGACAGCTAGTGATAACTTGCCCTTTATCTATGAAAATGTTATTTTAAAATATATTTTTAAACTTCTTTAAGCAGTCCTGCACATGTTCCCTGGCTCTCTGGAAGTGGCTGTGCTAAAGAATTGCCAATTACCTCCTGTTTATGGGATCTAGTTGATTTGTATTGTCTATGATAGGGATAAGCTATTCCAGTTCTCAAATGCCGCAAGCGGTCAGATCTTTAGGATATCCAGAATGAATAATCCCATGAGAGAGATTTGCATACACTGGAAGCAGCACATGCAAATCTCTCATATGCATATTCATTCTGAATATTCTGAAAAACAGATGACACTTGAGGACTGGACTTACCAACCTCTGGTCTATGATCACATTCACACAGACACATGCCCTTCAATCTGATCCCATTCTGTGGCCCAGATGTACTAAAAGTTTTTTCCCATTTTGTATCTATGGGAAAATGCTTTGTATATTTGAGTGTTTTGTGAGGTAATTTGTGGTACTATTCTGAACATGGCCACTCCCAGGGATTCAGTGGAAGGTGCTGATCCAGGGAGAGGCCATTTTTGGTGCTTTAGAAATTATTCTCATCGGAGAGACAAAATGTGCTGTGACTTTTTCTTTTTGCCTTCCCCAGGATCACTGCTAGGGAGTTGCCAGAGACAGCTGGAGAAGGTTGAATCCATGGACTTTTAATTTCTCTAACATACTCTGTTACGTTGTTAAAGAATTCCAAAATGAATGATTCAGCAGTAACATTTTTAACTGATAAAGGGTGAGTATTACTACTTGCAGTGGGCCCTGTGGACATACTGCTCGGTACATGGCTCGCAAGGCTTTGTTTTTTCAGGTAGAAAAGAGAATACTGTAGAAGTCATTTTCAGCATTGCTTGGGTACAAGACTAAAAGCTGATCTGAAGTGTCTTTTTTTTTTTTTATTTGTTTTCTTTATTTTTAATTTAAGATTTGTACTGTCACTCCAGTGGTTCAAAAATTTCTGCTGTTCCATGATTTGCCATTTTGGTATAGGTGTGATATGACAAAGCAGCCTCATTGGCTAATCATGTTGAACGTTGGTAGGCAAACATAATAAGTTCAATTCACAATAGTTATGGAGTCTTATCTTTTTGTTTCACCAGTTGATATGGCATCTTCCCCAATGGATTCCAGTGAGTTCTTTGACCCTCTTTCCCTCTCCGATAAGCCTCTAAGTGGTGACCTTCCTGCAGACATGGAGCTTGGAGAAGACCTTTTGGGTTCCCATTCAGCTTCTCCACAGCTTGTTCAGCCTCAAGAGCCCAGAGTGATGGAGTGGGAGCAACCAAAGCATCTGTTTCCAGAGACTGGCTTGGGGAAACAAAGTGTGTTGGACGGTCTTGAGAAACCCAAGGTCGCGGATGTTATAGAGACAGAGTGCAACCTGCTGACTCTAGATAAGCCAGAAAGCTTAGGGATTCAGTGCAAGGCAAATTCTTCTAAAGCCACAGACACTCAGAGTGGGAGCTGCAAAGATGTTACTCCACATGAAGATAACGTGGAAGATGAAGCTTGTACAGAAGGGGTTACTAGCATGAAAACGGACTGCGAGCATAGCCAAGAGTGCCATGATGGCCCCTCCTCTGTTGCTTATCCAGAGGTCAAGGATAGGTCTTCTCAGCTAATTACTGGCATGGCGGAATATGGCAGTACTTCACCAGATGAGAAGGTGGCTTTGGCACCTTCAGGGAAGTCAGCAGATCCACCGCAACCAAGTCTGACCACAGAAAGGAAAACCAGATTGAGGGCTTCATTAGGAACTGTATCCCCCACCCTCAGAGGAAAACAATCAGCAATTCAGGTGGAGGCAAAGTTGGAGGAAACTGATAATCCAGCACCACACTTGGAACAAAGAACTCATCTCAAAACAGAACAATTGGGTAATGGCGAGTTGGCTCCCCAGGATGAAACAACTGAACCAAAATTGAAAGATTCATCAGTAAAATCATGTGCAGGTGGGTGTGTTATCTTACCCTAGTCTCTGCTTTCTGTAATCTCACTCAGACCTTTCTCTGTGACTATTGTGCCTTTTCTTTCTCTGTGCTAGAAAGAAGGAGCTTTAGGAGTCCCACTGTGGGCTGTATAGCCATTTGATGGGGCTTTCTTAGTTCATGCAGTAGATGGTGTTGGAATCTTAGGAGCATGTACATAAGAACATAAGAATTGCCATACTGGGTCAGACCAAGGGTCCATCAAGCCCAGTATCCTGTTTCCAACAGTGGCTAATCCAAGTCACATGTGCCTGGCAAGTACCCAAACATTTAAATAAATCTCAAGCCACTATTACTTATAGAATTATGGATTTATCCTCTGGGAACTTATCCAATCCTTTCTAAACCCAGTTACACTAACTGCTGTAACCATATCCTCTGGCAATGAATTCTAGAGCTTAACTATGCGCTGAGTGAAAGAATTTTCTTCAATTTGTTTTAAATTAGCTACTTGTTAACTTCATGGGGTGCCCCCTAGTCCTTCT
This sequence comes from Rhinatrema bivittatum, assembly GCF_901001135.1. Lineage (NCBI taxonomy): Eukaryota > Metazoa > Chordata > Amphibia > Gymnophiona > Rhinatrematidae > Rhinatrema > Rhinatrema bivittatum. Next base: position 272,664,158 of record NC_042620.1, read on the forward strand.
ATTATCTGAGAGAATAAATAACCAATTTACATTAACTTGTTCAAGTCCTTTCATGATTTTGTAGACTTCTATCATATCCCCCCTCAGTTGTCTCTTCTCCAGACTGAACAGCCCTAATTTTTTTAGCCTTTCCTCACAGGGCAGCCGTTTCATGCCACTTATTTTGGTCGCCCTTCTCTGTACTTTCTCCAGTGCAACTATCTTTTTTGAGATGTGGCGATCAGAATTGCATGCAGTATTCAAGATGCAGTCTCACCATGGACCTCTCTTCACTGCAGTTCCTCTGCTTCAAAAGTTGTCTTGTTTTCCAGCTTTGTTGCTTTTGTCAAATGTGGACATTTTTCACTTGTTAGTGTTCTCTTCTTTGTTGTGGTTTCTAATATAATACAAACAACCCTCTTCAGCTCCGTCGTGTTGACATGTGCTAAGCTCTACCAGTCTAATTTTTGTTTTTTGCTTCTTGTTGTTCTTTTAGTAATTTATTTGGCCATAATTATTATTTTAGTGGATGTGAAGGTATTGCAGCAAGTTTTGCTGGTTCAAGAACTGCTCCTGCTGCAAATATGAGACATTCTTTGTAGACAGTCACAGAAACATAGGCACTGTGCCCTTATCTGCTGTCATAGCCTGTGTTACTTCCTGATACAGCAGTACAAATTCCAGTTGCTCTCTGGTGGGATCCTTTGTGCTTATCCCAGGCTTTCTTGAATTCTCTGAGGACAGAGAATTCAAGAATTCATACATGGGTGACAGCATTGGATGGAGCCCGGCCCGGAACTTTAATCTCAAAGATTCTAGAGTTTTCAAACATGCTCTACTGAGCATGTGCAGCTGTATTTATCATGCTTCCTCCTAGGCAGAGTCCCTCAGACTCCTTTTTCCATGGGGCAGTGTGGTTGCAGGTGCCATGTAGTCACGGTATTCGGCTTTGCTGTCTCAGTTTTTTTTTGTAATGTGACTTTTTTTTTTTCTTTTTCCTAGAGCTGCAGCTGTTTTTCTTTTCTTTTACTTTACGGTAGTTTTATTTTTTTTTTCTCTTCCTTTCCATTCTCTGCCAGCCATATGGCAGGCCTTAGTCGCTGTGCATCCTGGCAGAATCTAATTCTATCCCTGCACCTGCAGTTCAGCTTTTGGGTCATTTTCTTGCTCTGTCTGTTTTTGCATCTTTTTGTCTGGTGCTGGTAGGACTGACAATGCATCTGTAGTGATCTATGTAGGCCGCTGAGCCTGGGGAGTCGCCTGAGTTCTACTCGGGCAGGCGTTCCATGTTGTTTCACCAATCAATCTCTATCGATGGAGGTTCAGACAGTGACGGGATTGAGGACCACACTGTTGCTGTGGGGGGGAGAGCTCAACCTCCCCACATTCTAAGGAGCTAGTTTCCACACAGGAGTCCTGCTTGCCAGTGATGGTAGTGCAGTCTTCTTGTGAGAGAGGGTGAGCAAGAGCCTGGGTGAGCCGCGTTGCTGCTGCTCCTTCGATGCCATGCCTGGTGTCAGTTGCCCGTGCACACCTGTGTCAGTGCACTGATGGTATGACACATTGATACCAGGACTGCCATTGAGCACCATGGTCACCCTTGATGCCATCAAGGTGCAGGGGCGCACTCAATACCATCGACATGACCGCCTTTGACAACGTAAGGGCCATCGACCGTGGTTGCCTTTGTGTACCGTGCACACCGTTGATCGCCTTGGCTGCAAGCGGCTTTCACGCTGTAGGCATTAGTGGGCAGCGTTGTTCACCTTAGATGCAATCGAGTGCCATGGGCTCTTGATGTACCGAAAGAATGGCATCAATCCAAGCATCATTGCCTACCATAGGCCTTGATGCAGTGGAGTAGCGGCATTGACCTCTAGCATCATTGAGATCAGCGCGTCGAGGTCGGGACCGCGTCGAGTGCCAGGGCTGTTATCGAGCGCTAAGGTCAACCTTGATGCCATCTAAGCTGTCCTCTATGCTGTTGAGATGCGTGGCTGCCCTCCTTGCTATCGAGCGCCATGGAGGCCACTGGTTGTGTTTGCCAGTGATGACATTCATTGCCGCTCTTGACTATGTTTGGTACGGGGCTCTTTGAAAGCCCTTAAGTGCCGCTGAAGTCCTCGGGCAACAGAGGCTTCAGGCCTTGGACAGCCTCATTGCTGTTGAGCACCAGGGTTGCCATCGACCTGAGGCACCTTGGAGCATCAAGGCATCCAGGGTGCATAGTGGTCCAGTGCGCTCGAGGCTATCGAACGTTGAAGATTCCAATGAGCACCTTTTCGGTGTCCAGACAGGGCTTTGAGCAGCGTCGTAGCATCCCATTGATGGCCTGTGGCCGTTGGGTAACATGGATGCCGATGATCTTAGGGGGGGGCCCTGAGCTGCTGATGTTGTGGTGTATCAGAGGCCCCACCACACTTCGAGCACCATCGTTGCTGTCAAGTCTCTCATTTAGCCATGGGCGCTGGTGAGGGGCGTGATAATGCTTGTAGCATAGAGTCCCTTGGGCACACAGGTAAACAGAGGGGAACTGTCGATGGCCCCGGCAGACATCGGTATCTTTGGTGGTGCATTGGGGCCACAGAGCTTCTGCCTTCTCTATCGGTGCTGCTGACCCCCGAAAATGTTTTGGACCTTCGGTGTTAGTGAGTCATCAGTGTCTTTGGGTGCTGAGGCCATGGGTACCACTGGGCTGTTGACATCTGCAGGCACCTGGGGTGCTGAGGATGGCACTGTATGCTATCTAACTTGTCAAGCCTGTAGTGCGGTTGAGCACCATCAGAGCCTTGGGTGAGGTGTTTGGTGCCATAGATGCGATCCATCGCTGGTGAGTGCAAGAGCACTTTATCTACCGTGGGTGCCATTGTAACGAGGGTGGGCACTAACTGTTGTGTTGGAAACCACAGGACACCACCACAGAGCACCTTGGACACCATGGGCTTCCCTGCTGCCATTACATGATGGAAAGGGCAGTGAGCCATTCACAACACCATTTTAAGGGCTTTGTTCGGACTCTTGGAGCATTATCAGGTACTGTGGGTACCAGGGGGGCCACCCCATAGAATGCCACTCACTACCACTCCAATATCAGAGCCCCAGTGGTAGTGGAGATGCCATTGTCGCACTGTTTTATTGACTCAATTAGGAGTTAATGCGACAGTGGAGCGCAGCATGCACAGTCTGGTACAGCCATGTGGTGAGGGATAGTCTAGTTCTCCAAGCGCCTCAGGTGCTGGCAGGTGGCATTCTTTCTTTCGGCACGGTACATAGCCATACCAGGGATCCGTCATTGTCAAGTCAAAATATCAATTTCCTTGTCTGTTCAGCACTATTGGGTGCTAGGGGGCACTGGCAAGGAGAGCGCCATCATACACTTTGAGATTGCTTTTTGGTAGTGCGCAACCACCGAATCTTGAGGTGGTGCTCGGTCCTTGAAGTACTGTGGAATTCTATCCAAAAGTGCGCTGATTGGATGCTATCTGCAGGACATAAGAACATAAGAAAATGCCATACTGGGTCAGACCAAGGGTCCATCAAGCCCAGCATCCTGTTTCCAACAGTGGCCAATCCAGGCCATAAGAACCTGGCAAGTACCCAAAAACTAAGTCTATTCCATGTTACCATTGCTAATGGCAGTGGCTATTCTCTAAGTGAACTTAATAGCAGGTAATGGACTTCTCCTCCAAGAACTTATCCAATCCTTTTTTAAACACAGCTATACTAACTGCACTAACCACATCCTCTGGCAACAAATTCCAGAGTTTAATTGTGCGTTGAGTAAAAAAGAACTTTCTCCGATTAGTTTTAAATGTGCCCCATGCTAACTTCATGGAGTGCCCCCTAGTCTTTCTACTATCCGAAAGAGTAAATAACCGATTCACATCTACTCATTCTAGACCTCTCATGATTTTAAACACCTCTATCATATCCCCCCTCAGTCGTCTCTTCTCCAAGCTGAAAAGTCCTAACCTCTTTAGTCTTTCCTCATAGGGGAGTTGTTCCATTCCCCTTATCATTTTGGTAGCCCTTCTCTGTACCTTCTCCATCGCAATTATATCTTTTTTGAGATGCGGCGACCAGAATTGTACACAGTATTCAAGGTGCGGTCTCACCATGGAGCGATACAGAGGCATTATGACATTTTCCGTTTTATTCACCATTCCCTTTCTAATAATTCCCAACATTCTGTTTGCTTTTTTGACTGCCACAGCACACTATACCGACGATTTCAATGTGTTATCCACTATGACGCCTAGATCTCTTTCTTGGGTTGTAGCACCTAATATAGAACCCAACATTGTGTAATTATAGCATGGGTTATTTTTCCCTATATGCATCACCTTGCACTTATCCACATTAAATTTCATCTGCCATTTGTATGCCCAGTTTTCCAGTCTCACAAGGTCTTCCTGCAATTTATCACAATCTGCTTGTGATTTAACTACTCTGAACAATTTTGTGTCATCTGCAAATTTGATTATCTCACTTGTCGTATTTCTTTCCAGATCATTTATAAATATATTGAAAAGTAAGGGTCCCAATACAGATCCCTGAGGCACTCCACTGTCCACTCTCTTCCACTGATAAAATTGCCCATTTAATCCTACTCTCTGTTTCCTGTCTTTTAGCCAGTTTGCAATCCACGAAAGGACATCGCCAACTATCCCATGACTTTTTACTTTTCCTAGAAGCCTCTCATGAGGAACTTTGTCAAACGCCTTCTGAAAATCCAAGTATACTATATCTACCGGTTCACCTTTATCCACATGTTTATTAACCCCTTCAAAAAAGTGAAGCAGATTTGTGAGGCAAGACTTGCCCTGGATAAAGCCATGCTGACTTTGTTCCATTAAACCATGTCTTTCTATATGTTCTGTGATTTTGATGTTTAGAACACTTTCCACTATTTTTCCTGGCACTGAAGTCAGGCTAACCGGTCTGTAGTTTCCCGGATCGCCCCTGGAGCCCTTTTTAAATATTGGGGTTACATTTGCTAACCTCCAGTCTTCAGGTACAATGGAATACCACTGTATGAGTACTGGTCATTGTGCATTTAAAGCAGAGGACACCACTCTTCCAGTTGCCCTCTAGTATATGGGTGTATGTATTTCCCTCTTGACGAGCACAACAGGTTATGTGCTGCAGCCACAGGACTGACCTAAGACTACATTCCTGGTCGAACCTTTATGGGCGTGGATACCAGGAGGGCATCTTCCCCTCTCTCAGGAGAGCAGTATGTCTTTTGACGACTCCCATGTTAGCTCACTTTTAAACGCCTTTCATGGGGAAGCCTCTGGGGCTCCATTGCCAAACTGGAGTCTCGATTCTTTTGAATCTGTGCTTCTCCTTGCATTCCAGGACTGGCATACATTGGGAATGGCAGCGGCGGATGTTGGACCATTTTTGTTGGGGTCCCTTCGTTGATTACTGTGGTGGCCTACTCCGTCTGAGGGTGGCTCCAGTGGCCGATTTGGTCACTTATGGATCTCAGTAGTTGGTGACTGTAACCCAACTATCACATGGAGAGTAGGAAGGCTTTTTGGGATTGGGAGGCCCTAATTCCCATTGCTTTTCTGTCCCATCAGGAAGGGGAGATATGACTGGGTTTTAGAGGCAACCCTTATGGGTTCCCTCCTGGATGCCTGGTGGACCTCATCCTCTGTTTCCTAGAGAAGGGATTTCTCTGCTTCTGACTGGCGGGATTCGAGAGCAGGTTTATAGCCCTCTTTTTAGCTCATCCTAAGGCGCAGAGGTCTATTTCACGAGGGAGCTATTCCAGATTTGTTCTCCTTGTTGTGCTCAGGGCAGCTCCCCAGTGAAGATTAGGGGTTTCTCACATGGCAGTCACCTTTAATACCTGTTGAGCTCAATGTGCATTTTTCATGGATGACTATTGCCAGTCATTCTTGCCTGTGGGATCCTACCTCATTGAACAGGGTTCTAGTCCATTTAATTGGCAAGGTATGCCCTTCAACATATCGCCATATCCATGACTGAGGAACCCTGCAACAGAGGTGCTACTCCCCCACTTTTTTTTTTTTTTGCAGTGGCTTGCGAGCTATGCTTCCCTATTTTAGGGATAAACCCTGTCAGTGGATAGAGTCCTGGTTCATGCAATGGTAATTCCATTTACTGGACTGCATGCTTCCTTGGGGGAAGTATATATAATCATGGCTGAGGTACTGATACATAGGATAGATTGGTGGGCAGTCTGTGAGATCAGACTTGACCATGCCTGGTATCCTTAGGGTTTCAGGCTGGTGAAGAAATCCTGTTCTGCAGGGATTTGCACTTGCAGCATCCCTGCTTCTTGTCTCTTGGTGGAGTGTTTCTGGAATTCTTCCCTCGGGGGTTTGTTCTCAGTTTCAGCTATTCTATCAGTTGAGAGTTCTATTTTGGAAGTCAACTCCCTACTGGGAAATAGCAGTGAGTTATTCGGCTGGGGTTGAGATATACAGCCTAGCGCCTTTTTTTCTTGCCCCTGTAACCCTGGGGTCTGCCTCCTTGTGTTCTTCACTCCTGACTTCCATTTGGAATGTCGAGGAAAGGGAAGAAAAGCCTAGGGTATTTGTGATATATCTTAGTGTATACCTGCAGAGAATGATACACCACCTTTTCCCTGATTTTCGCTATGTTCTGGCCTGTACTGCCTTTGGACAACCCAATGAAGTATGAAAAGCTAAAGTGCCTTTTTGCTCACCTGAGCTATCCTATAGATAGGATGGATAGGCCTACCCTTGACAGGGTGCAGTGTGGGTGAGCTTCAAGCCTAGCTTAACTCCCTGCTTGGGGGTTTTGGCTAGTGATCCCATTTCAGAAATTGGCTTTCATCTCTTGACACTCTTGACGCTGACCTGGGTAGTCAGCTCTGTCTGGTTCTTTGGCAGGAAGGGTCTGCTACAGACCCTGCCATTGCTGCTGCTGCTGCTTTCAAGTGTTGCTTGGGTTTTCTGCCCATTGTGTTTATTGGCCAATCATGGGGCGCACTTCTGCAAAAGCATTCTGTCCTTCAGAAGCCAGGGCCACAGTTTCTTTCTGGAGAGCTCTCTGGCCCCAGTTGGTTTATTGGTTGTCTTGTGACACTGAAGGAAACTGTGCGGTCTTCTTCCAAGAGTTCTGCTCTTGGTTGTTTCTCTAGGCCTTTCCCTATATCCAGGAGGTTCTAGACCTTCTATCATCGTCAGGATTTGCTGATCTGAAACCCTGATTGTAATATTTTCTATGATACGAAGTATGTTCTTGCTGGTATTCATATCACTCCTTTACCTTAGGCACCTGTGCTACACATCGGGGTTTTGTGTCTCTGTTCTATAGCTTTCTTTTCATAGAACCCAACTCTTTTCCCACCTTGACCCGTTTTTGGGTTGGCTACTTCACAGGCAAAAGGGAGAAAGGTGGTGCTTTCAGCACTGTGGGATTCCTGCTTTGGCAGCCTATAGCTTGGAAATCACCTATAGCTTGAAGACTGCTATCCTGCTTGTCCTCGGAGAGAGAGCAGAGTTGCTTACCTGTAACAGGTGTTCTCAGAGAACAGCAGGATGTCAGTCCTCACGAAACCCATCCACCTCCCCTGGGAGTTGGTTTCTTCATGTATTAGCTATATCATGGACTCTTCTTAGGGGGCAGGGTGACAGCTATAGTTTCACATGCTCAGTAGAGCTTGCTGAAAGCTCTAGAATCTTTGAGATTAAAATTCCACGATGGCCTTCATTGATTGTCACCCATGTGTGCGGACTGACATCTTGCTGTCCTCTGAGAGGATACCTGTTACATGTAAGCAACTCTGCTTTTGGTTACTGTTTTGGCTTCCACCAACCTTTTGTGTGAATAAACTGTTTCCTCCTGTTTCTTTGTAATGAGCCTTCATTCACAGCAACCCCAGGTTGTGTTTTTTGCGCCTCCTTTTTTTTTTTTTTTTTTTTACATTTCCCCCCAATTCGCTGAGTCTGCTCATTGCAGCAGCAGACCTCTGCCTCGGGCCACACATACGGGCTGCTTCTCAAGCTCTGCAGTCGTGGGCCTGAAATCCAGCCACTAGGTGGCACTGTTACACAATGCCTGGGGTTTCTCCCCGTCTTTGCCGCATTCCCAGCTGACCTTAGAATCACAGTCCTGGTCTTCTGCATGGCATGAAGAAATATTTTCTGATGTTCTTGCATTTACTCCCTTTTGACCATTTTTATTTTTTCATGAACTTTCTTTGTTGGGAAAAAGTTTACTTTGTTTTCATCATTATTTATATCTTTTGAGATCCTTGTGTCATATTCCCCCATCTCTCTCCTCTCTTTTTGGGTTTACATACTTATTTTTTATCTCCTCTCAAATGGCTCTTGGTGCAGACCCTACACCATTGTATTAACCTTTCTGTGTAGTGCCTCCAGCCTGTCTCTTTTAGGAGATTTGTTCTTCGGTATTTAATGTAGTAATATAAGTAGAGGACAGCAGAAAAAGACAGATTAATCCATCCAGTCCACCATTATTCTTTGCCCAGTACTTTTGGATGGAACAAGTAATAAATATTTTTTAATAAATAAAAGATTTATCTCTGCTGACACCTGTAGCAGTGTGGCTGCTTGTAGGATATCATTTCTTATCCACTTTCAGTTTTTATTACACTCTTGTGTTCTCTCTCCATCCCAGGAAGATGAGCATATGAGATCCCAAACTGAATTCAACACCTAGCTTCTGCCAGTGTCTTGCCTTACAATAATCCAATCTGCTACCAAAACTAGCAAGGCTGTTTATTTTATTTGTTATTTAATAAACTTGATATACTGCCTACATTAAATATTCACTAAGTAATCAACAATATAACCCAACACAAATTCTAAAATAATTTTCCTAGCTTGTAGCAGATGGACTCAAAACAAATGGGTATAGTGTGCTCATGCTAGCAGTTGGAGACGGATCTGACGTAAGCACGGGGTACATATACCCCCACAGGAAGTGCAGCAACTCAGTAATTTCCGTCTCCAAAGCAGTTTGGAGCTACCTCACGCTCGCTGAGCGTTTTTGCAAATTCTAACTACTAAATTCATAGAAGAATCCTACCTGAAGACGAGCCCTGCACTCCTGCGGTGATACCATTCGGTCCCTCCCCCAGTTGAGTTTCCCGAGGTGATTTCCGTGGTCCCTCGGAGGTAAGAGCCTCGGTCCGGTGGCCGATTCGCGGCAGGGACCTAGCCCCCGAGTGAGAAGGGCTCGGGCGCGGCACAGAGGCAGCCTCTGTCCCGGTGCGGACTTGGCCCCCGAGTGAGACGAGTTCGGGCGTGGCCTAGAGGCAGCGGGTGCACTTCCTCGAGCGCGGCGGTGATGGTAATCACCCTCTCCCCCCGCAGCCGGAGACCGCCCGGGTCGCAGCCGGGAAGCGCCGAAGACAAGGTAAGGCGTACATCTTTACTTGTGGGTCTCAGAGGAAGCAAGGATTTGCGGGGTCTGCCTACGTAGCAGCCCGCCAAGGAGGTCGCCATTTCACCTGCCTGCTCGCCGTCACCATTTCCCTGGTTCGCCACCTTGCTCTAGCGCTCAGGTCAGACTGAGCGCACAGGCGACGGGCGCATATGTTGGGCGCCCAAAAATAATTGGGCGCATATTGATAGCACGTTGCTAGGCGCACGCTGCTAAGCGCACATTGCTAGGCGCACGCTGCTAAGCGCACGTTGGCAGGCGCACGCTGCTAAGCGCACGTTGGCAGGCGCACATTAGTAGGTGCACATCTTTTGCGCATATTACAAGGCGCATACTCCGGCTGGGAGCACACCGCATACAGATAACAGACGAGATGGAGCGTAGGAGAGCCCATACGTCCGCAGAGCCGGCACCTCCAGAATCAGGCATAAGAGCTCTAGGCCTCTGCTCAGCATGCAATCTCAGAGCCACACAGAGCGAGGAAGAAGACTCCCTATGTGCCCAATGTGAGGAGGCCCTGGGAGTTCCAGGCCAGGGCCGGTCCCAGCCCAGCGTACTTGCCAGTTCCTCAGGGAACACCCCGGACCTAGCAGGCAGGGGTGAGCAGCCAGGGAACCTGAGACACCTGGTACCCCTAAGGCTAGAACCTGCTTCGCTCTCCTGGGTGGAATTATTCAAGGGGATTCATGCTTTTGTCAAGATGCAGTCTGATCCCCTGAACAGACCCATATGTACCGGAGGACCCCGCCCCTGGACCCTCAAGGCCTAGGCATGGCCACTCGCCACCCGGAAGCCCCACTTATGGGGATTCATATTGTTCTGAGGTAGAGGGCGAGCCCCCCGAGGAGGGAGAGCTTCCCTCTCGGATAGAACTGTATCGAACCATGAGACGCTTCTTTCTTAAAGAGGATCTCCCAGACCTGGTCTCTCAATGCCTGTCGGAGCTGGCTATCCCGGGCCAAGGCACCCCAGGGGAACCTAGAATGAACCCTCTCCTAGAGGGCCTGCGCCAAACGGCTCACCATTTTCCCCTCCTACAAGCAGCACAACAGCTAATCGATCTGGAATGGAATGCGCCGGAGGCCTCATTCAAAGGGGGTCGGGCCTTGTCTGGCATGTACCCCCTGGACCCGGCAACCAAGGAGCTGCTGGCGTGCCCTAAGGTAGACGCCATAGATTGCGCAATTGTGAAGCGCACCACCATTCCGGTGGAGGGGGGGGGGGGCGACCCTCAAGGATACACATGACCGGCGCATGGACGCCATTCTGAAACAAGCATTTGAGGTGGCAGCCATGTCCCTACGAATTGCGACCTGCTGCACCGTGGTGATGTGTTCCTGTTTATCACAAGCTAGGAACAACACCCCGGGAGAAGAAATGGAATCAGCCTCACTGACGCAGCCTCCGACCTAGTCCGTATGGCGGCCAAGGGAGTGTCATCCTCAGTGGCAGCCAGGAGACAGCTCTGGCTACGAAATTGGGCAGCCGACTCCTCCTCCAAGACACACCTCACAAGAATGCCCTTTAAGGGATCCCTCCTGTTCGGCAGCGACCTCGAGAAACTGGCTAATAAATGGGGCACCTCTCCATTACCCCGTCTACCAGAAGACAGGTCAAGGAGGAGCCAGCGCCATTTTCCTAGGCCATCCAGAGGTAGAAGCTCTCAGCGCTTCAACCCTTACAGGACTCGCTACCAAGCACCTCGTTCTCAGACCAGGAACCAGTCCTTTCGGACCAAGCACAACAAGAGGAGAATCGGTTCGGGTCCCGGCCGCACCCCACAATGAGAATCAGCCGACCCATCTGGGGGAAGAAGCCATAGGGGGCAGGCTAACCCTGTTCTACCGCAGGTGGGTCGAGATTACCTCGGACCAGTGGGTCCTCGCAATCATCCGAGAAGGATATTACCTGGACTTTCTTCGGCTCCCTCCGGACAAGTTTGTGGAATCTCCTTGTCTACCCCTCAAGAGGGTGGCACTGGAAGCTACCTTGCGGAGGCTCCTGTCCCTAAATGCCATAATCCCAGTGCCTGCATGGGAGATAAATTCTGGGCATTATTCCATTTATTTCATAGTACCCAAGAAAGAGGGCACTTTCAGGCCCGTCCTGGTCCTCAAGTCAGTCAACCGACACCTACGGGTCCCCAGCTTTCGCATGGAAACTCTGCGGTCAGTGAAAAGTGCAATACAGCCAGTGGAGTTTCTCACATCCCTGGACCTGTCAGAAGCCTACTTGCATATCCCAATCCTTCGGGATCACCAGCGCTATTTACGCTTCAAAGTCCTGAGCCAGCACTTCCAGTTCCGAGTTTTACCCTTCGGGTTAGCCACCGCGCCGCGGACCTTTACAAAGGTCATGGCGGCGTCAGTGGCGGCGTCAGGAAGGAAGGAATTCTCGTCCGTCCCTACCTGGACGATTGGCTGATCAGGGCAAAGTCACCGGAGGAGAGCCACCAGGCAACCAACAGAATTATCTCTTCTGGAAAGCCTAGGATGGGTAGTCAACAAAAACAAGAGTTCCCTACAGCCTTCCCAGTCGCTGGAATACCTAGGGGTCCGATTCGACACCCAGGAAGACAAGGTCAGCCTGACTTCCAAGAGGAGATCAAAACTCCGGAATCGTCTGCAGGCCCTGCTGAGCGCCACCCGGCCCACAGCTTGGGATTACCTACAGGTCCTCGGCCTCATGGCATCCACTCTGGAGGTGGTACCATGGGCGCGAGCTCATATGAGACCATTACAACGCGCCCTCCTATCTCGGTGGAGCCCACGATCACAGAACTACACCATACACCTACCTCTACCAGCCACAGTGCGGAATCAGCTACGGTGGTGGTTGCAGCCCGGCCACATGAGCCGGGGGTCAAAAATATCCTCCCCAACCTGGACCCTGCTCACTACAGATGCCAGTCTGAACGGATGGGGAGCACACTGTGAAGAACTAACCGCCCAAGGGCGGTGGAACAAAGAAGAGGCGGGGTGGAACATCAACCGACTAGAAGCACGGGCAGTCAGGCTAGCCTGTCTGCGATTTGCCCACAGACTTTGAAACAGGGCGATCAGAGTGGTGTCGGACAACGTCACCACGATGGCATACATCAACTGACAGGGCGGAACCAGAAGCCAACAGGTATCCTTAGAAATAACCCCCCTGATGGCTTGGGCGGAGGCGAATCTCCAGGACATCTCCGCCGTCCATATCGCCGGGAAGGACAACACCACGGCAGACTTCCTCAGCAGTGAAAGCCTAAATCTGGGGGAATGGCAGCTGTCTCCCACAGCTTTCCAGATGATTGAGGATCAGTGGGGGACTCCGGGCATGGACCTACTAGCGGACAGGTCCAACGCTCAAGTACCCAGATACTTCAGTCGCAGACGAGATCCTCTCTCCCACGGGATCGACGCTCTGGTACAGCCATGGCCTCGGGATCCTGCTATATGCTTTTCCTCCATGGCCCCTGCTGGGTGCCATTATATACAAGATTCAGCGGCACAAAGGCCTAGTTCTTCTAGTGGCCCCTGGACTGGCCAAGAAGACCCTGGTACGCAGACATGAGAAGACTGCTGGCAGGGAATCCACTATCCCTGCCTCCACACAGGGACCTGCTGCGGCAAGGGCCCATCCTCCACGAGGATCCAGCTCAATTCTCTCTTACGGTCTGGCCATTGAGAGGACTAGACTGAAGAAAAGGGGATACTCGGGGCCGGTAATAGATACACTCCTCCAAGCACGCAAGTTCTCCACATCACTAACATATATAAGGATCTGGAGAGTATTTGAAGCCTGGTGCAACACTCACAGCACCAATCCACATGCCGCTAAAATTCCTATCATTTTGGATTTCCTGCAAGATGGACTTCAGAAGGGTCTGTCCCTCAATTCCATCAAGGTTCAGGTGGCAGCGCTATCCTGCTATGGTCCCAGGAGTGACGGCAACAGCATCACCACACACCCAGACGTTTCACGTTTCCTGAAAGGAGTCAAACACATTCGCCCGCCACTGAAGTGGCCAGTGCCCCTATGGAACCTCAACCTAGTTTTGGAATTTCTAGCGGGATCCGCCTTCAGACCCCTTCGAGGCCTGTCCCTTCGTTTGTTGACCTTGAAGATGGTGTTCCTGCTGGCCGTATGCTCAGCACGCCGCATCTCAGAGCTACAAGCGCTGTCCTGCCGTGATCCGTTTCTCAGAATCACTCCAGAGGCTATCCATCTTCGCACGGTTCCTTCCTTCTTACCCAAAGTAGTCTCACACTTCCACCTCAACCAAACCATATCCTTGCCAACCACGGAAGGTTTGAAGAAGTCTGAAGAAGGTCGAATACTGTGCCATCTTGACATCGGCAGGCTGCTGTCCAGATACCTGGAAATGTCAGAAGCAGTGCGAAAGACGGACCACCTGTTCGTTCTTCACAGCGGGAAGAAGCAAGGGGAAGCGGCCTCGCGGGCAACCATCGCCCGCTGGATCAAAGAAGTTTTCAGGGCGGCCTACGTAGAAGCGGGAAAACCACCACCTCTACGGGTCAAGGCTCACTCTACCAGAGCGCAGGCGGCCTCCTGGGCAGAAACTAGGATGCTGTCGCCGGCAGAGATATGTAAAGCGGCAACGTGGTCCTCCCTCCATACCTTCTCCAGATTCTACCGTCTGGACGTCCAGGCCAGGGAGGACACAGCATTTGCGAGGGCAATCCTAAACGGACCTTGGGCAGCCTCCCACCCAGTCCGGGAGTAGCTTTTGTACATCCCATTTGTTTTGAGTCCATCTGCTACACGCTAGGAAATGTAGAGATTACTTACCTGATAATCTCGTTTTCCTTAGTGTATGCAGATGGACTTGGCATCCCGCCCGGCTGCCGGTATACATGGGGATTCACCGACTCACGGTAAGCCATGTTTTCTTATATAGGGCATCCACCCTGCCGGGTGTCGACGCCTTCCGGTTGAGAACACTGGCGGTCTCCAGCTACTATCAATCGGTCAGAGTAATCCTGTTCCTTTAATCGATCGGTCAGTCACACATATATCCATAAAGCTTTGCAAGGAAGATTACTGAGTTGCTGCACTTCCTGTGGGGGTATATGTACCCCGTGCTGACGTCAGATCCGTCTCCAACTGCTAGCACGAGCACACTATACCCATTTGTTTTGAGTCCATCTGCATACACTAAGGAAAACGAGATTATCAGGTAAGTAATCTCTACATTTATCATACAAAATAAAACAACCAGCCTGCCCAAACATCTGGCCTCCTAGGTCTCTGTGGACTTCTGGACAGTACCAGTCTACTACCGACCTGCCAGCACCAAACCTATTGGAACAATATAGATGAGGTCTCGCCAATGCCCTGTACAGAGGTGTTAACACTGCCTCCTTTTTTTTTTTCCCTGCTGATTATACATTTCCCTATACATCCCAGGATTTGTCTGACCTTGCTGCCTTAACCCACCTTCCTGATGCCCCCCAAGACCTCCAAAATTAATTTACTACAAACCTCCCCCCCCCCCCAAGACCTGCCAAAAGTCCCTGGAGGTCCAGGAGCGGTCCGGGAGCCATCTCCTGGACTTGTGCTGTCGGCTGCCAGTAGTCAAAATGGCGCCAACGGCCCTTTGCCCTCACTATGTCACTGGGGTCGACCAATGGCGGCGGTAGCCCCTGTGACATAGTAAGGGCAAAGGGCTGTCGGCTGCCAGTAATCAAAATGGCATCAACAGCCCTTTGCCCTCACTATGTCACAGGGGCTACCGCCGCCATTGGTCGACCCCAGTGACATAGTAAGGGCAAAGGGCCGTCGGCTGCCAGTAATCAAAATGGCATCAACAGCCCTTTGCCCTCACTATGTCACAGGGGCTACCGCCGCCATTGGTCGACCCCAGTGACATAGTGAGGGCAAAGGGCCGTCGGCGCCATTTTGACTACTGGCAGCCGACAGCCCAAGTCCAGGAGATCGCTCCCAGACCGCTCCTGGACCCCTGCTGGACCACCAGGGATTTTTGGCAGGTCTTGGGTGGGGCTTTGTAGTAAATTAATTTTGGAGGTCTTGGGGGGGGTGTCAGGAGGGTGGGGGTTTTTGTTAGATTTTTCCTTTTTTATTAAAGATTTGTCTGCGAGCCCTGGACCCCCGCTGGACCACCAGGGACTTTTGGCAGGTCTTGGGGGGGGAGGGGGGTTCAGGAGGGTGGGGGTTGTAGTAAATTAATTTGGCAGGTCTTGGGGGGGGGGCGTCAGGAGAGTAGGGGGTTGTAGTAAATTAATTTGGTAGGTCTTGTATGGCTCTCACGGAATTACATTTTAAAATATGTGGCGTTCATGGCTCTCTCAGCCATAAAGGTTCCCGACCCCTGCTATAGCAAATCTTAGTGTGCTCTGTAAAAATGCAAACTTTTATTTCTAACCCTGCTGCATTAGTGCTTACAAAGGATAGATACCTGAGGCTCTCCTCTAATTAGCTTTCTCTTCTTGGAGTGAATTCTGTTTACCTCTTTTCTGTCTAATCCAGTCCACCACCTTGCGGCCCACCCCCAGGCTTAACAATATCAAAATCTTGGCTAAAATTCACACCACATCCAGTGCATGTATTGATCTAATTCTCTAGTCACTCAGTCAAAGAAATGGATTTGTTTTGCATGATCTTCCTTTTGGTAAAACCATGATATATTGGACCCTGCCACTCACTGGATTCTCCTTTTACTCTTTCTTTTATTTACTTTCCTAACAGAAAGATACACTGTACGTACACCCTATGCAAATATGGGTGTGTTTTGTTGTTTTGTTTTTTTTTACACTTGCTGCACACCTCCTGCCTTGGTCTTCCTGAAAATAGTGTTATAAAGGGTTGACCTTGTAGGTTTAGAGGAGGGAACTTCCATTTGGGGAATCTATAACTTGGGGAGACTCTTGCAGAGTTTTTTGTCTGGGAGGGGGAGGGGGGGGGGATTCAGGACCCAGTGGATCCATCTCTTACATGTTGGGTTCTTAGGGAAAAATTCAGATCTTTGTCCTCTGACCCCCTCCCACATTGAGATTTGTATTGACCTCCCTAAGCTAACACTAAAACTTAAGCACACCTCCCAGAGGTGTAGTTTAGGTGGTATGAATTGACACAAAACCCCACTTTGAATGTACGGTTTACTAAAGACTTTACTTCTTCAGTAAATTGTGTATTTCCTAGCGTGTAGCAGATGGACTCAGGACCAATGGGTATAGTGTACTCCTGCTAGCAGTTGGAGATGGATCAGATTTCAATCTGACGTCAGCCCCTAGTACATATACCCCTGCAGGAAGTGCAGCTCTTAAGTATTTTCCGTCTCCATAGCAGTTAGGGACTATCTGCACGCTCTTACAGCGTTTAGAACCAAATTCAAAGAAGAAAATCCAAATTTTAAAGGAGAAACCTACCTGAAGACGAGCCCCGCTCTCCTGCGGTGATACCCTCGGGTCCCTCCCCCAGTTGAGATTCCCGAGGTGATTTCTGTGGTTTCTCGGAGGTAAGCCTCGGTCCAATGACCGAATCGCAGCGAGGACCTAGCCCCCGATCCTCGGGCGCGGCTGAGAGGCAGCGGGTGTACCCTCGAGCGCAGCGGTGAAGGTATTTGCCCTCTCCCCCCGCAGCCGGAGATCGTCCGGGACGAAACCGGGAAGCGCCGAAGACAAGGTAAGGTAGAAATCTTCTGCTTGAATCTGGTCTCCGAGGATCGAGGAAGAGCACAGGTCACCGGCCGGGACCAGTGCCACCGGGTTGATCCGCCCTAGCAGGGCAAGGCCCCGGCTATTTCCAAGGGTCTACCCATGTGGAGACCATCCAGGGGGATCACCATATTGCCCGTGTGCTCGCCGTCGCCATCTTGGCCCTATTCGCCGCGCCGTCTGCCGTTCGGCCCGAGCGCACAAAACCGAGTTAGGCGCACAAAGCACTTGTGCGCATAGACTTACACGCACATAAAACCTTGTGCGCATAAGTTGCACGCACAGAGCCGGGCGCATATCTACGGCTGGATGCACAGCTGCGCTCACAATTCATACGCTCATCTTAAGTGCACCGGAGCGCATAAGAGTTTACGCGCCGACAGCCATGGCACCACCAGAAACAGGGTTAAAGGTTCAAGGCCTCTGCCGAGCATGTCGCATCAGAGCCGCACAAAGCGAGGAGGCTGACGCCCTGTGCACGCAGTGTGAGGAGGCCCTGGGAGATCCAGTTCAGGGCCGGTCCCACCCATGACAGAATACTAGCTCCTCAGGGGGTACCCCGGACCTAGCAGATCCCAGTGGGACCTCCCCACAGATGGCGACCCCCAGGGAACCAGCGCCCCGCAGCTTGGACCCAGCATCGATATCATGGGTGGAGTTCTTCAAGGGGATTCACGCCTTTGTTCAAATGCAAACGGAACCTCCGGCTGGTCAGCCACATGCTCCACCGGAGGACTCTCATGCCCCAGGCCCTTCAAGGCCTTGGCACAGGCTTCCACTACCCAGAAGCCCCACCTATGGGGACACGGACATCTCTGAAGAGGAAGCCGAGCCCCTTGAAGAGGGGGAGCTCCCCCTGGGGATAGAGCCTCACTGAACCATGAGACGCTTCTTCACAAAGGACGAGCTCCCGGATCTGGTCAATCAATGTCTGACTGAGCTCGCTATCCCGGGCCCAGGTACTTCGGGGGAACTTAAACCGAACCCCCTGCTGGAGGGTCTTCGCCAGACGTCTCACCATTTCCCTCTGTTACAAGCGGCACAACAGCTGATTGACCTGGAATGGAATGCTCCGGAGTCCACATTCAAAGGGGGACGAGCTTTGGCAGCCATGTACCCCCTGGACCCGGCAACCAAAGATCTTCTGGCATGCCCAAGAGTTGATGCCATGGTCTGTGCGGTCTCTAAGCGCACCACTATCCTAGTGGAGGGAGGAGCAGCGCTTAAGGATGTACATGACCGGCGTCTGGAATCCATCCTCAAACAGTCATTTGACGTAGCCGCTATGTCTCTACAAATTACGGCCTGCTTCACCGTGGTGACATGCACCTGCTTATCACAAGCCAGGAACAACACCCCGGGAGAAGACATTGAACCAGCAGTATCATTCCTCATGGACGCTGCCTCCGACCTAGTGCGCACAGCGGCCAGAGGAGTGTCATCTGCGGTAGCGGCCAGGAGGCAACTCTGGCTCCGAAGTTGGTCGGCTGACGCATCTTCCAAAACGCGCCTCACAAGGATGCCCTTCAAAGGATCCCTCCTGTTCGGCAGCGAACTAGAGAAAATGGCCGACAAATGGGGCGAGTCCCCATTGCCATGCCTGCCGGAGGATAAGACAAAGAAACCAGTGACCCTTCCCTGGGTCCTCCAGGGGCAGAAGTTCACTTCGCTTCAATCCTTACAGGAGCAACTATCAAGCGCCCCGTCCTATGGGCAGGAACCAGTCCTTTCGGAACAAGCTCAACAAGAGGGGAACCAGCTCGGGTACAGGCCCCAGCCGCACCCCACAATGAGATTCAGCTGACCCGTCCAAGGGAAGAAGCCATAGCGGGCAGACTA
Organism: Rhinatrema bivittatum; assembly: GCF_901001135.1. NCBI lineage: Eukaryota > Metazoa > Chordata > Amphibia > Gymnophiona > Rhinatrematidae > Rhinatrema > Rhinatrema bivittatum. Next base: position 272,683,066 of record NC_042620.1, read on the forward strand.
GCCCTATTCTATCGCAGATGGGTCGAGATAACTTCAGACAAGTGGTCCTATCCATCATTCGGGAGGGGTACTACCTGGATTTTCTACGAACTCCTCCGGACAAGTTCGTGGAGTCCCCCTGCCACGACCTCTTCAAGAGGGCGGCAGTGGAAGCTACACTGTCCAGACTACTGACCCTTGAGGCCATAACCCCAGTGCCTCCACAAGAAATAAATACTGGACACTATTCCATTTATTTTATCGTCCCCAAGAAAGAGGGAACATTCAGGCCCATCCTGGACCTCAAGTCTGTCAACCGCCACCTCAGGATTCCCTGCTTTCGCATGGAAACCCTATGATCCGTAATAAGGGCAATACAACCGGGAGAGTTTCTCACATCCCTGGATCTTTCGGAGGCCTACCTACACATCCCAATTCATCAGGAACACCAGCACTACCTACGCTTCAAAGTCCTGAACCATCACTACCAGTTCCTGGCGCTACCCTTCGGGTTAGCTACAGCACCCCGGACATTCACCAAGGTAATAGTAGTGGCGGCGGCAACACTGAGGAAGGAAGGAATCCTCGTTCACCCTTACCTAGACGATTGGCTGATCAGGGCAAAGTCACTGGAGGAAAGCCACCAAGTAACCAGCAGCGTCATAACTCTACTGGAGAGCCTAGAATGGGTGGTCAACACAAACAAAAGCTCCCTACAGCCCTCACAGTCGCTGGAATACCTAGGAGTCCGATTTGACACCAAAGAAGACAAGGTCAGCCTGACCCCCACAAGGAGATCAAAACTGTGGAACCGGCTGCAAACCTTGCTGAACGATCCATGCCCCACAGCATGGGATTACCTGCAAGTCCTCGGGCTGATGGCATCACACTGGAAGATGTGCCATGGGCCGAGCCCACATGAGGCCCCTACAGTGCTCACTTCTATCATGGTGGAGCCCACGGTCCCAGAACTACATCGTACGTCTATCACTCCTGGGCAGAGTCCGGACCCAGCTACGGTGGTGGCTGCAGGCCAGCCACATGAGCCGGGGATTAAGACTATCCTCCCCAACCTGGACCCTACTCACCACAGATGCCAGTCTACGAGGATGGGGAGCATACTGCGAGGAGTTAACCGCCCAAGGGCAGTGGAAAGCAGAAGAGGCGGGATGGAACATCAACCGCCTAGAAGCGCGGGCAGTCAGACTAGCCTGTCTGCGGTTCGCTCACAGACTTCAAGACAAAGCGGTCGGAGTAATGTCGGACAATGCCACGACAGTGGCCTACATCAACCGACTGGGAAACCAGAAGCCAACAGGTGTCCCTAGAAATAGACCTCCTGATGGCTTGGGCGGAAGCAAACCTCTAGGAGAACTCCGCCGTCCACATCGCCAGGAAAGACAACATCACGGCAGATTTCCTCAGCAGAGAAAGTCTAGACCCAGGAGAATGGAGGCTGTCGTCCGCAGCCTTCAAAATGATAGTGAATCGGTGGGGGACACTGGACATGGACCATCTGGCAAACAGATCCAACCCCCAAGTATCCAGATACTTCAGCCGCAGGCAGGAACCGCAGTCCCAAGGGATCAATGCCCTGGTACAGACCTGGCTACCGGGGACCCTACTATACGCCTTCCCGCCGTGGCCCCTATTGGGCGCAATCATTCACAAGATACAACTACGCAGGGGGCTAGTTCTTCTGGTGGCTCCGGATTGGCCAAGAAGACCCTGGTACGCAGACATGAGAAGACTGCTGGCAGGGAACCCCCTACCCCTGCCCCCACACAGGGACCTGCTACAACAAGGGCCGATCCTCCACGAGGACCCAGCTCAATTCTCTCTTATGGTCTGGCCATTGAAAGGGCCTGCCTGAAAAAGAGCAGATACTCGGGGGCGGTAATCGACACTCTCCTCAGAGCACGCAAGTTCTCCACATAGTTAACGTACATAAGGATCTGGAGAGTATTTGAAGCCTGGTGCGAAGACCACGACATCAAGCCACACTCATTTAAATTTCCCGTGATCCTGGAATTCTTACAGAATGGACTACAAAAGGGTCTGTCCCTCAACTCCATCAAGGTACAGGTGGCCGCATTGTCATGCTACGGCTCCAAGAGCGAGGGCGACAGCATAGCTTATCACCCGGACGTGTCATGCTTCCTGAAAGGAGTCAAACACATTCGCCCACCACTAAAGTGGCCGGTACCTCTGTAGAACCTCAATCTCGTTTTGGATTTCCTAGCGGGAACCGCCTTCAGACCCCTCTGAGGCCTGTCCCTCCGCCTGTTAACCTTAAAGACGATGTTTTTGATGGCAGTGTGTTCAGCCCGCCGCATATCGGAACTACAAGCACTGTCCTGCCGTGAGCCGTTCCTCAGGCTCACCCCGGGGTCCATCCAACTATGCACGGTTCCCTCCTTCCTCCCCAAAGTGGTCTCACACTTCCACCTTAACCAGACCATCTCGCTACCAACGACGGATGGTTTGAAGAATTCGGAAGAAATCCGTAGTCTACGCCACCTCAACATCGGCAGACTCCTACCAGATACCTGGAAATGTCGGAACCCGTACGAAAAATGGACCACCTTTTGTTCTTCACAGCGGAAAGAGACAAGGGGAAGCGGCCTCGCGGGCAAGCATTGCTGCTGGATCCAAGAAGTCATCAAGGCGGCCTACGTAGAAGCTGACAAGCCACCACCTCTACAGGTCAAGGCCCATTCTACCAGAGCCCAGGCAGTATCCTGGGCAGAAACTAGAATGCTGTCACCTGCCGAGATCTGCAGGGCGGCTACATGGTCCTCTATCCATACCTTCTCCAGATTCTACTTTCTGGATGTTCAGGCTCTGGAGGACATGGCATTTGCAAGGGCAATACTAAGTGGGTCACGGGCAGCCTCCCACCCTGGATCGGGAGTAGCTTTTATACATCCCATTGGTCCTGAGTGCATCTGCTACACGCTAGGAAATGGAGAAATTACTTACCTGATAATTTTGTTTTCCTTAGTGTAGACAGATGGACTCAGCATCCCACCCTTGGCTGCCGTTACGCATGGTCTTTCAAATGATTCAAGGGTAAGCCACGTTTTCATTTACCTTGGGCATCCACTCTGCCGGGTGTCTACGCTTTCCGGTTGAGTACACTGGCAGTCTTCAGCTATAGCCAATCAACCAGTTCAAGTTAATCAAGTTTTAATGTTTACCCAAGTTATGAAGTTATTCAAGTTAATCAAATTATTAAGTTAATCAATCAGTCAGTCACACATACATCTACAAGGCTATTCGAGAAGAATACTGAAGAGCTGCACTTCCTGCAGGGGTATATGTACTAGGGGCTGACAACAGATTGAAATCTGATCTGTCTCCAACTGCTATCAGGAGTACACTATACCCATTGGTCCTGAGTCCATCTGTCTTCACTAAGGAAAACAAAATTATCAGGTAAGTAATTTCTCCATTAAGTATAATTTTCATGTCTATATTAAAGTTGTCACATTAACCTTTTTCGTAATGGCTGATTTTTTTAAGATGGTTTAGTAAATAGACCCCATGAGAATTTGCACTTGTAGCTTTCCATGTATTTCTTCTTATCTTGTCATTGGTCCCCAAGTGAACTCTAACATTGACATATTCCCTTCTTGCTACTCCTGTAATACTAAGGGCCGGATTTTAAAAGGGTTACGCTCTTAACTTTATCGTCCCCAAGAAAGAGGGAACATTCATCTGCGGGTTACGCGCTTAACTTAAGCGCGTAACCCTTAAAACAAAAACAAAAAACAAACAAACTCCTGCGCGCGCCAAGCCTATTTTGCATAGGCTCGGTGGCGCGCGTAAGTCCCGGGGCTTTGCTAGGGGGGCGTGGTGCCGGCCTGGGGGCATGACCGAGGCCTCCGGACCAGACCCCAGGTCGGGTGATGGCGCGGCAGCGGGCCATTGGCGCGCGTGAGTTACGCCTGCATCGAGCAGGCGTAACTTGTGCGATAAAGGTGGTGGTGGTGGGGGGGGGGGGGGGTAGATAGGGCCGGGAGCGTGGAAGGAAAGTTCCCTCCGAGGCTGCTTCGATTTTGGAGCGGCCTCGGAGGGAACGGGCAGCGCGCGCAGGACTCCGCGCGCGCATGTTGCACAAATGTGCACCCCCTTGCGTGCGCCAACCCCGGATTTTATAAGATACGCGCGGCTACGCGCGTATCTTATATTCTCACAGGACAAGCAGGATGGTAGCCCTCACATATGGGTGACATCATCAGGATAGAGCTCAATCACGGAAAACTTCTATCAAAGTTTCCAGAACTTTGACTTGCCCCTACTGGGCATGCCCAGCATGGCACTAACCCTGCAGCCAGCAGGGGTCCCCCTTCAGTCTTCTTTTTTCCGCGCAGCAGTAGCCTCGCGGTTTAGGAGCTCTGAAGAGATTCCTGACAGGAATTTTCCTCCATGGTGTTAATTAAAATTAGATTGCCCCACAGGGGTCCCTCCTCTAACTTTTCTCAGGTTGCGGTACTCTGGTAAGTTTTTCACCATTTTTCGTCGATTACCGTCGAGTTTGGCCCTCGCGGCCTACTGGCCGTCGACCGTACCGTGGCTCGATTTTTCTATGGCCATGGTTTCGTCGGTGCCCGGACTGTACTCGCACCATGTCTATCACAGACTCTCATGGAGTCTGTGTAATGTGTTTAGGCTGTGAGCATGATGTCCTGACTTGCACCAAATGTGCCCTCATGAGACCAAAAGGTCGCAAAGCCAGAATGGAGAAGATGGGACTCCTTTTCCATGCTCGCACCCCGACGCCATCCATAGCATCGACGTCATCGGAAACGGCACCCTCGAAGTCACACCAGCATCGACCACCGTCCGGTGACCGCCCGCCATCGATGTCTTCACGGCCATAGACTCCCGTTTCTCCCCCTCAAGATCGAGGGGATCATAGGGAGAAACATAGGCATCGTAAGTCTCGGACCGTCGAGGGAGCGAAATCATCGACCGAGCCACCGTCCGAGCCACCATCGAAGAAGCCCCGTCCAGGAACGGCACAGACCATTCCTGCGACCGGGACATCGAGGCCACCCTCACCCGATCGGGGGTTTGAGAGTCGCGATTCCGCCTGTAAAGGTGGTCCCTCCGACTGTGCCTCAGCCTCCCTCTTCCGTCACGGAGCCGGGGCTGATTGCCCCAGGTCTCCGGGAAGAACTGGACCGGCTGGTCCAGGAGGCCATCGACTAGGCGATGCAACGACTCCAGGTTCCTCTGGCACCGAGAGTGGAACCGGTCACCGACCCGATTCCAGCAGCGCTGGCACCACTGCTATCCCGGATGGAGGCGCTCATGACCGCCCTTCCACCGGTGATTCCCGGTTCTCCGATGGCTCCGGTGCGCTCCCCGATGACAGCTTCATCGGGAGGAGAAACACCATTCCGCATTCTTCCTTCGGGGGTATTGCCTCAGCCATCGATGCCATGTCGTCCCTCGCCACTGATTCATTCATCGGGGGCGATACGTACATCGGCGCCATCGATGCCTTCGATGCCGGCACTGATACCTCCCAGGGCGTCCACAGTGCCCCCGGTGATTCCTTCGATTTTCTCGGAGCCTCAGCCGGGCCCTTCGGGTATCCAACCCCCTTCTCATCCTACAGGTCAGCCTGCTGATCCTTATGACACCTGGGGTGATGATACTTCCACAGACACCGATGACTTACCTTCACCTCCCTCTCCTACTGAAAGTAGAAAGCGTTCTCCTCCAGAGGACCTTTCTTTCATTAATTTTGTGAAGGAAATCTCGGAATTGGTCCCTTTTCAGCTTCAGACGGAGCAAGATGATAGGCACCAGATGATGGAGCTTCTTCAGTTCCTGGATGCCCCTAAAGTGATCACTTCTATTCCCATTCATCAAGTTGTTCTTGACCTCCTCAAAAAGAACTGGGAAAACCCTGGATCCATTGCCCCAGTACATGAAAGGCTGACACTACCTATCTAGTACAGTTAGCCCCTGGCTTTCAAAAATCTCAGCTCGACCACCACTCAGTTGTGGTAGAATCAGCTCAAAAAAAAGCAAAAAGGACGAAGCATCACTCCTCTACCCCTCCTGTTACGAACACAAGTTCCTAGACAATATTGGTCAACGAGTGTTCCAAGGGGCCATGCTCATCTCCAGAATTGCTTCTTACCAGCTGTACATGACCCATTACAACAGGGTCATTTTCAAGCAAATACAGGACTTCTCTGAAACCCTGCCTGACCAATTCCAAGAACATCTTCAAATCCTTGTCAACAAGGGCTTTGAGGCAGGAAAGTATGAGATAAGAACAGCTTACGATATCTTCGACACCTCCACTAGAGTATCTGCAACTGCCATTTCGGCAAGACACTGGGCCTGGCTCAAGTCTTCTGACCTTTGCCCAGAAGTACAAGACAGGCTGTCTGACCTGCCCTGTATAGGAGATAATTTGTTCGGTGAACAGATTCAGCAAATAGTGGCTGAATTAAAGGACCATCATGAGACCCTCAAACAGTTCTCATCGATACCTTCTGACTTCCTCTCTAGACAGCCCTTCAAGAAGGACTCTAAGAAGTCATTCTTCCGCCCAAGGAAGTACTATCCTCCACCAGCAAGGTCCCGAATTAAGAAAGCCTTATCAAAAATCTCAGCCTCGCCAGCCCCGGAAACAAAAGCCACAAGCAGTTCCCCAGCCGGGGCCTGCTTCAGGTTTTTGACTTTCCCTTGGCGAGCAGCAGCCTGATTCCTCTGCCAAGCATACCAGTGGGAGGTCGATTGTGCCACTTTCACGGCATGTGGCAATCAATCACAACCAACCAATGGGTGCTAGCAATCATTGCTCATGGTTACCACCTAAACTTTCTTGCTCTTCCACCGGACTCACCACCTCTACAACCATGGAGAGTAACCGACCACTCTGTCCTTCTGGAGCAGGAGGTTTCCCTTCTTCTCCAGTTAAGAGCAATAGAACCCATCCCTCTTTCGCAACAAGGCCTAGGGATCTATTCCCGGTACTTTTTGATCCCCAAAAAATCCGGGGGGCTTCGTCCAATTCTCAACAAGTACCTTCACCGGGAAAAGTTCAAGATGGTAACCTTGGGCTCGCTTCTACCTCTTCTACAAAGAGGAGACTGGCTCTGCTCTCTGGACCTCCAGGACGCATACACCCACATTGCAATATCTCCAGCTCATCGCAAGTACCTCAGGTTTTTAGTAGGCCCAAAGCACTATCAATACCCAGTGTTTCCATTTGGCCTAGCATCGGCACCACAAGTCTTTACCAAATGTCTCGTAGTTGTCGCAGCCTTTCTCAGGAAAGAAGGTGTTCACGTCTACCCCTATCTAGACGACTGGTTAATCAGGGCCCCAACCCAGCAAGCCGCTCGATCGTCCCTGGATTTGACCCTACACACTCTAATTTCTGTAGGATTTCTCGTCAATTCTGAGAAATCCTATTTAGTCCCATCTCAAACCTTGTCGTTCATTGGGGCAGACTTGGACACCTTGCAGGCAAAAGCCTTTTTCTCTCAACAACGAGCGCTATCCCTCGTGCCTCTCGCTCACCAGTTGCAGTCTCAGTATACAGCAACAGCTCGGCAATTCCTTGTCCTTCTCGGACACATGGCGTCCTCAGTCCATCTCACACCAATGGCCCACCTGGTCATGAGGCTCATGCATTGGACTCTGAGGTCACAATGGATTCAAGCGACTCAGCCTCTGTCAACCATTGTCCACATTACCGACGCACTCCGTCTGTCTCTCGTCTGGTGGAAAGATCAGAACAATCTCCTCCAGGGACTGCCTTTTCACCTACCAGATCCTCAACTCATTCTCACCACCGACGCTTCCAACCTCGGGTGGGGAGCTCATGTGAACGATCTACAGACACAAGGATCTTGGTCTCCAGAGGAAGCCAAACACCAGATAAATTTCCTGGAGCTTCGAGCAATGCGATATGCTCTCAGAGCTTTTCAGGATTGCCTATCAAATCACGTCATCCTGATTCAGACGGACAACCAGGTGGCCATGTGGTACATCAACAAGCAGGGAGGCACAGGCTCCTTCCTTCTGTGTCAGGAAACTGCGCAGATTTGGGCAAAGTGCTCTCCCACTCGATGTACCTCAGAGCCACCTATTTGCCGGGAGTGCACAATGTCTTGGCAGACAAACTGAGTCGTGTCTTCCAACCGCACGAGTGGTCTCTCAACCCCTCGGTAGCGACCTCTCTTCCAGCAATGGGGTTATCCCCAAATAGACCTCTTTGCGTCCCCTCAGAACCACAAAGTGGACAATTACTGCTCACTCATTCGGAGCGAGCGCTCTCAGCCCAGAGATGCAGTCTTCCTCTCGTGGGCAGCCGGTCTGCTTTATGCATTCCCTCCACTTCCTCTTCTCTCGAAGACTCTCGTGACGCTCCGTCAGGACAAGGGAACCATGATCCTGATAGCACCTCACTGGCCACGCCAAGTGTGGTTTCCCAGACTCTAGGATCTCTCCATCCGCAGGCACATTCCCTTGGGAACGGACCCGCATCTGATCACTCAGAACGATGGATGTCTACGCCATCCCAATCTTCAGGCCTTGTCCCTGACGGCATGGATGTTGAAAGGTTAATCCTTCAACTACTTAACCTTTCAGATTCAGTTTCTCGTGTCCTGATTGCTTCACGGAAGCCTTCCACAAGAAAGTCTTATTCCTATAAATGGAAAAGGTATACATCGTGGTGTTCTTTGCAATCCCTTGATCCCTTTTCCTGTCCAATCCCAAGGCTTTTGGACTATCTCTGGCATTTATCAGAATCAGGTCTAAAGACCTCTTCCATCAGAATGCATGTCAGTGCGGTAGCCGCCTTCCATAAAGGTGTCGGGATGTCCCTATATTGGTACAACCCCTCGTAACACGTTTTCTGAAAGGCTTGCTCCATATCAAGCCACCTTTACATCCTCCGGCCCCTTCTTGGGACCTTAATCTGGTTCTTGGGTGGCTCATGAAACCACCATTCAAACCTCTTCACTCCTGTAACTTAAAATATCTCACATGGAAAGTGATTTTCCTTTTGGCTATCACTTCAGCTCGCAGGGTTAGTGAGTTACAGGCCCTAGTTACCTATCTGCCTTACACTAAACTCCTGCAGGACCGGGCGGTACTCCACACTCACCCTAAGTTTTTGCCTAAGGTAGTTTCAGAGTTTCACATTAATCCATCATACTACCTATCTTCTTTCCCAGGCTCCACTCCAACCCAGGGGAACAGGCTCTGCATACCCTTGACTGTAAACGGGCTCTAGCGTTCTACCTAGACCGTACAGTTGCCCACAGGAAGAGCACACAGTTATTCGTCTCTTTCCATCCCAACAAATTAGGGCAACCTGTGGGTAAGTAGACTCTCTCCTCCTGGTTGGCGGACTGCATATCTTTTTGCTATCCGCAAGCAGGCATTCCTTTTCAAGACCGTGTTAAAGCACACTCTGTGAGGGCCATGGCGACTTCAGTAGCACACCTACGATCGGTGCCGCTTCCTGACATTTGCAGGGCTGCCACCTGGAGTTCTCTCCACACTTTTGCAGCCCACTATTGCTTGGACAAAGCCGGAAGACAAGATTCCATCTTTGGCCAATCTGTCCGTAACCTATTTCCAAAGTGACGTACCAATACCCTTCCACCTGCCCGGTGGGGTTCAGGATGCCCTCTACCAAATTCCACCCCAGTTGTTGTGCCTGTTGCACGCCGTTAGGTACATTTGGTGCATGTTCGGACATCCTCAGCTCGGTACTCACCCATATGTGAGGACTACCATCCTGCTTGTCCTGTGAGAAAGCAGGTGTTCTCACAGGACAGCAGGATGTTAGTCCTCACGAAACCCGCCCGCCGTCCCGCGGTGTTGGGTTCGTAACGTTTTGTTGTTTTTTTTTTTGTCGGCACTGCCTGTAGCTATCAAATAAGACTGAAGGAGAACCCCTGCTGGCTGCAGGGTTAGTGCCATGCTGGGCATGCCCAGTAGGGGCCAGTCAAAGTTCTGGAAACTTTGACAGAAGTTTTCCGTGATTGGGCTCCATCCTGATGATGTCACCGATATGTGAGGACTAACATCCTGCTGTCCTGTGAGAACACCTGTTACGGGTAAGCAACACTTGCTAAATCCGGCATACTTTTGTTCGCACGCGCTGTTTTTTAAAATGTACCCCTATGAGAATTGGTATTAAGGGATACTATTATAGTGGCTCTTAGTTATTGCAGAAGCAACAAGAAGTGAATATGCATTGATTTTGTAGTACACTGTGAGACCTGTCTAGAAGCAGTCAGTATAGTAAAGGATGAGTTCAAGGATTTAGTCAGCAGAAAGACTACAGCATTTTTTTGATGAAAAGACTGTCTTTATCTTTTCTATAAATAGGTAATGTTGCATCAACTACTTTAAAATCTGGCTCAAAAACTGGTATAAAGAAGAGGGTTTTGAATATATTGGAGGCTGGGGCTATACATGGATCAAGGGCCTACATCTGTCTGTGATGGGAACCATAATTTTACTTGAAGATTCAGATCACACATGGACACTAGAAGGAAAGGTAGCATGTTTCAGGAGATCTCCTTTCCTAGGGAATTCCTTGTAGTAATTGAGCAAAGTCTGAGGTATCCTCTTCCTCAAGATACTGATAGAGCCAACTCTCTGCAATGAGAGTATTCTGTATTTTCCTGTAGATAAGCAGCTGTCTGGGACGTCCTCCGTGCCACTAGATGGCGGAGCTCTCAAAGCTAAAACAGATCTTTGAAGGTGAGGTGCGCCCGCTTGTATGTTCCTGCGCTACCTCAAATCTCCTCAGTCCGTTTTTTTTCACGCGACTAAGTGCACGTGGAACTCTTTTTCTCTCCTCACAACTTTCTCTAAAAAACAAAACAAAAAAAAAACAAATAAAGAAATAAAAGAAATACACTAGGAAGAAATAAAGAGCAGAATTATCAACTCCATCGATGGGCTGCCTCTGTCGAACGTCGACTTGCCAAGGTGGCAAATGTGGCAGGCCAAAAAAAAAAAGAGGGGGACAATAGACAATCTGTGTCCCCCTGCTTAACACCTGATTCAATTAGCCTTTTATCTACAGCCATATGTGCCCCTCATGGGCCCAGTAAATGCAGAGTCTTCCGGGGACACCCCATCAGGCCATATGAATCCCCCTTTTCAGTGCTGACCTCCTCGGTGGCCTCCCGGTTCGGCTGGTTCGACACAGAGATGAGCTCCCACGGCAGCGATGGATGGAGCCGGAAGTGCTTCCGCGGACGCACCTTTGACTCGCCGACGTAGCATGTTGATGCACCGACTACACAGAGGACACAACGCATTCTGCGGGCACATCGAAGCGCCGATGCGTCCAATGGCGCACCAATGCGTTCCCCGACGCAGAAAAGGCAGACACGTCCGCTGGCGCATCGATGCCTCCATTGGCATGCCAACGCGTCCACTGGTGCAAGGACTTAAATCTCTGGCTTATAAACGGCTCACTCTAAGAGTTCACATCCAGCCTCTGCTTTATTTAAAAAAAAAAAAAATTGGATGTGATTTTATTTCCGACGCATTTGTCAGTGGACCCAACCGCCGACGCATCCACCAACACATACATATCTGCTGGCACACCGAAACGCTGACATGTCCACCAGTGCAACGATGAGCCCGCCAATGTACCGGAACACCAACGCGTCTGCTGGCACACCTACATGCCTGCGGGCAGGTCGAACCTCAACGTGTAGGCTGACAGAGACATGCATGAACCGGCGCACCTACCCATGACGCACCAGCGTCGAGGAGCCGATCTCTAGACATGATACCAGCGCAAGATCACAAGGCACCGAGACTACATGGCGAAAAGCTCACGCATCTAAAAAAAAAAAAAAGAGAAACCACTCAGGGGTCATTTGTTGGGGCACAAACCCCCACAAATCTTTTGCACCCTTGGGAGTTGACTACGAGAAGGAATCATCTTCCCCTTCCAAGAAAAGCACATGGACTTCCCTGAACATTCTATTTCCAGAAGGCCAAACAGCGACTGGTGCTCCAATTCATTCACGGGCACTACCTCTAGATGACATGGCCCTCAAAACAAATCAGATTCTTCCAGAAAATTTACAATTTCTGATGTTTTTCTAGAGCGCCAACCTCAACGACTGCCCATCATAACTTGAACTGGCAGGTCAAGAGGTTCCTCTCGGGATACTATCTAGACTGGTCTTCCCAGCAGAAGACCTGTCTCATTAAATTCCTGACAAATATGGACCACAGCCTTGAAATAGGGACTCCGGGAGTCCGTATCCCGAACAACATATGTTGGGCCCCCTTCCCATTTATTCGGAACTCCTGTGGAACCAACAGCTTGCTTCCTCCACCGTCCTGCAAGCAGTGTAGACAGAGACCTAGAAATCTCCCTGTTCGGGACCGCCAACTTCTCGTCAGATGAATCTCATATTCCCTCTGCGGAAACTTTTCCCTCCATGATCTCACTCCCTCAGGTCTCGGTAGTGATAGAAGAAAAACAGAGTTCTGGACTTTCCTCTAAATGAACCCCCTGGCAAGAACTGCATATATCCTGGAGCCTTCCAGAGAAAGGCGTTCCAATCTGAAGGGCTGCATGCCACGACGCAACAACACTTATTTATGTGACGTCGTCCTTCTACGGTTGTGTCCAGTCTATGAAACCTCTCCCCCCAGGAAGCTTCTCCCCACAGGCCTTCCAGGACAGGCAGGGGAAAAATTTTTTTTGCCACACCTTCATTCATCTACGAAGCCTTGGACATTTCGCCAACATCCACCGCCGTAGCAGCTCGTCACTGGGCTTGTTTTCGGGTGACTGCTGTTCGTGACAGCGTTCACAGATTAGCGGACCATCCTTGTCACTCGGCAAGCTTCCTGCAGATAATCTGGCAGAAACAGTAGTTCAGCTACAAAAACGTGAGGGGGGTGAGAGCTCATATCTCTAACCATCCCCTCTGCAAACGCTTCTTCAAAATCCTACTCCAGTTAGTATTCCTACTGGCGTCGTCCATACTGGCCGTATCTGTTTTGTCTGCCCCCTGCCATTCCAATGAAGTCATCTGCAGCCTTCACAGCCATAGAGAAGAGGGGCGACACCCCCTCACCAACCTAGACAAGTGCTCAGAGGTGTTGGAGTCCTTGGCCCCACCTCCCTTGTCGGGGCAGGCACCCCTCAGCTTCTCTTCTCTCCCCCTTTATTCGTGCACTTGGCTCGCCTGCACCAATGCAATCTGCGCTGCGGACCTCTACTGCAGGAGATCAAACATATCCCCCCCAAAGGGTGCATTCAGATGCTATCCTTTTCGCACCTTCGCTGGGGCTTAATCCCAATACTTTTTAATTCACAAGAACTAAGATGCCAACCTGCACCTTCGTTCTCTCTACAGATAGCTGGTGAGGAACGAATTTCTAACCCGGAGGTTTAATCACCAGGGGCCTAGCGGTAGACCGGGCTCACCCTCGTCCACATAGAAATATATATAACTGGATTGTATCTGGCCGATTCTGTCGGTGACCTCAAACCAATCCATTCTCCGAGCTACTCTCCCTCTTGCCTGTTCGATCTGAGCCCACTCATTGCCTGCAAGCAGTCCCATCTATGGCCACTCAAGCCTCACAGTTTCATCGAGGCTCTTTTGAGACCATCCAGAACAGGGCCTTCTGAAGCCCCAGTCTTACCCTGACAACATGTGTTGATCGAACCCAGGCGGCACCACCCTAGGCCCGACGAATCCTTCACAACTCTGGTTCCCGGGGCATCATCAATATGTGCTGCGTGCCGCACAACCACAGGTGTGTCATCTACACTGAGGCCTGAGACCCAGTGGAGTCAATCCTTCCATCCTTCTCCTGTCACTCTCCCTTCCAGCATGCACAGATGCTTGGAGTGCGGATTGCCCATATCAGCGCATCCAGCAAGCTGGCTTCTACGACCCCGTCTCTTTTTTTTTTTCTCACCCCCTAGGGTTTTATGGTCTGTCGTCCGCTTCAAAACTTGCAAGGCACTTGACTCGCTTGGAGCTTTAGGTCCCCCGACCCGCTCTTCGGACATTCGGGCACACCCTCCGCATATAGAACCTTATGGTTCCCATATATTACTCTACTATTACTCTACCATTGAAGGATGGTCAGGTCCCTAGTCCCTGACCAAGTGGATCCATCCTTCTCACCCTGCTTACCTGCTCGAAATCAACTTCGCAACTTTCCCCTTTTTAGGGGCTTTTTGTATTTGTGTAAGAATGGCGAACGCAATCGCCCATGCCGGAGAGGTCGGCGGAGAGAGGCGAGGCAGTCATCTTGCCCAGAGGAGTGGAAAGAGAAAGAAAAGAGGTGAGACAGAGAGGGTGCAGCCGTCTGCGACCGATGGGCACAACACCTGTATTGCCCACCTTAGAGCTTTGGTACACGCAGTGCATGTGCATACATGCACAACTTACTAGGCACAGACTACAAGTAAAGGCGGGCACATGGACTGTGTGTGTGCCTCGCTGCAGCTCACGTAGGTGCCCGAAATCTGAACCTGCAGTTACTGTCACCAATGGCTCCGGAAGCAAAGAAACATAAGCACCTTTCTCTCTGCGCTGCTTATCATATTAGGGCTGCACAGTTTGACCTGGATTCTTGCTTATGTCAGCACTGTGAGGAAGCCCAGGGAGTTGGCCTCTCTGGACTTTGCTAAGCCCGGCTCCTCCCATTCAGAGAATGGGTTAGCCGCAGCCTTAACTGGCAGTACCCCAGATCTAAGTAACCCCAGGACTGGGTCGTCCATGGGAGACCCAGCATCCTACCCCAGTACCTCCTGAGCTGCCTTCTCTTGGGTGGAATTCTTTCAAGGCCTTCAAGCATTCGTACAAGTGCAGTCTGCTACCTTACTTGCCCCTGTCCGGGTGGTACCTCGGCCGGTAAGCCCTCCCTCTTCCAGTCCTATTGGCAGACCTCGAGGCATGCCTAGACTCGCCAAGGGTATCCCTGACAGGGACCTGGATGGCATGGACGAAGAAGAGGATCCAGATTCCTTGGAAGATGGGGAAATCCTCCCCCTGGTTTAGAATCGTATCAGACCATGTTACGGTTTTTCCTTAGAGACAAATTGCCGGCCATGGTTTCCCAGACCCTGAAGATGCTGGGAGTTCTGCGGCGGACTCTGTGATGGAACCAAAGAAGGATCCCATTCTGATTTCCCTACAGGAAGCCTCTTTCTGCTTTCCAGTACTGGAAGCCATCCAGGAGTTGATTGACCTGGAATGGGATGCTCCAGAAGCAAGTTTTAAAGGGGGACAAGGATTAGAAGCTCTATACCCACTGGCTTTGGCAGCAAGAGAACGTTTGCGTTTCCCTAAAGTGGATGCACTGGTCTGCACCGTCTTGAAGCAAACAAATATCCCAGGCGCGGGAGGAGCGGCCTTAAAGGATGCGCATGATAGGAGTCCATCAGTAAACAGGCCTTTGACACAGTAGCAATGACATTATAGTTTGCTTCTTGTTGTGCCCTGGTAGCTCATTTGTGCCTGCTCCTCTCTTGGGAGGTGGATGACTTGGGGCAAATTCCAGAGCAGTTATAGAACCCACCACCATCTTTTTAGTTGACGTGGGCTCAGGCCTAGTCCATACCTCGGCCAGAAAACACCTATGGCTGCGGAATTGGTCAGCAGATGCAACCTCCAAGGCAAATCTCACAAAGATGTCCTTTAACGGATCACTTCTCTTTGGAAGTGAATTGGAAAAACTGGCCAGTAAATGCGGTGAATTTCCAGTACCCTGGCTTCCAGAAGATAAGAGAAAGCAGTTACATTACCCCTTGCCAATGAGGGTTCGATCCAGGTGCTCCCAACGCTTTTGCCTCTATAGAAACTCGACATTTCAGAGGGCTTAGCACTTTGGGAGGTCTCAGTCCTTTTGGAGTCTGCAGCCCAAGAGAGGGTCAGGCTTGGGTTCAGGTTCATCCCGAAACCCCCAATCAAGTTTTGCCAACCCCACACTTGGAACAAGGAGATAGGGGGTCGACTGGCCCTCTTCTACCAACAGTGGGTCAAGATCACTTTGGACAAATGGGTACTGGAGGTCATACGAGAAGGATATACGTTGGGATTTCGCAACACTCCTTGGCACATATTCACAAGAAGCAGGCAGTGGAGAGTACCCTGTTAAGGTTCCTCAGGATGAGGACTATAATCCCAATACCTATACCCCAGGGAAATATGGGGCGTTATTCCATCTATTTCATTGTACCCAAGAAGGAAGGTTCCTTTCACCCCATGCTGGACCTCAAGAGCATCAACAGTCCTCTACGAGTGATTCATTTCCGCATGGGAAACCCTTTGCTCTGGATAATGGCCCTACAATCAGGAGAGTTCCTAACCTCCCTGGACGTATCCGAGTCCTAACTACATATTCCAATCCAGCAAGACCATCGTTTCCTATGTTTTGCAGTACCATTTTCAGGTCCAGGCATTGCTCTTTGGTCTGGCCACCGCCGCCAGAACATTTCCCAAGATTATGGTGGTCGTATCGGCAACATTGAGAAAAGAGAGAATTCTGGTGCATCTGTACCTGGACGACTGGTTGATCCAGGCAAAGTCCGTGGAAGAGATCTCCGGATGACCAACAGAGAGACCCCCTTGCTTCAGGAACTCGATTGGGTCGTAAATGTGGACAAAAGCAGTCTCGAACCCTCCCAGTCCTTGGAATATCTGGGAGTCCGATTCGACACCAAGCAGGGCAAGGTCTTCCTCCTGTCCTCGCGGGTAAAGAAGTTGATGTTCCAAGTGCATCAGTTGACGAATGCAATACGCCCCAAGATGTGGAGCTATATTCAGGTCCTTGGTTTTATAGTGTCGACCTTGGAGGTAATACCGTGGATGGAGGCACACATGCGACCACTTAAACGCTCTCTGCTGTAATGTTGGAACCCGTTGTCTCAAGACTATTTGATTCTCCTCCACCTACCGATGGAAGTAATATTCTTGGCTCCAGTGGTGGCTACAGGAAGCTCACCTGGGCAAGGGTGTAAGCCTGTACCCGCCAAACTGGCTGGCTGTCACGACAGAACATGAGCCTCTGGGGTTGAGGGAGCTCACTGTCAGGAACTAACAGCCCAGGGGCATTGGACCAAGGAAGAAGCACATTGGAACTTAAACCGCTTGGAAGCCCGATCAGCCACATACTCCAGGGTCAGGCGGTCCATGTAGTGTCTGACAATGCAACTAAAGTGTTATGGTTAAGTGTGTTTTGGTGGATCCTTGGGTGCTGTGGGAGATGACCACGCCCACGGGGAGGAGCCCCGTGAGGAGCCACAGCACTGGGCTAGTCTCGTAATGCACAAAACACAGTTAGTTCTTTGTTAAACAGCTTGAAGAGAGCCACCAGAGGTGGCAGTAGTGAGGCAGTCTGGTAGTTGCAGTCTCAGGGACCTCGGCAGAGGGAGCCCTTCTCTCCTTGATGATGATAGGAGGTTCCGCAGCAGGTTTCCCAGCTAGGAGATACTGTGGATGAGATAGACTGAGAGTTAGAGTACTCACTAGGTGTTTGCTGTTGGTATGCGATTCCACCAGGTATGTTGAAGAAGGTACAGGCACCGAGGCAGGGAGAGCAGGCCCTCGAGGAGCGAGTACCTGTTCCTGTAAGGCACCTGAAATAAAGCAGAGTGCCCCCGAGGAGTGGGTACCCAGGTTAGCAGTTACCCCGAAGTGGCAGCACGGAAGCGGCAGAGTAGCGTAGACAAGAATGAATTTGAGTCCTTGCTAACTCAATGAGCTAGCAAACTAGTGAAAGTAATGTACCCGGATGGCGTGACGTCAGTATGAGGGAATGCCCTTGAGGTTCGCGCCAAGGGTGGTATAAAGACGTGGGTTGCGCGCGCGCACCCTAGTAGGTACCTGGGAGAAGCAATGGTGGGAGGCTGCACCATAGCCGTTCCAGGGTCACCGGAGAGGTCGGCTTGTAGATGCTGCGGTAGCCATCTTTCTTAGGTAAGCGGGAGGAGCCGTGAATAAGGTGAGGCAAATGGGGCGAAGCCATCTAGCACTGATGGACGCAACAAAAAGTAGGCTATATCAAACGCAAGGGGGGAACCAAGAGCCAGCAAGTGTCTCTGGAGCTAGATCTCCTTAGGGAATGGGCAGAATTGAATCTGCAGGTCCTCCCACATTACGGGAAAAGACAACATCAGAGCAGACTTTCTAAACAGGGAAAGTCTGGATCCAGGGGAATGGGTGCTGTTGGCCAGAGCCTTTCAGCTGCTGGTAGATTGCTGGGGCCTCCCATCCATTAACCTGCTGGCTACATCACACAATGTGAAGGTTTCCCGATTCTTGAATCGCAGAAAAGATCAGCAGTCCATGGAGTTCGATGCCCTTGTTCAGACCTGGTCAGAAGAGGATTTACTATACGCCTCCCCTCCGTGGTCCCTGCTGGGCAGGGTCATTCGCAGGATCGAGCGCTACAGGAGATTAGTCCTTCTAGTGGCTCTGGATTGTCCCAGGCACTTGAGGTATGCAGACCTGTGGGCCCCCCCCCCGTGCCACCCACCTCACAGGGACCTTCTCCAGCAATGTCCAGTCCTTCGGGAGGATCTGACTATTTTGTCTTACGGTTTAGCCCTTGAGAGGGCTCTCCTCGTGAAGCGTGGATATTTGGCGGTAGTAATTACCACCTTGCTTCGTGTGTGGAAGTTCTCAATGTCCTTAGTGTATGTGCAGGGCTGAAGAGTATTTGAGGCCTGCTGCGAGAAACGTGGTGTTGCCCCTTGGATGGTCAAAATCCCTCTGGTTCTGGAATTTTTAAGGACTGCTTGAATAAAGGATTGCCTCTTAACTACTTGAAGGTCCACGTAGCGGTGCTCTCCTTTTTCAGAGGCAAGGTGAACTGAACCCGCCTGTCAGCACATCCGGACATGGCCCGTTTTTTCTTAAAGGGGTAAAGCACCTCCAGCTACCCCTATGGTGGCCATTTCCCTTGTGGAATCTTAATCTAGTATTAGAGATTTTGTGCAGCAGCCAAAAGGAGGGCCCTGCCAATCTGTCTTTATGCCTGTTAACCCTGAAAACGGTGTTCCTGGTGGTGATATGCTTGGCTCGTCTCATCTCTGAACTACAGCCATTGTCGTGTAGGGAACTGTTCCTCCAGATAAGCCCAGGAGCATTTCAACTTCATACCGTTCCATCCTTCTTGCCCAAGGTAGTCTTGGAGTTTCATGTGAATCAGTCAATTTCGTTGCCGTCCCTAGATAGGCATAAGGACATGGAAGAATACTGCCTCCTCCGCCATTTAAACTTCATTAGGCTTTTGGTGCAGTATCTAGAACTTTTAGAACCGGTGCGCAGGTCGGATCGCTTGCTGCTTGTTCGTGGTAGAAGGAGACAGGGGGAACCAGCTTCGCAGGCTACCATAGCTCACTGGATCAAGGAGGTGGTCATGGGAGCTTATGTAGAGGCAGGAAAGCCATTACCTTTTCAGGTTAAAGCTCATTCCACTAGAGCTCAGGCAGTCTCATGGGCGGAATCTAGACTGCTGTCTCTCGATATCTGCCGAGCGGTGATATAGTCCTCCTTGCACACCTTCTCCAGGTTCTATCACCTGGAGGTTCAGGCCCAAGAGGACGCAGCCTTTGTAAGGGTGGTGCTAACTGGACCGCGGGCAGCCTCCCACCCTGATCGGGAGTAGCTTTTGTATATCTCATTGGTCCTGAGTTCATCTGGCTACACGCTAGGAAATGGAGAAATTACTTACCTGATAATTTTGTTTTCCTTAGTGTAGACAGACTCAGCATGGCTGCCCAAGAACGGTGCCAAGGAATAGTCTGTGAAATGATTATTGATTCCAAGTGATTACGGGTAAGCCATCGCCCAGTCCCTAGATCAGGGCATCTTTAATCTTGCTGGGATTCAACATTTGGTTGAGTACAGTTACGGTATCTGTTTTTAATCAAGTTTTTTTCAATAGTATGTCCACAATGGCTTTTGAAGAGAATACTGAAGGGCTGAGGTTACTGCAGGGAATTATCTAAGGTGACGTCAGCTTGAAACCTGACTCAGTCTCCATCTGCTGGCAGGGGAGCATATAACCCATTGGTCCTGAGTCCATTGTCTACACTAAGGAAAACAAAATTATCAGGTAAGTAATTTCTCCATACCTGATCTGTCAACGAATTCCAGAGAAGTGACCCTGCAACAGAGAAAGCTTTATCTTGTCATTTCGAGATGTTCACATTTAACAGATGGGAATTCAGCAGACTTTTTCCTCTCAGACTTCAAAGAACGAGATGGTTTGTAGATTATTAAAATAGTATTTATCCAGTAGTTAACAGTCTGCATGTTCTGGTGATTCTTGTTTTTAAGGTCATCCTATTTGAGAGAACCTGGCATAGCCTCTCTGTGTGAGAATTTTAATTCCCTTCCTATTCCTCACGGTCATGCATCCTAGTGTTGGTTTCCCTGTCAATGGTCACCAGTTGGGCAACCATATCCACCCTGTCTTGGGTTTGTATCCAAGCTGCTATGAAGTTTGGATCCATCATTTCTGTAACCACCTTGATCATTTCTATCAAGAAGGAAATGGTTAAAACTGGTTAAAAGACAGGAAATAGAGAGTAGGATTAAATGGACAATTTGGGCAGTGGAGTGTCTCAAGGATCATTTTATAAATGATCTGGAAAGGAATAAGACGAGTAAGGTAATCAGATTTGCAGATGATACAAAACTATTCAGAGTAATTAAATCACAAGTGGATTGTGATAAATTGCAAGAGGACCTTGTGAGCCTGGAAAATTGGGCATCTAAATGGCAGATGAAATTTAATGTGGATAAGTGCAAGGTGCTGCATATAGGGAAAAATAACCCATGCTATAGTTACACAATGTTAGGTTCCATATTAGGAGCTACCACCCAGGAAAGAGATCTAGGCGTCATGATGGATAATACGTTGAAATCGTTGGCTCAGTGTGTTGTGGCAGTCAAAAAAGCAAACAGTGTTAGGAATTATTAGGAAGGGAATGGTGAATAAAACGGAAAATGTCATGCCTCTGTATTACTGCATGGTGAGACCGCACCTTGAATACTGTGTACAATTCTGTTTGCTGCATCTCAAAAATGATATAGTTGCAATGGAGAAGGTACAGAGAAGGGCAACCAAAATGATAAAGGGGATGGAACAGCTCCCCTATGAGGAAAGACTAAAGAGGTTAGGACTGTTCAGCTTGGAGAAGAGACAGCTGAGGGGGGGGGGGATATGATAGAGTTGTTTAAAATCATGAGAGATCTAGAACGGGTAGATGTGAATCGTTTATTTACTCTTTCAGATAATAGGACTAGGGGGCACTCTATGAAGTTAGCATGTAGCACATTTTAAAACTAATCTGAGAAAGTTGTTTTTCACTCAATGCCGGGGGATGTGGTTAGTGCAGTTAGTATAGCTGTGCTTAAAAAAGGTTTGGATAAGTTCTTGGTGGAGAAGTCTATTATCTGCTATTAATCAAGTTGACTTAGAAAATAGCCACTGCTATTAATTGCATCAGTAGCATGGGATATATTTAGTTTTTGGGTACTTGCCAGGTACTTGTGGCCTGAATTGGCCACTGTTGGTAACAGGATGCTGGGCTTGATGGCCTCTTGGTCTGACCCAGTATGACATGTTCTTATGTTCAGCCTGTGTTCTCTGATCTAGCAGATTACCCTATCCATTGGAGTTTTTCGGCCCGATCTTTTAGGTCTTGTAACCTGTTCATAGTTAGAGCAATTTATACAGGTAAACCTGTGTGTTTTATACACACAAAATTGCAGGCTGATTATATTGACCCTGCTTCCTCTCCCTCCCTGTGTGGTACGTTTTTGCCTGTGGGGGAAAAGTAGTCAGGATGAGGGGAGGGAAATTGATCATGCAATCTCTAGTAAACTTCGTGCATCATTTTTGGCTTGAAATAGCTTATTGGTAGAACAGTGGGTTGAGAAGAAGCCAAGGTTCAGATCTCACTTCTGATGCCCCTTGTGACCATGGCCAAGTCAATTCACTCTCCGTTGATTCGGGTATAAACTTGAATTATAAGCACTCTGGGGCAAGGAAATACCTGTTATATGTGATTGTAACACCTTGAGCTTAGGTTTGGGAATTCAAGTAATCAAATCCATTTTACGTAGTGGACAAATTTTCAAAGGAAAATTTTGATAGGAGTTTCCCTCTAAAAATGCACTTGCAGTTGAGACCGCAACCTCTGTGGGGAGTTTCATTATTGACCTCATAACTATATAAGTACACAGCAAAGTTGACCCAAGTTAGAGAGAGAGCACTATCTTTGGCAGGACCATTATTATGGAACATATTACCACTAGAATTAAGACTTATGAAAGAAATAAAACTCTTCAAAAAAGGCTTATACATGGCTCTTCAAAAAAGCATTTCACAGTGAGGTAGCGGAATAACACATACACAAAGCAGGAAGTCACCAAGAAAAAGCAGTATTGCTTACTTTTGTTATTTTCTCACAATTTAAGTATTAAATTTTAAAGACAGTTAATAGTAAATGGTAACCACACCCTTTCCCATTTAGAGTATATTATCGAACTATGTAACCGTATAATAATGGCACCCTTTGGATAACTTAGAAACCACATATTTGTGCCTAACTGTAAACCGTTGTGATGGTGCTCTACTATACAACGGTATAGAAAAGTTTTAAAATAAATAAATAAATGTTGGGAGTTGCTTGCTAGTGAGGCATCATGTGATCCCCCAAAACAGATTTTGATAGGTGATGTCAAGATGTTTCTGGATCAGGAATTGTTTGCATCGTTATCCAGTGTATATAGTCTGAGGTGAACATGACTGACAGCCTTGACGATATCTGCCTACAGTTCTAGGAGTAAAATAGCAAGCTATCTGTTTTACAGAGCAGGTTTTCTATATGTTTTTTCAACAGGTATTCAGGATGGCTAAGATTATTGCAAAGTTGATTAGAAAGCAAATTGGCTAAAAAAATATACATTACCACTATAAATAAAGACTCAAAATAATATGGAAGTGGTACAATAGATCCATTTTTTTCTTTCTCTGTATGTTTTCTTTTTGCATTTACTCTCTTGTTCTATGCATAAACTATAAACACAATGTAGAATGACATGTGAAAGCAGGTTACATTCAGGAGTCTGTGATATGTAAACAAAGAATACAGATGAAATTATGAAAGGATACCTTTGCCATCTCAAATAACCAAAAATTCTGATAATTTCCAAAACTGTCAGTTCTTTGGGAATAAAGTACAACAGGGCAAAGAAAAAGCAATAAAAGTCCAAGTCAGAGTTAGTATGTGTCTGAGCAGGACTTTATCTGCAAGAAGAAATTAATCAGAACCAGGAGTCTGGGCCTGAACTTGTAGAAGTGAGACTCCAAATACACCTGTTTATGGGAGTAATCTTATCTTTGATATGTAAAGTTTCACGAAAGAGCAACTGGCTTATCCTGGTGATGGAGAATCAGCTATATTAGGAACATGGTGCTCCTGCACGTCTTGCCATCACTAAACTTGGTAACTTATTGATAGCTTACTTAATTGCTATGTTACAAATTATTTTGCGATTGTGTGAATGTTGGACATGGACATTAAATGTAGGCCCCCCCCCCCCTTATGCTTTTTGAGAAAGTAGTTAACTGGGAGTAGAGGAAATCAAGGAGAAGGGGGTGTTCTGTACCCAGGACATTTTACTGATCAGAGCTCTCTGTCTCTCTTGTAGAAGAAGGTCACCAAGCAGAGAAGGGCGACGAGCCACCTAAGGTAAAACACAGAGGTGGGAGTGGGATGAAGGAGATGGACAGTGACTTATCTTGTAACATTTTGGCCTAAAGGAATATTCTCCAGGTTTTTGGAATTGGAAAGAGGGAGAGATTAGTTTTGCATCTTCTGAAAGGGACTTGCAAGGGTTTAAGGCCTTGGAAAGCGGGGTTTTGCCACGTCTCGCCTATGAGAATGTTATGAAGTGGGTCTATTAATGTTCCTCCAAGGGAGCTAATACCCCTGGCTTTCTTCCCATTTCTCTGGTACTGGGACCCTCACCCAGGCACACCCCTTTCCTCCAACCCTGTTTTTGTATTGCTGGGAAGCTCCTGTCCAAACTCCCTATGAAGCTGGATTAATATAATAAATTCTCATGCAGGTATGACTATTTATTTTTTCCAGGTCAGCCTTGACAAGCTGAACTAAAGGAGAATTTGCTCTGAACTGCTGCTGCTGCACTATTTTGCTTTGTACTGCTCTGTGTATTGATAAAGCCTCTGTATTTCTTATGTCCTGTTTGATTATGTGTCTGTGTCTCTGCCAGGAGTACAAAAGAAGTGAACGGGCCAGAAGAACAGAAACTATTAAATCTGAGTCTGTGGGATCCTCGGAAAACAGTAAGTGAACACAGACTTGGGACTATTTTCGTTTTCTTTTCTACTGATTATCTTTTTAGTATTCAAAGTCCATTTTGAGACTCCATATGACACTTAAGCCCAGCTCACCCCTACAACAGCCTCTTTTGCTGCTGGTAGGGAGATGGCTCTTCATTTTGGTGAAGTTGCTTATGAGGAAGGGATGGGGACTTTGTTTACACACAGGCCAATACAGTATAGTGCGCTCTGGTGGAGCGCACGGTTAACCCGCATTTGGACGCACATTTTCGACGTGCTACTAGTGCCCGCAACATGCAAATGCATGTTGATGGCCCTATTAGTCATTCCCGCGCGAATCAGTAAGTAAAATGTGCAGCCAAGCTGCACATTTTACTTTAAGAAATTAGCGCCTACCCAAAGGTAGGCGTTAATTTCTGCCGGCGCCGGGGAAGTGCACAGAAAAGCAGTAAAAACTGCTTTTCTGTGCACCCTCCGACTTAATAAATGGTGATATTAAGTCGGAGGTCCCAAAAGTTAAAAAAAAAAAAAAAAAGTTAAAAATAAAAAACAAAAAAAATTTAAAATCGGCCCGCGGGTTGAATACCGGACGCTCAATTTTGCCGGCGTCCGGTTTCCGAACCCATGGCTGTCAGCGGGCTCGAGAACCGATGCCGGCAAAATTGAGCGTCTGCTGTCAAACCAGTTGACAGCTGCCGCTCCTGTCCAAAAAGAGGCGCTAGGGACGCGCTAGTGTCCCTAGCGCCTCTTTTTACCTCGGGCTCTAATTTAAATATTTTGTTTTACTGTATCGCACGCACAGGACACTTTCCCGCAAACTTTACTGTATCGGCCTGACAGTGTGTAGAACATTTTCTTATACAATTCACTTTTTTCACTTGGTCTGACCACTTGAAACACAACTTTGGCAGTTGCTGTTGTCTGGTTTTCTTCTGCAGACCCAAAGTCTTTAGCACAGTGGTCTTCAGTCCATTTATTGAGGATTTCCAACCACTCTGACTTTTAGAGTATCCATAATGAACATGCACAAGAGAGATTTGTATGGACTACCTTTCTTGTATACAAATACTATGCCTTGTAAAAGTCTTCTCATGCTTGTAAATTTCACATTCTGCTATCTAAAAAAATATCAAAATGTGTTAAAGTAGGAGTTTCACTGATCTACACAACATACACTATCCTTTCATTATGTAAGAACAATAGTAGAAATATTCCAAAAGTAATTAAGAATAAAAACTTGAAATGCCTTTATTGCATAAGCCTTCACATCCTTTGTCATAGCAAAGCATAGAAACATAGAAATGATGGCAGCAAGGGACCAAATTGTCCATTCAGTCTGCCCAGAAAGCTTATGGTACACCAGCCGTGCCGTACAAGTCTCCCCCAAAATGGTATCATTAGGGGATGGCAACTGCCCCATACTTAGTTTCCCAAACTGTTAGTCATGGTCCTTATTGGTTGCTGTCTGAGTCCAATTTCCCGTTATTTCTTGCCGTTGAAGCAGAGAGCAATGTTGGAGTTACATCACAAGTTTAAGGCTTATTGGTTAAGGGTAGTAACAGCTGCATCAGCAAGTTACCCCCATTCTTATTTGTTTTCCCAGACTGTAAAATTCATGTCCTTGTTGGTTGCTGTCCGAAACTAATTCCCCTTTTCCCCCTGCCATTAAAGCAGAGAGCAATAATGAGTTGCATTAACAGTATGAATGCTAATTGGTTAAGGTTAGTAACTGCCACACCAGTAAGTTACTCCCATGTACTCTTTGCCTCATTTCCATCCTCTAACCTTTAGGGATCCACAGTATTTATCCCATGCTCTTTGGAAATCTTTCACCATTTTCGTCTTCACCCCCTCTTTCAGAAGGGCATTCCAGGAATCCACCACCCTCTCCATGAAGAAATATTTCCCCTAGTTCTACTGATTCTTTCTAATGGAGAAGGTTTGTTGAATGTGCATCATTAAAACCTTTCAGGTATCTGAAAGTCAGTATTATATCTCCCCTGCATCTCCTCTCCTCTAGGGTCCTTCAATCTCTCCTCATGAATTATTTGATGGAGACCCTCCTCCCCCCCATTTTGGTTGCCTCTCTCTGGATTGCCTCCATCCTGTCTCTGTCCCTTTTGAGATATGGTCTCCAGAACTGGACACAATCCTCCAGGTGAGGCCTCACCAAGGACCTGTAGCAATGGGATTATCACCTCCTTTTTCTAACTGGTTATTCCTCTCTATGCAGCCTAGCATTCTTCTGGCTTTAGCTATCGCCTTGTCACATTGCTTTGCTGTCTTCAGATCGCTAGACACTATCACTTCAAGGTCCTTCTCTTGCTTTGTGCACCACAGCCCCTCACCCCCCATCACACACATCTCTTTTGGATTACCACATCCTAGATATGTGACTCTGCACTTCTTGGCATTGAATCCCAGCTGCCATATCTTCGTCTACAGTTCAAGCTTTCTTAAATCACATCTCATTCTCTCTACTACTTCCAGTCTATCCATTCTGTTGCAGATCTTAGTATCATCCACAAAAAGACAAACTTTTCCTTCTATCCCTTCCACAATGTCATTCACAAAGATATAGAACAGGACAGGTCCCAACTCCGATCCTTGCAGCACTCCACTTAACACCATTCTCTCTTCAGAGTAGGTTCCGTTTATCATCACATGCTGTCTATCTGTCAACTAGTTTGTAAATCACGCCACCACTTTGGCACTTGCTCCCAAGCTTCTCATTTTATTCACAAGCGTCCTATGCAGGACCATATCAAAAGCTTTGCTGAAATCCAAGTAAATCACATTGAGTGCTCTTCCTCAATCCAATTCTTTAGTCACCCAATCAAAAAATCAATCAGATTTGTCTGACAGGACCTCGCCCTGGTGAATCCATGCTGTCTCTGGTTCAGCAATCCTCCTGACTGTAGATAGTTCACTATGATTTTCTTCAGCAGAGTCTCCATTACTTTTCTTACCACCGAGGTGAGGCTAACAAGCCTGTAGTTTCCAGCCTCCTCTCTGCTCCCACTCATGTGAAGTGGGACCACCACCGCTCTTCTCCAATCACTCGGCACAAATCCTGTTTCCAGGGATCTGTTGAACAGGTCCTTCAGCAGACCCGCCAGCACAACTGCGTTCTCTCAGTATCCTGGGATGAACCTCATCAGGCCCCATGGCTTTGTCCACTTTCAGTTTTCCTAGCTCTTTCCATACATTCTCTTCTGTAAACAGTTTTGTCTACTCCACCCCCATCCAATGTTTTGTTAATTAGCGATGGTCCTTGTCCAGGATCTTCATTAGTGAACACCGAACTGAAATATTTGTTTAATATTTCTGCCTTTTCTCCTTTCAATTTCACTCTACCACTTTGGATCTTTCTTCTTTCTCTGATGTATCTGAAAAATGTTTTGTCACTTCTTTGGCAATCCTTTCTTCTGTCTGAATTTTTGCTTTCTTGATTACGTTTTTCATCTCCCTCACTTTCACCAGATATTCTTCCTTGTGTTCCTCTTTTTCGGATCTTTTATATTTCTTGAACGCTGTTCTTTTTGCTTTTATTTTATCAGCCACCTCCTTTGAGAACCAAATAGGTTTCTTGTATCACTTGCTTTTTACTTTTCTAACATATAGATTAGTTGCCTTTATAATTGCTTCTTTTAGTTTGGCTCACCTGTTGATCCACCTCTCTCATTTTCTCCCAGTCTTCTAGTTCTACCTCCAGGTACATCCCCATTTTAACAAAGTTTATATTTTTGAAGTTCGAAAGTTGGGTCTTTTGTGACTTCTCCATATCCTATTTGCGGTATCAAACCATACTGTTTGATCACTGGTGCTGAGGTGGGCACCCTCCCAGACATTAGAGGCATTATCCCTGTTGGTGAGCACTAAGTGAGTATAACTCCCTCCCTCGTGGGTTCTGTTACCATTTGTTTGAACAGAGCCCCTTGCAGGGCATTCACTCACTATCTCTCTACTTCTGTTAGATTCTGCAGACGGGATTCTCCAGTCTGTCCGGCAGATTAAAATCTCCAACAATCAACATTTCTCCCATCTTTCCCACCTTTTGGATGTCTTCAACCAGATCTCTGTCTGGTTCTTTCGTTTGAGTCGAAGGCCTGTAAACCACTTCAGTAAAAATGGATGCACAGTCATCTATTTTTTTTTTTTTTAGGATGGCCCATAATGCTTAGGATGGCCCATAATGCTTCTTCTCTACTTGCAGTATAGTTGCTTGGATATTATTTTTCACATAAAAAGCTACACTTCTCCCCTTTTCTGTCTTCTCTGTCCTTCCTTAACAAGTTATAGCCTGGTATGGCCTTATTAAAATCTTGAGAATCTGTGAACTATGTCTCCATAACAGCAACAATGTCCAAGTTCACCTCCACCATTAGGGCTTGCAGGTCTGGGATTTTATTGTGCTAGCGCTGGTTCAGAAAACTGCCTTCATAAGGCCTTTAATTTAAATAAAGCGCAGCTGTGTGCATCATAGTAGTTAAACTGACTTGAATAATCCTGGATAAAAAAATTACCGGTAAGTTGTTCCTCTTGTATGAAGCAAATTTGAAGCAAAGATAAAAAAAAAAAAAGCCAAACAAGGAGCTTCTTAAAGAACTCCAGGATAACATTATTTAAAGATACAGATTGGGGGAAGGCTATCTCTTGAGGGTACTGTCAGAGTAGAGGAGCAGCCTGGTGGTTAGAGCAGTGGGCTACAAACCAGGGTAACTAGGATTCAGATCCCACTGTCGTGCCTTGTGACCTTGGGCAAGTCAAGTTACCCTTCATTGCCTCAGGTACAAGCTTAGATTGTGAACCCCTGGGGACAGGGGAACATCTGCAGTACCTGAATTAGTCTTGTTTGGAAGTGCCGAAAAGTAGAAAATAAATATCCCTGTTCGTACCCCAAATCAGTCCAGACAAGTGAATTTTAAGAACATAAAGTGAATTTTAAGAACATAAAGTGACGCATATCCATGCTGGATATGCGTCACTCTCGACGCATATCCAGCATGGCTCTCTGCTTCAACGGCAGGGGAAAAGAAAAACTGATACTTCACGCATATCCAGCATAACTTCAACGGCAGGGGAGAAGAAAGAAGGATTCACACTCACAAAGCGGGGAGTAGCTGGCTTGTTACGGCGGTTACTACCCCAAACCAAATGTGCCTGATACTTCACTTTCGATGCATATCCAGCATAGCTCTCTGCTTCAACGGCAGGGGAGAAGAAAAAAAAAAAACTGATACCTCACGCATATCCAGCATAGCTCCCTGCTTCAACGGCAGGGGAGAAGATAAACAACCAATAAGGGAGGGGTGGTGGGGGCAGATTTGCATACACACATAGGGGGGAGGGTTAAGGGAAGAAAAGAAACAATGTTTAAGTTGTTTAAGTTGTTGTCATAATGACTGCCCTGAACTACTAAGCCTCTACAATTGTTGGTATTGGTTGGTTACCCAAGGGGCACAGCTGTGGTTGATGTATTATCTTTGAAAATTTGAATATTGAAAAAAAAAAAAACAACCAATAAGGGCTGTATAACATAATCTGGGTAAAAACAAATAAGCATGGGTGTAGCTTGCTTATTGCGGCGGTTACTACCCCTACTACCTCTAACTAATCAAGCTAGATATTTCACTTGGATGCAGCTCCATCACCGCTCTCTACATTAATGGCGGGGGTGGAAGGGAATTAGAACCAAGAGCTAAGAGAAACAGATAAGTATGAGAGAAGAAATGAGGGAAGCTTGCTGGGCAGACTGGATGGGCCATTTGGTCTTCTTCTGCCGTCATTTCTATGTTTCTATGTTTCTATAAGAATATGCCATACTGGGTCAGACCAAGGGTCCATCAAGCCCAGCATCCTGTTTCCAACAGTGGCCAATCCAGGCCAAAAGAACCTGGCAAGTACCCAAAAACTAAGTCTGTTCCATGTTACCATTGCTAGTAATAGCAGTGGCTATTTTCCAAGTCAACTTAATTAATAGCAGGTAATGGACTTCTCTTCCAAGAACTTATCCAATCCTTTTTTAAACACAGCTATACTAACTGCACTAACCACATCCTCTGGCAATAAATTCCAGAGTTTAATTGTGCGTTGAGTGAAAAGAACTTTCTCCGATTAGTTTTAAATGTACCACATGCTAACTTCATGGAGTGCCCCCTAGTCTTTCTATTATTCGAAAGAGTAAAAAACCGATTCACATCTACCCGTTCTAGACCTCTCGTGATTTTAAACACCTCTATCATATCCCCCCTCAGTCGTCTCTTCTCCAAGCTGAAAAGTCCTAACCTCTTTAGTCTTTCCTCATAGGGGAGCTGTTCCATTCCCTACCAGCAAATGGAGGTAGAGAACTAAAACCTTTTTAAGGCCCTGCTATTTAACCAAGAGTGCCATCTGCAGTCCCTCAGAATTTCTCTGTCTCCTGATGGTAGAGTTGCAAACCTGCATGTCTAGTTAGAAGTTAGTTGTGGTATCTTTTTTTTTTTTTTTAAAGAAAGATTAGAGTATGTCAGAATTGAGGAGCTCCCTGAGGTGCTAGGTTCCTTCGTGGGTCATCCCTCAGGTCGAGTTGGGCAACCGGCAGGTTAGTGAACTCTGAGCTGCTTTAGCCCGCACCTTCCAGGGTCAGGAAAGCCAGGGGTCCTGGTTCCCTCCTTTCTCTGAAGGCTCCTATCCCGAGAGCCCAACCTACAGCTGCTATCAGGAAAGTATTTCCTTTTTTCTTGGGCTATATCTTTATCTTTATCACCACTTTTTTTTTTCTTCTTTTTGTGAGCGGGGACGCGGCCGGATGTGGAGAAACAGGCTGCTCTGATTGGGGAAGGAAGCTGTGCTGCATTTTGGTGTGATCTCTTGCCAGTTTTTGATCCATCATGTTTTACAATCGTTACTGTGACAGGAGCCAGACCATGCCGCATGGTTCCCCCCCACCCAATGGTGCCGATGTTGGAGCGCTCGAAAGACTGCAGGGCCTGTGGCAGCGCTCAATTGTGGCTTAACTTTGCCGCGTGCTGTGCAGATTGTGCCGCGGGGGGGGGGGGGGGGGGGGGGGGGGCCTTCAGCGGGACAGTCTGTGGATCAGAGAGCTACCTGATCCCAGGGGCCTGTAAGGGAAGGTTCTGGAGGAGATTTTGCAGCAAGGATTAGGAAGGCTGCCCAGAGCACAATGCAGAGGCCTTCTTGAGAGGCCCAGGATGTCCCTCCCTTTCTGTCTCTCTGGCTATTTAGGACAGGACTGAAGAGCAGGTGGTGGAGGCTCTGAATTTGCCTGGCAGTGAGAACAGTGAAGGAGAGGAGTTCTCCATGGAGTTTGATGCCAAGGCTTTTTTAGCCAGTAAATGTGAAGGAAATAAACTGTCTTCACCAGAAAGGGCAGCCCAATCCTAAGAAAGCATAAAGGTCCCTGGTCAGGTTTTCGGGGAACCTTCTCCACAACCCCATCCGAGCTCAATCACTCGGATGGGGTTGTGGAGTCAGATGGCCAGCTGGATGATCCAGGTGAGGACGTAGCAGACCCAAACACTGTTACTAGCCAGAGGGATGAGATGCCTGACAGTGAGCCAGGGAAGGACCGGGGCTAATCAGAAGACTTGTCTGAGGTGGAGGAGATTCCAGCCATGGAAGGGGTCATGTTCATCTTTTCCAAACAGAAGAGTTGAAGCCTCTTATTCCTCAAGTCCTGAAGGAAATGGGAGTGAAGGTGTTACAGGAGGATTTGGGTAATGAAGGTGTGGATCCAGTGCTGGACTATCATCGGGTCCTACAGCATTTCCCTTGCCCAAGAAGGTGAAGAAATTGGTGGACTGAGAGTGGAATGCCTCACAGACAAGGCTAAAGGTGGCAAGGGCAATGGTGAGATTATATCCTTTGTTGAAGAATATCTTAAAAAGGAGATAGAGCAGCTTTTAAACTAGAGCAAAGGGGAAAGCCGACACTCAGCAGTGCATGGTTCGGAGAGAGAGGTATCTTCAAAGGATACTAATGATGCATTAGAATTAGGTCGTCCCAACAGTGAGGTTCCAATAATAAGAAAAGTAGTCCAAGTACCTGTAACTAAAAACTCACCTGAGCTAAAAAATTCTAACTTATCCCTATCAATTAAAAAGCAGAATGAAAATGCAAACAAAAAACAAACTTTGAAATGTTTGTATGCTAATGCCAGAAGTCTAAGAAGTAAGATGGGAGAATTAGAATGTATAGCAGTGAATGGTGACAGACTTAATTGGCATCTCAGAAACATGTTGGAAGGAGGACAACCAATGGGACAGTGCTATACCGAGCTACAAATTATATCGCAATGTCAGAGAGGAGCACCCGAGAGGTGGTGTGGTGCTTTATGTCCGGGATGGCATAGAGTCCAACAGGATAAACATCCTGCATGAGACTAAATGCACAATTGAATCTTTATGGATAGAAATCCCTAGTGTGTCGGGGAAGACTATAGTGTTAGGAGTATACTACCGTCCACCTGGTCAAGATGGTGAGACTGACAGTGAAATGCTAAGAGAAATTAGGGAAGCTAACCAAATTGGTAGTGCGGTAATAATGGGAGACTTCAATTACCAAACAATCAACAGAAGCCAACCTTGCACATAAGCAAGTATTCATCTAGACAGGTGCAGGACAGAAAATGAAGTTCCATTCAAAATTCAAACGTGTATTTATTATATAACTGAATTTTCATAGACTTCAATTACCCTAATATTGACTGGGTAAATGTATCATCGGGACACGCTAGAGAGATAAAGTTCCTGAATGGAATAAATGATAGCTTTATGGAGCAATTGGTTCAGGAACCGACGAGAGAGGGAGCAATTTTAGATCTAATTCTCAGTGGAGAACGGGATTTGGTAAGAGAGGTAATGGTGGTGGGGCCGCTTGGCAATAGTGATCATAATATGATCAAATTTGAATTAATGACTGGAAGGGGGACAGTAAGCAAATCCACGGCTCTCGTGTTAAACTTTCAAAAGGGAAACTTTGATAAAATGAGAAAAATAGTTAGAAAAAAACTGAAAGGAGCAGCTACAAAAGTAAAAGGTGTGCAAGAGGCGTGGTCATTGTTAAAAAATACCATCCTAGAAGCACAATCCAGATGTATTCCATACATTAAGAAAGGTGGAAAGAAGGCAAAACGATTACCGGCATGGTTAAAAGGGGAGGTGAAAGAAGCTATTTTAGCCAAAAGATCTTCATCCAAAAATTGGAAGAAGGATCCAACAGAAGAAAATACGATAATGCATAAACATTGGCAAGTTAAATGTAAGACATTGATAAGACAGGCTAAGAGAGAATTTGAAAAGAAATTGGCCGTAGAGGCAAAAACTCACAGTAAAAACTTTTATAAATATATCCGAAGCAGAAAGCCTGTGAGGGAGTCAGTTGGACCGTTAGATGATCGAGGGGTTAAAGGGGCACTTAGAGAAGATAAGGCCATCGCGGAAATATTAAATGATTTCTTTTCTTTGGTGTTTACTGAAGAGGATGTTGGGGAGGTACCCGTACTGGAGAAGGTTTTCATGGGTAATGATTCAGATGGACTGAACCAAATCATGGTGAACCTAGAAGATGTGGTAGACCTGATTAACAAACTGAAGAGTAGTAAATCACCTGGACCGGATGGTATACACCCCAGAGTTCTGAAGGAACTAAAAAATGAAATTTCAGACCTATTAGTAAAAATTTGTAACCTGTCATTAAAATCATCCATTGTCCTGAAGACTGGAGGGTAGCTAATGTAACCCCCATATTTAAAAAGGGCTCCGGGGACGATCCGGGAAACTACAGGCCGGTTAGCCTGACTTCAGTGCCAGGAAAAATAGTGGAAAGTTTTCTAAACATCAAAATCACAGAGCATATAGAAAGACATGGTTTAATGGAACAAAGTCAGCATGGCTTTACCCAAAGCAAGTCTTGTATCACAAATCTGCTTCACTTTTTTGAAGGAGTTAATAAACATGTGGATAAAGATGAACCTGTAGATGTAGTGTACTTGGATTTTCAGAAGGCATTTGACAAAGTTCCTCATGAGAGGCTTCTAGGAAAAATAAAAAGTCATGGGATAGATGGCGATGTCCTTTCGTGGATTACAAACTGGCTAAAAGACAGGAAACAGAGAAGAGAGTAGGATTAAATGGACAATTTTCTCAGTGGAAGGGTGTGGGCAGTGGAGTGCCTCAGGGATCTGTATTGGGACCCTTACTTTTCAATATATTTATAAATGATCTGGAAAGAAATACGACAAGTGAGATAATCAAATTTGCAGATGATACAAAATTGTTCAGAGTAGTTAAATCACAAGCAGATTGTGATAAATTGCAGGAAGACCTTGTGAGGCTGGAAAATTGGGCATCAAAATGGCAGATGAAATTTAATGTGGATAAGTGCAAGGTGATGCATATAGGTAAAAATAACCCATGCTATAGTTACACAATGTTAGGTTCCATATTAGGTGCTACTACCCAAGAAAGATCTAGGCGTCATAGTGGATAACACATTGAAATCGTCGGTTCAGTGTGCTGCAGCAGTCAAAAAAGCAAACAGAATGTTGGGAATTATTAGAAAGGGAATGGTGAATAAAATGGAAAATGTCATAATGCCTCTGTATCGCTCCATGGTGAGACCGCACCTTGAATACTGTGTACAATTCTGGTCGCCGCATCTCAAAAAAGATATAATTGCGAGGGAGAAGGTACAGAGAAGGGCGACCAAAATGATAAAGGGAATGGAACAGCTCCCCTATGAGGAGAGACTAAAGAGTTTAGGACTTTTCAGCTTGGAGAAGAGACGGCTGAGGGGGGATATGTTAGAAGTGTTTAAAATCATGAGAGGTCTAGAACGGGTAGATGTGAATCGGTTTTTTACTCTTTCGGATAACTGAAAGACTAGGGGGCACTCCATGAAGTTAGCATGTGGCACATTTAAAACAAATTGGAGAAAGTTCTTTTTCACTCAATGCACAATTAAACTCTGGAATTTGTTGCCAGAAGATGTGGCTAGTGCAGTTAGTATAGCTGTGTTTAAAAAAGGATTGGATAAGTTCTTGGAGAAGAAGTCCATTACCTGCTATTAATTAAGTTGACTTAGATAATAGCTATTGCTATTACTAGCAACGGTAACATGGAATAGACTTAGGTTTTGGGCACTTGCCAGGTTCTTTTGGCCTGGACTGGCCACTGTTGGAAACAGGATGCTGGGCTTGATGGATCCTTGGTCTGACCCAGTATGGCATGTTCTTATCTTGCAGCTTCTGGTGTTGCCAAAAGTGATCGCCTCAGTGTTGGCGGTCACCAAGACAACCACCATCCAAGTTGTGGGATCAGCCGTGCTTAAGGATGTCCGGGATCGATAGCTGGAAATCCAGTTGAAGAGGGTGTTTGAGGTCTCTGCCTTAAGTCTACATGTGGTCATCTGTAGTAGCCTGATGCAGAGGGCCTGTTTGCAATGGGTGCAGAAGACTCAGGAGAGAGCGGGAAGCACAGAGGAGGACTCTCAAATGGTGGCCCAGTTAGAGGCTGAGTTTGCGTATGTGGCAGATGCCTTATATGATTTGATAAGGACCTCTGTCAGGAGTATGGTCTATGGTGGCAGCTCGGTGCCTTCTGTGGTCACGAAATTGGTCGGTGATTATATGATCCAAGTCTCAACTCTGTAATCTTCCTTTTAAAGGAAAACTGCTGTTTGGTGAGGATCTGGAGCTATTAATGAAGCAGTTGGAAGAGTTGAAAGGAACTAGACTACCTGAAGATAAGAGCAGTAGGAAGTCTTTTCCAGCTCATTCGATTTTCGGGATGTGAGGTGTTTTTCATCCTAACAAGGGTTCTTTGTCCTCGCAGAAACCAGGTTCCGGGAGGCAGCAATCCTTTCGAGGGTCCCGAAGACCGGTTAGAGAGGGAGCCGATCAGGGGGACTGCAGGAGGCAAGACCTCACAATGAAGCCAGGCTGGTCTGCTCTCTAAGAGGTGGTTGGACTTAGTTTTATGGAGAGTGGACCAAGATTACCTCGGATCAGTGTGGTCTGGAGGTAATAAGAGACAGTTATGCTTTAGAATTTTCTCACCCAGTCAATGATGCCTTCATGGGTCTCATTGCTCATCTCTGGGCAGGTGAGAAAGTGGTTCGAGTGACCCTTCTTTGGCTGTAGAGATTAGGAGCAATCGTGCCGGTACCAATAGTGGAACAGGGTCGAGGAAGGTATTCAATTTACTTCATTTTTCCCAAGAAGGAGAAGACATTTTAGCCCATTCTAGACCTACAGAAAGTCAATGCAGCATTGCGGATTCCACGTTTTCGTATGGAAATGTTGCAGACCGTGATAGCAGCTGTGCATCAGGGAGAGTTTCTGGCCTCCCTGGATTTAATGGAGGTCTATCTGCACATTCCTATCCATATGGAACATCAAAGATTTCTTCGATTTATGGTGCTGGGTCAGCATTTTCAGTTTCGGTCCTTCCTTTTTGGACTGGCTACTGCTCCACAAGCCTTTTCAAAGGTTATGGTGTTGGTAGCAGCTGCATTGTGAAAGGAAGGTGTTCTGGTTCACCCTTACCCGGACAACTGGCCAGGTGTGGCCAGTCGGTCCAGAGGGTTCTGGAGATGTTATTTTCTCTGGACTGGCTTGTGAACCAGTCATCTTATTCCAAGTCAGTCTTTGGAGTATCTGGGGGCGAGATTCGATACCCAATTGGGCAAGGTGTTTCTCGTTGCGGAGAGGATAGTGAAGTTGCAGTCTCAGGTGGCCTGTCTGTTGTGCATGCTGGTTCCCAGGGCATGGGATTATATGCAAGTTCTGCGGTCCATGGCGTACATGTGTATGCTGGCTTGCGCTAAAGGCCTGGCCATATAACTTACATGCATATTTGCGCACATGGTATAAAATAGGCTGCACACACATAACACGTGTGCACAATTTTATATGGATGCATGCATATGTGCACAAATGCTGCCTCTACTGTGTAAGTGGGGGGGGTTTAGTAGACATGAGTGCCAATGCAATTACCAATTAAATCAGTTTGTTCCCAGTTTGGCCAGGTAAAGGATAGGAATTCCTAACCCCTTTAATTAGCTTCCCTTTTACCCTGCTAACTAGCCTAGTTTTTTTGTTTTAAGACTTACATGCCATCCTTAGCAGAAGTAAAGTTGCGTGATAGTTTGCTCTTCTGCATGTAAAATACGTGCTGATTTCATTCACAAATCTACGAACGCCCATGCCCTGCCCAGACCATACCCACACCCTGCCCCTTTTTCAGTTAAAAAAAAACCAAAACAAAAAACAAACCAAACTACCCATTTCCTAGCGTGTAGCAGATGGACTCAGGACTAATGGGTATAGTGTACTCCTGATAGCAGTTGGAGACGGATCAGATTTCAATCTGACATCAGCCCTAGTACATATACCCTGCAGGAAGTGCAGCTCTTCAGTATTTTCCATCTCCATAGCAGTTAGGGACTCTATGCACGCTCGCACAGCGTTAGAGTAAAATTACCAAACAAAACCAAAATAAGAAGAAATCTTACCTCTACAGATGAGCCCCGCTCTCCTGTGGTGACACCCATTGGGTTCCCCCCCCCCAATTGAGAATTCCCGAGGTGATTTCCGCGATCCCTCGGAGGTAAGCCTCGGTCCGGCAGCCGACCCTCGGCGGGGACCTAGCCCCCGACATCGGGTTAGGCTGAGAGGCAGCGGATGCAACTTCGAGCACGGTGGTGAAGTTATTTTCCCTCTTCTCCCGCAGCTGGAGACCGCCCGGAACGAGACCAGGAAGCGCTGATACAAGGTAAGGTAGAAATCTATTTAAAAGACTCTGGTCTCCGAAGCTCGAGTTGCATAGGTCGCTAGCCGGGACCAGTGCCACCGGGTTGATCTGCCCTAGCAGGGCTAGACCCTGGTTAGATCCGAGGGTCCTCCCACATGGAGACCCTCCGAGGTGGTCGCCATATTGTCCGCGTGGTCGCCGTCACCATTTTGATCTGTTTGCTGCCCCGATCCGTGTGCACAGAGGCGAGCCGTGCGCACAATGTTGCATGCACAAGTACGCGCTAGCCACGCGCTTACAGTGCCAGGCACATAATTTCGATTTGTGCGCACAACAGCACGCACATCTTCCATTGAGCGCGCACCAAACCTACAAGCACAACTTCGACGCACCGGAGCGCACAACTGTGTTTAACGCGCACAAGCCATGGCACCACCGGAAAAGAAACTCAAGGCTCTGGGCCTTTGCCCAGCATGCCACATTAGAGCTGCACAGCATGAGGAGGCCACGGCCCTGTGTCTCTAGTGCGAAGAGGCCCTAGGGGATCCAACCAATGGCCCTCCCCAGCCGGCGCCGGGTTCCAGCCTCTCGAGCGGTACGCCGGACCTAGCATCTTACAGAGGGACCCCCTCTCAAACGGGGCTCCCCAGGGACACAGGGCCTCTTAGTTTAGAGCCAGCATCTATCTCCTGGGTGGAATTCTTCAAGGGTCTGCATACCTTCGTCCACATGCAACTGGGACCTCCGATAATACAGCCACAAGCTCCACCAGAGGACCTCAACATCCCGGGACCCTCTGTGCCTAGGGAAGTGATCCCACCGCCCAGAAGCCCCACCTTCAGGGACACAGACAACTCAGATGAGGATTCAGAACCCCTGGAGGAAGGGGAGCTCCCTCCGGGGACAGAGCCCCACCGTACCATGAGATGCTTCTTCACCAAGAACGAGTTTCCAGACCTGGTCACACACAGCTTGAAAGAGCTTGCTATCCCAGGCAAAAGTGCCTCAGGGGAACCTAAGACGAATCCCCTACTAGAGGGACTCAGTCAGACCTCCTGTCATTTCCCATTATTACAAGCTGTCCAGCAACTAATTGACCTGGATTGGGGTGCCCCGGAAAGGGGGCATGCTCTGGCAGCCATGTATCCACTGGCTGCCAGAGCATGGCACTACCCGAGAGTAGTGCCATGGTCTGGGCGGTTTCGAAGCGCACTACTATCCTAGTGGAGGGAGGAGCAGCATTCAAGGATGCTCAAGACAGACGTCTGGAATCCATCCTCAAACAGTCCTTTGACGTCTCCTCTATGTCTCTACAGATCACGGCCTGCTGTGCCGTGGTGACACACACCTGCTTGTCACAGACCAGGAACAACACTCCTGGGGAAGCCCTGGAACCAGCAGTATCATTCCTCGCAGATGCTGCTTCTGGTTTGGTGCGCACCGCAGCTAGAGGAGTGTATTCCGCCGTGGCAGCCAGAAGACAACTCTGGCTCCAAAACTGGTCGGCCGATGCATCTTACAAAATGAGACTCACAAGGATGCCCTTCAAGGGAACCCGCCTGTTCGGAAGTGAACTAGAGAAACTAGCCAACAAATGGGGCGAATCCCCACTACCGCGGCTACCGGAGGACAGGAATAAGAGAAACCAGCGACCCTTCCCCCAAACCTCCAGTGGCAGAGGATCACAGCGCTTCAATCCATACAGAAGCACATATCAAGCGGCTCGCCCCGCAGGCCAGAGCCAGTCCTTTCGGAACAAACACAACAAAAGGGGAGCCAGCTCGGGTCCAGGCCCCAGCCGCACCCCACAATGAAAATCAACCGGCCCGTCCAAAGGAAGAAGCCATAGGGGGCAGACTTGCTCTATTCTACCAAAGATGGGTTGAGATAACTTCGGACAAGTGGGTCCTAGCCATCATTCGAGAGGGATATTATCTGGATTTCCACCCCCCCCCTCCAGACAGGTTTGTGGAATCCCCCTGCCACGACCCTTCCAAGAGGATGGCAGTGAAAGCCACACTGACCAGATTGCTAGCCTTAGAGGCTATAAAACCGGTGCCTCCACAACAAGTAAATAGTGGACATTATTCCATCTATTTTATCGTTTCCAAGAAGGAAGGAACGTTCAGACCTATCCTGGACCTCAAGGCGGTCAACCGTCATCTGAAGATCCCCCGCTTCCGCATGGAAACCCTACGCTCGGTAATAAAGGCGATACAACCGGGAGAGTTCCTAACAATCCTGGATCTATCGGAAGCCTACCTACACATCCCGATACATCAGGAACATCATCGTTTTCTACGCTTCACGATCCTGGGCTGTCACTACCAGTTCCGGGCACTACCATTCGGGCTAGCCACAGCACCCCAGACGTTCACCAAGATCATAGTGGTGGTGGCAGCAACACTGAGGAAGGAAGGAATCTGCGTACACCCTTATCTAAACGATTGGCTGATCAGGGCAAAATCCCCAGAGGAAAGCCACCAGGCGACTAACAGAGTCAAAACTCTACTGGAGAGCCTTGGGTGGGTGGTCAACACAAACTGCAGCCCTCCCAATCGCTAGAATACTTGGGAGTCCGGTTCGACACCAAACAAGACAAGGTCATCCTGACACCGACAAGGAG
Organism: Rhinatrema bivittatum; assembly: GCF_901001135.1. Lineage (NCBI taxonomy): Eukaryota > Metazoa > Chordata > Amphibia > Gymnophiona > Rhinatrematidae > Rhinatrema > Rhinatrema bivittatum. The sequence goes on from NC_042620.1 coordinate 272,723,809, forward strand.
ATCGAAATTGATGACCCAGTTGCGAAACCTGTTGAGCGAGCTTCACCCCACAGCATGGGACTACCTACAGGTCCTCGGCCTCATGGCATCCACACTGGAAGTAGTGCCAGGTTCTTGTGGCCTGGATTGGCCACTGTTGGAAACAGGATGCTGGGCTTGATGGACCCTTGGTCTGACCCAGTATGGCATTTTTGTATGTTCTTATGAGACCCCTACCGCTCTCACTGCTATCACGATGGAATCCACTGTCCCAGAACTACACTGTACAGCTCCCGGACAAAGTCCGGACTGAACTATGATGGTGGCTACAAGAAGGCCATCAGAGCCAGGGAGCGAGACTATCCTCACCATCCTGGATCCTGCTCACCACCGACGCCAGCCTACGAGGATGGGGAGCACACTGCCAGGAGCTAACCGCCCAGAGGCAATGGAACAAAGAAGAATCTGGTTGGAACATCAATCACCTAGAGGCCTGGGCAGTGAGACTAGCCTGCCTAAGATTCGGTCACAGACACCGAGACAAGTCAGTCAGAGTAATGTCAGACAACACCACAACAGTGGCCTACATCAACCGTCAGGGAGGAACGAGAAGCCAACAGGTGTCTCTGGAAATAGACCCCCTAATGTCATGGGCGGAAGCGAACCTTCAAGAGATCTCGGACGTCCACATTGTGGGGAAGGACAACATCGCTGCAAATTACCTCAGCAGAGAAAGTCTAGACCCAGGAGAATGGAAGCTGTCGACCACAGCATTCCAATTGATAGTAAACTGTTGGGGGACACCAACCATGGACCTCCTAGCAAACCAGTCCAATGCCCAAGTGCCCAGGTTCTTCTGCCACAGGCAGGAACCCTAGTCCCAGGGAATCAATACCCTGGTACAGACCTGGCCACAGGACACTCTGTTATACACCTTCCCACCGTGGCCCCTATTGGGCGCAATCATCCGCAAGATAGAACACCACAGGGGGCTAGTACATCTAGTGGCCCCAGACTGGCCAAGAAGACCGTGATACGCAGACATGCGAAGACTGTACAAGCCCCCTTCCGCTACCTCCACACAGAGACCTGCTCCAACAAGGATCGATCCTCGACGAGGATCCAGCTCAATTCTCTTACGGTCTGGCCATTGAGAGGACTTGCCTAAGGAAGAGCAGATACTCGGGGGGCAGTAATTGACACCCTACTCCGAGCATGCAAGTTCTCCACATCCCTAACATACATAAGGATTTGGAGAGTATTCGAAGCCTGGTGTGAGGACCGTGACATCGTTCCATGCTCAGTCAAAATTCCATTGATTTTGGAATTCCTGCAGAACAGGCTACAGAAGGGATTGTCTCTCAACTCCATCAAGGTACAGGTGGCCGCAATGTAATGCTACGGAACTGAGAGCGGCAGCATAGCCTCTCACCCGGATGTCTCCTGCTTTCTGAAAGGAGTCAAGCAGATCCGACCATCCCTAAAGTGGCCGGTGCCTCTTTGGACGCTCAACCTGGTCCTAGACTTTATTTTATTTATTTATTTTGTGGTTTTTCTATACTGGCATTCGCGATAGGTATCACATCATGCCGGTTCTTGGCAGGAGCCTCCTTCAGACCTCTTCACGGCCTTCCTGGTGGCAGTTTGTTCAGCCCGTCGTATCTCCGACCTACAAGCACTGTTCTGCCGGGAGCTGTTCCTCGGACTCACTCCGGGAACCATCCAGTTACGCACAGTTCCGTCATTCCTCCCCGAAGTGGTGTCTCACTTCCACCTCAACCAAACCAACTCGCTACCATCGCCAGATGAGCATAAGAATTTGGAAGAGTCTCGCAGTCTACGCCATCTCAACGTCAGCAGACTCCTAGTCCGATACCTGGAAAGGTCTGAATCCGTACGAAAGACGGACCATCCATTCGTCCTTCACAGCGGGAAGAAGCAAGGGGAAGCGGCCTCGCGAGCAACCATAGCCCGCTGGATCAAAGAAGTCATCAAGGTGGCCTATGTAGAAGCAGACAAGCCACCGCCTTTACAAGTCAAGGCCCATTCCACTAGGGCCCAGGCAGTGTCCTGGGCGGAAACCAAGATGCTGTCACTTGCCGAGATCTGCCAGGCGGTGACATGGTCCTCCATCCACACCTTCTCCAGGTTTTACCACCTGGATGTTCAGGCTCGAGAGGACACAGCATTTGCAAGGGCAGTACTAACTGGGTCACGGGCAGCCTCCCACCCAGTTCAGGAGTAGCTTTTATACATTTCATTGGTCCTGAGTCCATTTGCTACACACTAAGAACTGGAGAAATTACTTACCTGATAATTTCATTTTCCTTAGTGTAGACAGATGGACTCAGCATCCCACCCACTGATGCATTATTCATGGAATTCTTGGGGGACATCCCCGAGAGCGAGGGATTCACTGGTAAGCCATGCTTTCCTCCAGCTAGGACACCCATCCTACCGGGTGTCGACGTTTCTCAGTTGAGGGCACTGGCGGTCTCCAGCTGTAACCAATTCAACCGGTTCAAATGAATCAAGTTAACAAAGTTATAAAGTTATTCAAATTATTCAGTCATACATATATCCACAATGCATTTCCTACAGGGGTATATGTACTAGGGCTGACGTCAGATTGAAATCTGATCAGTCTCCAACTGCTATCAGGAGTACACTATACCCATTGGTCCTGAGTCCATCTGTCTACACTAAGGAAAACGAAATTATCAGGTAAGTAATTTCTCCAATAAATAACTTTTATGCGCTTACCGGGAGATACACACGTATGCGCGTGCTTTTAAAAATCTTTGCAGCATGCACCTGCCTGACTTCTGCGCGTATCTCCCAGTTTTGGTGTACGACAGGTTTTTAACATTTGTCTTGTACTGTATTCTTCTCCACCACCTTCTCTGTAAAGAGCTATTTCCCCCTGTCACCTTAATTTCACCTTACCTCCGTTGTCTCATGTACAAACTTAGATTGTGAACTCTCTGGGGATAGTGAAATACCTGCAGTACTTGAATGTAATCTGATTTGAAGTGCCAAAAAAGGAGAAAATTTAAATAAACTTGACTAATTCCTCATTTCACTCTCATCGTTATTTGTTGGAAGGCAATCTTAGTTAGGGATTTCCATTTGTGTGGCTGATTCATCCTGTTGGTCAGCAGAGAAATCTAAGTGAAACGTTGTACCCTGTGGAAAGCAGGATGCTCGGCCACACGTACTTGTCTGCTCTCCCTTTGGGGATTGGTTTAAACTCTGATGTAAAGCTGAGAAGGCTCACATAGAGCTTTTTCTGCGTCTATGCTGTCGCATGACATCTTCCACTTCTGCTTGATTTTTCCTGCTGTCTGTATAGAACACGTGTGACAGGTAAGCAGGTTGTTTGTTAATTAATTAATTAATTAATTAATGTATTTTTTACTCTTTAGTTCTGTTTGCCTCCCCTTTCTCTCCCATTTTTTCATTTGTTCTTTATTGTTCTTTGCTTTTCTCCCTTTTCCCATCATTCTTTGTTTGACCCCCTTTCCTATATCTTTTTTTTTTTCCCCACCCTCTTACAGTGCAGCTATCCGATGAGGACTCAGACGCTATGGTAGATGATCCTAATGATGAGGACTTCGTTCCCTTCCGTTCCCGGAGGCCGACACGCATGTCTCTACGTGCACAGATGGCACAGCGCCCTTCTCGTACTACCATCACTAAGATGACATGTGCAAACTGCCGAACGCCTTTACAGAAGGGGCAGACTGCATACCAGCGCAAGGGAATGCCTCAGCTCTTCTGCTCTTCTGCATGTCTCACTGCCTTTTCCAAGAAACCACTGGCCCGGAAGATTTGTACCTTCTGTAAAAAGTATGTGTATCTCTCTCTTCTCTTCTATTACCACACATGATTGTCCACTTTTGTGCTCTTCCCACCTAGATCACTTGGAACCCTTCATTTTCACTTTCATTTTTCACTTAAACTAGCTCAGAATACAGAAAGCATGTATACAAACAGCTGCTCATCATAGACAAGAAAACTGTATAACTCACACATGAAAGCCCAGAGATAAGAGATGATGAATTAGTGTTTTATTCAGATTACAATATATGCTTTTAAAATGATTTGGATTATCTCCTCTTTGGGCTTTGATGAATGTGGTACATACCTTTTTCTGCTGTCTTACAGTTCATATCCTTCCTATTTCTGACATCTATTCCTGGTACTTTCTGAACTTGACTTCTCTACCAGCACATCTCAACTGTTCTTGCCATGACCACTTTCCACTTGGACAACAGATGAAATGATTTATGGTGTTCACAGAGCCATTTTAAGCCATTATGAAGCCCTGGGCAAACCTCACTATAATGGGTCTCTCCCTACTCCTCACCATAGAACATTTTTGTGCAAATTGCGAACAATGGACTCAGCCAATCCTGAAGATAATAGGCATGTTAGCTGTCTTATTGTACCTTTTTTTTTTTTTTTTTTATTTTGGTTTTTAACCATTTTATGTCTTTATTTTTTGGGTTCAAGCTGGGCCCCTCTAAGGCTTTGGGCCCTGGGCAAGTGCCCCATTTACTCTATGGATAAAATGGCCCTTGATGTTCGTTGGGAGAAACAATGCCTGCAAATAAGGAACGCAAGACCCATCTTATCTGCCCATTTCTAATGAAAGATTGCAGAGTCTACCTGATGATCAGCTTCATCCTTGCATCTTATTATTCTCTGGGCTTATTCCAGGCTTTCTTGTAGGTTTTTTTTTTTGCTTCCACTTCCTCCCTTAGGGAGCGTGTTCTATAGATACACCACCTTTTCTGTGAAGAAATATTTCCTTACGTTACTTCTGTGATTTCACCCTCTCTTCCTGAGTGTCCCCCAGATCAGTCCAGACGTATGGCTTTTTCTCCTCTACCAGCAGATGGAGATGGAGTCAAAGAAGAAAAGCGTTGCCAAGACTGTGTTACTGTATTTAAGTCAGTGTGCCATCTGCAGTCTCTCAGTATTTCTGTCTCCAGCAGATGATAGAGGTGTAAAATCTGCAGTTTGGAGATAAAAAAAAAAAAAAAAAGGAGTGCTCCTGGGGCTGTTAGGAACCGTGAGGGACCATCCCGCTGGTAGAGCAGGGCAAGCAGGAGGGTTGGTGACCTTTCCTTTGGCTCTGCCCATGGATATAGGAGATTGGTAACTGGTGATGCTGGTTCCCTTGTTTCCCCATGAGACGCCCTTGCTCCCCCTCTCAGCTGTCGAGATCAGGAAAGTTTATTTAGTTTATTTCTGTGGGATTCAGGTGAAGGTACATCTCTGGTTGCAGGGGTGTAGGGAGACGTGTCTGACAGTGCGATTAGTGGCAAGGGAGGCTGGGATCTGGTCGTTGCTACCGTGGGCAGTTTTCACGAGCTTTCGATTGGGCCTGAGCAGGACTCCAGGAGAGCGTCCAGTTTGGGCCCATGAGCCAGAGTAAGTACTCAAGCCGAAGCAGAGTTTCCACTTTGGGCATCCAGGCTGGAGGCACCTAGCACTGTGAAGGATGACCAGATTGGACGTCCATCTGAGGCACACATGGTGGCTGAACGTGTGAAATGCTGCCAGGCCTGCTCAGACCTGAAAGTGTGCCTAAATGCAGTGGAGCTCTGTAAGAGGTGTGTGCATGGAGGGGAAGGCAGCTCTTAAGTCAATGGGGTCATCTGACGGAAGAAAGAAATTCACCAAAGGCTGCAAAGAAGCTACCTTCTGACAGTGCGAGAACGACAGCCATTTTAGTTTGCTTATTTACTTGAATACATTTATATACCATTATTCTGTTAGTCAATCACAACGGCATACAATAAAATAATAAAACAATGAATCAAATTAAAATAAAACAAGTAAATAATAAGAATAGTTTGTATTAAAAGAAATACAATTACAAGAGAGCATAAAACAGTGTACAGAGAATGAATAGGCCTCTATCAATTGAATTTCTTAATTTCTTCTGCAAATATGACATGCCACTTAAGTAACATTTGACCTCTCATAAGCCTGTTTTAAATAACCACATTTTAAGATCTTTTTCAAAAGCTGTAAAATCTCTTTGAAATCTTAATTCAGTCAACAAGGAGTTCCATGATTTTGGCTCTCCCTAAAAGACTACCATACCGGTAACAGGTTTGGCGGTGCTGACGGACGCTCAGGACCTGAAGCTTGGAAATACATCTTAAGATGTTTGATATCTCTGTGCTGGGCATCTGTGCTGCAGTGTGCAGTAGCTTCATGGTATGTGCTTGCTTGCTCTGGGTGCAAAACATCCAGGTGCAGGAGTCTAGGACCTCTCTCTCTTGACCAAGCTGGTGGCGCTATTGGAGGCGGAGGTAACCTGCATTGTGTATGCTTTGTATGACTTGCTATGCACGTCTGCCCAGAATATATCATCGGCGGTCTCTGCCAGAAAGCTCCTATGGTTGTGCAATTGGTTGGCCATTGTCTGGTCTAAGTTGCAGTTGAGGAATCTTCCTTTTAAAGGTGAACTGTTGTTTGGCTTAGACCTAGAGTTGTTGGAGGCAGGCAGAGGTACAGAGATGCAAGACAGTACCACCCTGACAGGGGAATATCATCACAAAGGCAGGGAGCAGGTAGATCACAGTCCTTTCAGGGCTCGCATAAGCCCATCCAGGAGAATGTCGGCCAGGATGCTGGAGGAAGTAAAGGTGCACAATGAAACTAGGTTGGAGAAGGAGTCAGATTTCAAAGCTGACGTCACCCTAGATATACCCCTGCGGTGAGCTCAGCTCTTCAGTATCTCTCCGTCTCCTAGCAGATGCGGACACTATCCCACACACTAGAATAGTGTTAAGAATTACAGCATTCTTTTTTTACCTTAAAGAAGATCAAGCCCCACTCTCCTGCGGTGATACCTAAGGGTCCCTCTCCCAGCCGAGAATTCCTGAGGTGATTTTCAATATCCCTCAGAGGTATGCCTTGGTCTGGTAGCTGGTTCCCGGCGTGGACTTAGCCCCTAGAGTGGCTGAAAGGCAGTGGGTGCACAACCGAGCATGGCGCTGAAGGTATAGCCCTCTCCCCCCGCTACTGGAAACCGTCCCTGCACGCAATCGGTAAGTGCCAAGACCAGGTAAGCAGAAAACTTTAATTCAGGTCTCCGATGGCCGACTCATAAGAGATTACAGAGGAGCTCTTTCTTGACTTCGTACCTTTTGGTGATTTTCTTCAGTTTAAAATGCCTGTAGGATGCTGCACACTAAGCGCAAAGCCAAACTTAAGAACATTGTTCCCGAGAAAGATGACTGCGTCCAACAGGCGAAAATTGAGAGCTTCTTCGCGTCAACCCCAAAGGCACTGGAAGCGAGGGTAGCTGGGGCCTGTTTTGACACCAAACAGAACAAAGTCTTCCTCCCTCCACCAAGGAGAAGGAAGCTGATGGAACAATTACGACGATTGATGACCAATGCACGCCCCAAGGTATGAGACTACCTTTAAGTCCTCGGGCTCATGGCATCAACCCTGGAGGTCGTTCCGTAGGCAAGGGCTCACATGTGACCACTCCAGTGTTCCTTTCTGTCACGCGGGAACCCACTGTCCCAGGACTACTCAATTCGCCTTGTACATTCCAGTCCATGAAGATCAACAGCGTTTTCTACGCCTTGCGATACTGGGTTACCATTACCAGTTCCGAGCGCTACACTTCGGCCTAGCAACTGCCCCCAGAACATTCTCCAAAATTATGGTGGTTGTGGCAGCAACACTGCGGAAGGAAGGGATCTTGGTACACCCTTACTTGGACGACTGGTTGATCAGGGCAAAGGCTACAACGGTTGCCTACAACAACCGCCAGGAAGGAACCAGGAGCCAGCAAGTGTCCCTGGAGATAGATCCTCTCATGGCATGGGCGGAGATAAACCTACAAGGGATCTCTGCCTCCCACATCTCAGGAAAAGACAATGTTTCAGCAGACTTCCTCAGCAGAGAGATCCTGGACCCGGGGGAATGGATGCTATCGACCACAGCCTTCCAACTAATAGTAAATCGCTGGGGCCTCCCAGCCATGGACCTACTGGCCACCTCTCCCAGAGCCCAAGTCCCCAGGTTCTTCAACTGCAGACGAGAGCCACACTCCCAAGGGATCGACTCTCTCGTCCAGACCTGGCCAGAGGAAGACTTACTGTACATCTTCCCCCCCATGGCCACTACTGGGCAAGGTCATCCGCAAGATAGAACACTACAGGGGACTAGTTCTATTAGTGGCCCTGGATTGGCCAAGATGCCCATGGTACGCAGACATGCAAAGACTCCTTGCCGGGAACCCTCTATTCCTACCTCCACACAGGGACCTTTTTCAGCAGGGCCCGATTCTTCACAAAGATCCATCTCGATTCTCTCTTACGGTCTGGCCCTTGAGAGGACTCGCCTGAAGAAGCACGGTTATTCAAAGGCCGTGATTGACACCCTGCTCTGCGTGCAAGTTCTCAACATCTCTGGCACACATAAGGATCTGGAGAATATTCAAAGCCTGGTGCAAGGACCGTGGGATACTCCCACGGACGGCCAAGATCCCCATGATTCTGGAGTTCCTACAGGATGGTATGAAGAAGAGGTTGTCACTCGACTCTCAAGGTCCAAGTAGCAGCCCTCTCCTGCTTCAGAGCCGAAGTGAATGGAATACGTCTGTCAGCTCATCCGGATTTGACCCGTTTCCTAAAAGGGGTTAAGCAACTTTTAACACCCCTAAAGTGGCACCGTCCCCTCCTTTCTACCGAAAGTGGTCTTAAAAGTTTCATTTCAACCAAGCCATCTCCCTACCATCCCCGGATGAACATAAGGACTCTGAAGACTCTCACCTTCTTCGCCATCTAAATATCGGCAGACTCCTGGTGCGATACCTGGAAAGATTGGAACCGGTGTGTAAAACGGATTGCTTGTTCGTTCTACACAGTGGGAAGAATCAAAGAGAAGCGGCCTCGAGGGCGACCATAGCTCGCTGGATCAAGGAAGTAATCAAGGCAGCCTACATAGAGGCAGGAAAGCCCTTACCACTGCAGGTTAAGGCTCAGGCAGGGCCCAGGCAGTATCTTGGGCAGAAACCAAGCTGCTGTCGCCCGTCGATATCTGTCTGGTGGCGACGTGGTCCTCCTTATACACCACCTCCAGGTTTCCTGGATGTTCAGGCCCGAGAAGACGCAGTCTTCGCAAGGGCAGTACTAAGTGGGCCACGGGCAGCTTCCTGCCCTGTCCGGGAGTAGCTTTTGTACATCCTGAGTCCACCTGGTTACACGCTAGGAAATGGAGAAATTACTTACCTGATAATTTCGTTTTCCTTAGTGTAGACAGATGGACTCAGCATCCCACCCATGGTTGCCCCAGAGAAGGAGGACCTCGAAAGCGAATCTTGAGACTAAGCAAATACGGGTAAGCCGTTGCCTAATCCTAGTTCAAGACACCCGCAGTTTGCCAGGTGTTGGCATTAATTGGTTGAGTGCACTGGCAGTCTCCAGTTTTTGGAATCAGTTCAATCAAGTTGTTGCAAATATATATCCACAATGGCTTTTCGAAGAGAATACTGAACAGCTGAGCTCACCGCAGGGGTATTTCTAGGGTGACGTGAGCTTTGAAATCTGACTCCGTCTCCCATCTGCTAGCAGAAGAGCACATAACACACCTGTACGGAGTCCATCTGTCTACACTAAGGAAAACGAAATTATCAGGTAAGTCATTTCTCCAATTCAAATCTAGCCAGAGTATCAGAAGTTTCTGAGATTTGTGGTACTAGGAGAGCATTTTCCATTCTGTGTGCTGCTGTTTGAGTTAGCAACAGCACCACAAACTTTCACCAAGGTGATGGTGGTGGCAGCTGCTCTTCGGAGAGAGGTCATCTTAGTGTATCTGGCTCATTCAGGCACAGTCTAAGGAGCTGTATTAGTGCTTGGTTTAACAGATTCTGCAGTGATTGTGGACTTTGGGCTGGGTGGTGAATTTGTCAAAGAGAAAATTTGTCCCCATCCAGTCACTGGAGTACCTCAGTGCGTGATTAGACATCTCTATAGGAAAGGTGTTTCTCATGAAAAAGAGAATGTGGAAATTACAGGCACAGATGTAGAGGTTGTTAAGGTTAACCATACCCACGGTTTTTGATTATTGGCAGGTCCTGCGTTCTATGGCATCTACGTTTGATCTAGTTCCCTGGGCGTTCGCCATTTGCAGTCTCTCCAGAGGGCTCTGCTATCCTGCTAGAATCCTCAGTCGGAGGATTTTCATGTATCGCTACCCCTACAGGGGGAATCTAGGTCCAGTCTTTCCTGGTGATTTTATCAGGGCAACTTGGAGTTGGTGTTGGAGATTCTGGATTAGATGGTAGTGACCACCAATGCCAGCCTGACAGGATGGGGTGCCATCTGTCAGGGGAAGATGGTGCAAGGCTTGTGGTCAGCAGAGGAAGCTTCATGGACTATCAATTAATTGGAGACAGAAGCAGTTGCAAGGCATTGTTTTCTTCCTCTCTTGTGCAAGGGGGCAGTGAGTCCTTTTGGCTAGTGTGACAGCAGTGGCTTACATAAACCACCAAGGTGGGACAAAAGTCAAATGGTGTCCCAGGAGACCCAGGAGCTTTTTCACTGGATTAACATCACCTAATGGCCCTAGTGACTTCACATGTCACTGGAGTGGACACCGTTCAAGTTGATTTTCTCAGCAAGAGTGTGCTGTCAGAGGAAGCAAAGACTCTTCATTTACTCAGGTGGGGTGTTCCCATGCAAGACTTGATGGCATTGAAAAGAACAGCAAAGCACAGTGCTTCTGTAGTTGCAGATGGGAGGCAGGAGCAGAAGGCCTCGACACTCTGGTCCTTCTGTGGCCACCCAGGATCCTCTTGTATGTGTTTCCTCCATGGCCTCTCATCGGCAGGGTTCTATGATAGATCGAAGTTCACCTGGGAAGAGTTAACTTAGTAGCTCCAGAATGGTCACAGCAATTGTGATTCACAGATTTGTTGAATCTGAGAGTGGCTAGACCTCTTTGGCTCAGGCATCTACCCAGGCTTCTTCATCAAGATCCACTTATCTTAGAACAGGTGGATTGCTTATGTCTTGCAGCTTGGCTTTTGAGAGGATGCATTTGAGATTGAGAGGGTACTCAGAAGAGGTCATTACAATATTGTTCCAAGCAACGAGACCTTCCACTTCATTGACTTATGTGAGGGTGTGGAAGGTTTTAGAGGTGTGGTGTCTCGAGGAGGGGATTTCCCCTCTTTGGGCATCGGTTTCTCAAATTCTTGGGTTTTTGCAGAAAGGCCTAGCAAAAGGGCTAGCGTACAGTTCTCTCCGAGTAAAGGTGGCAGCCTTGGGCTGTTTTTAAGGTAAGCTGCAGGGGTTGTCCCTGGCTTCGCATCTGGATGCATTTCAATTAATTCGAGGGGTGAAACATATTTATGGTCTCTAGTGAGGTGGGTGTTTCCCTTGTGGAACTTGAATTTGATCTTTGTGGTTCTCCCTTTGAGCCTTTGTGGAAGTTGTTGTTGAAGGACTTCGTGCTGAAGGTGGTCTTCCTTGTAAGCGATATATTCGGCTAGATGGATATAAAAACTTCAGGCATTGTCATGTAGGAACCCCTTTCTTCAGATTTCAGATGGGGGGTATCTTTACAGATGGCGCCTTCATTTCACCTCAGTCAAATGGTAGAACTTCCAGCCTTTTGAAATTTGGATCCTTCAGGTTCACAAGTGAGAGCTCCATTTGTTGGATGTGTGTCTAGTTCTACCTCGCTTTCTGAATGTTACCAGTAGCTTTAGAAGAACAGATCATGTGTTTGAGCTGTTTGGTGGAGTGAGTAAAGGGAGCAAGGCTTCTAAGGCTACTATTGCTTGTTGGCTAAAGGAGACCATTGTGTCAACTTACATACGTAAGGGATGTCCGATTCCGGTGGGCCTAAAGGCCCACTCCACCAGGGCATAGGATACAGCATCCTGGTTGGAATGTCATCTGGTATCTCCACAGAAAATATGTTGCGCTGCGACCTGGTCGTCACTCCACACTTTCATGAGGCATTACCGGCTTCATGTCTGAGTGCTGGAAGAGGCGAGCTTTGGGGAGAGTGTGCTGCACGCAGGTCTTTCAGGTTCCCGCCCAGTTTAGGGGTGCTTGGGTGTATCCCATGTGTCTGGACTGATGTGGGGGCTGCTCAAGAAAGCAGGTAAGAACCAGTTTTCCTAACTTTTGTTCCTGTAATCCCACAGATCAGTCCAGAGCACCGCTCCCTCTAGAAAGACCACTTTATTCTGTATTTATATAGTAAGAAGTTTTGGTTAAATTGAATGGTTTCAGTCTCCTGTGGTTCAAAGGGTTCAGCTTTGGGACCATGCCATCTCAGCAAAGCTTTTCTTCTCTGTCTTCATCTGCTGGTAGGCGAGAAAAACCCGTGCATCTGGACTGATCTGTTGGATTTCAGGAACAAAAATTAACAAGTAAGAACCATATTTCCTTTTCCATTGAAAAATATGACTCTTCTGCATTTTTTTTATGCTTTGAGGTATTTGAATATCAAAATTTTCAGTTTCCAAATCCTGTGGAAAAGAAAAAATGGTTAATCTTCATTTTAGTTTGTCAATTTAATTTTAAATCCATAAATAAGCATAGACTATCATCATTTTTCTGTCCAATAAGTGATCTGATCTCTGCTGATTCATTGCTTATTTATTCATCTCAGAGAAATTGTGAACAGTAGAGAGTCTGTTGTGGCACAGACTGGGTCCGGAGGCTCTTTTCGTGAATTTTGTACTTCTGCCTGTCTTTCCTTATATGAAGCACAGCAGCAGAAACGCGCTTCACAGACGACGGATATCCCAGACATCATTAAATGCAGCATCTGTCACAGACCTGGGGAGGTGAGTAGCCTGTTGCATTCTGGATGCCATGTCTCAGGTAGTGGGGCATGGAAAGGGCATAGGGTTGTTTCAACAGTGCATTTCTCAGATAAAAATTTGGTTAACAAACAATGGTCTGTGCCTTAGTGTAGGCAAAACTCTGTTATGGGTGGGCAAGAAGTTGCGAGATGATAGGTTAACTTCAGTTATGGTCAAAATAATTTCTTTCATTTTTATCTGAAATGTGGAACCTTGGAGTAATGTTAAACTCTGTTAACAATGCAATCACATATAAGACAGCTAGCCAAGATGGCATTTTATAGACTAAAAATATTAAGATCACCAAAATGTATAGTCCCAGCAGACATGTTTAGAGTTGTACTAAAATCCTTAGTTCTAGGTAAACTGGACTATTGTAGTAGCCTATGTTATGGGCTTCCAGAAAAACTGGTACTTGTTCTACAGTTAGTCTAGCATGCCACTGAATGTCTCTTTAAAGGGTTGACAAGTCATGATCATATACAGCAGGGTTTGAAAGAATTACATTGGTTACCAGTCAGATATAGATCAAAATTTAAGATGCTTGTGATCACACATAAATTACTGTATGCAGATTATCCCTGTGTGATGCAAAACAAAATTCAGAGGTAAAATCCCATATGAACTTTGTGATCTGAGAGTTAAAAACTCCTTTGTGTGCCTGCCATTAGAGATTACAAGCTTCAGCAAACAGGAGCCAGGACATTTTGGTCTATATCTCCAGCTTTATGGAAAGCCTTATCAGTCTAGATAAGGCAGGAAAAAGGTGTGAAGGTGTTCAGAAAACAAATCAAAGCAATCTTGTACAGGGAGGCATTTGCAGTCAAGGTTATATGCTAAGCTATGTTTGTACTTGTATGTTTTATGTTACTCTTATTTTATGGATTTACTATGATTTGTTTTATATATTGTAATTTATTTATTTATTTATTTATTTAAGGATTTTTATATACCGCGGCTCGTTAGCAAACATCACCTCGGTTTACAATGATCATTAAATTAGCAACAAGCTTTACAATCCAAAATAATTATATAATGATACATGGCTGATCAACATTAAAACTATAAATAATTCAAATAAACTAAATAATTAAAATAAACTAAATTCAGCAGGGGCGCATGTGGCTGGAGGATCAAGAGTAATAGTTCAATATTAACAGTACAAATATTTACAATTTGGGAATATAGAACAAAAGCAGAAGTAGATTTCTTGAAGGTCAGAATTAATTGACAGATAATTACAATAATAAGAATATTGCAAGTATATAGGTCACAAAAGGTGTGCTTAGCGATATTGAATAGTAACTGATTGGTATGAATAGATATTATTATATAAATGTTATATTAAATATAATAATCTGAAGAGACGTGTTCACAAATTGTAGGCTTGTTTAAACAGCCATGTTTTTAGGTTCTATTTGAATTTCTTGTGGCAGGGTTCCTGGCGCAGATCTGTGGGTATTTTATTCCACAGGTTGATTCCAGCTATCGAGAATGTTCGTTCTCTCGTTGAGACATATTTTATTTGTTTAAGCGTTGGAGTAGCTAGTTTAGCCTGGTGCATTTTTCTAATTGGTCTGTTTGATGTATGGAATGTAAAAAATTCAGCGAACAAATGCATATCTCGGTTATATAATGACTTATGTATAAGGGTGAGAACTTTGAATACTATCCTAGATACTATTGGAAGCCAGTGTAGGAATTGAAGAGCTGGAGTAATGTGTTCGTGGCGGTGCGTGTTAGTGAGCAAGCGTGCAGCTGCATTTTGTAGCATCTGTAGTGGTTGTATTGAGTTATTTGGTAGACCTAGTAATATGGAGTTACAGTAGTCCAATTTAGATAATATAGTAGCTTGTAGTACAGTCCGGAAGTCATTTGGGTGTAGAAGTGGTTTTATCCTTTTCAAAGTATGAAGTTTATAGAAGCCATTTTTAATGGTGGAAGTGATACATTTTTTTAGTGTAAAATGATTGTCAATTATGACACCAAAACTGCGGACTTGTTGTATAGGGTGAAGGTCAGATAGAGATTGTTGAGTGGGGCTAGCATGGTTGTTGTTTTGTGGCGAAATAATGAGAAGCTCTGTTTTGTTGGTATTTATTGCCAATGAGTTTTCAGTTAGTAGATTCTCAATTTCAGTTAGTGCAGTCTTCCAAGTTTTGAGCGCATTGGGTAGTGAGTCCTTGATAGGGATTAGGATCTGCACATCATCTGCATATATGAAGTGCGGGAGACCCAGTTTCATCAACAGTTGACAGAGTGGAGTGAGGTATATATTGAAAAGTGTGGAAGATAGAGAGGAACCTTGGGGTACTCCTTGTAGCAGATTTTTGGGTTTGGATTCATGTTGGCCAATTTTTACACTGCATTTCCTGCCGTTAAGAAAAGATTTGAGCCAACATAGAGCAGTGCCAGTAATGCCAATTTGAGAGAGGTGAGTTAAAAGGATGTTATGGTTGACTGTGTCAAATGGTGAGGAAATGTCCAGCAGGGCAAGTATATACAAATGACCAGTGTCTAATGCTTTTAGAATCGTATCAGAGAGTGTTAGGAGAAGAGTTTCAGTACTATGGTGCTTACGGAATCCATATTGGGATGGGTAGAGTAATTGGTTTTCATCTAGGAATTCAGTGAGGAGTTTGTTGATGACTTTCTCTAATATTTTGGATAGAAAAGGTAGATTCGATACTGGGCGAAAGTTTGCTGATTCTGTTGGGTTTAAATCATGTTTCTTCAGAGTTGGTTTTATAATGGCGTGTTTGAGTTGTGCAGGTACAATTCCAGAGGTGATGGATTTGTTAAGAATCTTTGTTATGGGTATTGCAATTCTTGAAGGGATGGCGAGGAGTGTTTTTGTAGGCATGATGTCAAATGGGTGCATTGCTGGTTTAGTTTTTTTGAGTATACCTTCAATTTCTAGTGTCGTTGTGGATTCGAATTTTGTAAGTGAAGCAGAGCAGAGACTGTAGATTTAGATTGTGTGTGGGTGGTCTATGTGTTGTTGAAATAGGGGATGTGGTAGTGTTTGTAGAGAGGTTAGAAAGGGGGGAAGTAGAGATGCGGTTCATAATAGCATTGATTTTGTCATGAAAATAGGTTGCTAGTGTTTCACATCTATGTTTGTCATCATCTGAATTGAAGTTAGCTGGGGGAGTGATGATGGTAGAAAGATATTGGAAGAGAGCTCGTGGATTGAATTGGTATTGGTGGATCTTCAAGGCGTAGTAGTTTTTCTTGGTTTCGTCTGTCTTTTTCCGGTATTCATGAAGGAGTGACTTAAATTTCTGAAGTAACATTGGCGTTTGGTTTTTACGCCATTTTCTTTTCCATTTTACGGAGCTCAAGTTTCAATTTTCTAAGACCAGGGGTGTACCAGGGTTTTTTGTCTTTCTTTTCTGTGTTGATTTCTTTAGTATGTAGAGGGCAGAGCTCATTTGCTATGTTACTAGTGATGTGATACCAGGAAGAGCAGTAATCTGCGCTGAATGCTTACAGCTGGGAAACTAGGGGAATATAAGATTTTAAATAAATGAGTGTATGCCATGTCTCTGCGGATGGTGCATGGGAAGGGCATAGATGTCATGTTGCAGGTAGCTGGTCACAAGGAGGGGTTGGTTGTGTTTTTGGGGGGGGGGGGGGGGGGGGGGGGGGGGGGGGGTTTGGTTTTTTTTTACTTTTTTTTTTTTTTTATAAACTATGATTTTAAAGTTACAATACAGATAACACCAGTATGTTAGTAGGTAAGGACGAGGCATCAACAAAGTACAGTTGGCAAACCAACATTGCAGAGATCAACTATGGCAGAGCCTAGACATAAGTAGCAACAATGATTCCCTTCAAGATACCTTGAAGCTTTGGGAACTTTACTTGTCATCAATAAGTCAACTACTATCTCATATGTCACTCTCACTGAATAGATCTAAAACAGAAATACTATATTTGAGTAACAAAGTTTCTGAGAAAATGGATACAGAGATAAAATCTCTTGCTCCATCATACAAAATTAAGTATATGAAGTAAGAGATTTAGGTCCCGTTCTAGACGCTGAGTTAAATATGAAAGCTTGTATCAAAGCCATAAATAAAGATGGTTTTTTTAAACTTCATATTCTAAAAAAATTAAGACCGTTTCTTCATTCTGGGGATTTTCGTACAGTGCTTCAGGCTTTGATTTCTCCTAAGTTGGATTACTGTAATGCTCTATTGTTAGGAGTTCCTAGTTCTACTCTTCGTCCTTTACAGTTACTCCAAAATGCGGCAGCTTGTCTTTTGTCTAATAAGAAAAAATATGATCATATAACACCAGTTTTGAAAGAACTCCACTGGCTACCGATTCACTCGAGAATTCATTACAAATGTCTGACTCTAATCCATAAGACAATATACGGAGATAATTCCGAATGGCTTAATGCCTCTCTCCGGATCCATACTCCGGTCCGTAATTTAAGATCTTTGGGTAAAGCACTGCTCACAATTCCCTCTCCAAAATTGGCACATCTGAACTCAGTCAGGGACAGGACTTTGTCTTTGGCTGGTCCAAAAATCTGGAATTCCCTTCCTGTGGATATTAGAACAGAAACTTGTATTCAGAAATTTAAGAAATTGATAAAAACTTGGCTATTTGAACAGGCCTTTTTAGAGACAAGCTGATATATTTAACATCTTAGATCCACTAGACAATAAGAAATAAACCCAGTGTTATTATATTAAGTTACTATTAAGATTTAATTTTAGTAAGATTTTATGTTTAAGATTTAGTAGTACTGTATTTTACTATGTTTTATTTTAATTAATAATTATTAATTACTAATAGTTATTTTTAGATTGTATTTTATAATCTGAGTATTGTTTTAGATTGACAATTGGAAATGTGTTTTAGATAGCCATTATATGATTTATTTTATTATTGTTATGTATTGTTGTTATTTTGGAAATAGCATTATGTATGGAAATGTTTGCGTCTTTATGATCTTTTAGATCTGTTTAGACGTTTTGTTAACCGTCTTGATTTTCTTGGGAGGAAAGTCGGTATACAAAAATTTGTAAATAAAATAAAAATAAAATAGCAACACAACTTAAATTCACAGACATATGCCTAAGCAATGTAATCGAACAACTCTAAACCCCGGGGATGTCACCAGCTATAAATGTATAGTAAGGTCCCCATATGATATTATATTTAAATAGTTTATGCTGAAGACTATACCAAAGTTTTTCAAGGTCTGCTATGGTTCGAACCTGTTTTCTCCAATACTCTAGGCAGGGTGAGCATTTCCAAAAAGTGGCAATGGTGAATCGAGTAGCTAATAGTAGATGACCCACAAGATACCTATATTTCTGAGGCACTAACGAGCCCTCCCATCTTCCCAATAAGCCTAATATAGGGGAAATATACACGGGAATATTTTTTATATCTGTTATTTTTCGCGTAACTTTATGCCAGAAAAATTGGATCCCAATACAATGCCACCACATGTGGAGATAGGTACCACGTTCACCACAGCTTCTCCAACATTATGAGTTAAAGGAGGGAGATATATTAGCAAAGAAACCTGAAGTTTGAATTGTACGGTGTAGCAAACGCACCATAGGTTCCACTCTGTGCGGCAAATTGAACTGCGGTGAGCATTTGTCTGTATCAGCTTCCAAGTCTGGGCTGTGTATGACGTGCCCAGATTTCGGTTCCATTGGTCTATCAAAGATTGGAGGGGGGGGGGGGGCGGGGGGGTTGTAGTACCAGCCCTGCCCTGAAGGATTCCCATATAGAGGAGAATGTGTGCATGTGTGCATCTGGGTCAGAACAATACTTGTGTAACTGGTGGGCTCTAGGAGAGGGGTTTGTAAGTTATAGAAAGAAGAAAGTGCGGCCCGAAGCTGTAGGTAGTTGGCATGCGTAGATACTGGTAAATCATATTCAGAACTAAGAGCTTCAAAAGTTTGGAACTGACCATCCCCCCATAGTTGTATCAAGTGGTAGAGGCCATTATCTCGCCATTCTTTAAATGCTGGAGCAAAGGTAAGGCCAGAAATGAGGGAGTTCCCATAGATGGGGCAAGGCGAGAGAGGGGTTCAGTATTTAAACGGAGATATCACAAGGTTTGTTGCCAAGGTTTGTGAGCGATGATAGGATTGGCCCAGGCAGCTCTACGACATATCAGTGAGGTATGTGGTAAGAAAGGTAGCATAGCAAGGTCCTCAACATCAGACTGTAGCTGTTCGAGTGAACGCCAAGCTGCTCCAACATGTCGAAACCATACTTTAAGGGCAAGAAGCCTAGCAGCCCAATAATAAAGTCTAAGATTAGGAAGGGCCATTTCACCTTGCTGCTTAGGGAGCGATAACTGACTGAGCCGGATGCGGGGCCATCGGTAATTCCAAATAAATCGAGAAAACATACTGTGAAGACAATTAAAGACCATGGCTGGGATATTACAGGGGACATGTTGAAATAAATACAAGAATTTGGGCAATATTACCATTTTATCCAGGTTAATGCGCCCCGCCCAAGAAAGGGGAAGATCTGCCCAGTTTTGCAGCTTCGACTTGGTATGGGTTATTAGAGTATCATAGTTTTTAGAGAAAAGGTCTGACATGTTTTGAGGAATATAGATCCCCAGATATACCCGAAACTCAGCCATGCATGGGGGAATCACTGCACGCAGGCCAAGAGGAAAGATCTCTGACTTATTAAGTTTAATTTTATAGCCAGAAATGTGACTGAAAATTCTCAAGGCTTGCATCAAGGCTGGGCCAGAAGTACGAGGTTTGGATAGGAAAAGAAGAACGTCGACCGCATAGAGGGAGATGGAGTGCATAGAGGAACCAAATTGAAACCCCTGGATAGACCTTGTCTAACCAGAGCGGCCAGAGGTTCAATGGTGAGGTCGAAAAGCAGGGGTGACAAAGGGCATCCCTGCTGTGTGCCACGTGCTATAGAAAAGTAAGGAGACAAGACACAGTTAATAAGAAGGTGAGCTCGAGTCTCATACATGGCTTCCACCCACTGTAGAAAATGCCCTGGTAACTACATATGTCGCATCACCACAAAAAGATAAGGCCATGAGATACGATCGAAAGCCTTCTCGGCGACTTACAAAATGGTTAATCCAGTTTTACCCAGTTTCTTGGTCAGATGTAAAATATTGAATAGGCGTCCAGGTATTGGACGTAGATACACGACCCTTTACAAAGCCGGATTAATCTGAGTGGACTAAATATGGCAGCACGGTTTCCAACCATAACTGCAGAATTTTGGCAAGAATTTAAGTCTGCATTCAGCAGAGAGGGCGATAGGACCCATAATCGACTGTTCTAGTCCTTTCCTTCCTTATAAATAAGGGAAATGTTAGCAGTGAGGAGGCATTAAACCCCACTGCATTGTATAAGGGTAGAAGAAAGGGGCTAACATCCTGAGAAACATTTCTTAAAAAGGTCTATGGGGTAGCCGTCAGGACCCAGCCATTTACCATTAGGGAGGGCTTGAATGGCGGCCCATATTTCGGCCGTGGATACACAGACAGATAACATGTCATGTTGCGGCTCACCTAGCTTGGGTAAATCAAATTGTTCCAAAAACCCCCTGCAGCATGTCTGGATCACAGGGAGCGGGGGAAGAATACAAATTGGAAAAATATTGCAACATCTCCTGCACTATACTACTGGGGTCAGCTGTTAGGGAGCCATGTGAATCCCATAACTGAGAAATGTAGGAGGCACTGCTCTTCTTTTTGCCCATCTTAGCCAGCAGGGCGCCAGCCCTTTCGCCATGTTTATAATATTGTAATTTGGTATATTTAAGAATCTGTTCTACTTGACTAATTTCCACCGACCGAAATTTTCGCCTGGCATCCTCCAGACGCTTATAAGTTTTACACGAACAATCCTGTTTGTGTTTAACCTCCAACTACCTAATCTTAGATTATACATTGGAAATTTTATCTCTGTGCTGTTGCTGCGGCTGCTCATGACTGGCAAAACTAATGATATGACCCTGCAGGCAGGCTTTAAAGGCCTCCCATCGAAGAATCTGAGTGTACTCAGAGGTGGGGTTATGTTCATTAAAGTCCCGGGTCACAGTTGTTGTCATGCGAAGAAAGTCTAAATTACCCAAGAAGCAAGTATTCATTCTCCACCTTGGAGTACGCTTCCGAGTGTCAACCAGCTGAAGAGTCAATTTGCACTACATTGTGATCCAAAATCGTACAAGGGAGAATGACACAGTCTTTAGTGTTGATGATTAAAAGTCGGGGAGCAGAGAAAATAATCAATATGACTGTAAGAGCCATGCCTAGGGGAATAATAAGTGTAGTCTTGCTCATTTCCATGGTAAGACCTCCATAAGTCATGGAGTCAGAGAGAAGTAACTAAACTATGTTGCGCAAGCCCGCTTTTAGAGGAATGGGGAGTATTACGTGATCCGTCAAAAAGGGGATCCATGCAAATATTCCAATCCCTGCCCCCCCCCCCCCCCCCAGAGAAATGAGTGTGGTTAAGAGTGTTTGGTAAAACTCCTCTTGTGCGCAATTAGGGCCATACACGTTAACTAAAAGAAAAGTGTCAGAGTATAAGGAGCAATCTAAAATGACATAACGTCCCTCAGGGTCACTTATACATCTTTTAACCACCAAAGGCAAAAATTTAGCCATCAATATACCCACCCCTCTACTTTTGGAGCTGTAGGACGAATAATATACGGTACCTCCCCTACCCAACTTTGTCTAAGCTTTTCATGTTCAGCATTGGTGAGATGGGTCTCCTGTTTTAAAAAAAGAAAAAGTGCTCTATTGCTTTTCGCCCAATTCAGTATGTTTCCTTTTAATGGGTGAGGAAATGCCCCGCACATTGAGCGAAAAACAGTTAATCTCCGAAGACACAAAAAGAAGCTAAAATTATGTAAAAGCCGGCTGGTCAATACTAAAAATAAAAAATAAGAAGCGGTTGCGTAGCGAATAACTGACACCACTTACCCTGATAATCTGCATTAGCATCAAAGAGGGGAATCAAGCCCCATGGAGAAGTTTAGAAAAAAACCAACCCAAATTACCCCCAACAAATTCATCCCCAATCAAGGAAAACCAAGAGGTAGTGGGGAACTAAGCTTAAACCAGAACAACCCATAAAAAGTAAACTCCCTTACCCTCCCAATCAATCAAGAAACCCCAGGCCAGATGACCGCCAGGTAGGAATCAGATCGGGGGTGGGGGGGGGGGGGGGGTGGTGTCAGCCTTTCCAACTAATCCCTTCAGCTCCAAGAAAAACACCTCCACATCAATTGCCACCACCCATGCAGAGAATACGCAGCATGTCAAATCTAATATCCATACGCCCCAAAACAAAAGAAAATGATCAGAATCAAAACAAAGGGGTTATCTGACACACACACAAAACTAAACCACATTGTAACTGTAAAACCCCAAGATAATAGCAAATTGTTAGAAAATAGAAGTTTTTGAATGCACCTTGTTCAGGTAATAATATGTTGAAAGTCATGAAGGAGCAATACAAAAGCATCCCAACCGTGAACGTTGTCATCAGTATCAAAAAATCTTGCCAGGTAAGTAAAGATGAACAGAGGAAAACAATATGATATCACAGTTCGTGAAGTGGTAGATGCAGACTGTACAATAAATCCCAAAACATATAGGGCGTTCCAAGAAAGAATCCAGCATTGTGTTTCTACATGGGTGGAAGCGGACGATGAAGGGTTAGAAACTTCCAGGCAGATCAGTCAGTCAGCGACACCAGCCGTTCCGCAGGGCCAAGACACAAAAGAGAGAGTAAGAGCAATCTCCAATCTGTGAAACTGACAACATGGCAAGTGCCATGAAGCATATATAAGAGAAGAAAAATCAGAACTCTAGCACTATATAGGGATTCATGAAGTGCCCGAGGCAGACTTGCGATTTTTAAATTCAGCTACCAATGCCTTAGCCTCCTTAGGTGTGGCACAAATAGTCACCTTATTTCCCAGAGTTACTTTCAACTTGGCAGGGAACAATAGAGCATAAGAGGCTCCAAGGCTGCTTAACTCCTTTTTCACAAGTTGGAATGATTGCCTTTGTCACTTTAGCTCGGCCGAGAAGTCTGCAAAAATCATGGTCTTAGAGCCCTCATACTGCAAGGATCCTGTGTCTCGAGCAGAGCGCAAAATCTTCTGCTTGTCTGAAAAATTATGCAAGTGGGCTATCCAGATCCTGGGACGTTGGTTCTTGTCCTGCTGTCACTGTGATGTGATGTACTCAGCCAATTTTTAGGATGCCATTTTGGCAGGGCAGGCCGATGAGCTGGGGCAGCCAGTGGGAAACAAACGAAGCTGCATCTGATCCCTCAAACTTCTCTGGCAGGCTGAGGATCCAAATATTCCGCTGCGACCGATTTTTCAAGATCATCTAATTTGCTAGCTGTTGCGGCATATTGACGTTCAACTTTTTCCACTTTGGCCCTCATTGATGTTTAGGAGTCCTCGAGGTTGGAGATGCACGTTTCCGCTTCCTCAAGGCGGCCACCATGTTCACAAACCATTTCGACGAGTTGTGCAATCTTATCCACAACTATGCCCAACCGGGAATCCAGTTGTTTCATGATCCGGGTAGTAAATTCTTCCACCAGATCAAAGACTCAATCATGGTCACCGGCCGCTGCGTAGGTATCGTCTTGCGATTCTTCGTGTGGAGGAGAAGATGGCAGTGAGGATCAATCGGGTGATTTTCCTCAGATCAGCTTACGGATCTTAGATCGCAGTTTGGACCATAGGTCAGATAAAGAGCTTTGGCTAGAGTCTTGACAAAGCCATCCGTGCCTCAGGGAGCCAAATTTGTTAGGTTAGAGAGAGGGAAAAAAAGGTAGGCCTCGCAGGAGCTCAGTGAGACGCGTCTGGTCAGAGCATAACCTGAAGTCTGCATTAATATTTGACCTTGATTATGCTCATTATTACTCTTTATAGCGTTTTTCCTTTTTAATCTGTACTCTTTTCCGTATCCCATCTATCTTGCCTCCTATCTCCCTGCTTCTTTTCACTACTCTGCTTCACTGCGGACTCATTTGCCCTGTACTCTTCTTGTAATGGAGCTGGATAAGTGAATGAGGGATAGATAGGAAATTGGTTACATGGTTGGTGAGAGATATTATATAACTGTTTAGATTGAAAGAAGATTGGATGTGCATTGAGTCCAGTCCTGTACTGGAAAATGCGAAGGAATGTAAAAGTGCTGTATCACTATTCAGTTCTTCCAGACCCCAAAAATGGCAAGCCAGCTTATGTCCCTTTGAGAACAATTTTCAAAGCTATTTATCTGAGTAAAAGTGGCTCATTGTTTATTCACTCTTCTAGTAATGAGTTCAATGCATGTTGCAACAGACTTGGTTTGTATTTACAATGTTGTAAGTATATATAGTAGTTGTGTAATGCATCACCATTTCCATTTTTTAGTTTTTCACTGTATGATCATAGGTGTCTGGTAAAGTGCAGTAGTTAGTGTTAGGGTTTGGTTATTACTTCAGGGTTATGGCTGTTGGTCAATTGCTATTAGGAATAGCCATGTCTTTAGAAGCTTTCTGAAGGCTGCTAGGTCTGGGGCTCATTTTAATATTTGGTAATAGCAAATTCCACAGGATTGGACCAGCACCTTGGAAAGAATTTTCTGATGCTTAGGAGGCTTAGCTCTTTGAGGGCTGGGACAGATAGCTGAGCTTGAGACTGTGAGGAGGAAATATATGGGATGAGCTGACCAGTGAGGTAGTGGTGTGCTGCATGCGAGGGCCTTGTAAGAGTCAGGATTTTGAATTTGCTGAGCAGTGGAGAGTCTTTACAGTTGGTGTGATCTTGTCAATCTAACTCATGTTAATCATACAGGCTGCAGCATTTTGTATGAATTGCAGCTGCTGGTTCAGTTTGGTGGTTATCCCGATGCAGAATTAGTTACAGTAGTCCAGGTGAGAGATTACGGAGGCTTGGATGACTGATACGAAGGCAGAATCTTCAAGGAAAGGGTGGAGATATCAAAGTAGGTGAATCTGGAAGAAAGCTGCTTTAGTCATTGCCAGGATTTGGGCTTTGGTGGTGAATTTACAATCCTAGTAGAAATTCTAGGCTCTTGAGTCTTAATGGCTATAAGGTAGAGCCAGAGCTTCTAGGGTTACTTTGAGCTTAGATGGCTGGGATTTTTTCCAACCCACAGTAATTAAGTCTTTTGTGGAGTTTTTAGTTTCAGCCAGGTGGATGTTTCTTCTAGATACTTGTTGAGTTTTGTTGATTTTTTTTTTGTTTGTTTTTTGTCCTGGTCAGAGCTCAGAGGAATCACAAGTTGAATGTCATGATCTGGTAAGCTTTCACTTGTTGAGAGAAGGCCATATAAATGTTGAAGACTGTGAGAGAGCACGAATCCTTGTGGTACTCTGCATAAGAGGGTGTGGAGGTGAGGTACTGCAAATGCTAGTGAGACAGATTGGGAGTGGTACTGAAGGCAGAATTTAAACAAGATGAGTGCTGAGCCTGCTAGACTTACATCACACAGGCAAGAACTAGAACCTCCTTCACTAAGCAAACTTCAAAGAGAAGAAATGCATATTTCCTAGCGTGTAGCCAGATGGACTCAGGACCAATGGGTATTATGCTCTCCTGATAGCAGATGGGAGACTGAGTCAGATTTCAAAGCTGAGGTCAGCCTACATATACCCGTGCAGCATGCTTAGCTCTTCAGTGTTTCTTCATCTCCATAGCAGATGCGGACATTATCCCAAACAAGAATAGTGTAACATTTATAAGAAAGAAGAGAAAATTTACCTTTAAGAAGAGAGCCCGCTTCTCCTGCGGGGAAACCTAATGGTCGCTCCCCCAGTCGAGATTTTCCTGAGGTGATTTCGATATCCCTCAGAGGTGAGCCTTAGTCCGCCAGCCGATTCCTGACGTGGACGTAGCCCCCAGGGTGGCTAAAAGGCAGCTGGTGAGGATTCAAGTGCGGCGGTGAAGGTTTTCCCCTCTCCCCCCGCAGCTGGAGACCGTCTGGCACGCGACTGTAAGCGCCGAGACCATGTAAGGTAGAAACCTTTACTTCTAAGTCTCCGGTCTCCAAGGCTTGAACAGCAGTACTGTCCTTCCTCAGACGAGGTTTAAATCAGGTTGAGCAGCCCTCCTTTGGGGCAGGCCCTGATTCGGTGTGAGGTTCAGCACACGTGGAGACCCTCCGGGGGGTCACCATCTTGCCTTTGGGGTCGTTGGCGCCATTTTCCCCCTCCAACTGACGGTACTCGCGGGGCAGGCCGGAGGCCCGAAGCGCCTAACTTAAGCGCTTAACTATGGTTTGAGCGCACAGCAGTGTGCACATCTCGGTGGCGCGCACAACTGGGCACATAACTGTGCCGCGCACATCTGGGTTGTGCGCACAAACTCCGTTGCCCACATGCACAACTTGTGTGCACTTCATGCGCATAACTTCTGCACATCCAACTCTCACAACTAAGCGCATCCAAGTGCATAGCTCCACGCACAGGCGAGTTCCTAAGCCCTACACGCGCACAAATAATGGCACCGCCATCCAAGAAAGCCAAGGGACCCTTCCTTTGCCCAGCTTGCCACTTAAGAGCCGCTCAGCCTGGACTGGAATCCCTCCTGTGCTAACAGTGTGAACAGAACCAGGGAGAATCAAATCAAGAATCTCTATAGCCAGGAGAGGGATCCGGTACCACGGACACTGCTCCGAAGTGGATATTGCTCACCACAGACGCAAGGCTGCGAGGGTGGGGAGCCCACTGTCAGGAACTGAAGGCCCAGGGACAATGGAACAAGGAAGAGGCGGGATGGAACATAAACCGCCTGGAAGCGCAAGCGGTCACACTAGCCTGCCTACGATTCAGCCACAGACTCCAAGGCGAGCCGTCAGAGTCATGTCGAACAATGCAACAGACCCCCTCATGGAATGGGCGGAAATAAATCTACAAAGGATTTTGGCCTCCCACATCGCGAGAAAAGACAACATCTCTGCGGACTACCTCAGCAGAGAAAGCCTAGACCCAGGGGAATGGTCACTGGCGGACACAGCCTTCCAGCTGATAGTAAATCGATGGGGTCTCCCAGCCATGGACCTACTAGCAAACTTGTCGCAATGCACGGGTCCCCCAGATTCTTCAGCCGCAGACGAGAACCACAATCTCAGGGAATCGACGCTCTCGTCCAGAACTGGCCAGAGAAAAGCCTCCTGTACGCCTTCCCACCCTGGCCACTACTGGGCAGGGTTATCCACAAGATAGAATATCACAGGGGACTAGTCCTACTAGTCGCCCCGGATTGGCCAAGAAGACCATGGTACGCGGACATACGAAGACTATTGGCGGGGAATCCTCTACGTCTATCGCCATACAGGGACCTTCTTCAGCAGGGCGTGATCTCCCACGAAGACCCGGCTCGATTCTCTCTTACGGTTTGGCCCTTGAGAGGACTAGCCTAAAGAAGCGCGGCTACTCAAAAGCCATGATTGACACCCTGCTTCGCGCATGCAAGTTCTCTTCATTTCTGTCTTACATACGGATCTGGAGAGTATTCGAATCTTGGTGTGAAGACCACGGTCTCCTCCCGAGGAAAGTCAAGATTCCCATGATCCTAGAATTCCTACATGTCGGCATGCAGAAGGGGTTGTCCCTCAACTCCCTCAAGGTCCAAGTCACAGCACTGGCCTGTTTCAGGTCCGAAGTGGACGGCAATCAGACTATCAACTATCCTGATGTGTCCCGCTTTCCTGAAAGGAGTCAAATAACTCCGACCACCTCTAAAGTGGCCAGTGCCTCTATGGAACCTCAACCTAGTACTAGACTTCCTAGCACGGGAATTCTTCAGACCAACGAGCGCCCTATCTCTATGTCTCCTGACCTTAAAGACAGCGTCTTGATCGCAATATGCTCAGCCCGGCGCATCTCCGAACTTCAAGCATTATCCTGTCTGGAACCGTTCCTCAGGTTCACTGCGGGCACCATACAGCTCGTACGATAACATCCTTCCTCCGAAAGTGGTTCCCAGTTCCATATGAACCAGACAATATCCTACCATCACCAGATGAGCACAGGGATTCGGAAGACTCATGCCTCCTCCGCCACCTGAATGTCGGCAGAATCCTAGTCCGATATCTGAAGAGATCGGAATCCTTGCGCAAAACTGACCACCTGTTCGTTCTTCACAGCGGGAAGAAGCAAGAGGAAACGGCATCATGGGCCACCATAGCCCACTGGATCAAAGAAGTAATTATTGCTGCCTACATAAAGGCAGGAAAACCATTACCTCTACAGGTCAAGGCGCATTCTACAAGGGCCCAGGCAGTCTCCTGGGCTGCAACCAAGCTGCTGTCACCAGCCGAGATCTGTCGGGCGGTGACATGGTCCTCCCTACACACCTTCTCCAGGTTTTACTGCCCGTATCTTCAGGCCAGGGAGGATACATCCTACACAAGGGCAGCACTAAGTGGACCACAGGCAGCCTCCCACCCGGTAGGGGAGTAGCTTTTGTACATCCCATTGGTCCTGAGTCCATCTGGCTACACGTTAGGAAATGGAGAAATTACTTACCTGATAATTTCGTTTTCCTTAGTGTAGACAGATGAACTTAGCATCCCGCCCACGGCTGCTCAGAAATCGAGGACTGAGCAAGTACTAGAGGCTTACCTCTAGTTCAATGACACCAGGGGTCGGCCGTTTATTGTTTGAGTGCATTGGTGGTCTCCAGTCCAAAGTTTTTATTTATATATACATATTATATATATATATATATATATATATATATGTAATATAAAATCAGGTTGAACCCAGTTCAAGGTTAATAAAGTATACTCAAGTGTAATCAAGTATTAAGCAACATATCCACACTGTCTTTTCGAAGAGAATACTGAAGAGCTAAGCATGCTGCACAGGTATATGTAGGCTGATGTCAGCTTTGAAATCTGACTCAGTCTCCCATCTGCTATCAGGAGAGCACAATACCTATTGGTCCTGAGTCCATCTGTCTACACTAAGGAAAACGAAATTATTAGGTAAGTAATTTCTCCATTCTCAAAACTGACATATTAAGACTTTCTTGTACCCCATTACTTCTCTCAACTACTCAATCATCCCTTCACATACTCATATCCCTGTGCAACATTCCTGATTCCCTCCACCCCTGCATCCTCTTCCCCATGCTCCCTCTCTCTCCCTACCTTTCTCTCTCCCCTTCCCCACCCAGAATACCTCTTTCCCACCTCTTCCTGCTCAGCAGCCCCCACACCTCCATCTAAGAACATGCCATACTGGATCAGACCAAGGGTCCATCAAGCCCAGCATCTTGTTTCCAACAGTGGCCAATCCAGGCCATAAGAACCTGGCAAGTACCCAAAAACCAAGTCTGTTCCATGTTACTGTTGCTAGTAATAGCAGTGGCTATTTTCTAAGTCAACTTAATAGCAGGTAATGGACTTCTCCTCCAAGAACTTATCCAATCCTTTTTTAAACCCAGCTACATTAACTGCACAAACCACATCCCCTGGCAACAAATTCCAGAGTTTAATTGTGCGTTGAGTGAAAAAGAACTTTCTCCAATTAATTTTAAATGTGCTACATACTGACTTGATGGAGTGCCTCCTAGTCCTTCTATTATCTGAAAGAGTAAATAACCGATTCACATTTACCCATTCTAGACCTCTCATGATTTTAAACACCTCTATCATATCCCCCATCAGCCGTCTCTTCTCCAAGCTGAACAGTCCTAACCTCTTTAGTCTTTTCTCATAGGGGAGCTGTTCCATCCCCTTTATAATTTTGGTCGCCCTTCTCTGTACCTTTTTCATCGCAACTATATCTTTTTTGTGATAAGGCGACCAGAATTGTGCACAGTATTCAAGGTGCGGTCTCACCATGGAGCGATACAGAGGCATTATGACATTTTCCATTTTATTCACCATTCCCTTTCTAATAATTCCCAACAATCTGTTTGGTTTTTTGACTGCCGCAGCATACTGAACCGATGATTTCAGTGTGTTATCCACTATGATGCCTAGATCTCTTTCTTGGATGGTAGCTCCTAATATGGAACCTAACATTGTGTAACTATAGCATGGGTTATTTTTCCCTACATGCATCACTTTGCACTTATCCACATTAAATTTCATCTGCTATTTCGATGCCCAATATTCCAGTCTCACAAGGTCTTTCTGCAATTTATCACAATCCGCTTGTGATTTAACTACTCTGGATAATTGTGTATCATCTGCAAATTTGATTACCTTACTTGTCATATTTCTTTCCAGATCATTTATAAATATATTGAAAAGCACGGGTCTCAGTACAGATCCCTGAGGCACTCCACTGCTCACTCCCCTCCACTGAGAAAAATTGTCCATTTAATCCTACTCTGTTTCTGCCTTTTAGCCAGTTTGTAATCCATGGAAGGACCATCGCCACCTATCCCATGACTTTTTACTTTTCCTAGAAGCCTTCATGAGGAACTTTGTTAAATGTCTTGAAAAGCCAAATACACTACACCTACCGGCTCACCTTTCTACATGTTTATTAACCCCTTCAAAAAAGTGAAGCAGATTTGTTAGCAAGACTTGCCTTGGGTAAAGCCATGCCGACTTCACCCATTAAACCATGTCTTTCTACGTGTTCTGTGATTTTGATATTTAGAACACTTTCCACTATTTTTCCTGGTACTGAAGTCAGGCTAACTGTTCTGTAGTTTCACGGATCGCCCCTGGAGCCCTTTTTTAAATATTGGGGTTACATTAGCCACCCTCCAGTCTTCAGGTACAATGGATGATTTTAATGATAGTTACAAATTTTACTAATACGTCTGAAATTTCATTTTTGAGTTCCTTCAGAACCCTGGGTTGTATACCAGCCGGTCCAGGTGATTTTACTACTCTTCAGTTTGTTAATCAGGCCTACCAACATCTTCTAGGGTCACCGTTGATTTGGTTCAGGCCATCTGAATCATTACCCATGAAAACCATCTCTGATACTGGTATCTCCCCAACATCCTCTTCAGTAAACACCGAAGCAAAGAAATTGTTTAATATTTCCACAATGGCCTTATCTTCTCTAAGTGCCCCTTTAACCCTTCGATCATCTAACGGTCCAACTGACTCCCTAGCAGGCTTTCTGCTTCGGATATATTTAAAAAAGTTTTTACTGTGAGTTTTTGCCTCATCGGCCAACTTCTTTTCAAATTCTTTCTTAGCCTGTCTTATCAATGTCTTACATTTAACTTGCCAACGCTTATGCTTTATCCTATTTTCTTCTGTTGGATCCTCCTGACAATTTTTGAATGTAGATCTTTTGGCTAAATAGCCTCTTTCACCTCACCTTTTAAACCATGCCAGTAATTGTTTTGCCTTCCTTCCACCTTTCTTAATGTGATGCCAAAGCCCTCTACCCCTGCAGCCAGAGGACCGTCTCTGTACTCAGCTGGTAAGCGCGGAGCCAAGATAAGTAAAGAGAAAAGTAGGATTCCTTTCAATTCAGAGACGTGGAGGGGCTTTGGTAAGTCCTTCCTCCAGTCTCCTTGCTCGGCACGCTGTAGCAATGACGTTCTCTGATCTTGTTGGGGTAAGGGAAGGGAGGAGCTTTCAAGCAGGTTGACCGGGCCCCCCAATGGGCTAGGCACTGTTTCAGGCTTGGTGGGCACACCGCGTAGTAGGCTGCGACTGTGCCAATCTTGTGCGCGGTTTTGTCTTCATTGCCCTCCATGGAGTGTTGGTACGCACAGTGTGCGCTAGCTCTGCGCATGCACTTTGCGCATAACATCGCCCATATGAGTGCGTACCCACATACATACGCTTCATCCTACGCGCATCGATACAGGATCTGTGCGCACTCTATTTCAAGTGCTAGCAGGCTGAACGCACAGTTACTGTTTATAATGGTTCCAGCTGCAAAGAAGCATAAGCGACACTCTTCTGTGCTGCCTGCCATATTAGGGCTACACAGTCTGAACTTGATTCTTAACTATGTCAGTATTGTGGGAGGCATATGTCGAGTGACTCCCAGAACTTTTTTAAGCCCAGCTCCTTCCATTTAGAGGGATGGGTCAGCCACGATCTTAACCTTGTAGCACCTGGATCTAAGTAATCCCGGGACTGGGTTCTACCACAGGAGAGGGAAATTCAGCTGCACCTACCCCAGTTCCTCTTGGGGCCAGAGGAGTGGCCTCAGTGGTGGCAGCCAGAAGACAGCTTTGGCTGCAAAATTGGTCAGTGGACGTGACCTCTAAGGCCAAAAATCACAAAGATGCCTTTAAAGGGATTCCTCCTATTCGGAAGCAAATTGGAAAAGTAAGTGGGGTGAATCTCCAGTGCCTCGGCTACCGGAAAGATAAGAGAGGTTGCAGCGCCCCTCGCCTATGCGGGGTCAGGCCAGGGCTCCCAGCACTTTTGGCTCTACAGGAACTGGGTCCTGGGAAGTTCTAGGTCCTTTTGGAATCGACAACCAAAGAGAGGGGCTGGTTTGGGTTCAGGCTTGGCCAGAACTCCCCAATGATGTTTTGCTGACCAATGCACAGGAAGGGGAGATAGGGGGTCAACTATCCCTCTTCTCCCAATGGTGAGTTGAAATCACGTCTGACAAATGGGTACTGGATATCATACGGAAAGGACATGTGCTGGAGTTTCGCAGCACTCCTCGGGCATATTCATGTTGTCTCCGTGCCACTCCCAACAGAAGAAGCTGGCAGTGGAATCTACCTTGATAAGACTTCTCAATTTGAGTGCTATAATTCCAGTACCTATGCCCCAGGAAAATATGGGGAGTTATTCCATCTATTTCATTGTACACAAGAAGGAGGGTTCCTTTTGCCCCATCCTGGACCTCAAGAGCATCAACTGTAATCTACGAGTAATTCATTTCCACATGGAAACTCTGTGCTCTGTCATAATGGCCGTACAAACGGGAGAGTTCTTATCCTCCCTGACCTCTCTGAGGCCTACCTTCATATTCCAATCTGACAAGACCACCAGTATTTCCTATGCTTTGCGGTGCTGGGCCACCATTATCAGTTCCGGGCCGTGCCTTTTGACCTGGCCACCGCCCCCAGAACATTTTCCAAAATGATGGTGGTCATGATGGTGGCACTGAGGAAAGAAGGGATCTGGTGCACCCATACTTGGTTGACTGGTTGATCTGGGCGAAGTCGTTAGAAGAGAGTCTCCAGAGTGACATCTCTGCTTCAGGAGTTGGGTCATGAACATGGACAAAAGCAGTCTTAAGCCCTCCCAGGGCCTTAAAGTATCTGGGAGTCCGGTTTCAACAGCAAGCAGGACAAGGTCTTCCTCTCACCCTCGAGGATAAGGAAGCTGATTGCCAAGTCCCTCGGTCGATAAACATGATAGCTGCACCACCCTGGCCAGTGGAGCTATCTTCAGGTCCTCGGTCTGATGGAGTCAACCCTGGAAGCAAAGTACCGTTGTGCGAGGCACATATGCGTCCATTCCAGTGCTCCCTACTATCATGTTGGAACTCGCTGTCTAAAGATTATTCAATTTGCCTCCACCTACCAATGGAAATATGTTCTCTGCTCCAGTGGTGGCTATAGGAAGCTCACTTGAGCAAGGGTGTAAGCCTGTCCCCACCGATCTGGCTAGTTCTCACAATGGATGCAAGCCTCGGGGGTGGGGAGCTAACTGTCAGGAAACTGATTAACTTGGGGCATTGGACCAAGGAAGAGGCACACTGAATTAAAACCCCCTAGAAGCCCAGGAAATCAGATTAGCGTGTCTACAGTCAGCCACAGGCTCCAGGGTCAGGCGGTCCATGTGATGTCAGACAACGCAACAACGGTAGCCTACATCAACCGCCAAGGTGGAACCAAGAGCCAGCAAGTGTCTCTGGAGATAGTTCTCCTTATGGAATGGGCAGAATTGAATCTACAGAGGATCTTGGCCTCCCACATCACAGGAAAAGACAACGTCAGAGCAGATTTTCTATGCAGGGAGAGTTTGGATCCAGGAGAATGGGCATTGTCAGCCTGAGCCTTCAAGCTGCTGGTAGATCGCTGGGGCCTCCCATCGATCGACCTGCTGGCCACATCTCACGTTGTGAAGGTCTCCTGATCCTTTAGTCACAGGAGAGATCAGCAATCCCTGGGGATTGATGTCCTTCTTCAGACCGCACCAGGTTGCTGTACGTCTTCCTTCCATGTCCCCTGCTGGGCAAGGTCATTCACAAGATCGAGTGCCACAGGGGATTACTCCTTCTAGTTTTTCCGGATTGGTCAGACACCCTTTGTATGCAGATATGTGGAGACCACCTCTGTACCTTCCACCCCACGGACCCGCTCCAGCAAGGTCTGGTCCTTCACAAGGATCTGACTCTTTTGTCTTGTGGTCTGGCCCTTGAGAGGACTCACCTGATGGAGCATGGATATTCGGCGTCAGTAATTACCACTTTGCTCCACGTGCGGAAGTTCTCGATGTCCTTAGCACATGTGCAGATTTGGAGAATGTTTGAAGCCTGGTGCGAGGAACGCGGTGTGGTGGTGTTGCCCCCTCGGATGGGCAAAATCCCTCTGGTTCTGGAATTTTTACAGGATGGCCTGAATAAAAGGTTGTCCCTTAACTCCTTGAAGGTGCAGGTAGCAGCTCTCTCTTGTTTCAGAGGCGAGGTGAATGGAACCCACCTGTCGGCGCATTCAGACATGGCCCATTTTCTAAAAAGGGTAAAACACCTCCAGCCATCCCTATGGTGGCCAGTGCCCTTGTGGAATCTTAATCTAGTATTGGACTTTTTAGGAGGGCCTTCCTTTCGGCTGCTGCGCAATCTATCCTTGTGCCTGTGAATGCTAAAATCGGTGTTCTTGGTGGCGATCTGCTCGTCTCGCCTCATCTATAAATTACAGGCATTGACGTGTTGGGAACCTTTCCTCCGGAATGACTCCAGGAGCATTACAACTTCATACCATTCTATCCTTCTTGCCGAGGTAGTCTTGGAGTTTCATTTGAATCAGCCCATTTCCTTACCGTCCCCAGACAGTCTTCCGTGCCCTTGTGCCTATCGCCCTCCTCTGCCATTTAAACGTCAGTAGGTTTTTGGTGCGGTATCTGGAACTCTCGGAAACGGTGTGCAAGATGGACTGCTTGTTTGTTCTTGACGGTGGAAGGAGGCAAGGCGAACCAGCTTCGCGGGCTATCATATCTTGCTGGATCAAGGAGGTTGTCATGGGAACTTATGGAGAGGTAGGAAAGCCTTTACCTTTTCAGGTTAAAGCTCATTCCACTTCCTGAGTGGAAGCTAAGCTACTGTCTCCCATTGACATCTGCCGAGTGGCGACGTGGTCCTCCTTGCACACCTTCTCCAGGTTCTATCGCTTGGACTTTTGGGCCCGAGAGGATGCAGCCTTTGCAAGGGCGGTGCTAACCGGACAACTGGCAGCCTCCCACCTCTATCGAGAGTAGTTTTTGTACATCCCATTGGTCCTGAGTCCATCTGGCTACACTCTAAGAAATGGAGAAATTACTTACCTGGTAATTTCGTTTTCCTTAGTGTAGACAGACTTAGCATCCTGCCCACGGCTGCCCAAGAACGGTGCCAAGGAATCACCCATGAGGTGAATATAGATTCCAAGAGGTTACAGGTAAGCAGTCCCCCAATCCCTAGATCAGGGCATGTATAATCTTGCTGGGATTCAGTGCTTATGTTTTGGTGGAGTACAGTTAGGAATTATCCGTTTTTAATCAAGTTGGAAATCAAGTTTTATTTAAGTTTTCGATAGTATGTCCACAAAGGCTTTTGAAGAGAATAACTGAATGGCTGAGGTCACTGCATGGGTGTATCTAAGGTGACATCAGCTTGAAACCTGACTCTATCTCCATCTGCTGCCAGGGGTAGCATATAACCCATCGGTCCTGAGTCCCATCTGTCTACATTAAGGAAAACTGAAATTATCAGATAAGTAATTTCTCCCATTGCTTTGTCGGTGCTGGGTCTTGGCTTGTCTCTCCTCCTTGCCTCCACCACCACCTTATTTGAAAGCAAATCCTTAGTAACTAGTCCCTCTATAGGTGACTCCTGTTGAGTTTGCTTTTTAGGAGAGAGCGTGAAATTATGAATCTGTAATTGTTCTCTAACAACAAATCAGTAGAATCTTTCAACCCATCTGCCTCCTGTTTTGGAGATGTGCTTTCCTCCTCTTATAGCTTTTTTTTTTCTGTGCTAATTGTTAAACTAAATGGTTGGTTTGCTAATGCATGAAATCCCTGCTGTTACATGTAAAAGCTGTGACATTCCTCTTGACACATGCTGCAGTCACAAAAATTCCATTATCTTGATATTAGAACATAAGAAAATGCCATACTGGGGTCAGACCAAGGTCCATCAAGCCCAGCATCCCGTTTCCAACAGTGGCCAATCCAGGCCATAAGAACCTGGCAAGTACCCAAAACTAGTCTATTCCATGTTACCATCTAATGGCAGTGGCTATTCTCTAAGTGAAACTTGATAGCAGGTAACAAGAGAACATTAGTTACAGGTAAGTGCTTTCTTTTTTGTAAGCTGTGATACTTTTTATTGGACCAATATAAAAGTTATCCAGATATTGTGTGTGAGATTGCATGACCACAAAGGTGTTGAATATTTTATGATGTATGCCCAAAACTGAAATATGGCCTGGAAAAGGCCCTATCAAGTATTTTATTTATTTATTTAGATTTTTATATGCCGTCATTCCATGTGAGAATCACTATGGTGTATAAGGTTAACCATTAAAGTAGAAGAAAGGTATAAAAATAGGAAGTTATATAAACAAGAAGACATTCAATGAGCATATCCTAGAATTAGGGGTGAGCTTTAAGTACAGAGTTAGCAAGAAGGCATTGTTTGAATAGCCATGATTTCAATCTTGTTAAATTTCTGGTTGTCAGTAGATATTCAGTCTTTCTGGTAGGAGATCCCAGCAAAATCGGGCCTGCTATTGATAATGCTCTGTCTCTTGTTTGTTTTAGGTGGTAGTTTTTATAGTTGGAATTTCAAGGTACGCTTGTCGTGAGATCTAAGTGAATGAGTAGGAATACAGGATTAAATTTTATTCCTAGTAATTCAAGTTATGGTGAATTTTTGTCAGAACTTTGTAGATTATTCTGAATTGCACAGGGAGCCAATGTAGAGCAATCAGAGTTGGGGTAATTTGATCAAATTTCTTTTACTAGTCAGGAGTCTGTAGGAGGATGGCATCTTTTCTTCCATCCCTTGATTCAGAGGTGGACTGAAAGTGATCTGGGCCCTCAGTCAGTAAGGATCATTGGCCCCTAAACACCCATTCAAGGCTAAGGGAGAGTGCTGTGCACCCTCGGGCACTGCCCTTTTGTGTGAATGGTCAGTCTGCCTCTTGGTTAATGCACATCCTCATGTAATGATAGGACAGCATTAGGCAACTAGATATAAGGTTAGGTATTTGGATGGGTGATGGAAGGTTTGGTGGGATGAAAGAGATAAGTGAATAGATGGTTGATTAATAGAAGACAGGAAGAATGGGTGATGGGGTAAAAGAGGAATGAGTGTTGGATTATGGATGAATAGAAGTTCTAATGCATTGTGGAATAGATAAAGGGGGATATGGTAGATGGGATGAGAAGGGCTGTACAGATTTGTTGGATGTACGATTGGTGCATTCATAGTGTACTTGAGAGAGAAAATTTCAAGCAATATGCATGTACGCTTGCAGGATGATTGGGTGCTTGAATGGTGATAACTCTACCACTTTTTCATTTTGTGTTTTTTAGAGATTCAGCATGAGGTGAGCAATGGGAATGTGGTTCACCGGCTCTGCAGTGATGCTTGTTTCACCAGATTTAGGGCCACCAAGGGCTTGAAAACCAACTGTTGTGATAACTGTGGAATTTATATCTATAATAAGGGGCTTCCCTTGGAGTATCTGTTCCATGAAGGGCAACAAAAACGATTCTGCAATTCTATGTGTTTTAAACAGCTATAAAAAGGTATGGACTTCTACGGAGGTGGTGATGGGGTGGGTGGTGCTGACAGATGTATCTACTGTGGAATGAAAATACGAAGTATTATCTTATCATTAATAGAATGTAGTTAAAGGTTTCTAGGAGACTTTCGCCAATTGAACACACAATTACTGAATTGGAATGAAAGTTTCTCAAATCTTTTCAAACCCTGGGAGAGCATCTAATAGAAAACAGTGTCATTTTCACACTATAGCTTGTGAACTTGTTAATTAAATGGTTAACTGGTTATTTTGAAAGTTTTTACAGGTACATTTTAAAACTAATTGCATCCTTAATTTGTACGTAACAATCTGCTAATTACCTTTACTAGGAAGAGGAATACAGTGTTAGTGCCTGGAACTTGGGGGAGAGAATTATTTCCTTCAATGTACAGTGTAGTTCCTGGGGATTTTCAGTGGTTTCTTAAGGGGTTCTTGCTGTATACTTGGATTTTGGAAGAAGATGGTTGATTTTGTTTCTCATATTTTTTTTTTATTGCAGAAAAACACCAAGGTATATCCATGCATGTGGTGCAAGACTTTGTGTAAGAACTTCGAGATGTTGTCAATGTGGATCGCAATGGAAGGGATGGGCCTTTTCTGCTCAGTCCTGCTGCATCACGTCGCATAAAGTGAAGCAGTCTTCTCTAACTGGTGAGAGGGATTTGTATAATTCCCAGTCTCCGGCTTTTCTTCTTTCTTTGATTACTTTGACAACAGGAATTGATTTCTCCCTTATAAATAGCATATCCTCTATGTCCCATACATGCATTTAAAATAAATGTGAATCAACATATACTAGTGGGGGAGAGGTCATATGTGTGCATCTGCTGCAAAGACTCCTGCTTCAGAGAATGAGTCTGATATCTGGATGCCAGACCCTGGAGGAGCAGAGGCAAGACAGAGGTATATATAGAGGAGACCTTCAGGGATGTAATAGCAGTCCTGACTCCAGTCTGGCAGCCCCTGTGCTGCTTTGGAGGAGCAAAGTCAAATAGGAGACCATCTCCTTTGTGTGGCAGGAAGTGGCCTTGTAGCTAGGACCTGCCTGTTAGTTGATGCCTTTCCTGTCATACTGAGGATTCATCTTCAGGGCTGTGGCTCAGGAAGGAAGTGTTAAAGCTGCTGTTGGTGATTTGATCATTAGGAATGTGGGTTGCTGGTGGACATGAGGATTGCTTAGTCACTTTCCTTATCTGGTGGGAAGGTGGCGGATCACGTGTATCACGTAGATAAAATCTTAGAAAGTACTGGGAATGAGCCAGCTGTCTTGATACATATGGGCACTATGTACAAGAAGGTATAGAAGAAAGGTTCTAAAAGCTAAATTTTTGCTTTTAGGTAGAAAGTTGAAATCCCAGAACCTCCAGAGTAGCCTTGTGGGACCCCTGAGGCAGACTGAGCTCCAGTATCTGTGAGAGGATGAGAAGAGGGCGTAAGATTTTTTTTAGGAACTGGAAGATCTTAAGGAAGGCGCAGCCTATTTTGACATATGGGCTTCATGTTACCCAGGGTAGAATATGGATGCTGGTGCTAACATGGGGAAAAGCTGACACTTGCCCAGGAGCACTTGGTACAGCCTGAGGAATCTTCAAACGGGGAAGTTAAGGTATTCTGATAGAGGATGTAGAAAAAGCTGAGGTGCATCAGTTGAATTTAAATGAAGAGCAGTTTAATATGGATGATTCCAAATTACTTGAATTGACTACTACTAATATACAGGTAGTGAACAGGAAGAAAAAGTATAATATATTTTGACTTTGAAAACTGATGCAGAGATAATGGGTAAAATACATTCACAGACTTTGCAGATGAACTGGCAGGTTGACAGATTTCCCTTAGGCATTTCAGAGACCTCATGGCAAGGAGAGAACCCATGGGACAATAACAGCATATAAAATATTTCAATCACAGGGCAGAGCAAATTTGTGGTAGGGTGGCACTATGTTAAGAATGGCAAAGAATCGAGAATGATGAAAGTGCTGCAGGAAACAAATTGAACGTTTGGATAGGAATTCCATGTGTTTTTGGGGAAGAATATAACAATAGGAGACCAGGATGCTACAATTGGGAACACAATAATATAGGCATGCTCTGAGGAGACAGTTTCTAGATGCTTTGTGGAGCAGCTTCTCCAGGAACTGATGAGAGGAAGGGACTACTGTAGATCTGATCCTTGGTAGAACACAGAATCTCATGCAAGGATTAATGGTGGTGGGGTAAGTTAGTAATCATAATGCAATCAGAATTGACATAATCACCAGAGGGAAGATAAAACTACTGCAGTATTTAACTTTTAAAAGGGAGGCTATTATAAAGTGAAAGGAACAACTAAGGACTAAAAGTCTGCATGAGGCTTGGAGATTACTCTCTTGGAATCCCAGATGAAATGTATTCTCCAAATTAAATGTTGAAAGAAGTCCAAACAATTGGCAACATGGTTAAAAGTTGCTGTGGGAGAGGTTATTAATTCCACAAAGATTTTTCCATTGATAAGCCTGCTCGGGTGTTGCCTCATGAATCTCCTCATTCCTTTTCCATCTGAGCACCAGCAAAGACGTGAACCTATCTGTCTGGTTTTTCAGTGAAAATCTTAACTTTTTTCTTTAAAATTGTCTCAGCAGCCCCCAAACCACAATTTTCAGTGGTACCAAAAAAAAGGAAATTAAGAACATTTTGTTCCTTACCATGTTCAGTTAGAAGAAATCCACAATGAGAGGGTTTAAAGACTGTATTTGTGGTAGAAGAATGTACATTATCGATGGACATGACCTCTGCTGCTGCCTCTGACAGGACCACAACTAGGCCAGCTGTTACCCTTGTAGATTTATGTTTTTGAATACCCAGAAAACGAGGGCCTGGAAAATTGAGGGACTGGGTAAGTCTCTCAGAAACCGCAGTCTGCCCTCCTTTCAGAGTGCAGTCTTGTCAGCCTTCCTAAAACTTGAGTTGAGGAGTATCTCAAAAGTATCTCCTCCATCAGTGGAAATCCTCGAGGTTAAGTAAGGGGTATGTATCAAAGAAGATTTGCTGCAACAGCCTGTGTGTAAAAAAGCACTGAATCTTGGGCGCATTGGCACCATTGGAGCCGTTGACGCATAAAACTCCAACGCACTAGATGCAGTGACTGGAGAGTGAAATGCATTGGTCCTCAACACCTTTACAATAAGAACAAATTGCTCCATCATTGATTTATCATGCTGTAGTGCTTCCAGTGCAACTGTATGCAGGCCTACACCAAATTTTGGCAGGGACAGAAGTGGATATGATACCCCCACCCCCAACAATTAACAAAGCCCTTGTACCAACATAAATGGGAAAAAGGGATATGCTTGGAGACTACAGAACCCATTTTGTTCTCTGGTACCTCTCACATCTAATCTGCCTCCAGTTTAACTTATGCAGATGTTCCACTGCCCACACCAGGACAAAAGGGCACTTCAGCCCCTTGACCAGATAGCGGACTTGGTGAAGGCTTTTTTTTACCTCCATAGTAGCTAAGGATAAAGAGTACCTTTCAATCTCTCCTTTCCAGGATATCCAATTGATTCCCACAGGAAGGAGCCCCAGTATCCCTAGTGCATAAGGGTGCGTCATTAGAACTCCTGTGCGGTATGTTTAGCCCTCTGCCTTCTTTTACAGTGGAGACCAGCCAGCCAAAGGTTGTGCACCAGGAGTATACCCCTTCAAGGTGACAAAGGACCCCTCCTCATTCACCATCTTCATCATTGGGGTTCTGGATTAGTGTTCCCCTCATCTCCAGATCCGGTGAGGGCTCCCCTCTGACCCCCTTCCAGAGCCTCCAGAACAGTCATCTCCACCAGAAGACCTTTTCTACTCCAGGTTTCTGGACAAGTTGGGGAAAGCACTCAGAGTTAATATATGTAAGGATAAAGATCCCTGCGCTAAGGTCTTGTGTCTCCTTCAAATTCTGGACACACCAGCGGAGCCAGCAGCTATTTATTTATTTATTTATTTATTTATTATATATTTCTATACCGGACTTCATGAATAGAATTCACATCAGGCCGGTTTACATGGAACTTAGGGGAAAAAAACAAGAGTAACCAAAAAACAAGAAGGCTGAATCAAGCAAAGTTACATAAAACAAGGGCATAGAACTTGGGGGCTAAAGTAGCCAGGAAGAAAGGTAGAGCGGAAATTAGCAACAAATAAATAATATATAACTGGTTATGAGATAAGAAATTATCTCATTCCTTAAGCTGAGTCCGAAGTGTCATTTTGACTAGGGGAAGGCTTGGAGGAAAAGCCACGTCTTCAGTTGTCTTCGAAAGGTATGAAGGCAAGGTTCCAGTCTTAGGTCAGTCGGAAGTCTGTTCCAGAGGACAGGGCCTGCTGTGGAGAAGGAACGTTCTTTGGTGGTTTTTAGACGGGTGTATTTTGAAGGTGGGACTTGAAGGGTCCCTTTATAGGCTTCTCTGATGGGTCTTTCGGACGAGCGGTGTTTGAGAGGGTTCTGAAGATCTAGTGTGAGCTGTTGGTGAATAGATTTGTGGATTATCGTGAGAACTTTATATAGAATGCTATATTTTATTGGCAGCCAATGCAGGTTTCGAAGGATGGGGGTAATGTGAGCACGGCGGTTGGTATTGGTTAGGATTCTAGCAGCTGCGTTCTGGAGCATTTGTATAGGTTTTGTGGCTGAAATGGGGAGTCCCAGGAGTAAGGCATTGCAGTAGTCTGTTTTCGAAAATAACGTGGATTGAAGGATGGTTCTAAAGTCCTGGAAGTGGAAAAGGGGTTTGATTCTTTTTAAAACTTGAAGCTTATAGAAACAGTCCTTGGTGATATTATTAATTGATTTCTTTAGATTCAGATGATTGTCTAGTATAATTCCTAAATCTCTAGTTTGAGAGATCTGTGGGTCCAGAGCCGTAATGTCGGTGTTGGTCGAGTGTTCGGGGGATATAAGAAGGATTTCCGTCTTGGATGCGTTAAGAACCAGGTTCAGGCTAGAGAGGAGGCTTTTTATGGACTTCAGGCAATTTTCCCAGTAGTCAAGCGTTTTTTGCAGCGAATCTTTTATGGGGATCAATATCTGCACATCATCTGCATAGAGGTAATGTGTTAGTTTTAGGTTTGTGAGCAGCTGGCAGAGGGGCAGTAAGTAGATATTGAAGAGGGTAGGGGATAGAGAGGAGCCTTGTGGAACGCCTAGTGTTGCTTTATAAGTAGGTGATTCTCTGTTGTTGACTCTAACCTTGTAGCTTCTATTTTTGAGGAAAGAGTTGAACCAGCTAAGGGCGAGTCCAGCAATTCCAATGTCAGATAAACGGTTTAGAAGTATGGCATGGTTTACCGTATCAAAAGCCGCTGAGATATCTAGGAGGACCAGTAGGTATGAAAGCCCTTTGTCAAGACCCAGAAGGATGTGGTCTGATAGATTTAGACTGTCATGGATATGAGTCCTTGCGTTGTGGTGTGCTTGACACAGCTTAGTAGACGAACGTACTAGACACATGCCAACAACTGGCAAGCACACAACAGGGTAAACAGCGAGTAAGGCTTAGTCTGGTTCCGTGGCAGAGATCTGTGGCAGGCAGCAAGCAAGAGAGAGTTTCGGGTCCGTAGCAAGGTCGATATCAAGAGAGCAGGCAGTCGAGGGACCAGGAATGGACCAGGCAGGAATGAGGTAAGGCTAGGACCTCTGAGCAGGAATGAGACAAGGTAGGATCAAGGCTGGAGCAAAGCAGGAACAGGGATGCAGGATCGAGAACACAACATACACCGATGTAAGGGCTGGGAGCGTGGCTGGAGTCTGAATACTTAGCTGCGCTGACATCATCAAGGGGTGTTTTCGGATAGTCCCCTACCACGGGGCCTTGATAGCAGGGGAAGGTGCACGTGCTCACACCTAGTGGGAAGTACAGCTCGATGGTGGAGACTTGTGATGGCAGCGTCTGTGCTGTGAGTGAATTCCAGTGGTGTCTTTGGAGTCTGATAGGCAGCGGGTAAGGCCAGCTGGTTGCAGGCTTCCCTGTGACCTGCCGAAATGTTACACCCACAAGTGATGTCCTGCCAGAGTTGCAAATAAGAATGTGGGAAAATCCTATTTCCTGTGCCCCAGTTGCAAGGAAGCCAAATCTCAAATATATAGAGTACAGAAATCCCCAGGGATTGGGATAGTGCAATTACCCCATTAATCAGTTGAGAGTAGAATTTGCTTTTAAAAAAGCAAAGAAAACAAGGATATACTCAAGGACTTTGCCAGGGAAAGATCCTTGATTACTGGAAAATTTTAGTAAGGTGTTCCAAAGCTCCATGCTTAATGCTCGGATCTCCATACACCAATTTTACATTGTTCAATACTTACATAATTGTATACAGAAACTCAAACTGTTTCTCCTAGGCCAAGCAGGATGGTAGTCCTCACATGTAGGTGACATCATCCGATGGAGCCTGGCATGGAAAACGTTTGTCAAAGTTCCTAGAAGCTTTGACCAGCACACTGAGCATATTCAGCATGCCGCTATCCGTGCATCCTCGCAAGGTCCCCCCCCCCTTCAATCTTTCTTTCCAGGGTGCAGTTGCCTTGCTGTTCGTGGAGCTCCTTTTTTTTTTCTCTTCTCTTCTTGACAAGTTCTTGTGCGCACAACGTCGTGCGTCCAAGTACTGTGCGCACAAGCGACGCGCATAGCCACACACTTACGGAGCCGGGCGCATAACTTCGATCTGTGCGCACAACAGCGCACATATCTCTCTGAGCGTGTACCAATCCTAAGCACACAACTTCGACGCACCGGAGCACATAAGTAAGCCACCCGGGCCTTGTATTTTACACGCACAAGCCATGGCACCACTGGAGAAGAAGCTCAAGGCTCAGGGCCTTTGCCCAGCTTGCCTCATTAGAGCTGCACAGCATGAGGAGGCCATGGCCCTGTGTATACAGTGCGAGGAGGCCCTGGGGGATCCAGCCCATGGCCCTTCCCAGCCGGTACCGGGTTCCAGCTTCTCCAAAAGTACGCCGGACCTAGCGTCCCCCAGCGGGAGCCTCCCTCAAACGGGGCTCCCCAGGGACACAGCGCCTCTTAATTTAGCCCCAGCATCTATCTCCTGGGTGGAATTCTTCAAAGGC
Source organism: Rhinatrema bivittatum (assembly GCF_901001135.1). NCBI lineage: Eukaryota > Metazoa > Chordata > Amphibia > Gymnophiona > Rhinatrematidae > Rhinatrema > Rhinatrema bivittatum. The sequence goes on from NC_042620.1 coordinate 272,768,697, forward strand.
CTGCATACCTTCGTCCACATGCAGCCGGGGCCTCCGATAATACGGCCACAACCTCCACCAGAGGACCTCAACATCCCGGGACCCTCAATGCCCAGAGAAGTGATTCCACCACCCAGAAGCTCCATCTTCGGGGACACGGACAACTCAGATGAGGATTCAGAACCCCTGGAGGAAGGGGAACTCTCCCCAGGGACCAAGCCCCACCAAACCATGAGGCGCTTCTTCACCAAGGATGAGCTTCCAGACCTGGTCATACAGAGCTTGAAAGAGCTCGCTATCTCGGGCATAAGTGCCTCGGGGGAGCCTATGACGAATCCCCTCCTAGAGGGACTCCGTCAGACCTCCCGTCATTTCCCACTATTACAAGCCGTCCAGCAGCTAATTGACCTGGAATGGGAAGCCCTGGAGACTATGTTCAAAGGGGGGCATTGTTGTTATTTGTGATAATTGTGGGTGGATCCTTGGGCCAGTGGCAGATGACCACGCCCACAGGGGAAGATCCCGAGAGGGACCACTGGTCAGGCTCAGAGTTGGGAGACAGACACACTCTAGTTCTTTTATTAAACTGTTTTGGAGAACCATCAGAGGTGGCAGTAGTGAGCTGGAAGAGCCCGGCTGGGCCGTAGTCCCTTAGGCACTGGAACAGTGATCCCAGGATGGCTGAGCTGTATAGAAACTGAGATAGTGAGTAGGCAGAGTATGCAGAGTTCAGGAACAGAACCTTGATGGTAACACTCACACAATAGTCCCTTGGAACAACCCAGGAGCTGGAATGAAGTAGGCCCTCGAAGTGAGTACCTGGTTCCAGGGAAAGCTCTGAGAGAGAGATGGTAACTCACTGGTGTGTAGGCAGCGGTGACTTCCTGGCAGAAGTTATATTCGGTAGCAGGTCCGGGAACGTGGGCCCTCGAGGAGCGAGTACTGGTTCCAGACTGCGACCTGAAAAACGAGAGAGAGAGCGAGGCCCCCGAGGAGCGGGTACACCTGGTAAAGTCCGAGGAGGCAGAGTAGCAAGGAAAGCGGAGAGTGAATCCCATCTGCAGCGATACCCGGAGGCAGCTAGTAGGAAACCCTTTGCTAACTCGAATAGCTAGCAAAACAAGAGACCTTAAATATCTGGCGATTATGGTGTCATCTCAGGGGGAAGCCCCTGAGGTTCATGCCACAGCTGGTACTTGAGTCGGGGCTACGCGGTGCGCGTGCCCTTAGGCTTCAGGAAAACATGGAGGAAGGCAACGTCTAGCTGGTCTGGGAACGCCGGAGGAGGTCGGCAAGATGATGCCGCGGCAGCCAAACTTCCATCAGCCAAAGAGGGAGTTGCCAAAGAGGTAAGGTGGGCAGAGTGGAGACGTTGGGCAGCAACGGTCGCAACAGGCATGCCCTGGCAGCCATGTACCCTCTGGATCCAGCTGCCAGAGATCTCCTAGCATGTCCGAAATTGGATGCCATGGTCTGCGCAGTCTCGAAGCGCACTACTATCCCAGTTGAGGGAGGAGCAGCACTCAAGGATGCTCAAGACAGACGTCTGGAATCCATCCTCAAACAGTCTTTTGATGTCTCCGCTATGTCTCTACAGATCGCAGCCTGCTGTGCCGTGGTGACATGCGCCTGCTTATCACAGACCAGGAACAACACTCCTGGGGAAGCCCTGGAACCAGTAGTATCATTCCTCACAGATGCTGCTTCTGATCTGGTGCGCACCGCAGCTAGAGGAGTGTCATCAACCGTGGCAGCCAGAAGACAACTCTGGCTCTGAAGCTGGTCGGCTGACGCATTGTCCAAAATGAGACTCACAAGGATGCCCTTCAAGGGAACCCTCCTGTTCGGAAGCGAACTAGAGAAACTAGCCAACAAATGGGGCAAATCCCCACTGCCATGGCTACCGGAGGAAAGGAATAAGAGAAACCAGCGACCCTTCCCCTGAACTTCCAGGGGCAGAGGATCACAGCGCTTCAACCCATACAGAAGCACATATCAAGCGGCTCGCCCCGCAGGCAGGAGCCAGTCCTTTTGGAACAAGCACAACAAAAGAGGAGCCGGCTAGGGTCCAGGTCCCAGCTGCATCCCACAATGAATATCAGCCGACCCGTCCAAAGGAAGAAGCCATAGGGGGCAGACTTGTCGTCCTATTTTACCAAAGATGGGTCGAGATAACTTCGGACAAGTGGGTCCTAGCCATCATTCGAGAGGGATATTACCTGGATTAGTTTGTGGAATATTACCTGGACAAGTTTGTGGAATCCCCCTGCCACGAACCTTCCAAGAGGATGGCAGTGGAAGCTACACTGACCAGATTACTAGCCTTAGAGGCCATAACACCGGTGCCCACACAACAAATAAATACTGGACATTATTCCATCTATTTTATCATTCCCAAGAAAGAAGGAACGTTCCGGTCCATCCTGGATCTCGAGTCAGTCAACCGCCACCTGAAGATTCCTCGTTTCCGCATGGAAACCCTACGCTCGGTAATAAGGGCAATACAACCGGGAGGAGTTCCTTACATCCCTGGATCTGTCGGAAGCCTACCTACACATTCCGGTCCATCAAGAGCATCAGCATTTTCTACGCTTCACGATCCTGGACCGCCACTACCAGTTCCGGGCACTACCATTCGGGTTAGCCACAGCACCCCGGACGTTCACGAAAATTATGGTGGTAGTGGCAGCAACACTGAGGAAGGAAGGGATCCTTGTACACCCTTATCTAGATGATTGGCTGATCAGGGCGAAATCCCCAGAGGAAAGTCACCAGGCGACCAACAAAGTCAAAACTCTACTGGAGAGTCTCGGGTGGGTGGTCAACACAAACAAGAGCTATCTGCAGCCCTCCCAGTCTCTAGAATACCTGGGAGTTCGGTTCGACACCAAACAAGACAAGGTCATCTTGACACCGACAAGGAGATCAAAACTGATGACCGAGTTGCGAACCCTGTTGAGCGAGCTTCGCCCCACGGCATGGGACTACCTCCAAGTCTTCGGCCTCATGGCATCCACACTGGAAGTAGTGCCATGGGCAAGAACACACATGAGACCTCTACAGCGCTCACTACTATCACAATGGAATCCACTGTCCCAGAATTACACTGTACGTCTTCAGCTCCCGGACAAAGTTCGGACCCAACTACGGTGGTGGCTACAAGAAGGCCATCTGAGCCAGGGAGTGAGGCTATCCTCACCAACCTGGATCCTGCTCACCACGGATACCAGCCTACGAGGATGGGGAGCACACTGCCAGGAGCTAACCACCCAGGGGCAATGGAACAAAGAAGAGTCGGGATGGAACATCAATCGCCTAGAAGCCTGGGCAGTCAGACTAGCCTGCCTACGGTTCGGTCACAGACTCCGAGACAAATCAGTCAGAGTCATGTTGGACAAGCCACAACAGTGGCCTATATCAACTGTCAGGGAGGAACCAGAAGCCAACAGGTGTCTCTGGAAATAGACCCCCTAATGTCATAGGCGGAAGCGAACCTTCAAGAGATCTCGGCCGTTCATATCGCCGGGAAAAAAACGTCGCGGCGGATAACCTCAGCAGAGAAAGTCTAGACCCAGGAGAATGGAGACTGTCGACCACAGCGTTCCAATTGATAGTAAACCATTGGGGAACAGCAACCATGGACCTCCTGGCAAACCTGTCCAATGCCCAAGTGCCCAGCTTCTTCAGCCGCAGACGGGAATCTATGCCCTGGTACAGACCTGGCCACAGGAAAGTCTATTATATGCCTTCCCACCGTGGCCCCTATTGGGCGCAATCATCCACAAGATAGAACACCACAAGGGACCAGTACTTCTAGTGGCCTAGGACTGGCCAAGAAGACCATGGTACGCAGACGTGCAAAGGCTGCTGACAGGGAAACCCCCCCCCCCCCAGGGAACCCCATGTCAGCATACCATCACACAGGGATCTGCTCCAACAAGGGTTGATCCTCCACCAGGATCCAGCTCGATTCTCTCTTGCGGCTTGGCCATTGAGAGGACTCGCCTGAGGAAGAGCGGATGCTTGGGGGCAGTAATTGACACCCTGCTCTGAGCACGCAAGTTCTCCACATCCCTAATATACATAAGGATTTGGAGAGTATTCAAAGCCTGGTGTGAGGACCGTGACATCATTCCACACTCTGTCAAAATTCCTGCGATTTTGGAATTCCTGCAGAACGGCCTACAGAAAGGATTGTCTCTCAACTCCATCAAGGTACAGGTGGCCGCATTGTCATGCTACGGAACCAAGAATGAGGGTGGCAGCCTAGCCTCTCACCCAGATGTCTCCCGTTTCCTGAAAGGAGTCAAGCAGATCCAACCACCCCTAAAGTTGTGGGTGCCTCTATGGAACCTCAACCTGGTCCTAGATTTCTTAGCAGGAGCCTCCTTCAGACCGCTTCGTGGCCTGTCTCTCCGACTATTAACATTGAAAACAGCATTCCTGGTGGCAGTCTGTTCAGCCCGTCGTATCATCGAGCTACAAGCACTGTTCTGCCGGGAGCTGTTCCTCAGACTCACTCCGGGAACCATCCAGTTACGCACGGTCCCGTCCTTCCATCTCAACCAAACCATCTCGCTACCATTGCCAGATGAGCATAAGAATTCGGAAGAGTCTCGCAGTCTGCACCATCTGAACGTCTGCAGACTCTTAGTCCGATACCTGGAAAGGTCGGAATCCGTACGAAAGATGGACGATCTATTCGTCCTTCACAGCGGGAAGAAGCAAGGGGAAGCGGCCTCGCGAGCAACCATAGCCCGCTGGATCAAAGAAGTCATTAAGGTGGCCTACGTAGAAGCAGACAAACCGCTGCCTTTACAAGTCAAGGCCCATTCCACTAGAGCCCAGGCAGTGTCCTGGGCGGAAACCAAGATGCTGTCACCCGCCGAGATCTGTCGGGCGGTGACATGGTCCTCCATCCACACCTTCTCCGGGTTCTACTGCCTGGATGTTCAGGCTCGAGGGGACACAGCATTTGCAAAGGCAGTACTAAGTGGGCCACGGGCAGCCTCCCACCTGGTTCGGGAGTAGATTTTATACATCCCATTGGTCCTGAGTCCATCTGCTATACCCTAGGAAATGGAGAAATTACTTACCTGATAATTTCGTTTTCCTTAGTGTAGACAGATGGACTCAGCATCCCACCCACGGCTGCCGTCATTCATGGAATTCTTGGGCAACATCCCCGAGAGCGAGTTATTCACAGGTAAGCCATGCTTTCCTCCAGTTAGGACACCCATCCTTCCGGGTGTCGTCGTTTCTCAGTTCAGGGCACTGGCGGTCTCCAGCTAAAACCAATTCTACCAGTTCAAATTAATCAAGTTATTCAAGTTATTCAGTCATGCATATATCCACAATTGCTTTTCGAGGAGAATACTGAAGAGCTGCACTTCCTGCAGGGGTATATGTACTAGGACTGATGTCGGATTGAAATCTGATCCGTCTCCAACTGCTATCAGGAGTACACTATACCCATTGGTCCTGAATCCATCTGTCTACACTAAGGAAAACTAAATTATCAGGTAAGTAATTTTTCCAATGTTTTTCCGTACTTCGACTGGTTGATCAAGAGCGACTCTCAAACAGGGGTCCTAAGTGCTCTGGCCCAGACAGTGCAGGCGCTGTAGATGTTAGGGTTCCTTATCAACTACCCCAAGTCTCATCTCTGTCCGTCTCTTCAGCTGGACTTCATAGAAGCCATGCTGGACATGGTGCAGCAAAAAGGGTTTTTGCCCAGGGGTCAGGGTCTCACCCTCGCCTCGCTAGCCACCTTTGTCTGGAACAGTCGGTGGGTGTCCGCCTGCCTCCTGCTCAGTCTGCTAGGCCACATGGCAGCTTCCGTCCATGTGACCCCTCTTGCCCGTCTGTACAAGAGGGCTCAGTGGACCTTGTGGTCCCAGTGGCGACAGGACTCCAAGATCTCGAGATTCCTGTCGCAGTCATGGACCCTCTGTGAGCATCTCTGTTCTGGTGGAAGGACCTCTCCAACTTGGAGAGGTGGGTTCACTTCTATGTTGCTCTGCCTCAGGTGATCCTTACCACCAATGCCTCTCCTCAGGGCTGGGGAGCCCATACATACAGGAGCCACACGCAGGATGTCTGGACTGCCAGCAAAGCCCACTGTCAAACTTTCTGGAGCTGTGAGCAATCTGTTACGCTTTGTGGGCGTTTAGAGTCTGGTTGTTGCACAAGGATGTCCTGATATGGATGGACAACCAGGTAGCGATGTGGTATATCAACAAGCAGGGTGGCACGGGCTTGTCTTCCTTTGCCACGAAGTGGTTCACGTGTGGAGCTGGGCCCTTTCACAGGGGATGTGTCTACGAGCTACATACCTACTAGGACATCTCAATGTGCTGGCGGACCTCTTAAGCCTCTCCTTCCAGCCACATGCGTGGTTCCTCAATCTGGAGGCATTGGCCGAACGATTTTGACGTGGGGTATGCTGGATGTAGACCTCTTCACCTCCCCATACAATCACAAGGTGAACAGGTTCTGCTCCCTAGTGTCGGGGGGGGGGGGGGGGGGCCAGACATCCAGCCTGCAATGCCTTCTCCCTCCACTGGGGGAGGGGCCTGCTACATGTGTAGCCCCTTCTACCGCTCCTCTTGAGGATACTGCTGAAGTTTCAGCAGGAAAGAGGGACCATGATCCTCGTGGTGCCTTCTTGGTTCCGACAGGCCTGGTTCCCGCTTCTGCAAGACCTGTTGGAGCGGGCACCCATCTAGCTAGGGACGGCACCCGACCTCATTTTGCAGGATCAGGGTGCCCTGTGCCATTCGAACCTCCGGGTGTTAGCCCTGAAGGCTTGGATGTTGAGCGTGTAGTCCTCCAGCCCTTGGCACACTCAGACCGTGTCTCCCAGTTCCTGGTGGTATCTGGGAAGCCTTCCACCAGGACATCCTACAGTCTGAAGTGGAAAATATTTTCCATCTGGTGCATGGACATGGTTTGATCATTTCTCATGCCCCCTTCCCTGGCTGTTGGACTACCTATGGCATCTATCCGAGACTGGGCTTCAGATCAGCTCTGTCAGGGTTCACCTTAGTGTGCTGTTAGTGTGTACCATCGGGGTGTCGCTGGCACACCCATTTCGGTCCAGCCTTTAGTAGGCCGTTTCATGCGGGGCCGCCTCCAGCTGAAGCTCCCTCTTTGGCCTCTGGTGGCATCCTGGGACCTTAATTTGACCTGGCGTGGCTCATGTGCCCTCCCTTTAAGCCGCTAGAATCATGAGACTTGAATTTTTTCACTTGGAAAGTCATATTCCTGGTGGCAATTACTTTGGATCATAGAGTCGGTGAGCTTCAGGCCCTTGTCACATACTCACCATATACAAGGTTTTTCCATGATCGTGTGGTCTTGCGTACGCATCCTAAGTTTCTGCCCAAGGTTGTCACTGATTTTCATATCAATCAGTCTATTGTTTTACCCACCTTCTTTCCGAGGCCTCACTCCCACTCGAGGGAACGGGCTCTTCATACATTGGACTCTAAAAGGGCCTCTGCTTCTGTCTAGATCACACTGCTAGCCACAGACAGTCCACTCAGCTCTTTGTGTCCTTTATTTCCAACAAGCTGGGAGTGGCGGTGGGTAAACAAACTTTGTCGAATTAGCTTGCAGATTGCATCGCCTTCTGCTATGCGTAGGCAGGCCTTCCACAAGCCGGCAGAGTAAAGGCTCACTCTGTGCAGGTTATGGCTATGTCTGTGGCTCACTTACGTGTAGTCCCCATTGTCGAAATTTGCCGGGCCGCAACCTGGAGTTCTCTTCACAAGTTTGAGGTTCGTTATTGCTTGGATAAAGACTGGCGTCGGCAGAGTGCTTTTGGTCAATCTGTCCTGCGCAACCTGTTCCAGACATGAGGCCAACTGTATGCTTCTCTGGGACCCAGACAGTCCCCTGATGACCTACAGTGCCGCAATTGTGCCCGTTGGCTCCTTGTTCGGTCGCTGTCGGTCTCTCCTGTTCTCAGGGACAGTCTGGAGCTTGGTATTCACCCAATTGTGAGGACTACCATCCTGCTTGTCCTAGGAGAAAGCGCAGTTGCTTACCTGTAACAGATGTTCTCCTAGGACAGAAGGATGTTAGTCCTCAGGAATCCCCAAGGAGTTGGGTTCTCCTAATGGTTTGTTTTATTTTTTTCCCCTTCAGTTATGAGACTGAAGGGGGACCTCGCATGGACACGCAGATAGCAGCATGCTGGTCAAAGCTTCTAGAAACATTTGACAAAATATTTCCGTGCCGGGCACCATTGGATGATGTCACCCACATGTGAGGACTAACATCCTGCTGTCCTAGGAGAACACCTGTTACAGGTAAGCAACTGCACTTTCTTCCACCTGGTGGAGATGGAATTGCCACTCACAGATGCAGAAGAGAGTATACGCCATCTTATTTGATCCATCACTGAGGTGTTTGATATCATTCATTGGGGTGCGCCGAATGGTTGGTTGAGAGCCAGTAGCCTATGCAATGATGTTCACAAGTTAGTGGACATTCCCTGCCTGGATGATCTTTGTCTGAGAAAAGCTCAGGGAAATGATGGCTTAAGTAAAAGAACATGTGAAGGTCCAGTACCTATCTACAGGCACGGTTATTATGCTTTTAAAAGATTACATTTCCAGAGATGCCTTTTCCAGCAATTCCAGCGATACTGGATGCCACCTTTACTTCCACAACAGCAACAACCTCCAACTCACTCTTGACAGTGTAAGTGCTGTCAACCAAAGACAACTCAAGTCCAACCAAAGCCTGGACCAAATTTTTTACCACCTTTCCAGTAAGGGGATATAATCCATTGTTAACTGGAAGAGTGGTGCAAAATCACCACTGGGTTCTCAAAATTATGGAGACTGTGTACTGCTTGCATTTCTCCTTGCTTCCCATGCTTCATCACTCAGCCTTCAATCCGGATCAGTCTCACTTTGATGCAGCTCCTCCTGGAAGTGGAGTCGCTCCTGAGATAGTGGATGATAGAACCTATTCCTCCCCAACACCATGACCAAGGGTTCTACTCCCACTACTTCCATATCCCCAAGTAATCCAGGGGACCGAGACCCTTCTGGGTTTAACAAGTGTGAACAAGCATACACTTAGAGAAATTCAAAAGAATTACCTTCACACATTTCTCCTTTTTAACCAGAAGGGGCATTGGATGAGCACTTTGGATCTAAAGAATACTTACATTCATATTCCCATCCATCCCTCCCATTGGCATTACTTGCGATTTATGGTGAACTCTTCCCACTATCAGTACTTAGTGCTCCCCTTCGGCCTTCTGAGGGTCTTCACCACGTGTCAAGCTGTAATAGCATATGTGTGGCATCAGCCTTCCCTTATAGGACGACAGGATTGTGATAGCGAATTCCAAGGAAGGTGTGCTGACCTCCCTGTGAAAGTAAGTACAACTGCTACAATCACTAGGATTCCTAGTGAATTTCGAGAAATCGACTCTAATTCCTTCCCAGAAAATCAAATTTATTAGAGCGTGGATAGATTCTCTGCAGGAGAGAGCATTCCTCCTGTTGGATTAAGTGAATGCTCTCAGATCCCTTGTCTACAAACTGTTCACTATGAATCAGTCAATTGCCACAGAAGTTATAGTCATTCTGGGCCACATGGCAACAACGATTCATGTAGTTTTACTAACCTGCCTTCATCTACAGCACCTACAGTGGGGTCTCTGCTCCCAATGGACAAAGCTCACTCAATCCCTGACAACCAAAGTAAGAAATTCACAGCAAATGAAACAGGATCTATGCTGATAGCTAGATCCCTGCTTCCTCCAGGGGGATCTCTGCTCTGTTTTACTTAGTCGTAGAGTTACATTGGTGATGGATGCCTCCACAGAAGCTTTGGGGGGGGGGAGAGACCCACATTAGATCCACATTAGACCCTTTTGAACTTGAGGAACATGGTCATTCATAGAAAGTTAGTTTCAAATCTACCTTACGGAATTGAGAGCCAAAATTCACTCGCTTTTTCAAGAAAAGACCATTTTTATTCTAATCGACAGCCAAGTAGCCATGTTATATGTGAACAAGCAAAGGGGCACAGGGTCATGATGTCCATGCCATGAGGCATAAAGATTTGCCTCAGCAGAGTTTTTTGACTCTTACAAATAGCCTCTACTGTAGTCAACAACCTACAGACTATTCAGTCTATGGGGACTTCCAGCAATTGACTGACTTGCATAAGAGCAAAATCGAAAACTGGAAAAGCTTTGCTCCATTGTCCCCAGTGAGCACAGATCAGCTCAGGTTGCTTTTCTGCTCAGTTGGCATGCAGATCTTGTTCACATTTCTACCACTTCCACTGCAAATAGCTTTCAAAGACTAGGCCCATCTGATCCTCATAGCTCCAACATGGCCCAGACAAGTATGGTTTGTGTATCCTAGTAGAGCTGTTCAACAGTCCTCCAGTCCCTCTCAGGCTTTAGTCCATTATCTGCCTTTATACGCAATTCTTCCATGATTGGGTAAGTGTGGAACACCACTCTGTTTCTACCAAAGATAGTATCAGTTTTTCATTGTGTTACCTGTATTCTTCCAGAGGCCTTACACTGTAAAAGGGACTTCACTTATTAATAAAGATAGACTTTGGTCCTATCATTAGGCTTCACAAATATTTGTGTCTTACGATCCTAATAGACTGGGGATAGCAGTGGCCAAACCTACATTATCCCACTGGATAGCAGATTGCATCACGCACCACTATACGCTAGCAGGTCTACAAATTAAAGACACCATCAGGGCTCATCAAGTTAGACCCATGGCTGTATCAGTGGCTCATCTGCAAGATGGCTGAAGTGGGATATGATAGAGGTTTATAAATTCATGAGAGGTCTAGAATGGGTAAATATTAATCAGTTATTTACTCTTTCAGATAAGAGACATAGAAATATGATGGCAAAAAGACCATATGGCCTATCCGCCAATTGTTTGCTTTATAATTCTCCACCGAGAGGCTGTTCCACACATCCACCACCTTCTCTGAAAAGAAATATTTCCTAAGATTACTCCTGAGTCTACTCTCTTTCAACCTCATCTCATGACCCCTCCTTGTTCTACAGCCTCCTTTCCATTGAAAAAGACTTACATCCTGTGCATGGAAACTTTTGAGAAATTTTTCTCTATCATATCTCCCCTGTGTTTCCTTTACTCTAGGGTATACATGTTTATATCTTTGTCTATCCCCATGTGCTTTAGAATGAAGACCACTGACCATTTTAATAGCCACCCTCTGAACAGACTCCATCCTGTTTATTTCCTTTAGAAGGTGCAGGCTCCAGAATTGTACATAGTATTCCAAGTGAGGTTTCACTAGGGACCTATACAGGGGCAATATCCCCTTCCTTTTTTATCTGCTGACCATTCCTCTCACTATGCAGCCAAGCATCTTTCTGGCTTTTATTGTCACTTTTATCCACCTGTTTGGCCATCCTAAGATCATCAGATAGAATTATCCCCAGATCCTTTGTGCTTAAAATAATTTCACTTCCAATATTTTATCTTTCCCCTGGGTTTTTGAATCCTAAGTGCATTATTCTGCATTTTTTTTAGAATTAGCTGCCATATCTTAGACTTAGACCATTCCTTGAGTTTATTAGATCCCTCCTCATGTTTTCCACTCCTTCCTGGCAGTCTGCCCTGTTTCAGATTTTGGTGGTATCTGCAAAAAGATAAATCTTTTTGACAGTCCTTCCGTTTTGTTGCTCACAAAAAAATTGAAAATAACCGGTCCAAAAACTGATTGCTGAGAGACACAGCTAGTAACAGTCCCCTCCTCAGAGAAAGCTTAATTTATCACTACCCTTTGTTACCTCTCACTCAGCCAGTTTCTAACCCAGTCAGTTTCTCTAGGATCCATACGAAGGGTGCACAATTTATTTATAAGTCTTCTATGTGGAACCATGTTGAAATCCAAGTACACTATGTCTAGCGCTGTCCCTTGATTCTACTCTTTGGTTTCCCAAGCAAAGAAATTGATGAGATTCATCTGACAAGATCTTCCTCTAGTAAAATCATGCTGCCTGGGATTTTGCATCACTGAATTCCAAAAATTGCACTATCCTCTTTTGGCAGCGATTCTATTAGTTTGCTTACCACAGAGGACAGACTAACTGGCGTGTAGTTTCCAGCCTCTTCCTTACTTCCACGTTTATGAATAGGAACCACATCCACCCTTTTCCAGTCCTTGGAACTACTCCAGACTCTAAAGAAGCCTTGAAAAGGTCAGTCAGCGGAGCTGCCAGGACATCTTTAAGTTCCCTTAGTACCCTCTGATGTATCCCATCCAGCCCCATCTACTTTAAATATAATTATCTCCTCTTGAACACACTGTTCTGAAAATCAATTGAGGTTTACCTCACTTCCAATCTTATTTGTGTTTGTTTTATGTGGTCCTGCTCTATACGCTTCCACAACACTGAACAGAAATATTAAGCAATTTTTCTTTTCCCCTCAGCCTCTATGTATTCCTCCCCTTCACCTTTGAGACTCACAATGCCACTTTTGCACTTACTTTTATCATTAACCTATCTTAAAAAAAAAAAGTCTTGTTCCTCCATTTTACTGTATTTGCTATTTTTACTTCTATTTAAATTTTCACATTCCTGTCTACTTTCCCAGCTTATCTTAATTTTTCCATATATTGTCATCTTTCTTAATCTTTCTATGATCTATTGTAGTTTATGAATGCTAATCTTTTCTCCCTTACATTTTCAGCTACTTCTTTAGAAAACCATGTCTTGTTTTCTTTTTTCCTCTTCCCTTTATTTACAGTACTAACAAAAAAAAAAATTAGTTGCCCTTATGATGTCTCCTTTTAGTTTTGCACAAAAGGAGTGTGGAGTAAAGGGCACACACATATAGGGGAAAATTATAAAACAGAAAAAAATGTGTGGTTAAACATACATTGTTTAGAGCCAGCTGGACCATGTTATGGTTTTTCCACAGAGATGAATTGCTGGCCCTGGTTTCCCATACTCTGTGAGTTCCCAGCATGGATGCTATGTCAGAACCAAAGAAGAATCCTATCCTGGTGTCTACGAAAAGCCTCTTGCTATTTCCTGATGCTGGAAGCCATCCAGAAGTTGATTGACCTGGAGTGGGACACCCCGGAAGCCAGCTTTAAAGGAGATTGGGCATTGGAGGCCTTGTACCCTCTGGACCCGGCGGCCAGAGAACACCTCCATTTCCCAAAAGTGGATGGCCTGGTCTGCGCTGTTTTGAAGCGAACAACTGTCCCAGTAGAGTGAGGAGCGGCCTTGAAGACTGCGCACAATAGGTGGTTGGAGTCCATCCTTTAGCAAGCCTTTGACACTACCGCTGTGACACTGCAGATTGCTTCCTGTTGTGCCCTGGTAGCTCGCTTGTGTCTGCTTCTCTTGAGGGAGGCAGATAGCTCAGGGGCGCATTCCAGAGAGGCAATGGAGCCTCCACTGCCTTTTTAGTGGATGTGGGCTCTGACCTAGTCCGTACCTCAGCCAGAGAAGTGGTCTCTGGTGTTGGCCAGAAGACGACTATGGCTGCTAAACTGGTCAGCAGACGTAACCTCTAAGGCAAACCTCACAAAGATGCCCTTTAAGGGATCCCTCCAATTTGGAAGTGAATTGGAAAAGTTAGCTAGTAAGTGGGGTGAATCTCCAGTGCTGTGGCTACTGGAAGGTAAGAAAAAGGTTGCAGCGCCCCTCCCCCATGAGGGGGTCAGGCCAGGGGCTCCCAGCGCTTTCGGCCCTACAGAAAAAACTCATCATTTCAGACATCTTGACCCTTGAGAAGATCTGTCCTTTCGCAGCTGACAACCAAAAAGAGGAACTGGTTCGGACTTAGGTTCGACCCGAACTTCCCAATGAACTTTGGCTAACATCCATGAGATGAGGAAACAGTGGGCCAACTATCCGTTTTCTATCAACTGTGCGTCAAGATTACATCAGACAAATAGGTACTGGACATCATACAAGAAGGATACACTCTGGAATTTCGCAGCATCCCTCAGGACATGTTCATGATGTCACCTTGCCACTCCCAGCATAAGAAACTGGCAGTGGAATCTACTTTGATAAGGCTCCTCAGCTTGAGGGCTATAACTCTGGTACCTATGCCCCACGTAAATATGGTGACTCATGAACAAAATGAGAAGCTTGGGAGTAGGCGCCAAGGTGGTAGAGTGGAGTACAAATTGACTGACAGGAGACTTCGCCTAATAGTAAATGGAACCTATCTGAAGAGAAAATAGTATTAAATGGTGTGCCACAGGGATTGGTTTTGGGATCATTTTTGTTCGATATACTTTGACATCGCAGAAGAGATAGAAGGTAAAGTTTTGTCTATTTGAGGATGATACGAAGATCTGCAACAGTGTACGCACCTGAAAGAGAATGAAAAGTGATTTAAGAAAGCTTGAAGAAGGGTGAAAGACTTATCAGCTGCAATTCAGTGCCAAGAAATACAGTCATCTATCTGGGATACAGTAATCGAAAAGAACTGTATGTGATGGGGGGTGAAAGTCTAATGTGCACAGACTGGGAGAGGGACCTTGAGGTGATAGTATTGCAATCTGAAGGCAGCGAAGCAATGTGACAAGGCGATAACTAAAGCAGTAGAATGCTGGGCTGCATTGAGAGGGGATTAACCAGTAAGAAAAAGGAGGTAATAACGCTCTTGTGCAGGTCCTTGGTGAGGCCTCACCTGGAGTACTTTTTTCAGTTCTGGAGCCTGTATCTCAAAAAGGATAGAGACATGACAGAAGAGGTTCAGAGAATGGTGACCAAAATGTTATGGGGTCTGTATCAGGAGACTTAACCGAGGATAGGCTGAAATATTTGAATAAGTATACCTTGGAAGAAAGGAGTTGCAGGGGAAGTACCTGAAAAGTTTTAATGATGCACAAACTTCAAAACTTTTCTGTTGGAAAGCAAACTGTAGAATTAGGAGTCATGAAGTGAAACTCCAGAAGGGATGACTCAGAGCCAAGGTCAGGAAATATTTCTTCATGGAGAGGGTTGTGGATACCTAGAATGCCCTTCCGGAAGAGTTGGTGAGGATGGAAAAAATAAACAAATTCAAAAGGGCATGAGAGAAACACTATGGATCCCTAAACACTAGAGGTTAGAAATGAAGAAAAGGGTACATGAGGTAACCTGCAGAGAGGGTCAGTTACTACCCTTAACAGAAGACATGGATATTACTACCCATAACCATTTAGCCTTGATGCTTTTGATGCAATTGCAACAGTGCTCTCCGCTTTGATGGCGGAGGAGGAAAAAGGGAGTTGGATTCAGAGACTGCCAATGCTGGGCCCCGATTATTTTTTTTTTTGGTCCGGGGTACTGATACACAGAACACAGATATTAGAAGGAAATGGGCTAGATACAATTCCCTTTACAGAAGAGTATGTATGGGAAGAGCTAGGAAAACTGAATTTGGATAAGTCCATGGGGCCGAATGAGTTACATCCCAGGATACTATGAAAACTCAGATGTCCTGGTGGGTCCACTAAAGAACCTGTTCAATAGATCTGAAGAGAGAACCTTGTTAAATGGAGTGCCACAGGGATCGGTATTGGGATTGGTTCTGTTCAATATCTTCTAGTGACATTGCAGAAGGGATAGAAGGTAAAGTCTGTAT
The DNA here is from genome assembly GCF_901001135.1 of Rhinatrema bivittatum. Lineage (NCBI taxonomy): Eukaryota > Metazoa > Chordata > Amphibia > Gymnophiona > Rhinatrematidae > Rhinatrema > Rhinatrema bivittatum. The sequence continues at coordinate 272,784,305 of NC_042620.1, forward strand.
GCAGATGATACCAAGATCTGCAAGAGTGGACACGCCAGAAGGAGTAGAGAGAAAGAAAAGTGATTTACGAAGGCTTGAAGATTGGTAACTGGTATTCAATGCAAAGAAGTGCAGAGTCATGCATCTGGGATGTGGTAATCCAAAAGAGTGGTATGAGGGGGGCTGATATGCACAGACCAAGAGCAGGATCTTGGGGTGATAGTGTCTGGCGATGTAATGTGGCAAGGCAATAGCTAAAGCCAGAAGAATGCTGGACTGTATAGAGAGAGGAATAACTAGTAAGAAAAAGGAGATGGTGATGCCCTTGTACAGGTCCTTGGTGAGGCTTCACCTGGGGTATTGTGTTCGGTTCTGGAGCCCTTATCTTAAAAGGGATGGAGACAGGATGGAGGCGGTCCAGAGAAGGGCTACCAAAAAGGTTTTCTGGTACTGATCCCACACCAATGAGGAGAGACTGAAGGATATGAATATGTATGCCCTAGAAGAGAAGAGGCGCAGGGGTGATTTGATAAAGACCTTCAGATACCTAAAAGGTTTTAATGATGTGCAAATGTCAAACCTGTTCCATTGGAAAGAAATCAGTAGAACTAGGGTTCATGAAATGAAACTCCAAGGAGGGACGCCTTAGAACCAACGTCAGAAAATATTTATTCACTTGAGAGGGTGGTGGATGCCTGGAATGCCCTTCCAGAGGAGGTGGTGAAAATCAAAACAGTGAAGGAATTAAAAAGGGCATGGGCTAAATACTGTGGAACCCTAAAGGTTAAAGGATGAAAATGAAGAAAAGAATGCATGCAGTAACTTGATGGTGCAGTGGATATTACCCTTAACCAGTAAGCCTTGATATTGTAGATGCATTACTCCATTATTACTCTCTGCTTCAATGGCAGGGGGAAAAAGGGAATATTCAGCACCCGCTTTCCTAGCATGCCCCCAGACACCTCTGCATTCAGTATTGAAATTAGGGGTCGTGTTGTCAAGGAGGCGCTAGTTTGATTGCGTGCTGAATTTAGTGGTGTCCATTTTCCTAATCGGCACATAGCCACAGGTTCAGGAAACGGATGCTTATTAACTGATTATCTGTTTCCCGAACCTGACAGCTGACACTTTTTTTTAAAAAATCTTAATATTGCTGTGTGTTGGACGTGCTAATCCCCTTTTTGCATAAGGGGATTAGGTTGCGCCTTACCAAGCCATGTACAACTTCAGGTTAAACAGTGTGCTCGGCTGAGCGCACTGTATTGCATTGTCCCCAATGAGGGCTGGTGTGGAAACTGATAAGGATGGGGGGGGGAGGGTATCGGGGAACTGGATTCAAACAGCAACCAACAAGGGCCCTGACTTTTATGGTCTGGGAAACATATAAGCATGGGATTACCTACACGGAATAGACTTTTTGCACAGACTGAATGGACCATTTGGCCCTTTTCTGCCGTCATTTCTATGTTTCTGTGTATTAGGGAAAATGTGCAGGACTGCTTCTATGGCCAGGTACAAAAGTAAAGCACATTCAAGCAGCATTGTCTGAATTATCAAATGTTGCTAGCAGTAATTTTATTATGAATTTGACAGTTGCTTGGTTTTGATTGTAAAAATTACTACCGTTAATATAAGGCTTGGGGGTAACTTACATGGAGCGGCAGTTACTATCTATGGTAGCAGCAATTGCTACCATAAGACATTTTGTTGGGTAGGCTGGATGAACAATTTGGTTTTTGTCTGCTGTCATTACTATGTTACTATGGAGATGCCATAATTTTAGATCAAACTTAAGTCCTCACAAAACTGCAAGAGTTGTACATAAATATGGCAGAATACAAAATATATTCAAAGTTGCAGACTAAGAATTTTTTTTTCATTGTTGATTTCACTTTGTCACATTTTTTATTTCAAAAGAACTACATCTTTGGATTTTTTTAATGTTGGTTTGATAAAAATGCATGGCACTCTACAAAGATTCCAGTTATCTTTGTAGCTAAATCTCTGCAGCTGGTTTTCCTTTGAAATGCTCTTACCAGGTAACTTAATTATGCAGATGTCGCTAATAAATAGATATGTTACACTAGGGAGTTTCTTCTCGGTTCCTGCTTTCTTCTAGTGCTAGTTACCATGGACCCTGGCTTTGGCCTCTTTGTATTCACGGTTGCTGCTAGAAAGCTTAATTCAGGTTTGCAGTTGCAGCTTGGTGCTGATAAGTCCTGTTGTGATATTCTTGAGCTGCTAGCTTAGGGTAATATTTGCACATGCTGCAAAGAGCTGTCTTTAATTCAGGGAATATGGTAAACCTACTTAATCCCCATTTTCCCCTTGGTTTTCTTTTTCTTTGCCTGTCTCTTCTTCATTATATTACATTTCACTGTTTATATTGTGCAGTCCACTTCTGTTCTTGCCATCTCTATCTTGTAGCCTCCTGGGAGTTAGAGGAGGAGTTTTGCTCTCTCTCATTTCTCTACTCCCTTCTCATTCTCTTATGTTCTTTCTGCAATGCAGGCCCTGCCCGACCCTGTAGTCTGTGCAGACGGAGTTTATCTGAGCCAGTATATTATAATAATACAGATCGGGTTGTGTACCAGTTCTGTAGTCCCAGCTGTTGGACCAAATTCCAGGTAGGAAAATGCAACTATTTTTTCTTTTTGATTAGTCAGCAGCTCTGCGATTCATCTGCCTACCACCTCCCCAAGGAATGGGAGAAGGCAGGAAGTTGGAAATCAGAGAGAATTACCTTACTAATTTATTTTGAAATTGATGATCTGACTGGTTAACCATGTTCTAAATGTGTATATAAAATCATTTCTGGGGGCTGCTGCACACAATGAGGCCAAATTTAGTGCTACATAGCCAGAAAAGTGACAGTAGCTGAATATTTGGCTGTCATTATCAATTTGCCACTTAGCTGGAAATCTACTTCAGCTAAGTACATACGGGCCGATTCAGTAAAAGTCGTAGGAGAGCGGGCAAGCGCACAGGCCACTCTCCTGTGTGCGCGATTCAGTATATAAATGAGGGCCCGCGGTAAAAAGAGGCGCTAGGGACACTAGCGTGTCCCTAGCGCCTCTTTTTTGACAGGAGCGGTGGCTGTCAGCGAGTTTGACAGCCGACGCTCAATTTTGCCGGTGTCTGTTCTCAAACCCGCTGACAGCTACGGGTTTGGAAACCGGACGCCGGCATAATTGAGCATCCGGTTTTCAACCTGCGAGCCGTGGGCCGATTTAAAAAAAAATTTATTTTTTTTTGAATTTTTAATTATTTTTTACTTTGGGACCTCCGACTTAATATCGCCATGATATTAAGTTGGAAGGTGTACAGAAAAGCAGTTTTTACTGCTTTTCTGTGCACTTTCCCGGTGCCGGCAGAAATTAACGCCAGCCTTTGGGTAGGCGCTAATTTCTGAAAGTAAAATGTGCGGCTTGGCTGCACATTTTACTTAGTGAATTGCACGGGAATAACTAATAGGGCCATCAACATGCATTTGCATGCTGAATAGCAGATAAGACTTTTCTGGCTAGCTAGTGACTTATTCAGGGATATTCAGTAGCCTAACCATGCTGCTGCATATCCCTTGTAAGTTAGCCGGATAAGCTTTGAATATCTATCTGTCGTTTTCGGCACTGTCTCAGTGCAGTACTGCACATTTTCATGCAGTGGGACATGGGTTTGATTTGTGGGTCAGGTCTGGGGATGCTGTAAAGAATTCACAGCCCCTGGACTGAGGGAGGCCAGTCATTGCACAACAGTAACACCCAGTGATCAGATTCATAGCACAAGATCGTAGGTCCCAGAAGGCGTTTTAGTGTATGGGACGGGATTGTCATTGCAGTAACTAGGCCAGGTATGTTTTGGGTGTGGAGGGTTCTAAAATATAGGAAAAATACCTGGGTAGTTGGGAATGAAAGCTTATGACACAGGATCCCAGCTCCAGTTTCTGTTGAGCTGGAAGCCAAAAGGACTCCTGCCCTCACCCAAAAAAGGTACATTTTTCTTGCTTGATCTTTGATGTCACCAGAACTTGAGTGTAAATTATAGCTGACTTAATTTATATGTAAAATTTCTGTGCTATAAGTTTCTCTTGCCAGTTCCTTCTTTAGTAATGACTTTGAGGTGGTAATGCAGCTCTTGTCAAAGGGCTTGTGAAACCAGTGAGAGATTACCATTAACAAGAACTACAAACTGTGAAAGGTGGAACAACTAATTTTGTAATAGCATTTCTCACACAGGCACATGGTGGATAACGGTGTAGAGATCCACAATCTTCCTTTATTTTTCTTTATAAATGTTAACATAATCATAAAAGCAATAAACTGCTTCGTGAGAAAGAAATGCAGAGATCTTTACAAAACGCATCCAGTTCAAACGAAATATTTAAACCCAAACTGAAGCAACATATATTTACACACCGCTCTTGCATACATGAATCCACAGCTATGATGGAGAGTCCATGTTAATGGAGTAAAAAAGTAAAGATAAGGCATCAGGCAAGTGATTGACTCAAGCGGCATCAAACTCCGATGTCCAAATACAAGTGAAAATCGTGGTGGATCAATGGCGGAGCGCTCCAAAGCCTGAACTGTGGGCGGCGGAAGTGAGATCTTATCACAGGCTCATGCTAGGGAGAGATCATAAAAATGATGACTTAACTTATAGTATCTTGAGAGAGAGCAATAGAAACTGCTTTATCTTCCTCTGTTACTTATGATACATAAGGAAATAGTAATTTAATAGTTCAAAACTAGCACGTCCTAATCATTTTTCTAAAAATAAAATGCAAAAAAGTGAAATATGAGAGATGCACAGAAGAGAACATAAAGTGACCTAACTTTCAAACATCTGTGCATGGCGGCATAAACGCACGTAGTTTTACCATAGTATTTTTACAAAGTATGTGTATCTCATACATGCAAATTATAAAATATGCATATGTTTTCTCTACAACATATGCGTGTATGTAGGCCAGTGTGCGAAGACATGCATGCAATACATTGAAATCACATATTTACTCACCTATTATAAAAATATATGCATATATATTTTACATGTAAAAATAAAGTAGGGTTTACTAGCATAGGTCAGAATTTCCACTTATCAATTAGTATATTTTTAAACATATGCACATGAGTGAAATTACCAGTTTAACTAATTGGTCCATCAGTTTGCCCAGTCCTTCTCCTGTCATAGAGACCCTCCTCGTTCTTCAGCCTAAGCTCCCCCTACCCTGGTTTCACCCAGACCTCCCATTCAGTCAGTGCTTCACAATAAACGCGTTTAATAACACACCGGATAATTAACAGGTATAAAAACATGCGAGTAAGCTGGAAAATGTATGCGTATAAGTGTCTTTTAAAATAGCAATGCATTCATTACGAATATTGGTACCAGAATCGGATACATCATCATTATGTAACACAGATCTTGGCTCTGCAATCCAGGGCCACCCTGGAGCGGAGCTTGTATACCTGAAGAGGTGAGGCCAGCAGGCTAGTTGGTGAACATTCACAGGAGCAGATTGCAGGGTATAAACCCTGGAGAGAGATAACATTGCAGAAATACTGGAACAGAATTACCGGACAGAAACACTGGGACAAGATGATAAAGCAGGACACTGGAACTTGATTAGAAGGCAAGAACACATTTATAGATTAGGAACACTGAAGCATAATTACCAGGTAGGAATACTGGACATGGTTACAGGACAGGAACTCTGGAGCAAGATCAGGATCGCAGGCTGGATGGGTAGTGCTTTCACAGGGCAGATGCTGAGAAGATTGTTGGACCAGCACTGTATGCCTTCTGGATATGCCTTAAATACTGCTGACAATTTGGGGCAAACCCAGTGCTGGTCAAACAAGGATGCTGTAGAGGCGTGTCTAGCTTTCCCAGGAATACAAGGTAAGAATGTGAGGACTCCTGAGAAAGCCAGCAGTCTCTGCATCCCTGCAGTAAGTCCATGGACTGAAGGTCCCAGGGCCACGGGTTCAAATCCTGTCAACCCTGACACATTATCATTTTTACCTGACCAAGAGGGCCATGCTGTTATGCAAAGCTATGTTATTTGTACACAAATATATGAAGGATATTAAATTGGTTATGCCATCTCAGCCAGTTTCAATCCATGAGAAGTTTACTTCTTAATTAGACTCTTAATCTCAATCCCACCTTATCAGGAAGTTTTTGCATGATCAGCTAAAACAGATATTTCCTACATAGTCAAAGGAAAAGTCACTATCACAGGAAAGGCATGTTTTGAATGTGATTTGACCACCACAATTCTTATGGCCCTTCTACTCTTCACAAAAAAACACTGAATGATGTAGATCTATTAATGTGGGAGTGATGTATTCGTATCATTAGGTACCAGAAATGAGATGCACAGCGAAATTCAGCAAGAGCTGCAGTGACTTGATGTGAGTTTGTGAAATGCCAGTATATAAGCTATTGCAGTAGTCAAGAATTGGAAAAATAGATATTTGAAGTACAGTATGGAAGTCTGATGTATGTAGAAATCTTTTGACATTGGAAATTCCTCGTAGTCTGTAAAATCCTTGTGAAATGTGAAATGACTTGCTTATGTGAGGACAGAAAGAAAGAGTATTGTCGATGAAGAAATGTTATGGAATTTTCATTGAAGGTGGAATGGGGACTGTGAATGACTAGAATTCAGTTTTGGACATGTTAGGGATAACTTGTTGTGTTTGAGCCAGGAGGTGATGGCAGAAAAGCAGATGTGAAGATTGTCTTAAGGTGTGCTTCTAAGATGGTTCAATGCAAATAACAAATTGTATGTTGTCGGCATACAATTTGTAACAAGTAGTCAGAGAATCTTGCAGATATGGGATAGGTATACATTGAATAGAGCAGATAAAAGAGCAGAACCCTGTGGAACACCGGTTTTAATGGGAGAATGAGGAGAAAACCATGTGAGAACTTGTACCATTGTACCATTGAGACGAAATTCTTGAAGACGGTATAGTAGTTTGTCATGATCAACTGTAACAAAGGCGGAGGAAATGTCTAAAGAGACAAGACGATATTGTTGGCCAGAGTCAATACCACGTCTTGAGTGTATCTGTTAAGGACAAAAGAAGAAGTTCAGTATTAAGGCCATGTCTAAAACCATATTGATAGGGATCTAATAAATCATATTTCTCAAGATGGTCCATAAGTTGCGACAGGACTGCAGATTCTAGGATTTTTGAAATGAAGGGTAGTGCAGAAATTGGTCTATAGTTTGTTGGCTCAGTTGGGTTGAGATTGTTTGTTTTTTTTTAGGAGTGGGCGAATAACTGCTTGTTTCAAAGATGTAGGGACCCAACCTTCATTGAGGGAGAGATTAATCAATTTGGAAACAAAAGGAGCGTTACGACAAGCTTTGAAGAGCGAGATAGGACAGCATGCTGCCGGACAAAAGGTATTGTTGGATTTGGTAATGAGATTTCCAATTTCTAAAATTGAAACGTGCTCAAAGTTTTCCCAAAACAAGTTGATAATCAGCTCAGGATTAGTGTACCACTGGGGTATTGAAGAAAAAGATAGACATGGTTTCTCTATTTTGAAGTTAAAGATGATTGAGAGAGAATTTGCAGTTAGGGTAGCAGGAGTGGAGGTTTGTGAAGGAGATGAGTCTGTAAGTCTTCTGACTATAGCAAAAAGAATTTTGGGGTTGTATCTGATATTTCGAATTTTTTGTGAAAAATGATCTTTCATAGCATTATTTACAACGGATTGAAAAGTTACTATAAGTGGGTGAAATGATTGAGCATGTTCAGATTTGGGTATTTTTTTCCATCTTCTTTACTACTTTCTAAGTAATTGGTGTGTATGAACAACAGTTTGAGATTTTAACCAAGGTGGTGATGTAGATTTCAGGTGATTGAAAGGTTTGAGAGGAGCTATTTCAGTAAGAACAGAATCATGAATGGAGTCCCATTCCTGTACTGCATCTTGGATATTATTAAAGGATGTGAGATCTAAGAGTGGAGAGATTGTAGCAATAAACTTTTCCATATCGATGGCACCACTTTGGAGCCGTGGCAAAGAAGATTTTGTGGGGTTTCGTTTTGGAACAGCACCAGGAAGATGAAACTTAATGAGGAAATGATCTGACCAGGGCACTGGTGTGATGTCAGTAGTTTGGGACGAATATGAGCAGATAGATTCATTGATGAAAATGAGATCTAGGGTGTGTCCCAGCTTGTGAGTAGGAGCGTTAATCATCTGGGACCATCCCAGGGAAAGAGAGAATTTGAAAGAAGAGCATGCACGGAGGTGAGAGAGAGGCTGTATCAATGTGTAGATTGAAGTCACCTAAAATTATCATTTTATTGAGATCAAATTTGGAAAGTAGTAGTTGTTCAAAGAATGGAGAAAGATCAGCAGATAAAAGTTTTGGGGGGAGCATAAACTAAGCAAATGTTAACATCCATTTAATGAGACAGTGATCATTTCAAGAGAAGAATTGCCATTTAGGTGTTAACTTTAACATGCCATTTGGATTTATGGAGAATTAAGAGTCCCCCACCATGTTTTTTGGAGCGTGGCTGGGAGATAGCAGAGTATTGGGAGGAAATAGTAGTTTTAGGACGGCATGGTCAGAGTCTAATAACCATGATTCCGTGAAACAATAGAAGTCTAACTGTTCACTGTTTATGAAATCACAGATTAAATGAGACTTAGTTTGACGGATTGAGCATTAAGAAGAGAAAAAGAAATTGGAGCAGGAGAACAATGAATAGGAGGATTTGTTAATGGGAATCGAGTGATGCAACATGGTTGAGAAAACTTATTGTGGTGGTGAGTGAATGTGTGTTCGCCATATCGCCCTTGATCCATGATTGGAGAGATGGAAAAGATCTCCTGTGAGAATAAATCAGGACTTAATGTATACTTGGCAGCACTTGGTACGCAAGAAGGAGCATACAAAGGAGCTACTTTGTTGCGCTCCTTCGTGCACGTGACAGAGTGCGCACGGCACCCCCGGCGTCCCGGGCCAGCTTTTGAGGCCCCCAATCGGGGGGCAGGGCTAGTCGCCGTCACTGTGGTAGAAGCCAGTGAGGTGAGGAGGCAGTACCAGGTCTCTCTCCCTGCAGGGCAATCCTCCATTGGACCTGTTTATTCGGATTTTCCATCAGTTGGTCTTACATGATTTAGCACATTTTGAGGCCCAACGAAATAAATGCATCATAATTTGTCTCGAGAACTTTGTGAAGCATTAGAGCCTTTTATCTAAATCTACTGAATTGATAATTAAACCAGCTGACAAAGGAGGAGTGATAGTGGTACAAGATCATCAGCAATATATTGCCTCTGTGATGTTACATTTGAACAATTCAAAATATTACTGTAGATTAACTAGTGACCCGACTGAAAGATTACAGAAAAGCATAGAGGCAATTGTTCATACAGCTACAGGTTTAACAGAAAAAGAAAGAAAATACTTAACAGGTCTATGAGGATGGTTTACTATTATCTATTCAGTACCCAAAATACACAAAAGCATGACAGCCTCTCCAATTCGACTGATAGTGGCTTTAAATGGGGCAGTATTGGAACTGCTGGCTGTGTTTCTAGACTGCTACAACCACTAAGTTACATTCCAGTACTATGTAAATAGTTATCGTTGTTTTTTGTTCTCATTCCTAAAAACCTTTCAAGCCTCTTATCTTCTCCCAGTTCCTCCTCCCCTGTTTTATTGTAACGTTTTTTGCTTCTTGTCACCTGTTAAATGTTCTAGGTCATCACCCCCTTGTTTCCTGTAAACCGGCATGATGTGATCCTATCATGAATGCCGGTATAAAAAAGCTCTAAATAAATAAATAAAATAAATATCATCTTCTACAACCATTATGTTCAACTTGCTATATCGTATGTAAAAAGATACTGCACATTTTTATCTATATTGTTATAGAAGTCGGGAGCCATCTATTCCATTTAGCCACCACTTCTGAGAAGTCAGATGGATGCATCAGGGCAAGAATCGCTGCATAAAATTGAGAACACTTAATACGTTTACCATCTGGCCCTTGAAGCAATTGATGGAGCTTGTCCGGATAGGTGAATTGTGAGTTTGAGATTAACTGTTCCAGTATAAAGTGCCTCAGCTGTAGGTAGCAATAAAATTCTTTGTGTGGAAGAGAGTAAATATCTTGTAGTTCTTGGTAGCTAATGATTTGAAGAGGCCTCGAGTCCACATGAAGCAACTGACCCACTGTAGTCAACCCTCGTATCGCCCACTGAAGGAATGGACCTTTATCCATTCCTGGCTTGAATAAGGGGCAACCCTGTATTGGTAGGTTGGTGGTGAATTCTGGAGCAACTTCTAGTAAAGTGCAAAGTCTCTTCCACACCATCCGAAAAGGCTTAATGATGACACTATAAGTATATGGGTAGGCAACATTGTGCTGGAAACCTGTAATACTGCACTTGGGCTGTAGGGTTCTAACCAGTTTTTATAGTGTGATAATGGAGAGAAATTCTCAGTATTGTAGAGCCAGTCTTTTATGTGTCTTAGAAGGCTGGCGTAATTATAGGCGCGAAGATCCGGACAGTTCATCCCCCCTTCTCTTCTGGGTCTCATCAAATTCGGAGTGGAATCCTGGCTCGTTTTCCTCCCCATAGATAACGATTCAATTCCTTAAATATTATGAGAATGTCCTGCCGTTTGATCCAAATAGGTAGCATAGCAAAAAGATAAAGCCATTTTGAGATCTCCATCATCTTCAGGAGTAAGATCTTCCCAGACAGGGAAAGGGGCAGGTTCCTCCATGCTTGCAGTTTGGTAAGAAGTTTTTGTTTTAATGGAGTAATATTAAGGGAGTACAGTTGGTGCAAATCAGCTGGTATGTGTATCCCCAAATATTTGAGAGATTTTGTAACCCATTTTAAGGGGAATTGACCCGGCCAAGTGGTCTTAAGACTCCCCAATATGTCCAGTGCTTCTGACTTTTCAATGTTTATTTTTAGACCTGCAAACCGTCCAAAAGCAGCTTGGATCCCCAACACACATGGGAGAGCTTGAATGGGGTTGCTTAAGTAGATTAGCATATCATCAGCAAAAGCTGCTACTTTAAAATGGACGTCCGATAATTGCAGTCCCTTTATGTCAGGTGATAAAGCCAGTTTCCGTAAGAGTGGATCCAATGCCAGAATATATAGAATTGGTGAAAGGGGGCATCCTTGCCGAACCCCCCTGGTGATCAGAAATCCATCCGACAGTGTGTCATTAGCTGAGATTTGCGACACAGGATGAGCATATAAAATTCTTATTGCTGTGATAATAGATTCTGGGATACCAAAACGCTTTAATGCTGAAAACATATAATCCCACGACACTCTGTCGAAGGCTTTTTCTGAATCGAATCCCACAGCCATTGCTGGGATCTGACGATAATGAGCCGTCTCCATCGCAGTCAGCAGCCGAATAACATGCGCTCCCGCATTCCTTCCTCCCACAAACCCCGCTTGATACGACGATATGATAGATGGTAACACCCTGCCCAAGAGAATCGCCAGAATCCGTGCATATAGTTTGAGATCAACATTTAGAAGTGAAATAGGCCTGTAGGATGCAGCCATAAGCGGATCCTTACCCGGTTTAGGTAAAATTGTGATGTAGGCCTTATTAAAATCCTTCGGAAATCCTCCCGCTTGCCAAGCATGATTGAAAAAAGCTGTCATTGGTCTGGAAACGTAATGCATTAAGATTTTATAATATTCCGCTGGAAACCCATCGGGTCCTGGAGATTTATTACTTTTACTTGCACATATAACTGCTTGGACTTCCTGCTCAGATATTGGTTCACTCAGCTTAGCTTTATCTTCAGTAGTCAGAGTAGGCAGGCTCAAATCATGAAAAAACAGCGCTTCGTCTTCGGAGTTCCCCAATCTATCCTCACGATACAGTTCTTCATAAAAATGACGGAAGACCTTCAAAACCTCTGGGGCGGTTGTTACATATTGCCCGTTTGCATTTTTTAAACCAGCAATGTAAGATTTTTTCCTTTTTATCGCCACCAATCTCGCTAGCAATTTACTAGATTTATTACCAAACCTGTGAAAGAAGTGATCAGAAGCTCGAAGCGCCCTTTGTGCTCGTAGATGCAGATGTTCATTCAATGCTGCTAGACATGCCCTATACGAGGCCACATTGTGGGTGGTTGCCTGTTCTGCTAGTTGTCGTTTCGCTTTTTGTAGTTGGGTTTCTAGCTCAAGTATGGTATTATTTAGCTGTTTATTCTTTTTTATGGCGAAGGCAATAATTTCGCCTCTGAGTACCGCTTTACTGGTTTCCCAGAAAAGAAGCGGGTTGTCTGTATGTTGTTCATTATTTTGAGAATATTCCTCCCATCGAGCAGTCAAAATTTGATGAAATTCTTTGTCTGTCGCTAGATGTCCGGGCATACGCCACGGTTTTTTGGTTAGGCGCTCTGTGGTAAACCAAATGTCTACCCAAATTGGCGCAAATTGGTGCTATTACCAGAGGACTGATTTCCGCCGCAGCTACCTTTGGAAATAGAGGAATAGAGAGAAGAATATAGTCTATTCTTGACATGGTGTTGTGGGCTCTGGAAACATGTGTGAAATCTTTAGTTTCAGGGTTTAACGTTCTCCAAGGATCCAAGAGGCCCAGTCTATTGAGAAACTGTGAGACTCCAGAGTTATGTGGTAAATAATAACCTTTTGGAATTTGGGATTTATCTAAATATGCATCCAATACACTGTTCATATCCCCTGCGACAATCAATTCTCCCTGGGTATGCTCCAACAAAATAGTAATAAGATTGTGAAAAAATGATGGATTGGGAACATTTGGGGCGTACACATTACACACCGTAACAATTTTCCCCGCAATTTGCCCTACAATAATGTGAAATTTGCCCTCCGGATCACTGATTTCCTTTATCAGAGTAAATGGAGTATTTTTATTAATTAAAATGGCGACACCTCCCTTTTTCCCTTTTGCTTCAGAATAGTAACAATCCGATGCCCATTCTCTTCGTAGCTTAACACTCTCCGCTGCATTTAAATGTGTCTCTTGAAGACATGCTATAGTTACCTTAAGGTGCTTTAAATGTTGAAAAACTTTTTTTCTTTTTATGGGGGATCCTAACCCGTCAATATTCCATGAAATTATTCTGTATTTACCCCCCATAACGGAAACTTATATCTTCAGTAATGCATAATCTGTTGGATCCTAACAGTCGGAGCTGGGTGCCCAGCTTCACCCCACTCCTCCAGTCTAGTCTTTCTTTCATAGAGTCCCCAGGGTTCCACCCCTCTCTCCCTCTCTCGGATTCGCTATCCCTTGTATTCCTGATATCCCGATTTTCATCTTTCATGTCTCTTTTTCCCCAAATATACCCCTGGCCCCCTCCCTCCCTTCCCTCACTTCCCTCCCTTCCCCCACCCCCCTTATTCCCCTCGAGCCCCATACTCCCCACCCCAGTCCCTAGATACATCCAAACCTCTCTCATCACTGAAGAGAGGAGAGCACTTAACAAGGTGGCCGGGTTAACCGCCCCCCAACCTGTATACTATAGATTTTTTGTTTTTTCAAACCCCCTATTATCTTAAACATCACACAATGTTGTTTTACATTAACAGTGAACTATTAATATCAACGCATAGAACTATCAGCCATAGTATAACTGTAACTTCAGAATACAGAAAACTGTTAGTGAACCCATCAACCCCCTTTCACAAACCAATACCAGCTTGTGACCATTTGTTGCCCTATACTCTGTGGCGTCCCGATGGTCATGCTTCCACAGTCTATCTGCTGAGCCATCATATCCCCCAGTCGCCGAACTTGGTGGGTGTAATCCAAATCTGTTAACAGAGGGGAAGCTCATATTTCTACTCCCGATGTGAATTTGATGTGGACTATGACGCAGATAACCAGTTCTCGAAGGGAGATAAAATGGCGGTCCCGTTTTGTAAATGGTAGTAACTATATGGAATCTACAGCATCTCCCGGTGGACACCGTAAGCCCCCGTCAAACAGTCAGAAGAAGAAGATTTGTATTAAGGTTTTAAATTTTAACGCTCACAATCCTTCACATATTTTTGTGCTTCCTCTGGTGAGGTAAAAGATTTTTGCCCGCCATTCATCCAGATCTTGAGGGTAGCAGGATATTGAAGAGCGAATTTAATGTGCTTATTAAACAGCTCTGAGCACACACTAGAAAATCTCTTTCGCTGCTGGGAAACCCGGGCCGAATAGTCCTGAGTGATACGTATCTTGGTTCCCTTATACTCTATGTCAGGCTTATTTCTATATGCTAGCCATATTTTGTGCTTTTGGGCAGAGTTGAGAAACTTTGCCAAGATAATTCTAGGTCTGGAATCAGTAGGGTGCCGTATTCCCACTCTATGGGCCCTTTCAATTGTTAGATGATCTTTGAAAGCCTCCAGCCCCACTGCATCCGGCAACCATTCCTCTAGTAGCTCGCTTAAACTCCCTTCATCAACAGATTCCGGGAAGCCCATAAGACGAAGGTTAGCTCGTCGAGACCGGTTCTCAAGATCGTCAATTTTTTCTTGACACTCCCTCAATAGAGTAGCCTGCACTTCCACTTTGCCCGTCGCCTCCGTAAGCTCGTCTTCTAGCAGGGACACCCTCCCCTCCACGTTGTCAATGCGCGGACCAAATTCTGTTAATGCATCCCTCACCTCGGTAAGTTGTGTTGCGATTCCAGCTAACTTTTCGTCTAGCGTCGCCGCTATTGTTTCACGGAGAATCGCTACCGTAACGGGACTCGAGGGTGAGGGTGTCCCCGGCTGCTCCGCGGGCGCCATCTTAGATTCAAGGAGCTTTCCTTTATCCTTTTCTTTCCTACTACTTCTGGCGGCCATTGGCTGTGGCGATTTTTGCATAAACGTAACAATCGACATAAGCCGGTTTATAGTGGTCCCAGACCGATTTTGAAGGTTCGCCGTTCCGTTTGTACCGGTGTATTAGGAGGCAGCAACCCGGAGCCAAAGAGATCACGTCTTCTTCAGCTCATCACCCCACGTGATCTCCCTTTATCTATATTGTAAACATTGCAAATGGATTATAACAGTGAATGGTGGTTTTACACCAACATACCCCAAGCACAAGCACTGTAGGTGGTTGAGACAGTATTACAGGATAGAGTAAAATCGTAGCATGTTTCTACAGAACTGTTATTGGATTTAACAGAGATGGTTTTATTTAACAACTATTTCTTATTTGGAATTCAATTTTACCAATAGATTCATGGGATTCCAATGGGCTCTCCATTGGCACCTGCTGTGGCCAATCTGTACATTGCTGGTTTTGAGGAACAACATATTTATAGCTCGGTTTGGTGGCAACAAATAGCAGGATGGTACTGCTATATAGATGATGTATTTTTGGTGTGGAAATTGTCAGAACGGAATTTGAATGATTTCTGAATGTGGATAAACACCCCTGATGAGAAATTACAATTTTCTGTACAAAAATCTTTGGATTCCATTTCATTTTTAGATGTCAAGTTTCAGCTAAGAAATTGATTATTTTCCTCCTCAGTATTTCGTAAACCGACAATCTACTTAAGTTCCATAGTCGTCATTCGCGAGCTTTCAAAAGGGGTTGCCATTCAGTCGATTTTTCCGTATTAGATGCATTTGCTCTGTTACAATGGAATTTGAGACACAAGCACAGATTTTGTGGTCATGTTTTAAATCTTGAGGATATCCTAATAAGGCCATCAATAATGTCTATAAGCAGGCTGAGTTTTTCTGATAGACAATCCTTATTATAATATAAACCAACGTTTGGTATGTGTGCTTGAGCAGACAACAGCAGTATCAGTAATATTGTCATCGATAAAGAGACATTGGCATGTATTATCTTTTTCATGAGGATTTTCGTGAACCCCCCTTGATTGTCACAACCCGTGATGGTAATATTAGGGATAGAGTTGTACTTGCACATTTACAAGAACGATTAACTGATATATTGGAATTTGGTCACTTTAATTGCGGATGATGTCAGTATTGTGAGAGAACAATTGAAGGCATATTGTGGGTTGAGCCTGTAACAGGATATAGAATAAAAAGGAAATTTAATACCGATTGTGCATCTACTTATGTGGTGTACGTATTAGTCTGCCCACGTCGGAAAGTTTATGTAGGACAGACTACCCATTCTATACAAGTATGGTTAAATGAACACAAGTCACGATTAAAGACCAAAAATGTATCAGCACTGATCGTGCAACATTGTATAGATCATGAACACAATTTTTCACAGTTGAAATGGACTATTATTGACCACATATCTTGCTCTATTTGAGGTGGCTTGCTAAATTGAATTATTGGGAGGCATTTTGTCTTTTTACTTTAAAGACAGTCACCTGGGGGCTTGAATAAAGAACTTGATTTCACAACATTGTTGTGAATGAGATGTTCCCTTTGATTTGGTTGTTTCTGTTTATGATGACTGTGATTGGTCAGTTCGCATTTACTTACACAGTATATATACTGGCTAACTTACAACAATATGGCATCCGTGGAATAAAACAAAAGAAGATTGATGATATAGTTTGGGTCAGTTTCAAGTGTATCAATGAAATGAAGATGTTGCGTCCATCGGTCTCAGACGGCTTCGACCTCTGTGCCTCACCTTTCTTTCTTCTCTCTCCTCAAGTCTTGGGAAAATGGCTGCTGCCGCGTCTTCATGCCGCTCTCTCCAGCGTCCCCGGAACGGTGACTGTGTTCGCCATGTTTCTCCTGAGGGTCTCCTAGGGTGCGCGCACGCACGCCACCCACGTCTTTATCCACGTCATGGCGGGAACCTTGGGGGCATCCCCTCCGAGTGACGTCACGACATCCGGGTATTTAGCCTGCCCTTTGTTTGCTAACAAACTGAGTTAGCAAGGATCGAGACAGGATTGGATTGCCTCCAGTCTAAGCTACTTTGCCGCTTCCTTGCTGCCGCTGGAAGCTCTCTCTGCCCTTCGGGGTCATTCATCTCTAACTTGGGTACTCGCTCCTCGGGGGCCCTTATGCTTTCTTTCAGGTACTTATCTGGGATACTGGGTACTCGCTCCTCGAGGGCCTGCTCTCCCTATCTTGGTGCCTACGGTTCAACTACTTCTGCCTGCCAGGATCTTCATCAATACAGCTATCTATTTCAGTGAGTAATTAACCTTGTCCATCTGTCTCACCTTCAGCTTCAGCACTGCGAGTCTGCATCCGGGACTTCTCTACTACCTTGCACAGCCTACCATCTACCTGAGCGTGGGACTTGTCTCCTCTGCTGAGGACCCCTGGACTACTTCTACTAGGTTACCTCACTGCTGCCACCCCTGGGCAGTACCACCAAGCTGTTTAATAAATGCGAATTCTCTGTGTCTGCGTGTATAGAGTCTAGCCTAGTACTGCAGTTCCTCACGGTGCTTCTCCCCATGGGAGTGGCCATCACTGCAGTATCCAAGAATCCACTCCAACACCTCAAAACCATAACAGAAGATTGACATTCCCTGAGGAAAGACTGTTCGTGTCTGAAATATGGCCTCGGGAGGACAGTAAGCTTTTTTTTTTGAAGTCTAACATCACGTTTTGAACTGTTGAATTTTTATCATGTCGTGTATAAGCATCGCTCTGTCATGATATGATATTGGTAAAAATTTAATTCATCAATTTTTAATCCATGTGCACATTTTTTTAAGTGCTTATAAAAAAAAAAGAAAAAAATACTTATGTTGGATGTGATATACGCTAAAGCATATTAATGTTTGTGGATGGAGTTTAGGCGGTTGATTAAAAAAAAAAAAAAAAAAAAGTAAAATCTTTACTGGGTGGTAACGTTTGAAGATATGAAACCTGCGGCCTCATCCATATATATTATTTGGTCGTTAATATTTTTTCACTGTTTGAGTAGCATTTTGGTGCAATTTAAAAAAAATTACAGATAAATTTAGATTTGGAAGGTGTTGGAGATCATATTTTTATTGGTGAATTTAGTAATAAGCAAGGTTTGGTATCCCCAATAGCCCCTGATTCTTTGATTGATAAAGCACCTCTCTGGCCACCCAAGGTGGCCTCCTCTTCCAAATAAATAGGAAGATCTTCCTCTGCCAGCCTTTCAGCATCTTATCAGGAATGGCAATCTGGAATGCATAGCAGAGCCTGGGGAAGGATGTTCATTTTGACTACATGAATTTTGCCTAGCAAGGACAATTGTAGTTGTTCACATCTCTCAAGATCTGTGAATATTTCCAGTAATAGGGGGCCATAATTTGGATCAAATAGTCCATCCAAATTTGCTCCAATCTGTACTCACAAGTATTTCACACTCTCCTTAGCCCACCTGCAGCGTAATTGTGAGCGCAAACTAGTCACCAGATTCCTCTACAGCGTTAGATTTAGTACCTCTGATTTATCCTGATTGAACTTGAACCCTGAGACAGCTCCATACCCTCACATTTCTTCTGGTAGGGTCTTCAATGATAGGGCTGGATTTGTAAGTGTGAATATATTTATCCGCGAATAAAGTCAGCTTGTATGACTGCTCTCCAACTGTCACCTCTCTTATATGCAAGTTATTCCTAGCCTTTTCAGCAAAGGGTTCTAACAAGAGTGTGAATAACAAGGGTGAAAGGAAGAAGCCTTGTCATGTGCTCCTCTCAACTTCAGAAGCATCAGAATACCTCCATTTACCCTGAAGCACGTTTTAGGCTGATTGTATATAGCTCGAATCCATGTAGTGAAGAGGGATCCCAAACCCATCTTATTCAATACCCGAAACAGAAAAGGCCAATGAACTCTGACAAATGCCTTCTCCATATCTACTTCCAACATGACCGCTGGAATCTTGTATTGTTTCACCCACCATACTAGATTTAATGCTCTCCTCACATTATCTGCAGCTAGTCTCCCTGGAACAAACCCTTAATGATCATCATGTATGAGTAATGGCGCTATTGCCTAACCACAAAACCAATATTTTTGCTAAAAGTTTCAGATCCAAATTGATTAGTGATATAGGCCAGTATGAGCTGCAAAGCATGGGATCTCTGCCCCCTCTCACCAGTACAATGATCCTGGCCAAATTTGCCCCCTGAACTAACTTTCCTTCGCTCAAATAATTAAACATGGCCACTAGCAGTCTAGTCAATACCTGCTTAAAGGTCTTGTAGAATTTGGCTGTGTATCCATCTGGACCTGGGGTCTTGCCCACCTTTAGTTCTGAAATCACCTTTCCCTGTACGTACCCAGATCAGTCCAGACCATGGGTTGAGCCTCCTGTCCAGCAGATGGAGACAGACCAAAACTGAAAGGGTATCCTATATCAGGACAGCGCCTACCCTGCAGCTCTTCAGTGTTTGTCTGTCTCCAGCAGATGCGACAGCTCACCCTGCGGTTCCCTGTTTCTTTTGCTTAGCCCCTGTTTTGGGGCTTTCTTTCTTCTCTAAACTTATTGGATCAAGCAAGTATTTATTATTTATCAATTTAAAAAAATATATATTGGACTCTGTAGATTTCCATACAGGAGACAGTTTCTGTCTCCTCGCTCTTGGGTGGGGGGGGGCCTAGGGGGGCTTTGCTCCTTGTGTAATATAGCCTAGGCTCCCTATCCCTGGTGTTCCTCGGCTGTGGGGTGAAATTGGTGGTGCCAGTCACTCCCCCTGCACAGCCTCTCTCTTTCTCTGTCTTTTCTACTGGGATGCTTTTTCCCCGGAGTCTAAGTTTAAAAAAAAAAAAGAACCAAAGTGAAACTAAAAACTTGGCAGCCTTTTGTGAGAGTTGGGATCGTGCAGAGTTCAGTCTCCTGCCTCCACTCCCTCAGCCCCAGCAGCCCAGCTGATGCTAATTACTGCTTCTCCTCTGCATGGGGGTCATGCCGCGCTCTCCTCTCTGCCTGGCCTGCGGGGATTTTTCACTCCGTCTCTCTAGAGAAGGGATCTGCTCTAAGTGTCTGCCGGGGGGGAGGGGAGGGTCCCTCCTTGGCTTCGATCTCCTCTGGAGCCCGCGCATGGCCGCACCGTTCCAGGGCCGACAAACTGCAGGCATGGTGGCCATTTTGGGTTTCTCGGCTGCTCCTGTTTCGGGGCAGCAGGACTCACAGGACCCAGATTTTTTGGAGTCTTCCCCCCCTCCCCCCTCTGGAGGTTCCAGACCTCATTTTTCTTCAGAATTTGTGCTCTTAATGCACAAATCCTATTTAGCCAGCTTGCAAGAGGAATCTGACCCCCTCCCTGGCCCCCCTCTTCCTAAACTTCCTAAACTTCCTCAAATTGCCGTTCTGGATGCACAGGGATCTATTCGGGTGCAGGTGGTCCCGGGGATTCCCCCCCTCCGGATCCCCCCGCTCCCTTGACTGTCCCAGACCTGGATCAGGATCCGGATTTTGTTGAAACATCTCCCCCTCTAGAGGGGGATGACCTTCGAGTTCTCAGTCTATTCCGGAGGGAGAAACTGGAGCCCCTTATCACCTTTAAAACTTAGGAATTGGGGATCTAGTGTCCCTCAGTGGATGAGTTCTTGGCCGCGATGCCAGCTTGCGTGGACCCGGTCTTGGCGGGACTCAGGGCTCTTCTGTGCACTTTTCCCTTCCATCCAATGCATAGGCTGATGCTCCTCCGGGAATGGGAGGCCCCTGATTCGGGTCTCCGCATCAGGAGGGCCATGGAGAAGCTCTATCCTCTCCCGGAAGAGTGCTTAGACATGTTGAAAATTCCCAAGGTGGATTCTTCTGTGACGGCAGTCACTAAGCACACCACCAATCCCGGTGGTGGGTGCTACGGCCTTGAGGGATGTCCAAGACCGCAAGCTGGAATTCCATCTCAAGCGCATCTTCGAAGTCTTTGCCTTGGGAGTTCGGGCAACAATCTGCAGCAGTCTCATGCAGCGGGCAAGCCTTACGTGGGTCCAACAATTGCTCAGCACCCAGGACCTCCCGTCTGCAGAGTCAGAGCAGGCTGAGAGGTTGGAAGGCGCTATAGCGTATGGGGCGGATGCCCTTTACGACTTGCTTCGGGTCCAAGCGAAAGCGATGGTTTAGCTGGTCTCGGCCAGACGGCTTCTCTGGCTCCGTAATTGGGCGGCTGACCCGTCTTTCAAGGCGCAGCTGGGCACACTCCCCTTTAAAGGTAAGCTGCTTTTTGGCGAGGACCTGGAGCAGCTTATTAAATCCTTGGGTGAGAACAAGGTTCATAAGTTACCTGAGGACTGCCCAAAACAGTCGAGAACCTTTTTCCCTACACGCACCCGCTTCCAGGGTCAGCAGCGATATAACCCCAGAGCAAGAGACACCTTCTCTAGGGGAAATTCCTCCAGGTCTCAGTCCTGGTCTCCGTCCTTTCGAGGCCGTCGTGCCTTCCGGGATGGTAATCCACAACACCCTGCGGCCAAGTCCGCCTCCCAATGAGATTCGCCGGCCCATCCCTCCGTTCCCAACTTAGGTGGTCGTCTTTCTCTGTTCTTGGAGGAATGGGTCAAAATTACGTCGGATCAGTGGATCCTCGAGATAATCGAAAGAGGCTATGTCTTAGAATTTGCTCGAGACTTTCCGGACCTGTACATAGTCTCTCCATGCGGACATCGGAAGCGGGCCGCTGTGTGTCAGACTCTCACCAGGCTCCAGGGGCTGGGGGCTATAGTCCCGGTCCCGGAGGAAGAACAAAGCGCCGGCCAGTATTCTATTTACTTCGTGGTTCTGAAAAAGGAGGACTCCTTCCGTCCCATCTTGGATCTCAAGAGAGTCAACCGAGCCCTCAAAGTGCCCCACTTTCGGATGGAAACCCTGCGGGCAGTTATAGCAGCTGTTCATCCTGGAGAATTTCTGGCTTCTCTCGACCTGACGGAGGCCTACCTGCACATACCGATCCATGCCAAACATCAGAGGTATCTCCAATTCCACATTTTGGGTCAACATTTTCAGTTCTGGGTTCTGCCCTTCTGTCTCGCCACAGCACCACGCGTGTTTACCAAGGTGATGGTGGTGGTGGCGGCCGCCCTCCGGTTCACCCATACCTGGCCGATTGGCTAGTACGGGCCAAGTCGGAGACCCTATGCCATCTGGCAGTGGACCACGTACTTGCTCTTCTCTCTTCCCTGGGATGGATAGTCAATTTTTCTAAGGGCAATCTCCATCCTTCCCAGGTCTTAGAATTCCTAGGGGCTCGGTTCAATACCTGAGTCGGCAAGTTTTTCCTGCCGGACTCTTGAGGTTCAAGCTGATGGATCAAGTCCGAAACTTCATTTCAGTGCCTCTTTCCACGGTGTGGGACTACCTACAGGTTCTGGGGCCATGGCTTCCACTATTGACTTGGTCCCCTGGGCTTTTGCGCATATGTGTCCCTTACAGAAAGCTTTGGTATCCCGTTGGAAACCAATGTCGGAATAGTTTCAGATGCCGCTCCTGCTGTCAGACTCTACCATCACCGACATATAGTGGTGGCTATCGCTCAAGCACCTTCTGAGAGGAATATCCCTTCAGACTCCGCAGTGGATCGTAGTCATGACGGACGCCAGCCTATCCGGGTGGGGAGCGGTCTGCCAGTCACAGGCCACGCAGAGATACTGGTTCCCAGCCCAATCCTGCTGGCACATCAATTGCCTGGACGCTCGAGCGGTTTGTCTGGCTCTAAGTGTTTCTCCTGCTTCGCCGAAGAGCAGTTCAGGTGCTCTCGGACAACTCTACTACAGAGGTGTATATCAATTGCCAGGGATGCACCAGGAGTTGCCTGGTGGCCCTCGAGGCCAGTCAGCTTTTTGCGTGGGCGGAGCGCCATCTAGAGTGCCTAGCAGCTTCTCACATTGCGGGCAAGGAGAATGTTCAAACTGATTTCTTGAGTCATCAGCGTCTTGAACCAGGCGAGTGGGAGTTGTCCGATGAAGCAATGGATCTGATTGTCCACAGGTGGGGGTCCCCCACACCTGGACCTGATGGCAACCTTGGACAATGCCAAAGCTCCCAGGTTTTTCAGCCGCTGGAGGGAGCACTGCTCGGAGGGAGTAGATGCTCTAATCCTCCCCTGGCCGCACGACGTCCTTCTGTACATGTTCCCTCCTTGGTCCCTGGTGGGAAAAGTACTCAGAAAGATAGAGCTCCACAGAAGTCCGGTCATTCTCGTATCTCCCGAGTGGCCTCGCAGACCATGGTTTGTGGATCTAGTAAACCTGTCAAGGGACGGCCCTCTTCGTCTCTGTCATCTTCAGTACATGTTCCGGCAGGGTCCCGTATTTTCGACCAGGCGGATCGCTTCTGTCTAGCGGCCTGGCTTTTGAATGGCGGAGACTGAGGAAGGAAGGGATATAGGGAGGGCGTCATCTCCACTATTCTGCGTGCTTGCAAGACTTCTACTTCCCTTGCCTATGTCCGAGTTTGGAAGGTCTTCGAACTTGTCTGCGCGGAATCGGGTGTCTCGGCACATTTGGCCCTGGTTTCGCTGGTTCTTTCCTTTCTCCAGCGCGGTCTCTCTAAGGGCCTATCGCTTGGCTCGCTCTGGGTACAGGTTTCTGCCCTCTGCTCTCTCTTGGGAAGTCTTGAAGGTTATGCGGTTGCATCTCATCCAGATATTGTCCGTTTCCTCAAGGGAGTTAAAACATTTGAAGCCGCCGCTGCATTCCACTTGTCCTTCATGGAGCCTTAATTGGTCCTCCGGGCTCTCTGCCTTGCTCCCTTTGAGCCTCTCCGCCGCTCTACTCTCAAGGATTTAACACTTAAGGCGGTGTTTTTGGTCTCTTATTTGCTCCTCCAGACGGGTGTCAGAGATTCAAGCGTTGTCTTGCCGGGAGCCCTTCCTATGTTTTTCAGACTCGGGGATCTCCCTTAAGACTGTACCATCTTTCTTGCCGAAGGTTGTTTCTGCCTTTCATGTCAATCAGTCGGTGGAGCTCCCTGCGTTCTCTCCCGCGGGTATTGCAGGTACGGTCGGGGATGATCTACGCCGTCTGGATGTGAAGCGCGTTCTCATGCGTTATCTTCAGGTAACCAATGAATTCCGAGTTTCGGATCATCTCTTTGTCTTATGGAGTGGGCCCAACTGGAGCAAACAGGCCTCTAAGACTACGATTTCTCACTGGTTGAAGGAGGCGATCACATCGGCCTATATCTGTTAGGGCCGGGCGATCCTGGAGGGTGTGAAGGCTCATTCCTTGCATTCAGGCAACTTCTTGGGCGGAGAGTCAGTCGGTCTCTCCGCAGGAGATATGCAGGGCAGCTACGTGGAAGTCTATGCATACTTTTGCTCGGCATTACTGCCTTGATGTTCAGGTCCCAGTCTTTGGTTCCTTTGGTCGGCAGGTGCTTCGAGCGGGACTGTCTTGGTCCCACCCTGTTTAGGGAAGCTCTGGTATATCCCATGGTCTGGACTAAACCGGGTACGTACAGGGAAAGGAAAATTAGTTCTTACCTGTTAATTTTCGTTCCTGTAGTACCACTGATCAGTCCAGACACCCTTCCCTTTACTTCCTACTGTCTGCTCGAAGCTTCTTTCCTCTCTCTGCAGGATTCTGAATGATTTTTTCTGTGATGATAATCAAGAGGCACCAGAAACATCTATATAATGACCATGGACATTCATGCAAGAGCATCCATCTACAGAGTCCAGTCAATGTTTGTGCTTGTTCAAATTTTTTGAGTTATCTTGTTGTTTGCTCGAGTTCTCTTGTTGTTTGCTTGATTCCTTACTGCTTATCTTCATGTTTTTCTGCTTTGACAATGGTTATACTGAAGGGCTGCAGGGCAGGCTCTGTCCTGATAATAGGATACCCTTTCAATTTTGGTCTGTCTCCATCTGCTGGACAGGAGGTTCAACCTATGGTCTGGACTGATCCGTGGTACTACAGGAACGAAAATTAACAGGTAAGAACTAATTTTCCTTTAGCACCTCCTCCTCCTTAATGTTCCCATTTAGTTGCTTTTGAGCCTCCACTGGAAGGCATGGTAGAGTTATAGTATTAAGGTACTGTAATTGTCTATTGAGGAACCTTAATATTGCTGTCAGAGGTATAGAGTTCTAGATAGAATTGGGAAAATCTATTCAAGATTAGTTTGCTATCATAAATATATTTCCTTTCCTGATTCTTAATTTTGAGAAGTTGATTTTGCACAGTTTTTTCTTTAGTCGTCTTGCCAGCTGGCAACCTGCTTTATTTAAAAATGTTCTGTTTAACCAGTATCATCCGTGATGTTATTTCTGACAACTCTAATGCATTCAGATCTTGACGTATTGTTTCTAATGTCATTAAGGTTTGATCATCCAAGTTCTTTTATGTCTTAACTTGTTTTGCTATTTTCTGTAATAACTGCAATTTTGTCTTCTCTTCCTCTTTTCGAAGGAAAAATGGCTGAGAGATTAGTTTACCATGCACCACTGCTTTCAGACATTCCCATAATATAGCTAGGCTAAATTCACCAAGGTCATAAAGGATTAAATGCTCCTTAATTTCTTCCAATAAAAGCTCATTAAATGTTTTGTCTGATTCATTCAATTTCCAGTATTTGCATCTCTTCTGGTTCCTCCCAACTTTCAACTCTGCCCACATGGGTATGATCGGACCATGAAATAGTACCGATACCCACTTCCACAGTAATTCCCACCAGCATCTTATCTAGCAGAAAGTAGTCAATCCTCGAATAGCAAGAGCACAGTTTATCTCCAAAGTGTATGCCTGCCTCCATACTCATCGTCTGAGTGTCAAATCTGTACACCGTTGTGAACTAGTGATTCTCACATGGAATGACGGTATATAAAATAATCAAAGAATAATCTTACAAGGTTGGATTTCTCAGATGTCAAATATCAATTATGCCTCATTTAATAATCATTTCCTTCAGTCTAGATCTCTGCAAATGTGAAGCCCAAATTTCCCCACTCGAATTATCTAAGAAAGGATATCATGTCAGACTGAAGTCACCCCAGTCAATAATGACCTTCCACCCATCCAGTGAGAGTGTTAGAGAATCCAGAAAGACACCCTGAGCTGTATTTAGCACATAGATATTTACTAAAGTAAATAATTCACCATGTATTACCACTTTCAGAATTAAAGATCTCCCCTCAGTGTCCCTGATTACACCTTTAACATCCCCAATTAAATGACTAGCAACTAAAAAAATATTCACTGTAACCCTCTGCCTCCTTTAGCAATAGTTTTCTTTTGAGAGTAGAAACTTGAAAAAGCGTCACGAATCTCCTCAGACTTGTAACAAGAGAGCCGTTGGCTTTATGAATTTTAGCAATTAAGGTTTGGGACCTAGCGGCCTTAAGTTTCTGGGCGAGATAGCGTCCCGCCTTATGACCACCTTCAAAAAATTGTTGTTTCAACATGAGGAGATGGTGACTGATAGCCGTATCATCAATAGAACGTAAAGCATCTTTTACCCTAAGCAATTTATGATATGTGGAGTTAGAGCAGTCAATCCCATGTTGACTAGTTAGTGCAGTAACCTCCTCCATGAGCAATGCTCGTTCTTTCTCCCGCTCCTTGTTATAGTGAGCTGCCCTAGCAATGAACCACCCTCTAGCAACAGCTTTAGAACAATCCCATAATACTGTAGGGCAGGTATCATCCAGGGCATTGTTGGCAAAGTATTCCTTAAGTTGAGTGCCAGTTTGGTGTGAGAAAGCCTTATCTTTTAATAAACTGTCATTAAGGCACCAGGTTTTAAAACCCTTATCCCTCTCTCCAATCCTTACCCTGACCCACAACGGGGCATGATCAGACCAGGTCATAGGCTCTATCCCCGCCTCCTCAACAGCATTTTGTAAATGGGAGGAGACAAATAGATAATCAATACGGGAATGCATTCCGTGAGGAGAGGAGAAAAAGGTGTAAGAACGTGAGTGGGGATAGCGCTGTCGCCATATATCCACCAGGCTCCACCTACTCAGGAATGATTGCCACTCAGTCCTCAGCCCAGAGGGCACATCTCTCCGAGAGGAACTGTCTAGCACTACATCTCGTGCGGCATTAAAATCACCGCCGACAATGAGTTCACCCTCCCCAAATTTTAATAATACCTGTTCTAAATCGTGAAAAAATGAGATTTGATTGGTGTGTGGAAAATAAACATTCAGCAACGTAACTATACTGGAGCCTACCGCAGAGTCAAAAGAATATATCTACCACTAGGATCCAAGCACCTATGTAAGGCTTCATGTGTCAGCGAGTTAGCTATAAGTATACCCACCCCTGCGTAGTGGGATGTCTTGGTGCTCGCCGCCCAGTAAGACTGGGAATAAGTTGGGAAGGCCAAAAGTCTCTCATGATGCTTGCGCACATGAGTTTCTTGGACAAAAACAATAGTGGCCCCCTGGCGACGTATTTCCCGTGTTAACAGGAGGCGTTTACGTGGGGTGTTAAGTCCCTTGACATTCAGGGAAAGAATTCGATAAGCCATAGAAAATCACAGTGTAATCCCCCTTTCCCAAACCCGCCCACCTCCCAGCCATAAAGGATAGTATAGTAATCTCCCTTTATACCAGTAAATGAAAAGCGCTCCAACATTTACACCATTGTAACCATAAAATGACCAGTTGCCATCCCCATTAGTCCATAGGTTTTCCACCCTATTCCGATGGAAGACCACTCGCCATCGGGGTGTGCCCATCAGACTTTCAGTCAGTCCCCCGCTGCTCACCCCACCCCCCACAAGCTTACACCAAGCTATAGAACATTATGAACTTTATGTACTAACCCCAGACAGTCTTAACATGAGAAGTGCCTAAATGTACAAGAAAGTATACGTCCAACCCTTCTCACAAGAAGAAAAGGAAAATAGGATATGATAAGCCGCAATGAACAATACGATCAGATGTTCGCCTCCGGTTACAGGATAAGTAGAATTCGGCAATTAGAAAGAGAACTTGTCAGTCTTCTTCATCCTTGCTCTGTTAGTGAAGATGGGGGAGTCTCCGACTGACGGCGAAGCCTTCTGCCTCCCTTGGCAGCACGTTGCCACCGTGGCGCATTATCCCCCTTTGCTGGCACGACAGCCATCTTTTGTATCTGAAAATTGACAGGAAGCTGAGCTTGCTTGAAGGCTTCCACCGCTTCTGTGACCGTTTTGATCCTATATGTAAACCCTTGTGCTTGGAATTGTAGCCCAAAGGGAAATGTCCACCGATATCTTATGGAAGAGCTGCGTAAGCCAGCAGTCACATCGTGAAGATCAAAGCGCCTCTTTAACGTGGACCGAGCCAGATCCTGATATACAGCAATCTCATGATTATTCCACCGCAAGGTCATATGTTGTCTCACAGCTTCAGAGACTTGCAATTTCTGCACGAAGCTATGGAAGCAAATGACAAGGTCTCTGGGACGCTGCTCTCGCCTGGGCCCTAATGCCCGATGAGCTCTCGCTAATTGGATCTCGGAGGGTTGAGAAGGCGAATCGGAGGGAGCCCGATTTGAGAGGGATAAAATATGTGAACAAATTTGCTGTGCCACACTAAATGCGTCCTCATACTCCGCAGTATCAGGCACTCCCCGCAGGCGCAGATTGCATCACCTGCTACGATTCTCAAGATCCTCAATTTTATCGAAAAGGGCAGCCACATCAGTCGCCGTGTTCACCTGCTGCGATTGTAAAGCATTAATCGCCTCTTCATGGCCCTCCACCCGTATATCAACTTCATCAACCTGCGCCCCCAGTGCAGCAATATCTTCTTTTAATTCTGCAACAGCCGCCATAATTTCAGCTATTTTGCTTCATATCGGCCCTAAGTATCACAAACCAGTCCCGCAGCTCTTCTCGGGAAAGGGGCTCCTGCACCGTCGGCGAAATCTTCCCGGTTTCAGGCTCTGCCCACGTTGCATGTACAGGCGCCGCCTCCAACTCTGGCGCCGCGTGGTCGTTGGCTGCTGGGCCTGATGAGGGTGGCGGTTTTTCATAAGAAAATTGCCGCAAATCTGCAGTCTTCCTCTTCGAAGTCATCTCCCGGTGGTGAAGCACCGTAAGTGTTTTTGCGGACAGAAACAAAAAAAAGGGAAATCGCTACAGATAGCAGCTTTTCCGGGGTTTAAAAGCTTGCAGGGAGCGGAGCTCTCAGTTCAGGCGACCGCTTTCATCCGATGCGCAACAGTGCCCCCAGCAATAGTTTTCTTTTAACCCCTTTCCGCCCCCCCCCCCCCCGAATATATTAGTCAGTGAGCCTAATGTATTGTGCAGTCTTCCCCAAATATATACGTCCGTGGAAATATAGAAGGATGTAATACAGACAACCCCGAACAATTTTCAAATCCTGAAAGGGGTTAATAGGGGAGTTCAGCCCTTTCACATTTAAAGACTCAATTTTTTATTTGAGCCATTTAACAATCTGATCCAATAGTTCCTTACCTTTTAGATGTGCCCATACCCAACTAGCAACCCAAATACCCAGATCCCTAACAGCCCTGCACCCACACCTAAATTGCCAAATCCCATAACACCCAGCTGATATTCCTCCTGTACCCCTTCCTCCAACCCCTTCTCCCCTCCCATTCCCACCACCTATCTCCCATCCTCACACCACACTACCTCCCCATCTGGTATGTGACCTCCATCATGAGGATTGACCCCATCCTGTCGAGTAAGCAATTTCCCCAAGTTACATACAGCCCCTTACACAAAAACAAACAAAAAGCCTTCTGTCTTTACTCCCAACATTTTCCCTGATCTCTAGGTTTTCTTTGGGGTCACTAACCACCTCCCGTTAACGTAACCCTAGTCAGACATACTGATCTGTCCATTAAATAGACACACTGGGTTTCAATCATATTCTGATCTTCTATCAGATGCTTTTCGTGTTAGGTGAAGCAGGATTTCCCAACTGCTTGTGAAGCCTTCTCCCTGCTTCAGGCAGATGCTACCATTTGGACTGCTTGTCCTTCCTCCGTGGAAATGTTGAGGACTTAGCCCGCTGTTCTCTGACACATACTCCTTCGTTCTGCAGGAACAGTGTTGCGGGAGTGGACTCTTGGACCAAGGTGAGGTTGATGCTACCCACAGGGAGGAGACCTGCAGGGCCTCACCATTGGCAGGCTGAGTTAGCTGGAGCAGAGGCCCAACAGGACCTTCACCAGTACCAGCCCTCATTCCCCCTTAGGTTGAGCCCTCGTGTGCCGGGGCTGGCTGGTCTTAGGCACGGTCCTCTGAGAAGAGATAAATCCATTGCAGAAGGTATTGTAAGCCAGAAGAGTGAAACAGAATCAATCTGGGTCAGGCAGAGTTCATGCAGTGTTGAGGTCCGGGCCAAGGTCTGAGCGGAAAGCAAGCAGCATTGAGAAGCATTCCGATGTCAAGCCAGGAATCCAGTCGAAGACTGAGCCAAGAGTCCAAACCAAAGTCAAGCCAGGAGGTGAATCCGAGAGGGTGAGGCAAGGCAGAATAATAGGACGGGATGCTGAAGACAGATGAGGGACTACAGGACAGGAACTCAGGAGAAAGCCAGACAAAAGAAGGACCAGGAACAAACACAAGAACTCTGAAGACACAGAGTGGAACCAGGATCATGAAGACAAGATGCAGGATCAAGGTCCGGAACAGGAACCAGGAACGCAGAGGCAAACAGCTGCTCTGAGGAGTCCAACCTATTGCCGAGATGTCTAAGGCAGGTTAGAGCAGGCCTTAAATAGGGGAAAGCCTGTGATGTCATCCGAGGGCGCCGCGGTGGATTTCCCACTGTGGGCCCTTTAAATTTGTCTGAGTTGCATGTGTGCCTAGGAACGCTCAGCTGAGTGGCGGATTGAACCTGTGTGGCAGCCGCTGCATCTTCGTTTGGGGCCTAACCACAGTGTCAGTGGGCCCCCTCTTACCCGGGGCTGGAGTTAAGAGCGGCTGGTCACAGGATGGACCCATGACCGGCCAAATGCAGCAACAGTACTGCTGCCACCACAGTCTTCACCCTTGCTGACTTCCGAATGGGAAGAGCTATCTATCTTATTTCCTTTTTCTTCAGAATAGCGATGATTCCAAAAAGTCATATTGTTTCCTGATAATTGGAGGCAACGTCTGGAACACCTCCACAACTTGTTCCTTCCGGACCATTTGGCCCATTTTCTGAGCCTGCTGTGCTATCCTTTTTTTTTTTTTTTTTTTTTTTTTTAATTGAGCAAATTTATAAACGGAACACAGAATTGGTGTGCCTCACGTCCCTATCTGAGTTTACATTTGCTACAGCATACATAATAGTCATCAAAACACCAAGAACAGTAATGATCCGTAATCAGATAATTGAATTTAACTTCATAAAATGGACAATATGCTCAATCCTCATTTTTTTTATTTTTTATATATACACCGCCCACAACTCCCACCCTAATCTTCCCCTGACAACCAATATAAATGGAATAGAATGGAATGGAGTGAATGGAGAATTAAGGCATGTCAAGAGATTTTCCAACAAAAGCAAAAGTAGTCCATGTGCCTATAAGTAAAGAATCACCTGAGTGAAAAGATTCCAAATAATTCGTGTCAGCTGAAAAGCGGGCTGTTAATACAAGCAAAAATCACTTTGAAATGTCTCAGTTCCAATGCCAGAAGTATAAGAAGTAAAATGGGAGAGTTCGAGTGTATAGCAGTGAATGATGAGATTCTTAATTGGCATCTCGGAGACATGGTGGAAGGATGAAAACCAATAGGATAGTGCCATTCCAGGGTACAAACTATATTGCAATGATAGGGAGGAGTAATTTGGGAAGGTGTGTGGAGGAGGGGGTGGCACTTTATGTTCGGGATGGCATAGAGTTCAACAGGATAAGGATCCTGCAAGAGACTAAATGCACATTAGAATCTTTATGGGTAGAAATCCCATGTGTATTGTGGAAGAGTATAGAGATATGGGTATTCTAACATTCACCTGGCCAAAATGATGAGACAGACAATGAAATTCTAAGAGAAATTAGGGAAGTTAATCCCATGACTCAAGATAAACTTATTATTTTCTTCACACAATAACCACCACCCCCTCGCTAACCTCTTTAATCTAGCTGTGTTCCTATATTAGAAAACTACCATTTTATTACTTCCATTTCTATGAATCTATCCACATTGTAACTCTAATTTTATTTATGAATGTTTTTCCTGTAAACTGTTATGAAATAGTGATTTTCACATGGAATGATGGCATATAAAACATCTAAATAAATAAATAATGGTATATTTCAGTTACCCCAATATTGACTGGGTAAATGTAACATCAGGTCATGCTAGAGAGAGAAAGTTCCTGGATGGAATAAAAAAAAACAGCTTTATGGAGCAATTGGTTCAGGAACTGAAGAGAGAGGAAGCTATTTTAGATTTAATTCTTAGAGGAGCTCAGGATTTGGTGAGAGGTAACTTTGGTGTGGCTGCTTGGCAATAGTGATCGTAACATGATCAAATTTGAATTAGTGACAGGAAGGGGGACAATAAGTAAATTCATGGCTCTAGCACTGAACTTTCAAAAGGGAAATTTTGATAAGAGAAAAATAATCAGAAAAAAACTGAAAGGTGTAGCTACAACGGTTAAGAATGTACAACAGGCATGGTCATTGTTTAAAAAAAAAAAAAATCATCTTGGAAGCACACTCTAGATGTATTCCATGTATAAAGAAAGGTGGGAGGAAGACCAAATGATTGCTAGTATGGTTAAAAGGTGAGGTGAAAGAGGCTATTTTAGCCAAAAGATCTTCCTTCAAAAATTGAAAAGGAACCGTTTGAAGAAAGTAGGAAAAGCATAAACATTGGTAAATTAAATGTTAAACAATGATAAGGCAGGCTAAAAGAGAATTTGAAGAGAAGTTGGTCATAGAGGCAAAAATTAATCATAAAAACTTTTTAAAATAGATCCAAAGCAGGAAGCTTGCAAGGGAGTCGGTTGGACCATTAGATAACAGAGGGGTTGAAGGGGCATTTAGGGAAGATAAGGTCATTGCGGAAAGACTAAATGAATTCTTTGCTTCGATGTTTACTGAGGAAGATGTTGGGGAGACTGTTTTCAAGGGTGATGATACATATGGCCTGAGCCAAATTACAGTGAACCTGGAAGATATGGTAGGTCAGATTGACAAACTGAAGAGTAGCAAATCACCTGGACCGAATGGTGTATACTGCAGGGTTATGAAAGAACTCAAAAATGAAATTTAATTTGTAACATATCAATAAGTTTATCCGTTGTACCTGAAGACTGGAAGGTCGCTATTTTACTCCGAAATTTAAAAATGGCTCCAGTGGTTCTCTGTAAAAGCATGGACCAGTGAGCCTGACTTAAGTGCCAGGAAAAATCAGGTAAACTATTATAAAGAATAAAATCACAGAACATATAGATAAACATGTTATTCCAGGACAAGCAGGATATAGTCCTCACATATGGGTGACGTCATGGACGGAGCCCTATCGAGGAAAACTTTTTGTCAAAGTTTCTAGAAACTTTTGACTGGCGCAATGAGCCAACTGAGCATGCCCAGCATGCCATGATCCCTTCAGTCTTGTTTTTTCTGCGCTGCTATTAGCTTCGCAGTGAAGGAGCTCCGTATAATAGTTTTCACACACACTATTTTCCTTAGCGGAAAAAATTAAAACGTTTTTCAGACTTATCCCCTCCGTCCGGTGAAAAAACTTTTCCGGTCGATACTGTTATTTCATTTATTTTAGTCAGAAGACCGTCAATGGCTGTCCGGCCTTCAAAATGGCTACCAGATTTAAGAAATGCCCGAATTGTCCTCGCACCATGTCCATTACGGACCCACACATTGAATGTGTGTTGTGTTTGGGAAGAAACACAATGTATCGACTTGCCTGCAGTGTGCTGAGATGACAGCAAAAGGTAGACGGGCTCGTCTGGAGAAGATGGAGCATCTTTTCCATCTTCAGTTGCTGCAGTCGACATCGACCTCGACACACTCCTCTCCGGCTGGAGTGGCAAAAAAGTTAGTATTTAAGACTCAATGTCGTCCTGATGAAGCTGGTGACCATTCATCTCAGACTTCTTCTCAGTCGTCTACAAAATCCACCTCTGTGCTTGAGAAAAAGAGCACCGAGTATCTGGAGAAGCATCGGCATCGAAGAGCTCTGGAGTCGATGTCCGGGGGCAATTGATACCTATCGAGCAGACTCCGAAAAAACCTTGGATAGAGGCATCAATGGTACCGATGACTCCTATCACTCCCAGGTGATCCCCACCAATTTCATTGCTGGGTACCGTGCCACCACAGGGATCTGTGGAAGGGCCAGTTCTGCCTTCACTGCCACCCCCTTTAGCTGCTCTGACTTCACCAGCTATAAGGGCGGAACTGAACGGTTTCATCCGCCAGGCGGTTAAAGAAGCTTTGCAGGCGATTCCATCGATGCCATTGCCAGCACAGACGCCATCGCAAATGCCGATTCCATTGCCGGCGCCGATACCAGCACCAATGCCCACACAGATGCCAGACTTGACACTACTGGCACCAATACTCGCCAAGCTAGATGCTCTTCATGGTGCCATTCCGGTGCAACCTCTCCCACTAGGATCAAAAACTCCGCTTCCCAGTCCTAGGACGATGATGTCTCGAAGAATTTTTTTTTTAACCTTATTTTTATTGAGATTTTCATTTTCAGAAAGACATTACACAGCTTGTATCCATCATTCAAAACAGAGAAAAAAAAAAATCCAACATAATTATTTTGTACATTCTGTGAGTATCTATGAGTTTACAAAATTATAAGAAATATATGAAATTTGGAGGATGGCAAACTCTAGAGCAGCAACTTACACTTGAAATTACTTAACATCAAATTGTGTCTACCCCCAAACACACTTTCCCCCCAGCTAATATATCTATGAAGAATTAGGAATAGGATTCAAGATATGAACGAAGTTGATTAGGTTAGTTAAATACATAACTAGAATTTTGAAAAATTAAAATACGACAAGGGAACCTAAGGAGAAATTTAGCCCCTCTCTGTGTAACTTTCTCCCTCATGCTTAAGAACTTTCTCGAAGAATTTACCGATGCCTGAACCAATACCAGGGCCATCGGGCATATCTCATCCGAGACCTCCCTTTTCTCCATTGCTTCCATCGCTGCCACCGATGAAACTTTCGATGCCTTCGATGCCACCGTCCCATTCTCACTCCACTCCTCCTTGACAACCTTCTTCGGACACCTGGGATGAGGGAGACACGGATACTTCATCGGAGGATATTTTATCGGATCCTTTCCCTCCAGAAGAGAGGAGAAAGCCCCCTCCAGAGGACCTCTCTTTTTCCAATTTTGTAAGAGAGATGGCTGATACCATTCCTTTTCAGTTAGCCACAGAAGAGGACACCAGACAAAAAACCCTAGAGGTTTTACAATTTGTGGACCCTCCTAAAGAAGTTCTGGCAATTCCTGTACATGAAGTACTTGTGGATCTCCAGCACAGACTATGGGAACACCCTTGTACCATACCACCGGTAAACAAGCGGACTGACGCCACATACCTGGTACAACATATTCCTGGTTTTCAGAAAACTCAGCTTCCACACCAGTCTGTTGTGGTGGAGTTGGCCCAAAAGAAATCGAAGAGGATCTGACCTCACTCATCCATGCCTCCTGGGAAGGATCAAACGTTTCTGGACACCCTTGGCCGAAAATTGTTTCAAGGGTCCATGTTGGTTTCCAGAATTGCATCATATCAGTTATATATGACTCAGTATCAACGCAATTTGTGGAAGCAGATGCAAGAGTTGTCAGATTCACTTCCTCAGCAGTTCCAAGAATCCTTCAATAATAGCATTTATAAAAGCTTAGAAATGGGGAAACATGAGGATGCTGGGCTTGAATGGGACCCTTGGTCTGACCCAGCATGGCAATTTCTTATGTTCTTATGCAGCCTATGACAGTTTTGAAACATTGTCCAGGATAGCTGCAACAGGAATAGGTGCTCGTAGATGCGCCTGGCTGAAAGCTTCGGACCTTAGGTCAGAAATTCAGGAAACATTGGCGGACCTTCCTTGTGCGGTAGACAGTCTCTTTGGAGAGAGAGTTCGGGATGCTGTAACACAGCTAAAAGAGCATTCAGAGACTCTACGTCAACTCTTCTGTTCCATCAGAGTCACAATCTTTTGCACGTCGACCAGCCAGGAAAGACTCTAGAAAGCCCTATTATAGACCACGGAGATACTATCCTCCAGCACCCCGTGGCAGGCCGTCCAGACCAGCCCAGAGGGGCCAAGCCAGACAACCAAGAGCACCTAAGACCCAACCTCCTCAGACAGGCACTGCATCAGGATTTTGAAATCCTGCCAGAGGACAGCAGCCTCTCCACCAACCCGACTCCAGACCTTCCTGAAGGAGGTCGAATCTCATACTTTCACCCCAATTGGTCACACATCACCTTCGATCAATGGGTACTCTCCATAATATCTCAATGTTACCATCTGGACTTTCTTAAAGTACCAAACGACACCCCACCAAGCTCATTTTGGGTACCACAAAATCATTCCTCGCTTTTGCAAACAGAATTATCCACCTTCCTGAGCGTCAGGACCGTGGAACCAGTTCCCCGACCTCAGCAGGGCGCAGAGGATTCTACTCCCACTATTTCCTCATTCCAAAGAAAACAGGAGGTTTACGACCCATCTTAGACCTTCGAGAACTCAACAAATTTCTATGGAAAGAAAAGTTCAGGATGGTATCCTTAGGCACCATGATTCCCCTACTTCAAACAGGAGATTGGTTCTGTTCTCTGGATCTTCAAGACGCTTACGCTCACATTTCAATATTTTCCCCTCATCACAAGTTCCTGCATTTCCTAGTGGGTCACAAACATTTTCAGTATTGCGTGCTGCCATTCGGACTTGCCTCAGCACCAAGAATGTTCACGAAATGTCTGGCTGTGGCAGCTGCCCATCTATGCAAGGAAAGCATACATGTATTCCTGTATCTCAACGACTGGTTCATCAAGAGTCAATCAAGACAAGGAGCTCTCGTCTCCCTCAAACACACAATCAATCTGCTTCACTCATTGGGATTTCTAATTAATTACAAAAAATCCCACCTTCTACCATCTCGCACTCTACAATTCATCGGAGCAGAATTGAATACAACCGTATCCAAGGCCTTCCTCCCAAAGGACCGCGCAGAGACTTTGTCCACTTTAGCGAGCTCTCTGCACACAAGCCAAACAGCAACTGCCCATCAGTTCCTCAGTCTGCTAGGTCACATGGCTTCTACAGTTCATGTCACCCCTATGGCCAGATTAGCCATGAGAGTAACACAGTGGACTTTGAAATCGCAATGGCTCCAAGCCATTCAACCACTGTCGTCTCCAGTTCGCATAACCCACCAGTTACATTCATTGTTCCCCTGGTGGACAAACACTAACAACTTGCTAACAGGTCTACTGTTTCAACAACCAGTTCCACAAGTGCCCTTAACTACAGATGCATCCACCTTAGGTTGGCGAGCTCATGTAGACAATCTTCAGACTCAAGGTACTTGGACAAAACTCGAAGCAACTTTTCAAATCAACTTCCTGGAGCTTCGAGCTATACGTTATGCGCTTAATGCGTTCAAGGACTGCCTTTCACACAAGACTGTTCTAATACAAACAGACTGCTGGGTTATGAAAGAACTCAAAAATGAAATTTAATTTGTAACATATCAATAAGTTTATCCGTTGTACCTGAAGACTGGAAGGTGGCTATTTTACTCCGAAATTTAAAAATGGCTCCAGTGGTTCTCTGTAAAAGCATAGACCAGTGAGCCTGACTTAAGTGCCAGGAAAAATCAGGTAAACTATTATAAAGAATAAAAATCACAGAACATATAGATAAACATGTTATCCCAGGACAAGCAGGATATAGTCCTCACATATATGGGTGATGTCATGGATGGAGCCCTATCGAGGAAAACTTTGTCAAATTTCTAGAAACTTTTGACTGGCACAATGGAGAACAGACTCCCTTGCCATGTGGTACCTGAACAAACAAGGAGGCATGGGCTCTTATCTCCTCTGCCAAGAAGCCGGGCAGATTTGGGATTGGTCCCTCACGCATTCCATGTTTCTCCGGGCCACTTATCTAGCAGGCATACACAACATAGTTGCAGATCGCCTCAGTCGTCATTTCCAACCCCACGAGTGTCCCTGGATCCTTTCGAAGCCACCAAGATATTCCAATGTTGGGGTCATCAAACAATGGACCTTTTTGCATCCGAGCTGAATCACAAAGTGGACAAATTCTGCTCCCTGCACAAACAGAGAAACCAGTTAGCCAGGGACGCCTTTGCTTGCCCCTGGAACTCAGGCTTCTATACGCGTATCCCCCGATACTGCTAATAACCAAAACACTAGTGAAGCTACAACAGGACAAAGGGTCAATGATACTCATAGCCCAGTATTGGCCTCGACAAGTATGGTTTCCCATACTCCTCGACCTCTCGATCAGGGAACCAATTCGCCTGGGCACAGCTCCCACTCTCATTACTCAGAATCAGGGCAGACTGCGCCATCCCAGCCTTCAATCCCTATCCCTCACAGACTGGATGTTGAATGCTTGATCCTACAACTGCTCAATCTTTCAGCTAATGTCTCTCAAATGCTTCTAGCTTCACGAAAACCTTCCACATGAAAATACTATCATTGTAAGTGGAAAAGATTCGCCATGTGGTGCACACAAAAAAGTATTGACCCTTTTTCCTGCCCTACATCATCTTTATTGGACTATCTCTGGTACATTTCAGACTCTGGTCTCCAGAC
This sequence comes from Rhinatrema bivittatum, assembly GCF_901001135.1. Classification (NCBI taxonomy): domain Eukaryota; kingdom Metazoa; phylum Chordata; class Amphibia; order Gymnophiona; family Rhinatrematidae; genus Rhinatrema; species Rhinatrema bivittatum. Next base: position 272,822,940 of record NC_042620.1, read on the forward strand.
TTCTTCAGTCAGGGTACATTTGAGTGCCATCTCGGTATACCACAAGGGGATAGGGGATGCCCCTATATCCTATATATATGCCCCTGATCAGTAGGTTTTTGAGAGGTTTAGTACAGTTATAACCCCCTTTTAGACCTCCAGTCACAGAATGGGACCTTAATGTAGTACTGACAAGACTCATGCGTTCTCCTTTTGAACCTATTGATTCCTATGATGTTAAATCTCTTATATGGAAAGTTATCTTCCTTGTAGCTATTACCTCTGCTAGGCAGGTTAGTGAGTTACAAGCACTTGTCACATACTCACCATACTCAAGATTTCTACATGACCGAGTAGTTCTCTGTACTCACCCTAAATTCCTTCCTAAGGTGGTTGCGGATTTCCACTTTAATCAGTCCATAGTCTTGCCCACATTCTTCCCAAGACCAAGGAGAGAGGATCTTACACACCTTAGACTGTAAACATGCACTTGCATTATTACCTAGACTGCACTGCAGTCCATAGGAAATCCACCCAGCTCTTTGGTTTGTTTTTAAACAAAAGAAACAGGTAAGGCAGTAGGCAAACAAACTCTCTCCAACTGGCTAGCAGATTGTATAGAGTTTTGTTACGAAAAAGCAGGCCTTTCCCTCCAGGGGCGAGTAAAGGCGCACTCAAGAGCAATGTCAACCTCAGTAGCGCACTATTGTTCAGTACCAATTGCTGAGATTTGTAAAGCTGCAAAATGGAGTTCTCTTCACACCTTAGCAGCACATTACTGTTTGGACAAAGAAGGATGACAAGATTCAGCTTAAGGACAATTTGTCTTAAAGAACTTGTTTCCAGTATAACCCCCAACTCCTTCCGCATCCAACCTGCTGTGATTTCAGGCTTCCTCAATTTTAGCCAACAGTTCTCCAGTTGTTGTGCCTGTTGCACAAATTGCGCGCTGTTGGTCCACACTTCATACGAGTCAGCCTGTAGCTTGCTAATCACCCATATGTGAGGACTATATCCTGCTTGTCCTGGGATAAAGCAAAATTGCTTACCCTGTAATAGGTGTTATCCCAGGACAGCAGGATATAGTCCTCATGAAACCCACCCGCCACCCCGCGGAGTTGGGTCTGAAACGTTTTATTTTATTTTTGATAAAGCTTATTGCTACAAAGAAGACTGAAGGGGAGACCCCTGGAGGGATCATGGCATGCTGGGCATGCTCAGTGTGCCAGTCAAAAGTTTCTAGAAACTTTGACAGAAAGTTTTCCGCGATAGGGCTCCATCCAGTGACGTGATCCATATGTGAGGACTATATCCTGCTGTCCTGGGATACACCTATTACAGGTAAGCAATTTTGCTATTTAATGGAACATAGCCAGCATGGATTTACACAAGGGAAGTCTTGCCTTACAAATCCTGCTACATATTTTTTGAAGGGGTGAATAAACGTGGATAAAGGCAAGCTGGTAAATGTGGTGTATTAGGATTTTTGGAAGGCATTTGACAAAGTCCCTTATGAGAGGCCAGTAAGAAAACTAAAAAGTCATGGGATAGGAAGATATGTCCTTTTGTGGATTACAAACTGGTTAAAAGACAGGAAACAGAGTAGGATTAAGTGGTCTCTTTTCACAGTGGGAAAAGGTAAACAGTGGAATGCCTCAGGGATCTAAATTTTGGACTGGTGCTTTTTAATATATTTATGAATGATCTGAAAAGGGGTATGACGAATGAGGTGATCAGATTTCAGATGATACAAAATTATTCAGAGTAGTTAAATCACAAGTGCATTATGATTAATTGCAGGAGAACCTTGTGAGACTGGAAGATTAGGCATCCATATGGCAGATGAAATATAATGTGGATAAGTGCAAGGTGATGCATATAGGGAAAAATAACCCAGGCTGTAGTTACACAATTTTAGGCTCCATATTAGGAGTTACCATCCAGGAAAAAGATCTGGGCGTCATAGTTGATATTACATTGAACTCGGCTCAGTGTGCTGTGGCAGTCAAAAAAGCAAACAATGTTGGGAATTATTAGGAAGGGAATAGCAAATAAAATGGAGGATGTCATAATGCCTCTATATCGCTCCATGGTGAGGCTGCACCTTGAATACTGTGTGCAATTCTAGTCGCAGCATCTCAAAAAGGATATAGTTGCACTGGAGAAGGGCGACCAAAATGATAAAGTGCTGTTCAGCTTGGAGAAGAGACGGCTGAGGATATGATAGAAGTCTTCAAAATCATGAGAGGACTAGAACAGGTAAATGTGAAACAGTTATTTACTCTTTCGAATAATACAAGAACTAGGGGGCAATCCAGGAAGTTAGCAAGTAGCACATTTAATATTAATTGGAGAAAATTATTTTTCATGCAACGCACAATTAAGCTCTGAAATTCGTTACCAGAGGATGTGGTTAATGCAGTTAGTGTAGCTCCGGTTAAAAAAAAAAAGTGGATAAATTTCTGGAGGAAAAGTCCATAAACTGTTAATCAATAGGGAATAGCCACTGCTTGTTGCTGGCATTAATAGCATGTAATCTTTTTAATGTTTGGGTTCTTGCCAGGTACTTGCGACTTGGATTGTCCACTGTTGGAAACAGGATTCTTGGCTTGATGGACCTTTGGTCTGACCTAGTATGGCATATCTTCTGTTCTTATGTAATGCATAAATGAATGAATGGGTGCATGAATGAAAAAGAAAGAACTCATACCCAAAAAGGACTATGTATACTAATTAGACTGCAACCATGTGAGAACAGTATCCCAAGTGTCCGTGTATCTCTGCATTATTCTGCACAGCTGTTATCTTTTCCATTTACTGAATAGATCTCCATTGGCTAAAACCGCACTCATCTAAGGAATATCCAGCTTTTTACACTAAGCTGCTAAAACGCACCTCTCTGCTATCACCAAAAGTCATTTATTCTTTGCTGATATTGAGGAAGGTCCATATTGGGCATCCTGAGTAGCCAAAATTTTGGGTTCATTAATATCTTCACATCAGTTTCTCCATAAAATTTGAATTGCTGTTCAATATTTTTTAACTTTAGAACAGGACCCCACCACACATGCATAAAAATACCAGTATCCCCCCCCCCCCCCCCAGTTCCTCCAACAGAGACTACCAAACGAGGGATATATTTTGTGAAGACGATGTGGAGTTAAATCTCATCTATATAACCTTTTGTAGCCCCTCTCTATCAGAGCCGATGATGCTGAACTATGGCCAATAGCAGGAAAACGTATGCCCCACGTCTCTTCATTGCAGCCCTCCTCCAAATCAGCCTCCCATGCTAACATGCATTTAGATTTTACCATTGATTTAACACATCACACATTTTAGATATAATCCCTGTTACCTTATGCGCTTGTTCGCAGTATCCCTCAAACAACGATTTGCCATAAGTAAGCTAGTTTTGACTGCTTTCATATTCATAAAGTTTTAATTGCGCAGTCGCAAGATAACATGAAGGTGTTAAATTAAATTTATGACTTAAACCGTGAACCCTATCACACCTTGTCCTGTCCACAATTGGCCCAGACGATCTAATCCTTTATTCTCCAAACTACATGCTCTTGTCCAACTGTAAAGATGATATATCTAATGGGAGTGCTATATAGAAATTCTCTACTGCCAAGTACATGCTTCTCTATTCCATACCACTAGAGTACATTTAGTGCAAGAGGAAATTTTGTTCAAAATCCCATTTATAACTTTTATGCAACCAGAAAATGTGCTGAATTGATATTAATCCCACAATACTTTGTTCTATATCTACCCATTGCTTTCTATTTTCCTTTAAATGATGTTCCACAATTGCTTTCAGCTGGGACGCCTCAAAATGTTGTGTGGTACCCCTAAATCCCCCTCCAGTTTAGTACGATATAGAACATATTTTGCTACTCAGGGAGGGTGTCTCTTCCATATGAAAACAAAGATCTTTTTCTGTAAGTCTTTAAGAATTTTATCTGGTACAATACATGGCAATGACTGTAACAGGTAACAAAGTCTAGGCAAGAGATTCATTTTTATCACTGCCACCCTCACAACCCAAAAAATTGAAAATCTATCCCACTTATCCAAATCTTGGAATAATGAGCTCAGTAATGAAGTGTAATTTGATTTATAAAGATTGCCATACTGAACCTCCAAATACCTCAGCTTCTCTTTATTCCATTAAATGGTAACCATTCTGTCAAGGAGTAGCCCTGAGACTCCCCTAAATGAATTGGTAAAATTTCCAACTTTTCCATATTTACCTTGAAGCCCAACATTTTCCAAATAACTGCATCTCCTCTCCTGATTTTAATGAAATTTCAGGTTGCAACAAGGTAAACATAATGTTGTCGGTATAAAGGGAAATCTTATAATAACAATTCGCTCCTGCTTTAATTCCCTGTATCTCCACTAATTTTTTGATAACCACTGCTAAAGGCTCGACATTTAGGATGAGTAAAGAGTGGTGAGAGAGAGGACACCCTTGTCTATTCCTTTAGTACCCCCGATCCCTCGTGGGCGAGAGGGCCTCCAGTGCCTCTTGGTGCATTCGAAGCCCAGGCCATGCACGCTGATGGGCTTTTGGCCCCCTGCATCCCTGGTGGGTCGCAGCGAGGTTGAGGCCCCCTACGACCTCTGGGAGGGTGAGGCATCCATATCTTCCTCAGTGGAATCAGAGGATCTGCCTTCTGAACCTTCTCCACCAGAGGAACAACGGCGATCTCCCCCCGGAGAACCTCTCCTTTGTGGGGTTTGTCAAGGCCGTGGCCGAGTTGATGCCCTTCCAGTTATTGTCAGAGCAGGACTTCAGGCACAAAATGCTTGAGATCCTACAGTTCATGCATGCCCCAAAGGTGATGGTGGTGGTACCAGTTCATGACATTTTCAAGGAACTGGTAAACCCGCCTGTGGGAGCATCCCATCTCGGTGCCCACCAGTTAATAGAAAGACAGATGTGATGTACCTAGTCCAGCCATCGACTGGGTTCAACCGCCGTCAACTCCCCTACCAATCGGTGGTGGTAGAGTCAGCGATGAAAAAGGCTAAGAGGGTTCGTATCCATGCCTTGCTCCGCCAGGGCGCGAACCTAGAGCCCTTGTTTCATTGGGACACAGAGTATTTCAAGGCGCCATGTTCATTGCCTGTATAACTTGCTACCAGCTTTAAATGGGGCAGTATTCCCAGAATCTGTGGAAGCAGGCCCCTTGAGTTCAGTGAGCATCTGCCTCAACGGTTCCAGGATGATTTTCAGGCTATCATCCAGCAGGTCCTGGAGTTTGATAAACATGAAGTCCGCTCAGCTTACGATGTCTTCGAGACAGCTATGAGATCCGCTGCAGCGGGCAGTGGCGCCTGTAGGATGGCTTGGCTGTGAGCCTCCGACTTGCACCCTGAGATGCAAGACCCTCTCTCTGACTTGCCTTGTACGGGTGAGAACCTGTTTAGGGACAAGATTAAGGAGGCTGTAGCTCAGCTGAAGGATTACCGAGAAATCCTTCAGCAATTGTCAGTTAGCACTTCCGACATGTAGCCTACCAGGAAGCCCTCTTGACAATACCTGAGACGGCCTTTCTATCAGCCTCGTAAGTATTACCTGCCCGAGAGCTAGGGCTCAGAGGCCTGTCCCCAAGGCCAGACAGCCTAGGCCACCTAGGGCGCCCACAGCTCCACCACAAACCCGCCACAGGACTTTGACTGGCGGCGAGGGAGTATGAGCCATGCTTTCCTGCGGGACCCTAGCACCCCGGGTAGTCTTCCACTTTTCACAGATCGATGGATCTCTATCACATCGGACCTCTGGGTCCTATCCATCGTTCGCCAGGGTTACCGGCTGCATTTCCAGCATGTAGAGCTCTCTGCCCTTGTTTCTGCTCAAGCGGTCGAACCTGTTCCAACCAGCCAATGGGGCAGAGGTTTCTACTCTAGGTATTTCCTTATTCCCAAGAAAATGGGTGGCCTCAGACCCATTCTGGACCTGAGAGCCTTAAACCGCTTCTTGGTAAAGGAAAAGTTCAAGATGGTCTCACTGAGCACCCTGATCCCCCCCCCCCCCCCCCTTTCCAAGGGCAGGGTCTGGCTCTGCTTTCTTGATCTATAAGATGCATACGCCATATTTCCATTTTTCAGACTGATTGGCAGTACCTAAGATTTTTAGTCGACGGGCACCACTATTAGTATCAAGTTCTGCCCTTTGGCCTGGCATCTGCGCCCTGAATTTTCACCAAATGTCTGGCAGTTGTCTGTGCCCGTTTATTTATTGTGTATTTATTTATTTATTATTTTTATATAACCGACATTCGATCTCAATTGAGATATCACATCGGTTTACATTCAGGTACTGTAGGTATTTCCCTATCCCCAGAGGGCTTACAATCTAAGTTTTGTACCTGAGGCAATGGAGGGTAAAGTGACTTGCCCAAGGTCACAAGGACGCTGGGAATTCATGTGTTTCCCTACCTCGATGATTGGCTAATCAAAGGCAACACCCATCAAGGGGCTCAGAGTGCCATGCGCCGCATAAGCGAAACTCTGGAGACCCTGGGATTCTTGATCAACTATGCCAAGTCCCACCTTCAGCCGGCCATGCAGCTGGACTTCATTGGGGCACTCCTGGACACCATCCAGGAGAGGGCCTACCTACCTCAGGACAGGGCAGAAACCTTAGCAGCTCCAGCTGCCCACGTCTCTGCTCATCAGTTTCTCCAGCTGCTGGGCCATATGGCAGTGACGGTGTATGTCACCCCGTTGCTCGGCTACACATGCAGTGTGTGCAATGGACGCTGCGCTCTCAATGGTGTCTGGCATTGCAGGACATGCATGCTCGCATCAGACACTGAAAGTCATCCTCTCCACTCGCAGGGATGGATTTAGGGTTTTGGCGCCCCTAGACACTGTTGGTGCTGTTGTCCCCCGTCATCCCTCTCTTCTTTTCCCCTTTCAAATGTTGGACAACAGGGAGCAGAAGGTCTAAGGCACATTCTCCCCCCCCCCCCCACCCCCTACCCCAGTTTCTTGTGGCAGCTCAGGGATAGATCCTGTTTCAAAACTTTTTTAAATTATGAAGCAAATTGGCAAACATTTCCATATTTTATATTACATTTGAAACTAAAGTAGCTGTTTACTATATTATTTATTAGTATAAGTTATATTTTTATTCAAAGGCAGCAAGTCTTCAGCTAGCCTTCTGCACCCCCCCCCCCCCAGATTTCTCTGTCTCTCTCTCTGCACACTGTTATATAGTTGGTGCAGAAAGCTTCTTGATACATAAGGTGCTTATGTATAGTCTCTTAGTATGACAAATATACAGCAACAGGCAGGGAAGTTGTATTGCATATACTACAAAATCCGTATTACAGTCCACTGACACTTTGTGAAAAGACTGAGAAGAACCGTGCAAAGTGGCTGTGTGTCTTTCTGCGCTCAGAGAAAGTGTCTCTTTTTGCTGTTGGATATCACCCACTTGTGTAGCTGATTTGTGTTTTTTCTTTATGGAGAAAACCTATTACAAGTAAGCAGCTTTGCTTTCATATTTATATTCTGCTGGTTATCTATTTCTGAAGGTTACTAGATGGCTCCTTGCTTTTTTTTTTTTTTTTAAACTTTTTGAACACAGAGCTTATTGTTGCTTTCACTATGCAGGTTGTTTACTCCTAGCATTTGGGTTTAGATACATATTTTTTCTGAAAGAATGTACTTATATTATGATATTCAGCCTAAATTGAAGTTATGATAATTTCCTGGGAACTTTCTCTAGAAGTAAATAATTACTGCTTTAATCCATATACAATGACCATGAGAGTTAAGTGGCAATTTATAATTTGTTGTTTTCCTTTAATTTTGGTTTCCTTTTTCTTGATAGCGTACCAGTCCAGAAGGCGGTATCCATCTGAACTGTCATTACTGTCACAACCTATTCACTGGGAAGCCTGAGGTCCTGGATTGGCAGGTAAGTAATTATAGGGAAACTAAACACAGATAGTGCATGGCTTTTGCTGTTGCCCTGCTGCATGGCTGCCTGATGCAGGACCACATGCAATGTTGGCTCTTTATATTTTCCAGCAAAATCTGGCAAATCTACATGAGAGCTTTGGATTGCAAGAATTCAGGATCTAGTCATCTGACTTGACTACTATGTATGTCACTTGGCTACTGGCCATCAGTGGGACTATGTTTACAGTGCAGAAAAGTATTTTAGGCCATGGTTAATGGAGTGTAGATAAATCTTGCAGAGTTTAGTTCCTGTGATCCTCTATAAATAGTTTGTGGATTGGATTCTGAAATACTTATTCCCAAATCAAAACCCTCAGTTTTTATCTTTTGAGGTATCATTGCTTGTTTTTATTCTGTTTTGGATTCTACTACCTTCATTTATGTCTCTAAGATATTATCTTCCCTGCCTGACTGTTTCCTCAGGTAACACAGGCCTTGCTACCCCTCTATGGGCACCCACCAGCCCTGTCTGTCACATAGCCCTCTTCTTTCTGCCTACTTTGCCAAGTGACACAGCCTCCCTGCCTCTCTTTATATCATTTATTTTCTGCCTTCCTGCAATACTATTGCACAAGGCAGATTATACCATTTTTGGAGACCTTCGTTTTCAGCTTTTATTTTAATGTTCCTGGAAATTTACAAGTGTTTACTACAAGAACCAAAATGGGAGAGATCAGTCAGAATAAATTATGCATGATTTTTCTTGGTAAATGTAATTTTTGTTCTTGTTGCAGTAAACACTGATAAATTCCCCCAGAGAAATAAAATAAATTCTGAAAATGAAGGTTCATAACCATATTACATAAACATCATGGTAAAACTAACACTATATAAAACATAAAATCTCTACTCCCATCACTGTTTTTCCAAGGGTGGCATGGCCCTCTGTCTACCACTGTGCCTACAAATGATGCAGCTCTTGCTCATCATCCAGCAAGATCAGTCCAGATGCATGGGTTATGCTCCCCAACAACAGATGGCGACAGAGAACAGGGTTGCTGACATAATCCCTTACAGGGTCCCATGCTGCATTCATTCTTCCAGTATTTTCTCTCTCCAGCAGATGGTAGCATCCCGTACTGTGATTGAGTCCTGGTTTAGGCCAGGTGAAGAAGTGGATGCAGTGCTCCTGGGGTGATGGTCTATAGCAGAGGAAAAGGGTGAAAAGATGTGAATTCAGCCAAGGACCCTGTTATGGTGGGTTCTAAGGAAACCATCTAGAGCTTGCCTTCTGCATAGATTGATCCAGGAATTGATTTCTGTGGAATGGGACTTTCCAGAGACCAATTTTAAGAGAGGAAAGGCTTTGGCTAAGCTGTATCGTATGAATGCTCAGGAAAGGGAGACACTTAGTGCCTCTAAATGGATGTGCTAGTTTATGTTGTCACTTGGAGGACTACTATTTCTGAAGATGGTGATCCTGCCCTCAAGGATGTACAGAATAGGAAGACTGAATTGGTAAGCAGGTGTTAGAGGCAGCTGGCTTGGCCCTTCAGGTGGCTATATGCCGCAGAGTCATTGCAAGAGCTAGTCTGCATTTGTTGCTGTGTTTTCCTAGCAAACCTTTTAAAAGGATTGGCTCTGTTTTGAATGAGGCGACCCAGATGGACCCAGGAGCAGCCTTCTTGGCAGATGCTTCCTATGATTTGTTTAGGGCTATGGCCAGGATTATGGTTTCTGTTGTAGCAGCTTGATGTTTTTTCTGGCTGCATAATTGGTTTGCTGATTCTACAGAGTGGCCCATGGAAAAGTAGCCCGCCTCCAATACCAGTGCATTGGAGGCAGGCTACTTTTCCATGGGCCACCCTGTATTTTTAAGACTCAGGAGGTTAAATTTCCTTTAAAAGGGAGACTCTTTATTTGGAGAGGATCATGAAATATTCATGAAGGCCTTGGAGTCTAAAGCTCCCAGATTTGCTGGAGCATAAGCCCAAGGAGGCAGCAAGGTCTATGCCAGTTAGGATTAATTTTTGTGATTTGAAGCCTGGGAGATTGGTTAGATCTTCAGGTGGCCAGTGAACTAGGCTCTATTATGGATTTCAGTTCTTTTAGAGTAATGATGGAGGTCCTACCAATGCTGCAGGGTCCTTGAATTCTCAATTAAAAGGGAGAGGGGACAGTTTTTGGAACTCCTAGGTGGCCGGCTGTCAGCCTTTAACTGAAGATGGGTCCAAAGATTTCAGATCAGTGGATTCTGGAGGTAGTCAAGGGTGGCTGTGCCCTGGAATTTCCCATCCTATTTCAGATGCTTTTATGGTGTTCCCTTGCATGTCACTTGGAAGAGGGAGGCAGTTCAAGTAACACTGTAATATCTTCTGCACTTGGAAGCATTGTCCCGATTCTGGTTTCTCAGAAATGCTAAAGAATTAATTCAATTTATTTCATAATTCCAAAAAAAGAAGTTACCTTTTGGCCTATTTTGGATCTTACAAAAGGTCAACAGAGCTGTTATGGTAGTGGTATGACAAAGGGAATTTCTAATGTCTTTGGATCTGACATACCTTCATATTCCAATCAGGGAGGATAATGAAAAATCTTTTTTTGTTGTACTGGGAGGTCACTTTCAGTTTTGGGCCCTGTCTTTTGGCCTGGCCACTGCCCCAAGAATCTTTTCTGTGATGATGGTAGTAGTGGTACTTTGTAAAGAGGGATTTCCTAGCGTGTAGCCAGATGGACTCAGGACCCATGGGTATTGTGCTCTTCCGCTAGCAGATGGGAGACGGCGTCAGATTTCAAAGCTGACGTCACTCTAGATATACCCCTGCAGTAACCTCAGCTCTTCATTATCTCTCCGTCTCCTGGCAGATGCAGACACTATCCAATACAGTAGAATAGTGGTAAGAATTACAGCAAAGAAGAAACAAAATTTACCTTAAGGAAGATCGAGCCCCGCTATCCTGCTGTGATACCTAAGAATCCCTCCCCCAGTCAAGAATTCCTGAGGTGATCTACGATATCCCTCAGAGGTATGCCTTGGTCTGGTAGCCGGTTCCTGGCGTGCACTTAGCCCTCAGTGTGGCTGAAAGGCAGCAGATGCAGAAACGAGCGTGGCGGTGAAGGTAATTCCCCCCCCCCCCCCCCCCCACAGTTGGAGACCGTCCGACACACGATCGGTAAACGCTGAGACCAGGTAAGAAAAAAAAAATCTTTAAATTCAGTTCTCCAATCTCCAGAGCTCAGATTGCCGTTCCGAATCCGTCCCCGGCGAGGTTAGAAGGGAGCACCGGTCGGGTTGAGCAGCCTTGGTTGGGCTAGGTCCGGTTCAAGTGTCCACACACGTGGAGACCCTCGGGGGGGGGGGGCGCGCCATCTTACGCGCGGGGGGGGTCTCGGCGCCATCTTCCCTTCTTGACTGGCGGTATGCGCGGGGCAGGCCGGGCGGCCGATGCATCTAACTTGTGCGCATCCAATACAGATGCGAGCATAGCAGCGCGCACAACTGAGCGAACCTGTGCGCATATCTACACGCAGAACCTCGTTTACAACTGCACGCACACAAACACATACAGACAATGGCACCGGCGCCCAAGAAGGCCAGAAGGCACACTTTGCACAGCCTGCCACATAAGAGCCGCGCAGCCTGAATTGGAGTCCTGCCTGTGTCAACATTGCGAAGAAGCCCAGGGGGAACCTAAGCCTGGTCCCTTAATGTCTGGAGATGGTTCTGGAACTGACGATAGCTCCCCGGACCTATGCATCTCTGAGATGGCTTCTCCACCTCTGGAGCCCCTTCACAGACTTCCCCAGGGATTAACATGGACCCAGGGACCTTCTCCTGGTTGGAATTTTTCCAGGCGCTGCAAGCCTTCGTTAAGGCGCAATTAGCCCCAGCTGCGCCCCAGACTCAACCCCTGCCGGAAGCCCAAGATCCTCCCGGCCCTGCTCGGATGCCTCGAGACATGCCTTGCCTAACCAAGATCTTCCCTAACAGAGACCCAGACACTTCAGATGATGAGTGACTCCCTGGAAGAAGGAGAAATCCCTCCAGGAATGGAGGGATTTCTGGTAATTCATCCTTCTTCCACAAGGATGAATTACCAGCCCTTGTTTCCCAGACTCTGAAGACGCTGGGTATTTCTGGCACGGGACCGTATGGCGGAACCAAAGAAGAACCCAATCTTGGTATCCCTTCGTAAGGCCTCATGCTACTTTCCAATGATGGAAGCCATCCAGGGACTGATTGACCTGGAATGGGATGCCCCGGAGGCAAGCTTCAAAAGGGGTCGGGCCTTGGAAGCCCTATTTCCTCTAGAACCAGCGACCAAGGAACGCCTGCGTTTCCCGAAAGTGGACGCTATGGTCTATGCCATCTCAAAGCGAACGATTCCCGTTGAGGGAGGGGCTGTATTGAAGGACACTCAGGACAGATGATTGGAATCCATCCTTAAGCAGGCCTTCGACGCAACAGCAATGACACTGCAGATTGCTTCCTGCTGCACACTGGTGGCATGTTCCTGCTTGCTCCTCTCGAGAGAGGCAAATAACTCCGGAATGTATACCGGTGAGATGATGGAACCTGCAGCAGCCTTCCTCACGGACGGAAGCTCACACCTGGTGTGCACCTCAGCCAGGGGCATTGCCTCGGTAGTGGCAGCCAGAAGACAACTATGGCTACGGAATTGGATCTGTGGACGCCAAATCTAAAGCGAATCTCACAAAAATGCCTTTTAAAGGATCTCTTATTCGGAAGCGAATTTGAGAAGTTAGCCAACTTGGAATTCCCAGTGCCTCGGCTACCGGAAGATAAGAGTTAAAGACCTCATCATCCCTCCCCCAGAAGAACCAAGGGCAGAGGCTCACAACACTTTAGACCCTACAGGAGCTCACAGTTCCGGGCTCCTCATCCCTCCGGAAGGTCCCAGCCCTTTTGGAACAGACAGACCAAGAGGGGAGCAGGCCCGGGGGCAGGTTCCAGACGTGCTCCACAATGAGACTGGGCAGACCCATCCACAGGAAGAGGATATAGGGGGCTGACTTGACTCGAGATAACGTCGGACAAATGGGTTCTAAACATTATTCGAGAAGGTTACTCACTGGAGTTCCACAGCATCCCTTGAGACAAATTCCGCATGGAAACTCTTCGGTCTGTAATAATGGCAGTATAACCGGGAGAGTTTCTAACCTCCCTGGACCTTTCCGAAGCCTACCTTCACATCCCAGTCCATCAGGATCACCAGTGCTTCCTGCGCTTTGCGATACTGGGTCACCATTACCAGTTCCCGAGCGCTACCCTTCGGCCTAGCAACTGCCCCCCAGAACTTTCACCAAAATCATGGTGGACGTGGCGGCAACACTGAGGAAGGAAGAGATCCTGGTACACCCTTACCTGGACAATTGGCTAATCAGGGCAAAGTCTTCGGAAAAGAGCCGGCAGGTAACCAGCAGAGTCAAGGGCCTACTGCAGTGTTGCGTCCGTTGGTCTCAGACGGGTTCGACCCTTGTGCCTCACCTTTTTTCTCTGCTCTCTCCACTAGCCTTGGGAAGATGGCTACCGCCACGTCTGCAAGCCGCATTCTCCGGTGTCCCCGGAACGGCTATGGCAAAGCCTCATGCCATGTTTCTCCTAAGGGCCTCCTAGGGTGCGCGCACGCACACCACCCACATCTTTATCCACGTCATGACGGGAACCTCGGGGGTGTCCCCCTCGAGTGACGTCACGCCATCCGGGTATTTAGCCTACGCTTGTTTGCTAGCTCATTGAGTTAGCAAGGATTGGACTTGTCTGGTCTAAGCTACTCTGTGCTTCCGTGCTGCCGCTGGAAGCTTTCTCTGCCCTTCGGGGTAATCTATTACCTGGGTACCCACTCCTCAGGGACCCTTTGCTTTCTTTCAGGTGCCTTACTGGGATCAGGTACTTGCTCCTCGAGGGTCTGCTCTCCCTTCCTCGGTGCCTGTAACCATCTACTTCTGCCTGGTGGAATCGTCAACCTTACAGCTACCATCTAGTGAGTAATCTAATTCTCAGTCTGTCTCATCTACACCTGGATCTCCCTATACCATCTTGGTGAGACGGGTTCCCTCTGCCTCGGATCCCTGGACTGTTACCTCTGGATCACCTCACTACTACCACCTCTGGTGGTATACATCAGCTGTACAATAAAAGACAAAACTCTGTGTTTGTGCGTCCTGAGTCTAGCCCAGTACTATGGCTCCCCATGGGGCTCCTCCCTGTGGGCGAGGTCATCTCCCACAGTTCCCAAGAATCCACTTAAACACCTCAAAACCATAACATGCAGGAACTCGGCTGGATCGTGAACATGAGCAAGAGCAGTCTGCAGCCCTCTCAATTGCTAGAGTACCTGGGGGCCTGTTTCGACACCAAACAGAACAGTCTTCCTTCCTCCTCAGAGGAGAAAGTAAATTATGGAACAATTACGATTGATGACCAATGCACGCCTCAAGGTATGGGACTATCTTCAAGTCCTCGGCCTCATGGCATCAACCCTGGAGATCGTCCCATGGGCAAGGGCCCATATGCGACCGCTCCAGCACTCCTTACTGTTACGATAGAACCCACTGTCCCAGGACTACTCAATTCGCCTCCAACTACCAGCAGATGTATGTTCTCAGTTCGTGGTGGTTACAGGAAGACCACTTAAGCAGAGGAGTAAGCCTATCCCTACCGAACTGGATCTTTCTCACCACAGATGCGAGCCTGCGAGGATGGGGAAGCCCACTGTCAGGAACTGATGGCCCAGTGACAATGGAACAAGGAACAGGCGAAATGGAACATAAACCGCCTGGAAGCTCAAGCAGTCAGACGAGCGTGCCTGCAATTCAGCCACAGACTCCGAGGCAAAGCAATTTGAATAATGTCTGACAACGTGACAACAGTCGCTTACATCAACCGCCAGGGAGGAACCAAGAGCCAGCAGGTGTCTCTGGAGATAGACTCTCTCATGGCACGGGCAGATATAAACCTACAAGGCATCTTGGCCTCCCACATCGCAGGAAAAGGCAACGTGTCAGCGGACTTCCTCAGCAGAGAGAGCCTGGACCCAGGAGAATGGACGCTGTTGACCACAGCCTTCCAACTGATAGGAAATTGCTGGGGCCTCCCAGCCATGGATCTACTGGCCACCCATCTCAGTGCCCAAGTCCCCAGGTTCTTCAGCCGCAGACGAGAGTCACAATCCCAAGGAATCGACGTTCTCGTCCAGACTTGGCCAGAGGTAGACTTACTGTACGCCTTCCCCCCCATGGCCACTACTGGGCAGGGTCATATGCAAGATAAAACATCACAGGGGACTAGTTCTACTAGTGGCCCCGGATTGGCCAAGATGACCATGGTACGCAGACATGCAAAGGCTCCTTGCAGGGAAACCTCTGTGCCTACCTCCACACAGGGACCTTCCCCATCAGGGCCCGATTCTCCACGAAAATCCGTCTCTATTCTCTCTTACGATCTGGCCCTTGAGAGGACTCGCCTGAAGAAGCGCGGTTACTCAAAGGCCGTGATTGACACCCTGCTTCGAGTGCGCACGTTCTCCACATCCCTGTCATACATACAGATCTGGAGAGTATTCAAAGCCTGGTTTGAGGACCGCGGGATTCTCCCGCTGACAGCCAAGATTCCCATGATTCTGGAGTTCCTACAGGATGTTATTAAGAAGGGGTTGTCACTCAACTCCCTCAAGGTCCAAGTAGCCACACTGGCCTGCTTCAGAGCCGAAGTGCATGGTATCTGGCTATCAACCCATCTGGACTTGTCCCGCTTCCTGAAAGGGGTTAAATAACTCTGACCACCCCTAAAGTGGCCGGTGCCTCTATGGAATCTCAATCTAGTATTAGACTTCCTAGCTGGGGCTTCCTTCAGACTAACACATGGTCTGTCACTATGCCTCTTAACATTGAAGACTGCATTCCTGGTGGCAATATGTTCAGCTCGTCGCATCTCCGGACTGCAGGCACTTTCCTGTCGGGAGCCGTTCCTTAGGTTCACGCCTGGAACCATACGACTGCGCACTATCCCCTCCTTTCTACCGAAAGTGGTTTCCGAATTCCACTTGAACCAAACCATCTTTCTACCATCTCCAGATGAACATAAGGACTTGGAAGACTCAGGCCTTCTTCGCCATCTAAATGTCTGCAGACTCCTATTGCAGTAACTGGAAAGATCGGAACCAGTGAGCAAAACGGACCGCTTGTTCGTACTTCACAGCGGGAAGAAACTAGGAGAAGCGGCCTCGCGGGCGACCATAGCCCGCTGGATCAAAGAAGTAATTTATTTAACATTTTTCTATACCGAACTTCATGACAAGATTCATATCAGACCGGTTTACATGGAACTTAGGGACTAACTAAACATAACCAAATAACAGGAAGGCCGAAGCGCAGTTACATATAACAGGGAGATAGAACTTGGGGGCTAGAGTAGCCTGGGAATAAAAGGATAGCAAAAAAACTAGAGGATGAGAACTTATGTCTATACTGTAGCTGGAGCGGGCGTCTGGCCAATTGAGAAGCTTCTGGTTGAGTTATGTTGAAATGTTCGAGCTTAAGGGAAGGCTTGGAGGAAAAGCCAGGTTTTGAGTTTTTTTCCGGAAGGTTAGCAGGCAGAGTTCCAATCTTAGGTCTGTTGGCAGGTTGTTCTAGATGATGGGTCCCGCTGTGAAGAATGCCCGTTCTTTGGTGGAGGTTAGGGGTGTGGATTTAGTTGGGGGGGACTTGGAAGGGTTCCTTTATATGCTTCTCTAGTTGGTCTTGTGGATGAGTATAGTTTTAATGGGAACTGAAGGTCTAGTGGTAGTTGGTTGTGGATGGATTTGTGGATTATGGTGAGTGCTTTGTGTAGGATTCTGTATTTTATTGGTAGCCAGTGCAGGTTTTTAAGTATAGGGGTGATATGAGCTCCCCGGTTAGTGTTGGTTAAGATTCTGGCTGCTGAGTTCTGGAGTATCTGAAGTGGTTTGGTGGCAGAGATTGGGAGTCCTAAAAGGAGAGTGTTACAATAGTTAGTTTTAGAGAACAGTGTTGACTGGAGGACAGTTCTGAAATCCTGGAAATGAAGAAGGGGTTTAAGTCTTTTAAGAACTTGAAGCTTGTAAAAACAGTCCTTAGTGATATTGTTGATTGATTTCTTTAAGTTCAAATGGTTATCAAGGATGACTCCCAAATCTCTAACTTGAGTGGTCTGAGGGTTAGAGATTGTCTGTTCTGAGCTGTCTGAACGAACGAGGGAGATGAGAAGGATTTCTGTTTTGGCTGCATTGCGAACCAGGTTTAGGCTGGTGAGTAAGCTGTTGATGGACTTATGGCAGTTCTCCCAGTAAGAAAGCGTTTTTGGAAGGGATTCTTTTATAGGGATCAAGATCTGAACGTCGTCTGCATATAGGTAGTGAATTAGGTTTAGGTTTGTGAGCAGCTGGCAAAGGGGCAGTAGATAGTTATTGAAGAAGGTAGGGGATAGGGAAGAGCCTTGGGGAACGCCTAGAGTAGATTTGAAATTAGGGGATTCTTTGTTATTGATTGTGACTTTAAAGCTTCTGTTTTTGAGGAAGGAGTTGAACCATCTGAGGGCGTATCCAGATAATCCGATGTCCGAGAGGCGATTTAGAAGGATGTTATGGTTCACGGTGTCGAATGCCGTGGAGATGTCTAAGAGGACAAGTAGGAATGAATGCCCTTTATCTAGTCCCAAGAGGATGTGGTCTGATAGAGAGAGGAGGAGGGTTTCCATACTGGATGACTTACGGAAGCCATACTGGGAAGGGTATAGGATTTTGTGTTCCTCAAGGAAGTCCGAAAGCTGTGTGTTCACCACTTTCTCTGTGAGTTTCGCAAGAAAAGGGAGGTTGGATATGGGTCGGAAGTTGGAGAGCTCTTTTGTGTTCAGGTTGGGTTTCTTCAAGAGAGGTTTAAGGGATGCTGTTTTTAGATCATCCGGGTATATTCCTTGGGCTAGGGAACAGTTGATGTCGGCCAGTGATCTGGATATCGTGCCTGGGATGAGGAGCAGAAGTTTAGTCGGGATGTGGTCCATCGGGTGGCTGGATGGTTTCAATTTCTTGAGTGTCGATTCAATCTCTAGTGGGGTGGTGGGTTCAAAGGAGTCTAGGGAGGCTCTGGAGGAAAATGTAGTAGTGAAGTTTAGGGCTGGTGGGGTTGTGTTGGTAGGGAGAAGCGCTAGAGTGTTTGCAATTTTATTCTGAAAGAAGAGTGCTAGTTCATTTGCTTTGGATTGAGCCTGATTGTCCGGAATGGTGGGAGCAGAGGGTTTAGTGAGTTGAGTTACATAGGAAAACAGGGCCCTGGCGTCGTATTGTATATCATGAATTCTGCTGGCATAATAGTCTTTTTTTTTGCCTGTAAAAGAGAGATCTTATAGAGATGCATGGTGCGTTTGTAGTCTGATAGTGTTGTGGTGTTGGGGTTCTTCCACCAAGAGCCTTCCTTGTGTCGGAGGTTTTGCTTCATCAGTTTGTTCTGGAGAGAACCAAGGTTGTTTCCTTTTTGTGTCCAATTGATAGTTTTCGTTGCTCTGGGGCAAAGTTTATTGGTTATCGACTCCGTGATATTGCGCCAGGATAGAAGGGCTGAGTTGGGATTGGAGATGTCTAGGTTGGGGAGCTCCTTGGATAGATGTTCACTGAGCGTTTCTGAGGAACATTGTTTCCTGAAGTGGATGGTGGAGTGAGGTTGTGGCTGAATAGTGTTTCCTTGAGACGTGAGGTGGCTGATATTAGGGAATGATCGGACCAAGGGACCAGGGTGCAGTCAGGGGTGTTAATGTATGATAGGTGTGAGTTTAAGAAGATGAGGTGAAGCGTGTGTCCTGCTTTATGGGTGGGTTTATTGACTATTTGTTCAAAGCCCATTGCCTGGAGTGTGGATAGGAAGGTTTCACAATTGGGGGAGATCGGGGAGGCGTCGACATGCAGATTGAAGTCCCCCAGAATCATAGCAGGTGAATCAATGTTGATGTGTTTCTATGAGGGGAGAGGTATCTGAGTCTAGTGATCCTGGTGGGGCGTAAACAAGGAGAATTTGAATATGTTTTGACTTGAACAGTCCGAGTTCCAGTTTTTTGGAGGAGGTCTTGACTGGTTGCTGGCTGAGATTGAGTTCTTTTTTGGTTGCTAGGAGCAGGCCGCCCCCTCTTTTTTTGGGTCTTGGGATTGAGAAAAAGTCATAGAGGTGTATAGGTAACTGGTTTATCAATGGGGTGTCGGAGTTTTTTAACCAGGTTTCCGTGACTGCACAGATGTCTGGTTTGGAATCCAGCAGATAATCATGAAGTATGTGTGTTTTCTTTGGAAGGGACTGAGCGTTGAAGAGGGATAGGGAAAATATCGTGAGTCCTAGTAGTTGGGTGAGGGGTGAAATCATGATCGGGATGAGTGATCTCGTTGAATGGCTCACGGAACGTTGTGAGAGTTTGGAGAGGAGGGTGTGGCGGTGATAGATGATAGGGATGGGGTAGGTTTGCATGGTACCTTCTTGCCTTCTCGGCTTATCGGTTGGTGTAGAGAGGAAGGAGACGTTGTGAGAGTGAGTTGTTGATTGTGGTCTTTAAGTCTCCTGTCTTTGCGTCAGTCTTTAAGTCTTCTGTCTGTGCATGGTCTTTAAGTCTTCTGTCTGTGCATGGTCTATAAGACTCCTGTCTTTGCATGGACTTTAAGTCTCCTGTCTTTGCGTCGGTCTACGAGGTGATTTCTAGTACTAGGATGAGAGGGTTGGGGGTTCTTTATGTGAGGAGAGACGTAATCAAGGTAGCCTACATAGAGGCAGGAAAGCCTTTACTTCTACAGGTTAAGGCTCATTCTACGAGGGCCCAGGAAGTCTCTTGGGCAGAGACCAAGCTGCTGTCACCCGCTGAAATCTGTCGGGCGGCGACATGGTCCTCCATACACACCTTCTCAGGTTCTACCGCTTGGATGTTCAGACCCGAGAAGACGCAGCCTTTGCAAGGGCAGTATTAAGTGGGCCACGGGCAGCCTCCTGCCCTGTCTGGGAGTAGCTTTTGTACATCCCATTGGTCCTGAGTCCATCTGACTACATGCTAGGAAATGGGGAAATTACTTTCCTGATAATTTCGTTTTCCTTAGTGTAGACAGATGGACTCAGCATCCTGCCCATGGCTGCCCCAGAAAAGGAGAACCTCGGATAGCAAACCTTGAGACTAAGCAAATACAAGTAAGCTACGGCCTACCCCTAGTTCAGGACACCCACAGTTTATCCGGTGTCAGCGTTAATTGGTTGAGTGCACTGGCGGTCTCCAGTTTAGGAAATTAGTTGAACGAGTTCAAGTCTTACTCAAGTTTAATCAAGTTATTTAAGGAAAGATATATCCACAATGGCTTTTCGAAGAGAATACTTGAAGAGCTGAGGTTACTGCAGGGGTAAAGTTATCTCTGTGTCACAAAGTCACCCTTGCTCCAAACCTACCCTTGCTACAAAAGTACACACCATAGAGTTACCCAAGTCACATATTCAATCATGTCTCAGTTTTCCATGTTTCAGAAACAACCATGTTACAGGGTCAGTGGCATTGTACAATGTTACAATGCCACGGTGGTACAATGTCACAATGTTAAATGTTGTCCATATTACAAACAATATCAGGAATCAAATAGTACCACCAGTATATTTTAAACACCTCGCAAATGTGCAAAACCAAATATATGTAGGCCCCTTGCTTTAAGGGTCTGTATTGTGCAACAGACTCTATTGTTGTATAGGGTCACCTTGCTTTAATTTAGATTTTTATCAATTGTCCATTTTTGTTAAGGTTTTTTCTATTATAGTAAAATTACACAACTCCAGGGAGGGGGACACAAATACTCATCTACTCCATGGTAGTTCACCCTTACTCCATGGTAGTCCATATTACAAAACCAGACGTTACAATGTCTAAATGTAAAATATGAAATCTATTCTTATAGATTCCACTGTTTAAGCTGTAAACCGGTGTGATAAAACCAGTTGAACATCTGTATAGTAAAAACAAATTTATTTATTTAGGCTTTTTTTTATTACCGACATTCCTGTAAAAAATTACAAATCATACCGGTTTACAATGAACAAAAAAAACTTCGCATAGGAGCGTTACATGGAACAGTGTGAGCGACAAGTAACTGCGTAGGAAACCTGGGCTAAGAACTTGCCCATTGCAACAGGAACAATACTCTACATAGTTAAAACATAAATAAAATAGATACATCCGGACAGAAATTGATAAATACTTGTCTAAAAATTAACAAGATTCTAATTAAGATAAATAATTAATAAATGTACTTACAAGTTTTTAATTAACAAGGTATGAGTGACATCAGCTTTGAAATCTGACTCAGTCTCCCATCTGCTAGTGGAAGAGCACATAACCCATTGGTCCTGAGTCCATCTGTCTACACTAAGGAAAACGAAATTATCAGGTAATTTCTCCAATCTTGGTTTATCTTAAGAATTTTCAAACAAACAAGTGGAGAACGCCAGCCACACAATCAGTATATCAAGGAAGGAACTAGTGAGGTAGTAGAAAATAAGTCCTCTTTCAGGACCATATATAAAGTTGAAAGGATGCAGGAGAACAAACTTGTTTCAAACACCTCAATAGGTATTTATTGTAGCTCAAAGTTCAATAACAATGAAGATATGGTCCTGTAAAAGGACTTATTTGCTACCGTTGTCATCTTAAGAATTGCCATGCTGGGTCAAACTAAGATCCATTAAGCTCAGCATCCTGTTTCCAATAATGGCCAAGCCAGGTTGCAAGTACCTGGCAGATCACATAAAATAGATCTAATTCTTGTTACTTCCATGGATAGCCATAGCTCTCTTTAGTCCACCTGGTTAATGCGTTATGGACTTTTTCTCCAGGAATTTATCGAAATCTTCTTTTTTGAACCCTGCTATGCTCATCACCTTGATCACTTCCTCTGGCAACAGATACCATAACTTAATAGTGCTTTGAATGAAAAAGTACTTTCTACAGTTTGATTTGAATCTGCTGATTGTTAGTTTAATGGAGTGACCCCTTGTTTTAGTATTATTTGAAAGAGTAAATAACCATCCTTTAACCTTTTACCTACTCATGATTTTAGAAATTTGTCATATCCCCTCTCAGCTCTCTTTTCCAAGCTGAAGAACCCTAGCCTGTGTAGGAGAAGAGATGTTCATCCCATTTATCATTTTTGTCAGCACCTTTTCTAGTTATGCTGTAATGGGATAGGGCAACCAGAACTGCACATGGTATTCAAGATGCAGTCACACCATGGCTCGATACAGAGACAATATATTTTCCATTTTGTTCTCCATTCCTTTCACTATATTTGCTTTTGAGACTGCCACCATACTCTGAGTTGAGGATTTTCAACTTATTATCCATGAAGACTTCAAGGTCTTTTTCCTGGATAGTGACTCCCATTACAGAACCCAGCATGTGTATCTGTAGTTGGGATTAATTTTCACTGTGTGCATCACTTTGCACTTTTCCACATTAAATTTCATCTGCCATTTAGTTGCCCAATCTCCTAATCTCACAAGGTCCTTTTGCAGTTACTCACAGTCTGCTACCATTTTAACAAATTTGAATAATTTTGTGTATTCTGCAGATCTGATCACCTTGCTTGTCGTTCCCTTTTTCAGATCATTTATGAATATGTTCTGAACAAAACAGTACAGAAACAGCTAGCTGAACACCTGGACAATAATAACATACTGTGCCCTTGAACAACACAGGTTCCAATACCAATCCCTGTGGTACTCCATTGATGACCTTTCTCCATTTGGAAAATTATTTAGTCCTACCATCTGTCTTCTGTCTTTTAATCAGTTACTGCTTCCTATCCATGACTTTTTAATTTTCTGAGGAATCTCTCATGGGGGACTTTACATAGTAACATAGTAATGACGGCAGAAACAGATCAAATGGTGCATCCAATCTGCCCAGCAAGATTTTTTTGGTAGTATTTGCTGTGCTGTGCAGGTTGCTCCCATGTTTATCTTATGGGTAGCAACTGCCGCTCTGTGCAGTTATCCCCAAGCTTTATGATAACCCATAAAAATTTACTGCTAGCAATATTTTTACTGGTTGATGAGACTTCTTGAAAACTCAAGCAGTGCTGCTTGACATGCTTTGCTTATGGACTTGGCCTAAGAATCAGTCCTATTCTTTTTCCCTTATGTCTGCATATCAGTACCCTAGATCTGTGTCGATTATAGTCTAAATTCAATTCCTCTTCCACCCTCCTGCCTCCCACATCAAAACAGAGCAATGTTGCAGTTGTGTCAAAAGCATCAAGGATTATTGGTTAAGGGTAATAATCCCAAGTCTTCTGTTAAGTGTAGTAACTGCTGCTCTGTGTAAGTTACCCCCATGCTTATCAGTTCCCTAGACCTTAAAAATCGGGGCCCTCAGTGGTGGTTGTCTAAATCCAGCTCCGCTTTCCTCCCTGCCGTTAAAGCAGATAGCAATGTTGCAGTTGCATCAAAAGCATTAAAGCTTATTGGTTGACAGGTCGATACACTAAGGCCGCATTAGAAAGAGTACGGCAAACGAGGGCGCACCCTCGTTCCCCACACGCACAATTCTGATCACATACCGCTCGATATTCTATTTAAATTACTTGCAAATGCAAGCCGCATCTGCCAAGCGTTAGGGGAAGCGTTAGGCCCGCGCAACCAATTTTACTGTATAGGCGCTTAATACAGCGCCTATATAGTATCCTGGGTGCGCTGGTACCTGTCATTTCAAATGACATTTGAAATGACAGGCACCAGGAAGTGGATCCCAACTTTAACCCATGAAAACCTAAAAACCTAAAATCCCCTCCTCCCGAAGTGGCTCGACATGTGCCAACTTACCTTTTGTTGTTTTTCAGCCCTTTCAGCCTTCTCTGCCGTCCTCTCTGCCGTCCTCCGGAGGGGGGGCAGCCGGCGGCGAAAGCGGCTTGCAGCGGTGTTCCCCCCCCCCCTGGTCCCGGATCTCCTGGCTCTCGATGATGTTCTAGCAGGCCAAGAAATTAAAAGAAGAGCGCGGGTGCAGCCAAGGGGAAAAAAAAAGACGTCACGCCCGCCCGTCCCTGTGCTTTCATTGGCTTGAGCGTCCAAATTGACGGGCGCTCAAGCCAATGAAAGCACAGGGCCAGGCGGGCGTGACGTCACGGCCGTCCCTGTGCTTTCATTGGCATGAGCGCCCAAATTGACGGGCGCTCATGCCAATGAAAGCACAGGGACGGGCGGGCGTGATGTCACGGCCGTCCCTGTGCTTTCATTGGGATGAGCGCCCAAATTGACGGGCGCTCAAGCCAATGAAAGCACAGGGACGGGCGGGCGTGACGTCAAACGTCGTGACGTCATGCCTTGAGCAGCCCAATTGCACGAACAGGGGCCGCTTTCGCCCGTGCAGGCGTCTATCTTCGCGGGCAGCTGGAGGCAGGAGAGGGGGTCGTCCTCGCCGATGTCCGGAGGGGTGTTGCAAAAAGTAAGTCGCTTTACACTGCCCGTCCTCTCTCCCCTCGCTCTCTTGCTACTTTTTTTTTTCATTTTTTCCGCTTTGGTTGCTTGCTTCGGGAGGAGGGGAGAGGGCTGACAATCCCGAGCGTAGGATTGCCCATCCTCTCTCCCCTCGCTCTCTTGCAACTTTTTTTTTCGCTTTTTTTTTTTTGCTTCGGGAGGAGGGGAGAGGACTGGGGCTGCCCCAGAGACCAGCACCCATGGATGCGGCCAGGGCAGGAGAGCGGGGGCTGGGGGAAAGTTTGCCGCCTACCCTTACCCCTGCCTCTAACGCAGGGGTAAGGGTATGCAGGGGTAAGGGTACGTAGCTGTTCGAACACCACACTAACCACACTAACGCCAGGTAGAGGGTAGGTGGTACAGGTTAAGGACGCGGCAAAATAGGTTAGAAAGGAGATAATTGGAGCGCGCATCACAGTATCGGAGGGAATAGCTAATTCGTTCATTAACATATCATATACATGCCGGGTGCGGAAAGGGTTACGCGTCGGTTTCAAGAAGCGCTAAGGACGCGTGAAACTGGAGACTGTATCGCAGGATCGCCTTACGCGTCCGAATTGTGCGCCCCCAGCGAGTTACAGACGGGGAATCTCCAGCCGCACTTTACAGTATCGATTTGTGAGTTAGTAACCGCTGCACCAGCAAGTTACCCCCATGCGCCCTTTTCTTCATTTCCATCCCCTAGCCTTTAGGGATCCACCGTGTTTATCCCATGCCCCTTTGAATTCTTTGATTGTTTTTGTCTTCACCACCGCCTATGGAACAGCATTCCAGGCATCCACCACCTTTTCTGTGAAGAAATATTTCCTGACGTTGTTTTTCATACCCTCTGGAGTTTTATTTCGTGACCCCTAGTTCTACTGATTTCTTTCCAGTGGAAAAGTTTTGAAATTCATGCATCATTAAAACCTTTCAGGTATCTGAAAGTCTGTATCATATCTCCCTTGCACCTCTTCTCTTCCAGGATATACATATTCAGCTCTTTCAGCCATTCCTCATAAGTCTTCTGATACTAATCCCACACCATTTTGGCTGCCCTTCTCTGTACTGCCTCCATCTTGTCTCTATACTTTTTGAGATATGATTTCCAGAATTGAGCACAGTATTCTAGGAAAGGACTTACCAAGGATCTTATTCTTACTGGTTATTCCTTTCTGTTCGGCCCAGAATTCTTCTGGCTTTAGCTGATGCCTTGTCACATTGCTATGCTTTCACCCCAAGATCCTTCTCTTGGTCCGTGCACATCAGTCTTTCACAACTCCATCACATTCAGCTATTTTGGATTACTGCATCCTAGTTGCCAAATCTTTGACCACTCTTCAAGATTTCTTAAATCACTTTTCTTTCTTCAGCTGCAAATAGACAAACTTTACCTTCTATGCTTTCCGCAATGTCGCTCACAAAGATATTGAACAGAGCCTGCCCCAAAAACAGATCATTGTGACACTCCACTGAACACTGTTCTCTCTTCAGAGTGGGTTTCATTTACCGTTAAACACTGTCTCCTGTCAGTCAACCAGTTTGTAATCCCCCTCACCACCTTGGCACCCACTTCTAAGCTTCTCATTTTATTCATAAGCTTCCTGTGCGGGACCATATCAAAAGCTTTGCTGAAATGCAAGCAAATTGCATACAGCGCTCTTCCTAGATCCAATTCTCTAGTCACCCAATCAAAAAATTCAGTCAGATTTGTCTGACAGGACTTTCCCCTGGAGAATCCATGCTGCCTCAGGTACAGCAAATTACTGGATTGTAGATAGTTCATTATCCTTTATTTCAGCAGCGTCTCCATTAATTTTTCCACCATAAAGGTGAGGCTTACTAGTCTGTAGTTTCCAGCCTCCTCTCTGCTACCACCCTTGTGAAGCAGGACCACAACCGCTCTTCTTTAATTTCGTAGCATTGCTCCTGTTTCCAGGGATCTATTGAACATGTCTTTCAGGGGACCAACCAGGACATCTGAGTTCCTATAGTATCCTGAGATGTACTTCATCTAGCCCCATGGCCTTATCCACTTTGTTTTCCAACTCTTTCCATACATTCTCTTATGTAAAAGGAGTTTTGTCTGCTCCATCTCCATCCACAGTCTTGTCAATCAGCAATGGTCCTTTGCCAGGGTCTTGTTTGGTGATCAGCAAATGGAAGTAATTGTTTAATATTTCTTCTATTTTTTTGTCTACCTCTACTCATTGCTACCACTTCTGAACTTTATATTTATTAGGATTTTAAAATATACAAAGAAAAGAGCTTTGTACAGCATCATTTGGAGAGAGAGAAAAGTAAAGAAAATACGTGAAATAAGCTAAACTAATAACAGAAAATCTGTTCTTTCTCAATAATCATCAAAATGGGGGGGGGGGAAATCAGAAACCAAGGAAGAGAAGAAAAAAATAAATATACATAACAGCGTGAATAAATTTCCTACTATAATAAACTGAGAGATATCCCCTAAGATAGCTTAGGGTTGATAGAGGAATTAACCCTTCTAGTAAAAACTTTAAAAAATATATCCGAAGCAGAAAGCCTGTGAAAGAGTCAGTTGCACCGTTAGATGATCGATGGGTTACAGGGGCACTTAGAGAAGATAAGGCCATCGCAGAAAGATTAAATGATTTCTTTGCTTCAGTGTTTACTGAAGAAGATGTTGGGGAGATACCTGTACCGGAGAAGGTTTTCATGGGTAATGATTCAGATGGACTGAACCAAATCACGGTGAACCTAGAAGATGTGATAGGCCTGATTGACAAACTGAAGAGTAGTAATTCACCTGGACCGGATGGTATATGCCTCAGGGTTCTGAAGGAACTAATAAATGAAATTTGAGACCTGTTAGTAAAAATTTGTAATCTATCATTAAAATCATCCATTGTTCCTGAAGACTGGAGGGTGGCTAATGTAACCCCAATATTTAAAAAGGGCTCCAGGGGCGATCCAGGAAACTACAGACCCAGTTAGCCTGACTTCAGTGCCAGGCAAATAGTGGAAAGTGTTCTAAATATCAAAATCACAGAACATATAGAAAGACATGGTTTAATGGAACAAAGTCAGCATGGCTTTACCCAAGGCAAGTCTTGCCTCACAAATCTGCTTCACTTTTTTGAAGGAGTTAATAAACATGTAGATAAAGGTGAACCGGTAGATGTAGTGTATTTGGGTTTTCAGAAGGCGTTTGACAAAGTTCCTCATGAGAGGCTTCTAGGAAAAGTAAAAAGTCATGGGATAGGTGGCGATGTCCTTTCATGGATTACAAATTGGCTAAAAGACAGGAAACAGAGAGTAGGATTAAATGGACAATTTTCTCAGTGGAAAGGAGTGGGCAGTGGAATGCCTCAGGGATCTGTTTTGGGACCTGTGCTTTTCAATATATTTATAAATGATCTGGAAAGAAATACAACGAATGAGGTAATACATTTTGAAGATGATACAAAATTATTCAGATTAGTTAAATCACAAGCAGATTGTGATACATTGCAGGAAGACCTTCTGAGAATGGAAAATTGGGCATCCAAATGGCAGATGAAATTTAATGTGGATAAGTGCAAGGTGATGCATATAGGGAAAAATAACCCATGCTATAGTTACACAATGTTAGGTTCCATATTAGGAGCTACCACCCAAGAAAGAAATCTAGGCGTCATTATGGATAACACATTGAAATCATCGGTTCAGTGTGGTGCGGCAGTCAAAAAAGCAAACAGAATGTTGGGAATTATTAGAAAGGGAATGGTGAATAAAATGGAAAATGTCATAATGCCTCTGTATCTCTCCATGGTGAGACCGAACCTTAAATACTGTGTACAATTCTGGTCGCCACATCTCAAAAAAGGTATAGTTGTGATGGAGAAGGTACAGAGAATGGCGACCAAAATGATAAGTGGAATGGAACAGCTCCCCTATGAGGAAAGGCTAAAGAGGTTAGGACTTTTCAGCTTGGAGAAGAGACGGTTGAGGGGGGATATGATAGAGGTGTTTAAAATCATGAGAGGTCTAGAACGGGTAGATGTGAATCGGTTATTTAGTCTTTCAGATAATAGAAAGACTAGGGAGCACTTCATGCAGTTAGCATGTGGCACATTTAAAACTAAGCGGAGAAAGTTCTTCATTCAACGCACAATTAAACTCTGGAATTTGTTGCCAGAGGATGTGGTTAGTGCAGTTAGTATAGCTATGTTTAAAAAAGGATTGGATAAGTTCTTGGAGGAGAAGTCCATTACCTGCTATTAATTAAGTTGACTAAGAAAATAGCCACTGCTATTACTAGCAACAGTAACATGGAATAGACTTAGTTTTTGGGTACTTGCCAGGTTCTTATGGCCTGGATTGGTCACTGTTGGAAACAGGATGCTGGGCTTGATGGATCCTTGATCTGAGCCAGTATGGCATGGTCTTATGGTCAGGATCAAATAATAAAGGTATTATCACCTAATTTAACTACATATTTTGATGTATACCTTAACAAAAAAGAAGCTCCTATAGCTAAAACCTGAGAACGCATAGAAAGAAACCCCTTATGTTGCTCCTGATTTATCTTGGCTAGGTCAGGAAAAATTCTGACCAAGCCCCCCAAAAAAGGAACATTAAAGTTCAAGAAATAGGACTTCATTACAAAAGAGACATCCTGCCCTTGAAATTAGTGTTCGATTGAGGCAACATTTCCTGATTGATAGGAAACTTAAAGGGTAGAAAAGCCAACTTGTCTATAGTTGGTAATTTCTCTGTGGGAATCTTCATTACATCCAAAAAGTAATGTCTAAGCATTAAACGGGGCCATTCACCCACTATTTTAGGAAAATGTAATAGTCTTAAGTTCAAACATTTGGCCTGATTTTCCAGATTTTCCATCCTCCTGGACAGGGCAAAACACTCATGAATTATAATAGTGTTTGCGCTCTTAATATTTTCCACTTCACTCTCCAGGGAACACAAATTCACAGAGTGTTCCTGCAAGATACTCTGATGGTCCAAGGCAACTGCCTCCACCTACTGAGAATGAATTGGGACAATTCCGCTATCAGGTCCCACAAAGAGTCCAGGGTAACCACGGCGGGTTTAGAAATTAAAGGGGGAATCCTTAGACGGAAATACTCACAATCCAGTATGGCTTCAGCCTCTGGAAGAGTAGTATCCAGAACTGAAACCCCGATTTCTCATTGAATTGCTCGAGGTCTCGGTAGTGGTGTAGAGCTCAACCCCACTCCAGGCGAGAAACTGGCAGCATCTTCCACACAGGGCACAGGAATGAGGTCATCAGCATACCATTCTGCTGCATTGGGACCCGCCTGGGAAAGCAACACCAACGTGGAGAACACTTCAGGTGGGCTGAGGGACATTTCCCCAGGCAATAACAGAGCTCCCATCTCTGTTTCGCCAAGGGGACTCAAAGCCCGCAAATCGGAGATAGGAACTGCAGATTCCGGAATGGTCTGTTGGTCTGAGAGAAATGAGGGTATGGAAGGATAAAACCTTGCTTTCCCCTTCCTTTTATGAGGCATTTGGAGTAGAAAACTTATAAAAAGAAACTGGAAAGTAGAGAGCAACTGGAATGTATGTCCGTTCATGCTGCCATCTTGGTTTCCCCCCCTCTCTATACTATTTCTGGCTTTACTTTCTCTGTTACATCTGCAAAATGTTTTGTCATCTCTTTTTACCTCTTTGGCATTCCTTTCTTCTGCTTGATCTTTTGCTTTCTGATTTTTCTTCGTTTCCCTCTGTTTCACCAGTATTGTTCCCTGTATTCCTCTTTTTGGGATCTTTTATATTTCCTGAGCACTGTTCTTTTTGCCCTTTATTTTTTCTGGCACCTCTGACAACCAAGTCAGTTTATTTTTACTTGTACTTTTGTTTTCTTTTCTAACAAATAGATTTGTTGCCTTTGTAATAGCTCCTTTTTAATTTGGCCCACTATTGTTCTACGTCGCCCATTTTCTCCCAGTCTTCTAGTTCTTTCTTCAGGAACATCCCCATTTTGTCAAAATTTGTACTTTTGAAATGAAAATTTGGGTTTTTGTATGACTTCTCTGTATCTTATTTGCGATATCAAAGCATACCATCTTATCATCGATGCTAATGTGGGCACTTGTCCGGACATTAGAGATATTATCCTCATTAGTGAGCACTAAGTCAAGTATTACGTCTTCCCTTGTGGGTTCCATTGCCATTTGTTTGAGCAGAGCCCCTTGAACGGCATCCGCTCTCTCTCTACTTCTTGCAGATTCTGCAGAAGGGATACTGCAATCCACATCTGGCAGATTAAAACTCTAATGCTTCTCCCTTCTTTTCCATCTTTTGGATGTCTTTCACCAGATATCTATCCAGGTCTTCAGTTTGGTTTGGAGGCCTGTAGACCACACAAGTGTAAATGGAAGAATCATAATCTAGTTTTAGGCTAGCCCATAATGCTGCTTTCCTACCCCACATCCCTTTCATTTTGGTTGCATTGATATGGTTTTTGAAATAAAGTGCTACTCCTCCCCCCTTTTCTGTCCTTTGTCTTTCCTTAACAAGTTATGGTCTGGGATAGTCATATCCCAGTCACGAGACTCCAAGAACCATGTTTCCATAATAGCAACAATGTCCAAGTCCGCCTCTACCATAAGGACCTGGAGATCTGGAATCTTGTCTGTACAGGCTATGAGCATTTGTAGTCATAACTTTCCAGCTTTTCTCTCTTGATCTTCATAGTCACCTTTTCTGCTCCTTTGCTTAAGCATGGAATGTAGAGTTGATTGATTTTTATGTCTTCTCGCTTCCTGTATTGCTTGGGGTGGCATTCCAATTTCATTAGCCACCTTCTGCCACCCCCATCCTGTAGTTTTAAAATGCCTGAAGATGTATGACCAGAATTTCTCACTTGGGATCTTCTTTCCTGCCACTGTCAAATGTAGGCCATCCTTATTGTATAGTCTTTTACTGTTCCTTACACGACCCTAGCCTCTAATGTATCCAAATCCACTTTCTTTACACCATGTTTTGAGCCACGAATTGAAATTTTCTATCTGGCTTATCCTTTCCTTTCATTTTCCGTGATCAGGTAATATTTCGGAAAAGGCAATATTCTTTACCATGGGTTTAATCTCCTTCCCCAGATACTGGAAATCTTTCTGTACTGCTTGGATACTGCTTCTAGCGAGGTCGTTTGTCCCCCAGATGGATAACATTGATATGAGAGTCTCTTCTTTCTTCTATAAAAAGACTACCTGGTTTGCATGTCTACTAGCCGAAAGTCCTGGAAGGCATTTAATAATTGTGTTGTCTTTAAAAAGAGATCCCAAATTGGTTCCTCTAATGTTGAGTCTCCTTTTAGAAGGAGCTTTCTTTTATGAGGTTTGATATAATTAAAGGGTTTTCGATTGCATTGGGTGGTTTCTTCTTTTACAGACATCCCATTATTGTCTATTCGAAGAGCAGCTTCAGTTTCCAATGCAGAAAAAGCATTATATAAGGGTATCGATGTAGACAGAGGATGTCTCTTCACTCTAGGCCTTATTCTACCAGAGCCCACTGTAATCCCATTTATTCCTTAATAATTGACTTCTTTATGGGAATGGGGGCAGGTATCCTAAATGTTTATCAGTTGAGACTGGGGGTATCTGAGTTACAGGTCTTGATCTACCCGAGCACACTGTAATCCATTTTTTCCTGGGTTTCAGAATCCTTTGTGGAAGTTGGCATTGATATTCTGGATGCTGTGAGGAGGATTTTTAAAGCCTAGATAATTCCTCTTCCACATGAGTCTGTTCATTTTTCATTGCAGACAGCTGGAGGGAGGCACATTTGATAACCCTTAAATCTCCAAATGCTATGCTTTAGGACATAAGCACCACAATTATTACACTGAATTAAAGACATTCTGATTATAAGGGTCAGGGAGGAGACTTGAGTATTGTTATCTTAAATAATGCGTAAGTTGTTTGGATTGTTAGGTCACTAGCTATTCACTTAACCTAAGTCCTTGAAAGAACTAGCTTAGAAGAAAACACCCTGGGGATGGATGGGAGAGGGGAGGGGAGGGAAAGTATAAATAACTTATAGGTAGAAGCTCTTACTATATCCCTTTAAAAAAAAAAAGTAAATGTGAGTTAGACTAGCCCAAAAATATGCTTTTACAGCTGTGTAAAAGAATGTTTTCAGTTGGCAAGGCCTATTCCAAACAATGTAGCTCAGAGAGCTATTAATATATATCAGCTGGAGAGTTTTTTGGTCTATAAGCAAGTTGACTGTGAAACCATATAGATGGGATAGCCCAGGTTAATACACTTGGATGCAGGAGAAAAGGATTACAGTAGAAATAACACCTTCTAAAAGTACACACTAACAAGGTCATTCTTCAATTCACGTTAGGGCCTTATCGCACGGTAAATGGGGTCTAATGTGTGATGTATAATGTGTTGCACGCTAGCATGGAAATTTGAGTTTGCAAAAGCTAGCTTTTTATGTAAATGAGGGAGTCCTACTGCATATCGTGGTAAAATAATGCACAATAATATGGAATTTAACATGGGAATTAACACCTATTTTTGCGGTACAGGGGGAAAAAAGTTTTTATTGCTGCGATAGCAGCTGTTATTGCAGATTGCAGCTTTTATCAAACGAAATAAAATGAGGTCTGCTCTCTGACACACCTGCACAACCCTGCTGGGCCAATAAATAGAACTTTTCTTACCTGCCCTGTCTTCAGAAAGCTACAATGTTAGGGGGAAGTGTACTAGTAGTGGGATATGGCTGCTCAACTATAACAACAACTTGAGCAACTATAACAGGCAAGACAGGTTCATACACATCCTAGGGAAGTCTTCGCACTGGTACCAAAGCCTATTTCCCCGCTGGTGGCATTCTCTGACTTACAGCTGGGCCTGCCACTCAGGAGGGCATGCAGGCAGTACAGGTAGTGCATTTTTCATCCCTGCAGTGCATTGCTGGGCATACCAGAGGAACATATGTTTACCAGGTACTGCCTCAGCTCTCAGGCTATAATAGATTTGTATGAAGAACTTAGAGGGCATCTGGATCCGCTCACAGAAAGGTCCCAGGTTATTCTGGGCCTCACAAAAGTGTTGTGCGCCCTGCAGTTTGTGGCATCTGGTTCCTTCCAAATGACAGTCAGGGTTGTCGGGGGAATGTCCCAAACCTCTTTTTCCTGCTGTCTGGGCCAGGTCGCAACAGCTCCCTCGTGAAAGGCAGGAGTTGCTGGACTTGGAGAGGGTTTTATGCCATTGCCAACTTTCCTAATGTTCTGGGAGCTATTGACTGCACTCACGTAGTCATCATCCCACCCTGTCACAGGGAGGAGATCTACCGCAAAAGAAAGCTCTTCCACCCCATCAGTGTGCAAGTGGTCTGTGATGATCAATCCTCGACATGGTTGACAGGTACCCAGGAACCATGCACGATTCCTTTATACTTTGTCAAACAGGCCCGATTGCTGTTTTGAAGACAGCCTCTACAGTGACTGTTAGCTCTTAGGTAAGAGCGATGCTTCTTTCTGTAGTCTCTCTCAGGCTCAGTCTTTACAGCAAATGCCACTGACATGGGTGCTGTCAGGGCTGTGACTGCATCGGTTACATGACAAGTGGTTTGCGCTGTTAGGTCTACAAGCCATAGTATCAGAGCCCGGCTTTCTCTCTCCATGCCAGAGAGGCATGCTAATGTTGGGTGCCCAGACAATACACTTGCTGCAAAGACTTGTGTGTGACCCAGCACAACAGACTTTCAATTTGTTAACTTTAAGCAAGTGGCTGTTCAATTCTTCTCTCTTGGAGCTTTTGAAATACCTCTTGGCAACCAAAACCTTTTTGTGTCCACAATGCAAAGGTTCTCAGCTCAGGTGTGCACTGTCAGCCAGGATGTCAGCCTCAGTTTGTCTTGACCATCACAGAGGTACGCGAATTCTGTTGAAGCTGGGAGATGTACATTTTGCCCCAGCCCTAGTCACTGTGTCATGTCAGACAAATGTATAGCTCCGGAGGACATTCTGCTGAACAGCTAGGGACATGCACAGTCATACCACAAGGTTCATGTTTTTCTGCAGGGACATGTATGGCAGATGTGATGTACAGCTCCAGTGTTAGAGGAGTGCTAGAAAAAGGTAGTGAGAGCTTGCTTGTGAGTGAACCCCAAATGCAGTTTGCCATTTGGGATGATCTGACATAGCCTAAGCAAGTGCTATAGTGTTCATATAATGTCACAGTACAAGGCGTCATGGAATTTGGGGTTGGAAAGAGCATTTTAAGGCTCATATCAAGCTAGAGCTTAGCTTCTAGTGTGTAAAAGCATGCTATGGGTTGGCAGAGATAGCACAAATTCATGGTGGTGTGAGTGATCAGCCATTCTCTCTTTGCCGCAGGAGATTCCGGATATGGTTGCAGAACCTGGCTTCTCACACCCGTCGCTGTTCCCAACACACCAGCAGAGACGAGGTACAACGAGGCCTTATGTTCTACCCGTTACATCATAGAACACATCTTCAGAGTTCTCAAAAGTAGATTTTGTTGTTTGGACAAAATGGGGGGGAGCTTTAATATATGCCCCATCCAGAGCCACTGAGATTGTGCTGCTCTGCTGTGTATTCCACATTCTGGCTTTACGGTGCGGTATACCAGTAGACTTTGTACAAAATCTATCCGAAGATCTCCCGTGTCCCCTCCCCACCCCCTGCAGAAGCCAGGAAGACCACATGGACTGGTGGCCAGCTTTGGCAAAGTGTCATACAACACTATTTTGCCTTTTAGTCCTCATCTCCTCCTTCCTCTTCCATAGAAGAGAGCCCAGCAGAATCTTTTGAGCTGGTCTTTATCTTTCTTTTACTCACAGGTTCTCGGTCTAGGTCATTGTGTAATAGAAACCACTTAGACCTAGTTTGGCAACATCGTGATAGTGGAGCAATAGGTGCAATAGACAGTGATAGATAAAGTAGACACTAAATAAACATTATACTAAAGAGAATTGGCTGGCCTAATGTATTCATAGTAATTGTCAGTCCAAAAGAGTTATATCTCAACATAGCCTTTATTTAGGACTGCCTACACAGTGTACATAGCTTACCATAGCTTGCATCTTTTTGCTTGCCTCAGCTACGTCTTAGACTCTGTCCTAGACCTCACATGTTGGGCAATAGAGATGTGAATTGGAACCGGAATCAGTTCAGATTCCGGTTTCGATTCACATATGGGTTTTTTTCATCGGGCCCGATCGCGGTTTTGTTTATCGGCTGCGCCCGAGCTGATAAACAAAAAACCCACCCCGACCCTTTAAAACTAATCCCTTAGCTTCCCCCCCCCCCAAAAAAAACTTTTTACAAGTACCTGATGGTCCAGTGGGGGTCCCTGGAGTGATCTCCCACTCCCGGGCCGTCGGCTGCCACTAATCAAAATGGCGCCGATGGCCCTTTGCCCTTACCATGTGACAGGGTATCCGGGCCATTGGCCGGACCCTGTCACATGGTAGGAGCACTGGATGGCCGGCACCATCTTGTGCTCCTACCATGTGACAGGGGCTAACCAATGGCACCGGTAGCCCCTGTGACATAGTAAGGGCAAAGGCTATCGGCGCCATTTTGATTACTGGCAGCAGATTGCCCGAGTGCAGGAGATCGCTCCCGGACCCCCGCTGGACCACCAGGGGCTTTTGGCAAGTCTTGGGGGACCCTCCTGATCCCCACAAGACTTGCCAAAAGTCCAGCGGGGGTCCGGGAGCGACCTCCTGCACTCGGCCATCCAGTGCTCCTACCATGTGACAGGGTCCGGCCAATGGCACGGATACCCTGTCACATGGTAAGGGCAAAGGGCCATCGGCGCCATTTTGATTAGTGGCAGTCGACGGCCCGGGAGCGGGAGATCGCACAAGGGACCCCCACTGGACCACCAGGTACCTGTAAAAAGTTTTTTGGGGGGTCGGGAGGGTGGGGGAAGCTAAGGGAAAAGTTTTAAAGGGTCGGGGTGGGTTTAGGGGTTATTTTTGTGTGCTGTTTTTCCCGCCCTCCCCCAAAACAATAAGAGAACCCCCACGATCAATATCGTGGGGCTTTCCTATCGTTTTGGAGGAGCCCCCGATTTCTGACGATTTTGAAAATATCGTCCGATGTTTTCAATCGTCCGAAGCCCTATTCACATCCCTATTGGGCAAGATAGTGGCATAGGTATGATTGAACTCCAGCAGAGTGTAGGACATGGAGCCAAATGCTCTCAAGGTCATAGAAATCGCAAGTGGCTAAGCTGCTTAAAGGCACAGTCTGAAGCTACAAATTGACACTTACAATCAGCAATCACAGACCCAGTATGGTACTGAAAAATTCCTTAGCTGACATCCTTGTGCATTTGAAGATATCCACATGTACACTGGCTGCATAGTGTCACATGGTCCTGCAAGGCCACAGGTGTCAGCACTGCCTCTGCTATTTCTGAGACAGTGCTGACATCGGAGTGCTCACCAAGGAGCCCTTACATTTTACATTTATTAAGATTTCTTAATCACTTAACAATGCCATAGGTCTAAGCGATATACAGTTACAAAAAAAATTCATAAAATATTCATGAAAAAATTAAAAATAACTGAATTAAAATGAAAACAGACAAGATAAATTACAAATTAAATACAATCAGTAATATGATTACATAAAAGAAAAGTTTTTAAACGGCTTCTGAAAGTTTTTAAGGACTCACATAGTTGCAGCTCAATGGAAAGAGAATTCCAGAGAGCTGGGCCAGCAACCGAAAAGGCACGTTCCCTGGTAATGTGGAGGCATGCAACCTTTGGAGATGGAATATCCAAAAAACCTCTTTGCGATGAATGTAAGCTTCTAGATAGCTGGTAAATTTTCAATATGGCATTGGCCCATGGACAAGAGTGGTCATTAATAAGTTTGAAAATAGTCATACAAATTTTGTATTTAATCTGCTCACTGATGGAGAGCCAGTGTAGATCAATCAAGGCAGGAGTCATGTGATCGTATCTCTTTAAACCATACATTAACTCGGCTGCTCGTATTATAAGTAATTGCAGTGGTTGTAATGTGGAGTAAGGAAGGCCTAGCAAGAGGCTATTGCAATAATCAATAATTGGGAAGATAGTGGCTTGTACCACTGTGTGGCATTCAGATGAAGCAGCTTCTTAAGACCAATGAGGACACGTAATTTAAAAGAAAACTAGTTTGACAATCGATTTGATATGAGGGTGAAAGGATAAAGTGGAATCTAACAAAACTCCCAGGTTTTGACATGATCTTTAATTGGAAATGAAGTATTATCTACATGAATGAACTTATTGAGAACAGTAGTGTATGGACTATGAATAGTAAGAAATTCAGTTTTGGACATATTTAGGGAAAGTTTATAATTTATTTATTCTTTATTTTTATTTAAGGCTTTTTTATAATGATAACCATTTGCACATCGTATCGGTTTACATGGAACAGGTGAATAAATAATGAAAGATAAACATTTACAAGTAACAATTGTAACATATAGGTAATAGGAAATAGACTATGAACAAATTAGTAGGGGAGAAATAACAAAAAAAAAAAAGCAATTGATTTAATGAAATTTTTTGAGGGAATTTTTAACATACCAGCTGAGAGGTGGAAGATGCAGGGGGGTATGTCCTTTCAGGGGGGGTGGGGGGTAGGGAGGAATAACACCAAGGGGATAAATGGCATTAAGGGAAGGCCTGTTTGAAGAGCCATGTTTTTAATTTGTTTTTGAATTTCTGAGTACATGGTTCCAAGCGAAGGTCAGGGGGCATTGTGTTCCAGTTTGAGGGACCTGCTATCGATAAGGCTCGATCTCTTGTGGAGGATAGGTGTGTGAGTTTTGGGGATGGTATGTGGAGGGTACCTTTGTAGGCGGATCTAGTGGGTCTATTGGATGAATGGAAATGGAGGAAGTCGTTTAGCCATTGGAAATTCTGTTTGTGTAGGGTCTTGTGTATAAGGGAGAGGCTTTTGTAGAGAATTCTACAGGATATAGGGAGCCAGTGGAGGCCTTTAAGTATAGGTGTAATGTGGTCTTTCCTGCATGTGTTAGGATGCGGGCAGCGGCATTCTGAAACATTTGGAGAGGTTTGATGGTGGAGGCAGGGAGGCCTAAGAGGAGGGAGTTGCAGTAGTACATTTTTGACAATATTATGGCCTGAAGGACTGTACGAAAGTCATTAAGATGTAGGAGGGGGGTCTTATTTTCTTTAGGTCATGTAGTTTGAAATAGCATTCTCTCATGGTGGATTTTCTGAAAGTTTTTAAGTTAGCTGGTGTCGATGACAACGCCTAGATTTCGCATGTGTTCTGAGAAAGTTGTTGGAGGGGGAAGGGTGTTAGAATGAGTGTGAGTGATGGTGAGTGGATTATGGGAGATGATGAGGAGTTCGGTTTTGGCAGTGTTGAGTGCGAGGTTGAGATTTGTGAGAAGGCGATTGATTGCGTTAATGCAGTTGTCCCAGATTTTTAATGAGGTAGGCAGGGAGTCCGTGATGGGGATGAGAATTTGGATGTCATCTGCATATATGAAATGGGAGAGGCCTAGGTTGGATAGGAGTTAGCAGAGGGGTAACATGTAGATGTTGAAGAGGGTGGAGGATAGGGCGGAGCCTTGAGGTACCCCTCGGATTAGGTCTATGGGGTCGGATTCAAAGTTACCCAATTTGACTTTGTAGTGTCTTTTTTTGAGGTAGGATTCAAACCAGAGGAGAGCATTTGCTGTTATGCCGATGTTAGTGTGTTGTTTTAATAGGATGTTGTGGCTGATGGTGTCGAATGCTGATGAGATGTCGAGTATTGCTAGGAGGTAGGAGTGCCCATTGTCCATACTTTTGAGTATGGTGTCAGTGAGAGATAATAGGAGTGTCTCAGTATTGAAAAATTTCCGGAAGTCAAATTGAGAAGGGAATAAGATTTTGTGTTTATCCAGGTATTCTGAGAGACGCATATTGACTACTTTTTCCTGTGATTTTGGCTAGGAAAGGCAGGTTTGAGAGAGGTCAAAAATTGGAGAGTTCTGATGGGTCAAGATTGAGTTTGACAATAGCTTGCTTCATCATAGTGGGGACGTTACCAGGGGTGAGGGAGCAATTGATGATCTCCGATAGGGATTTGGCTATTAGATTGGGAGTGGATAGCAGGAGTTTGGTGGGAATGGTGTCAGATGGGTGCGAGGAGGTTTTGATTTTCTTTAAGAGGGCTTCTATTTCGGATGCTGATGTGGTTTCAAGGCAGTCAAGTCTGGCTGTGGTGTTTATGGGGATGGCATTGGTGAATGATGTGTCAGAGGGAAAGTTTGACGTAAGCTTGGATATTTTGTTATTAAAGTAAAGGGCAAGGTCATCACATTTGCCTTTGGAGTCAGTGTCTGAGCTGGGAGGGGGGGAGGTTTTGGGATTGTATTGAAAATCGTGAATTTTGAGGGCGTAGAATTCACGTTTTGTTTTAAGGATAGTAATCCTATATGTGTGCATGGAGGATTTGTATGAGGCAAGCAGAGAGGGTGTAGGATGTTTACGCCATTTTCTTTCTTTGTTTCTTAATTCACATTTAAGTTTTTTTTAGCTCGGGTGAGTGCCATGCTTTATTTTTGTTGAGGGAGGGGTTAATTATTTTTGTAGTAAGCGGGCAAATTGTGTCAGCTATGTCTTCTGTGATATTGAACCATGAGGAAAATGGTGCTTCAGGATTGTTAAGTTAATTTTGTTGGTGATATCGGTATAGGCGGAGATTAGGTCCTCTCTAGTGCATTGTTTGCAGAATTGGAAGGCATGGTTGTGTGGGGGTAGTGCTGGTGTAGTTTTCTTTATAGAGAGTGTGGTCGGACCAGGGGACTGGGGAGCAGGAGGGAGTTTCAGCGGTGAGGATGCCCGAGTTCGTGAATATAAGATCTAGGATGTGACCTGCTTTGTGGGTAGGGTGGTTTATGATTTGAGTAAAACCCATGGCATCGAGGGAGGAAAGAAATGCTTCACATGAAAGAGATTGAGGGTGGATGTCTACATGGAGGTTGAAATCGCAGAGTATGATGGTGGGAATGTCAAGATCTATGTTTTCTACGAAGAATTCAGTAAGGGGGGAGGCATTATTTTCAAGGAGGCCAGGGGGGGAGTATATAAGGCATAATCGGGCCGATGCAGTAAAGTGCGCTCAGACTGAGCACACTGTTAGCCCCCATTTGGCCGTGTGTTTTCGACGCAATATTTTTACCCCTTATACAGTAAGGGGTAGTAGCACGTGGAAAACGCGTGGCCAAACCCCCCTGAAACTAATTGCTCCCGCAACATACAAATGCATGTTGATGGGCCTATTAGGTATTCCCGCGCGATTCAGAAAGTAAAATGTGCAGCCAAACCGCACATTTTACTCTCAGAAATTAACGCCTGCCAAAGGCAGGTGTTAATTTCTGCCTGCACCGGGGAAATTACAGAAAAGCAGAAAAAACTGCTTTTCTGTACACCCTCTGACTTAATATTATAGCAATATTAAGTCAGAGGTCCCAAAAAAAAAAA
The DNA here is from genome assembly GCF_901001135.1 of Rhinatrema bivittatum. Lineage (NCBI taxonomy): Eukaryota > Metazoa > Chordata > Amphibia > Gymnophiona > Rhinatrematidae > Rhinatrema > Rhinatrema bivittatum. Next base: position 272,863,836 of record NC_042620.1, read on the forward strand.
AAAAATCTGCCCGCGGCCTGCAGGTTGAGACTGACACTAATTTATGCCGGCGTCAGTTTTCCGAACCCGTGGCTGTCAGCGGGTTTGAGAACAGACACCGGTAAAATTGAGCATCTGCTGTCAAACCCGCTGACAGCCACTGCTTCTGTCAAAAAGGAGGTGCCTCCTTTTACCGCGGGCCCTCATTTGCATTTTTTGTTTTTCTGAATCGCACGCCCAGGAGAGTGGACTGCTCTCCCGCGGGTTTTTCTGTATTGGCACGAATGGGAGTTGTGGTGATTTAAATAGGCCAATTTCAAAATTTAGGGGGAATAGTGACAGTTTATGGGGTTAGTCTCAGGTCTTTTTTGGCTGTAAGGAGTAGGCCACTTCTTCTTTTTCTAGGCCTGGGTATGGAAAAAAAGTAATCTAGCTGTGAGGGTAGTTGATTAAGGAGTACTGCATCTTTGTATTTGAACCATGTTTCTGTAACTGCACAGATGTCAGGCTTGGCGTCGAGCAGTATGTCATTAAGAATGGGAGTCTTTTTCACTAGGGACTGTGCATCAGTAGCATGGGTTCTTCTTAGTGTTTGGGTAATTGCCAGGTTCTTGTGGCCTGGTTTTGGCCTCTATTGGAAACAGGATGCTGGGCTTGATGGACCCTTGGTCTGACCCAACATGGCAATTTCTTATGTTCTTATGAAGAATGTCAGTGTAAGTAATGAGAGGCCAATGAACTGCGTGAGAGGAATTATCATGATTGGAAGAAGAGATCTGGGGTGAGGCGTATGATAGGTGAGAGGGGGAATTCTGTTTGTGGGTAAGATATTTAATGATGGGGATGGGATGGGCTAGCATGTGTTGTTCAGTGTGGTGGTTAGGTAATTGGGGTTTTCTGAGGTAATGGGGGTGGTCTTTGAGGGTAGGAGTGGGGTGTGTCAGTCTCAACCTGCAGGCCGCGGGCAGATTCTTTTTTTTTTTTTGGGGCCTCTGACTTAATATTGCTATAATATGTAATGTAGCCAGGATTTGATGGTAGAAAAACATTCAGGTGTTCATCAGTATTTTGCCAGGAGGATTGTAATTGTAATACGATCTGAATGTCATCTGCATAGACTTTGTAACAATAGGAAAGATTAGCAAGAATTTTGCAAATGGGAGCAAGGTAAATATTAAAGAGCACAGCAGATAGAGAAGGATCTCGTGGAACACCTGTTTTAATGAAACAGATACTTCACTCTTGAATTTGATGAATTGTGAACAATTTGAAAGATAGGATTGAAACCATTTGAGAACACCCCCAGCGACACCAAATTCACGAAGATGATAAAGGAGAATGTCGTGGTCACTTGTGTCGAAAGCTGAAGATATATCAAGAGAAATGAGAAGGAATTTATGACCATTATCAATTCCTTTTCTTAGAGTATCGGTGAGGGACAGTAGAGGAGGATTCAGTATTCAGTGCTCTCCGGAAACCAAACTGGCGTGGGTCCAGGAGTTTGTGTTGGTCAAGATGGGTCTGTAAGTTGTTTCAACACCGCGTTCTCTAATACTTTAGCTAAAAAAGGCGGAGATGAAATAGCTCTAGTCCCAACAATTAGACATTTCTAAATTGAATTTCTTAAGAAGAGGATGAACTGCAGCTTTTTTTTTTCTTTTTTTAAGAGAGTCAGGGACCAAGCTTTCCTCAAGGGAAAGATTAATAAGTTTGGTAACATTAGGGGAAAGAGTATCTCTAGAAACTTTAAATAAAGCTGTGGGATAGTTGCACGAAGGACACACAATATTATTGATATTGGCAATGGTCTGTTCAGCTTCAGTTATAGAAACATAATCAGAAGATTCCCAAAGTGAGAGAGTAAGAGGTGTGGCATCGGAGTACCAAACTGGAACATTAGAGAAATTAAGATATAATTTCTCACTCTTCAAGTTGAAATGTATAAGCAAAGATTCAGCAGAAGGATATTCAGTTGAGATGGAATTAGGTGAAGTTGAATTTGAGTTTCTTAGCTAAAGAAAATAAAGCTTTAGGATTATAACCAATGTTATGTATTTGTTTTGAATAGTAATCTTTTTTTTTTTGCCTCACTGATTTGATGTTGATAATCATGTAATAAATTTGTAAAGATAGAGGTTGTTTCAGCTTTCTGATGTTTACCCCATCGTCGTTCAGCTTTTCTCAAAGATTGACGAAGCATTTTAAGAGGAGAGTTCAGCCATGGTTGTGGTCTAACTTTTCTCTGTTTAGCTCATTTAAAACTGAAGAGAGAACAGAATCTTAATAAGCAATAGAAGTTGTTGTGTTAGAAAAAGAAAAATTATCTAACAATGGAGAGATGGTAGAAGTGAATAGTGTGGTGTCAATACTACGGCGACGAGTATGACTGGATTGAGAAATAGAAGGCAAAGGGGAAACAGCAGTAATAAGAAATTGCATTTTAATTAGAAAGTGGTCGAACCAAGGGACATTCAGTATAGATAAGGACTTAAGACAATGCTTCAAAAAAGACTCATTAACAAAAATAAGGTTCAAAGTATGACCTAATTTATGGCTTGCAGATTGAATTAGTTGATACCAACCAAGGACTTTCAGAATCTCCAAAAATAAATGGCATTGTGAAGAAAGAGTAACCACATCAACATGTAAATTAAAATCACCTAAGATTATCAACTGATTTAAATTGAACTTAGATGAAAGCAGTTGCTTAAAAAAGGGGGAAGAGTTAGCATTAGTTTAAGTGAACAGTAGTCTAAATACAAGGAAAAACCAGTAGTAGAGGCAGTAAGCATTTCATAATGAGAATCTTTACGAAGATGGTCAGATTTTAGTTTCCAATATTCTCTGTATAAAATCAGTTGGCCGCTTCCTTGCCTTCGCTTCAGAGGTTGAGAAAAATAAGAATAGCCAGTTGTTAGAAAGCTGCCTCGAAAGGCCTTGCATTCTGTTGAGAGCGGCCTCGAAGGGCCTTGCATTCTGTTACACTGGGATGTTTTAGTGTGCCCTTGGGCCTCAGCCTGACCCCAGACGGATCCAGGGTCGAACCGAGGGTTGACGGCGTGTTCCACCAAGGCTGACTGTCTTACCCTCTGCCAGGCCGGCAAGCTCCCATGGCCAACAACAGATGATGTTGGAATGTGAATGGTCCTCCGACCATTCCAAGCCCTTTCGGACCTGCTGCATGGAGCAGCAGACCTGGCCTGAGGTCCAGGGCAGACGGGCCTTGACACGAAGACATAACAGCAGAATTGATGCAACGGCATCGCGGACGAAGACATGACACCAAAGCTGATGCAAAGACATCACAGATCAGTGGTCGATGCAATGGCATCCCGGACCAGGGTCGATGCAACGACCTCAGGAACGAGACGTGATACCAAGAGTGATGCAACGGTATCCAGGACGAGACGAGGAACTGACGAAGACCAGACAAGACGAGAAGCTGGGCAGAAGGACATTGGCACTGTCTCTCAGGGCGCCCTACTCAGCCCACCCGCGGGACTGAATCGCGGACCACCCTGTCCCATTGCGCACCCTACACAGCCCGAGGAGGCTGGTCGCGGACCACGCTGGGAGCGGGACAAGCACAGGGAAGGATCCAGTCGAAGCAGAACTCAAACGACGGAGCCGATGTCGTCCGAAGCTCCACCAATGGCTGTCAGGACATGATGGCTCAGGAGCCCAGGACACCAGTCCAACTGCAGGCTAGTCCCCACTCGGCAAAGACGTCATCCGAGAGACTACTGGCCTACAGGACCAAAAGGCTCATGAGCGTTGACGAAACAGCAAAGGGCAGAACATCAAGGAACCTGGGACATCAGGAAGCAGAAGACCCAAGACGAGACACCAGGACACCTGGACGCGGACCTTGGGCACGAACATGACTTAGCATGACGAGATGAAACAACAAGAATTCCATGGAGAAGACGAAGAAGACCTGACGGAGCTCTGGCAGGCAGGAGCCTCCAGAGTGAAGCAACTCCGATGCAAGGCAAAGACTGACGGAGCAGCCCTTTTATAGTGCTGAAGCAGGAAGTCCCATTAAAGGTGGGGCCAGCACACTTCCTGTGTCTGGCCCTTTAAATGTAGCAGAGAGGCGCACGCTGGCACCTAAGGAGAGCAGGAAGTGCTGTGCAGGACCGCGAACAGCGGCCTGCACCGACGTCAGCACAGGAAGAGGCAGGGCTGGCCTGAGATGCAGGCCCTGATGTCGGCAGCGGCTCCCGCTGCTGCAGGAGGCCCCGAGGGCGGCTCCAGCCGCCCGGTGAGACCGGGGCTTGCGGCCTAGTGCCGCGAAGATGCAGGAAACGTCGGCGGCGATCCCAGCCACACAGGGGAGACAGAAAGTCCACGGCTCCGGCTGCGGTGAAGAAGAAGAGTCCGGGCGGCCTCTGGGCCGCAGGCAGCAACAAAGTCCACGGCTCCGGCCGCGCTGGAAGGCCCGACGTCTGCGTCCCTGCCGCGTCGGGTAAGGAAGCAGCGTGGCTGAGTGGGCCTGCTCGCGGGGGAGACCCGCGAGCAGAAGGATTCATAACACCAGTAGGGCAAATCTGATTCAAAATAATAAAATCAGACTAAAAGCCAGGTTTCAGAAATACAGCAAAATTCTGGTTGGTTGTCATATTAAATTAAGGATCAGATGATATTTACTTTTGATGGATTGAGCATTTAAAAAAAAAAAAAAAAAAGACACATGTAAGTGTAGAGTCAGTGAAGTTCGTCGCAAGAGGAATATGAGTAAGGCAAGATGGCCGATGTAAAACCATTGAGAACTGAAGAATAGAGATCACCATACCTTCCTTGGCCAGATATTGTAGGAATTGAAGAAATGGATTGGTCCAAAATAGCAGGATAAAGTACTTCAGCCTCAGCGCACATGAAGGAGCGCCAAAGGAGCTCATTTGTTGTGTGACAAGGTGTGTGCACCACCGGTGCACGGTGCCTCTGGTGTCGCACGCCGGTACTTCACCCCCTCCTGTCAATGACATGGGAGGGGCGGGGCCAGGTGCCGCAGATGACAGGTTCTCTAGAGATGGCAGGCCCATCCAGGGTTCAGTGCTGACTCTCCTGACAGAGCCAAGAGGTAGAATCTGGCTCATTGGTCCGGGGAGAGCAAGGGCAGCAGCAGCAGAAAGCTTTTTCACGGTGACGCACTTGCAGCCTTTTGGGAAGCACATGTCACATGGCAATTCCAAACTTCTCAGAGGTCATTGCAAGCTAGCATATCTCATAGGGGTTGCATACGACCATGAACATCTGGGTCCTGCTACATCTAGGTAAGCAAACTGTCAACTCTCATCTACAGATGGTGAGGGCCTTGGCCCATGGGCTGTCATGTTGGTAATGTTAGCTGTTCATGGAGGCTATACAAGGATGTTGGTCGGACTATCTGAAGGCTAGATTGGGAATAGTGTGGCGTTATGTCTTCACATGTTGAAAGGTCGATGTTCATTTTGTCTAAAACAGCACCCACATGTCATTGAACTAAAGGTTCACATCAACTATCAACTATATCAACATATCAACATATCAACTATATGGAACACCATGCCCTCTGAATTACGCCAGGAACTCTGCCACAAAAAATTTAAACAAAACCTTAAAACCTGGCTATTTAAAAAAGCCTACTATCAATGATCTGTATCCTCAACTACTCTTCCTATCCGCCACAATCTCTCATATATTGCTTATATTCTTTTAATACATAGTTATATACTGTATTGTATTTGTTCAGTTACCATGTTAAATTGTAAAGCGCAATGCTGTATTACTGTTTGAATGTAAACCGAGGTGATGTTTTTTACGTACCCCGGTATAGAAAAATCTATAAATAAATAAATAAAATAAAATCAAGGAACCCAAGGCAAAGCTGTGTTAGAAGCTAATAATCTAGCCTGACATGTCACTGGTAGCTACTGGGAAATAGAGATGTCAGGGTGCAGCAAGGGCCTTTGCCTGTCCAGCTCAGGGCTAGTCATATTGTCCAACTGTATGTAGGTACATAGAAAAGCTGCAGAGTAATATGTTTGTTCTAATTCCTAGTAGCTGATATAGTCTTTATCCTGTCTGTGGCAATCCTTAAAGCCTCTAGACTGAGGACTCCAGGGAAGACAAGCTTGCAGAATAGTCATTTTCCAAGCAGACGTTCGACCTTTCACATCTTATCAGCTTTGAGGCCCTTACCTGTCTGCATGGCTGCCATTACTTGAGGCCAACATAGCATAGTAGCTGTCCTATAGGATGGGTGTCTTGTGGTTTTAGATCTTTTTCTACCTTGTGGATCCCAAGACCAAGGCAGGTGTGCTGAGAGACACTCACTCATCAGCTCTGTGCATAGCATTACGGTTAGAGAAGGTGTTGTCAGCTGATGACCTCATGAGCCAAACGCAAGCCTCTTTCTGAAGCCTGGCACTGGACAAAATATATATGCCAACTACTCCTAGAAGTAGCATGTGATAGGCATGATGTCTTCAGCATTTTCTGTGTTGTAAAGCAGAAAAACAAGCATGTTGGGGCACCTGAGACCTTGAGGGGCCATGTCTGTAATAAGGACAAACTAGAGAGCATATATGCTTCTGACAGATGTCTTTCAGCCTGCCAGATGTACACAATCTTCTGTGAGGATTTATGACTCTGACTACCTTAATAGCAAGTAGGGACAAGCCTGGCACAGATATCATTGATGGTTTATGACCAACAGGCCAGGAACAATAAAATAGGTCCTTGGTAGGTAACCTAAATGCTGGAGGTATTGTGTAAGCCACGCTGTCCTAATTGTCTGGGTGAGTGACAGGCTCTGTTAGTCTCTATCTGTTTCTGTGTCTGGAAGTGACTTCCTTACCCATACCAAAGCATAAACCAGAGCATGCACTATGTGCACTCATTTAGCACACATTGGCTATACAAGCTATCCTGTGTTTCCACTCTTTCAGGCCAATGCAATATTGGCGCGTGGAAAACGTGTGCTCATGATTGAGTGCCTGCTCTCATAACGTGTCGATGGACCTCTCGAACGCCTGATGCAACGTGAAAATGGGCTGCCGTGGTAAAAAGGAGGCGCTAGGGGAAATTGTGTGCCCCTAGTGCTCCTTGGCAGCAGGCGCCCAGGAGAGGTGGCTGTCGGTGGGTTAGGAAAAGGGATACTCAATTAATAAGCATCTGTTTTCCTAACCTGTGACAGTGCACAGATTAGGAAAAGGGACGCTCTTAAAATTGAGCATACAGTACAGCTCTAACGTAAATTGAGTATCCTTTTTCCTAACTTGACTGCCGGCACATTTTTTTAATTTTTTTATTTTTTAAGTTCCTCCGACTTAATATCACCACAATATTAAGTCGGAGGAACTACAGAAAAGCAGTATTTTCTGCTTTTCTGTCAACTTTAGGTGCTTCTCAAAATTTAACGTCTGCTCCGGCGCAGGTGTTAATTTCTGAGGGTAAAAATGTGCCCACTTTTTTTTTTTTGCTTCAGGAGGTAATAGTTAATTGCCTCGTCAACATGAATTTACATGTGATGAGTGCTATTAGCTTCATGGGGGGGTTGGTCGCACGTTTTGGATGCGCTAATCCCCTTATATAAGGGATTGTGGATGTGTGTCCTACCACGGGTAAACCAGTGCACTCAGCTGAGCCTACTGTATTGCATCGGCCTTTTTATGATGGATGCTACAGATATGCTCATGTGTAGGTAGGGAGAATATGGCTTCACACATTGTAACCAAACATTCATCCTTGGCCTGATACTGTGTGTATTCATTCAGGTGAGAGAGGGCTGTTAAAGGCTGCCTCAGAGCTCAGATATGTTGTGCCTCTTAGCTGGATTAGTTGATATCTGACTGTTGTGTACACCTCGGCCCACCCAGTACCTAGAGTGGGCCTATTGGTATTGGGCGATATGCCTTGTTGGAAGAGCTTCAGCTGGCTGGGAGGCTGTGATGTTTGGAGTGGAGGGGTGGGATTTAGATGTCCACTTATTTTGGGGATGCAGAGATGGCAAGAAAGGGGGAGGGCCAATGGTGCCCACATGCCAGGTACTTTCAGGTTCTACAGATAAATGAGGATGGAGTTTGGGCCAGTGTGTGGATGATACCTAGGGGCGGGGGAGGGGGCTGTATGCCTGCCAGGACACCTATTTTGATGATCTCATTTTCTAGACAGAGGCCTACTTACCTACTTATCTGTTGAACATGTCCTGCTACCTAGACATTGTGCCTGCTAAACAAGGCCACAGAGATTCTGCCTTACGTAGCTACAGATTTTTTGGATGCATAGAACAGGTGGTACTTTTATCCAGTTGATTATAGAGGACAGGTTCTGTCGCTAACTGGAGCTGCATAATTTATCCACTACCCAGCCTAATGAATATGCACCTCTGTCTACCTGCAGCCTGCTAGAAGTCAGTGTCAGCTGTTGTGTGATAACTGTTGAGGAATCATGGAGATGTGTAGGATAGAGCTTGCCCAGTGGCCAAGAACAGACAGTAATGAGGCCTGCTGTTGCTTGGGACCAAGCAGACTTCCACACACACTGTCTCCCACCCCTGCACTGCCTTGGGTAGTTGATCTGTACATACCTCTTAGGTTTCCTCTTGCTGTCTTCCTTGGGAGCATACAATAAGCTTTCAGTGTTCTGTCATAGGCCATATGGTCCTGCATGTGAGAAATGTGCCTAGTTGGAATGGCCAGTGGCGCTCTGGCATGCAAGGTCATGTGGGTCCCCAACCTTTTACCCAGTGAACCCTTAAGACAAAATCCATAGAATGAAAAGACACAACCATTTCAAAGTATGTGACTTCTTTATTATAAAATATGTGGAGTCTCCATAATGAAAGCAAATAAACATCTTTGGTAATCACATTCTGCAAGGACAAGATATCAAATAGCACATGACATTGTAACTGAAATGACCAGCACATTTATTGGACACATACTAATGTAGTTACAATAGGCAACATGACATATACCCTATTGCATTTTTCTCCTTTTGCAAACTCATGATTACAGCAAAGAACATAGAAAGCGGAAGTGGCACCCAATAGCTACAGTACAGCTCTAATGTTAAAGCAGTTGCCAGCACAAATACGTGATGGCAAGAGAAGGCCCAGACAATCCATTTTCAGAGTACGCTCAAAGGGGGACAGCCTAAGGGCCAAGGTAGCAGAGTTCAGAGAGCAGTGCAGCATGGAGACAGCGAGACCAGGACTGGAGAGCACAGCATGGAGGCAGGAGCCCCAGAAGTTGAGGCAGCAGCATAGAGGCAGCAGGACCAGGAAATGAGATAACAGCATGGAAGCAGCAGCCCTAGGAGATGAGACACCAGCATGGAGACAGTAGCAGCAGCAGCAGGACCAGGAGAAGAGACAACAGCAGGACTATGACTGGGGACCACATCAAGGAGGCAGGAGTACGGGTAGAACTTAGAGGAGGGCATTAAAAGTAGGCAGCAGGATAACACAGGGAGACAGTAGACCATCCCCATCAGCATCCTGGCACAGGAACTCTGTAGTCGAGTTGATTAAACGAATCTGTAGTCGAGTTGATTAAACGAATCAACTCATAAAGCTGGCCATACCCTAGACCTAATCTTTATAAATAAAGGTCTCTCCCTATCAGCCCCAGTAGTTTGCTTGCCAATCCCATGGTCTGATCACAAGCTAATCCGCTCATCCTTAGCAACCCACCTCCCAAGCACTACTACCTCATTAAAAACCTCGATTCAATTCAGAAAACTATGCAATCAGGAAACCCTTATCACACATCTATTGGAAGAACTAAAACACATAAACATCTCGGACGCTGACTCAGCCCTCTCATCCTGGTCCTCTATAACCAAAAAGGTTGCAGTCAGACATGCCCTCTTATCTCCAAAACCATCAACTCTAACAAAGAAAAGAAAAAGCCGTGGTATACCCCCGAACTTAGACATTTAAAGCGGGAACTTAGAAATAAAGAACTCATCTGGAGAAAAAATCCGACTTTGGAAAACAACTCAGCCTTCAAAACCATCATGCACCAATACAGGATCGCTATCCTACAGAAAAAAAAAGATTTCCACTCTCGAAAAATCCACCACTTCATCTATGATCCTAAAGCTCTTTTCTCCCTGGTCTCATCCCTCACTAAACCACCCACATTCATCATTCCAGATGAAAAATCTGCAAGCAAAGCCGAAGAACTCGCTATCTTCTTCAAAGAGAAAGTATATAACCTACTTAAACCACTCCTGGATCAGAAAAAAACTTCCCCCCAACCTCCTCTCTCAACTTCCAATCCTCTTCAAATTTCAAGCCTTGAAGCCTTCGAGCCAGCATCCACTATTGAGATTGAAAATATCCTAAAAAAACTTAAACCTGCATCCCACCCGCTTGATTCGATTCCTGCTAATATGCTCATTGCTGGCGCCAAAGCTATTTCTAAGCCCATTGCTCAAATCATTAATGCCTCCCTCACACAGGGCTTAGTGCCAACCCCACTCAAACTCGCTATACTAAAACCCCTCCTAAAAAAGCCCAACCTCTCTCCGGAAAATCCAGCCAACTTTCGGCCTATAGCCAATCTCTCATTTATAGCTAAAATCCTAGAAAGATTGTCAACCATCAACTCTGCGAATTTCTGGACGATAACAACATTCTCGCCACAACACAATTTGGATTCCGCAAATCCCGAGGCACTGAATCCCTTCTCATTTCTCTAACCGACAATATTCTCTTAAACCAAGAGAAAAAACACCCTTGCCTATTGATCCTCCTTGACCTCTCAGCGGCGTTTGACACGGTCAACCACAAGATCCTCTTAGACCGTCTAGCAGAGATTGGTATCAAAAACACAGCACTCAACTGGTTTAAATCCTTCCTACAAGACAGGTTCTATAAAGTTAAGATAAACAACTATGAATCTCAACCGATCAGTTCTAACCTTGGCGTCCCTCAAGGATCATCTTTATCCCCGACCTTATTCAACATTTACCTGCTCCCACTCTGTAACCTACTTTCTAAGCTTAATCTAACCTACTACCTTTATGCGGACGATGTCCAAATACTTATTCCTATCACCAAATCCTTGCAAGAAACACTTCACTTTTGGAATTCATGCTTCCTCTCCATATCCAATCTCCTTGCTGATCTATGTCTAGTACTGAATACCAACAAAACAGAATACCTCCTAATCACCCAAGAAGGCAACTACCAACTCTCCAACACTCGCTCGTCGGCACCACATCCTCTTTCTACTCTCTCTACTCAGGTTAGAAACCTAGGAGTTACCATGGATAACCTACTGAATTTCAAAAGTTTTATCAGTAACACAGTGAAAGAATGCTTCTTCAAACTCCAGGTTCTAAAAAGACTCAGACCTTTATTGCACCCCCATGATTTCAGATCAGTTCTGCAAGCAATCATATTTTCTAAAATTGATTACTGCAACTCCCTTTTACTTGGACTCCCTGATATCTCCCTGAAACCGCTACAAATGCTCCAAAATGCCACTGCCAGGATCTTAACTAAAGCAAAAAAAAGGGACCACATAACACCAATATTAAAAAAATCTCCATTGGCTCCCTATAAAACACAGAATCACCTACAAAACCCTTTCATCCATTCATAAATCCATTTACAAAGCCTCATACCTAGATCTCAGGATCCCATTCCAGCTACATACTTCCTCCCGTCCACTGAGAACTGCGCAAAAAGGCTCTCTGAAAATCCCTCCACTTAAGATTTCGTCAAACAAAAGAGCCTTCTCCACTGCAGGTCCGATCCACTGGAACTCTCTACCATCGGATCTTAGGCTTGAACAATGCCCCCTCACTTTTAAAAAAAGACTTAAAACTTGGCTTTTCTCTCAAGCCTACGATTGAGTATATCCACAAATCCCTCCTCCAGGTCTATGCCATATAATACCTCTTAGCTCAACAACTAAAGAATTAATTTTCCAATCCATCTAGTCTATTTTGCAGATATCTTATTCATACTGATTCTTTTAAATCGCCTGTATATAACATGTCTATTACTACTGTTGTTTTTAATGTTATTTGTTATTAGTATTTATTCAATTTTCTCCAAGTTCATTTTCCTGTTCCATGTAAGACTCGCATGTTAAGTCACTCCAATGTTATATGTAAACCGAAATGATTAGCAACATTGTTGCTAGAATTTCGGTATATAAAAAAATGTTAAATAAATAAATAAATAAATAGTCAGGACAGGCCCAGCAGCTTTCTTTCATTTAGCCGGCACCGGAACGCTGTAGTCAGGACGGGCTCAGCAGGCTTCTTCCATCTGGCACAGGAACTTGGTTGTCAGGTTGGGCCCAGCAGGGTTCTTCATCTAGCCAATAAAGGAACTCTGGACAGAGGACCAGCCAGGCTTGGTAGCATAAGTTGTCTTAGCTGTATTTTTTTGTGCACTACTGAGGCCTCTTGGCCCTTTTCCTTGGCGTGGCTTTTTGGTTGGGGGTGGCAATTATTTAGGGGGCCTATCCATGGTTCGGCCTTCTAGTTGGCAACTATTGCATAGCGTGGGGTCCTGGGAAGCTGGGGAGGGCACCGGTGGAGGCTCTGGCATTCTTTGAAGGATATATAAAAATATAGAAGCATAGAAATGACAGCAGAAAATGATCCAGCCTGTCTGCCCAGCAAGATTATGCCAGTATATGCTGCACTGTGCAGTTACCCTCATGCGTATCAGTTTCCCAGATTAAAAGTTAGGGCCCTTGGATGCTATCCGAATCCAATTTTCCCTAACCCCTGCATGGAAGCAGAGAGCAATGATGGAGCCGCATCAAAAGTATCAGGCTTAATGATTAAGGGTCGTAAAAGCTGCATCAGCAACTTACCCCCATATTTATTTGTTCCCCAAACTGTAAAAGTTGGGGCCCTCATTGGCTACTGTCTGAATCCAATTCCCCTTTTCCCACTGCCGTTTAAGCAGAGAGCAATGATGGAGTTGCATTAAGCCTTGATACTGTTATTTGTTTAAGGGTAGCAACTGCCACACCAGCAAGTTACCCCCAACACTCTTTTTTCTTTAATTCCATCCTCTAGCCTTTAGGGATCCACATTGTTTATCCCATGCCCCTCTGAATTCCTTCACTGTTTTCGTCTTCTCCACCTCCTCTGGAAGGGCATTCACCACCTTCTCCGTGAAGAAATATTTCCTGAAATTGGTTCTGAGTCATCATCCTCCCTGGAGTTTCATTCTATGACCTCTAGTTCTATTGATTTCTTTCCAATGGAAAAGGTTTGACAATTGTGCATCATTAAAACTTTTCAGGTATCTGAAGGTTTGTATCATATCACCCCTGCACCTCCTCTCTTCCAGGGTATACATATTCATATCCTTCTCATAAGTCTTCCAATGCTGACCACTCACCAATTTGGTTACTCTTCTTAGGACCGCCTTCATCTTGTCTTTATCCTTTTTATGATACGGGCACTAGTACTGAACGTAGTACTCCAGGTGAGGCCTCACGAAGGACCTGTACAAGGGCATTATCACCTCTCTTTTTTTTCTTACTGGTTATTCCTCTCTCTATGCAGCCCAACATTCTTATGGCTTTAGCTATAGCCTTGTCTCATTTCTTTGCCACCATCAGATCGTCAGATCATCAGACATTATCACATCAAGGTCGCTCTCCCAGTCCGTGTTCATTAGTCTTTCACCGCCCATCACATACAGCTCTTTTGGATTGCAGCACCCCAGATGCATGACTCTACACTTCTTGGCATTGAATCCCAGCTGCCAAATCTTCAACTATTCTTCAAGTTTTCTTAAATCACTTTTCATTCTCTCTACTCCTTCAGGCACGTCCACTCTGTTGCAGATCTTAGTCTTATCTGCAAATAGACAAACTTTACCATCTATCTCTTCTGCCAGGTCGCTCACAAAGATATTGAATAGAACTGGTCCTAAAACAGATACCTGTGGCACTCCACTTAACACCGTTCTTTCTTCAGAGTAGGTTCCATTTACCATTACATGAAGTCTCCTGTCAGTCAACCAGTTTGCAGTCCATGCTACTATCTTGGCACCCACTCCCAAGCTTCTCATTTTGTTCACGAGGCTCCTATGTGGGACCATATAAAAAGCTTTACTAAAATTCAAGTAAATTGCATCCTGTGTTCTTCTGTGATTCCAATTCTCTAGTCACCCAATCAAAAAAATCAAATCAAATTTTTCTGACAGGAACTTCCCCTGGTGAACCCATGGTGCCTCAGGTCAAGCATAGTTCACTATCCTTTCCTTCAGCAGAGTCTCTATTACTTTTCCCACCACCGAGGTGAGGCTTAACCGGCCTGTAGTTTCCAGCCTCCTCTCTGCTCCCACTCTTAGGAAGCAGGAACACCACCACTCTTCTCCAATCTTGTGGCACCACTCCCGTTACCAGGGATCTATTGAACAGATCCTTCAGTGGACCCACCAGCACATCTCTGAGCTCCCTCAGTATCCTGGGATGAACCTCATCTGGCCCATGGCCTTGTCCACTTTCAGTTTTCCTAGCTCTTCCCATACATTCTCTTCTGTACATGGAGTATCGTCTACTCCACTCCCATCCATAGTCTTGTCAACTAGTGACGGTCCTTCTCCAGGGTCGTCTTTAGTGAACATTGAACTGAAGTATCTAATATTTTGGCCATTTCTTAGTCTCTCTCCACACATTGATCTTTGTCATCTTTCAGTTTCACTATACCACTTCAGTCCTTTCTCTGATATATCTGAAAAATGTTTTCATAGCATAAAGTAGATGGATTTAGAACCAATGGGATATATGCTCCCCTGCTAGGAGATGGAGTTAAGTTTCAAAGCTCATGTCACCTTAGATACATCCCTGCAGTGACCTCAGCCCTTCAGTATCTCTCCGTCTCCTAGCAGATGTGGACGTGCTTTCCCTATCTGGATTGCAGTACTCATTAGAAGAGGAAAATTTACCTTTAAACTGTAGAAAGATTGAGCCCCGCTCTCCTGCAGTGATTCCTAAAGGTTCCTGCCCCAGTTGAGAATTCCTGAGGCAATTTTTGTGATCCCCTAGAGGTGTGTCTTGGTCCGATAGCCGTTTCCCGGTGTGGACTTTGCTGCTGAAGCAGCTGAAAGGCAGCAGGTGCAGGAAGCCAAGCACGGTGGTGACAGCTAAAGCCATCTCCCCCCTGCAACTGGAGACCGTCTCTGTACTCAGCCGGTAAACACTGAGCCCAGTTAAGTAAAGAGAGAAAAGGATTCCTTCCGATTCAGAGATGTGGAGGGGCTTCGGTAAGTCTTTCCTCTGAACTCCTTGCTTGGTGCACTGTACCGGTGATGTTCCCGATCCCGTCGGGGTAAGGGAAGGGGACTTTTGAGCGGCCCCCCCCCATGGGCTATGCCCCACTTCAGGCTCGGTGGGCACACCGCGTGGTAGGCTGCGGCGGCGCCATCTTGCGCGTGGTTTTGTGCTTCTCCATTGCTCTCCATAGAGCGCCGGTACGCGCAGTGCGTGCTGGCTCTGCGCTTTGCGCTGACCTCATAACATCGTTCATACGTACGCACATACCCATGCGCATATGTTCCCGCATCGGTACAGGATCTGTGCGCACTCTATTTCAAGCGCTAGCCGCTGAGCGCACAGTTACCTTTTATAATGGCTTCGGCAGCAAAGAAGCATAAGTGACACTCTGTGTGGTGCCTGCCATATTAGGGTTACATAGTCTGACCTTCATTCTTACCTGCATACTGTGAGGAGGCCCAAGGAGAGTTGGACTCCCAGAAAATTTCTAAGCCCAGCTCCTCCCATTCAGAATATGGGTCAGCCATGATCTTAACCGGTAGCACCCTGGATCTGAGTAATCCCGGGGCTGGATCTACCATGGGAGAGGGAAATTCAGCTGCACTACCCCAGTTCCTCCTGGGCTAGGCATGGACCCGGCGGCCTTTTCTTGGATGGAATTTTTTCAAGACCTTCAAGCCTTCATACAGGCACAGTCGGTCTCTCCTGCACCTGTCCAGACCGTACCCCAGCCGGGAAGGCCTCGCAGTCCCAGCCTTATCAGCAGGCCTCGAGACATGCCTTGCCTCACCAGTTGTATCCCTGACAGGGACCCAGACACCACGGATGATGAAGGGAATGCAGATTCATTGGAGGAAGGGGAAATCCCTCCAGGCTCAGAGCCATATTGGACCATGTTACAGTTTTTCCATAGAGATGAATTGCTGGCCCTGGTTTCCTAGACCCTGAAGACCCTGGGAGTTCCTGGCGCAGACCCTATGACGGAACCAAATAAGAATCTTATCCTGTGTCTCTACGGAAAGCCTCTTGCTATTTCCCGAAGCTGGAAGCCATCCAGGAGTTGATTGACCTGGAATGGGATGCCCCAGAAGACATCCCATTCCAGGTCAATGGAATGGGATGTCTTCCAGCATGAAAGACATCCCATTCCATTGGAATGGTTAAAGGTGGTCGAGCATTGGAAGCTCTATATCCACCGGATCCGGCGGCCAGAGAATGCCTGCGTTTCCCCAAAGTGGAATCCCTGGTCTGCGTCATTTCAAAGCAAACAATATCCCAGTGGAGGAAGGAGTGGCCTTAAAGGATGCGTATGATAGGCGGTTGGAGTCCATCCTTAAACAAGCCTTTGACATGACAACAGTGATACTACAGATTGCTTCCTGTTGTGCGCTGGTGGCTCGCTTGTGCCTGCTTCTCTCAAGAGAGAGGCAGGTAACAGGGGCCTATTCCAGAGAGCATATGGAGCCCACTGCTGTCTTTTTAGCGGACTTGGGCTCTGACCTAGTCCATTAATCAGCCAGAGGAGTGGCCTCAGTGATGGCATCCAGAAGACAGCTATGGCTGAGAAATTGGTCAGCGGACATGACCTCTAAGGCAAACCTCACGAAGATGCCCTTTAAAGGATCACTCCTATTCGGAAGCGAATTGGAAAAGCTGGCCAGAAAGTGGGGTAAATCTCCAGTGCCTCAGCTACCGGAAGATAAGAGAGAGGTTGCAGCATCCCTCGCCTATGAGGGGTTGGGCCAGGGGCTCCCATCGCTTTCGGCCCTACAGGATCTCAACATTTCAGACATCTTGTTCCTTGGGAGGGTCTCAGTCCTATCAGAGTCGATAACCAAAAAGATGGAACGTTTAGGGTTCAGGTTTGGCCCGAACATCCCAATGAAGTTTGCCAAAGCATACACAGGACATGGGGATTAAGGGTCGACTATCCCTCTTCTACCAGTGGTGGGTCAAGATCACGTCGGACAAATGGGCACTGGATAATATTCAAGATGGATACGCGCTAGAGTTTCGCATCACTCCTCGGGACATATTCATGATGTCTCCGTGCCACTCCCAGCACAAGAAACTGGCAATGAAATCTACCTTCATAAGGCTTCTCAATTTGAGGGCTATAATTCCAGTATCTATGCCCCAGGAAAATACAGGGCGTTATTCCATCTATTTCATCATACCCAAGAAGGGAGGGTCCCTTTCGCCCCATCCTGGACCTCAAGAGTGTCAACTGTCATCTACGAGTAACTCGTTTCTTCATGGAAATTCTGCGCTTCGTTATAATGGCCGTAAACCCGGGAGAGTTGTTAACCTCCCTGGACCTCTCTGAGGCATACCTTCATATTCCAATCCAACAAGACCACCGGCATTTCCTATGCTTTGTGGTGCTGGACCGCCATTATCAGTTCTGGGCGCTGCCCTTCGACTTAGCCACAGCCCTCAGAACATTTTCCAAAATTATGGTGGTCTTGGTGGCGGCACTGAGGAAAAAAGGAATCCTGGCTGTTAGAAGAGAGTCTCCAGGTGACCAGCAGGGTGACGTCCCTGTTTCAGGAGCTTGGTTGGGTTGTGAACAAGGACAAAAGCAGTCTCAAGCCCTCCCAATCTTTTGAGTATCTGGGAGTCTGGTTCGACACCATGCAGGACAAGGTCTTCCTCCTACTCTCGAGGATAAGGAAGCTGATGTGCCACAGGAGTCTGTTGATGAACGTGATACGCCCCAAAGTGTGGAGCTATCTTCAGGTCCTCTGTTTGATGGCATCAACCATGGAGGTAGTACCATGGGCAAGGGCACACATGCATCTACTCCAGTGCTCCCTGCTGTCAAGTTGGACTCAAGACTATTCGATTTGCCTCCACCTACCGATGGAAGTATGTTCTCTGCTCCAGTGGTGGCTACAGGAAGCTCCCCTGGGCAAGGGTGTAAGCCTGCCCCCACCGAACTGGCTAGTTCTTACGACAGACACAAGACTCTGGGGTTGGGGAGCTCACTATCAGAAACTGACAGCCCAGGAGCATTGGACCAAGGAAGAGGCGTGCTGGAACATATACTGCCTGGCAGCCCGAGCGGTCAGATTGGCGTGTCTTCAATTCAGCCACATACTCCAGGATCAGGAGGTCCGCATGATGTCGGGAAAACTCAATGGGTAGCATACATCAACCGCCAGGGAGGAACTAGGCACCAGCAAGTGTCTCTGGAGATGGATCTCTTTATGGAATAGGTGGAATTGAATCTACAAATGATCTCTGCCTCCCACATCGCAGAGAGAGACTTTCTAAGCATGGAGAGTCTGGATCCAGGAGAATGGGTGTTGTCAGCCAGAGCCTTTCAGCTGCTGGTAGACCTGCTGGCCGCATCTCAATGCGAAGGACCCCCGATTTTTCAGTTGCATAAGAGATCAGCGCTACCAAGAGATCGACGCACTTGTCCAGGCCTGACCAGAGGAGGACTTAAGAACATAAGAAAATGCCATACTGGGTCAGACCAAGGGTCCATCAAGCCCAGCATCCTGTTTCCAACAGTGGCCAATCCAGGCCATAAGAACCTGGCAAGTACCCAAAAACTAAGTCTATTCCATGTTACCATTGCTAATGGCAGTGGTGCTTACTATACACCTTCCCTCCAAGGTCATCCGCAAGATCGAGCACCTTAGTCCTTCTGGTGGCCCTGGATTGGTTCAGACACCCGTAGTATACAGACAGGCGGAGGCTTCTAGTGGAGAGCCTCCTATGCCTCCCCCCCATAGGGATCTTCTCCAACAAGGTTCGGTCCTTCATGAGGTCCCAATTCGGTTTTGTCTTATGGTCTGGCTTTTGAGAGGGCTTGCCTGACGAAGCGTGGATATTCTGCGGCTGTAATCGCCACCTTGCTCCGCGCGTGGAAGTTCTCGACATTCCTGGCATACGTGCGGATCTGGAAAATATGAGGTCTGGTGCGAGGAATGCGGGGTACCCCCACAAACAACCAAGATCCCCCATGATTCTGGAATTTTTACAGGACGGACTGAACAAAGGGTTGTCCCTCAACTCCTTGAAGGTCCAGGTGGCGGCTCTCTCCTGTTTCAGGGGCGAGGTGAATGGAATCCGTCTGACGCATCCGGACTTGGCCCGTTTTCTAAAAGAGGTTAAACACCTTCAACCATCCTTAAAGTGGTCGGTCCTCCTATGGATCCTCAATCTAGTATTGGACGTTTTAGCAGGGCCTTCCTTTCGGCTGCTGCGCAGTTTGTCTCTATGCCTGTTAACGCTGAAGACTGTATTCTTGGTGGCGATATGCTTGGCTCGTCACATCTCTGAACCACAAGTGCTGTCATGTTGGGGGTCGTTCCTTTGATTTATTCCAGGAACAGTACAGCTTCTCACTGTTCCTTCTTACCAAAGGTAGTCTCGGAGTTTCACCTGAACCAGTCTATTCCTTACCATCCCTTGATAGACGCAAGGTCACAGAAGACTACCGCCTCCTACGCCACTTAAACATCAGTAAGCTTTTAGTACGGTATCCGGAACATTCAGAGCCGGTGCGCAAGATGGACCGCTTGTTTGTGCTGCATGGTGGAAGGAAACAAGGCGAAGCGGCTTTGCGAGCTACCATAGCTCACTGGATCAAGGAAGTGGTCACGGGAAGCCTTTACCCCTTCAGGTTTAAGCTCATTCCACTAGGGCCCAGGCAGTATCCTGGGCGGAAGCTAACCTACTGTCTCTAGTCGACATCTGTCGAGCAGTAACGTGGTCCTCCTTACACACCTCCTCCAGGTTCTATCGCCTGGACACCGCGAGCAACACACCTCCTCCAGGTTCTATCGCCGGGACACCACGGGCAACCTCCTGCCCCATCGGGTATAGCTTTTGTACATACCATTGGTCCTGAGTCCATCTGGCTACATGCTAGGAAATGGAGAAATTACTTACCAGATAATTTTGTTTTCCTTAGTGTAGACAGATGGTCTCAGTATCCCACCCTTGGCTGCCCATGAATGGTATCAAGGTATCACCCATGAGGTGAACATCGATTCGAAGAGCTTATGGGTAAGCTGTCGCCCTAACCCTCGATCAGGGCATCTATAATACCACTGAGATTCAGTGCTTATGTTTGGTTGAGTACAGCTACGGTCAGCAGTTTTTTAATCAAGTTTTTAATTGTTAAGTTGTATCCAAATATTACTCAAGTTTTTGAATAATAATTGGTCCACAATGGCTTTTGAAGAGAATACTGAATGACTGAGGTCACTGCAGGGGTATATCTAGGGTGTCGTCAGCTTTGAAACTTGACTCCGTCTTCATCTGCTAGCAGGGCAGCACATAACCCATTGGTCCTGAGTTCATCTGTCTACACTAAGGAAAACAAAATTATCAGGTAAGTCATTTCTCCATTACTCTTTCAGATAATCAAAATACTAGGGGGCACTCCATGAAGTTAGCAAGTAGCACATTTAAAACAAATTGGAGAAAATTATTTTTTATTCAATGCACAATTAAGCTCTGGAATCTTTTGCCAGAGGATGTTGTTAGGGCAGTTAGTTTATCTGGGTTTAAAAAAGGTTTGAGTAAGTTCCTGGAGGAGAAGTCCATTAACTGCTATTAATTGTGTTGACTTAGGGAACAGCCACTGCTATTACTGGCATTAGTAGCATTGGGATATGCTTAATGATTGGGTACTTGCCAAGTACTTGTAACCTGGATTGGCTACTATTGGAAACAGGATGCTGGGCTTGATGGACCCTCTGTCTGACCCAGTATGACACCTTATTTCTTACTGGAAATAAGATTCTATAGGTAAGCAAAGGAAAAAGTTAAATAATTTCAATAGGTCAAGATTTAACAACTAGGCTATAAGCAACATCTTTTTAAAAGGAATATAAAAAAATCAACCATACCAATAACTTATTCCAAAAATGTAGCTCAGAGAGTTATTAATAAATATCAGCTGGAGAGTTTTTTGGTCTAAAAGCAAGTTCACTGTGAAACCAGATAGATGGGATATAGAGAGAGAGATATAAAGATATACCAATAGAGATATATAGAGTTTATATGTCAAATACGTTCTGAAAATCCAAATGCACTATATCAACTGGCTCACCTTTACATGTTTATTTACAACTTAAAAAATAATCTAAAAGATTAGTAAGACAAGCTTTGCCCTTACTAAAACTATGTTGACTCTTTCCCTATTAAGCCATGTTTGTCTATATGGCCAGTGATTTTGTTTTTAAGAATGGTTTCTACTATTTTGCCTAGCACTGACATCAAATTCACCAGTCTAGTTTCTCATATTGCCCCTAGAGCCCTTTTTAAAAATTGATGTCATGTTGGCCACCTTCCAGTCTTTCGGAATCATAGCTGTTTTAAATGAAAGGTTACAGATTAATAGTAACAGGCTTGCAATTTAATATTTTAGTTTTTAGAACTGAGGTCTGAATGCCATCCAATCCCAGTGATTTGTTTATTTAAAATTATTTATATCCTGCCATTCCAATGTTCCATAGCAGGGTACAATAAAGCATACATAAATCAAAAATAATCATTACAAATAACTGTAAATGATGAAAACATCAAAACACAACACCATATACCTTAGAATGTTGATAAATCTAAATGAATAATCAACAGTAAGACTGAGAGACTGAAAACAAATTCCATCAGTATTTTCATGTCACAAGCTGAGTTCATTGATTTATAGATCACTTAACCACTGTTTTCAAAGGCATGCTTGAAAAGCCATATTTTTAAGGCACTTTAAATACATCAGAGCTATATGCAGTCCACAGTTTTTCAGGAAAAGAATTCCACAATATGGGATCAGCAGTCGAAAAAACCTGATCTTGAGTCTCACCAAGATGTGTTAAATGAGGAGAAGGGACCTTGAGGAAACCTTTATTGGCTGACCTTAATGAGCATATTGTTTATTTATTTATTTATTTATTTAAAATCTTTTCTATACCGTCATTTGGTGGGGACCGTCACAACGGTTTACATTAAGGCACATAAAAGTAATAATGCTGCAATTTATCCGATTACAAAAGTGCCATAAGGTTCGGTAACATAGTTAGTGATCAATACTAAATGTTAAATGTAATGAATCTTGTTCAGGTCTCTCTATCTTGGTTTTGATTACAGAATTAACTTTAAAATTGTGACTGTCCTTTAAAAAAAAAAACTCTACACATTTAGTGAATACAGCAGTGTGTGTGGATGTTTTATTGTTTATGCTTTGCTCATCCCTGGTTTCTATTCACCCTTCTCTTTCTGAAAAGCTTGTTTAAAGAGCCAGGTTTTTAAACCTTTTCTGAAGGTTTTGCTGTCTCTTTGTAATCTTAAATCTAGGGGCATGGAATTCCATAGTATGGGTCCTGTCAGTGATAGTGCTCTCTCTCGTACTTGTATTAATCTTGCAGTTTTGACTGGTGGAATAGTTAGGAGTGCTTTGTTTGCTGACCTTAGGTTTCTGTTAGGGACGTGTACATGGAGGGCTGTATTTAACCAGTCTGCATGTTCGTTATGTATTAACTTATGTATGATGCACAGTGTTTTGTATTGTATTCTTTGTATTGGATTATATATAGATAGTAGAGCAAATATACATAGCAACTTTTAATTTAATTCTCAATGAACAGGAAGCCAATGGAATAAGTGCAGAATAGGAGTGATATCATGTCTCTGGGCACCACTTAAGATCCAGGCTGTAGAATTTGGGGGAATTTATATTGCTCTAATAGAAGTCATATGTAAACCAATGAGAAGGAAATTGTAATACTTGATTCCAGAAAAGCTTAAAGTCTGTAAGACTATTCTGAAATTGCTAGGTTCTAGCAATGGCTTCAATTGCTGAAATATTTGGAGTTTATGGAAACCAGTTTTTAATAAGATGTTTTATATGTGCTCTCACAGACAGGTCTGAATCTAAAATAACACCAAGATTCTGCACCTGGGGCCTATTGGGTAGTCCATGCCCTTCAAATTTAAATGTAGCTGGGGTATCAGAAGGAGGAAATCTACTCAGAATGATGATTTCAGTTTTTCTTATATTTAGTATCAACTTTTATGATCTAGCCAGCTTTTTATAGATGGAAATGAAACCAAATGTGGCAATCCAAGATGTTTGAACAGGAATAATTGAATGTCATCTGTGTAGACCTTGTAGTTAACTCCCAGGCCAGCAAATAATTTGCATAATAGCTGAAAGGGCAGAGCCCTGAGGGACCCCAGTTTTAATAGGGTGCCATGAGGATGTCGAATGGATAATCCATACTTGGCTGCGGTTTGTTAGGTAGGAAGTAAACCAATCTAGAATCCTATGAGCTAGTCCAATCTCTTGTAGCTGGGTTAATAAGATTTGATGATTAAGGGTGTCGAAATGTGACTGAAATATCCAAAACTATCATCACATATTTTGGCTCTCTTTCGAAGCCATGTCACATTGTATAAAAAGTGGAAGACAATAGGGTCTTGGCGCTAAAACCTTTGAGTACAAATTGTTGATTAAGAATAGATTGTCAAGATGGTCAGTTAGCTTTGCCAGCACAACATTTTCAATAATATTCCCAAAAAATGGTAAGGACAATATGGGGCGATAACTGGATAATGCTAGCTTTGCGTGTCCTGCCCATGGCAGGCCCGCAACCGGGCCCACTTACCTCTGGGCGCCCGGCTCCTGGGCCTGGCCCGTCCTCTCTGGCAGCAGTAAGTAGGCAGCCATATGCGCTCCCGCATCCCTGTTGCCTACTCGGCGGTTCCTGGCTCCTTTGCCGTCCTCGCTGGCTCCCAGCGGGTCTCCCCCATGTGTGCCGCAGGGAGATGTCGCAGTCTAGCATCCTGCCTCTCCTAGGCGCGCACCTTGCCGGCATTTAAAGGGGCCATGGCAGGAAACTAACCTGTGGCCCCGGAGGATGACATCATTGGGCCCTACTAATTAAGGCAGGGCCTGCCACTCGTTCCTTGCCTTGGCTACAGGTCTCCACGCTTGTCGTGTGCTCGTTACTTGTTCCAGTTCCTGACTTCTTTGCATGTTCCAATTCCTAACGTCTTTGCTTGTTCCAGTTCCTGACTTCCTTGCTTGTTCCAGTTCCTGACGTCTTTGCTTGTTCCAGTTCCTGACTCCGTTCCTGGTTCCTACCTAGCCTTCCTTGGACTGATCTCAGGCTTTGACCCTGGCTATGTTTGGACCACGCTCAGGGCTGACATTTGGCTTTGACCCTTGCTTTGTTGGAACTCTGCATCTTGACTAGCTCTGCCGCCTGCCCTGACTCCAGCCTGTACTCGACTACACCTTCGGTATCTCCCTGGACTTGGTCCCGACAGTGGGGACCTGTGGGGCTTGCCCTACGGGTAGCGTCAACCCCACCTCGGGCCAAGGGTCCACTTCTGGCGCAACAGCTAGTGGGTCCAACTGATTAGGGCAAACTGAAGCTTGATGTAAAGAAATAGAAAGAAAACCTTCAGACAGTGACATTCACATCTTTGTGATAAATATACTAATGTCATTGTGAATAAATTTTAGCAAATTTGTAGAAATCAGATTTAAAGAACAAGAATTCATTGTTGTAATGATTTGAGTGATCTCTATGTTAATTGTACTGGATCATTTTATTCCTTCTACTATTTCCACTCCCACCCTAGTAGATGGTATAGTACCCAAAGGATGGGAAATTGCTACATAAATTTTTTTTCACAAAAAATTATGTGAAATCTTTTCTCTGTCCAAGAGTTAGAGCTGAAGTATAACATTCATATCAGAATCTGCATTAGTAAGGCGTTTCACAGTTCAAAATTGTTACCTGGATTATTCTTGGCTATCTGGAAATTTCTCCTCTTTTCTCATATACCAGTCACCTATATTCAGACAATTGGGCTTTATAACTCTCTAAGGAAGAAGAGACTGAATAGTTTCTACATTCTTGCTCTGATTTCTGCAGTGCACATTTAGCATTTCTATGTTTATAAGTATACCATGCTACTTTATTCTTCCGACTTTGCTGTATTACACGGACAGGTTTTAGATCATCAGCCAAAGCACATAAGGCCTAATACCAACCTACAGTAAGCAAATCATTTGTAATTTCTTGAAGATGGCTTGGAAGACAACTCTCAATTTGTCTACATCAATATGTCCATGCTTCACAATAGCTGTATTGTGAAACCTATTGATGATATTCCCTAATAGTATGCTGTTTTTTAATTTAATATTTATGAATTTTTACATTCACCACAAGAAACAAGAAAGCTTCAAAAAGAAAAACATCCATAGCTAAAGTAACAAGTCACAAAGAAGAAATTAAAAAAATAACTAGTCCACAATCTTGCATGTTTATGTACACCTTCAAAAAATTCTAAAAGGTTAGTAAAACAAAACTTTCCTTTACTAAAAGCAAACGAACTAGCCAGCTACTTCAAAACAAAAATCACCAACCTTACTCAATCAATCACATCCAACAGCCTTACCTTAACACACCATCTCACATCCTTGCCGCAACAAACCACAAACCTGGATTCATTCGAGCTCACTTCTTCACTGGAGATTGAAAACACACTCAAAAAATTCAAACCTTCCTCCCACCCATCTGACCCAATACCAACAAATCTCCTCATCGCCATACCAAACACCATCTCAAAACCAATTGCAGAAATTATCAACACATCCCTTTCTTAAGGTTTAGTTCCTAACCAGTTAAAATTGGCAATACTAAAACCATTACTAAAGAAACCAAACGCTTGCCCATCAGACCCAGCTAATTTTAGACCCATCGCAAACTTACCACTTATCGCCAAACTGATGGAAAAAATTGTCAACAAGCAACTGTCAGATTATCTGGAAGATCATAACATTCTATCCCCAGCCCAATATGGATTCCGAAAACGCCTAAACACCGAATCGCTCTTACTATCTCTCACTGACACAATCCTCGTTAATCTGGAGAATAAACAATCTTACCTGCTCATTCTTTTGGATCTTTCCGCTGCATTTGATACGGTAAAACACTCTACTCTAATAGACCAACTAGCCAACATAGGGATCAAAGGCACAGCCCTTAGATGGTTCCATTCCTTCCTAAGCAACAGATACTACAAAGTAAGGATAAACAACAAAGAATCGCACCCAATCCTGACAGAGCAAGGAGTCCCACAAGGATCATCACTTTCACCCACCCTCTTCAATATCTACCTCCTCCCTCTCTGCCATCTACTCTCAAACCTTAAGCTTACCCATTACCTCTATGCAGACGACATACAAATCCTCCTTCCGATCACAGAATCCCTTCAAAAAACCATCACGTACTGGAACGAATGCCTACAGCCCATCAAAAACCTACTCTCAAGCCTTAACTTAGTATTAAATGCTAATAAAACCGAAATGCTCATTGTCTCCCAGGATCCACGCACAATCTCTTCCAGCCTTTCTCTACCTAACACAAACAACTCGTTCTCATCTGACGTCAGAGACCTTGGAGCATGGCTAGATAATCATCTAAACCTAAAAAAGTTCGTAAACAATACTACAAAGGACTGCTTTTACAAACTGCAAGTCCTTAAAAAACTTAAACCCCTCCTTCACTTCTCCGACTTCAGGCTAGTACTGAAATCCATCATTCTTTCCAAGCTCGACTACTGCAACTCCCTGCTACTAGGTATTCCCGCCAACACTATCAAGCCATTACAGATGGTTCAGAATTCAGCGGCTAGCACTAACAAAAAAGACCATATCACCCCAATCCTTCGGAGCTTACATTGGCTCCCCATTAAACAAAGGATACTCTATAAGGTACTCACTATCATCCACAAAGCGACAAACAATCTAGCCCCCATCACATTAAGCTCTCAACTCCAACCGCACACTTCCTCCAGACCAATCAGAAGCGCATACAGAGGAACACTGCATGCTCCGCAAATAAAATCATCATTGAGCAAACGTGCGCTATCTTCAGCAGGCCCACACCAGTGGAACACGCTTCCCCCAGATCTTAGACTAGAACCCAGTTATCAAGAATTCAAAAAAAGACTGAAAACTTTTCTCTTCCAACAAGCTTTCCCAGACGCTTAATCTTACTATGACTGACAGACTTCCATCCCTTAACTATGGACACTGTATAAAGTACTACTTTTAAGAATCTGCAACTGGACAATTATCTGTGAGCTCAAAAATTCACTTTATTTCATATATATATTAGGCATTGCTTATATTTATATTTATTGCTACGTTAAATAGTTATACTTCTTATATAAAATATTATATTTCTTTATTTATTACCAGTTAAAATATTATCACTTTATTTAGCACTATGTTAAATTGTCAACCAGTTATACTGTTCCATATGTTATACGGTTCCATGTAAAGCTCCGCTATCTGTTGAGCAGTTCTTCGTTTTATGTAAACCGGAGTGATTTGTAGTCCCTACTAGAACTTCGGTATATAAAAATTAAAAATAAATAAATAAATAAATACTAAAACCATGTTGACTCTTCTCCATTTAGGCATATCTATCTATATGACCAGTGATTTTGTTTTTAAGAATGTTGCTGTTGATTTTGGAATTTCTGCAAGAGGGCTTCAATAAGGGTTTAGCTCTTCATTCTCTGAAGGTGCAAATAGTGGCTATAGCTTGGTACAGAAGTCGCTTGGGGGACAAATCTGTAGCTTGCTATCCAGATGTATCTCATTCCTTTGTGGTGTAAAGCATGTTTGTCCTCCAGTAAGAGATCTAGTTTCTGCCTGGAAACTGAATTTGGTTTTGAGATTGTCAGCTGTTTGAGCCAATGAGGAAAGCTTTGGTTAAGCTTCTTACTCTGAAGGCAATATTTTTGGTTGTAATTTGTTCAGCTAGGTATATTTTGGAGATTCAAGCCCTGTCTTTTAGATAACCTGAGTTTTTCTAATGAGGCAGTTTATATTTGCATAGTGCCTGCCTTCCTTCTCAAGGTGGTTTTGGCCCTTCATCTGAATCAAGTGGTCCGTCTGCTCTCCTTCTTCCAGAGGGGTGTGTGCAGGGAAGAGTATAGTGTGTTACATCTTATGGATGTAAGAAGGATATTGCTCTGGTACTTTATTTTATTTAAAATTATTTATATCCCACACCCGCCAAGATTCGGGGTGGGTTACATAAACATATATACTTTAATAATTACATAAATAAAAAAACAAGGATATAAAAAGCCTGTTAAGGCTTTGTAGGAACTGCTTAATGATCTACACAAGCAGGGTCAACTGGGAGCCGTCTATTGTTACTAGATATTTTTAAATGCCTCTTTAAATAAAAATGTTTAGTCCTTTCTTGAACTCCTTTGAATCATTTGTACAATGGAGCTGTTGGTCCAGCTATTGAAAAGGCTTTTTCCCTTGAAGGTGACT
The DNA here is from genome assembly GCF_901001135.1 of Rhinatrema bivittatum. Taxonomy (NCBI): domain Eukaryota; kingdom Metazoa; phylum Chordata; class Amphibia; order Gymnophiona; family Rhinatrematidae; genus Rhinatrema; species Rhinatrema bivittatum. Next base: position 272,892,399 of record NC_042620.1, read on the forward strand.
AATGATTTTAGGAAGTCAGATCCACTGTTCGTCCTTTTCAGTGGCCCCAGAAAAGGTGAAGCAGCTCCAAGGCTTTGTTAGCTTAATGGATTAAGGAAGCTATATTTGCTAAGAGATTGAGTGCTTACTCTAATAGATCATAGATGGAGTCTTGGGCTGAGCTCCGATTGAGGTCGCTGGGGGGACATTTGCAAGGTGGACCAGGTAAAGTAGTTTTTGGTTCAGGGGTTCCGAAAGAGGATATTGACAGTCCCGCCCATATGTGTCTGGACTGATCTGGCTAGATAATGAGGAAGGAGAAATTTTACTCTTATCTGATAAATTCCTGTCTTTGAGTCCAGCCAGACCAGACCCCCCTGACTGCCAAGGATTATTGTGCTATATCTGTTTCATTGGCTCATGCTGGGAAAGCATATTATTCATTGTCTGTTCCAAGAAGTTCTTATGGTTTGGTGTTATTGTCTCTTCTTGGTTGTTCCTGGAGCTCTTTGGTTCTGAAGCGGGGGAGATTTTTCTTTTCTTAGCTTGTTACATAGAATACTGGCAGGCTGAGTACAGAATGGGACCCTATGACGTCAACAAACCTATTGTTTTCTGTGTCCATCTGTTGGCTGGGGAGCATAGACCATGCATCGAGACTGGACTCAAGGAAAGGAAATTATTAGGTAAAAATAAATTTCTCAGTCTTTTACTGTCTATGTACCCAGGTTGCACAGTTCTTCTCTTTGCTATTCTTGGGTAACACACTTTATACATTTAGAAATTGTATCTCAGAGTCTGAGAAAACTGTCACCATCATGACACTGGCAGCCAGTAGCATAGTAATAGTGTGGATGATGTCAGGAAAAGTCCAGTTGGCCTATGCAGAAAGCCAAATTATTCTGGTCTACCCTGCTAAAGATATATTCTAGTTGTCTGTGGTAGAAGCTTAACTGCTTGTAGAATATTGTTCCTTATCCAAGTTAATTTTGACTGACTTCCTTTTTGGTTCTCTACTATCCTGAGTAGATAAGCATACACCAGCAGTGTTCCTCCATCTTTGTAATAATGTAAATAGAAACCAAAACTAGTAAGGCTATTGCCTTGAACACCTGGCCATCTAGTTCCTGTGGTCTTGATGAATGATACTTGATCTGCACCAGTTTGCGAGCATCAAACAGGTTGGTTTCTGGGAAGCTGTAGCCTGTTGCTTCCAATCCAGCTACTCTGTGACGTGCTGTTGCTAGGTCATGCCCCTTATTTTCTTCTTTTACCTTTCCCCCATCTCTACTCTCGAGGGCTTGAAGGATAAGGTATTTGCAGTATTACAAAGTTCAAGAAAACTTTTCTTGAAAACTGTCTGTTTACTCAGTGGGTGAGCTTTTAGAATGAATGTGCTTCTCCTGGAATTCCTAGTTGTATGGAAACTGGCACAGTAATATGGTTCAAGTTAGCATTCTACTGTGGTCACCTTGACATTGTCTAACCAGGGTATGAATACTGTGGAGCAGCCAGAGCACATATGCAGCAGCATACTTTTGCTGGGAACTGTGCTAAATGGCTGGGGACACTGTATTCACTGCTTCTAGCTTATGGTACATGGGTGTTGCAGATCTCTATATGCATGTACAGGATACTGGTTCTTCATTTAAGGAAAGTAGGAGTCCACTCAAAGTTCTTCTGTTTATGGCAGCATATCTATTTATTTTAGTTTCTAATTAATTGCTTTCCCAATTCAAAAGAACTGTTCAAAGTGATGTACTATAAAAACATTCATAATTTGAAATGCCTGAAAAGCCGAATATAAATAAATTAATGCATAATCATAACAATCATAAATCAACACAACTGACAATTTCAAAATTTAAAATAGTAACTTAAATAACTTAACTTGAAAATAAACGTAAAATGTAAAAACCATTTGTATGTAAGCATGTAAGAGAAACTTTCTTTTTAATTGAAGTGTGTGCTTGATCTTATTTTTTTTGCCTGTATCTTTCCCCTTCCTGCTGCACCTCTTAAGAAATTTGTGATGCTTTTATTGGCATGTAGTGTTGCATGACATTTTCTCCTTTCTCTTGTCTGTGTCCCCAGGTGGCAAGGCCCCTCCCTTTCACTTCCCCTGAGTTACATGAATGCTCTGCTCTTTTTCCTAGAATCACATGTACCAGTTCTGCTGTAAGGATTGTTGTGAAGATTACAAGCGGCTGCATGGTGTAGTCTCGCAGTGTGAATATTGCAAACAGGAGAAGCTGCTGCATGAGAAGATTCGCTTTTCTGGGGTTGAGAAGAATTTCTGCAGTGAGGGTAAGTGGCTTGGTGTTTAGGGACCAAATCTGGGAAAAGTAGTTTTTCGGGATAACTTCTCTCCATAAACCTGGTCTGTGTTTCCTTTACTGGGCCATTGAAGGGCATTCAGCCAAGCTACTGCTGTCATCTACCAATTTTATCAGATTTTAATTGTTTCTTGTTTTCTTTCTTTTTATTCTCATTTTTTTTTTAGGATTTTTCAAGATTTCTTTATTTTTGTCTCTGCCACCTCAGCCCCACCTGATCCCAGTCGTCTTTGCTGAAACACATTTGCTGCTCACAGCTCATTCCCATTTTTTTCCATATGTTTTTCATTTGTTGAAAAATTGAATCTTTCAACTTTACGGTGCAAGTGTATTGGAGGTTCAATCTGAGTGTGGTAAATTAAAAAAAAAAAATAAATAAAAATACACAAAGTGCCAGTATCCCCCGGGTTTCCCTTCTCAATAGGAACTGCCATTTCAAGACACATAACGGTATCCCTCAGGCTCTTCCTCTCCTAAAAGGATCTGATACACAAGAAAACACAAAGTCACACTTACTCACACTCTGAATCAGCACACAGTAGATGCTGGGATAAGTGTTTATTATTAATGTTAAGTTATGTTCTAGAAAACAAGGCAGATTGCGCAGATATAGCAAAGGCAATAGTTGCAATGATGATAATGTAGTACAAAAACTCTTACAGTTAGAGGAGCTGAGTTGATTCTTTTAGGAAGGATTCTTTCCTGCTGTCTGTGTCTCAACCATTTTCCTCCCCTACCTCCTATTAGTTATACTACTTTCTGTCTGCATATCTGAAACCATGTTTTGAGAAATGTTGTGGTTTTCCCAAAATATACTAGCTTTTTCTTGCAATTTTAATTCACTCATTACAGTTCCTGCACATTTGATGTTTATCTCTTCTGTTCTCAAGGTGCTGCTCTCTTTGATAGTCATGTGATGTGCATAAGTGTGAGAACCTGGAGTTCACTAAAGGCCTAGCATCTGATTATATTCTTAGCCAGAGTAGTTAGACTCTGGCTAATCGATTCCATTACAACAAGACAGTGCTATTGTGGGAAGTAAGACAACACTATTCCCTCTTGGGAATGATAAGACAGTGAACAAATAAAATATTCAGTGAAAGAAGTCTTTATTCAGCATTTGCAAATGGATGCACACAAAGCCAACACCAGCAGGTGTCGGTAATGCAGGCACGCTTGCTACTGATTACAGAGGGTCTTATATACCCATTTTAGTTCCTCTTTTAAGCCTTGCGGTTAACTTGTTTTCCTGTGTCCTGGTACATTTCGGGGGGGGGGGGGGGGCCTGTTGCTTTTTCTGCATTTCCCTAAATATGTTGGAACAAAAGAAGGGGGGTTATGGGGGCTGCTTTCAACATTTTCTTTCTTAATGTTTCTTAATATCATAGCTAACAGTTTCTGCAGAAATAGGTAACTTCTCAGGAGCTGTGCAGGCAAATGTACACTTTGGTTCATTACTTAGGCCTGTTTATTTATCTTTCAGGCCCCTAGCATAATTTTAATGACAAGTGTATTTTTGCTCAGGTATTGTGTTTCTATAAGAAGGGATTTCTGGAGAATGTGTTTTTGATACTGTTATCTTTCATGAAGCCTCCTGGTTGGTCAACTTCCAGCAGTTTTGCACAGCTTACTGTTTCCTCTTTCTGCAATAACTGTCTATCAGACTGAATGATTTCTAACAACCAAAGATTATGCTTTCTACATAAAGATTATACCTTTTTGTTCTCTTAGTTCTACCTACTGTGTTTAGCAAAGCTTTGAGTATAATTCTAGCAAATCCTGATCATAGGCTTACCGTATAGCAGCATTGGGTAGGCCACACAAAACATTTTATATTTATCATTATTAATGTGATAGCAACATTCAAACTCCATTTCTTACACTAGCTTGCAAGTTTTGAAACTGCCGTCATAGGTTAATGTGCTCAGAAGCCAAGGGACAGGCTCCTGTCTCTCTGCCCATTTCTGCTGTTGGGTCCTCCATGGGTGGATGTATAGTGTATGCAGCCACTGGACGAAAGCTGCATAGCCACATGTGCTCCTCAAAAGAACATTTCAAAGAGAGCAGCACCTTGCACACCCCTGCCTGTTTCTGATGGTAGACATTACACAGGTTGAGAAAATCTGAAGGATTTCCTGTCCTGATTTAGGTTTTCAGTGATCTTTCAAAGGGGCAAATATCAGGTCTCAAGAAGTTTCTCTCTGATCTTAAGAACATAAGAAATTGCCATGCTGGGTCAGACCAAGGGTCCATCAAGCCCAGCATCCTGTTTCCAACAGAGGCCAAACCAGGCCACAAGAACCTGGCAATTACCCAAACATTAAGTAGATCCCATGCTACTGATGCAATTAATAGTAGTGGCTATTTCCTGGCGTGTAGCCAGATGGACTCAGAACAAATGGGATAGTATCCGCGTGCTAGCAGTTGGAGACTGATCTGACGTCAGCACGGGGGCGTATATATCCCCACAGGAAGCGTAGCTATTCAGTAATTTCCGTCTCCAAAGCAGTTTGGAGTGCCTGCACGCTAAGTTGAGCGTGCTTTCCAAGACTACTTTAATTTTTCTCTTTTCTTATCATTCTACCAGAGCACAAGCAGCATCTTGGGCGGAATCCAGGATGCTATCGCCTGCGGAAATCTGTAAAGCGGCGACTTGGTCTTCCCTCCATACCTTCTCCAGGTTCTATCGTCTGGATGTTCAGGCCGGGGAGGACTCGGCATTTGCGAGGGCGGTACTACATGGGCCTCAGGCAGCCTCCCGCCCAGGCTGGGAGTAAAGCTTTTGTACATCCCATTTGTTCTGAGTCCATCTGGCTACACGCCAGGAAATGTTGGGATTACTACCTGATAATCCCCTTTTCCTTAGTGTAGACAGATGGACTCAGCATCCCGCCCAGCTGCCTGCGTACATGGGTATCACCGATTCAAGGTAAGCCATGTCGTCTGTTTCCTTAAGAGCGTACACTCTACCAGGTGTCCACGCCTTCCGGTTGGGAATGCTGGAGGTCTCCAGCTACTGTCAATCGGTCAGGGGAATCCTGTTTTACTTTTTAACTGAGCGTCAGTACACACATCTATAACAGCTTTTGCAAGGAAGATTACTGAATAGCTACGCTTCCTGTGGGGATATATACGCCCCCGTGCTGACGTCAGATTCGTCTCCAACTGCTAGCACGCGGATACTATCCCATTTGTTCTGAGTCCATCTGTCTACACTAAGGAAAAGGGGATTATCAGGTAGTAATCCCAACATTCCCTAAGTAAACTTGATTAATAGCTGTTAATGGACTTCTCCAAGAACTTCTCCAAGCCTTTTTTGAACCCAGCTACACTAACTGCACTAACCACATCCTCTGGCAACAAATTCCAGAGCTTTATTGTGCGTTGAGTGAAAAATAATTTTCTCCAATTAGGTCTTAAATGTGCTACTTGCTAACTTCATGGAATGCCCCCTAGTCCTTCTATTATTCGAAAGTGTAAATAACAGAGTCACATCTACTCATTCAAGACCTCTCATGATCTTAAAGACCTCTATCATATCCCCCCTCAGCCGTCTCTTCTCCAAGCTGAACAGCCCTAACCTCTTCAGCCTTTCCTCATAGGGGAGCTGTTTCATCCCCTTTATCATTTTGGTTGCCCTTCTCTGTACCTTCTCCATCGCAACTATATCTTTTTTGCGATGCGGTGACCAGAATTGTACACAGTATTCAAGGTGCGGTCTCGCCATGGAGCGATATAGAGGCATTATGACATTTTCCGTTTTATTAACCATTCCCTTTCTAATAATTCCTAACATTGTTTGCTTTTTTGACTGCTGCAGCACACTGAGCTGACAATTTAAAAGTATTATCCACTATGATGCCTAGATCTTTTTCCTGGGTGGTAGCTCCTAATATGGAACCTAACATCATGTAACTACAGCAAGGGTTATTTTTCCCTATATGCAACACCTTGCACTTGTCCAGATTAAATTTCATCTGCCGTTTTGATGCCCAATCTTCCAGTCTTGCAAGGTCCTCCTGTAATGTATCACAGTCCGCTTATGATTTAACTACTCTGAATAATTTTGTATCATCTGCAAATTTGATAATCTCACTCGTCGTATTCCTTTCCAGATCTTTTATATATATATTGAAAAGCACTGGTCCAAGTACAGATCCCTGAGGCACTCCACTGTTTACCCTTTTCCACTGAGAAAATTGACCATTTAATCCTACTCTCTGTTTCCTGTCTTTTAACCAGTTTGTAATCCACGAAAGGACATCGCCTCCTATCCTATGACTTTTTAGTTTTCGTAGAAGCCTCTCATGAGGGACTTTGTCAAATGCCTTCTGAAAATCCAAATACACTACATCTACCGGTTCACCTTTATCCACATGTTTATTAACCCCTTCAAAAAAATGAAGCATAATGTACGCCCCCTCTTTTGTGCATGAGCAGTTGGCAGTCGTATATGACCCGGCAGGTAGATTTATTATTAACAAAATCAAAGTGGATAAACGGATTTATACGTTACTTAATGTATATTTCCCAAATCACCATCAGGTCTCCTTCCTTAAATGTTTACAATCTGAGTTGCAGAAACATGCGGAGGGCGACTTGATTGTGGGCGGGGACTTTAATTTTGTAATGGATCCTCAGAAGGATTCTAGCTCGGGTAAGCAGTCCCATGGGGAAGTTAGGTCGGTCTGGAGTAAGATGCTGGCCGCATATGGGCTAGTGGATATTTGGAGAGTCAGGCATGAACACTCCCGATCTTACACTTTCTACTCTTGCCCACATGCTACCTATACGCGACTTGATTATTTTTTCCTATCCGCTACGCTACAGCCGGGGGTACGTGCCGCTGATATAGATAGTATTACATGGTCTGACCATGCACCGGTCTGGGTGCTCTGCCAGATGGGGGAGAGTGGAGGGGGTCTGCGCACGTGGCGACTTAACGACAGTCTTCTTAAGGACCCCTCCTTTACAGCTACGCTTACTAAGCGCATTAAAGACTACTTTTCTGAGAACGGCTCTGACGGTTTATCTCCGTTGACTGTTTGGGAATGCTCCAAAGCTGTAATGCGTGGAGAATGTATTGCTAGGGCTGCATGGTGCAATAGGGAGCGAGAGGCACAGCGAGCACAGCTCCTCTTGGACCTGGCTGACCTGACCCGGCGTCACAGTATGAATCAATCCGCTAAACTATATCAGAAAATTACACTGCTGAGGGCTCAGCTCAGATCTTTAGACGATGCGGCCATCAGCCACTCTCTTACCCTCCTGAAGCAGCAATACTTTGAGGGGGGCAACAAGGCGGGTAAGCTTTTGGCTAGACAACTGAGAGCGGCCCGGGCTCAGACCGTGATAGCCAAGGTCATGGACGGTAGGGGGAGGCTGGCTACCTCTGCAGAGGACATACGTCAATCCTTTACGGATTTTTATTCTCAATTATACTCCATGGATGCCTCTATAACCACTCAGGCTATAGGGACCTATCTACAGGATATAGCCCTTCCCCAACTTTCGCCATTGCAACAGACTATGTTAGATAAACCCATCTCTGAATCGGAGGTGTTAGCTGCCATTAAGCGACTAAAACCGGGCAAGGCTCCGGGAATGGACGGCTTTTCCGGCACCTACTACCGTAAATTTGCCCAAGTTCTAACACCACACCTAGTACAAGCTTTCAACTCTCTGTTGGAGGATTCGGGGTTCACAGAGGACGCCAACACGGCGGGTATTACGGTTTTGGCTAAACCTGGTCGTGATCCCCTCCATTGCAGTTCGTACCGGCCGATCTCCTTGATCAATATAGATCTTAAAATTTTAGCCAGGATTTTGGCTGCCCGGTTGAATGGTGTTCTACCGGGGCTTATTCATAATGACCAAGTGGGCTTTGTACCGGGCCGGCTGGCAGCGGACAATGTCAGGCGCATAGTCGATATCGTAGACCAGGTGCATAGGGATGAACAGCCTGCCCTTCTCCTTGCCTTGGACGCCGAAAAGGCCTTCGACTTGGTTCATTGGGACTTCCTTTTTCAAACTCTGTCCGCTATGGGGTTTGGCTGTTCTTTTATTAAGTGGATTCACAAGCTCTATGCCAATCCCGCAGCTAGGGTTAAAGTCAATGGGAGATATGGGTCCTCATTCGCTATCCAGAGGGGAACCAGACAGGGCTGCCCCTTATCTCCCTTGCTCTTCGCAATTTTCCTAAAGCCCTTTGCAATTCGGGTTCGCAATAATGATAACATCCGTGGTATTGTCAGCCGTTCCTCACATTTTAAACTCTCACTTTTTGCGGATGACATCATGTTTACTCTTACTGAGCCAGAGCGATCACTAAGGGGTATTATGATAGAGTTGGGGTTATTTGCTGCACAATCGGGTTTGAAAATTAACTTTGATAAATCCGAAATTCTTAACATCACTATACCCCCCCAAGAGGCGGAGGCACTGAGACAACAGTTTCCTTTTAAATGGGCGGATGCATCCCTCAAATACTTGGGTATCCGCTTGGGGCCCCACAACGCCCAGCTCTTCGATCTCAACTATAAACTACTTATTGATAAGATTCAGGGGAACCTGGACACGTGGTCGGACCACTCCCATTCTTGGCTTGGTCGCCTGGCGATTCTTAAAATGAATGTGTTGCCCCGATTTTTGTATTTCTTTACTACTATCCCCATCTATCTTTCTCCCACATTATTAAAGAACTGGCAGAAAATCCTGGGGTACTTCATTTGGAGACGCAGACCACCTAGGATAGCCCGGTCTACTTTATTTCAGCCTAAATCACATGGGGGGCTGCAGGTACCTAACTTGCTATGGTATTACGGTGCCGCCCAGCTACGGGCCCTGGTTGCACTCCATGGGACCAGGGACATTCCCCAATGGGTTAAACTAGAACAGGAGCAATTGGGTGGTTTTCCCATCACCGCTCTTCCATGGCAACCATACCCCTCTAGAGGGGAACGATTGCACGTGGCATTCGCCCTTCAAACGACGCTTAAAGTGTGGAATTTATGGAGGGGGGCGCTAGTGGGGCGAGAGCCCTATTCCTTGATGACTCACTTATTTTCTCACGTGGTGGTGCCGGCTCAGGGGGGCGCAGTTAGTCACCAAGCGTGGCTCCAAGCCGGTATATACAGGTTAGGGCATATTTATCAACAGAATGCTATGCTATCTAGAGAACAACTGTGTACCCTGTATAATCTTGTTAATGTTGATTTTCTATTGTATGCTAAGATATATCACTTTGTGCATAAGGGGATTCGGGAGGGGACCCTACGAGTAAAGGGGACCTTGTTTGAATCGTTTTGTTCCAATGCTTCTGACATGAGGGGCGTGATTTCGAAGATATATGTCTTGCTGAATAGTCGTACGCAAAGCCTTCCCAGACACCGCTCCCTGTGGGAGGAGGACTTTCAAACTATTTTGGACGACAGGGACTGGGACCAGATTTATGCCGCTGCATCCCAGTGTTCCATATCGGCAGGCCTGCAGGAGAACTGTTATAAACTGTTACATCGCTGGCACTATTCTCCTGAACGACTACACAAGTTCGCTCCCACGGTGCCGGACATATGTTGGAGAGGGTGCGGAGACAAAGGAACTTATTATCATATCTGGTGGCAGTGCCCTAAGATTTCTCAGTGTTGGCGGGGGGTCTTGGCCTGGGCGGCTCATCTATTATGTACTGGGCTCAACGTGGAACCTTGGCATGTCCTTCTGGGCCTTCCCATTCCAGCTCTGTCCAAACATGCCCAGAAACTACTTTTACAATTTTTCATAGCAACTAGAGCGGAGATTGCACTTCACTGGAAACGTGATCATGCACCCCCACTGGCAAATATTCAACAACGCATCCACTCCTACTATCAACTATATAAACTTACGGCTCTACATCAAGATCGTATGGTACACTTTCATAGGATTTGGGAGCCTTATAGTTCCTGGCTGGCAACCCAAATGTCAATGGTGGTATAGGCTATCCAGGATAACTGGACATCCCTGCTACATCCCAAATCATGTAGCTCATGAATGTGCCTGTCTACCTGTGAGCAAAGGTTTCTGGCGAACATCATGCTCCTTATACTTATCCTCATAATTGTACTTATCCTTCTCTTTGTGTTGCATCTGTATCCGATACTGGCTTGCCTGTATGTTGTTTATTACACTTTTGCTGTTCTGGTCTTGAGGGGGGGGGGGGTTGGGGGGGGTTTATGTTTATCTATAAAACTGTGATTGGTGCTAATTGTGGGAATTTTCGGGTTCCCTGGTTTTTTTTTGCATCTGATGTGGTATTTTCTATGGACCCCAGTGTTTTGGATGTTTACCAATAAAAATGTTTATATATAAAAAAAAAAAAAATGAAGCAGATTTGTTAGGCAAGACTGTGTTCATTAAATCATGTCTTTCTATATGCTTTACGATTTTGATCTTGAGAATAGTTTTAACTATTTTTCCCGGCACTGAAGTCAGGCTCACTGGTCTGTAGTTACCTGGATCACCTCTGGAGCCTTTTTTAAATATTGGGGTTACATTGGCCAGTCTTCAGGTACAATGGATGATTTTAATGATAGGTTACAAATTTTAACTTATAAATCAGAAATTTCATTTTTGAGTTCCTTCAGTACTCTAGGATGCATACCATCCGGTCCAGGTGATTTGCTACTCTTTAGCTTGTCAATCTGGCCTACTACATCTTCTAGGTTCACAGTGATTTCGTTCAGTTCGTCTGACTCATCACCCCTGAAAACTATCTCTGGAACTGGTATCTCCCCAACATCCTCATTAGTAAACACGGAAGCAAAAAATTAATTTAGTCTTTCTGCAATGGCCTTATCTTCCCTAAGAGCCCCTTTAACCCCTCGGTCATCTAATGGTCCAACCGACTCCCTCACAGGTTTCTTGCTTCGGATATATTTTAAAAAGTTTTTATTATGAGTTTTTGCCTCTATGGCCAACTTCATTTCAAATTTTCTCTTTCTCTTATCAATGTTTTACACTTAACTTGACAATGCTTATGTTTTATCCTATTTTCTTCCAATTTTTGAAGGATGATTTTTGGCTAAAATAGCCTTTTTCACCTCACCTTTTAACCATGACTGTAATCATTTTGCCTTCTTTCCACCTTTCTTAATGTGTGGAATACATATGCCTCGCCTCTAGGATTGTATTTTTAAACAATGTCCACGCCTGTTGAATATTTTTAACCTTTGCAGCTGCACCTTTCAGTTTTTTTCTAACTATTTTCCTCATTTTATCAAAGTTTCCCTTTTGAAAGTTTAGTGTTAGGGCTGCAGATTTACCATATTTTTCGCACTATAAGACGCACCTAGGATTCAGAGGGGGGAAATTAAAAAAAAAAAAATAAATTAGTGCTAAACCTGCTCTGTCCCCGGGCGTCTGTGCTTCTTATGGAGCAAATTAGGGGAGTGCATAACATTTTTTTTTCTCCCCATTTTGTTTTTGGGTCTGGGGAGGGCCATTTCGGTCCACTCCCCAGATCAGAAAACTTTTATCTTTCTCTGGGACCCCCACCCCAAAAAAACCCCAACCCATCCCAACCCTTTAAATTAAGACCCCCCCCCCCCCAGACCTGCGAAAAGACCCTGGTGGTCCAGCAGGGGTCCAGGAGCGGTCCGGGAGCGATCTCCTGGACTTGGGCCGTCGGCTGCCAGTAATCAAAATGGCGCCGATGGCCCTTTGCCCTTACTATGTCACTGGGGCCGACCAATGGCAGCGGTAGCCCCTGTGACATAGTAAGGGCAAAGGGCCATCGGCGCCATTTTGATTACTGGCAGCCGACGGCCCAAGTCCAGGAGATCGCTCCCGGACCGCTCCTGGACCCCCGCTGGACCACCAGGGACTTTTGGCAGGTCTTTGGGGGGGGGGTCAGGAGGGTGGGGGTTGTAGTAAATTAAGTTGGCAGGTCTTGGGGGAGTCAGGAGGGTGGGGAGGGAGAGTGTTAGAATTTTTTTTTTATATTCGCTCCATAAGACTCACATACATTTCCCCCCCACATTTGGGGGGGAAAAGTGCAACTTATGGAGCGAAAAATACGGTATTTACTGTCCCCCTTCTAGTTATTAGTTTAAATTTGATCATGTTATGATCAGCTGCCAAGTGGCCCCACCACCAAATCCTGCGTTCCACTAAGAATTAAATCTAAAATAGCTCCCTCTCTCGTTGGTTCCTGAACCAATTGCTCCATGAAGCAGTCATTTATTCCTTCCAGGAACTTGACCTCTCTAGCATGTCCTGATGTTACATTACATTTACCCAGTCAATATTGGGGTAATTGAAATCTCCCATTATTATTGCACTGCCATATTGGTTTGCTTCCCTGATTTCTCTTAGCATTTCATCATCTGTCTGAACATTCTGTCCAGGTGGACGGTAATATACTCCTATCATTATACTCTTACCCAACACACATGGGATTTCTATCCATATAGATTCTACTGAACATTTTGTCTCTTGTATGATCTTTATCCTGTTGGACTCTATACCCTCCCGGACATAAAGTGCCACACCCCCTCCAAGTTGATCCTCCCTGTCATTGCGATATAATTTGTACCCTGATATAGCACTGTCCCATTGGTTATCCTCCTTCCACCAAGTCTCTGTGATGCCAATTATGTCAATCTCATCATTTGCTGCTATACACTCTAACTCTCCCATCTTACTTCTTAGACTTCTGGCATTGGCATACAGACATTTCAAAGTGTGTTTTTTGTTTGTATTAACAACCTGTTTTTCAGTTGTTTGGGATAATTCGGAAATCATTAGCTTCGGTGATTTTTTACATATAGGCATATGGACTGTTTGCTTTTAATGGAACCTCTCTGTTGTGATGTCCTAACTCTCCTGTTTCATTAGTATCCTTCAAGGATACATTTCTCCGAACCATGCACTGCTGAGTGACTGTCTGCTTTCCCTGTTGTTCTAGTTTAAAAGCTGCTCTATCTTGTCATACAAGTGATTCCATCAGAGTTGGTCAGTAGCATAGTGGATGACAATAGGAAAAGACCAATTGTCTCATCCAGTCTGCCAAGTTGTATTGCACTGCAAGGATATTTTTCCAAGGACAAACAGGATAATAGTGCTCACATAAGGGTGACATCATCTGATGGAGCCCAGCACGGAAAACATATGTCAACGTTTGTAGAATTTTGATGGAGTCTCTCTGAGCATGCATATACGTGGGGTCCCTTCAGTCTCTCCTTTTCTGCAGATCTGTGTGTCATAGCAAATTGAGTCTCTCTGAATGTCTTAGGAATTTTTCATTGCTATTTGTTTGGTACTTTTTTTGCAGGATCGTACAGTCACGCAAGGTCCCTCTCCGGTTCTCATTGTATCGTCGCTAGCCAGATTTCTCAATGTTGTGGGATAGATTTTAAATTTTGCAGTCATTTCCCGGGGCAACAGTGTGTTTGGTGTCCGTCAATCCGTCTAGTGCCGCCAACATTGATTTCGACACCGCATCCCTTTTATTTCGAGACATGTCCATGTCCAGGTTTAAGTGGTGCATGAGGTCCATGTCTATCACGGATCCCCATGATAGATGTGCTCTCTACCTGGAGGCATCACATAACATACGGGATTGGAGCAGGTGTGCCCAGATGACACCAAAAAGATGTAAAATCTGAATCAACAAGATGGTACAGTTCTTCAAGCCGGCTAAGACCAATGCATCAGGAGCATCAGCATCGAGGGATCTTTTTTGCCGTACTGATGGACAATGAGCCATCCACATATGGCAGTTCCATCCAGGGCCAGAGATGCCAGAGACAGGCAATCATGTCTCCCCCAGGTCGAAGACTTTGGGTTCGTCGTCTTTAGCCTTGGCACTGGGGAAGGTCCGATTTGAGCATTGAGGGAAGTCAAAGAAGCATTGGTATCTGTCCTCTGTGCATAGAGCTGGGCACAGGGATGCACCAGCTTCATCTGTGATACCTCTGAGAAGTGCCAGTTCTCCATCAATACCCACGGTTCACCACGATCTTCACCTGTCTAGATGCCTACCACTGATCCACCTCTCTGTAATGAAGAGTATCTGGTCACACTCCTGGGTACCAGTTGGTCTTGGCATCAGCACTCTTTGAAGAGGAGCTGGAGAGGTGCATCTAGCTGGCTGTGGAGAAGGCTATGAAGTCCTCGATGTCTGGGCACCAGGGCTGGCACCATTCCTCCTTGAGCCACTGCTAGAATCCCTACACGTGCTCATCGGTTACTGACACAGCCGGTGTCTATATCCTGGGTGGCACTGATCCCCAGCAGGGCATTGGTGGCACATCCAGCCAATCTGATGTTTGCTCCCAGTTCGTTGGAGGAGGAAGCTCCTCCGGTGACGGGGGCAACACTGGGGCCCAAGCTCCCAGGGCTAGTTCAATAAGTTTCTATGTCATTGGCTGGAGGCTTCTGGACCCAACCCCTGCATACGATAGCAAGGACAAAAGCCCTTATGACCTATGGGGGAGATGACTCCAATGTTTCCGATGATGCGTTGGATGGCCTCCCCTCAGAATCATCTCCTCCCAAAGACCTAAAGAAGTCTCCCCTGGAAGGACCTCTCCTTCACAGTGTTTGTCAAGATGATGGCAGAGGCCATCCCATTTCAGTTAGAAATGGAGGAGGATATCCGGCACAAGATGCTGGATGTTCTCCAGTATGTAGAGCTTCCCAAGGAAATCGTGGCAGTGTCAGTACATGAGATCCTTTTTGAAATTGCTTTTAAATCTTATGCCTGATTGTCTGCTTTTAGTCTTGACTAACTTTCTTTTCTTTTAACCAAGTCTCTTGTCCTGTATGTTTGTCTTACTAGATTGTAAGCACTATTGAGAAGGGACTGTCTTTTTGTATGTTTGTTTGTACAGCACTGTATATGTCTTGTAGCACTATAGAAATGTGAAGTAGTAGTAGTAGATCCTTGTGAAGTTACTGATGAGAATGTGGGACCCACCCCCCTTCTCAGGGGGTGGTCCCGTCAATAGGAAGCGGACATGATTTGTCTTGTCCAGAAGGCTCTCTGATTCGACAAGCGCCAGCTGCCATGCCACCAGTTGGCAGTGGTTAACTCCGCTGTCTAAAAGGTCAAGCGCACTCGGCTCCATTTCTCAGTCCCCCTGGGAGGAAAGTGTTTCAGAATGCTATGCTCTTTGCCCTCATAGCGGCTTACTATCTCTACATGGGCCAGTCTATACAGGATATCCTGAAGCAGGTGCAGGAGATGGCTGAGCATGACACATCAGTGGCTACACTTCCTGACTAGATCCGAGACCTGCAGCCATGTGAATCTACAAATGCCGATCCCTGAGGCAGAGACCCTTAATGTCGTATCGAAAACATCATAGGTTGGACCAGTCCATGTATTTTGTGCACTCCAGGCCCTTGTGCACCACTGACTGGAAGGAGAGTCTTCCTTCTGCCCAAGGAAATACAGAAGAATAACCAGTAAGAAAAAGGAGGTGATGATGTCCCTGTACAGGTATTTGCTGAGGCCTCACCTGGAGTACAGCATTCAGTTCTGGAACCCATATCTCAAAAAGAATAGAGACAGGAAGGAGGCAGACCAGAGAAGGGTGACCAGAATGGTGTGGGGTCAGTATTGGATGACTTATGAGGAGCTGCTGAAGGATCTAAATATGTATACTCTGGAAGAGAGGAGGTGAAGGGGAGATATGATTCAGGTCTTCAGATACCTGAAAAGTTTTAATGATGCATGAACTTCAAACCTTTTCCATTGGAAAGAAATCATTAGAACCAGGGATCATGAAACAAAACTCCAGGGGGGGATGACTCAAACCAACCTCAGGAAATATTTCTTCATGGAGAGGGTGGTGGATGCCTGGAATTCCTTTCTGGAGGTGGTGGTGGTGAAGGCGAAAACAATCAAAGAATTCAAAAGGGCATGGGATAAACACTGGATCCGTAAAGGCTAGAAGATGGAAATGAAAAGAGTGCATGGGGGAGGGGGTAACTTACTAGTGCGATGGTTACTACCCTTACAGAAGGTATATGGATTACTACCCTTAACCATTAAGGCGTGATACAACTGCAACATTCTCTGCTTCAACGGCAGGGGGAAAAGGGGCATTGGATTCAGACAACAAGCAATGAAGGCTCTGACTTTTTCAGTTTGGGGAACTGATAGGTATGTGGATAGTCTGCATGGAGTGGCAGTTACTACCCTTAACTAAGGCATGGGATTACTATCCTTAATCAATAAGCCTTGATTCCCGTGATACAACTGCAGTATCACACTCTGCTTTGACAGTTGACGATGGGAGGTGGGGGTGGAGTGGAAAGAGGTATTGGATTGAGACAGCAACTAACATGGGCCTTGACTTTTATAGTTTGGGGTACTGATACACAGACAAAAGGGAAAAAGCACAGGACTGCTTCTGCAGCCAAGTCCATAAGCAAAGCACATCAAGCAGCACTGTCTGAATTTTCAAGAAGGCTTATCACCCAGTAAAAGAAAAACATGGGGGTAACCTTCACAGCACATCAGCTACTACCATAAGAAGCTTTCTGGGTAGACTGAGTGGACCATTTTGGTCCCTTTCTGCCGTTATTACTATATTACTATAAAATGTTCTTTACATTTTGAGACAGCTAAACCATTCCGGTGCCTCTGAGGTGAGAGCTTTATGAATTAACATTAAATGTTTACATGCAGTTCGAAATGAATAGGTCCCTTTTTCAGCCTTACGGGATGGTTCAGTGAACAGACTCGTATTGCCATCATTTAGCCAGATAATTCTTATCTTCCAATTTTTAAAGTCCAAGACATCCAGTTTCAGCCACCATTCAGCTAAAGGATTCTGTGTTAACAATAAACCAGCTGCACCCAGAGGCATTGCAAACGTTGTAGCTAATTTCAGGTCAAGTAACGTGATTTGCAATATTTTTGGCAAGCCACATTATTAGATTTTGTATTTTGATTTAGGGTATTTATGAGCTGATTAGCATGTATTTGCATGCTAGTGAGCTCTTTTAAATACGTGCAGTCCCAGGGCTGAAATAACATGGGGTTCTTGAAATACCTTATATTATCCCCATGTTTGTCAATTTACTGCACTAACTGAATGTGCAGTATAGAAAAATTGAGAAATAAATACATGGCCTAACATGGCCTAGTGAATAAGCCCCTAAGTTTGATACTTGTATTACTGAGATCCTGCTGGCCATATAGGGATAATGTAAGAAATCGGCAACAACCATGCTGGAAGGGCCAATGGGATATACTGTAGTGACAGATTCTTACATGATCAGTGATGTGCTGCCACCTTCACGTCAAGGGACTCTCATCAGCTCTGTTCCACTTGGTGAGGCTCATCTTGTTTTCACAAAATTATTTAACCCTCCACTACTTCTCTCCATATAACAAAAAAATTATACACAGAGATCCATATTTGGAGGCATTTAACCAGATAAATTGCTAGTTATATGGCTAAATTATAGCCAGATATTTTATCTGGCTAAAATTTAGCCAGATAACTTAGGGATGTCTCAAGGAGGAGGTATGTTAGTATGTTATTTGGCTAATTCTGTTTGCACCAAAGAGCTGTCCTCTCTCTCTTTGGGCCGTGGTGCCTTGCTTGAAAATTGTTGATGGTGCCCCCACTGCCTTCCAACTGATCCCTGCTCCTCAGGGGCAAAGGGTAAGGAAATCAGACTGGGAGGATGAGGGAGAAGGGCTAACACGCCTGCCCCCTTCAGATTGACTTGGATTAGCGGGGGAAGTCACACCATCTTTCCCACAACCTCATCATTCTCCCCATTCATCCTCCTACTACCCCAGTGCTGGCCTTAGAAATATAGCAATACGCATTCTCTAGATATAGAAATGCTGCATCTACAGAATGAAGACTTTTTTTTTCATTTCCTATTAATCATGTATCCCTTGATCACACATCACCAGCATATTTGAGGAAAAAAATCTGAAACATAAATTTCAAATTTTGTCTAAACCGTGGCCTGCTGTTATCTGTATCTGGCAACTGGACTATAAAACATTACAAGAAAAACTCGTAAGGGCCCTACATGCAATAAAGAAAGCCCTGGCCAGTTTTAGCCACCTAACAAAACTATTTTTTAAATCAATTGACAGCATTACTTCAACAGTGTAAGAAAATGGTACAAGATCTTATTCAGATGATTTTTAACACCTAATAGATTACACAAAATATACCCACAGGTGTCATTTAACTGTTGGAGATACATATAGAACAGAGGCCATAAAACATAAATACAAATGTACAGACAAAAACTGAACTGGAAACAGCAACAAGCCAGATGTTGTATGCAGTACAGCATGACCATTCCTTGTAGAACGTCAAACAACAAAATCGAGAAATCATGAATCGTAATAGTTAATTTCCTAGTGTGTAGCAGATGGACTCAGGACCAATGGGTATAGTGTGCTCCTGATAGCAGTTGGAGAAGGAGTCAGATTTCAATCTGACGTCAGCACTACATATACCCGTGCATGAGGCTTTGCTCTCCAGTTTTTTCCGTCTCCATAGCAGTTTGGGACTTCCCACACGCTTGCACAGCTTTAGAAAACCAAACTCCAAATTTAAAGAAGGAACAAAGAAAAACTTACCTCCAAAATTTATTTATTTATTTATTTAGCATTTTTCTATACCGACCTTCAAGGTTAAATACCTTATCAGGTCGGTTTACATCGAACAGGGACATAAAAACAGTAAACATAAACAACTTATTATAATCAGGAGAAACAAAGTTACATTTAACAAGGACTGCAAAACTTGGAAGCTTAAAACTTGCAAAACTTGGAAGCTTAAAACTTGCAAAACTTGCAAAACTTGGAAGCTTAAAAAATGAGCCCCGTTCTCCTGCGGTGATACCTAAGGGGGTCCCTCCCCCAGTCGAGATTTCCTGAGGTGATTTCAGAGATCCCTCAGAAGTAAGCCTTGGTCCCGGCGTGGACTTAGCCCACGGGAAAGAGAGCGGCTGAGAGGCAGCCTCGGTCCGGTAGCCGACCCGGCTTGGACTTAGGCTCCTGAAAAGGGTGTGGCTGAGAAGCAGCGGGTGCAGAACAGAGTGCGGCGGTGAAGGTAATTCCCTCTCCCCCCTGCAGCTGGAGACCGCCCGGCAGAGGACCGGGAAGCACCGAGACAAGGTAAGGTAGAAAACTTTCTCTAAGTCTCCGGTCTCCGAGGCTCTGACAGCTGCACAGATCATCCCTCTGGCAGGGATGATCTGGTTGAGCAGCCCCGTCCGGGCTAGACCCTGATCCGGCAAGAGGGTCCTCCCATATGGAGACCCCCTGGGGGTGCCACCATCTTACCCACATGGTCGCTGGCGCCTTCCCCCCCTTGGTCGCCATGTCGTCCGCACAACTGAGCCGTACGCACA
The DNA here is from genome assembly GCF_901001135.1 of Rhinatrema bivittatum. NCBI lineage: Eukaryota > Metazoa > Chordata > Amphibia > Gymnophiona > Rhinatrematidae > Rhinatrema > Rhinatrema bivittatum. The sequence continues at coordinate 272,912,093 of NC_042620.1, forward strand.
GCGGCCAGCCGGGCGCACAAAGTACTTGTGCGCATAGTGGCGCGCGCATCTACACCATGCGCACAGCAACACGCACATCGGGGCCGGGCGCACAGCGGCATGCCCAGGGGTGCCAAGCGCACAACTAGGCTCGCGCGCACAGCCATGCACGCATCTTCCGTTCCTGCGCGCACAAGGAACGCATTACCAGGCCTCCCGGCACGCGCACCTGTACAGGATACATGTGCAAATCATTGCACCGCTGTTCAAGACAGCTAAAGATCCAGTCCTCTGCCCAGCATGCCACCTAAGAGCTGCGCAGCCCGAGGTGACCTCCGCCCTGTGCCTGCTATGTGAAGAAGCTTGGGGGGAGCCGAGACAAGGTCCCCCTCAGCCTGAAGAGGACTCCGGATCCACCTACCCCAGACCTCTCTATTCCTGACTCGGCCCCTCGGGGAGCGCCGTCGGACCCAATGCGGTCCCAGGCAACTTCACCTGGGTGGGATTCTTTGCTGAGCTGCAATTCTACATCCACACACAGACAGGGCCACCAGCGGCACAACCGCAACCCCTGCCAGTGTTCCAGAGCCTCCCAGGCCGTTCCCGGCCTCCACCAGATGAGTCTTCCCTTAGGGGACACAGATGATTTGGAGGAAGAATCAGAACCCCTGGAAGAGGGGGAACTCCCTGCAGGAACGGAACCGTATCGCACCATGATGCGCTTCTTCTCAAAAGACGAATTATCAGATCTTGTAGCCACGAGTCTGAAGGCATTGGCCATCCCAGACACATATGCAACACAGCAGAGTCCAAGGCAAGCCCCTTCCTGGCTGGCTCCACCAGACCTCATGCCATTTCCCTACGCTACAGGCCGTACAACAACTGATCGACCTGGAATGGGACGCTCCAGAGGCCACCTTTAAGGGAGGTCGAGCCCTAGAAGCTCTCTATCCTTGGACCCCACGACGAAGGAACTCCTGAGCTTTCCCAAGGTCGACTCCCTGGTCTGCGCCACCACAAAGCGCACTACCATTCCAGTCGAGGGAGGAGCTTCACTCAAGGATGCCAATGACAGACGGCAGGAATCCATCCTCAAGCAGTCTTACGATGTATCAGCTATGACCTTACAGATCGCTGCCTGCTGTGCTGTGGTATCACGCGCCTGCCTGGCTATGGCCAGGGATGCAACTATGCCAATCGAGGCATTAGACCTGGCAATATCATTCCTCACAGATGCGACCTCAGACCTGGTACGCACCTCAGCCAGGACCCTCTCGTCCATAGTGGCAGCCAGAAGACAGCTCTGGCTCTGAAGCTGGTCAGCCAACATGACTTCTAAGATGAGGCTCATGAGAATGCCCCATATCACCCTGTGCAGGGACCTTACTATTGTTTGCCCTGCACTCCATATTCACAGCCAGGTTCTGCTTGTCATGCTCCTTCTGATATTCCATGTGCAGTACTCCTATCAGAGTTTGGTGATGTTCCACATGCTTGCAAGGCTGAACTGCCATCTTTTCTCATAGTTGGCCGAAATGCAAGGCTTCTTCTGGGATATTGAATTGCTTCCTATTAATCTAGCTCAATATCACAAACAGGGCCTCAGCTTCTTTTCACGTAATGCCACCTTTACTCTTGTGAATGCTGCTCTTTCACAGCATCAAAGCTATATTCCTTATTGTCCCCCAGATCAGTCCAGACACATGGGTTTTACTTCCCTACTCTAGGGAGGTATCTCATGTTTACCAATGAAACACCAAATATGAATTATAAAAGCCATGTGCAGGCCAACTTCTGACAGGCCCCAGACACTATCATAGCAAGAGAAGGAACTTTGCCCAGGTGAACTTTGTCTCTGTGGAAAATGAGGTCTTGTCCTGATACACTGAAGGATACCTTATCAGATGTGCCTGTTTGTCAGTTCCTGTGCAAATTTAAAGCAGACAAAGAGGCAATGACTTACTGCTTTTCTCCGCACCTTAGCTACTGTTAGAAGTTATTTGCACCCCTGTTAAACTGTAAACCAGCATGATGTGATTGTAATCATGAATGCCGGTATATAAAAAACCTAAATAAATAAATAAAATAAGTGTCAGGGACAACCAAGCAATCAGAAAGACCCTCACCCTAAGGGGGGGGGGGGTCTGAGTTGGCTAAACAAACACTGACACACAGCTTGGCATACAGAGGTGACACTTCTCCCCCTGAAGGAATGGGAGGGGGGGAAAGGACCTACAACATGGCAGGACCCTTCCTGAATTGGGAGGGGATAAAAAGTCCTGCAAAGCGACAAAAAACCTTCCACCCACCACAAAACTATGCATGAGATTATTCATATTTATCAGCTGGGACGTATAAGATGGGGGGGGGGGGCAAGGAAGAGAAAAGAGGAAGCAATGGACCCCCTGGGGGAGAGAAAGAAGGAGGAGAAATGCTGAAGTGGGGGACTCCCAAGAAAAGAGATGTAAACCCTGGGAGAAAACCTGGAGAGAAGGTCTGGAGAGCGACCCTGAATCCCTGAAAGCAAAGCAGATCAGCCCTCCCTGCTATCGAGAAGGGAGAAGACTAGGTGTGGCAGGTTCTCGGAGAGAGGAGACCCCGGCTCAGTTGCAGAGAGTGACACAGAGTCATAGACTGTGAAGGGTGAGAAGAAGCCCTGACAGCCAGCAAGCACCAGAGCCAGAAGCTAGTCTCCTTCCTGGACAACCTGCCCGCTCTGCCAGTACCAAGCAAGCCTTTCTGTTGCCCACATTCTCCAGCTCTCCAGACGGAGCAGCTGCCGGGTCCTTCTGGCTTGCCACGGCCAATGACGCCCTCGATGCCAGGGGATCCATCGGTGCCTCTGTACCCTCAATGCTGTAAAAAATGCCTCTGTACCGGTCAATGCTGTAAAAAAGACCCGGCGTCTGGTCAATGGCCGATGGACACCTTGAGGTGGGGAATTAGGAGGAGAGAAAAGGCAGCTCGAAAAATTGAGGAAAAAATTTTAAACAGTGGAGATCCACGGACAGCAAGGCAACTGCACTGTGGTAAAGAAGAGATTGAAGGGGGACCTCACATGGACGCGCGGATGGTAGCAGGCTGGGTATGCTCAGTCTGCTGGTCTAAGTTCCTAGAAACTTTGACAAACGTTTTTCATGCCGGGCTCCATCAGATGATGTCACCCTCATGAGAGCACTACCATCCTGCTTGTCCTAGGAGAATTGCCATATTAAAGACTCATGCAGCAAAAATCAAAGGCAGCATTAAGAACCCCCATGGACTTTAGCTGCATGGTCCCTGGTCCTGAAATGAGCAGAAAAAATAGCCCCCTCCCCCGACCCATGCAGATCTGCTGATTCATTCTCCTCCCCTGCTGCCAAGCAATACAGTAATCTGAAACCCTTGCTCACCCGTAACTGAATACAAACAGCCAGTCCCTTCCTTTGTTTTTTTTTTAAACAGGAAAAGCAGCAACTAAAATAACAGAAAAATAGTAACTTCCCTTAGGATTCTGTCTCACGGCCTGGAAGCTGAGTGGAGGGAGAGAAGAGCAGGACATGAGGGCACTAAACTACTGGCTATCAAAATCCTCCAGTTGTGCAGGACAAAGCCAGTCAGGGGTCACCGACCCACCCCCTGCTCGCCCTTGCTCCACCAGGGATATGGCCCCATGACAGCCCTAACATCCCTGGGAGCAATTTAAGCTTCTATCACAACTACAGGTTTTGCACCTCTAACATCCTCAACCTCTGCGCTGAACAAGTTTCTCGTAATAGAAAAATTCAAGATGGTCTCCCTGGGCGCGCTGATTTCCCTCTTCTGAAGAGGAGACTGGCTCTGCTCCCTCGACCTGAAGGAGGCATATGCACACATTGTGATCGTCCCCAACCACAGGAAGTACCTCCGCTTCGTGGTGGGGAATGCATATTTTCAATACAGAGTGCTGCCCTTAGGGCTGGCATCAGCCCCACAAGTCTTCACCAAATGCTTGGCGGTGGTGGCTGCCTACCTCAGGCGTCGCTCGGTCCATGTGTTCCCATACCTGGACGACTGGCTGGTCAGGAGCGACTCCCGCTCTGGAGCCTTGCAAGCTCTGACCCTGATGGTTCAGACCCTGCAGACTGTGAGGTTAGTTATCAACTTCCCCAAGTTGCACCTCTGTCCGTCCCCGCAGCTGGACTTCATAGGTGCAAGGTTGGACACCACATAAGCGAAAGCTTTCTTGTCCAAGGATCGGGCAGTTGCCCTCGCAGGCCACTCTCATCCACAGCAGCAGGAAGGTGTCAGTCCGTCTACTGCTCCGCTTGCTGGGCCACATGGCGGCCTCCATCCATGTAACACCCCCTTAGCCCACCTCTGCATACGGACCCCTCAGTGGGCCTTGTAGGCTCAGTGGCAGCAGGCATCCCAGGATCTGGAGGCGCTCTGATCACAGTCATGGAGCCTCCCAAGCTATCCTTGGCCTGGTGGGAAGCCCTCCCCAATCTAGAACGTGGACTTCCCTTCCAGCCTGTGCTGCCCCATGTGACCCTCACCACTGATGTTTTTCCTCAGGGGTGGGGAGCCCACACGAACAGCCTATACACTCATGGGAACACAAGCACGTTGCCAGGAAAACGTTCTGGAGCTTCAGGCTATTCGGTACGCCATGTGGGCTTTTCAGGATCAATTGTCCTCCAAGGTAGTTCTGATCAGGACGGACAACCGGGTCGCAATGTGGTACATTAACAAACAGGGCGGCACGGGCTCGTTCCTCCGCTGCCAGGAGGCAGTGCAGATTTGGAACTGGGCCCTTTTACAAGGGATGTAACTGCGGGCGACCTACCTGCCAGGTCACCTCAATATGCTGGTGGACTGTCTCAGCTGGTCCTTCCAGCCACATGATTGGTCTCTCAACGCTGTGGTAGACGCCGAGTTATTCCGCTGCTGGGGTATGGTAGATGTGGACTTGTTCACCTCCCCTCTCAATCACAAGGTGAGCAGGTTCTGCTCCCTTGTAGCGGGGAACGGTCATCCTGCCTGCAATGCCTTCTCACTTCACTGGGGGCAGAGCCTCCTGTATGCATACCCACCTCTCCTTCTCCTCTCAAGGACACTGTTGAAGCTTCAGGAGGATGGGGGGACCATGATTCTCATGGCACCCCCTTGGCCTCTGCAGTTTTGGTTTCCACTTCTACAGAACCTGTTTGTGCATGCACCCATCTCGTTGGGGACAGCGCCCAACCTCATCTCACAGAACCAGGGCACCCTGCGCCACCCGAACCTCCGGGCGCTAGCCCTCACGGCTTGGATATTGAGCGCATGATCCTCCAGCCATTACAGCTTTCGGACTGTGTTTCCTGGGTCCTGATCAAGTCCCATAAACCTTCGACCAGGAAGTCCTATTCCTCAAAGTGAAAACACTTTTCCATCTGTTGCGGAGGGCATAGGTTGGACCCCTTCTCTTGCCCTCTGCCCCAACTGCTGGACTACCTGTGGCACCTGTTTGAGTCTGGGCTGCAGATCAGTTCTGTCAGAGTTCGTCAGCATGTACCACCGAGGTGTCGCCTGTTTCGGTCCAGCCCCTAGTTGGCCATTTCATGCAGGGTCTACTCCAATTGAAGCCCCCTCTTTGGCCTCCAGCAGCATCCTGGGACCTGAACGTGATCTTGGCCAGACTGATGCGGCTCCTTTTGAGCCCCTGTAGTTCTGTGGTCTGAATTTCCTCACCTGGAAAATCTTATTCCTGGAGGCGATCACTTCTGCTCGCAGGGTCAGCGAGCTTCAGGCCCTGGTTACGTATGCACCATACACGTGGTTCTTCCACAACCATGTGGTCCTGCATACGCATCCTAGATTCTTGCCCAAGATGGTGACTGGTTTCCACATCAGTCTATCATTCTCCCCACCTTCTTTCCGAGGCCACATTCCCATCCAGGGGCACAGCAAGCCACAGACAGTCCACCTAGCTCTTTGTGTCTTTTGACCCCAACCGACTGGGGGCAGTGGTGGGTAAGCAAACCCTATCGAACTGGCTGGCGGATTGCATTGCTTTCTGCTATATGCAGGCAGGCCTCCAGCTGGCCGGCAGAGTGACGTCGGTGGCCCATATGCATACGGTCCCCGTCGCTCAAATTTGCCGGGTTGCAACCTGGAGTTCTCTCCACATGTTCGCAGCTCACTACTGCCTTGACAGGGATAGCCGTCAGGATAGTGCCTTTGGTTAGTCTGTCTTGCGCAACCTGTTCCAGACTTCACTAGTACTACTTGTAGGACCTGTCAGCCTCCGGTTTTTCCCACAGCGCCACAGTTGGGTTGTACCTGTTGGCATCTTGTTCAGGCGCTGTTAGTCTCTATGGTTGAAGGGAGTGGTCTGGAGCTCTGTACTCACCCACATGTGAGGACTACGATCCTGCTTGTCCTAGGAGAAAGCGCAGTTGCTTATCTGTAACAGGTGTTCTCCTAGGACAGCAGGATGTTAGTCCTCAGGAATCCCGCCCGCCTCCCCACTATATTGGGTTCACCTTCCGTTTATTATTTTATGTTTTCGCTCGTCTGTTTGCTATGTTACGAGATTGAAGGGGGACCTCATGTGGATGCGCGGATAGTAGCAGGCTGGGCATGCTCAGTCTGCTGGCCAAATTTTCTGGAAACTTTGACAAAAGTTTTCCTTGCCGGACTCCATCAGATGATGTCACCCTTATGTGAGGACTAACATCCTACTGTCCTAGGAGAACACCTATTACAGGTAAACAACTGCACTCTCTCGCGGAGCACAGAATATGCTGCACAGCATGTGGAGAAAAGAGGTCTAAATTGCAGGTTTCCAGCTTGTGTGGAGCCTGTGTTGACAGCAGGGAAGGCACTTCAGGTGTTGCAAGGACTGCTGCAGAAAAGAGCAGCGGGAAAGAAGCAGACTCCAAGGGCTGCAGAGGCCAGTATTGCTGGGCTGTTCTACAGCGTGAGAACCGCGGCCATATTGTCTTCAGTTTACACAGTACAGAAAATGAGAGGGAGGGTGAGGCTTCTCCTCCAGCTTTGCCCCCTGCGGATAGTGCCCAGAAGGGGTCTGAAGGACTCTTCAGAAAGGGCAGAAGAATTAGATGAAGCCTTTTCAATAGAGTTTGTTCTGTTAATGCGCAAGGCTTTCCTGGATAGAAAAGGAGCAACTGTGAAACCACCTTGCCCCAAGGAGAATTCATAGATGGCTAAGACATGAAAGGTGATCTCTATTGGGGAGGTCAGGGTCTGATCCCCAATTCAGGTTTGGACCAGGATTCCACAGATTCGGGGGAGGAAGGGGAAGGTGTCTCCTTCTCGGATCCCTGTGGGGACAAGAATGAGGATGTAGATCCTCTGGAAGAAAGGTAAATTCCAGTGGCGGAAGGGGATGATCCTAAGGTAGTCCAGCTCTTCTGTAAAGAAGAATTACACGCAGTGATTTCTCAGTTTTTGAAGGAACTCAGAATTAAAGAATCTGTTGTGGAATCCGAGCATAAAGGAGAGGATCTCATCATGGGGGACTTAAGGATCCTGCTAGCGCATTCCCTTTCCATCATATGGTTAAGGCCCTGGTGTTCAGGGATTGGGACACTCCAGAGGAGGGCTTGAAGGTAATTTATTTAATGGTATCAAAGAGGAAGGGCACTGATCGGCCCATTCTAGATTTCAGAAAGGTGAATGAATCTCTTCCAGTACATAGATTTCAGATGGAGACTCTGTGCTCAGTTATCGCTGCAGTCTGAAAGGGAGAGTTCTTGGCTTCTCTGGATCACATGAAGACTTATCTGCATAATCCCATTTGGAGAGAATCTCAGAAGTTCCTCAAATTTGTAGTGCTGGGGAAACATTTTCAGTTTCCCTTTGGTTTTGTAACAGCTCCTCAAACGTTTACCAAAGTCATGGTGGTTGTAATGGGAGCCTTATGCAGAGAAAGGTATTCTAGTGCACCCATATTTGGAGGACTGGCTTATTCAGGCAAAATCTTGGGAGGTGTGCTATCAGTTGGTGCAGCAGGTGATGCAGAAATTGCAATCCCTGGGTTGGGTCATGAATTTGGCAAAGAGCCACCTGGTTTCCTTGAAATCTCTTGATTACCTGGAGGGTTAGTTCAAGACCAAAGTGGCAAGGTACTTCTTATTCTGACAGGAGGTTGAAATTGCAGGGGCAGGTGCAATGATTGTTACACTTCAGGAATCCCAGAGTTATCCATGGCAGGTAATCCATGGCATCTACAATGGACTTAGTTTCCTGGGCATGTGCACATATGCGTCCATTTTAGAAGGTGCTTCTCTCATGATAGAATCCTCACTCAGAGGACTTTGAGCTCCATCTACCCCTCCTTGGGGATGTTAGATCGAGTCTTTCCTGGTCTCTCACAGATCCATTTGGCCAAGGTTGTGGACCTGGGCATCCTGAATTGGATAGTAGTAACCACGGATGCTAGTTTGTGAGGATGGGGTACCATCTTTCAGGATCAAACAGCGCAGAGACATTGGTCATTGACAGAAGTCGCATTGTCGATAAATAGTCTGGAAATCAGAGCCATCCAAAAGGCATTGTTATGCTTTTGGCTGTTGGTCCATCAGCAGGCAGTGAGAGTCCTGTCTGACAATGTGACAGCAGTGGCATACATCATTCTACAAGGGGGTACCAGAAGTCCAGTAGTTTCCATGGAGGTCCAGGAATTGTTCTGTTGGGCACAGCACCATTTCCTTGTCTTATTGGCATCCCATATGCCTAGGGTGGAAAATGTACAAGCGGATTTTCTCAGCAGGAACAGAACATGCTGGACCCTGGAGAATAGGAGTTGTCAAGCAAAGCAATGTCTTTCATCTGGGAGGGTGAGGTGGGGGGGGGGGGGGGGGTGCCTCAGCTGGTCTTAATGGTGTCCAAAGTAAACACCAAGGCTTCAAGTTTATTTATTTATTTATTTATTGTTTTTGTTATACCGAGTTTCATGATAGGCATCACATCAACCCGGTTTACAAATAACAAGGAGTGTAAAGCATAACGTAACGTAAAAAACAATATTTTCAATAAGAACCTTGAACTTTAAATACAGTGAATCAGAAAAAGGGAGAGGGAAAGTCACAGAAGGGAGATAGGGGCTGAAAGTCTCAATGCATTTTCTTTACCATGGCCACACAGGATTCTACTGTACATGTTCCCTCCTTGACAAAAAACAACAAGGGAACAGCCTTACACCGTGGAAAGATTTTATTAAAAAGCCCGACTCCGGCCGAGTTTCGCCAATTAAGGCTGCATCAGGGGCTAAAAAATTAAAAAATGAAAAATTTTATAAATACATTAAAACCATATAAATCAAATATCTATCAAATATTTGAGATAATTGAATATGAAATTCATATTACCTCAAAGCACAGTTGGTGACTATATGGATCTACATATCCTATATAATAAAAATTGAAATATACATGGTCATAACACAATACATAAAAATGAAACTAAAAAAATCCACTATGTAGCAAAATAGAAACCATTATATACAATTTGTAGCAAGATAATAATGAATAAAAATTAAATAAAGATTTTACTGATTATTTCCAAATTCATATTCATAATAAAAATTCATAAGTTAATATATAAAAAAAAAGTGATTACCTTAGTTCTGCATATAACTCTCACTGTTGTATAAACTAGTGTATTAGTCAATGCACTTTGCGCAGTCACCAAATTTGAAAATATAGGAAGAAACTAAAGCTGTGAACAGAAAAAAATAATATGAGCATCATATATTCCATAATAATTACTATAGTTTCTGACTGCAGTCTAAAGATACGTTTCGCATAAATAAAAGTTTTTCATAATTAAAAAAATGTTTCCATAATTTAAAAAAACCGCATAGATATTATGTTTAGCAACCTGTCAAAACTGTCCAGAGAAATATGTAATCATTATATTATGATATCAATCGATGAGCACCAAATCAATTTAAGAAGGATTATTACAATAATCATGAAATAGCCCAAAACGAATCCTTCGTGTTGCATGTATGACTTCTCTAAAATAAAATTCCTTAATTCTCAAAAATAGAGTATGATAGTTCAAACGTTGTGAGGCAAAAAATATTTATGGAAGGAGAGGAACGTTTCATATACAATGATCATAAATCCCCAACAGGGTGATATTGACTCTCAATTTAATCATCAACGAACCTCCTCCAACCAAAGTGTGTAGTGAATGTGCAAACGTTTTTTCAAAAATGAATTTTTCTGTGTATATCTTTTAAAACATTAATCATTTCACTTGTTTATGAAGGTGAAGTGAATCACTCCAAAATTCCAAATATTTTTTTAAAAATTTTTTTTGAATAAACACTCCTCGCAGCTTGATGACTGATCCCAATGAAGGGTATAAAGCAATGCTTATAAGACAACCTAGATCGGCATGCTAGATGGACTCTGAAGGCTTAAAAAAGCTCATGCAACATCCCGACTTATCTGGTGGTTGTGCGGGTCACCACTCCTCGCAGCTTGATGACTGATCCCAATGAAGGGTATAAAGCAATGCTTACAAGACAACCTAGATCGGCATGCTAGATGGACTCTGAAGGCTTAAAAAAGCTCATGCAACATCCCGACTTATCTGGTGGTTGTGCGGGTCACCGACGCGGCCACGTTTCAGGTCCGCTCTCGGACCTTTCATCAGGGAAATTCGTCCTCTGGCGATATCTAGTCAGCCTTGGATAGAATCGGACGATTCACGCTAAGCACCTAGTAGGCAACGGCTCAACGTCGACCGACTAGATATCGCCAGAGGATGAATTTCCCTGATGAAAGGTCCGAGAGCGGACCTGAAACGTGGCCGCGTCGGTGACCCGCACAACCACCAGATAAGTCGGGATGTTGCATGAGCTTTTTTAAGCCTTCAGAGTCCATCTAGCATGCCGATCTAGGTTGTCTTGTAAGCATTGCTTTATACCCTTCATTGGGATCAGTCATCAAGCTGCGAGGAGTGGTGACCCGCACAACCACCAGATAAGTCGGGATGTTGCATGAGCTTTTTTAAGCCTTCAGAGTCCATCTAGCATGCCGATCTAGGTTGTCTTGTAAGCATTGCTTTATACCCTTCATTGGGATCAGTCATCAAGCTGCGAGGAGTGTTTATTCAAAAAAAATTTTTAAAAAAATATTTGGAATTTTGGAGTGATTCACTTCACCTTCATAAACAAGTGAAATGATTAATGTTTTAAAAGATATACACAGAAAAATTCATTTTTGAAAAAACGTTTGCACATTCACTACACACTTTGGTTGGAGGAGGTTCGTTGATGATTAAATTGAGAGTCAATATCACCCTGTTGGGTATTTATGATCATTGTATATGAAACGTTCCTCTCCTTCCATAAATATTTTTTGCCTCACAACGTTTGAACTATCATACTCTATTTTTGAGAATTAAGGAATTTCATCATTATATTATGGCCATAGCATAAAAACACTACTCACGATACCCCATTCCGATTGTAGACGCTATACTGAAAGAACGTTACACAGGCTTTAGCCACGAATTATTATAATCAGGTGACACTGAGTGACATATGTAAAGATATTACACTAAAGATGGATAATTTTAAACTCCATACTAAATCGCGCAAACGTTTATAGCACTTGAAGGTATATAACTTCTGTTTGTCAGAAGCGCGCGAAAAAAAATGATGTCATATCCTACAGTCGTTTGCTCAAATAAACTTTCTAATAGCATAAAGAGTCTAGTCGAGGAAAAAAAAAGCACTAAAATTTAAAAACAAACTTGAGAAGGTGTCACTCCCGTTATAGCTATAACTTAAGTTAAAGTACTATAAACAGTACACCTGTATCCGACTAGATACAGTAATAAATACGGCTGTATTATATTGCAACTAAGGGCCTCATTTTCAAAGCACTTTACCGCGTGCGATAAATTCGCGAATCGCGTTAACAGCTGTTAACGCGATTCGCGAATGCAAAACAGTCATTTGGTATTCAGGGGGCGGAGTTGGGGCGGAGCATATGTAAAGCGGGAACCTGTGTATCGTGTGCGGCGAAACAACCGCAGTGGTACCGCGGCTGCTAGCGTGGATTTGAACTACAACTCCAACGTCGCGTTATGGACTGCGCTACGGGCCAGAAAAGGATTATCGCCATCCACGGTAGTTCCGGACAGCCTGTTGGAGAGAGAGAGAGAGAGAGAGAGAGAGAGAGAGAGAGAGAGAGAGAGAGAGAGAGAGAGAGAGAGAGAGAGAGAGAGAGAGAGAGAGAGAGAGAGAGAGAGAGAGAGAGAGAGAGAGAGAGACTTACTATAGTGCCTATGCCCTACATAGGTATTTGAATCCCTATGGGAGGGCTACCTACTAACTCGGGGTGGGGATTAGGTATGAGCGTCGGGGGTTGGGGGCCACTTTTGCATTCCACATGAGACCTACGGACAGAACAGTGGCCTCTAGTGCAGATTTGCTGGCCGTCGGAGTGAGGACGCTCACACCAAGAAGTGGTTTGGGCAACGTTCTCTCCACCTAGCTTGATGGACACTCTACCTGGGCAACAACATGCTAGGTGGAGAAAATGTTGGCCAAATCTCCACTTGGAGTGAGCGTCCTCACTCCGACGGCCAGCAAATCTGCACTAGAGACCACTGTTCTGTCCGTAGGTCTCATGTGGAATGCAAAAGTGGCCCCCAACCCCCGACGCTCATACCTAATCCCCAGGCTGTCTGGGACTATCTGCAAAAAGTGCCAAATATCATGCACCGCGATAAAACCCTGAAAGAATCATCGTGCAGTGGGAAAACATCGCGTGCGGCGCTAATGTTTTCGCGAATGGCAAAAACATCGCCGCACGCGATGTTTCCCCACTGCACGAAAGAAGCCTCATTTGCATTGGTAACGCCCCCTAATGCGATATTGGAAAATAAGGCCCTAAGTCATCAAACCTAATATAATAGCATAACCAAATAAATAACATTGGTTTAAATTGATGATATTATGAAAATTTGTAATGCAAAAGCAATTACTAAGCAGACTGTATTATCATACAACGCTTTAACAATTACCACAGAGCCATAGAAATTAAAAGCCGATACTATTCACATTCCCACTACTAAAGCAATACATAATAAAGTTGTTGATGTTATCTTATCATGCATAGATTTACCAAAAGCAATAGTCGCTGCTCATAGCATGTAGAATCATGTATACTATTTGGCTTTGTTTATATAGGTTTTCTTCTCAAAAAAAACGCGCAAAGGATAGTGACGTCATATCCTTCAATTCATGTCAATCATGTCCTTCTTAAATAAAAAAAAATGTATATTAATATTTTACTTAGTTATAAAAGTACTTCTAGTCTAGATGTGTGTATACCAGAAAATAATAAATGGAAAAAAAGTCACTCTAAAAACCGCTACATTCTGGCCATTGCTGCTGTAATTCTAACGTGTCAGTCTAGACGCTGCAGTCCAAAAGAAATGGACACAAGTGCTATAATCAGCATCTACCTAGATGCTATAACTAATGTTACCACATTCAATGCGATAGTATATAAACGAACCTTATGTGCCTAACTAAAAAATAATAATAATAAAATCAGGTAATCACTTTTTGTGTGTAGATTATTATAAACATTCATATTTATAAATATCAATTATGTCTAAAAAAAATTATATCAACATAGAATGAAATAACAATTTTAAATGAAATATTAAAGGATGTCATATATTATCTTGATACAAAAAAATTTTTTTTAGATATTTTTTACAAAAAGACAGAATAATCTATTTCCTGGTTTAAACCTCCTGGTTCCATGGTATTAAATTTATAAATAAATATCTGTTCCTTACGGAGTAAAGTTCTATCCAAGTCACCTCCTCTCCAATTTAAAATCGGTTTACAAAGTACACAAAATTTAAAATCTTCAAACTTATGGTTAGCTAAAATGGAATGTTCCACCATTGGTTTACCTTCAATTTTTCTGTTTATCGCGCTTCTGTGCTCAATTAATCGTTTATTTAAGGATCAAATTGTCTTGCCAATATAGGACTTATTGCAAGGACAATAGGCTACATAAACTACACCTTCACTTTTACAATTCGTGAATTGTCAGTTTGAATGGTTCAGAATGATTATTGAACAAAATCGGAATTAGCTAAAATAGCCATTTCTAAGAATTTTTTTAGGTTTGGAAATGACTATTATCTCCAATGCAAAGGTGTAGCTATGGGTGCCACCATGGCACCGTCCATTGCTAACATATATGTGGGTAAATTTGAAGAAAAAATGGAATTGGATCAACAACACATGCAAAATGTTCTCCTTTGGCGTAGATACATTGACGATGATTTTATGATATGGAAAGGGGATATAGATGAATTACATCTGTTTTTAAACTGGTTGAATAACATAGACACTAACTTAAAATTTACCATGTCATACTCAAAAATAACAATTCCTTATCTAGATATTCAAATTTTAATCCAAGATGGGAAATTTAGCATGGACCTCTATAAGAAACCAACAGATACAAATAAATGTTTGGATTATACAAGCTGTCATAATAAATCAATGAAAAATAACTTGCCTTATTCTCAATTTTTGAGAATAAGGAGGCTGTGTACAGAAGAAAGTGTGTTTCAACAAAGGGCGAAATAATTAAAATCGAGGTTCATACAAAAGAATTATCCAATGACAAGCAGGATACATAAGAGCACAAGATAGACAAATATTATTAAAACCGAAACAAAGAGAGAAAACAAATATTATAGCATTTCCAGTGACATATAATCATATGACACATAAAATTATCAAAATTATAAAGAAAAATTGGGAGATCCTTCGGAATTTAGAATGTTTTGAGAATAGTAAATTAATTATTGCCAACAGACGAGAACGTAATTTGAGAGATTTTCTTGTTCCATCAGCACTCCCTCAGAAACAACACAAAGACACAAGACCTCAGGGTCATTATCCAAGTGGTCACTGCTCCGTGTGCTCTGTGAATCCTAAGGCAAACAGATTTTGTTCAATAATCATTCTGAACCATTCAAACTGACACAATTCACAAATTGTAAAAGTGAAGGTGTAGTTTATGTAGCCTATTGTCCTTGCAATAAGTTCTATATTGGCAAGACAATTTGATCCTTAAATAAACGATTAATTGAGCACAGAAGCGCGATAAATAGAAAAATTGAAGGTAAACCGATGGTGGAACATTCCATTTTAGCTAACCATAAGTTTGAAGATTTTAAATTTTGTGTACTTTGTAAACCGATTTTAAATTGGAGAGGAGGTGACTTGGATAGAACTTTACTCCGTATGGAACAGAAATTTTTTTATAAATTTAATACCATGGAACCAGGAGGTTTAAACCAGTAAATAGATTATTTTGTCTTTTTGTAAAAAATTTCTAAAAAAAATTTTTTTGTATCAAGATAATATGACATCCTTTAATATTTCATCTAAAATTGTTATTTCATTCTATGTTGATATAAGTTTTTTTAGACATAATTGATATTTATGAATATGTTTATAATAATCTATACACAAAAAGTGATTACCTGATTTTATTATTATTTTTATTTTTTAGTTAGGCACATAAGGTTCGTTTATATGCTATCGCATTGAAAGTGGTGACATTAGTTATAGCATCTAGGTAGATGCTGATTATAGCACTTGTGTCCATTTCTTTAGGACTGCAGCGTCTAGACTGACATGTTAGAATTACAGCAGCAATGGCCAGAATGTAGCGGTTTTTAGAGTGACTTTTTTTTCTATTTATTATTTTCTGGTATCATCTAGACTAGAAGTACTTTTATAACTAAGTAAAATATTAATATACATATTTTTTTATTTAAGAAGGACATGATTGAAATGAATTGAAGGATATGATGTCACTATCCTTTGCGCGTTTTTTTTGAGAAGAAAACCTATATAAACAAAGCCAAATAGTATACATGATTCTACATGCTATGAGCAGCGACCTTTTTGCTTTTGGTAAATCTATGCGTGATAAGGTAACATCAACAACTTTATTATGTATTGCTTTAGTAGTGGGAATGTGAATAGTATCGGCTTTTAATTTCTATGGCTCTGCGGTAATTGTTAAAGTGTTGTATGATAATACAGTCTGCTTAGTAATTGCTTTTGCGTTACAAATTTTCATAATATCAATTTAAACCAATGTTATTTATTTGGTTATGCTATTAGGTTTGACGACTTAGTTGCAATATAATACAGCCGTATTTATTACAGTATCTAGTCGGATACAGGTGTACTGTTTATAGTACTTTAACTTAAGTTATAGCAATAACGGGAGTGACACCTTCTCAAGTTTGTTTTTAAATTTTAGTGCTTTTTTTTCTCGACTAGAACTCTTTATGCTATTAGAAAGTTTATTTGAGCAAACGACTGTAGGATATGACATCATTATTTTTCGCGCGCTTCTGACAAACAGATGTTATATACCTTCAAGTGCTATAAACGTTTGCGCGATTTAGTATGGAGTTTAAAACTATCCATCTTTAGTGTAATATCTTTACATATGTCACTCAGTGTCACCTGATTATAATAATTCGTGGCTAAAGCTTGTTTAACGTTCTTTCAGTATAGCGTCTACAATCGGAACGGGGTATCGTGAGTAGTGTTTTTATGCTATGGCCATAATATAATGATTACATATTTCTCAGGACAGTTTTGACAGGTTGCTAAACATAATATCTATGCGGTTTTTTTAAATTATGGAAACATTTTTTTAATTATGAAAAACTTTTTTATTTATGCGAAACGTTTCTTTAGACTGCAGTCAGAAACTATAGTAATTATTATGGAATATATGATGCTCATATTATTTTTTTCTGTTCACAGCTTTAGTTTCTTCCTATATTTTCAAATTTGGTGACTGCGCAAAGTGCATTGACTAATACACTAGTTTATACAACAGTGAGAGTTATATGCAGAACTAAGGTAATCACTTTTTTTATATATTAACTTATGAATTTTTATTATGAATATGAATATGGAAATAATCAGTAAAATCTTTATTTAATTTTTATTCATTATTATCTTGCTACAAATTGTATATAATGATTTCTATTTTGCTACATAGTGGATTTTTTTAGTTTCTTTTTTATTTATGTATTGTGTTATGACCATGTATATTTCAATTTTTATTATATAGGATATGTAGATCCAAATAGTCACCAACTGTGCTTTGAGGTAATACGAATTTCATATTCAATTATTTCAATCAAGTATTTGATAGATATTTGATTTGTATGGTTTTAATGTATTTATAAAATATTTCATTTTTAAATTTTTTAGCCCCTGATGCAGCCTTAATTGGCGAAACTCGGCCGGAGTCGGGCTTTTTAATAAAATCTTTCCACGGTGTAAGGCTGTCCCCTTGTTGTTTTTTGCTTTGGCTACGTGGGACCTCCTCCCGATTTGTTTTATTGGGCATGTTCCCTCCTTGGCTATTGATAGGCAGAGTGTTCAGGCATATAAAGACTCATCGTGGAAAGGTGATCTTGGTAGCTCCAGAGTGATCACGGTGGCAGTGGTTTGCTGACCTGGTAAATCTGGTGGTGGATGGAATGTTGCAGCTTAGGCATCTTCCCAGTGTTGCGTCCGTCTGTTTCAGACGGCTTCGACCCTTATGCCTCACCTTTTTCTCTGCTCTCCCCACTAGCCTTGGGAAGATGGCTACCGCCGTGTCTGCAAGCCGCATTCTCCGGCGTCCCCGGAACGGCTATGGCAAAGCCTCACGCCATGTTTATCCTAAGGAGCTCCTGGGGTGCGTGCGTGTGTGCCACCATGCACGTCTTTAACCACGTCATGGACTTAGTTTTTGGGTACTTGCCAGGTACTTATAGCCTAGATTGGCCACTGTTGGAGACAGGATGCTGGGCTTGATGGACCCCTGGTCTGACCCAGTATGGCATGTTCTTATGTTCTTAATTTGGTCTTAAGAGCCTTATGTAAATCACTTTTTGAGTCTTTAAGAAGGACATCGTTGAAAGACCTCACCCTGAAGGCAGTCTTTTTGATGGCAATCTGCTCAGCAAGATGAATTTCTGAGCTTTTATCATTTTGGGACCCTTTCCTTCAGTTTTCAGAGGATGGGGTTTCCCTTTGCATAGTGACCACGTTTTGACCAAAAGTTGTTTCTTCTTTTCATTTGAGTCCATCCGTAGAATTACCTGCTTTCCTGAAATTGGAGTTTTCTTCACATGCCCAAGACCTCCATGAGTTGGATGTGCGTAAGATTCTCTTGTACTATTTGAAGGTCACCAACAATTTTCGCAAGACTGATCATTTGTTCATGCTTTTTTAGCGGGTGTTACAAGGGGGGAAAGCATCAAAAGCATCTATTTCCAGGTGGATTAAGGGAGGATATTGCTTCCGCTTACATATGTAAAGGCATTCTGGTTCCAGAGGGGCTATGGACTCATTCCACTAGAGTGCTGGCTGCATCCTGGGCTGAATATCAGTTGGATACACTGTAGGAGATTTGCAGGACTGCGACATTGTCTTCATTTGCCAACCATTACAGGTTAGATGTTTGGGCATCGAACTCAGCTGGCTTTGGAGAGAGTGTGCTGCGAATAGTTCTTTTGGGTTCCTGCCCAGTTTAGGGATGCTTGGTCACATCCTATGCATCTAGACTGATCTGGGGGATGATAAGGAAAGGAAAATTGGTTCTTTCCTGCTAATTTTTGTTCCTCAAGTTACACAGATCTGTCCAAAGACTGCTCTTTCTCTGTGTGAATATATGCCAGAAGTTATCATGTTATGATGTTCAAAATCATCTATAAACAAGTGGTTACCTATTTCACAGTTTCTTTTCCCTTGCTCGTTCAAAAATATGTGGGGAAGGGAGGGATTGTTATTTTGAAGACTTTTTTTTTCTGGGATTGGGTTCAGATCATGCTGAGAGACTGCAGGTGGAATATTGTCTTATGTTCCACTGTTACAGTAAAGCTTTTTATTCTCTGTCTCCATCTGCTGGTAGGGGAGAAATACCCATGTGTCTGGACTGATCTATTGGACTCAAGGAATGATAGTTTAGTAGGTAAGAACCAATTTTCCCTCTGGGAAGGATATCATGTGGTTCTCTCCAGTATCTGAATGTAATCTGTTTTGAAGTGTCAAAAAGCAGAATATAAATCATATAAATAAATACATTTCAGCAGGCCTAGCTCTCATGCTTTTCATAACATCTGTTCCTTGGCATGAGACTTAAGAAATGTAATAAGGAACGTCTGGGGGCTGCTATTCCCATCGCTTTTTGGCCTGGTGTGTGTTGGCCTCTATCTCGGTTTTGCATCCAAGACTGCCAGAGAAAGAAGCTCTCGTAACATTTGTTCCAGGAAGTTCAATGCATTATTACCCTCCATCTTCTCCAGGATCCCCACCACTCTAATGTTAAAGAGTGCCTGGGCATATTTTTCGAATTGACATCTTTTTCTCCTAGTGCAAAAACTTGCTTATGGCATGAGATGAGTGAATTTGCACTGGTTGGCTCCCAGTATTTAAGACCAGTACCTGCCACTCCAGCACCTCCACCTTGGGCACATCCCTCCCAGCTTCTCATTATCAAGTTCTTAACCGAAAGTGTTGTTTAAGAAGCTGACCCTCTGATCCTTTCTCTGACATCAAGGTCATCAGGTCTTGTACCCCAGTGCTCTGCTGCTCCTCCGGCCTGCATATTCCCTGGGCTTTTGACTCTTTGGCCTCCCAATAATAACCATGATCTGCCTCTGTTGTGCCCTGATTTCTCCTGGAGTTCTTTGCAAAATAATCTTGTGGGAGTCCCAAATTTTCTCAGATGCATTGTTCACTGCATTGGGGAGGGTGGGACTGGGTGAGCAGAGAAAACACCCACAAAACGGGGTGTAATGATCTGACATAGAGGTGCTGAGCACAATTCTAGTGCTCTATCAGGCCGATGCAATACAGTGCGCTCAGCCAATCGTACTGGTTAACCCGTGGTTGGACGCACATTTTGTACGTGCGTCCACAACCTCTTATGCAATAAGGGTATTAGCGTGTCCAACCCCTCACAAAGCTAATAGTGTTCATCACATGTAAATTCCTGTTGATGAGGCTATTAGTTATTACCTCTCAATGCAAAAAAAAAAAAAATGTGAGCCCAACGTACATATTTTACCCTCAGAAATTATTGGTTGCCCCAGAGCAGGCGTTAAGTTTTGAGGACCCACTAAAGTTGACAGAAAAGCAGAAAATACTGCTTTTCTGTAGTTCCTCCAATTAAATATCATGGCGATATTAAATCAGAGGAACTTAAAGAAGAGTTAGGTAAAAATAAATAAATGTGCTTGCAGTCAAGTTAGGATAAGGGGCGCTCAATTAAGTTCCTCTCCTGGGCATCTGCTGTCGGAGGTGCTAGGGTTGCACAGTTTACCCTAGCGCCTCCTTTTTACCATTGGCAGCCCATTTGCATGTTGTATCAGGTGCCTCGAAGAGGTCGATCGGCGCGCGTTAGGAGAGCGAGTTTTCTGCATGCCAATATTGCATTGGCCTTGTCTAGGGGTAGAAAGATGCAGTGATCTGACATAGAGGAGCTGAACACTGTTGCAGTGCTCTGTATGGGGGTGGATAGGTGCTGGCTACTGTTGAGTTGTACCAGCCAGATGAACTGCTATCTGTTGTGTGACTTTTAGCTCTGTCCTTGCCTTTTTAGGCTGTGTGCTTCTGTATAAACAAGATTTCACAAAGAACTTGGGACTTTGCTGTATCACCTGTACTTACTGCTCGCAGACGTGCCAGCGTGCGGTCACTGAAGAACTAGATGGCAGCACTTGGGACTTCTGTAGCGAGGACTGCAAGAGCAAATACCTGTTATGGTACTTTAAGGTTAGTGTATACTCTGGCAACCTAGAGGAAGCCAAATGGAGGACTCTTTAATTATTGCAGACAGACTGGCACATACAGGGCAATATTGGGAAGAAGGCTAGCGATTTTCTATTTTCTATTTGTTTGTGCTGTAACTCACTCAGAGTTCTTTGTTTATTTTTATTTATTACCTGCCTATTTTGAATAAGAAATTAACTCAAAGCAGTTTACAGTACAATTAGAGTAGCAGCAGATGAGCATTGGCCATTTGCAGCTTTACAGTAATTAGTGTAAGCAATTTAAAGTAGCGGCATTTAGACATTTCAGTTTGGGTGCTTAACAAATACTGACTACATTCTACTGACTAAGTTTATAAAAATAGTTAACCAGATAAATTAATATTTGGATGCACATTCAGATAAATTCTAGCAGGCTAATAAGTTTGGGGCAATTTTGGGGGCATAACTGGGAAGAGTTGAGTTAGCCATCTAAGTTAAACAGCTAGTTCTGATATTTAGAGTTAGCTGGATGACTTAGCTGGCTAAGTATAGTCAGGCCAAAGAGCTGTCCTAAAAGTTAGTGCGGCTGCACTATTGAATTTACCTCCAACGTCAGCTGGCTAAGTTTATCCAGCTAACTTTGCTATCCGGACTATGCCTGAATATGGACCTCATAATGGAAAATACTAGTGATTAAAATGTGGAATTAGATTACATGTGTAAATATTTGTAGCAGTGTTGCTTAAACTACAAATCTAAGGCATTTGAAGTGAAGCCAGGTAACAACCCATAGTTCTTTAGTGTCTTTGTGTTCTGGTTTTAGAGTTAAATATGTGACAGAAAAGCCAGGCTTTTAGTTGTTTCCTGAAGTGACAGTAATCAAGTATTTTTTTGATCCCTGCTAGAAGGGAATTCCAAAGGGTGGTGCTGCTACTAAGAAGGATCTGTTCCTGGTGTCTGTTCTTTTAATTGATTTTGAAGATGAAATTGACAACGAGGATTTGAGTGAGGATCTTAATGGTCTAGTTGGTATGTTTGCAGATATCCTTTCTCTCAGGTAAAGAGGCTCATCTGCTCTTAGCGCTTTGAACATAAATGCCATTTCCTAGCGTGTAGCAGATGGACTCAGGACCAATGGGTATAGTGTACTCCTGTTAGCAGTTGAAGATGGATCAGATTTCAATCTGACGTCAGCCCCTAGTACATATACCCCTGCAGGAAGTGCAGTGCTTCAGTATTTTCCGTCTCCATAGCAGTTAGGGACTATCTGCACGCTCTCAGAGCGTTAGACCAAATTTAAAGAACAAAACCCGAAATTTAAAGAAGAAACCTACCTGAAGACGAGCCCCGCACTCCTGCGGTGATACCCTCGGGTCCCTCCCCCAGTTGAGTTTCCCGAGGTGATTTCCGTGGTCCCTCGGAGGTGAGCCTCGGTCCGGTGGCCGATTCGCGGCAGGGACCTAGCCCCCGAATCCTTGGGCGCGGCGTAGAGGCAGCCTCGGTCCGGCGGCCGAATCGCGGCGAGGACTTAGCCCCCGATCTCGGGCGCGGCTGAGAGGCAGCGGGTGCACTCCTGGAGCGCGGCGGTGAAGGTATTTGCCCTCTCCCCCCGCAGCCGGAGACCATCCGGGGCGAAACCGGGAAGCGCCGAAAACAAGGTAAGGTGGAAATCTTCTACTTTAAGCCGGTCTCCGAAGATCGAGGAGGAGCACAGGTCGGCGATCGGAACCTGTGCCACCGATCGCCAGGCCCCGGCTGTTCCAGGGTCTGCCCATGTGGAGACCCTCCGAGGAGGTCGCCATATTACTCGCCATCGCCATCTTGGCCCTGTTTGCTGCGTCGCCCGCCGTCCGATCCGAGCACTCAAATTAAGCTAAGCGCACAAAATTACTTGTGCGCTTAATCTTAGGCGCACATAAAACCTTACGTGCATAAGTTACGCGCACAGAACAAGGCGCACATCTACGGCTAGGCGCACATCTGCACGCACATATCAGACGCAATGGAGCGCATAAGAGCTTACGCGTCCACAGAAAGGGCACCTCCAGAAACAGGAATAAAAGCTCAAGGCCTCTGCCCAGCATGCCACATCAGAGCCGCACAGAGTGAGGAAGCAGACGCACTATGAGCACACTGTGAGGAGGCCCTGGGAGATCCAGGTCAGGGCCAGCCCCACCCAGGGCCCAGTGCTAGCTCCTCAGGGGGCACCCCGGACCTGGCAGGCCCCAGTGAATCCACTCCACAGAAGGGGACCCCCAGGGAACCGGCGCCCCTCAACTTAGACCCTGCGTCGATCTCTTGGGTGGAGTTGTTTAAGGGGATTCACGCCTTTGTCAAAATGCAAACTGAACCCCGGGCGGACCAGCCATATGCGCCACCGGAAGACCCTCATGCCCCAGGACCCTCGAGGCCTAGGTACAGGCTCCCACCACCCAGAAGCCCCACCTACGGGAACACGGATTTCTCCGAAGAGGAAGTCAAGCCCCTTTAGGAGGGGGAACTCCCCTCGGGGACGGAGCCACACCGAACTATGAGACGCTTCTTCACAAAGGATGAGCTTCCGGACCTGGTATCCCAATGCCTATCGGAGCTCGCTATCCCGGACCAAGGCACCTCGGGGGAACCTAGAATGAACCCCCTGCTGGAGGGCCTTCGACAGACGTCTCGCCATTTTCCTGTCTTACAGGCGGCACAACAGCTAATTGACCTGGAATGGAATGCTCTGGAGTCCTCATTCAAAGGAGGTCGACCCTTTTCGGCCATGTACCCCCTGGACTCAGCGACCAAGGAACTTCTGGTGTGCCCTAGAGTGGACGCCATAATCTGCGCGGTCGCTAAGCGCACTACCATCCCAGTGGAGGGAGGAGCAGCGCTCAAGGATGCACACGACCGGCGCCTGGAAGCCATACTAAAACAATCATTTGAGATGGAGGCCATGTCCCTGCAGATTGTGGCCTGCTGCACCGTGGTGACACGTTCCTGTTTATCCCAAGCCAGAAACAACACCCCGGGAGAAGACATGGAATCAGCACTATCATTCCTCACTGACGCGGCTTCCGATCTAGTGCGCACAGCAGCCAGAGGAGTGTCGTCCACAGTGGCAGCCAGGAGACAACTCTGGCTTCGAAATTGGTCGGCTGACGCCTCCTCCAAGACACGCCTCACAAGACTGCCATTCAAAGGATCCCTCCTCTTTGGCAGCGAACTAGAAAAACTGGCCAACAAATGGGGCGACTCCCCATTACCTCGCCTGCCGGAAGACAAGACGAAGAGAAACCAGCGTCCCTTCCCCAGGTCCTCCAGAGGCAGAAGCTCACAGCGCTTCAACCCTTACAAGAGCAACTATCAAGCGCCCCGTCCTACAGGCAGGAACCAGTCCTTTCGAAACAAGCACAGCAAGAGGGGAACCAGCTCAGGTCCAGGCCCCAGCCGCACCACACAATGAGATTCAGCCGACCCATCCAAGGGAAGAAGCCATAGGGGGCAGACTAACCCTATTCTACCGCAGATGGGTCGAGATAACTTCTGACAAGTGGGTCCTAGCCATCATCCGAGAGGGGTACTACCTGGACTTCCTTCGAACCCCTCCGGACAAGTTCGTGGAATCTCCCTTCCACGACCCCCGCAAGAGGGTGGCAGTAGAAGCTACACTGACCAGATTTCTGGCTCTCGAGGCCATAACCCCGGTACCTACACAGGAAATAAATACTGGATATTACTCCATCTATTTTATCGTACCCAAGAAAGAGGGTACATTCAGACCCATCCTGGACCTCAAGTTGGTCAACCGACACCTAAGGATCCCACGCTTCCGCATGGAAACCCTACGATCAGTCATACGTGCAATACAACCAGGAGAATTCCTCACATCCCTGGACCTGTCGGAGACCTACCTACACATCCCAATTCATCAGGAACACCAGCGCGCTACCTATGCTTCAAGGTCCTGAATCGTCACTACCAGTTCCGGGCACTACCCTTCGGGTTAGCCACTGCACCCCGGACGTTCACCAAGGTAATAGTAGTGGTGGCGGCAACACTCAGGAAGGAAGGAATCCTTGTTCATCCCTACCTGGACGATTGGCTGATCAGAGCAAAATCACCGGAGGAAAGCCGCCAAGCAACCAGCAGAGTCATAACTCTACTGGAAAGCCTAGGTTGGGTAGTCAACACAAACAAGAGCTCCCTACAGCCCTCGCAGTCGCTGGAATACCTAGAAGTCCGATTCGACACCAAGGAAGACAAGGTCAGTCTGACCCCTACGAGGAGATCAAAGCTGTGGAACCGGCTCCAGACCTTGCTGAGCGCCTCCCGTCCCACAGCATGGGATTACCTGCAAGTCCTCGGACTAATGGCATCCACACTGGAAGTGGTGCCATGGGCACGAGCCCACATGAGGCCCCTGCAATGCTCACTTCTATCACGGTGGAGTCCACGATCCCGGAACTACACCGTACGTCTACCACTACCGGCCGGAGTACGGACCCAGCTACGGTGGTGGCTACAGATCAGCCACATAAGCCGGGGATCAAGACTATCCTCCCCAACCTGGACCCTGCTCACCACAGATGCCAGTCTACACGGGTGGAGAGCACACTGCAAAGAGCTAACTGCCCAAGGGCGGTGGAACAAAGAAGAGGCGGGGTGGAACATCAACCACCTAGAAGCACGGGCGGTCAGACTAGCCTGCCTGCGGTTCGCCCACAGACTTCGAGACAAAGCAGTCAGAGTGATGTTGGAGAATGCCACGATGGTGGCCTACATCAACCGGCAGGGCGGAACCAGAATCCAACAGGTGTCCTTAGAAATAGAACGTCTGATGGCTTGGGCGGAAGCAAATCTCCAGGACATCTCCGCCGTCCACATCGCCGGGAAGGACAACACCACGGCAGACTTCCTCAGCAGGGAAAGTCTAAACCCAGGAGAATGGAAGCTATCACCCACAGCCTTCAAGATGATAGTGAATCGGTGGGGGACTCCAGACATGGACCTTCTAGCAAGCAGATCCAACGCTCAAGTAACCAGATACTTCAGCCGCAGGCGGGATCCGCAGTCCCAGCGGATCGACGCCCTGGTACAGGCCTGAACACCGGGGACCCTGCTATATGCATTCCCTCCGTGGCCCTTGCTGGGCACAATCATTCACAAGATCCAGCGGCACAGTGGGCTGGTTCTTCTGGTGGCCCTGGACTGGCCAAGAAGACCCTGGTATGCAGACATGAGAAGACTACTGGCAGGGAATCCACTACCCCTGCCTCCACACAGAGACCTGCTACAACAAGGTCCCATCCTCCACGAGGATCCAGCTCAATTCTCTCTTACAGTCTGACCATTGAGAGGGCCCACCTGAGAAAAAGGGGATACTCAGGGGCAGTAATAGGTACTCTCCTCCGAGCATGCAAATTCTCCACATCTCTAACATACATAAGGATCTGGAGAGTCTTTGAGGCCTGGTGCGAAGACCACAACGTCAAACCACACTCCTCTAAAGTTCCCATGATTCTGGAATTCCTACAGAATGGCCTACAGAAGGGTCTGTCCCTCAACTCCATCAAGGTACAGGTAGCCGCATTGTCATGCTACGGCTCCAGGAGTGAGGATGACAGCATAGCCTCGCACCCAGATGTATTACGCTTCCTGAAAGGAGTCAAACACATTCGCCCACCACTAAAGTGGCCAGTGCCCCTGTGGAACCTCAACCTCGTCTTGGAGTTCCTAGTGGGATCCGCCTTCAGACCCCTCTGAGGCCTGTTCCTCCGTCTGTTAACCTTGAAGACTGTGTTCTTGCTGGCCGTGTGTTCGGCCCGCCGTATCTCAGAGCTCAGGCACTGTCCTGCCATGAGCCGTTCCTCAGACTCACCCCGGGGACCATCCAACTACACATGGTTCCCTCCTTCCTCCCCAAAGTGGACTCACACTTCCACCTCAACCAAACCATATCATTACCGACGATGGAAGGTTTGAAGAAGTCGGAAGAAACCCGGTCTCTACACCATCTCGACATCGGCAGACTTCTATCCAGATACCTGAAAATGTCAGAACCAGTACGAAAGACGGACCATCTGTTTGTCCTTCACAGCGGGAAGAAGCAAGGCGAAGCGGCCTCGCGGGCAACCATTGCTCGCTGGATCAAAGAAGTCATCAAGGCGGCCTACGTAGAAGCGGGAAAACCACCACCCCTACAGGTCAAAGCACACTCTACCAGAGCTCAGGCGGTCTCCTGGGCAGAAACCAGAATGCTGTCACCTGCCGAGATCTGCAGGGCGGCAACATGGTCCTCCATCCATACCTTCTCCAGATTCTACCGTCTGGATGTTCAGGCTCGGGAGGGGACAGCATTTGCAAGAGCAATCCTAAGCGGCCACGAGCAGCCTCCCACCCAGTTCGGGAGTAGCTTTTATACATCCCATTGGTCCTGAGTCCATCTGCTGCACGCTAGGAAATGGAGAAATTACTTACCTGATAATTTCATTTTCCTTAGTGTAGACAGATGGACTCAGCAGCCCACCCTCGGCTGCCGTTATACATGGTTGTTCATCGAAACAAGGTAAGCCATGTTTTCCTTTACATAGGGCATCCACCCTGCCGGGTGTCGACGCTTTCCGGTTGAGGACACTGGCGGTCTCCAGCTATAGTCAATCAACCAGTTCAAGTTAATCAAGTTAATCAAAATTAATCACATTTTTAACGTTACAACAAGGTTATCAGTTAACCACATTAAGTTAATCAATCGGTCAGTCACACATATATCCATAATGCTTTGCAAGGAAGAATACTGAGGATCTGCACTTCCTGCAGGGGTATATGTACTAGGGGCTGATGTCAGATTGAAATCTGATCCGTCTCCAACTGCTAACAGGAGTACACTATACCCATTGGTCCTGAGTCCATCTGCTACACGCTAGGAAATGGCATTTATGTTCAAAGCGCTAAGAGCAGATGAGCCTCTTTACCTGAGAGAAAGGATATCTGCAAACATACCAACTACACTGTCTACACTAAGGAAAACAAAATTATCAGGTAAGTAATTTCTCCATTCATTCCTGAGATGATAGTGCAAATCTCAGTTGTGGACAGCAGGGCACAATTGGACCAGCTAGGTGTAACAGTAGAAGAAAATGATTGTGAGAAAAATGCAGGGTTAAAGCTGTCAGTCAGTAAGCTTGAAAATTTTTTAATAAAAAAACAAGGCAAATTGCTTACAAACTGCAACTGTGGGCTCTAGCATGTCTGTTTTTGGGAGTTGAACTAAAAGAGTGAACAATACAAAACAACTCATGGGGTCTCTAAGCAGCCAGGTGATACATTTTGTAAATCCTTGTCAATAGTTGCCTTAGGGGCCATCTATAAATGATGTCACACTATTTTGGCATGAAATCAACCCCCACCCCCTGATCTTGTCACACTTTGTCACAAATCTCCAAACACCCTTTCAATTATAATGTCACAAAGTTAGAACTCCCCCTTATATTAAGCTGCAATACTAAACTGCAAAAATTACCAGTCCATGTTTTACTCAAGCAAAATAGCATTAGTATTGTACACTGTTTAGGCATTCATCATGCTCTGCAGTCATTTTGTATTTTAATTAAAACTGCTCAATGTTGCAAAACCAAATAACTAAGATGCTGAACTGTTTTGTTGCAAGAACTATTTATCCTGCCATGGCTACGAAAAGTGATCTGCCATTGTGCAAACAGGAATGCTGCTGACAGAAACATCGTTTTCTGGAACAGACAGTCCACATAGATCTAGATCATCTTCATCTTGCCACTCCACACTTTGTACATTCTCTGCATGTGCAATGATCACCATCAGCTCACTTTGTTGATGGGCAGCCACTTTCAGTGGTCTATCAGTTTTGGTTGGAAATGCCTGTTGTTTGTGTGTTGCTGTTTGGCTTCACAGCATCACCACAGAAGCAAAATATTGATGACATGTCTTGCATAACCTTTCACTCAATACTGACTGGACTGATGGACAATACAGGTCATATGGAATACAACAAAATGTAGCTGAATGATGAAAAATATTGTTCACCCTCAAACCCAAAGCTACAAAAAGTGGTGGAAACTTGTGCATGCTTCCAACTGTTGGGCATTCAGGCACCCTAAGTCCTTCACTTGTTTGAACAATAAGTAAAGGAGGTGGAAGAAATCTGTAATCACATTGAAATATGAACTTAGCTTTGAGTAATTAAACTTTTTGAGCTGAGGTCCCCCTGCTATTTGTGCAATAGGTTGGGGGCCCCCAAAATTGGTGGTGGGGGGGGGAGGTGCACAAATGCATTGGCCCCCAGGCACCAGAGGCCCTTGCTATGCCACTGCTGCCGTGATAGCAAAATGATGTTATGACTTTGAATTTGTGATGTCTCTATATACTCAGTCGCTGTCCCCGTCCCCCCCCCCCCCCCTGTCGGAGCATGACGTCATTTATGGATGGCTCTATATCTGGTAAACCTTTGTAAAGTGCATTGCTGTAGATCAGCCATGTGGTTACTGTAGCATGCACCACTGTGAGAAAATGTATCTTCTCGATGAATGGATGTAGTCTTCCTAAATTTCTTAATTGAGGAAGGCAGCCCTTTGGTGCTTGGATTTGTGGGAGTATGAGTATGGTGAGTTCTGAGTCCAGTGGGACTCCAAGGCTTTAGCAGGAACCCATAGGTGCTGAATGAAATTTTCAGATCAAGAGCTTGTCTGTTATTTTGGACCCAGAAAATCTCAGTTTTATTGGGATTTAGGTGCAGTTTGTTTTTTTGTCTACTCTTGTAGGGCTGCAAGAGAAGTGCCAAGCATCTTTATGGCTGTTTACAGGTCTGCATCCATTGGTAGCACAAACTGGACTTTATCCATTTAAGTGTAGGTTTTTATGTCAAAATTATGGATCAGCTGTGCTAGTGGCTTGAGGTATATATTGACTAGTACTGGTGATAACATGAAGTCTTGGAGAACCCCACAGTCTAATGTCCATGGTGCTGACATGTGGCCAGTGAAATGTGCAGTTTCTCTATCTTACAGAAAGGACTTGAACCAAGTTAAGGACCTTACCGCTTAGCCTGGCTTCTGCAAGTTGAAAAATAGGATGTTATTGAGCTACGGTGTCAAATGCTGCATAGAAATCTAATAGCACCAGCACTGCTGCTGCCTGGCATCTAGCACGTTACCTTAGGAGATCATCCAGCAGGGCGATGAGGACTCCCTCTGTTCTGTGGCCTTTCCTGAATCCATATTGATACAGGTCCAGCCATTTTTATCCAGCTAGCCAGTCATTCAGTTCAGCTCTTACTGACTGTTCTATTAATTTTCCTAAGAAAGGAATGTTAGACATCGGGTAGTAGTTTTCTTTTTTGTCTGCGTCCAAGCTTCATTATTTTTATTTTTATTTTTTTATGTAGCTGTACTACAGCTTTTTTTAGGTCTGTTTGAAGCATGCCCTCAGGGAAACATTTATAATTTTGGTTGCTCAGACTGTGAGGCCTTCATTCACTAGCTCTATTAGTTTTGATGAATATGGATCAAGGATGCAGGTTGTTGGACACAGGACAGTTAGCATCTTTCTGAGATTATCTTCTGTGACTGAGATGAAAGAATTCCACTTATCTGGTATGATTGGCATCACCAAACTTATCTTTGACTCCGGGAGAGGGATGTCTTGATACTGTTGATGAAGGACTTTTTATTTTCAAAGAAAATAGCATTTTTGTTTACTGTTAGTTTGGGTAGGACTGTGGGAGTTTATGGTAATGGTTTTGTCAGGTCATTTACAATTGCAAATAATTTCATGGTTGGGTTTGGGGCTTGTGCAATAGAATGGGAGAAGTATGTATTTTGTTTTCCTTTCTTATGACTATATGGTATGTTGACGTCTAGTTTGCATCTCATTCTGTCCTCTTCCTTTAGTGATTTGTGCTAATTTCCACAGTTGACATTTTAGATCTCAGCGGTCTTGTGTGTACCAAGGTGAGAATCTGTAGGAAGGGCATAGAATTTTCTTTTGTGGGGTGATTTTTGTCTAAGGCTTTTGTTAGCTTTTTATTCTATGTCTTTACTTGGTCCATTATGATGACGATTCTCACTCATAGATGGGAGTTCTGACGTATTGAGAAGATTTTCCAGTGTCTGGATGTTTTTTTGTTTTAGACCACTTTCTAGGATCTAGTTATGTCAATTTATTTAAAGTTACTGCACAAGGAGAACTTCAATTAGTGAATGGTCAGTCCAGGAGAGTGGTATTTTAATGCCATTTGTTTGATATTCTAGATTTTCCACTCACATGTGGAAAACCAGGTCTAGTACATGTCCCTTTTCATGTTTAGATGATGTAATAGCCTGTGTGACACCTAATGTCATCATGATGATCAGAAAATTGGTTTTGAGCGATGTCTATTTATCTATGTGTAAGTTAAAGTTGCCCATGACCGCAGAATTGGTGAATTATAGCATCCGTTCTAATGATCAGGTCTAAGGTTCTTGTTGGATGAGATGCTATTTCTAGGACATAACCCAATAGGTCTCCTAGTGGTATATTTTACTTCTCTTATTTGAATTAGTAGGCATTCTAACTCCATTTCCTTTGGGATAGGAATTTGGCACATCTTGATGGGATTTCAGGTCATAATTGCCACTCCACCACCACATTTTCCTGGTCTTGGTTTGTGTATAATGGAGAAACCCTGTGGGCATAGTTTGTGTAATTTATTTATTTATTTATTTATAATCTTTTATATACCGACAAACGTTGGGAACATCTCATCAGTTCACAGAAAACAAAATGCAGCTAACGAGCTTTACAGAGAACAATGAACAATCATTAATAGGTAAACTAGCTTTACAGAGAACAAGCAATAATATGGACTTTGTTTTACAGAGAACTATAAACAATCAATAAAACGTACCCGGATCAGTCCAGACTCCTGGGTTTGGCCCCCCCCTCTAGCAGATGGAGACAGAAGTTTATAAACAAAAACTCCGCCGATATCTAGGCTGGTGCCACCTACAGTCCGGCAGTATTCTTCTGTCTCCTAGCAGGTGGAGAGGGTGCCAAACCTACAGTCGGTGCTGAGGCCTAGATTTAGGTGGTAGTTAGTGTGTAAAAAAAAAAAAAAAAAAAAAAGAGAAAGCAGTTTGAGAGTAGGAAGCCGACGGATTGGGGTTCGGACGGCAGAGGCTTGCCTGCTGGTCACCGAGCCTGCCTCCCAGAGGGTAGTGAGGTCCTGAGGGGACCATCCCCTCTGGTTCAGGCCGCTCTTACGTGGGGGAGCTCCACTGTCAGCGTCTATCAGGGCTGGGGGTGACATCGGGGTGCCCGGTTCCCTCCCCCCAGCTGGACCCGGACCTGATTTACCGGTAACTGTGTCTGGGTGTTAAAAAAAAAAAAAAAAAAAAAAAGTACTGCCTGTTTTTTTCTTCTTTTGTCTGTGCCTCGTCTCTCCTTTCCTGTGAGGGGGGAGGTAGAGGACCGCCGGGGAGATCTTTTCTTTTTTGTACTGTGCCTACCCTTTTTTCCTCGTCGGGGCCACGATGCCGCGGAGAGCTGCATGTCAGGCCTGCGGGTCCGCGGCCACGCGGCTGTCAAGGGACAGCCTGTGTTCGTCATGCGTTTCCGGCGGGGAGGGGGGGTCCGCGACGCCGGCAGGGTCCCGGGGCAGCAGGCAGGTACGCGCCGGTCCCGAGGTCAGCAGGCTGGCGATTAGGGCCGGCTTTGGGGACGCCGAGTCCGGGTGCCATTTTGTTTTCTTCGCCGGCGTTTTCGGCGGGAACGGCGGCCATTTTAGGTCTGAGGGAAGCCGCGGCAGGCGCGTTGCCGGCGTGTGAGGGGGAGGATGACCCTCCGCCGAGGTTATCCCCACAGCGGGGGGTCCCAAGGGGGACAGTCGCGCTTCTGCCATGGGGACTTTCTCTCCACATCCCTCTGAGGGGGAGGAAGAAGAGGCCTTGGACTCGGACTCGTTCTTTGGGTCTGCATTTGTTCTGCTTATGCATAAGGCCTTCAAGGCCCATAGACGGGCCAAGAAGAGGGCATGGGAGACCTCCACTCCGGATTCAGGGCCTCGGGCGGAGAAAAGGTCCAAGCCAGGTCTGGGGTCGGAGGGTCAGAGTAGGGCTCGACCACTCCAGTCCTCGGTTCCCAGGGAGGAGCTGGAATCGACCACGGACACGGATGAGCCGGAGGACCCGTCCGGGGATACAGAGCTTCCGTCCCAGCCCCCGAGGGGGGTTGATGGGGACGGAGACCAAGGGGCCTCGGGTTCCCGAGGGGCCCATGCTATCCGTTTGTTTCGGAAGGAGGAGCTGGGACCTCTTATCCCGGAAATTCTGGGGGAATTAGGGATCCAGGTGCCGCAGGAGGAGTCCCGGCTCGGAGTAACGGACCCAGTCGTTTTGGGTCTCCGGGGGCCTCCTTCAGCCTTCCCTTTGCATTTTTCTGCCTCGGATTTGCTGTTTAAGGAATGGGACTCCGGATTTGAAGGTGGCGAAGGTGATGGATAAACTCTATCCCTTACCGGAGGATGCCCTGGACATGCTGCGCATGCCAAAGATAGACTCGGCAGTAGCGGCGGTCACAAAAAAAACCACCATTCCGGTCACCGGAGATACTGCTCTTAAGGATTTGCAAGACAGGAAGCTGGAGGTGCAGCTGAAAAAGATCTTCGAAGTCTCCGCATTGGGAATTCGTGCGGCGATTTGTAGTAATTTTTCCCTTCGGGCAGGTCTCCGCTGGGCACAGCAGCTCTTGGCCAATGAGTCTCTGTCGCCGGAAGAAGCGCGCCAAGCGAGTCGCTTGGAGGCGGTGATCGCTTATAGTGCGGATGCCTTCTATGATCTTCTTCGCACTTCGGCCAGGACAATGGTTTCAGCGGTGGCCACGCGGAGGCTGTTGTGGTTACGACATTGGTCGCGGACGTGACTTCTAAAGCACAGCTAGGTTCCTTGCCCTTCAAGGGGAGACTGTTGTTTGGTTTCTTCTTTCCATGTCAACCAGTCGGTTGAGTTACCGTCGTTCTTGCAACTCGATGATTTGGATCCTTTGGCTAAGGACCTCCGTAAATTGGATGTGCGGCGCGTCCTGTTACATTATCTGGAGGTAACTAATGCGTTTCGGGTTTCCGATCATCTGTTCGTGCTCTGGAGTGGTCCTCGAAGGGGCAATGCGGCGTCCAAGACTACCATTGTGCGATGGTTGAAAGAGGCCATCAATTCGGCGTATATGTTGCAGGGTCGGTCCCTGCCCTTGGGGCTGCGTGCCCATTCTACTCGCTCTCAGGCCACTCAGACCACTTCTTGGGCGGAATGTCAACATATCTCGGCCACGTGGAAATCTTTGCATACTTTTTCCTGGCACTACTGTTTGGATGTCAAGGCTCCCGGTGCAGGAGGGTTTGGAGAAGGTGTGCTTAGAGCGGGCCTCTCCGGATCCCATCCCAGGTGAAGTGCGCTTGGATACATCCCAGGTGTCTGGACTGATCCGGGTACGTACAGGGAAAAGAAAATTAGGTTCTTACCTTTGATAATTTTCGTTCCTGTAGTACCACGGATCAGTCCAGAGTCCCACCCGGATAAGAGCTACTATCAGGAGAGGCCATAGTGTACGTGCTGCTGTCTGTTTGATATTTTGCTCCTTTTCTGTCTGTTATCGGTATCTCGGGTTCGTTTTCCCAGTTGGGCGTTGAGAACCGGTAATGAGGATTCTGTTGGACTGGTGGTGTTGGTCCTGGTTAGAAGGTTCGTTAGCCAGTTTGATTTGTGATTTTCCTGCTCTGACATTAAGTAATACTGCCGGACTGTAGGTGGCACCAGCCTAGATATAGGCGGAGTTTTTGTTTGTAAACTTTTGTCTCCATCTGCTAGAGGGGGGGCCAAACCCAGGAGTCTGGACTGATCCGTGGTACTACAGGAACGAAAATTATCAAAAGTAAGAACCTAATTTTCTTTTATCCCTAGAATATCTAGTTTTTGTTCATCTACGATGTCTTGGATCTTTGGGTATGTTTTTTGACTGACCTGACATTCATAAGAACATAAGACTTGCCATACTGGGTCAGACCAAAAATCCATCAAGCCCGGTATCCTGTTTCCAACAGTGGCCAATCCAGGTCACAGATACCTGATAAGATCCCAAGGGGAGAAAAGCATTCTAGTGATAGGGGGAAAGGATGTAAGTCACAGGGGTTTTGAACCACCATCCCTAAGTGCGGGAGGTGGGAGCTCTCCTGGTTTAGTTATACTGATTCAATAATCCTGTGTGTGCATAAATCATGTGTGAGGAGTTGTTTTATAAGTGGATTTTTGGAAGCCGTTTTACAGATGTGTAATTTCTCTATCTGGTTGCCCTAGTCTTTCTATTTTTATATGATCAGGCATGACTATGATTTCCTCTCCCCCAAATCATTGGGATCTCAAGTGTCTCTGTTTTCTGCTCTTTGCACTGCAAGATATATTTTTGAGGCTATGGCTTGGATTTTGATAGATGATCGAAGGATTTTTAAATAAGGTTTCTTAGATTGTGATTTGTTTAGCTTATGTGGGTTTAGTCTGGGATTTGAATGGCGCAGGGATCATCACTCACTGGAGTGATCTCTCAGATTGAGAACTGGAGATAGCACAGTATGAACAGAGGAATGGTCTTTCCTTTGAGGGATGGAGTTAGCACACTCTGGACATGGGGGTGGTTTTCTTTTTAGGGATGGAGATAGCGTGTTCTAGAACTCTGAATGGACTCTCCTTAAGGGAGAGGGACAGTGCATTCTGAACCATAAAAGTGGTCTCTTCTTTGAGGGGGAGAGGTAGCACCGTCTGAACATACGAGTGCATGCAGTTTGAAATATTGGAGCCTGGTGGGAAAGAGAGTGTAGTCTGAAATATAAAAGAGCTCACTCCTTTGGGGGAGAGAAGTGTTATCAATCTTAGCTGGATGATTAAGGTGAAAAAACTGTTGATTTCCTAGCGTGTAGCAGATGGACTCAGGACCAATGGGTATAGTGTGCTCCTGATAGCAGTTGGAGACTGAGTCAGATTTCAATCTGACGTCAGCACTACATATACCCCTGCAGGAAACTCTGCTCTTCAGTATTTCTCAGTCTCCATAGCAGTTTGGGAGTTTACAATGGGTCGAGATAAACACAACAAGATGTGCAGCTCAGGTCCAGGCCCAGCCGCACCCCACAATAAGAATCAACAGACCCATCCACAGGAAGAAGCCATAGGGGGCAGGCTTGCCTGATTCTACCAAAGATGGGTCGAGATAACGTCGGACAAGTGGGTCCTAACCATCATTCAAGAGGGATACTTTCTGGACTTCCACAGCATCCCTCCAGACAAATTTGTAAAATCTCCCTGCCATTCCCCCTCTAAGAGGACGGCAGAGGAAACCACACTAACCGAATTGCTCGCCTTAAAGGCTATAACACCGGTGCCCACGCACCAGCGAAATACTGGACACTATTCCATCTGTTTTATCGTCCCCAAGAAAGAGGGAACATACCGGACCATACTAGATCTCAAGTCTTTCAACCGCTACCTGAGGGTACCACACTTCCGCATGGAAACCCTACGCTCGGTCATAAGGGCAGTACAGCCGGGAGAATTTCTGACTTCCCTAGACCTGTCAGAAGCCTATCTGCACATCCCGGTCCATCACGATCATCAGCGCTTCCTATGCTTCGCGATCCTGGACCATCACTACCAGTTCCAAGCGCTACCCTTCGGGCTAGCTACAGCCCCTCGGACGTTCACCAAAATCATGGTCGTAGTGGCGGCGACACTGAGGAAAGAAGGAATCCTCGTTCACCCATATCTGGACAATTGGCTGATCAGGGCAAAATCCCCAGACGAAAGTCATCAGATGACCACCAGAGTCAAGAATCTCCTGAAGAACCTCGGATGGGTCATCAACGCAACCAAGAGCTGTTGGCAGCCCTCCCAATCCCTGGAATACCTGGGAGTCCGGTTCGACACTCAACAGGACAAGGTCATTCTTCCCCCTACAAGGAGAAGGAAATTGATGGACCAGTTGAGAAAACTGTTGAACGGTGCTCGCCCCACAGTATGGGACTACCTACAAGTCCTCGGACTCATGACATCAATCCTAGAAGTCGTACCATAGGCAAGGGCCCACATGTGACCACTATAACGCTCCCTACTGGCACAATGGAACCCAATGTCCCAGGACTACACCATCCGCCTCCAGTTGTCGGCAGAGGTAGGAACCAGCTCCTGTGGTGGCTACAAGAAGACCATCTGAGCAAGGGAGTAAGACTATCCTCACCGACCTAGCTGTTGCTCACAATGGATGCGAGCCTGCGAGGGTGGGGAGCCCACTGTCAGGAACTGATGGCCCAGGGGCATGGGACAATGAAAAGTCTGGATGGAACATCAACTGACTGGAAGCCCGGGCAGTCAGACTAGCCTGCCTACAATTCAGTCACAGATTCCGAGGAGAAGCTGTCAGAGGCATGTCGAACACCACCACAACAGTGGCCTACATCAACCGCCAGGGAGGAACCAGAAGCCAACAGGTGTCCATGGAGATAGACCCCCTAATTATGTGGGCGGAAGCAAACCTGAAAGGGATCTCTGCTGCCTACATCACGGGAAAAGACATCACCACTGCGGATTACCTCAGCAGAGAAAGTCTAGACCCAGGGGAATGGAGGCTGTCAACCACAGCCTTCCAGTTGATAATAGACCGCTGGGGAACCGCAGCCATGGATCTTCTGGCAACCCGGTCCAACGCTCAAGTTCCCAAGTTCTTCAGTCGCAGACGAGACCCTCAATCTCAGGGGATCGATGCACTCATCCAAAACTGGCCACGGGAAGACCTGCTGTACACCTTCCCCCATGGCCACTACTGGGCAGGATCATCCGCAAGATAGAACACCACAGGGGGCTTGTACTTCTAGTAGCCCCGGACTGGCCAAGAAGGCCATGGTACACAGACATGCGAAGACTTCTGGTGGGGAACCCACTGTGTGTACTTCCACACAGGGACCTGCTCCAGCAAGGACAGATCCTCCACGAAGACCCAACTTGATTCTCTCTTACGGTCTGGCCATTGAGAGGACTTGCCTGAAGAAGAGCGGATACTCAAGGGCAGTAATTGACACCTTGCTCCGAGCACGCAAGTTTTCCACATCCTTAATTTATATACGAATATGGAGAATATTTGAAGCCTGGTGTGAAGACCGCGACATCCTTCCGCGGACAGTCAAAATTCCCATGATCCTGTAATTCCTGCAGGACGGCCTGAAGATGGGGTTGGCTTTCAACTCCATCAAGGTTCAACTGACTGCGCTGGCTGCTTCAGAGCCAAAGTGGACGGCATCAGTCTATCTTCCATCCAGACGTCTCCAGCTTCCTGAGAGGGGTCAAGCAAATCCGACCACCACTAAAGTGGCTGGTACCCCTATGGAATCTCAATCTAGTACTCAACTTCCTAGCGGGAGCTTCCTTCAAACCTACACGCGGCCTGTCCCTACGGCTCCTGACCTTGAAGACTGCATTCCTAGTGGCAATATGTTCAGCCCATCGCATCTCCGAACTTTAAGCGCTATCCTGCCGGGACCCGTTCCTCAGATTCACACCAGGATCCATACAGCTACGCCCTGTCACCTCCTTCCTTCCAAAGGTGGTTTCTCATTTCCATCTAAGCCAAACCATCTCGCTGCCATCTCCAGACGAGAATAAGGACTCTGAAGACTCACGCCAGATTCCTAGTCCACTCACGCAGATTCCTAGTCCACTACCTGGAAAGATCGGAATCAGTACGAAAGACGGACCACTTATTTGTCCTTCACAGCGGAAAGAAACAAGGGGAAGCTGCCTCGAGGGCAACCATAGCCCGCTGGATCAAAGAAGTACCAAAGGCGGCCTACATAGAGGCAAGCAAGCTTCCACCGCTACAAGTCAAGGCCCATTCCACAAGGGCCCAGGCAGTGTCCTGGGCAGAAACCAAGATGCTGTCACCCACAGAGATCTGTTGGGCGGCGACGTGGTCCTCCATTCACACCTTCTCGAGGTTCTACCGCCTGGATGTTCAGGCCAGGGAGGACACAGCATTCGCTAGAGCAGTATTAAGTGGGCCACGGGCAGCCTCCCACCCAGTTTGGGAGTAGCTTTTGTACATCCCATTGGTCCTGAGTCTATCTGCTACACGCTAGGAAATGGAGAAATTACTTACCTGATAATTTCGTTTTCCTTAGCGTAGACAGATGGACTCCGTATCCCGTCCACGGCTGCCTCTTAATACGGAAGCCTCGGGTGACAATCCCCGAGAGCAAGACAAGCACGGGTAAGCCACACTTTACCTCTAGTTAGGACACCCATAGTTACCAAGTGTCGGCGTTTCTTGGTTGAGTGCACTGGCGGTCTCCATCTAAAATTCACGTCAACCAGTTCAAGTTAATCAAGTTATTCAAGCACACATATATCCACAATTGCTTTTCGAGGAGAATACTGAAGAGCAGAGCTTCCTGCAGGGGTATATGTAGTGGTGAC
The DNA here is from genome assembly GCF_901001135.1 of Rhinatrema bivittatum. NCBI lineage: Eukaryota > Metazoa > Chordata > Amphibia > Gymnophiona > Rhinatrematidae > Rhinatrema > Rhinatrema bivittatum. Next base: position 272,951,374 of record NC_042620.1, read on the forward strand.
ATCAGATTGAAATCTGACACAGTCTCCTACTGCTATCAGGAGCACACTATACCCATTGGTCCTGAGTCCATCTGTCTATACTAAGGAAAATGAAATTATCAGGTAAGTAATTTCTCCATTACGTTACTTCCAAAAATTAAGCAAAGATTTATTTTACCTTTTCTTGAGAAAACAGGTGCACAAAGGGGCATAGACTATGATGTGGTCCGTCTGCGGCTCTGCCCTATGGGCCTTCCTTCTGGCAGTGATATCAGTGTGTTCCCATAGTGGAGAGAGCAGGGCAACTGCTTTGGTTGCTGCTAATTGGGGGGGGGGTAGAGGAGGATGGATGGGGTCTCCGTTTCTCTCCCCTTGCTCTGTGTGGTTGGCACGGTCTCTGCTTTGGCTCTAAGGGGTTTCCTCCTGGTGGTGATGTCAGCAAGAGGGGTAGGGCTTGAGGCGTCCCATTCTTGCGGTGCAGAGAGCAGGGCAACTGCTTCCTCTTGTATGTTAGTGAGTAATATGTTTTTAAATAAATGTTGAAGAACAACTAGTGGGCACTGTTAAATATGAGATTAATAAATCTGTTTGTCCCTCCTTCTGGCTATAGGCAGCACGGTGCCATGCCTGCAAGCGTCAGGGGAAGCTGCTGGAAACAATTCATTGGCGAGGGGAGATAAAACATTTCTGCAACCAACAATGTCTCCTACGGTTCTACAACCAGCAAAATCAGCCCAACTTGGACACCCAGAAGGGGCCTGAGAGCCTTCTTAATAGTAAGAGGGGGTGCGGGTGACTCCAGGATGAGCCGCCACAACAATAAGAGGTGGGGGTGGGGGGAGGGCTCCAGAATTAGTCATCTCAACCAGTGGCATAGCCAGAATTGATTTTTGGGTGGGCACAAGGTTAACATGGATGGGCTGTATGGCCCACTGATCTTCATGCTTGGGGGGGGTAGGGAGCGGAAGCTGTGCATGGGCATGTTTGTGGGAACGTGCACTCGTGCCCAGCTTCCGCTTCCTCCCCCCCCCCCCCCCAGTAGGAAGATTGGTGGGCCCTACGGTTGCAGGAGGCCTCCTGCTATCTTCGGGCCATACGGCCCAATCTTCCAGCTTGGGGGGAGAGAGGCAGAAGCTTTACACGGGTGGGCATATGTGCACTCCACCCCCCCCCAGCAGGAAGATCGGTGGACCCTAGTCCCGGTGACTGCACGCATGCCGCACAAAGCTTCTGCTCCCCCTCCCACCCCAAACAGGAAGATCGGCGGATCCTATAGCATCTCCTGCCGCCAGCCCGCCACTGCCTCGGGTGTGACACTCCATGCAAATGCACTGAATGCATACCCAATTGTGCCGGGCCTGGTTCCTCCTCTTCTCCGTCGCGGGGATGGGATTGTGCGATGGCCTTGCAGTTGTGGCGCTCCTCTTCTGGTTCCGGTTGGGTGGACCTGGATCCAAATTGGGTAGGCCTGAGTCCAAATTGGGTGGCCCACCCAGGCCCACCTGTGGCTACGCCACTGATCTCAACAGAGAGGTTGTTCAAGCATTTGATTTACAAGTTTTTGGACATGAGTGGTGCCCAAGTAATCCCACTCTATAATGGAAGATGGGGAGCAGAGAGTAAGGGGCCTTCAACGATATGGAGGGGAGTTAAAGGAAAGAGTGTAGAGAATTAAGTGCCTATGGCTTGTTAAATTGCTTATCTTTGTAAGAGAATACTCTTGAGATTGAAGCTGCCAGAAGCATGGTTACAGTATCCAGTAAGATTGTGATATGCAGATGTATTACAGGTGGTGGTAATATTATTTTACAACTTCACTGCACTTTTTATTCTAGGTCAGTCACCAGACCCAAAAGCACCAACAACTGCCCAGAAAAAAACTGAGAGTAATACGGTAAGACTGGGGAGAAACAGTGCTGGGGGAGATGGAGGAGGAGGAGAAGGCAGTGGCTATGACTTTGAAAGGGGGTGTGTGTATGACAGGAACAAGTAGTTGTAACTTTGTGACTTCCTGGCAGGAGGTGAAGGGTGGTAGGAGATGGTATGGCTGTAAGTAGTGGGTGAGGGGCATGGTTTCCTACAGGACACTTTACAAGAAATGTCAGAACACCCATGCTTGGTGCTTCCTGTAAACAAAGCAGACACTAAATCCATGTCCAGAAGCTCATGGATTTGATTATGTTTATTCTTTTTATTTATTTAAAAGATTTCTATTTTGCTCATATACAGCAAACCTGTGGATTATAAAATAAGTGGTGAATTTTCAAGAGTTTTGCTTGTGAAAATTAGCATATATGCATGTAAGTAGCCTTTCTCGTAGGACAAGCAGGATAGTAGTTCCCTCACATGGATGACATCATCAGATGGAGCCCGGCATGGAAACATTTGTCAAGGTTTCTAGAAACTTTGACAGACACTGAGCAAAGCCAGCATGCCATCATCCACACATCCACACAAGGTCCCTCTTCTGTCTGTTTTTCCATGATGCTGAAGCCTCGTGACTGTGGAGCTCGTGCTCTTTTTGTGGCAAATTATTCTTCCGTTCTTCCCGAGTCCTGTATGATCCCTCTGCATTTTTTGGGGTTACTTTCAGGGGCTGCGGTAAGTTTTTCTTGTTGTTCGTGGTCGATTACCGACAGTGCCGCCTCTTGGTGGCCACTGAGTACCAACTGCATGCTGCGTTCTTTTTCCCATGGCTTCACCCGGCTTCCAACATTGCCCCCCGTGCACCTGGACTATGTCCATCACAGATCCCCATGAGATCTGTGTCTTGGGTCTTGGGGCATCGCATGATGTCCGTGGCTGTGTTCTTTGTGCCCAGATGATCCCCAAAAGCCGCCGGGAGCGCCTCGATAAAATGGAGAAATTGTTTGGCGCCAAAAAGTCAGAACCCTCGTCTTTGGCATCAGGGACTTCAACAACAAAGAGTAAGGAGATCACTGCGACCCTCAACCCCCTTTGGTGTCTCCTCCGCTACCGATTGCCAGTTTAGAACTAGGGGCGGGGGACCATCCGATATCTATTTCTTCTCGTTCCAGGTCTGGATCCTCACCATCTCCCTCAGCTCTGGGGAAAGACCAGACCAAGCATCAGGGGAAAATCTAGAAAACATCGCCATAGATCCTCATTATCGCATGCTTCGGACCATGGGAAGGCATTGGCACCATTCGTGCTGCCCCCAAAGCAGTCCTGGACCGAGGAAGCCTTGCCTTCCATGCATCCCAAAGGACCATGGCAATTCCCACCGAGGCCAGTAGAGGGAACAGATCACCCCCACGGTTCTGAGGCCGATCTGATTTCACCGCCGCCTCCTCAAGCTGTCCTGTCCTAGTCATTCGAGGAGGAGTTGGAGAGAAGTGTGCAACTGGCAGTCGGCCGGGCCCTGCAGGGCATCGAGCCACCGGGACCGCCGCCAGTACCGGAGAAGACTGCATCTGTGCGTGCGCCTTTGTTGGAGCGTCTGGACCTGCTGCTTGGTGTCTTGCTGACACAAGATGTCCCTAGCCTCTCTACGACAAAGGGAGCATTGATGCGGCTTCCACCAGTGGCTATCCCAGTGAGTGACTCTTCTGGTGAGGATGGACCATCGGGGTCAATGGCACTACCGCACAAGGTACCCCGACTGGTGCTACCCCTCCTGGGGCCTTCGGAATCGATGCTGTCGAAGCTACCGATTCCCTTAATGCTTCCGGTGCCCACAAAGCTTTCGGTGCCTTTGGGGCCTGCACTGGTTACATTGGTGCCGCCAAGACCATCAGGGTCTCAACATAAAAACTTGCTAGGGGTTCCACCACAGGTGTCCCCCAGGTACACAGAGTGAGGAGAATGCTCTCTGTGATCCTTGGGAGGGCGAGGTGTCCTTGACGGAGGATTCTGAGGACTTGCTTCCGAGCCATCGCCTCCTGAGGAAAGGTGTAAATCCCCACTGAAGGACTTAACTTCTGCTGGGTTCGTGATTTGCTACTCTTTAGTTTGTCAATCTGGCCTACTACATCTTCCAGGTTCACAGTGATTTCGTTCAGTTCGTCTGACTCATCACCCCTGAAAACCATCTCCGGAACTGGAGTAAATAGACAAGTAATAGGGTACATTAGGTAGGAATAAAGAAGTAGGTGCATTGAGTATAAATTGCGAATATAGTACCACAGTAAATAACAGCATAATATACCCAAGTGGTCCATCCACGCTGCCCAGGACGTTTTTCTGCTAGGACAAGTAGGATGGTAGTCCTCCCATAAGGGTGACATCATCTGATGGAGCCTGGCAGGGAAAACTATTGTCAAAGTTTCTAGAAGCTTTCAGTAGCACACTGAGCATGCCCAGCACACTGAGCATGCCCAGATTGACAAACTAAAGAGTAGCAAATCACCTGGACCGGATGGTATGCATCCTAGGGTACTGAAGGAACTAAAAAATGAAATTTCTGATCTATTAATTAAAAATTGTAACCTATCATTAAAATCATCTATTGTATCTGAAGACTGGAGGGTGGCCAATATAACCCCAATATTTAAAAAAGGCTCCAGGGGCGATCCAGGTAACTATAGACCAGTGAGCCTGACTTCAGTGCCGGGAAAAATAGTGGAAACTATTCTCAAGATCAAAATCGTAGAGCATATAGAAAGACACGGTTTATTGGAACACAGTCAACATAGATTTACCCAAGGGAAGTCTTGCCTCACAAATCTGCTTCATTTTTTTGAAGGGGTTAATAAACATGTGGATAAAGGTGAACTGGTAGAAATAGTGTATTTGGATTTTCAGAAGGCATTTGACAAAGTCCCTCATGAGAGGCTTCTTAGAAAACTAAAAAGTCACGGGATAGGAGACGATGTCCTTTCATGGATTACAAACTGGTTAAAAGACAGGAAACAGATAGTAGGATTAAATGGTCAATTTTCTCAGTGGAAAAGGGTAAAACAGTGGAGTGCCTCAGGGAATCTGTTCTTGGACCGGTGCTTTTCAATATATATATATAAATGATCTGGAAAGGAATATGACGAGTGAGGTTATCAAATTTGTGGATGATACAAAATTATTCTGAGTAGTTAAATCACAAGCAGACTGTGATACATTACAGGAGGACCTTGCAAGACTGTAAGATTGGGCATCAAAATAGCAGATGAAATGTAATGTGGACAAGTGCAAGGTGTTGCATATAGGGAAAAATAACCCTTGCTGTAGTTACACAATGTTAGTTCCATATTAGGAGCTACCACCCAGGAAAAAGATCTAGGCATCATAGTGGATAATACTTTTCTTGCGAGAAAAGACTTTTTCTTAGCATGTAGCCAGATGGACTTAGGACCAGTGGGTTCTTTTTAGGGATGGGAGACAGAGTCAGGTTTCAAAGCTGACGTCACCCTAGATATACCCCTGCAATGACCTCAGTTCTTCAATATCTCTCAGTCTCCTAGCAGATGTGGACGCTATCCCCACACTAGCACGGTGTTAGCGGGATTGTAGCACTAATCCAAAGAGAGACATTTTTACATTCACTTTAAAGGAAGATCGAGCCCCGCTCTCCTGCGGTGATACCTAAGGGTCCCTCCCCTAGTTGAGAATTCCTGATGTGATTTCTGAGATCCCTCAGAAATCACATCAGGAATCACAAAAGTGTACCTTGGTCCAGTAGCCGGTTCCTGGCGTGGACTTAGCTGCTGAAGCAGCTGAAAATGCAGCAGGTGCAGAAGCAGAGTGCGGCGGGGAAGGACAATGCTCTCTCCCTCTGCAGCCAGAGACCATCTCTGTAGTCAGCTGGTAAGCGCTGAGACCAGGTAAGTAGAGAAGTACTCCTCTGATCCAGATACATGGAAGGACTTCGGTAAGTCTTTCCTCCGGTCTCCTTGCTTGGCATACCTTACCGACTTAGTTCCCAATCTCCTTTCTGGCAAGAGAAGGGAGTTCCGAGCGGGATGAGCGGCCCCCCGCTGGGCTAGGCCCCGTTTTTGGCTCAGTCTACTCTCCACGTGGCGATCTGCGGTGCAGCCATCTTGCGCATAGTTTGCTGCGGCGCCACTTTTCCCCTTTGGCTGTCGGAACGCACGGTGCAGGCTGGCCTTCTGTGTGCATAACGTGTGCGTAAATATGCGCATAACTTTGCGCATAACCGCGCGCACAACTGACCGCTTAGACATATGCGCGCCGAGTCGAGTTGGTGCGCGCCTGATAGAAAATAACTGGCTAAACGCACAAACTACACAGGCTATGGCCACGACCGCAAAGAAGCTCAGGCAACAGTCTCTCTGCGCAGCCTGCCATATTAGAGCCGCAGTCTGACCTGGAATCCTGCCTGTGTCAGCACTGTGAGGAGGCCCAGGGATGGCTGGATTCTCAAAAATTTTCCAAGCCTGGCCCATCCCAGTCGGAGGATGGGTCAGCCGTGACCTTATCCGGCAGCTCCCCAGACCTGAGCAATTCCAGGATGGCGTCCTCCCTGAGAGAGGGCAGTTCAGTGGCTCCTACCTCAGTTCCCCCTGGGACAAATATGGATCCGGTGGCCTTCTCTTGGTTGGAATTTTTTCAGGGCCTCCAAGCGTTTGTTCAGGCACAATCAGCCCTGGTCCCTGCCCAAGTTGAACCCCAACTGGGGGGGGGCCTCGCTTTCCCGGCCTGCCTGCAGGCCGCGAGACATGCCACGCCTCACCAAGAGTATCCCTGACAGGGACCCAGATATCACTGATGACGGGGATCCACTGGAGGACGGGGAAATCCCCCCAGGCCTGGAACCATACCAGACCATGCTTCGTTTATTCCACAGAAATGAATTACCAGCACTAGTCTCCCAGACCCTGAAGACTCTGGGAGTTCTCTTCGTAAAGCCTCTTGCTATTTCCTAATGTTGGAAGCCATCCAGGAGTTGATTAACCTGGAATGGGATGCCCTTTAGGCAATCTTTAAAGGAGGTCAGGCCTTGGAGGCCTTGTATCCGCTGGACCCAGCAGTCAAGGAACGCCTGCGTTTCCCCAAAGTGGATGCCATGGTCTGTGCATTCTCAAAGCGAAAAACCATCCTTATTGAGGGAGGGGCGGCTTTGAAGGATGCTCACGATAGGCGGTTAGATTCCATCCTTAAGCAAGCCTTCGACACGACAGCAATGACACTGCAGATCGCTTCCTGCTGTGCCCTGGTGGCTCACTCCTGCTTGCTCCTCTCGAGATAGGCGGATAGCTCTGGGGTGCACGTCAGAGAGGCTCTTGAACCCGCCACAGCCTTCCTGACAGATGCAAGCTCAGACCTAGTGCATACCTCTGCCAGAGGAGTATCCTCGGTGCTGGTGGCCAGAAGACAGCTATGGTTGCGGAACTGGTCAGTGGATGCAACCTCTAAGGCGAACCTCACAAAGATGCCCTTTAAGGGATCCCTCCTATTTGGAAGCGAGTTGGAGAAGCTAGCCAGTAAGTGGGGCAAATCTCCAGTGCCTCGACTAACGGAAGACAGGAAAAAGAGGTCTCAGCACCCCTCTCCCATGAGAGGTTAGGTCAGGGGCTCCCGGCGCTTCTGGCCCTAAGAAACCTGTCGTTTTAGACATCTCGACCCTCGAGGAGATCTCGGTCTTTTCGGAATCGGCAACCCAAAAGAGGGACAGGTTCGGGCTCAGGCTCGACCCGAGCTTCCCAATGAAGTTGGACCGACACATCCACGGGAAGAGGAGATAGGGGGTCGACTTTCCCTCTTCTTCCAGCAGTAGGTCAAGATCACGTCAGACAAATGGATACTGGACATAATATGAGAAGGCTACGCTCTAGAATTTCACAGCATCCCTCAGGGACAGGTTCTTAATATCACCCTGCCACTTCCAGCTCAAGAAACTGGCAGTGGAATCCACACTGATAAGGCTTCTCAGTCTGAGGGCTGTAACTCTGGTACCTACACCCCAAGTAAATACCGGGCGTTATTCCATCTATTTCAATGTACCCAAGAAGGAAGGTTCCTTTCTCCCCTTCCTGGACCTAAGAGCGTCAACCGACATGTACGAGTGATTCATTTCCGCATGGAAACCCTACGCTCCTGAAAGTGGCCATAAAATCAGGAGAGTTCTTAACCTCCCTGGATCTATCCGAGGCCTTCCTACATATTCCAATCCGGCAAGAACAACATTTCTTATGCTTTGTGGTACTGGGTCGCCCTTATCAGTTCCGGGCACTGCCTTTTGGCCTGGTCACTGTCCTCAGAACATTTTCCAAGATTATAGTGGTCGTTGTGGCAGCATTGAGAAAAGAGGGAATCCTGGTGGACCCGTACTTGGATGACTAGTTAATCCAGGCAAAGTCCATGGAAGATAGTCTCTGGAGTGTTCAACAGGGTGACCATCTTGCTTCAGGAACTTGGTTGGGTCGTAAACCTGGACAAAAGCAGTCTCAAACCCTCCCAGTCCTTGGAATATCTGGGAGTAAGTTTCGACACCAAGCAGGGCAATGTCTTCTGCTGACCATGCAGGTAAGGAAGTTGATGTCCCAAGTGTGTCTGTTGATGAACCCGATATGCCCGATGGTGTGGAGCTATCTTCAAGTCCTCTGTTTGCTGGCGGCAACCTTGGAAGTAGTGCCGTGGGTGAGGGCACACATGCGACCACTTTAATGTTCCCTGCTGTCATGTTGGAACCCTCTGTCTCAAGACTATTCAATTCGTCTCCACTTGCCGATGGAAGTATGCTCTCGGCTCCAGTCGTGGCTGCAGGAAGCTCATCTGGGCAGGATTGTACCCCTGTCCCCTCCGAACTGGCTGGTCTTCATGACAGATGCGAGCCTCCGGGGCCAGGGAACTCACTATCAGGAACTGACGACCCAGGGGCATTGGACCAAGGAAGAGGCCCTCTGAACATAAACCGCCTGGAAGCTTGGGCAGTCAGATTGGCAGGTCTACAATTCAGCCACATACTCCAGAGTCAAGCGACCCACATAATGACAGAAAACTCAACAACAGTAGCCTACATCAACCGCCAGAGTGGATCCAAAAGCCAGCAAGTGTCACAGGAAATAGATCTCCTTATGGAATGGGTGGAAATACATCTACAGATGATCTCAGCCTCCCACATCTCAGGAAAAAAACAATGTCAGAGCAGACTTTCTAAGCAGGGAGAGTCTGGATCCAGGAGATTGGGTGTTGTCAGCCAAAGCCTTTCAGCTGGTGGTAGATTGCTGGGGTCTCACTTCCATCAACCTGCTGGCCGCATCTCATAATGTGAAGGTTTCCCAATTCTTCAGTCACAGAAAAGATCAGTTGACCCTGGGGATAGATGCTCTCATTCAGACCTGGCCTGAAGAGGAGCTACTATACACCTTCCCTCCGTGGCTCCTGCCAAGCAGGGTCATTAGCAGAATCGAGCACCACAGGGAATTAGTCCTATTAGTAGCTCCAGATTGGTCCAGGCATCCGTGGACATGCGGAGACTCCTGGTGGAGATACCCTCTGCCTCCCACCACAGAGGGACCTGCCAGAGTAGGGCCCGGTCCTTCATGAGGATCTGACTCAATTCTGTCTTACGTTCTGGCCCTGGAGAAGGCTTGCCTGATGAAGCGAGGATATTCGGTGGGAGTAATTGCCACCTTACTCCACGTGTAGATGTTCTCTACGTTTCTAGCGTATATGCGGGTTTGGAGAATATTTGAGGCTTGGTTTGAGCTATGCGGTGTTTCCCCTCGGATGGTCAATATCCCCCTATTTCTGGAATTTTTGCAGGGCAGTTTGAATAAAGGTTTGACCCTTAACTCCTTGAAGATCCAGGTAGTGGCTTTCTACTGTTTCAGGGGAGAGGTGAATGGAACCTGGCTGTCGGCTCATCTGAACATGGCCTGTTTTCTGAAAGGGGTGAAGCACCTCCGGCCACCCATACAGTGGGTGGTTCCCTTGTGGAATCTTAATCTAGTATTGGAGTTTTTGGCAGTGCCCTGCTTTTAGCCACTGCGCAGTCTTTCCTTGTGTTTATTAACTCTGAAAACGGTGTTCCTGGTGGCTATATTCTCGGCATGTCGCATCTCTGAACTACAGGCATTGTCATGTCGTGAACCATTCCTCTGGATGACTCCAGGAGCATTACAGCTTCGTAATGTTTCATCCTTCTTGCCCAAGGTAGTCTCAGAATTTCATTTGAATTCGTGCATTTCGTTGCCATCCCTAGATAAGCACAAGGACACAGAAGAATACCTCCGCCATTTGAATGTGGGTAAGTTTTTGGTGCAGTATCTGGAAGTTTCAGAACTGGTCTAAAAGACGAACCGCCTATTTGTCATTCACGGTGGAAGGAAGCAGGGCGAACCAGCTTCGCGGGCTACCATAAATTGCTGGATTAAGGAGGTGGTCACAGAAACTATGTGGAGGCAGGAAAGCCATTACCTCTTCAGGTTAAAGCTCATTCCACTAGGGCAGAGCTTTCCAAAGTGTGTGTCGCGACACTTTACTGTGTCGCCTGAGGTGTGCCGGTGTGTCGCGCAAGCCCGGTGCACGTGACACACCGGCAAGTGGGAGCCAATGCGGCTGCCGGTGGAGCTCATCCCACTGGCGGCTGAGCAGCGAAGAACAGCCGGAAGATCGGTAAGGCCGAAGAAAAAGGGCACGTTTGAACGTGCAGGTTCTCTGCCTCCTTCCTGCCCACGCGGCCCCGGAAGAAAAATGTTGCCGGAGCCGCACGGGCAGGAAGGAGATGAAGCAGCGGGCGAGAAGAGGCCTGGTAGCAGGGCCCCCACCGCGGATCGGATCGGCCCGAGAAGTTCAGGGCCGCTGCAGAGCCGATCCTGCAGCGACCCGTGAAGAGGAGGCCCAGAGGTAAGAGAGAGGCTGAGGGCCCGTAGAGTGGTGTATTAGCTGAGTTGAGAGATTGGGTGCCTGTATGAGCTGAGCTGAGTTGAGAGATTGGGTGCCTGTATGAGCTGAATTGAGAGATTGTGTGCGTGTATGAGATGAGTTGAGAGATTGGGTGCCTGTGTGAGTTGAAAGATTGGGTGTGGAAGTGAGGATCTCAATGTTTGCAGAGACAGCATGTGAGAGCCTGTGTGTGTGTGTGAGAGAGAGACAGCATGTGACAGTGAGAGCCTGTGCATGAGCAAGACAGCATGTGGGAGTGAGAGAGAGCCTGGGTGTGTGAGAGTCAGACAGCATGTGCAAGAGAGAGACTGTGTATGAATGATTGTATGAGAGAGAGAGCATGTGAGAGTGAGAGCCTGTGTGTGTGTGTGTGTGAGAGAGAGAAAGCATGTGAGAATGAGAACCTGACTGTATGTTTGAGGGAAGAAGATAGATGGAGAGGAAAGAAATAGAAAAAAAGACAATATGAAATGAATTGGCAAAAAAATAAGAAAGGGGAGGTGTAACAAAAAAGCCTAGGACCAACCAATTAGAAAACGAAGATCAGACAGCAAAGGTAAAAAAAAAAAAGAAATAAATTACTTTTTACTGATTGGCACATGTAATCTTTGTTAATGTCAAGAGTAGCACTTTCTCTATGCGGATCTCACAATGTACGAGATCAACATGGAGGAACTGGAAACCCACAGGGCCTGCACAGAGGAGGCAGCAGAATGGGCTTCAGTGCCAATAGCAGCAATCAGCACCTCCCCAATAGCCATGCGGCATCAGTGGCAGCAGAGGAATGAGAGAGGCTCCGAGGTTGCTGGCAAAAGAAAGAGAGGGGGTCTGCCTTTAGTGTGTGCATGTGTATGAATGGGTGCCTGCCTGGGGTTGTATGTGTGTGAATGGATGGGTGCCTGCCTGGGGGATGGTGAGGGAGTGGTATGAAAATGAATGGGAGCCTGCCTGGGGGTCAGTTTTAGTGTGTGAGAATGACTGGGAGCTTGCCTGGGTGTGTGTGTTTGTGTGTATGTGAGGGAGCCAGAGAGAGTGTGTATGAGAAAATCCAGGGGAGTAAGAGTTTGTGTGTGGGGTGTGTGTGGAGGGGGAGAGAGTGTCTTAGAGCCTGAGAGTGTGTCAGTGTCTGTGAGAGCGAGAGGTTATGGTGGGTATAAGAGCATGAATGTGTATGTATGTGACAGTGTATGTGTGAGAGAGAATGGACATGTGAGTCTGTGTGAGAGAGGATAACCTCTGGGAAATTGTAAAAAATGTATATGATTTCAATTAATAGAAATGCTATTTATCAGTAGTTTTAAAATATTCTTTTATTAGTATGGTTTTACTATTATAACTGATGCTTTATGTTTCTTGATTTTGTTTGTTTTATGAGGAATGGTGGTTCTGTTTTTCCATTGTTAATACACAGAGTCTGGCTTCTTGGAGTTTCCATTTCAGTTTTTGTCTAATTTGTGCTCCTTTATTTTGTATTCTGTATTTGGTGAGGGTCTGTCTCTGCTCTGTGTGTGTGACCATGATGAGAGATTCTGCTAGCATAGGGATCTATAGCAATCGGGTTTGTTTTGTTTCCTCAGTAGGTGGTGTATTGGTATTCTAGGACCCAGTGTAATATTTACCTTTGCTTTTTCACAGGTAGGGTTATTGTTGTTTGAGTCCTTGGTGTTATTACTATTATGTTACGATGGGATTGCAGTATAGATTTTGAGTGTCTTTTTTGCGGGGTTTTGTGTTAGTTCACAATGTGCCTGGTAGTGGAAGGTGTTTGTGCTGCTGTTACTGTGAGGTGACACCAGAATTTGAAAATATCTTTTAGTATGATGAGCTGTAAGGCAAACATCCAAGCTCCATTGTTTGGGGGAATTTCAGTGGATGCACAGAGTTACAGAACTGGAGGTGCAGGATATATATTTTTAATATAAATGAAAGGTTTTCACAAGATAGGTTGTGTCGTGAAACATTTTATTATGTATATATTTAAGGAAACATACATAAATTGTCGAAATACATTTCGTTCATTTAACCTTTAACCTCTGGTTTGCTAGTAGACTGAATTACTGTGTCCCGAAATTATGTTTGTCTAAAAAGTGTGTCACCAACATGAAAAGTTTGGAAAGCTCTGCACTAGGGATTAGGCAGTCTCGTGGGCGGAAGCTAGATTGCTGTCTCCCGTCGACATCTGCTGAGCGGTGAGATGGTCCTCCTTGCACACCTTCTCCAGATTCTATCACCTGGGCATTCAGGCCTGGGAGGATGCAGCCTTTGCAAGGGCGATGTTAACTGGACAGCGGGCAGCCTCCCTCCCCAATCGGGAATAGCTTTTGTACATCCTATTGATCCTGAGTCCATCTGGCTGTATGCTAGGAAATGGAGAAATTACTTACCTGATAATTTCATTTTCCTTAGTATAGACAGATGGACTCAGCATCCTGCCCACGGCTGCCCAAGAACAGTGCCAAGAATTTGCCCGTGGAGTGAATATAGATTCCAAGAGATTATGGGTAAGCAGTTATCCAGTCCCTAGATCAGGGCATCTATAATCTTACTGGGGTTCAGAGTTTGGTTGAGTACAGTTATGGTTATCTGTTTTTAAGCAAGTTTTTCATCAAGTTTTTTCGATAGTTTGTCTACAGTGGCTTTTGAAGAGAATACTGAAGGGCTGAGGTCACTGCAGAGGTGTATCTAGGGTGGTCAGCCTTGAAACCTGACTCTTTCTCCATCTGCTGGCAGGGGAGCATAAACCCATTGGTCCTGAGGCCATCTGTCTACACTAAGGAAAGCTAAATTATCAGGTAAATAATTTCTCCATTAATCAGTTAATCATCCTGGAACATTCTTTCCCAGACTCCATTCACACCAAGGTGAATGAACCCTGCACAGTTTGGATTGCAAGAGAGTTTTAGCCTTCTATCTGGAGCGGACAGAAGCCTATAGACAGTCCACCCAACTTTTTATTTCTTTTGATGGGAATATGTTGGGAGTTGGCCGTTGCCAAACAGACACTTTCCAATTGGCTAGCAGACTGCATCTCCTTCTATTATGTCCAGGTGGGACTGCATCTTGGGGGGGTCATGTTAAGGCTCATTCTGTTAGAGCCATGGCAATGTCTGTGGCCCACTTGTGAGCAATTCCCATGGAGGAGATTTGCAGGGCTGCGACGTGGAGTTCTCTCCCCACATTCGCATCTCGCTACTGTCTGGATAGGGATGGCCAACAAGATAGTAGGTTCAGCCAATTTGTCCTTCGGAATCTCTCGAGGTGTAGAACCCAACTCTCCCTGCCAAGGCCCATTGTTTGGGTTCATGCTGTCTATCCCTCAATTACAAACAGCACTGTGGTTGTTGTGCCTGTTGGCACCTGGTTGGTGCTTGTTGATCCCCTTTTGTGTTGGAGAGCAGCCTGTAGCTAGGGATTCACCCATGTGTGAGGACTTCCATCCTGCTTGTCCCAGGAGAAAGCAGGTGTTCTCCTGGGACAGCAGGATGTTAATCCTCACAAATCCCGCCCACACCCTATGGAGTTGGGTTTCTCCTATTTTTTGTTTTAATTTTTATTGTGATTTTATGTTACAAGACTGAAGAGGGATCCTGTGTAGATGCATGGAACAGGGCATGCTCAGTTAAGTTCCAGAAACATTGACATAAGTTTTCCGTGTCTGACTACATCCAATGATGTCATCCATGTGTGAGTACTGTCATCCTGCTGTAAGCATCTCTGTTTTATTCCATGCCCCTTTGAATTCTTTGATTGTTTTCTTCTTCACCTCCTCCAGAAGGGCATTCCAAGCCTCCACTACCCTTTCCATGAAGAAATATTTTCTGATTTTGGTTCTGAGTCATCCCCCCGGAGTTTTATTTCATGACCCCCTAGTTCTATTGTTTTTTTCCAATGGAAAATTAAGTCCTTACATCATTGAAACCTTTTAAGTATTTGAAGAACTGTATCAAATCTCCCAATCTCCTCTGCTTCTCCTCATTTCCAGAGTATATATATTCAGATCCTTCAGCCTTTCCTCATAGGTCTGCCAATTCAGACCCCACACCATTTTCGTCACCCTTCTCTGGACCGCCTCCATCCGGTCTCTATCCTTTTTGAGATACGGGCTGTAGAACTGAACACATTTCTCCAGGTGTGCTCTCACACCAAGGACCTGTGCAAGGGCATTATCACCTCCTTTTCTTACTGGTTATTCCTCTCTCTGTGCAGCCCAGCATTCTTCAGGCTTTAGCTATTGCCTTGTCACATTACTTCATCATCTTCAGAACCCCAGACACTATCACTCCTAGATCCCTCTCTTGGTCTGTGCACATCAGTCTTTCACCCCCTCCTCACATACAGTTCTTTTGGATTACTGCATCCCAGATGCATGATTCTGCACTTCTTGGCATTGAATCCCAGCTTCCAAATCATTGACCACTCTTCAAGCTTTCTTAAATTGCTTTTCATTCTCTCTCTTCCTTCAGGCATCTCCACTCTATTGCAGATCTTACTGTCATCCCCAAATAGATATACTTTATCTTCTATCCCTTCTGCAATGTCGCTCACAAAGATATTGAACAGAACCGGTCCCAACACCGATCCCTGTGACACTCCACTTATCATGGCTATCTTCAGAGTAGGTTCCATTTACCATTACGCTTTCTCCTATCAGTCAACCAGTTTGTAATCCACACCACCACCTTGGCGCTCACTCCCAAGCTTCTCATTTTATTCACAAGCCTCCTATGTGGGTTCCTATCAAAAGTTTTGCTGAAATCCAAGTAGATCACATCATGCGCTCTTCCTCGATCCAATTCCTTGGTCACCCAATCAAAAAAAATCAATCAGATTTGTCTGATAGGACCTTCCCCTAGTGAATCCATTTTGCCTCGGGTCCAGCAACATAGCAAATTGTAGATATTTCATTATCCTTTCCTTCAGTAATGTCTCCATTTAATTTTCCCACCACCAATGTGAGGCTAACCAGCCTGTAGTTTCCAGCCTCCTCTCTACTACCACTCTTGTGAAGCAGGACCACCACCACTCTTCTCCAATTTCGCAGAACCGTTCCAGTTTCCAGGGATCTATTGAAAAGATCCTTCAATAGATCCACCAGCACATCTGAGTTCCCTCAGTATCCTGGGCTGTACCTCATCTGGCCCCATGGCCTTGACCACTTTGTTTGCCTTGCTCTTCCTATACATTCTGTAAGCTGAGTTTCATCTGCCCCATCTACGATCTTGTCTACCAACAAAGGTCCTTCTCCAGGGTCTTCTTTAGTGAACGTGGAACTGAAGTATTTGTTTAATGTTTCTGTCATTTCTTCGTCTCTTTCCTCACAATGTTCTTTGTCACCTTTCATTTTAAATATACCACAATATACCATCCTTTTTCTCTGGGACTCAACTTTTCACAAATGGTTTTCCCGTGCCATATTGCTTCGCTACTCTTAACTGCACATTCTGATTGTAAGTTACTCTGTGCTGCTGTTCATTTAAATATTATTGTAATCTGCCTTGAGTGCAACCTTGGGAAAAGGCAAAATTTAAAATGGTCATAAATAATCTTTTTCCTGCATGCTTTTCTCCTCCTGTCCTGATCAGATTGCCAGATGGACAGTTCCTGTTAATGTACAGGGGAAGGCAAAATGCCTTTCTCTAGCAAGCAAAGAAAATAAAAGTCTCAGTAAAGGAATAAACTACAAATAAAAGTGAGCACTGGTGCCTCCACACAAACTGAACAGAAATATATGGAAATTATATACTTAAACTAAAGAAAACAATTTTTTTTCAACTCTGCTGCAGGAGCTGATATGAACACATTTCCCTCCATGCAGTGCATTTGTAATGTATTTGAGATAGTAACAAGAGTAGCGATTTAGAAAAGTGAAGTAGTAATATTGATGCAGTGTGGCTATAGGCCTGAGGCTTCAGAGAAGACCGCAATACTGGCTTGCTGATGTGCAGTACTTGGGGTCTATTTCTTAAAAAGAGAGTGAGTGTGGCTGGGAACTTCAGAGATCATGGGCCTACTCTCCAGTTGTTTTCCACTGTCATCTCTAACCCACCTTCTTCCCCTCAGAAGTTGGTGGATTTATGAGGAAGCCATTTTTTGCTCAAAAAAAACAGTTCTGTACTTCCTCATGCCCCAGAGCTGAAAATAATTCTAAGCCCTTCACATCCACCTGGTGATTCCAGAGGAGATCGTTGTGGGTAGACCACTCTACAAAGGGGAGACTGAGAAGGTTTGCCTCAGTCCCTTGTAAGGTCAGACAGCTTGGTCCTCTGTATTGACATTCTTCCAAATTGTCTTCCAAAAGGACATTTAGATCATTTTTCACAGGGGTGTACAATGGTTAAACTGTCCCACTGTAGTAGAAAAGATAGGGATTTTACTCAGTGTACTTCCTGCTGCCCCCTCGCCCCTAATAAAAAAAAAAAAAAAAAAAAGTAAATACCAAGAGATTCAGACCCATCCCCAACCTGAAGGACTGGAAGCTAAACAAACTGAAGAAGTGAATACTTCTAACATTAGCCAAAGAAAATGAATGTCTTTAGTCTTTTTGTGTTTTAAGAACCAGTTCCTTCCTGCTGCTGTGAATTCAGTGATGGCCCTGCTCTCCTGATAGATCCCAAAATAGATTTGGCTAAAAGTTTGCAGGGATGTTGGAACCTTACTCAGTAAGATGCTTCTCCAAACTTCAGTCAGATCTATCTGTGAGAGGGCTCCTGTACATGCCACACTTGTAGTTTCTTTGCACTGAAGAAATGCATTTTAAAAAGAAAATTTTCAGGATGGTTTCCCTAGGCACCATTTTGGTCAATAGCTCATTTTCTGAGATGGTTTTCTGTGCTAATGCAATAATGGACAAACAACTAAAATATCTCACTTAGAACGAGACTAAGGCTATTCCCTGCCAGACTTATACACTATCTCTTATAGTGACCATCATAAACCACTGGGTTTACAAGAGATTTTGTGTTTTCAACCCAAATCCTTGTGCTTAACAGGGTATAATCAATCAGCAAGAGATATAGTGTGCAGGTTAGTTGTCCACAAGTGCTAATTCTATCAAATTTTTCCGTGTTACAAATGCTGTCAATGTAGCAAAACATTTACTTATCTTAAAAATATCTGAAGTGGATGAATTTCAAGTAATTGAAGCTGTAACCAGAGCATATGGGAGCCAATACCGGAACTGCAACTCTTTGCTTTCTATGTGTTCCGGAATTCTAATCACTCGACACTGCAGCGTTTCGGAGGAAAATTCCTTCTTCAGGAGTCATAACCAATGAAAAGTTCCTGCCAATCGCTAGCTGCAAACCATATTAATTTGAGATCTTTATAACAAAAGCTTCAAGGTGCATTAGGTTGCCTCCCAGTTTGACCAACCACCTTTGCCACCCCTCATCATAGGAGGGGTGGCAAAGGATAGTAATTGAGACTTGCTGTGACTGGGCAGAGGGCAGCAGGAGATGCCATCTGCAACTGAGTAGACAGGATAGCACATTTCTGCACGGAAGTATGTATAATGTAACTAGAAGTGAATGATGGTCTTCTGGATCTGCTTTTGGCCTCAGCATAGCAGTTATTGTATTGTTTTTAATGACACTCTGGGGCTCTTCTGCTTTTTCAGTCATCGCCGAAGCCTCGCTCTGTACAGGTGGCTTCCCCACCTCCACCACCTTCCCCACCTCCACCACCACCACCTGTACCCACCACAGGACGAAAAAATAAAGCTGCCATGTGTAAACCTCTGATGCAGAACCGGGGGGTTTCTTGCAAGGTGGATGTGAAGACCAAGGAGTGCCAGACTGGTAAACTAATAATATGAAGTTTGTATATGGGGGGTAGGAAGGAGGCATGTAGAAACATGGAAGGAAGCTCTGAGACAGTAGATCCACAGTATAATAGTAGATTTAAATATTGTGGTATCAGTGTAACAGTGAGGGAAGGGAAATTGAGGAAGGTGCTTCAGGGAATGGTACAGAAGCGGGGGTATACAAAGATCGAGAATAAGAGACCTGTCCTCACCAGAAGAAAGTGCTGCAATGGATGGTGTAGTGTGGTAAGAGAGAGCACCGTAAGGAATTTCTGATAAACTATTTTGCTAGTTTTTGCTTTTGTCTCATTTGCTGCTCAGAGGAAGAGTGGAAGCCACAGGTGATTGTGTTGCCGATTCCTGTGCCTATCTTTGTGCCTGTGCCGATGCATTTATACTGCCAGAAAGTACCAGTGCCTCTGTCCATGCCTGTTCCCGTAAGTAATGAGTCCTTGTCTCTCTATGCTTGTTGAGAAAGGACGGGATGTATTCTTGGCAATGTTTTCCTCTTGTACCTTTTTAAATCTATTCTTTCAAGAGCATTCCCTGTACCTCAAGATACTGACCTTTCCAGCTGATGGGCGAGTGCCTGTGCCAGTCTTTAGTCTTTCCATGCCCACCGACCTGTGTTTTGTTGAATGATAGGTGCCAGTGCCAATGTTCCTGCCGACTACGCTGGAGAGTGCCGATAAGATAGTGGAGACAATTGAGGAGCTGAAAGTGAAGATTCCCTCCAACCCCCTGGAGGCAGATATCCTGGCCATGGCAGAGATGATTGCAGAGGCTGAGGAACTGGACAAGGCATCATCTGACCTGTGTGGTAAGGAAATACCATTGTTAACCCATGTAATAGGGATTCTACTTTGTTTCTAACCACTTTGTGTGGACTAAAAACTCAATTTTATGAGCTTTTGAAAATTATCCAGGCAGTTGTGAGCTTAAAATACGCAATTCCTCAGTACTTTTCTAGAAAGAGGCGTTTTGGGGGGAAGGGAGGCAGAATTGGGGTGGGGATACCATTTACGAGCATACTTTTGATTTTTGAAAGTAATCATGTAAATCTATATGCATACGTTTACACCTACTGATGAACTAGCAAGCTGGTTTAAATATGTGCATATATAGTACTGGGTATTGCATGCAGATCTATATGCGCACATTTACACCTACTGACGAACTGGAAAGTTGATGTAAATATGTGCATATACACCGCTGGATATTGCACATAGTATAATTATCTTCAATTACTTCATCTTCCATTAATAGTTCCTTGCAGCTCATATAATAGAAAATTAAACTGTCATTTTTGTTTGTAAAATTTGGCTTTCAGATTCTGCCTGTTACTCTTTACTGGCTTGTTTTTTATACTTTAACTTTTTTTTCTTTTTCAAATACCTATTAAAAATCTTTTGCTAGAGCCTAAATTTTACCATACCTTAATTAGAGGATTTTAAGGGATTAGTGATAATTAACAAAATGCCTTTCTCCTAGGACAAGCAAGATGATAGTCCTCACAGATGGGTGACTCCATCAGATGGAGCCCAGCACAAAAAACTTTTGTCAAAGTTTCTAGAAGCTTTGGTGCACTGAACATGCCACTATTCGCGCGTCCACTATCCTCCAGTCTCTTTTTCTGCCATGCAGTTGCTTCGTGGTTTGTGGAGCTGTTCTTCATTCTCTTTTTTTTTTTGGTGCTCATTTTGGGAATTTTTCCCCGTTCCATCAACAGGTCCCCCTTTGTGGTTGGTACCTCTCCTTGGTACGGTAGGTAAAAAAGTTTTCCTCCTTTTTTGCAGGCGGTTCCTGGATCCCCACTTCTCGGTGGCCCCTGGTCATCGACTACGCATCAGTTGTTTTTCTTGGCATCGTCCGGCTTTCGTCAGTGCCCCCAGTGCCTGCGCACCATGTCCATCACAGATCCGCATGAAATCTGCATCCTCTGCTTGGGGCCTTGCACAACATCCAAGGGTGTTTGCTGTGTGATCAGATGACCCCCAAGGACTGTCGTGCTCGTCTCGATAAAATGGAGAAACTTTTCGGTTCTAAAAAGTCTGCTCCATCAACACCCGTGTCTGAGACCTGACACCTGGAGGTCATGGGGAGCTGCTTGATACCCCCCCCCTTGCCCCTCCCCCAATGAAATCTTCTAAAGACCGAGGGAATGGTGATCGGTCCTCCATGATCTCACCGGTTTCCAGAGAAGTCGAAGTCCTCAAAAATGTTTATTAATAAAGCAATATTCCAGTTATTGCCCGACTCAAGGCCTGAGTTTCGCCCAATGGAGGGCTGCTTCAGGGACTGTTCATGACAGATTTTGTCATATGACAGGAAGCAATGTAGTTATCTCATATCTCATTCAGATTGATACCAACTAAAGTCCAAAACCAATGGTAATGGGTCTGTAATTATCGTACTGATTTTATCATTCCAATTTGTTTACAAGGATGCTTTTAACTTTGCAACAGTTTGCATACTTCAGGTACATTCAAGAATTACTGGCTCCAGATCACACATTGTGCACTGATATCTTTACAGTCGGAACAATATTGATTCTAAGCCACCAACCCAAAACACGTTCGTGCGACCAAATAACCCCCAAAGGACGTTGTGCATGCCTGGATAAAATGGAGAATGTTTTGGCCCCCACGCCCAAGGACCGGTGGGTACCGTCCCCGTCTCGTCCCCTGGCGGTCCTGCTCTCCAGTATCCCTAAAGATCGAGGAGAGGGAGATCGATCCTCGGTGGTCTCTCCCCTCCCCCTAACCTCGGGATAGTTGGTCAGATAAGGCACAAGCAAGAACTGTTCTACCCAGGGATCGAGCAGTCGCCCTTTCCTCGCTAGTCACCCTCATTTGCAACAGAAATAGGGTGCTGGCCTGTCTGCTGCTCCGCCTGCTGGGCCACATGGCGGCCTTGGTCCTTGTGACCCCCTTGGCCCACCTCCGCATGAGGGACCCGCAATGGACCTTGCAGTTTCAGTGGCGGCAAGCATTCCATTCCAGATTCTGGAAGCGCCGGTGATGGTCATGGACCCTCTCAGTCTCTCTTTGACTTGTGGGAGGCCCTGTCCAATCTGGAAATCGGACTATTTCAGCCCGCACCACCCCAGATAACCCTCACCACCGCTCGTGTTTTTGCTATGTTACGAGACTGAAGGGAGACCTCGCATGGGCGCACGGATAGCAGCAGGCCGGGCTCTATCTGATGATGTCACCCAAATGTGAGGACTAACATCCTGCTGTCCTAGGAGCGCACCTGTTACAGGTAAGCAACTGCGCTTTCCTCTGTGCCAGGGAAAGACTGGGCCAAGCACAGTGGGAGATCTCTTAAGCAAAGACCGGTCGCCATCAATGCACGGCTCCGCTTCTGGTGCGGTGCTGGCAGCTGTCGCACCACCACCAAAGCGACCCCGGGACCTGGGAATCCCAGGCGTTCCCCAATGAAATTTGTGCTGGGCACCTTGCCTCCTCGGAGAACCGAGGAAGCACCAGTGCCGCCTCATCCCCCTCCCTCAATCCTGGCCTCACTGGACTTTCAGGAGGAGCTGAACCGCAGGGTGGAGAGTGCAGTGCTCTGCGGAGCGTTGAGCCGCTTCCACCACTGGTCCCCATGCTGATGCCGGAGCCCCCGCAATCTATCTTGGCACCCCTGCTCGAGCATCTGGACATCCTCCTTGGCATCCTCCCGATGCAACTAGTGCCCGTGGGGCCCTCTGTGCCCCAGTGGCCACCGATGCCTTCATCAGGAGCGATCCCCATCATTGGGTTCGAGGAGGAGGAAGATGCGGCAGTGCCGCGGCCCCGAAGCCTTGGTTCCTTGAGCCTTTACCCGGGCCCTCTGGCCTTCTGTGGTCCTCAGTTCCCCCGTTAGCGGGACCACTGATTCCCTCGGTGCCTTCAAGGCCCTCGGAGTCCAAGACCGTGGATTTCCTCAGGCATCACCCACATAGATCCCTCAATGGCCTTAGTGAGGAAGAAGGCCCTTGTGACCCGAGGGGTGACAACTCTTCAGAGTCTTCATCCAAAATCTCTGACTCCCTTTTGGAGCCTTCCCCACCAGAAGAAAGGCATTGGTCTCCTCCAGAGGACTTCTCCTTTCAGGGGTTTGTTAGGGCCATGGCTGAAGCTATCCTCTTCCAGCTCACGGATGAGGATGCGCGACATAAGATGTTGGAGGTATTCCAATTTGTAGATGCTGCTAAGGAGATAATGGATGTTCCCATTCATGACATCTTTAAGGAGATTCTCCTTAGAATGTGGGAACACCCGAACTCCATCTCTCCAGTGAATAGGAAGGTGGATGCCACCTACCCGGTGCAGCAAGCATTAGGGTTTGAGAGGCGACATCTCCCTCATCAGTCTGAGGTTGTGGAGTCTGCTCTCAAAAAGGCCAAGTGTTCCTGCACCCAAGCCTCTGCCCCTCCGGGGTGGGAACATAAGGAACTGGATGCTTTGGGAAGGAAAGTTTTTCAGGGCGCAGTGCTAATCACCCATATCGCCTCCTACCAGTTGTACATGACCCAATGCAACTGAAACATGTGGAAACAGATCCAGGAGCTCGCGGAAAGCCTCCCCCAGCAGCAACAGAAGTCGCTTTCTGCCATTGTCCAGTTGGGTCTGGAAGCTGGGGAACACGAGGTGAGGTCCACCTTTGATGTTTTTGAGACAGCAACCCGGGTGGCCGCCGTGGGCATTGGCACCTTTAGGATGGCCTGGCTATGGGCTTCCGACCTCCGTCCAGAGGTGCAGGAATGGCTGGCTGACCTCACCATGTATGGGAGATAACCTTTTTGGTGATAAAGTCAGAGATGCAGTAGCTCAGTTGGAAGATCACCATGAAACCCTTCAACAACTCTCCGCTAGTACTCCAGACCCACCCTCCTCTGCCAGGAAATCTTCCAGGCCAAGCTCCAGGAAGTGTAGAGAAGGAGGGAAGCAGGATCCTGGCTGCGTGCTTGCTGTGTAGCACTGTTTGGCGATGTCCAGGGCTTCAAGGTGCATGGGGTAAGTATAACCAGTCAAACAGCTTGCCCACAGCTGGCCAAATGTAACAGTACCTTTCCTCTAAAGCCCATCCCCTGTCGTCTGGGATTGGGTTTCTTGGGGTATCTCCTGTGGAATTCAGCTTTGAGTTGGGGGGCTTGCAGGTTGGAGGCTAGTACCCAAGAATTCTCCTTGGGTGAATTGGTCTTCTAGGGTATAAGATATTGGAGAAATTACTTACCTGATAATTTCATTTTCCTTAGTGTAGATAGATGGACTCAGGACCAATGGGTATAGTGTACTCCTGATAGCAGTTGGAGACGGATCAGATTTCAATCTGACATCAGCCCTAGTACATATACCCCTGCAGGAAGTGCAGCTCTTCAGTCTTCTCCTCGAAAAGCAATTGTGGATATATGTGTTTATTTTTATTTATTTAAAAACTTTTCTATACCGTCGCTAAGTTATATACCATCGCAACGGTTTACAAATAGGCACATAGACTAAGGTAAGTAAATGTAGGATATCGTACATTCTAACAGGTGCCAATAAAGTTCGGTTACAATTTTATAAATAAAATCATTATTTGAGTAATGTGTGGCTGAATAACTTCTATAACTTGGTTAACTTGATTAACTTGAACTGGTTAAATTGGCTATAGCTGGAGACTGCCAGTGCCCACAACCAGGAAATGTCGACACACAGTAGGATGGGTGTCCTAATTGGAAGAAAAACTTGGCTTACCCGTGAATAACTCACTCTCGGGAATGTCGCCCGAGGATTCCATGAATTGACGGCAGCCGTGCGTGCCTCTCCTTCCCAAACCCCCCTTCCCAAAAACTCATTAAACCTCCCCAGCAGCATACATGACCCCCAGGTTCCTCTCTCCAAAAAATACTTCATCCCAGGGATCATTGATTCCCTGTACGTACCAGGATCAGTTCAGACAGTGGGGTTATCTCCCCCTTCCAGCAGATGGAGTCAAGTAGAACTTTGAATGATGCTTCCTTATAAGGTAGTGCACCCTCTACTGATCCTTAGTATTCTCTTGACTCCAGCAGATGACAATGGTGGCTTTCGTTCCCCACTGAGATGACTAGAAAGCTATTTTAGGAATTTTCTCTATTTTCCTCAGCTTTCCTTTCTTTTGGATGGATCAAGTCTAATTAAAAAAAAAAAAATCTTTTGAATTTTGAATTTCTGAGGGAATTATTTGGAGAGCTTTCCTGTAGCCTTCGCTCCTGTTTTAGTGGCAGCATTCTATAGCTTGCAGGCAGTACTATTTGCAGCTCTCCCCACCCTTTCCCATCTCTGTTGTCTGGGTAAGTTTGTTTTTTATTTCCTTTTGACAGGTTATTTCCTCTCTTCCTCTCTCCGAGGTGCAAGTCGGTGGTGCCGACCTCTCCCCCTGAGGCTGCTATCCGACCCGCTGCCCCTGAGACGCTGTTTTCCTCGGGGCAGCCGGCATAGAGAGGCGTTATTCCTCTGTGCCTCTATCTGTGGTCGTTGAGGGATAGAGAGCAGGACTGGAGGCTATTACCACCACCTTTCTTACAGCCACGAACCTGGTGAGCGTGAGGAAGAACAGGCTGAAGCGGAGGTTTTTCCCGCTTCCCGCAGCTTTAAACCCTGCCTGTTTCTCGTGTTAAAATCAGCTGATTCCCTCGCGGCTCTGTCGGGGATCCCCATGCCTCGTTTGTCCAGGTGCTGCGCTTGTGAAAAGCCTGGGTCAAGGCTCTCCTGCGAGGGGATTTGCACAGCTTGCTTCCCTAGTGGGGAGGGATCCTCTCAACCGCCAGGCCGCTTTGGTTTTCGTCTTCTGGCGCACCTCGATGGACAGGGGCCAGCCCCGATCCTGCTGACCCCAGGAACCGTGGACATTTTGCTCCAGACTCGGCTGCTCCGGCGCTAACAGGAGAAGAGCAGGACGCGCCTTTTTCATCTCAGCCGCCAGTTTTGACACCCGTTCCACCTCTGGAGCCTTTTCCTCCTTCAGGGGATAGAAACATAGAAATGACGGCAGAAGAAGACCAAATGGCCCATCCAGTCTGCCCAGCAAGCTTCACACATTTTTTCTCTCATACTTATCTGTTTCTCTTAGCTCTTGGTTCTATTCCCTTCCACCCCCAGTTTTAATGTAGAGAGCAGTGATGGAGCTGCATCCAAGTGAAATATCTAGCTTGATTAGTTCGGGGTAGTAGCCGCCGCAATAAGCAAGCTACACCCATGCTTATTTGTTTTACCCAGCCTATGTTATACAGCCTTTATTGGTTGTTTTTCTTCTGCCCTGCCGTTGAAGCAGGGAGCTATGCTGGATACGCGTGAAGTATCAGTCTTCTCCCATGCTGTTGAAGCAGAGAGCCATGCTGGATGTGCATCGAAAGTGAAGTATCAGGCACATTTGGTTTGGGGTAGTAACCGCCGTAACAAGCCAGCTACTCCCCGTTTTGTGAGTGCGAACCCTCATTTTCTCCCCTGCCGTTGAAGCAGAGAGCTCTGCTGGATGTGTGAAGTATCGGTTTTTCTTCTCCCCTGCCGTTGAATCAGAGAACTATGCTGTATATGCATTGAAAGTGAAGCATCAGACTTATTTGATTTGGGGTAGTAACCGCCGTAACAAGCCAGCTACTCCCCTCTTTGTGAGTGTGAATCCTTTTTTCCACATTTCCTCTTGCTGTTGAAGCTTAGAGCGATGTTGGAGTCACAGTAAGCATGTGTATGTTTATTTAATAAGGGTATTGACTCCAGGTAGTAGCCCTCATTCTGGCGAGTCACCCACTCTTCATTGGCGGCCTCTTGACTTTATGGATCCACAGTGTTTATCCCACGCCCCTTTGAAGTCCTTCACAGTTCTGGTCTTCACCACATCCTCAGGAAGGGCATTCCAGGCATCCACCACCCTCTCCGTGAAGAAATACTTCCTGACATTGGTTCTGAATCTTCCTCCCTGGAGCTTCAAATCGTGACCCCTGGTTCTGGTGATTTTTTTCCTACGGAAAAGGTTTGTCGTTGTCTTTTGATCATTAACACCTTTCAAGTATCTGAAAGTCTGTATCATGTCACCTCTGCTCCTCCTTTCCTCCAGGGTGTACATATTTAGATTCTTCAATCTCTCCTCGTACGTCATCCGATGAAGATCCTCCACCTTCCTGGTCGCCCTTCTCTGTACCGCCTCCATCTTGTCTTTGTCTTTTTGAAGATACGGTCTCCAGAACTGAACACAGTACTCCAGGTGAGGCCTCACCAAGGACCTGTACAAGGGAATAATCACTTCCCACTCTTCCTCCATCGGGGCCTCCTTCGTTTTCCACAGATTTTGTTCTCCTGCTTCACAATGCTTACCTGGCCAGGATGGGCCAGCACCAGGAATTTCTGGCGGGACCACCTCCTACTAAGATACCCAGAATGGCTGATTCCACTGAGGTCTTGGGAAGTGCCCAGACCGTGGGGAGTGCCCAAGGGTCAGCGGTCCTGGGACTAGTGGTACCTCCGACCACCTCAAGCGCTCCGAGGGTCCGTTTGGTACACCCCTCTGCGGGGGGGGGGGGGGGGGGGGGGTGTCTGTTCCTCAGCAGGACCCGGATCCGGATGAACCTTCAACTACGGCTCAATTGGAAGGGGATGATCCTAGAGTCCTGCGGATCTTCCAGAGGGATGAGCTGAACCCCCTCATTCCACATATCCTACAGGAATTGGACATTGAGGCCCCTCAGGACCCGCCTGAGCCTAATCCACCAGCGTAGAAAGGGATCCCCTTCCTGGCTGGTCTAACGTCCGCTGTGGTCCTTTCCTTCCCATCCCACGTTCCTTCAACTGTTATCCAGGAAATGGGATTCTCCGGAAACCTCCCTCAAGGTTGGCAGAGCCATGGATAAGCTAAATCCTCTCCTGGATGATTTCCTGGAGCTTCTTAAGGTTCCCAAAGTAGATTCTGCAGTCTCAGCGGTGACGAAAAGAACTTCCATTCCAGTAACAGGTGGTGCAGCCTTGCGAGATCTTCAAGATCGAAAGCTGGAAGTTTATCTTGAGAGAGTTTTCGAGGTGGTCCGCCCTGGGGGTCCGGGCGGGCCATTTGTAGTTCTTCTTCGCTTAGCGTGCAGGCCGCCTCTGGCTTCAACAGCTGCTCAGCTCCCAGCAGTTGCCTCCTGAGGAAAGCACTTCAGGCAGACCACCTGGAGGCCATCATAGCATATGGAGCAGATGCTCTATATGAACATTCTGAGAGTCTTGGCCAGATCTATGGTTTCTGCAGCCTCGGCTAAACACCTCCTCTGGCTTCGCAACTGGTCGGCGGATTCTTCTTCCAAGTCGCAGCTGGGATCCCTACCCTTCAAGGGCAAGCTACTATTTGGGGAGGATCTGGACCCAGATAATCAAGCCCCTCGGAGAGAATAAGGTACACAAACTGCCAGAGGATTGCCCTCGTTCTTCTAGAGTCGTTTAGATTCCACTAGAGCTGATTCAGGAATCAACGTTTCGCCAGACAAGGACTGCAGGCCCCTCGTCAGCCATCCTCTTGATCTCATCCTGGACTCAGTCCTTTCATGCCCGAATACCAGCCCCGCTCTGGTCCAGCTCAGGGGAAGCGTCCTCCAAGTCTTCACAATGAAGCTATGCCAGCCCACTCCTTGATCCCCAGGATAGGGGGGATGTCCTCCCTTTTCTACGAGAGTGGGTCGACATCACGTCAGATCAGTGGGGTCCTGGATATTCTAAGACACGGCTACGCTTAGAATTTGCTCGGCGCTAAGAGACAGGTTCCTCTTCTCTCCATGTGGCCCAGTCCAGAAACAACTCATAGTCCGGCAGACACTCGACAGGCTTCTGGCTCTCGAGCGATTCGTCCGGTCCCCCCCCGGAAGTAGGCCGGGGACATTATTCGGTATACTTCAGTCCCCAAGAAGGAAGGTTCCTTCCCCCGATCTTGGATCTCAAGATGGTCAACAGGGCCCTCAAGATTCCCCACTTTCGGATGGAAACCTTGCGCTCCGTGATAGCGGCGGTACACTCCGGAGAATTTTTGGCCTCCCTGGATCTGATGGAAGCTTATCTACACATTCCCATCCTCCAAGCGCATCAGCATTTTCTGCGATTCAAGATTCTGGGACAGCATTTCCAGTTCCAGGCTCTACCCTTTGGTCTTGCGACCGCTCCTCGAACCTTCACGAAAGTGATAGATAGTAGTAGCCGCCACTCTCCGGAGGCAGGGAAGTTGGTGCACCCATACCTGGACGACTGGCTCATTGCGTGAAAGTCCTCAGCCCAGTGCCACCGGGCGTCGACAGGTGTTGATGCTTTTCACGTCCCAACAATCCCTCGGTTGGGTGGTCAACTTCGCCAAGAGCAGCCTTTCTCCATCTCAGTCTCTGGACTTCCTGGGGGCGCATTTCGACACAGAAATACGAAGGAAGCGCTGGGCAAAGTGTCCTCTGCCCCCGGACAGGGCTCATGCACTCATAGCTCAGATACAGCAATTCATTGGTCTCTCGCTTCCAACGGCGTGGGATTACCTCCAGGTCCTGGGATCCATAGCTTCCACCATCGATCTGGTCCCCTGGGCATTTGCACATGCATCCCTTACAGCGGCCTTGCTCTCCGTCCCGCTGGAAGCCAGTGGTCTCGGGACTCAAGCCATCCTTCCTCTCCCGCAGGTAGCCAAGGACAGTCTCTTGTGGTGGTTCAACCTGTCTCATCTTCGTCCAGGGTGTTCCTTGGACATCCCGAAATGGGTAATCGTCACGACGGACGGCAGTCTCTCTGGCTGGGGAGCGGTGTGTCAGATGAGTTCTGCGCAAGGGAAGTTGATGCCGTCCCAAGCAACTTGGCCGATCAATCGCTTGGAGACCAGAGCAGTGCGTCTGGCTTCCTACCTCTCGTCCATCATCGCGCAGTCCGAATACTCTCAGACAATTGCGACCACTGTGGCCTACATCAATCGCCAAGGGGGCATGAGGAGCCGGCATGTCTCTCGGGAGACAGACAGGTTGATGGCGTGGGCGGAGACTCGCCTCTCCTGCCTAGCGGCTTCCCACAATCGCAGGCATAGACAAACGTTCAAGCCGACTTTCTCGGTCATCAACATCTAGATCCCGGAGAGTGGGAACTCTCAGAGGAGGCAGTGAATCTCCTGTTCCACAGATGGGGGACCCCCTACCTAATGGCAACCTCCCGGAATGCCAAGGCAGCTCGGTTCTTCAGTCGCAGAAGAGAGTACGGTGCAGAGGGAGTGGATGCCTTAGTCCTCCCTGGCCCCGTCACGTTCTCCTCTACGTGTTTCCCCTTGGCCTCTGGTGGGCAAGGTGCTCCGGAGAATAGAGACCCACCAGGGCCCGGTAATTCTGGTGGCGCCGGAATGGCCCCATCGCCCGTGGTTTGCAGACTTGATCCTCCTCACAGTGGACGGACCTCTTCATCTGGGTCACCTTCCACGCTTGCTGGGTCAGGGTCCGGTATCTTTCGCCCAGGCTGATCACTTCTGTCTTGTGGCCTGGCTTTTGAGAGGCACTGGCTGAGACGGCGTGGATACCCAGAGGCCGTTATCTCGACCCTCCTCAAGGCTAGAAAGACGTCTACCTCCATCTCCTATATCAGGGTATGGAAGGTTTTTGAGAACTGGTGTGCCTCCATACCTGTGTCGCCACAGACCGCCTCGGTGGCTCAGATCCTATCTTTTCTTCAACAGGGACCGGACAAGGGTCTGGCCTACAACTCGCTGAGAGTGCAAGTCTTTGCCCTAGACTCTCTACTTCATCAATGAGAGGGAACTTCCCTTTCCTCTCACCCGGATATCATCCGATTCCTCAGGAGGGGGTGAAGCACGTGAAACCCCCTTCCACGCTCTTTAATCCTTCGTGGAGTCTCAATCTCGTTCTCCAAATCTTGGTCGGGCCACCCTTTGAACCCATGTGTTCCGCGACCCTCAAGGATATCACTCTCAAGACGGTTTTCCTGGTAGCTATCTGTTCTGCCCGCAGAATCTCAGAGCTTGAAGCACTCTCTTGCAGAGAGCCCTACCTTCGTTTTAAACGGATTCGGGAGTTTCCTTGCGCACTGGTGCCTGCTTTTCTGCCCAAGGTGGTTTCCGAGTTCCACTTGAATCAGACGGTAGAGCTTCCGTCCTTCTCAGCAGACTCATCGGCGGATCTATGCAAGCTAGATGTCAAACGTATCCTCAATCGCTATCTGGAATTCATTAATGATTTTCGCTTGTCGGACCATCTTTTCGTTCTCTGGCATGGTCCGAAGAAGGGGGCCAAGGCGTCAAAAACTACCATTGCTCGCTGGCTGAAGGAGGCGATCTTGGTGGCCTACATTGGGGCAGGTCGACAACCTTCGGCGGGTGTCAAGGCCCATTCTCTTCGAGCTCAGGCTGCTTCCTGGGCGGAGATGCAATCAGTCTCGTTCCAGGAGATTTGTTGAGCGGCAACTTGGAAATCGTTACAAAACTTTGCTCGTCCTTTGGCTCTAGGGTCATTCGAGCAGGGCTTTCCGGGGCCCACCCTATGTAGGAAAGCTTTGGTACATCCCACTGTCTGGACTGATCCTGGTACGTACAGGGAAAAAAAAATTATTCCTTACCTGCTAATTTTCATTCCTGTAGTACCAAGGATCAGTCCAGACGGCCCTCCCTGACTGTTTATTGGGTTTGGGATTGCCTCTCTGCTCAAATTGTTCTTCAGCACCTTTTTTCCTTTGGCTGGTTAATGGTTCATTCTGCAAGTTTGTTGTTTGACACTGTTTTGTGCCCATTGCACACTGTTATTTGTTACTTAATTCTATTGTTCTTGATCCATCCTGGTTTTCCTCTTTGCTTTGATATACTCATACTGAGGATTAGTAGTAGAGGGTGCACTACCTTATAAGGAAGCATCCTTCAAAGTTCTACTTGACTCCATCTGCTGGAAGGGGGCGATAACCCACTGTCTGGACTGATCCTTGGTACTACAGGAATGAAAATTAGCAGGTAAGAAATAAATTTATTTATTTATTTATTTAATTTTTTGGGGCCCATGCCATCTCGATAAGTAGCAGGGGAGATGGGTGGGGGCACTGGTAGTTCTTCAGGGAGTTTTTAGGGCTTGGGGCCCTTTAACAATGGTGGCCTTGGACTTTTTCATGCTCATTTTCTTTTTAGAACTGAAAAGTTCAGTTTGAGGGGCTGTCAAGGCACTAACAGGGCACAAGCCAAAAGCTGAAAAAAATATTTAACTCCGAATTTTAAAAACAAATCCTGCCTTACGCGTTCGCAATATAGCCGCGTAACTTACTGCTGCTTCTGATGATACTGGTTCAGAGATCACCCTAGTCACTCAGTTTGTTTGACAAGCTCTCTGCTTCCTTAGACATTAGATCCACTCCAGTCTCATGTGATGTGGCCGTAGTGTCCTATGGAGGAATACCAGTATTCTTACATAAAAAAAATAGTTCCTGTTTGGTTTGGGGGGCCCCAGGACCCCCCAAATTTTTTAGAAGACTCTGTGGTGCAGTGTCAGCCTGGAATGCCCCCTAGCTCCAGTCTGCTCAACACCATTTTCCAAAATGGTGCCGCCTGGCCATTGCCCTATTATGACAGAGAGGGTAGTATATTTTCGACCTGTGATTTTAAGAAGGCCTCCCGGGGACATTGGGATGTGCATCCTGATGTCTCTGGAAAAAAATAACTATACTTATTTCAAACTCACTAATATAATGTGGCTTATTTTTTCTAAGTCAGCTACGTTATTTTATTTTGCATAGGATTTCCTGTGTATTAGCTACATTGCATGAATTTGCAAAATTTGTGTATGCCAATCGCATTCAAAGCAGCTAATTGTAATAGGGGTGTGCTTTGGGCCAAAGTATCCCCTGATCTCACACAGTATTGCCACGATATGGCTTATATCATGTGGTAAACAGTGTTTACATAAGACTGCATTTTACCCATAACACAGCTTAGTAAAATCTAAGACTAAATTCGTTACTCAGTTTCTGAATGGGCATTGATCCATTCACAGACAAGAGGTGTCCAGGAGGTGGCATTTGGTTTAATGTGTTTTTTAAGGCAAGGGTGAGGGGGGATATATATCTACTGAGCTTGATAGGTGTGGGGTTTTTTGGGGTTATCTGGCTAACTTTAGACCTGCAGTATTTCTAACCAAAGTTAGCCGGATAACTTTACCTGGCTATCACTGATATTCAGCGTTAGTTGGCTAAATTTAAACCACAATGAATGCTTCTGTCCTGCCTCTTTTTTTTTTCTTTTTTGTTTTTAATAATCCGGCTAAGTTTTTGCCAGGTAATGAAAACTCTGCCGTTCAGTGGGGCAGAATATATAAAATGCATGTTTTCTCTGGCTAAGTCAAAAACTTATCTTACAAACCCTTTTGAATAATCAACCTTAATTTTACAATCCATCTCCCTCCTCCACCTGCTTACTCTTATGATGCAAGTGCAAGTGCCCTTCATGCACCCATACTAAATCTCATCTAGCATTTTGTGTCCATTTGTCCAGTGGTATCTGCTGTGTATTTACAGTATGGCCAAGAGTTTATCTGCAAAAATGATAATATTGTTGTGTTTGGCCTTCTTACAGATTAATTTTAAATTAACAGTTCTGGCACAGGCCCCTGTGGGATTTCATTTGTCCTTTATTTAACAGAATTATATCATTATTATGATTTTGTGCCTCTCCTTAAGCCAGTTACTTATTTGCATCCAAATGTTATCCCTAAACTTCTACTTTTCTACGGAGTGTTAGTCATTGCTACCTTTTATGATGAATGTGTGGTCCTGCTGTCTAATGATGTTACATACAGTCCCTAAGCCCTGATGATGTAGGATCTGGTCTGTGGATGCATTGCATGTGACCCCGAGTAGAACCCTGTTACAAGTGGAGGTGTTACTGGGGAGCTCTGAATTTCTGTTTGTATCCACAGATCTGGCAAGTAACCAAAGCGCTGAGGGTTGTTGGAAGATTGTGACCTGTTGGACCTGCAAGAGATGATGTGCTAGCAATGGCTGTGAAGAGGGCAAAATGTCCTTGATGAGCCAGGGCCCAGGACCTAGAGGCTGACTTCCCTAAAGTAAGAGGATTTATATGATGATGGGGGTGGGACTTTCCTAATCAGGAAAGGATGTGTGTAGGGGGAGGGCAGGGGCATAGAAAAAGGAATAAGTATTTAGAAGTGAGAGGTGGGGAAGATTTGAATGGGGAGTGGTGTAGCAGGGGCATTTCTCTTAAGTTTGAGAGGAGGAGAGTTATTAGGAAAGACTTGTCTGAGAGGAAAGGGGGTTGAGGAAAGACTTGACTGAAGTGAGAGGATAGGACGTATGGTCTGGAAGAATTGACTAAATGTGAGGCATGAGGGATATTGGGAATGAGGAAGATTTGATTGCAGGTAGGGTGGGGAAGTTGGCAATAGAGGAAACTTGACTAAAGATAGGTGGGGAATTTTGATAACGTGGGGAGAATTGTCAGGAGCATAAATGGGTGAGGGAAATACAGTAGGGGGAGTCTTGACAGAAGATACAAAGTTGTGAGATACTGGGAAGAAGACTTTACTGGTGGTAAACTGGCAAGAACCTTAATGTGATGGGGAGCTTTGAACTGAGTTAGGAAGACAGAGGAGTTTGGGAAGTGGAAAGTTGACAGAACTGAAAGATAGGAAGATTGGGGGTTTTGAAAAATGAGGAATACCTGATTGGAGGTGGAAAGCATCATGTCAGAGTTAAGTGTCACTGATTATAAAGATGTATTTCTGTGCCATCATCCAGTTAGGAGCTGTATTCTTCATTCTTTGGACTAAATATTCAGATGACTGTATGACTGGAACTTGGACACTTTACACAAAACCTATGGTCTTTAAAAATTTGTTTTCTTAATTCCTTTCTCTGATTAAAAACATCTGCAGAAGCCAAAAGGATGGGTCACATGACCTGCATCAAATGTAAGTTGATGGATTCTTCTAGGAAAACCTTTGAACAAGAGCAGCATTTCCCACTCACTAATGGACCGATTTCTTATCAGTTCTGTTTTTGGCTGTTGGAGGGAAAGCATGAATTAACCATAGCGTGTGGGTTATGTTATCCAACGGCACTATCGGAGCTCAGAAAAACTTGACTGAACATGTGTACACTGCCTCACGAGCCCCTCAGTCTTTCTACGGCACAGACGTGTACCAGTCTGTTAAATATTTTTTCAGCTTTTGGCTTGTGCCTTGTTAGTGCCCTGTTAGTGCCTCGACAGGGCACTAACAGGGAGTACTGTGTTCAGTTCTGGAGACCGTATCTTCAAAAAGACAAAGACAAGATGGAAGCGGTACAGAGAAGGGCGACCAGGAAGGTGGAGGATCTTCATCGGATGACGTACGAGGAGAGATTGAAGAATCTAAATATGTACACCCTGGAGGAGAGGAGGAGCAGAGGTGATATGATACAGACTTTCAGATACTTGAAAGGTTTTAATGATCCAAAGACAACAAACCTTTTCCGTAGGAAGAAAATCAGCAGAACCAGGGGTCACGATTTGAAGCTCCAGGGAGGAAGATTCAGAACCAATGTCAGGAAGTATTTCTTCACGGAGAGGGTGGTGGATGCCTGGAATGCCCTTCCGGAGGAAGTGGTGAAGACCAGAACTGTGAGGGACTTCAAAGGGGCATGGGATAAACACTGTGGATCCATAAAGTCAAGAGACCGCCAATGTAGAGTGGGTGGCTCACCAGAACGATGGCTACTGCCCGAAGACAATACCCTTATTAAATAAACATACAGATGCTTACTGTGACTCCAACATCGCTCTAAGCTTCAACGGCAAGAGGAAATGTGGAAAAAAGGATTTGCAATCACAAAGAGGGGAGTAGCTGGCTTGTTACGGCGGTTACTACCCCAAACCAAATAAGCCTAATACTTCACTTTCCAAGCATATACAGCATAGTTCTCTGCTTCAACGGCAGGGGAGAAGAAAAGAGGGTTCGCACTCACAAAGCGGGGAGTAGCTGGCTTATTACGGCGGTTACTACCCCAAACCAAATGTGCCTGATACTTCGCTTTCGATGCATATCCAGCATGGCTCTCTGCTTCATGGCATGGGAGAAAGGCTGATACATCAAGCATTTCCAGCATAGCTCTCTGCTTCAACAGCAGGGGAATAAGAAAAGCTGAGGCTTCACGCATATCCAGAATAGCTTCAACTGCAGGGGAGAAGAAAAAAAAAAAAAAAGATTCGCACTCACAAAGCAGGGAGTAGCTGGCTTGTTACGGCGGTTACTACCCTAAACCAAAAGGGCCTGATACTTCACTTTCAATGCATAACCAGCATGGCTCTCCGCTTCAACGGCAGGAGAGAAGAAAAACAACCAATAGGGCCTGTATGACATAGTCTGGGTAAAGGGAATAAACATGGGTGTAGCTTGCTTATTGCAGCGGTTACTACCCCTACTACCCCTAACTAATCAAGCTAGGTATTTCACTTGGATGCAGCTCCATCACTGCTCTCTACATTAATGGTGGGGGTGGAAGGGAAATAGAACCAAGAGTTAAGAGAAAAAGATAAGTATGAGAGAAAAAATGTGTGAAGCTTGCTGGGCAGACTAGATGGGCCATTTGGTCTTCTTCTGCCGTCATTTCTATGTTTCTATGTTTCTATGACAGCGCCTCAAACTGAACTTTTCATTTCTAAAAAGAAAACTGAGCATGAAAAAGTCCAAGGCCAGCGGTCCACGCTCTCCATTTCCAAGGCCAGTATCTGTGGACACCAGATGTCCATTATTGATATGCAAACTATTTATTGCTGCCTAGGTCCAGACCATGTCTTCAACTGCTACAGATGTGGCTGGATGTCCCCCAGGGCACAGCAGCATCATGAATGAAAGATCAGGCCTGAAGGAAGGCACTAGTGGGCAAGAGGCCAATTCCTTGGCACAGGGCTAAAAAGTAGACCCATTGCTAGTCTGAGGCATTGGGCTCTCAGCGTGATTCTTCCCCATCTCGACCCTGTGAAAAGCAAGGCTCCCCCCCTCCCAATGGTGCCAGTTCCCAGATCTGCCTCAGGTCAGGGATTCACCATGGCACAGAAGCCTGCAGTGCTGGACGAGGTGCAAAGAAGAGTGCTCAAATGATACGAGGGACTCCCTTCAGGGCTGTCCCCCTCGGAGCCATGGAGAAAGTAGTTACCATCACTACAGGGTTCCATAGGAGTGGATATGCCTTGATACAAAGACAAGAGATAGCATCTTTGATGCAGGTCCCTTCATCCTTTGTCATGACATATTCCTATGGCACAGAGTCATTTGTTTTATCCAGAACCGAGGCCAACCCAGGGTGTACTGCCTGTGTCCTTGACTAGAAGCTCACATTCTAAGGCTCGATGGTTCTACTTGACATGGCATATCAAGGCACTAACAATTGTATTGGAACCGAATGCTTTGGCACATTATTCTAGGATTCCTGCTGCTGAGATTAGGATATGGCAGAAGGCACAGCCGTTGTTGTCTATGGATCAAGGTGCCGTTCAAAGGGAAGTGTCAATGCTTCTAGTATGGAGTATTTTGGAGCTGGCCACTGCCTCAGCAGACACAGCTGTCGTAGTGTAATATTCTTCTACAGCTCTGCTGACTGCCCTTAGGGATGATTAAACTATTTGGGTTTCTGAAAAGGATGTCTCTTGCTCTAGTGCAGTCTGCGGGGTCCAGCTATTGGAGCAAATGAAGAATTCCTATGGGTGCTTAAGCCCTGGAGCCCAAAGAGAAATTGGAAACTTTCCTGTCCAAGATGAAGGAATTTTTTCCACATGGTGGGGCCAATCAAGATCCCGCACCAGTGCGAGCCTCTTCATAGGAGTTTCTGAAGTTAAAAGTAAGTCCTCACCACGAGTGATGTTTCTCCTCATCTAGGAGAGTTCCCGCATGAGTTGGAAAGCGATGAAGTAGACTCTGCCCATTCTTAGTTCTTGCTAGATATTTCCTCCTCAAAACAGTGAAAGTCTCCCTCATCCTTGTCAGCATTGTGGCTTAGTATTCCCCGTGGTCGAAAGAGGAAGAATATTTTACAGGGTTTCCTTCAGATCCCCTACCCGACTTGCCTTGGTATACTTCTGTGGAAGATCTCTGTTACTCCAGATTCAAATTTGCAAAGAAAAGGAACTGAGAACAGATATTTTCAGGCTTCTTTAGCCTCCAGCTGATCCTGCAGCTATCTTGATTCACAAGCTTCTGCTGGACTTCCAGGTGAAGATGTGACACACATCAATATCATGCCTGCCAGTGACCTGCAAGATGGATTTAATGCGGAGCCATGCTGCTGAGTATCCCTGAATAAATCACTAGTTAGCCCTGAATAAATCACTAGTTTCTTAAGAACATAAGAAATTGCCATGCTGGGTCAGACCAAGGGTCCATCAAGCCCAGCATCCTGTTTCCAACAGAGGCCAAACCAGGCCACAATAAGTGTGAATATCGCTACTTATCCGGCTAAGTTGGTCGGAGAAGTAGCTCCTCCCCAGAACGCCCATATCTAGCTAACTACTTAGCTGGATAAGTACTTATCCAGCTAAGTGACAGCTGCTGAACAGGACCAGATATTCAGCCACTACCATTTAACCAGATGTCTGTTCTGTACTTATTCGGCTAAGTAGCGCAGAATATCAGCCTTTTAATTTTTTTTCGAACTGATTTTCCTCATTTTATCATAATCTCCCTTTTTAAAATTATGCGCTACCGTGTTTTACTTAATATTCTCCTTCCAGTGATACAATCAAATTTGATTGAATTATGATCACTACTGCTGAGCAGTTGAGAACTAGAACTAATGTAGCTCCACCTTCTCGTCTGTTCTAGGATCAGCTACTCCATGAAGCAGTCATTTTATGGCATCTAAAAGCTTAACCTCTCTACGATGTACTGATGAGACAGTGCCACAATCTCCCATTATTATCGTGTTGCCAAATTTATTTGCCTTTGTAATTTCAGTTAGCATTTCACAGTCTCTTCCTTCATCTGGCAAGGTGATTGTTTGTATACACCCACTGCAATATTCGTACCCATCACACATGGAATATCTGTCCCGATGCTTTTATGTTAGAATGGAGCACTGGTCTACTCTATGCATACCCACAGATTGCTCTCATTACCAGGACCATCCAAAACATCCATTGGGATAAGGTGAGGATAATCCTCGTAGCACCAACCTGGCCACAGTAAGTGTGATATCCATATCTTGTCAGTTCAGTCTCTGGTTCCATTGGTCATATCTCTGATTCATCACACCAGAGGAAGGGATGCCCTACCATCCAAATCTGCAAGGCACTGGTCCTCACAGAATGGATGTTGAACAAGCAGTAGGCTCCTCCTTACTCCTGGGCCTGGTCTGCTTATCCCCACCTGGATCCCGGCCCTTATTCCCGTCTCTGGCCCCACCTGCCCCGCAGGATCCCGCCCATAGAGCATACTGTCCTTAAGGAATTTAAGGTGCACAACGCATCTAGCCTGGTCCTGCACAGATAAATAGGGAACACTAGTGGCACTCCCTCACAGAGACCTTCAACCTGAAGATCCTACAGCTTCAAATGGAAAAGGTTTTCGATGTAGGAACAGCCAGCTGGACCTCTTCTCAAATGGCCTGAGGGACTTGCTTCAGTATCTATTCTTCTCATCCTCAGTCCTTAGCACCTCTTCAAAATTCATCTTCCACTGCTGCACATCAGCAGCAAGTGTAAGGGTCTTCGATCTCTCCCCCCCTCCCTCCCCCTCCCCAGGTATGAAGATT
Source organism: Rhinatrema bivittatum (assembly GCF_901001135.1). NCBI lineage: Eukaryota > Metazoa > Chordata > Amphibia > Gymnophiona > Rhinatrematidae > Rhinatrema > Rhinatrema bivittatum. The sequence goes on from NC_042620.1 coordinate 272,990,677, forward strand.
AGGGTCTTCGATCTCTCCCCCCCTCCCTCCCCCCCCCAGGTATGAAGATTCTTGAAAAGGATTATGACATTCCACGCATTCAATCAGTAAATCTCCAGTGCCTTGGGATCTCAGTGTAGTTCTAGGTCAATTCATGAAACGTTTCAAATCTCTCAAGTCAGTGGGTTTGGAATTTCTCAGCTCCATGATTTTGGCACAAAGAATAAGTGAACTACAGGCTCTGATTTAATTTTTACCATAAGTTCAGTTTTTTCATAATAAGTTGGTTCTACTAACGCATCCCATATTCCTTCTGAAAGTAGTATCTGTTTCACATTAAGCTTTTGAGCTATCTACATTCTTTCCAAAATCTCATGCACACAAAGGAGAATAGGGTCTTCATTCTTAGGCCTAAAAGAGAGCCCTGAAGTATTACCTAAAGAGGACTCCTCCTCAACAGTCAAACTTCTCACTATTTGTGTCTTTTGATCCCAATAGATTGGACAGAGCAGTTGCTAAACAAACTCTAATTAGCTAACAAACTATGTAGTGCACTGTTATGCACTGGCTGGCTTACAGATTACAGAGAGAGTGCGACATGGTTACTTCAGTGGTTCATTTCAGGGCCACAGAAGATGTCTGCAAAGCGAACACATCCAGTCATTGGGCTGTAGAAAGGGAAAGAACAGACTGAGGAGAAAATGGAGCCACGCGGGAAAGGACACACAGTGCAAAGCTCTGTCATCTTTAAGAAGCTTCACCTAGCTGCTCCAGAGGGACGTCCCCAGACAGCTTGACTAATTCATCCTGCTATCTATGGAAATCACTATTTATGCCAAACAAACTTGCTTTTCCACTTTGGAGGGTGGGGGAAAGGGGAATTGGATTCCGATGACAACCAACACGGGCCCCAAGTTTTATGGCCTGGAGGTATAGATATGCAGAAAATAAGGAAAAAAGCACAAGACTGTCTCTATGGCCAAGTCCAAAAGCAAAGCAAGTCAGCATTGCCAGAATTTTCAGGAAGGCTCCTCACCCAGTAAAAATGTTGCTCGCAGTAATTTTTTTATGGGTTTGACAGTTGCTTTGTCTTTTATTGTAAATATTACTACTCTTATTATAAGGATTGGGGCTAACTGCACAGACTATGCTTAAGAGAAACTTGGGGGTGACCTACCCAGTGAGGAAGATATTACCATAAGAAGCTTGCTGGGCAGATTGGATGGACCATTTGTTCCTTTTCTGCTGTCATTACTATGTTGCTATATTACTTCTATTTGTTTCAAAGAAAAATTTGAGATTCACTCCAAATTTGTGCCATGGTCGGGCCATGCATTCTTTCTCTCATTTGTCATTTCTGCTATTCCCTCTCTCGAGCCCAATGGAAAAGTGAGTTTTGGGAAAAGATGGCATATTGATTTAGAATCTTTGAAACACCTGTTAGGCCCTGCTTTGGAGGTTTTTGTCCTATGGGTTGTGAGGCAGTAGCCTCTTTTGAGTCATCAATTTTAACCATCCTAGACTCTTGCTCCTCTAAAAGCAGTGACACTTTGCCCATTAAGACCTAGAACCTGGAGATCTCAGGAAGCATGGGAGGCTCGGCATACTCTGCGAAAACTAGAATGACGTTGCACCACCTCCCTTCAAAGGAGTCTCTTGCAGCCTATAAATGCTACCTCATTTCTTATAAGCCACTGATAGATAAATCTAAAAAAGATCATATTTCTCGACAACTACAAGCTGCCTGCCACAACCTATGTGCTTTATTTGCTTAAGTCACCAAATAATCCCTCCCTGAATTTTGCATATTCTGCAGATGGTATTGATTGTAATAGATTTTGTGGACCATTTCTACAGTAAGGTATCTACTATTGTTGCAATGTTTTCTAAGGTTGCCCCTTGGGCCAGTTCTTTACCTGAAGAATTTCCAATAAAATGGTCATATTTTGAAAACGTTGGTGATACTGAGGTTGTTCAGTGATTTTTTTAGATGAGAAAAAGATGGATTAACTATCTGTAATGCTCATATTTTGAAATATTTGAAAGATATGATTGCTCCATTTATTGCCACACTAGTGAATTTCTTTTGAAGAAGGTAATTTGCCTAGTACCTTCAAGCAGTTCTCTGTTTACCCGCTCTTAAAGAAACCTGGCTTACATCCAATGGATTTAGCAAATTACCACACCATCTCAAATCTCTTTCCTGTGTAAAACTGTTGAAGCACTGGTTCTGATTCAGTTGAATGACTTTGTTGAGAAACTTCAGATTCTTGACCAGTACCAACTTGGTTTCTGAAATCCCTTAATACAGAAATCCTCCTCTGGTCTACTTTGGATGCTATTAGGAGTCTAGATTGCTGACGTGAATATCTTCTTGTACTGTTGGATATGTGCAGCTTTTGATACATTAGGCCATAAAATTCTATTTCATCTAAGAAAATTTGGGATTTCCAGAACAGTACTTGAATAGTTCAGATCTTATCTTTCTGGAAGATCTCAACCAGTGAGAATTCAGAAAGATTATTTGTGCTGGCACTCCATTATATCTGGAGTGCCTCGAAGTTCAGCGCTTCCAACCATATTATTCAATCTTTACATGATATTATTTGTAAAGTATTTTCTTGTATCTGTGATGGATATAGAATGTATGCAGATGACATCTTTCTACTTACCCCCCCCCCCCACTTCCTATCCTCTTCCTTTAATCCTTACCCACTCCGATCCCTTTTAACCTTTCATTTTCGAATATAATATGATTCCTGATGTATCCTCAATTCGCATACGTTAAGATAAGTAACTACCATTTGAATCTTGTAAACCGTTGTGATGGCTTCACCGAACGACGGTATATAAAACTCAACAAATAAATAAATAAATAAACTGGATAGCTGGCGATATATTAAGAAGATCCCCATCTGCCAACTACTAAAAGATAGTGGAATCACCCACTTCCTCTACGCAGATGACATTCAACTTCTAATTCCCATCCAAAACTCACTTGAAACATACAAAGAAACATCTGCTCTACTTGTCTCAATTAAATATCTTCTAACACTCCTGAAACTCATAATCAACATCGACAAAACTGAAATAATCCTCATGGATAGAAAACACAATCCAACACCACCACTCCAACTCATACTTAGCAATCAAATGAACCCAATATTCCCTGTCACCCACACCAGAAACCTAGGAATAATTATTGACAAAGATCTATCCTACCATATATCTGTTTGCGGATGACACTAAGATCTGCAACAGAGTGGACACGCCGGAATGAGTGGAGAGAATGAGACAGGATTTAAAGAAGCTGGAAGAGTGGTCGAAGATATGGCAGCAGAGATTCAATGCCAAGAAGTGCAGAGTCATGCATATGGGGTGTGGAAATCCGGAAGAACTGCATTCGATGGGGGGAGAAGGGCTGATGTGCACGGAGCAGGAGAGAGACCTTGGGGTGATAGTGTCTAACGATCTGAAGTCAGCGAAACAATGTGACAAGGCGATAGCTAAAGCCAGAAGAATGCTGGGCTGCATAGAGAGAGGAATATCAAGTAAGAAAAGGGAAGTGATGATTCCCTTGTACAGGTCCTTGGTGAGGCCTCACCTGGAGTACTGCGCTCAGTTCTGGAGACCGTATTTCCGAAGAGACTGAGACAGGATGGAGGTGGTCCAGAGAAGGGCGACCAAAAAAGTGGATGGTCTTCATCGAATGACTTATGAGGAGAGACTGAAGAATCTAAATATGTACACCCTGGAGGAAAGGAGGAGCAGAGGTGATATGATACAGACTTTCAGATACTTGAAAGGTTTTAATGATCCAAAGATAACGACAAACCTTTTCCGTTGGAAAAAAAAATCAGCAGAACCAGGGGTCACGATTTAAAACTCCAGGGAGGAAGACTCAGAACCAATGTCAGGAAGTATTTCTTCACAGAGAGGGTGGTGGATGCTTGAAATGACCTTCCGGAGGAAGTGGTGAAGACCAAAACTGTAAAGGACTTCAAAGGGGTGTGGGATAAACACTGTGGATCCATAAAGTCTAGAGGATGTGAATGAAGAGTGGGTGGCTCATGGGAATGACGGCTACTACCTGGTGATAATACCCCTATTCAGTAAACATACACACGGTGAATGCGACTCCAACATTGCTTTAAGCTTCAGCGGCAAAGAGGAAATGTGGAAAAAAGGATTTGCATTCACAAATAAGCGGGGAGTAGCTTGTTATGGCGGTTACTACCCCAAACCAAATAAGCCTGATACTTCACTATCAATGCATATCCAGCATAGCTCTCTGCTTCAACGGCAGGGGAGAAAGTCTGACACTTCACGCATATCCAGCATAGCTCTCTGCTTCAATGGCAGGGGAGCAAGTTTGACACTTCACGCATATCCAGCATAGCCTTCTGCTTTAACGGCAGGGGAGCAAGACTGATACTTCACTTTCAATGCATAGCCAGCATGGCTCTCTGCTTCAACGGCAGGGGGGAATGAAGAAACATGGATCTATATTCAGGCAACAACCAACAAGGACTGAATTACATAGTCTGGATAAACAGATAAGCATGGGTGTAGCTTGCTTATTGCGGTGGTTAATACCCCTAACTAATTAAGCTATTTCACTTAGACGCAGTTACAACATTGCTCTCTACATTAATGGCAGGGGTGGAAGGGAAATAGAATAAAAAAGGTTACTAAGAGCCAAGAGAAACAGATAGAGAGAAAAAAAAAGTGCAAAAGCTTGCTGGGCAGACTGGATGGGCCGTTTGGTCTTCTTCTTCCATCATTTCTATGTTTCTATATCAAACAAAATCAAAGAAGGATATCACAAACTGCTAACCCGAAGACGACTGAAACCATTCCTAAACTCTTATGATTTCAGAACTGTACTACAGCTGTTCATATTTTCAACCGACTACTGCAACTCCTTACTGATCAGACTACCATACTCCAACATCAAACCTCTCCAGATTCTACAAAACTCAGCAGCCAGAATTCTAACCGGAACAAAGAGGAATGATCACATAACACCAATACTGATTTCACTACACTGGCTTCCAATAAAATCCCGAATTGAACACAAATCCATGACCATCATACACAAATTACTACACAATGAACATCAAGGACAAAATGGTTTAAACCTAACCCCCAAGAATGCCCAACGAAACTTATGTTCAAACTACACAGACCGTTTAACAGTCGTTTCCTCCCCCCCCCCCCCCCCCCATCAGAGATGCTCACCTGACAGCAACCAGAGAAAGAGCATTTTACATCGACTGCCCCAAAATATGGAACTCCCTCCCAAAAGATTTGAGAACCCAACCTAACCTCAAAACATTCAAGAAGGATCTAAAATCATGGCTGTTCTACAAAGTCTACATTGACAATCAAGTATCACAACAGCCAAACACTCAGCAGAACTACCAACCAAAACCACGCAAAAACAAGACATCAACCAGCACCAAGCAAACCCCTTTTCATACAAAAATCATCTTATGTTAGACTATAAAAAGAATAACTTTACGTTTAACTAATTTCCCCTCTTTTTTTTTTTCAAATAATTTTTATTATTATTGCAAAGAGCACAGCTTACAAACACAGAAATCAGAAACACAGTACATAAACCATAGTATATCTAACAGGGCTAATAATATGAAACTTCTAGAAGTCATTCTGCGTGCGTGTTCCTTTGCCAGTTTTACATGTAATTATTTCCCCTGACATAACTCCATCTCTCAATTTTATACACAGTCATACACCAGTCACTCACCATTCATACATTCCCTTCCCTCCCATTCCAGGAACCTCCATTTAAGACCAGATATGTTTATAACCAGTATCAATCAACCCAGCTTGTAAATCTTTTGGAAGTAATGCAAAATAAGCTTGCCAACAAGCACAGTACAATTTATCAGGTTTCCGTGTGCCACATAGAAAGTCCATAAATTCCATTTGTAATAGTAATACCATTCTATTAGTCCATGCTGCTAAAGTAGGCATCGCCAATGGGTCAGTCCAATCCGCCAGTATGGTCCTACATGTGAGCATAATAGCAAGACGCTCAAATTTTCGTTTTGAACCATTACCAGGTACGTCTACCAAGTGGGCGTAGCCAACAAAATATGCCCGATAACAGGTATAGGCACATCTGTACATTTAGTGATCGTCTGAAACACAGAGTCCCAGAAGGTTGTTAATTTTGGACTTACACCCCCCTCACTTCCTATCCCCTTCCTTTAATCCTTACCCACTCCGATCCCTTTTAACCTTTCATTTTCGAATATAATATGTATCCTGATGTATCCTCAATTCGCATATGTTAAGATAAGTAACTACCATTTGAATCTTGTAAACCGTTGTGATGGCTTCACCGAACGACGGTATATAAAACTCAACAAATAAATAAATAAACTGGATAGCATCTGGGATGAGTGTCAGATTGTAGGAAGATGACTTCAGTTCCTTCAGAGTCTCATGTAGGTGAATATATCAGTCTTAATGTGGTCCCGCAGCTGCTACTCTGCTTTTTTGTTCCTTAGAGTGGTGCGTGCAAAGGAATGGTATTGCGTGCAGATTTGTTGAATATGGCAAGAGTCTGCATCCTGTGCCCAAGTTTTGCTTAGATATAGGATGTCAACAGGGTCTTCTGTGAGTCGATCATTTAGTAAGTTGGTCTTGGTTTGGGTTGATCATGTGTTAAGGAGCAGAATTTTTAGCTTGCAGGGGCTGATATATTGGGGAGGTTATCCACTGTTGGTTTTCTATGTCTCTAGGTGGGTAGATGAGGGATTGGGGGGGGGGGGGGGAGTTTCTGCCTGTGTGAGTTGGGCATGTGGTGTGGAGAATATGTACCATGGCCAGTGACAATTAGTAATTTGTGTGGGTGGCAGGGGGATAGAGGTTTGTGTTGAAGTATGATACATCTTACTTTTTGCTGTGGGGTGGTGTGGCCTGGAAAGGGGTTGCATGAGAGGTGTGTGGGCTGAATGATGGGGCACTGTAGGGTAGGAGAGTGCTGGAGGGCCTCTTAAGGTGAGCTCAGATAGGTTTCTATTAGGGATGTGCAATCGTTTTCCCCAAATTAGGCAATGTCAGCTAAATTGCCTAATTTGGAATGGTTCGGGAGAACCGAAAAACAATAGACTTTTTTCCAAAATTTTGGAAAAAATTCATTTTTGAGTTAGTGCGTGCTAATGGGCGTGCCAACTACTCGGCTTTACGATCCTAATCATGTACTCGGAGATCCTCTGTGTTTATTCCTTGCTTTCTTGAATTCAGATATTGTCCTTGTCTCCACTACCTCTACAGGGAAGACTGTTTTATGCATCCACTATCCTCTGTATAAATAAATACTTCCTTACATTACTCCTAAGTATACCCCTTTCACCCTCATCCCATGACTCCTTTCCGTTGAAAGAGACCCACCTCCTGTGCATGGAAATCTTGGAGGTATTTAAATATCTCTGTCATATTTCCCCTATCCTGTCTTTCCTTTAACGCATACCTGTTTATATCTTTAAGTCTGTTCCCATATGCTTTAGAACAAAGACCACTGATCATTTTATTAGACACCTTCTGGACTGACTCCATCCTGTTTATATCCTTTTGAAGGTGAGTTATCCAGAGTTGTTCACGGTATTCCAAATGAGGTCTCATCAGAGACGTAAGAACATAAGAATTGCTATAATAGGTCAGACCAAGGGTCCATCATGCCCAGTATCCTGTTTCCACCTGTGGCCAATCCAATCACAAGTACCTGGCAAGTACCCAAACATTAAATAAATCTCAAGCTACTATTGCTTAATAATTAAAAACAGTTTATGGATTTTTCCTTTAGGAACTTATCCAAACCTTTTTTAAACCCAGTTACACTAATTGCTGTAACCACATCCTCTGGCAATGAATTCCAGAGCTTAAGTATTGAGTGAAAAAGAATATACAGGAGTAATATCACCTTCCTTTTTCTGCTGACTATTCCTCTCCCTTTGCAGCCAAGCATCTTTCTGGCTTTTGCAGTCACTTGATCCACCTGTGGTCCACCTTAAGATCATCAGATACAGTTATCTCCAGATCCCATTCTTCCTTTGTGCTCAGAATTTCACCCCCTATACTATACCTCTCCTGTTTTTTGGTTTGTTTTTTTTTGCACACTAAATAGATAACTGCATTTTTTTTAGCTTTAAATCTTTGCTGCCAGACTCTAGACTAGTAGTTCTCAACCTTTTTTTGGCCGGGACACACCTGACAGATGGTTCTCACATGTGGGACTCACTGAACATGTGACCATCACGGGGCTAAATGTAAACATGCACTCTGCATCCACAGTAATCCCCTCAACCCCCAGCAATGAGTGCAGAGCAGATCTAGGGCATTACCCTGTACAACTCGCCATACAAAAAAGATATTCTGGTTCTGATGACATCCCAGTAAAAGCAAAACAAACTCCTTTTACTACCAGGCAAAATAGCCTTCCTTATGAAAAGACAGCAATTTACCACTAATGTATATCCTATTGAGAAAACACAACAAATAAGATTGATACAAATGCCTACATGCTAGTTAAATACCTCAGTCATACACCCTTCAAGTACAGAAAAACCACAAATTATAAATATGGAGGCAGAAACTGGAATGGAAAACCAAAAAAGCCACTCTGCATGCAGTGCGAAGCTGGAGAAATGGAAAGAGAAATATAGCACCTAACAGACTCTCAGGATTTGCAATAATGCACACAAATTAACCCGCACAAAGTTACGCCTGTATTATGGAACACACTAAAACAGATGTACCTACGAATGTCAGTAAAAAAAAAAAACCTTTACATAAAAAAAAGTAACAATCCTATCTAAGAAATACAACTATTAAAACAGGCCCTAAACACTAATACATTTCCTATTGGGAAAACAGAATAAGCCAAGCTGCTATAGAGCCCCACACAGAAATAATTGTAAAGCTATACTAATAAATGTTACAAAACAGCTGCTGAACAGAATAATATCCAACAATTAAAAACTCATAATTATTAAAACATGTCCAAATATCAATAAAATATTTCAAAACAGCAGGCATTGCATAATACCCAATAATTAAAATGGCAGTCAATCAAGAAAAATAATTTAAAAAGCTACCTTTACTTACCCTCTCCAGCAAGTCTCCTACTCCTTTCCCTGCCAGGCCAATAGCACTCACCAGAAGCAGCAAGGACTGCTGAAGCTCTGTCCTCACAGTCCTTTTCCTTAGCGCCCACAACCAGACACACACACGCACACACAGTCATCTTCCTGACCAGGCTCTATCTCTTTCACGCACACACAGTCATCTTCCTGACCAGGCTCTGTCTCTTTCACACGCACATACAGTCATCTTCCTGACCAGGCTCTGTCTCTTTCACATGCACATACAGTCATCTTCCTGACCAGGCTCTGTCTCTTTCACACGCACACACAGTCATCTTCCTGACCAGGCTCTGTCTCTTTCACACGCACATACAGTCATCTTCCTGACCAGGCTCTGTCTCTTTCACACGCACACACAGTCATCTTCCCTACCAGGCTCTGTCTCTTTCACACGCAGACACACCAGCTTTCACCCAGGCTCTCACCCACACGCAGACACACCAGCTCTCACCCAGGCTCTCACCCGCACGCAGACACACCAGCTCTCACCAAAAACGTATTCTTTCTTCACTGCAGGGATGGGCTCCAGTTCCACCGTGGCTTTACTCTGGTGGGCCCTTCTTTTTTTGCGCCACCCCAGGAATGGGCTCCTGTGGTGGCCTGGGTCGGGTTTCCTCTTCGCTGCCACGGGCTGTGGCGGCCTTGCTTTATCGGAGTTCAACTATTCACCCCACCCCCGGGCATTCTGATGCCTGCCTCACCGGCCAATCAAAGGCTTCCTCCCTTCTTCCTACTCCCACTGGTAGGTAGAAGGGAGGAGGTTTTCGATTGGCCTGCGCGGGGGCAGGCAGAATGAAGGAGGTTTCCCATTGGGCAATGTGGGTAGGAAGAAAGGAGGCTTCCAATTGGCCCGCGGGGGCTGGAAAAAGGGAGAAGGGAAGTGCAACGGGCAGTGGGACACTGGGAGATGTGACACACCTGCTGGTGTTTGGCGACACACTAGTGTGTCGCGACACACCGGTTGAGAAGTGCTGCTCTAAACCGTTCCTCAAGTTTCACTAGATACCGCCTCTTGTTTTCCACACTTTCCTGGCTGTCTATCCTGTTACATGCTTTCTCTCTCACTTACATAGGCTCTCAATTACACACATACTCTCAATCACACAAACAGGTTCTTAATCACACACTTACATACATGCTGTCACACACACTTGCACACTCACACAACACTTCTGGTAATAATTCAGGAGTGTTAGATCTATGGATCTGCTACCTGGTAAGGTGCATGGGACAAGCACAGGAGATTTCTGAGGGGAGTGGTAGGGACTGTAGAGTTAAGCAGTTGTGTGAGTGTGCAAGTGTGTGTTTGTGTGTGTGACAGTATGTATGTAAGTGAGAAGAGACCATGCTGGTGCCACTGACTCCAGCTCTCCTGCCATGTTCCGCCAGGGCGTATAGCCCAAGCGGAAGAAGAGTTCCATTTCGCTGGAGCAGGAGGAGCAGCTGGGCCAGCGGGGGACCGGGAAGTGTGGCGACACACCTGCATGTGCCTGGTGACACACTGCTGCGTCACAACACACCGGTTGAGAACCGCTGGTCTGAAGAATCCTAAAGATGCTGGTGGTGACTGGTCAAGACTGTGGGGGATGATGGCTTAGTGTGCCAGTTATCCGATGATGGTTTTGAGAGGGGAAGAACTGAGGTGGAGAAGTTGAAGATAGACTTAGGTCCAGGCCATGGCCATGCTGGGGAGCTAGGGTGGTAGAGCATAGTTGGAGGTCAAATGAAGAGATTAAAGCAAGGAGCTTTGAGGCAGAGGGGTCATTGGCATGGAGGTTACTGTACCTGTAACTTTGGCATGAGAAGTGCAGATTTTTCCTTTCCTGCAAGGTTTCTCGTTATATTTAATTTGAGATTTCTGTTTTACCTTTAGTAGCTTGTATGCCACTACAGAATGGATTACCATGAGATTAGACTTTACTCGGATTCCTCTAGGTAATACTAAATTGCATAATCTTCTTTACATCAGAATTGAAAGTCACATCACTTATTCATTTTATATTGGAGCTGGTAATAATTCAGGAGTGTTAGATCTATGGATCTGCTACCTGGTAAGGTGCATGGGACAAGCACAAGGGATTTCTGAGGGGAGTGGTAGGGACTGTAGAGCTAAGTAGTTGTGTGGATGGACAGACTAGATAGGCTGTATGGTCTTTTTCTGCCATCACGTTTGTTTTCAGTCTGTTCAGGTCTGCTGACTGAAGATCCGCCACAAGTCTGAGTAATCATTAACCCCTTGCAGAGTTCCAGAGAATGGTGTCGCTTCCCTGAAGAAACTGGATTTTGTTTTCTTCAATCATAGTATTTTGAGAAATGTGACAGCTAGATGTTTTTGGCTTGATTGAAGATTTTTTGGGGGGGAAGAGGTGCATTTACTTTCTCACAGGTCAATCCAGTAACGAGTGGTAGGAAGAGCTGCATTAGTGCCCGGCGCACCCGCGGTTGCCGCACGCACAGTCCAGCTCGCCTACCGCTCGATCCTGTATGTAAATAGCTTGCAAATGCAAGCTGCGTCTAAGAAGCGTCCGTGAAGCGTTAGGCCCGCGCAACCCATTTTACTGTATAGAGCGCTATACAGCGCCTATACAGTAACCTGGGTGCGCGGGCCTAACGCTTCACGGACACGCTGGTATCTGTCATTTCAAATGACATTTGAAATGACAGGTACCAGGAAGTGGACGGTTCTTCGACGCTCGGGATTGTCAGCCCTCTCTCCCCTCCTCCCGAAGCAAGGCGCGAAAAGCAGCCTTGCTCCGGGAGGAGGGGAGAGAGGACTGGCAGTGTAAAGCGACAAAGCGACTTACTTTTTTTGCAGCCCCCCTCCGGAAACGGACATCGGCTTTTCGATTTTTGTCGCTTTTGTTGCTTCGGGAGGAGGGGAGAGGACTGGGGCTGCCCCAGAGACCAGCACCCATGGACGCGGCCAGGGCAGGTGAGCGGGGGCTGGGGGAAAGTTTGCCGCCTACCCTTACCCCTGCCTCTAACGCAGGGGTAAGGGTAGGCGGTAAGTTAGCAGGTTAAACGCGCGGCAAAACGGCAGGGTAAAAAAGCGATAGTCGGGGCGCGCGTTACTGGATGGTAGGGAATAGCTAATTCGATCGTTTACATGTAATATACATGCCGCGTGCGGAAGGGGTTACCTGGGGATTTAAGGACGCGTTAAGAGTAGGTTAAAGGGGATTGTGGATCGCAGGAAGGGCTAACGCGGCCGGAAAGTGAGTAGAAAGCGGGTTAGGAGCCGGGTAAATGTGGCCGCACTTTACTGGATTGACCTGTCAATTAGGTGTGAGTGGGCAGTTCCCTTCAGTGCTCTGACTGAGCAATAGGATTGTAAATTTAATATGCAGAATGTTTGGATGCCAGCATTAAGGAGAGTTAAAGGGGACAAGGTAGTTCCCATTTTCTGCTGCCAGTGACTGATGAAGTGGCAGAATTTTGGAGTACCTGTAACTTTGTAATTCTTTTAAGGTAGGCCTGTTTTGAAGTTTGTTTGCTGCACAAAGGGGTTCAGTTGCTTCATCACACAGAGGCGCTAGAATGCTTTCTTTGTTACTGTTGACACTTGGCTCTCCATGGGCAGGACAGAGTTGAGGATGACTCCTAGGCTTTTCACCTCATGTTGCAATCTCAGAGTAATGTCATCCAGAATAGGTGGAAGGTCATTATCCTGTCATGGAGGGTTGCTCCTTTTAGAGCAGGGATGGCGAACTCCAGTCCTCGGGGGCCGCAAACAGGCCAGGTTTTCAGGATATCCACGATGAATATGCATGAGAAAGATCTGCATGCACTGTCTCCACTGGATGCAAATCTTTCTCATGTGTGCTCTGTTATGATTGTGGACCCTTGTTTCGGGGTAGTAGCTACCGCGAAGGGCGAGGCCTGTTGGACCGTAGACTTGCTAGAAGACTTCACCCTGGAAGCACATGACCCCCCCAGGAGGAGCCCGTAGGGGTCCGGCCGCTGGGACTTAGGCGACTCTTCTGAAGACTGTAAGATGTCTGGATGCAGGCGCCTCCTGCAGGTCGTGGGTTCCAGACGGCTGGCGCCTCCAGCAGGTCGTGACAGTTTAAGAATGGGTTTCCAGAAGAGTTCAAATCCAGTCCAGAAATAAATACCTCAGCAGGATCCGAATCCGGTCCAGGGTTGAAGCAGGAGAAGGGTCCGAAGCCGTACCAGGATCGAGGCAGGAGAAAGGTCCGAAGCCGTACCAGGATCGAGGCAGGAGAAGGGTCCGAAGCCGTACCAATGTCAAGCCGGAGAGGAGTCCAGAGCCGTACCAGGGCCAAGCCAGAGAAGACACGTCCACCAGTCCAGAAGTCAGCAACAAAGAATCAATCCACGGAGCAGGGAAGAAGGACGGACGAAGAAGCAAAACCAGGAGCCAGGAACCACTCAAGGCAGGAACCTCAATACTAAGGCAAGGACTGGATGCTCAGCCCTTGCCTTAAGTACAGGAAGCAGAAGGAGGAGCTGCAGAGGGAGCCATGACACTTCCTGTCATGGCCCCTTTAAGAATTTCATTACAGCCGCTCGCGCGGCCCTAAGAGGAGAAGGGGGAGGAGTCAGCTAGCCGCGGAGCCATGCTGCCGGCTCGGCAATGGCGGCAGTGAAGACGAAAACAGGCAGGGCTGCCTGCCCTGCAGATCCCCGACGTCAACCCCGGCGATCCGGGTGAGTCCCTTGCTGCCCCAGGTCCTTTCCTCGTTGCGGCCAGCGGCCATGACACCCGGTCCCGGTCGCGGTCTGCCGCAACCGACATTTCTAACATGCTCATTGTGGATATCCTGAAAACCTGGCCTGTTTGCGGCACTCGAGGACTGGAGTTCGCTATCCCTGTTCTAGAGCCTCCGGATTGTCCCTATTTATCTGAAGGCAGTTGTTTATCATCCAGTTTATCACTTTAAGATGTTACTGAGGAGGTTTCTTTCATGCCAGGTGTCTGTAAGTGGCAGGAAGATGTGATTGCTGTCAGCACTCAATATAGATCTTGAGTCCAAAGTTTCTTATGTCTCTAAAAGGCAAGATGTATGCATTGAGAAAAATGAGGGCAATGGGGGGAGCCTTGGATTACACCCCTTTGCAGGGACCCAGTTTAGAGGATATTGTATCCCAGGTTATTGTCTGTCAGTCAGGAAGGATTTTCATGTTCCCTCAGGCACAGGTGTTTGACATTCTGCTTAGCATTATTTGGTGACTGAGCATGTCAAATGCAGTTGAGAGGTAAAGGAGGATCAATAGTCCTGGTCTGTCTTGATCCAACAGTGGTCACGTGTCATCCATGAGTGAGATGAGACCTGTTTCTCTGGCATATTCCATTCAGAATCCCGATTGAGCTGGATCTATTTTGTTCATACTAAAACTATCTTGCTTTCTGACCAGCGGTTGGAGGTCAGATCCACTAAAATTAGAAGAACATGCTTTGCTTCCTGTTGAGCTGAACTGCAGACTAAAACCTACTCTAAGTTAAACAGTGACAGTTCTAGAAACTCTGGCAGTCCAACTCCAGCTGTATGTGTGTCTCTTGCTTGCTTCCAGCCATTGCCAACCAACTTCACTTTCTATAGACAGTTTCTGACACAGCAGCAGTGTTGTCATTAGCTGGCTCTGCCTGAGGTTAACCCCTTCAGCACTAACTGATGCTGACTGTGGAACACTGCCCCCTACTGTCCAGTAGAAGAGTTTTACTTGAAATAACAGTTACAGTGAAACTGTTTCATGACTGCATGCTAGGCAAAAAATATTTCCCCCAAAAATGTGTGTAGCATGCAGAAATTGTTTTATGTGCACAAATGTTTTGCACAGAAAGCAAATGAAAACAGCACAATAGTCCTTACTGGCCAGTTTTCAGAGGGAAACTGAAAACTTCTTGAACTAATGAAAAATAAGCCCTAAACATCTGTCTCTTCTCCATGTATTTGGTTGAGTTCTGTTTCATGACTGTATCACTTTTGGAATTTCTGCGTTGTGTTTTTTCATTTGAGGGTTTCTTGCAGATTGTTGACCCTGAATACACTGAACATTATGGAGTCAATATTCAGCAGAATTTAGCTGGATAACTAGCAAGTTATCTGGATAAATACCGACTTTTCAATATTTCCCCCATTTATCCATCTAAAATGTAGATGGATAACTCATCTGTCTAAAATAAGCCAGATTACACAAATATTCAGAGTTAGCTGAATAACTTATCTAGCTAATACTAGTCGTGCTGTAAAGATAATGGGTTAAACTATATGACTATAGATGGCTATATGCCATTGTGTGGCTGCACCACTGAATATTTTTCCAAAGTTTATGCGACTAATTTAGTAATTTGTCCAGAATATGACTGCTAGGCTGGTGTTGGGATGGTCCAGGCAAGAATCAGTGACTCCACTATTTGCAAAACTGCATTGGTTGTCAGTCATACTGAGATGCAAGTTTAAAGTCTTGGTCCTAGTATTTAAGATCTTGCAAGAATAGGGCCCTCCATTTGCTGAATAAGATCTCTTGGAAATGTCCACTGAGAACTACTCGCTCTCAGTATGGTGCCTTCTGAAACTTTCCCTGGTTAAGAGTTCCATCATGTAAGACTCCAAAATCATTCT
This sequence comes from Rhinatrema bivittatum, assembly GCF_901001135.1. Lineage (NCBI taxonomy): Eukaryota > Metazoa > Chordata > Amphibia > Gymnophiona > Rhinatrematidae > Rhinatrema > Rhinatrema bivittatum. The sequence goes on from NC_042620.1 coordinate 273,006,419, forward strand.
TTAAGTCAGTTCCCAAATTATGGAAAGTCTTCCATTGGACATCAGGGAAGAAATAGACCTGATAAGATTTTGGCGTAAAATAAAAACATGGTTGATGTTGTCAGAGCTTCTGAATTAAATCTGGGAATGCTCCTTAGGTTTAAGGGATTTAGGAATAAGGACTGAGTCGGCAGGTATATTTATGGTGGCAACAGAAAGATGGTAACATAAGTTATGTTATTTTATTTGTTTTAATGGATGTATATTTTTTAATATTTGTATGATTTTATGTGATAGTTAAACATGTATATCACTTTGGAAATTTTTATCATAAAATTGGAAAGTGATTAATAGATTTTATAAAAAAATAAAAATAAATGTGTGGTGGCTGAATATTACCGCCTTCTCTTGTATACGCTTCCTTTTTTAACTAATTTGAGGATAATTTTCATGGGTTTTATGCAATAAATATGTGTCGTCGTCCCCCTCCCGCGCAATGTGAATAAAAATATTTGCTGTGACCTGCAACCTATTTCTATATATTACTTTGGCAGCACAAGTACAGACTGTCATGGCATAATTTAAATTGCAAGCCCTTCCATATAATGCTATAATGGGATTTCAGACTGTGGGCTGCTGCTTTAATGTGCAAGTTAGTAAAAGCTTTCCTTTTTGTTTGACTTTCTGTGTAAACATTGCCATTTGTTTTTAATTTTCTCCATCACTTGATTATTTTAAAAACATTTCTCAGCATTCAGACAAGTTAATCCATGGCCAGTGGGTTATGCACCTCTACCAGCAGATGGAGACAGATCAAAGCTGATGTCACGTTTGAGCTTTAGGCTCTGTTCATTTTTTACCTTCCACTTTCATATTACAGACATCCTTCTATGATTCATTGCCTTCCCCAAGAGCTTCGCCTTAACTCAGGCTGCAAGCGCCATTATGAAAAGATGAAGCAGCCAATAATGGCGATTGCAGCCTGAGATACTTTTTATATGGTATGAAAATTATTAATATTCCCCCTGATGAAGCCGTTTGGGTGGTGAAACATCGAGGCCTTTATGTTGGGGTCTGTGAAAACTTCTGTGAATACATCTGTGAACACACCTGGTAAAAAGTAGAAGGTTTGAAATTTGGTTCAATCAGAGAAAAGAAGGATGTTACAACTTGATTGAGCTAGTCCTTGTGGAGAAGATAAACACGGACATTTTTCAGAATGGTGGGCTCTTTTGAGAAATAATAAAGTTTGTAATAATTTTATGGTGGGTTTCTATGTAAAGCAAGAAGGTATTCTGCTATGTGGATGTATTTGATAAAAAGATTGTGTAAAAATATATAGAAATAAAAAGTTTAAAAACTAAGTGGGATGTATTTGATGTATCCTCATATATGATTGTCTTCAGCAGATGGTGGATGTGCATCTTCCTGCTGGAGATTGCTTGTTTAAAAAAGAAAAGGATTAATCACGTACTGCTTCTCCAGAGGTGATATCTAGTGATCCCTTCCTCAGTCGAGTGCCTCGGTCTTGTGGCCATTTCCCGGCATGGACTTAGCTACCATGAGAGAATCAGTTGAGAGGCTACTGGGTACTGGAAGCAGAGCGCAGCAGTGAAGGCATTAGCCCTCTCCCCCCTGCTGCCGGTACTCAGCCAGGACAGGTTGAGCTCAGATAGAGTTTTTAAAAAAAAATGTTTTTTTAAAGTAAGAAGAGGGAGATTTAGGGATTCTTTTCCCCTCTTTTGTTTCTGGTTTCCGAGCCTCAGCGCGCTGATCTGACATACATTCCCATCTCTGTGGGGGACTTGGAGTCGTGGTAGTTTTGGCAGGTTGAGCGTCTCTTGGGCTAGGCCCTTCTCTCAGGCTTCACAGGGACACTGTATGGTAAGCTGCGATGGTGTTCGCTCACTTCTTCTGTGTAAGTCGCCTGCGAAAGCAGTGCCTGACATTGGTTTGCACCTGTGCGTCCAGGCTGAGCATCTTTCTGGACCATGTGGTTGGATGTCCTATAACTGGGCACCTAATTTTTGGGCATCTTTTCAGGGCTTGCAGTGTATGGAAACATTGTTGTACACACAATTGTTTAACGCTTGTGTTGACTGCGCTGCCTCTGGACGTCCCTTTTTTCCATGGCACAGGTAGCAAAGAAGCCTAAGCGCCTTGCAATTTGCACAATTTGCCATATTCTGGCATCTCGGCCAAGAGTCCCCTCTAATCTTTGTCAGCGTTGCTTGGAGGCTATGAGCAAGTTGTATCCCACTGATTTTGCTGAGCCCAGCCCTTCCCAGCAAGTTACAGGAAGGAAACTGGAGGGAGACCTGTCGGTTTCACCTGGTTTTGAGACTCCCCTAACTGTTTCATCAGCAGGGGAGGGCAACTCAGTGGGTGCCAGACAGACAACCCCTAGTTTTGGTATGGACCATTCCGCCTTTTCTTGGGTGAAATTTTTTCAGGTGTTGCAGTCCTTTCTACAGGCACATATGGCAGAGCCGGCAAAACCTGAAAGTTCAGAACCACAGGCTGTAGAATCCCACAAGGCTGGTACCGCAGGTAAACAGAAGGCATCTCGGGCTGTTGCAGGCCACTCTGATGGGGACCCGCATGGCATGGATGAGGAAGATGATCCTTTTTTCCTAGAGGATAGGGAAATTCCTCTGGGGTTAGAACCTTATAGAACAACTAGCAACTGTACCCGTTCTACGCCCGGGCGGCAAGCCTTTTTATTGGCACATATGCTCTTGCATGGAAGCGTTAGCTGAAAAGGAAAAACTAAATTATTGTCACCCAGGGCAAGAAAAATGGAGGCACATTTGCTAAAGCCAGGGCTGCAAAGTTTATTTACCAAGCTGTCTCTCACACTCCCCCACACCCCGTCTCTTCTCTCACACACACATTCTCTCTCATCGGCGTCCCCCTCCCCTCATATAGGGCTCCCTCTCTCTGAAACCCACACTCAAGCATCCCCCCACCCACCCTCTCTTACCTCCCACTCTCTCTCTCACACCCTCCCCACCCCCTCTTACCAACCATGCTCTGTCACCCCCCTCTCTCACACACGCATTCTCTCTCACCGGCATGCCACGAGACCCGCGCCGTTTGCGGCGAAGACGAAGGCCCGGACGTGCCGATCACGGCACACAGGAGCCTTCCCTTTTCGCCGTGAACAGCGCACCGGGCCTTCATTTTCGCCGCGAATGGAGCATGTGCCGCGGGATGCGCTCCGTTCGCAGTATGCCAGGGTCTCCTCTGCTGTTTTCTGCCTGTCCCGCGATGGCCGCTGTCCTTCTGGTTTTGAATACTCTTCCGGCGAGGGAGGAAATCTGCAGGAAGGAGGAATTCTGCGCAAAATCTGCATTCCACAGTAGCGCTGAATTCCCCCAGGAGTACCTCTTGTAGCTGGTGTTGTGACATGGCCGCTGTATAGCGTGTTTGAGCCTCCAAGGCAGCCAGGGAGCTGCCTGCGCCATCTATCGGCAGGCTGGGAACATGCACAAGCACTGACGGACACACTACCAAGCCCGATATATTATGGATGTTGCGCTTCTTTCATACACTGACACTGAAGATGCTGGGAATATTGGGTACTGATCCCATGTCTGAGCCAAAGAAAAATCTTATTTTGGTTACTTTGTGTAAAGCACCATGTTTCTTCCCCATTATGGTTCCTATTCAAGAGTGGATTGATCTTGAATGGGGTGCTCAGGAAGCTAATTTTAAAGGTGGTGGAGCCTTGGAAGATCTGGATCCTGTGACAAGAGAACAGTTGTGTTTTCCGAAAGTGGATGCGCTGGTATGTTCTGTCACCAAGTGGATGACCGTTCCGGTAGGAGGAGGAGCATTGAAGGATGCTTAGGATACGAGAATTGAGGCTATCCTTAAGCAGGTCTTTGAAGCAATGGCAGTGAATTTGCAAATAGCTTCTTGCTGCTCCCTGGTGGCTCGCACTTGTTTGCTTCTATCTCAGGAAGTTGATGAGACTGATTTGAATTCCAGGGTAGTGATGGAACCAGCAGCCACCTTTTTGGTGGATGCGGGCTGCGACCTGGTCCATACTTCTGTCAGAGGGGTGGCTTCGGTGGTAGCGGTCAGACGTCAGCTGTGGCTGCAGAATTGGTCGGCCGATGCAATTTCAAAGTCCAATCTTACGAAATTGCCTTTTAAAGGATTACTCGTATTTGGGGGTGAGTTGGAAAAAATGGACGATAAGTGGGGTAAGTCCCAGGTTCTTCAGTTGCCAGAAGATGGTAAGCAGGCACCGCGTTAATTCAGCGAAAGAAGCCGTACTAGGGGTTTCAGATGTTTTCAACCCTAAGGAGTAACGACTTCACAGAAGACTAGACCTTTGGAAGGTCTCAACCCTTTTGGCCCAGGCAGCCCAGCCGGGGTGCAGGCTCGGATAGCGGTGTCTCCTGACCTCCTCCCAGAGCAGAGGTTAGTGGGGTCATCTATCTCTGTTTTATCGGAGATGGGTCAGGATCACATCAGACCATTGGATTCTGGAGGTGATAAGGGCATCTATGCTATGGAATTTCCCAATGTTTCTTGGGGCGTCCTCATGGAGACTCCCTGCAGCTTGCCACAAAAGAGGCAGGCAGATAAGACTATGTTGTCGAAGCTTCTGAGTTTGCGCGCTGTGATTCCAGTGCCCAAATCACAAAATATCGGCCGTTATTCCATTTATTTTGCTGTGCCCAAGAAGAAGAGTTCTTTCTGGCCCATCCTGGACTTGAAGGGAGTCAATCATCATTTGCAAGTTTCTGCATGGAAACAGTATGCTTAGTGATAAAGGCAGTACAGGTGGTGGAGTTTCTTATGTCTCTGGATTTGTGAGAGGCATATCTACATATTCCCATTTGTCTGGCACATCAACAGTTTATGCGGTTCACTGTTTTGGGGCGACATTATCAGTTTTAAGCACTCCCCTTTGGCTTGGCCACCACACCTAGAACCTTCTCCAAAGTCATGGTGGTGGTAGCAGCAGCATTGAGAGAGGATGGCATTCTGGTCCACTGTACCTAGACAACTGGCTAATTCGGGCCAAAAGCTTGGAGGAGAGGCTTCAAGCCTCGCACAAGGTGGTCTCCTTGTTGCAGGAGCTAGATTGGGTGGTGAACTTGATCAAGAACAATTTACAGCAGTTTCAGATGCTGGAGTATTTCTGTGTACTTCTTGACATGAAGCAAGGCAGGGTTTTTCTGCCAGAGATCTGCATTCAGAAGCTGATGGCTCTGGTACAACTATTGATAGAAGCAGTTTGCCTGATGGTATTGTCATATCTGCAGGTGCTCAGTTTGATAGTGGCCACTTTATAGGGGTTCTGTGGGCAAGGGCACATATGCGTCCTCTTCAGCGCACACTGCTTTCCCGGTGGAGTCCGCAGTCTCAGGACTACTCGATACAGCTTCAGTTACCAATGGAGATCAGCATCCAACTGAAATGGTGGTTGCAGGTGGACCATCTAAGGACAGGAGCTTCCTTGCAAGTTTCAAACTGGCTGGAGCTCATGACGGATGCAAGCCTCCAGGGTTGGGGGACTCACTGTCAGTTATTGAGGGCGTGGAGTTCAGCAAAGTCGCTCTGGAGCATCAATCATCTGGAAGTGCGTGCCGTTCGATTGGCATGCTTGCAGTTTGCCGACCCCTTACAGGGTCAAAATGGTCTGAGTGATGTCAGACAATTGTGTCGACAGTGGCTTACATCAGTTGCCAGGGAGGCACCAAGAGTCAACAAGCATTGCAGGAAATACACCAGCTCATGATATGGGAAGAGTTCCATCTCCAGGAGATCTCTGTCTCCCAAATTGTGGGAAAATACAATGTGAGAGCCGATTTTTCTCAGCAGACAGGGTCTGGATCCAGGAGAATAGGACTAGTCAGGCGAAGCGTTCCAGCTCATACTGGGCTGCTGGGACCTACCATATCTAGACTTGCTAGCAACGATACGCAGTGTAAAGGTTCCTCATGTCTTCAGTCGCAGGTAAGATTCAAAATTTCTGGGCATTGATGCTCAAGTGCAGGAGTGATCTAAGGGCAAGCTTCTGTATGCCCCCCCCCCCCCCCCCCCGTGGCCCTTGTTGGGCAGGCTGTTTTGGAGGATCGAGAGGCACACTGAGATGGTGCTTCTTGTGGCTCCCGACTGGCCCAGAAGGTCATGGTATGCAGATCTGCGGAGACTCTTGCCTGACTCTCCTCTCAGTTTTCCTCTTCAAAGAGATCTTTTGCGACAGGAGCCTATTCTTCATGAGGATCCAACTCGATTTTGTCTTATGGTATGGCCCTTGAAAGGGCTCAGTTGCTGAAGCATGGATATTCTACTGCTGTGATTTCCATCTTGCTTCAAGCTCGGAAGTTCTCAATCTCCTTAGCCTATGTTCGGGTTTAGCTTGGTGTGTGGAACGAGGGGGTCTTCCTCATTTGGTTAAGATCTCACTCATTTTGGACTTTTTTCAGGGTTGGTTGATTAAAAGCTTGGTCCTTAATTCCTTGAAGGTACAGGTGGCTACTAATGTCTGTTTCCAGGGCCAGGTAAATGGTGGACCATTGTCGACCCATCCAGATGTGGGCCGGTTCTTGATAGGGGATGAAGCATCTTCGTCCTCCCTTGTGGAGCCTTAATCTGGTTCTTGATTTTCTGGTGGGTCCCATCTTTCGGCCACTGCTTATCCTCTCTTTGAGGTTACTTACCTTGAAGATTGTTTTTCTGGTGGCAATTTGTTCTGCATGTAGAGTTTCCAAACTGCAGGCTTTCTTGCTGGGAACTGTTCCTGCAAGTGACTCCGGGAGTGGTCCATCTGCGAACTGTTCCGACTTTTTTGCCAAAAATGGTTTTAACTCTCACTTGAATCAATTGATTTCCCTGCCAACGCTGAATAGGGAAAGAGATGTGAAAGAATATTGTCTGTTGCGGACCTTGGATGTCAAGTGACATCTCTTGAGATATTTGGAGGTTTCTAGACCTCTTAGGAAGTCTGACCAACTGTTTGTGCTCCACGGTGGGATTAAATAGGGTGAGCTGGCATCGCAGGCTACAATAGCCCGCTGGATTAAGGAAGTTATCACAGCTGCATATGTGGATGCTGAGCAGCCGTTACCTAACCTAGGGCTCAGGCAGTGTCATGGGTGGAGCTTTGATTGTTGTCTCCCATTGAAATTTGCCGAACGGTGACATGATCCTCTTTACACATTTTTTCCAGGTAGCCTGGGAGGATGCAGTTTTTGTGCGTGCACTGTTGGTTGTACCAAGGCAGCCTCCCGCCCTTTTCGGGAGTAGCTTGGGTACATCCCAGTGGTCATGGATTAACCTGTCTGAATGCTGAGAAATAAGAAATTACTACTTATCTGATAATTTCCTTTTCTCTAATGAAGACAGGTTAATCCACCTTTCCGCCCTTGGCTGCCAGTTTGTGGTTCTGTTGTCCTCCTGAGTGACTGTGTTCCAGGGATAAACTGGTAAGTGTCAGTTTCAGTCCCTAGATTAGCGATGTTACACTCTTTGGCTGAACTCAGTGTTTCCTGTTGCTGAGTTCTTGAGTGGTTGTTTGTTAATGGTTATAATCAAGTATTACTAGTTTGTCCACAGTTGGCTTTTGTAGAGAATACTAGTGGGCTGATATCAGAGTAGGGGTATATATACCATGATGTCAGGTTAGCTTTGCTCCATCTCCATCTGCTGGTAGAGGTGCATAACCCACTGGTCTTGGATTAACCTGTCTTCATTAGAGAAAAGGAAATTATCAGCTAAGTAGTAATTTCTCATTAGGTTTATTTAATTATGGTTTACAATATTTTCTGATGGTTTTGTATGGATATTGTGAATTTATCACTGACCATTTTTGTTTTCCCCTGTCATTGCTTCAATGACAGGGGAAAAGAAAAACTGATACTTCACACATTTCCAGCATTGCCCTCTGCTTCATGGCAGAGAGCTATGCTGCCGCTTACCCAACTAATCAAACTTAATATTTCACTTGGAAGCAGCTCCAGCACTGCTCTCTACATTAATGGTGGGGGTGAAAAGGGAATTAGAACATAAGGTTACTAAGAGCCAAGAGAAACAGTTAAGTATGAGAACAAATGTGTGAAGCTTGCTGGGCAGACTGGATGGACCGGTTGGTCTTCTTCTGCCGTCATTTCTATGTTTCTATGTTTCTATGTAAGAACTGAGTAAATCTGTTCCATATGAACGGAAACAGTTTTTCACAGATATACAACTGTGTATCTTTTCAAAATTTAGACCATTTTGTGCTCTCAGCTAATGTGCTACTTCCTCTCCACCTCCAACACTCCTACTCCCACTGGACTCTTGGCCAATAAGTAGCTGCTCCTTGCATCCTCTGTATTCCCTCAGCCAATGAGAATACTTTGTCTGCAGTTCAAACTTTGCTCATTTTGTGGTTTCAGATCCATTGGATATTAATCCCAGTGTGGATTTCCTCTTTGACTGTGGATTGGTTGGACCAGATGATGTTTCCACAGAACAGGAAATTCCACGGACCCTCAGGAAGGTGAGACAGTGAGCCTCACATCTGGTAGCTTTGGGTATAAGGATCTGATGTGAAGATCTGGCAATGCCACTGCTCATTTACAGCTTTATTTTAATATTCTTATAACCTGTCTATTTTAATACAAATCATTCTAGGTAGTTTACAAATTTGAACATAAACATCTTGGAGATATGAGACAATATAATATTAAACCATCTAAAAAGATAAGTAAACTATCATTCTAAATAAATACAGGCAATATGCTAAAATACATAAAATCATAAAAGTAAAATAAAACCTAGCAAAATGTTTGCTGGAATTAAAAGGCTTTCAATTTCTTTAAAAATGTCTTGCAATCATCAATTTCATGGAGTCAGCTGGTAATGCATTGCATCAAGTGGGCCCAGCCACTGAAATAGCTCATGTACGTGTTTCTGGAAGATGTAATGCTTAACTGAAGCCAGCATTACATTTTTAACTGCAGAATGTAGCCTTTTCAGTGGGAGTATATACTGATAAGAAATCTGCGAGATAATGTGGATCATCATGCTTGAGAACAATAATACTTGTGTGACAGACTTAAAATTTACTCTCTGAAGTACAGGAAACCAGTATAGTTCATGTAATACCAGAGTAATAGGGATCTCTAGGAACACTTGCTGTTCCCTATATATACCCAGATCAGTCCAGACTCCTGAGTTTTGCCTCCCTACCAACAGATGGAGACGGAGAAAGTTTCTCTGGCACTGTACATAACCCAAGTGTGCCACCCACAGTCCCTCAGTATTTCTGTCTTCAGATGGTAGATGGTGTTAAAACCTGTAGTCTGGAGCAGTGGTTCTCAACAGATGTGTCGGGACACACTAGTGTGTCACAAGGTCCTGGGAGGTGTGTCGCAGGGCCAGAAAGAGACTGATCTCTCCTCATCTGCCCAGATGAAAGTTGGTTGACTTCTCCTTTAATCAGATCTGATGAGAGACCACTCTTGCTTCCTTCTCTTTCTGGGTCAGTGAAAGGCTGTTTCCTCATTCTCCCAGATCAGAGCGAGATATTGCCAACTCCTTTTTTTTTCTGGGTCTGATGGAACACTAACTTTATCTTCCCCCACTGGGCCTGGAAGTGAAGCTACTGATGCTTTCTTCACCCTGTGGAGGGTGGAGCAAAGAAGGTTGGAGATGTTGGGCAGGGAGGTGGAAGAGAGACAGAATGTGGGGGCTGTTGAGCAGGAAGGGGTGGGAAACAGGGAGTCAGGGTAGTTGGGTAGGGAGGGTGAGAAGGGGGTAGGGAGAGTTGAGCAGGGGAGAGAGGGAGCACAGGGAAGAGGATTTGGGGGGCAGGAATGCTGGACAGGGATGTGTGAGAGGATGATTGAAATGGAATAATTGGGAGAAATGATGGGAGCATGGAAGGAGGAGTGACAGGATTCAAAAGGCATAATTATGTCAGTTTTGGAAATGTGCATTTCTTCTATCTTTGTACCTTGCTTAGTGTAGGAGAAAATATATCTATTTCTATTTCTCCGGTTTTGCACTGCATGCAGAGTGGCTTTTTGAGTTTTCCATTCCAGATTTTGTCTCCACATTTGTAATTTGTGATCTTTGATTCTGTATTTGGTGATTTTTTATTAGCAGGTAGGCATTTGTGTCAGTCTTATTTGAGGTGTTTACTCAATAGGACATGCATTGGTGGTGCACTGCTGCCTTTTCATTGGTAGGGCTATTGCTGCTTGAGTCCTCGGAGTTAGTGCTGTTATGGTATGGCAAGTTTGCTATACATGTGCTGTTTTTTTGTTTTTTTTTCAGGTTTATATTTTACAATGAGCCTGGAAGTAGAGAGTTTTTTTTTCTGATACTGAAATGATACCAGTATCAAAATGTCTTTTTTGTATGGTGAGTTGTTTGGGGAAATATCCTAGTTCTGCAATGCACCTATTATTGGGTGTCGTGGGATTCCTGTGGATGAAGAGTATATGTTTAAATTTAGCCCCATGATGATCATGTATTCAGTGTGTCACTCAGAAAAGCATCATCTATGAGGTGTGTCCCAGCAGAAAAAAAGTTGAGACCCACTGGTTTGGAGTATATAAAAGAAAAAGAAGAGAGATCTCCAGTTCTTCTCAAGGGATTGTTAAGTCCTGGAGGGGCCATTCCCCCCCCCCCCTGGTTTGAGGTGGACGATTAAGGGGTTGGTGACCCTTGATGGCAGCTCGCTCTGAGATTCCATGGGGTGTATATATGGTGATCCAGATCCCTCATCCCCGATGAGGCAGTGTTGATTCCACTGGCAACTCTGCATTTCGGGTCCTGTCTGAGCAGAGAAGTATTGAATTTCTGTTCCTCTTTGTTCCAGAGCTAGTTACAGCAGTGGTTGCATGTTTATAGCTTGTTTAAAAAAAAAAAAAGCTAGCAAGAGCAACCGGGAGGCAGTGGAATTGTTGGGCCAGTCGCTTGGGGCCTTGATCACTGCTTCAGAACTGGTCACCCAGGGGATTCCTGATGTTCAGATACAGGGTAGCAATAGCGGCGAGCTGCTCGGGCCGCATGGCAATGGTATGAAGCAGACCTTGCCATTCGTATGCAGACTCGCAGTTCCGGTTTCCCTAAATTCAACAGCTTGTATTCTGTGTGCATCCCTGCTGGGGAAGTATCTTCAGGGGAGCCCAGTGCTAGACCGATGGAAAAATGAGCCTTGCGGTTGACAGGGTTTAGTGCTGAGGCTATCTCTGTCAGCGCGGGAACTGGGGCCATTTTTGATTCCCTAGTAGTGTCTGCAGCATCAGCGGGAGAGGCAGGGGAATCCTCTCCTTAATTATCACCAGTGATTCCTGTCCTGCAGAGGTGCAAAGAGGCACTTGCACTGAGGAGGAGTCTCTGGTTCTGGTAGAGGTCTACTGCTGGTTTTATTTTGCTTATGAACCAAAAAATCACTAGTTGATGTAACCAATGTTGACACAGAACTAAATCCCGATATTTGAAGTTATATAATAGGAATTAAAATGTTCTTTTTATTATCATGTAATTAAAAATACTATCTCATTTTTAATAGTTTCTAATGATATCTATGAAAAAATCTTTTTATATAGAAAGATAAGACCTCAGCACCGGCATAGAATCTGATGTTTAACAGAAACTAATTAACCGGTCGGTACAATTACTGGTCTATTATCTTCCTTTTGTTTTTTTCTTTTTTTTATAAAAACAGTCTCTCAATTTTCCATTAAAGTGCTGAAACTTGTGTTGAAGCTATATATTAAACACATTGCAACTTCAAAATGTTAGACTTGAGCTTTAAACTGTGGTAGTTTTGAGCTATTAAACTTGAGCTTTAAACTATGATAGTTTTGAGCTGTGCCACCCGACTAAGCATTTGCAAAGCGAGCAAAATTACTTTCAATTTTCTTGTACTCCCACATAGAGAGTTACTGTCCTAACATAAATGTACTTATCTTAGCAACTTGTTCAGTTGCTTATGAGCTAGTTGTGTACTGTTGGGCCCAAGTGTGTTTCTTCGGCTAACACAACCGCTATGTTTTTTTCTTTTAGAACCGCCAAACTGCCGACGTTGTCAACGTTTCGTAACCTGCATCAGGGCGGGCTCTACGTCATGAAAAAACAAGCGAATAAAATTTCACATAACCTATAACAGCCTTATGTTTAATTTTCTAGTAAAATGTATTACTCTGAATTGCTGTCATGGATTTATGCCGTTACTACTCACTTTTTTGCAATGGACTTGCTGTCTCAATAGTTGGGTTAAAGCAAGGCATATCAGCATGGCCGCCTCTATTTAAACAACAAACTTACTTGAAAGTGACCAATCATTGTGCTCGTACGAACGTCACTGTGTGATGACGTATAAGGTTTAAATGTCCTGCAACCACTTCTCCTCTCCTGTCAAAATACGCATGTCAGTGAAAACGAATAAAATTGAATGTTCTTCAAACAATTCTTTTCTGAATGTTGATTCAATTACATTCAATGATGAATTAAACTGTTCCACATGATATTGCTATTTAAACCATTTGGTTCTTCTGACATCAATTGGAAAATCCATTGGTGTTCCTTTTTGTACAGCAATTTCTCACGATTACCTCCTCTTGCATCCAATCCGATATGATCTATTACAAACCATCGTAAATCCTGTAACTTATGTTGTTCTGCAATGCAATGTGCCACAATAGGTGCTGATTCTTTTTTTGTTTTTCAAACAACTTTTATGTTCTCCAATACATAATCGTAATGAGCGCTTAGTTTGTCCAACGTAAATTTTATTACATGGGCATTTGATAATGTATACCACAAAAGTGCTCTGACAGGTTGTGAAATGTCTTAATTTGTATGTATAATTTGTGCGTGAACAAGTGAATTCGAAGTTCTAATGTTTGATCACAAATTTTACAGTGTCCACACTTGTGATGTCCTATTGGTTTGGATCCATCAATAGTTGATATTACATCAGTTTTTTCTGGCAAAGTTGATGGACTTAGGATTTCTTTAAGATTTCTGCTCCTGGAAAATGCCATGCGGAAATCGAGATTCTCAAACCCAGGGATCATTTTAACAATGTGCCAATGATTACTCATACTTCTTATTATGTTACGTGATATAGGAGAATATTTAGTGACACATGTAATTGTCTGAGATCTGTCTTGCTTCTGACAAGGGGTCAGTAATGCACTTCTATCGTAATAAAGAGCTCTTTTGAATGCATTTTTAATGCATTTTTTGGGGTAACCACATTGTTTAAAATCTTCAGCCAGTTTTTCTGATTGTGTCTTGAAGATCTGGTTATTCGAACAAATACGTTTATACTGCAAAAACTGCGAAAATGGTAAGCTGTTTTTTAATGGTAAACGATGTGCACTATTGTAGTGAAGGATTGTATCTTGATCTGTTGGTTTTTTGAAAACACTGGTTGTCACTTCACCAGAATCAGCTTTTTGTAATCTAACATCCAAGAAAGAAATTTCTGTGAAATTATATTGCATGACAAATTGAATTTTTTTATTGCATGTGTTGATCCATTTTTCAAAAGATAATTCCACTTCATTCCCACACCAAATGATGAAAATGTCATCAATAAATCGTTTATAAAAAAAAGATTTTGGATGCAAAAGGAGAATTTTCAACCCATGTTGCCTCAAACTTGGACATATATAAATTTGCAATGGAGGGGGCCATGGTGGCCCCCATTGCCATGCCTGAAATTTGCTGAAAAATGTATTTTGGAAAACAAAAACATTTTTTTTCAATGCAATGGTTGCCAGCTTTAATATAAACTCAGTTGGTATACGATGTGTTCCACTCTCTTGTTCAAAAAAAAAACCTCTATGATCTCTAGCGCTTCATTTTGTGGAATTGAAGTATAAAGCGATATAATATCTAAAGTGACCAACCATTTATCTTGCATATCATCTAACAAGGGTTCTATCATTTGTAGAAAATGTGTAGTATCTCGTATAAATGTTGGGCACTGTGATACAAATTCTCTCAAAAAACAATCTGTGAATTTGGATAATGGTTCTAACAGCGATTCATTAGAAGAAATAATGGGTTTGTAATAGATATCGGATTGGATGCAAGAGGAGGTAATTGTGAGAAATTGCTGTACAAAAAGGAACACCAATGGATTTTCAAATTGATGTCAGAAGAACCAAATGGTTTAAATAGCAATATCGAGTGGAACAGTTTAATTCATCATTGAATGTAATTGAATCAACATTCAGAAAAGAATTGTTTGAAGAACATTCAATTTTATTTGTTTTCACTGACATGCGTATTTTGACAGGAGAGGAGAAGTGGTTGCAGGACATTTAAACCTTATACGTCATCATGCAGTGACGTTAGCACAAGCACAATGATTGGTCACTTTCAAGTAAGTTTGTTGTTTAAATAGAGGCAGCCAAGCTGATATGCCTTGCTTTAACCCGACTATTGAGACGGCAAGTCCATTGCAAAAAAGTGAGTAGTAACGGCATAAATCCATGACAGCAATTCAGAGTAATAAATTTTACTAGAAAATTAAACATAAGGCTGTTATAGGTTATGTGAAATTTTATTCGCTTGTTTTTTCATGTCGTAGAGCCCACCCTGATGTAGGTTTCAAAACGTTGACAACGTCGGCAGTTTGGCGGTTCTAAAAGAAAAAAACATAGCGATTGTGTTAGCCGAAGAAACACACTTGGGCTCAACAGTACACTACTAGTTCATAAGCAATTGAACAAGTTGCTAAGATAAGTACATTTTATGTCGGGACAGTAACTCTCTATGCAGGAGTACAAGAAAATTGAAAGTAATTTTGCTCGCTTTGCAAATTCTTATTCGGGCAGCACAGCTCAAAACTATCATAGTTTAAAGCTCAAGTCCAATATTTTTAAATTGCAATGTGTTTAATATATAGCTTCAACGCAAGTTTCAGCACTTTAACGGAAAATTGAGAGCCTCTTTTTATTAAAAAAAAAACCAAAAACAAAAGGAAGATAATAGACCAGTGATTGTACCGACCTGTTAATTAGTTTCTGTTAAACATCAGATTCTATGCTGGTGCTGAGGTCTTATCTTTCTATATAAAAAGATTTTTTCATAGATATCATTAGAAACTATTAAAAATGAGATAGTAGTTTTAATTACATGATAATAAAAAGAACATTTTAATTCCTATTATATAACTTCAAATATTGGGATTTAGTTCTGTGTCAACATTGGTTACATCAACTAGTGATTTTTTTGGTTCAGTTATTAACTAGTTAATCCCTTATTTTCTTACTGCTTTATTTTGCTTATGCACAAAGCTTATTTAGTGGATCAGACAATAGAGATGCTGGCTCTTGGCTGCAGTCTCTACGGATTCTCGGCCGGTCAAGAGGCCTGAGCTGTTGAGAAGCTAGTCAACCCTTTAGTGATTTTCGGTGCAATGTTTATTTAGATATGTTTAACAAATCCAGGCCTAAATGCACTGAAGGTGCATGCTGACTTTGCTTAGCTGCCTGGAAGCTGCGGCAGTGGTTCTATTCTCGCACACATAGGTGTGTGCACACATTATTGCCACGTGGCGGTTGCATGAGTGGGGACCTGTGCAAGTAAGGCTGTGGCCTAGATTTGGGCGCGTACACCTGCGAGCTAAACTTGAACGCGTATTTGTACAGGTGCTTGGGTGTGTATTTGCATAGGTACTTGTCGAGTAAGACAGTGACCTAGACTAGAGCGTGTATTTGCACGAGTACTTGTGAGCGTACAAGCACGGCTTGGACGAGCGCGTATTTGCACATGTCCTTGTGCACGTATAACCGCGACCTTGTCTTGAGTGCATATTTAAGCGGGTTCTGGAGGGGTGTGTGCATACACCCGAGTGGCATTGGTGTGCTTGCAGGAGCCGCCTAGAGCCGAAATTCAGAAGAGCTAGGCATGGGGGACGAACAGATCCAAGCACCTTTCTATCTTTGAGGCTTGCTGTCTGAGAGTAATTCAGTCCTCGCTCTCTCTGATGTCAGTGCTGTTTAGATGCTGAAAGCGATTTGACTACTACAGCTTTTGCCCATGTTGGGACATCCCCTCCACTATATTGTCACTGGAGGGGAGTGGAGTGGGAGTTGAGGCAATGTTCAGTTCTCCTCCCTTGTTCCCAATGGCAGAATCATTCTCAAGAGAAGGTTGGGCCTATGGGATCCGATATAGATCCATTCTCCTGGGTGGAATGTTTCCAGGGCTTGTGGACCTTTCTGCAGTGACGCCCAGTGAAGGTAAAGCAACCTACTATGTAGGAATCGCATGCTCGGGCCTCCTATTTTGTCAGTCATGGTGGGCAAACACCACAGGGGTGGCTGTCCTTGGTAAGGTTCAAGGGGATGTAGCTCATGAGACCCCGGAGGATTCCGATGGGGAATTGGCTTTCTCACCTCTAGAACAGGGAGAAATTATACCTGATAGCCGTGTCGGACTGCTCAGATTTTTTTCTTTTTTTCACAGAGATGTCTTGAGTTTGTTGGCTCAGACCCCAAACATACTCAGTGTGGCCGGAGGTCAATTTAAGTTAAGCATCCTGTTTCTTCCTTCCCTGTATCCAATTCAAGAATTATTTGGCCTTCAGTGGAATACGCCGGAGGCAAGTTTTAAAAAGGAGGAGAACCAATTTTCCTCTATTCAATCTATTTTGTGGTTCCAAGGGAAAAAAAAAAGGACGTTTCAGGCAATATTGGATTTAAAGAAGGTAAATGTGGCTCACAAGGTTCCCCATTTCCATATGGAGACTGAGTCCAACTCTGAGGTAAGTCATAGCGGCAGTACACTTGGGAGAGTTCTTCACATCTCTCAACTCTGATAGAGGTCTATTTGCACATAGCCATCAAGCCGAAGCACCAGAGATTCCTGAGGTTCATGGTCCTAAGGGAACATTTTTTATTTCAAGCCCTTCCCCTCATGACAGAATCGTGTACCTTCACCAAGGTGATGGTGGTGATGGCAGCCATATTACAAAAGGAGGGTGTGTTGGTGCATCTGTTTCTGGATGACTAGCTCATTCATGCAAAATCAGAGTACCTCTGTCGAAAATCAGTACAAAAGGTACCGATGCACTCGAAGTCTCTAGGATGGGTGGTGAACCTAGCAAAGAGCCATTTAGTTCTCTCTCAAACTCTGGAGTATCTGGGAACTCAGTTTGACACATTGCTGGAGTGTTTCTCACGGAGAGAGATTGCTGAAATTGCAGTCAGACTTAGCATCTGCTAGATCTTTTGGTGCCCAGGGTCTGGGACTATTTACAAGTCCTGGGTTCTATGGCATCGACATTGGAATGAATGCATTGGGCGTTCACATATATGCGGCCTCTTCGGGGGGGGGGGGGGCTCTTCTCGCCTGCTGGAATCAGTTATTGAAAGAGTTTAATCTTCCTCTTTCGTTAGAGGGGAAAGCCAGGGAAAGTCTTTCGTGGTGGCTTACTCACACCATTTTTGAGCAAGGTGCAAAGTTGGAGGTTCTGAATTGGGTAATAGTCAACATCAATGCAAGCCTCTGTAGATGGAGGGCATTGTGTCAAGATCAGTCAGTGCAGGGCCAGTGGTCGAAATAGGAGGCCTCATGGTCTATTAATCGGTTAGAGACTAGAATGGTGCATTTTGTGTTGTTTGCCTGTCTGCCATGGTTACGCAGCCATCCAGTACAGATCCAGTCGGACAGTGTGATGACAGTGGCCTACATCAGCTGTCAAGGTGGAACCAAGGATCAGGTGGTGGCTCAAGAGGCCCAGGAGTTGATTCTCTGGGCAGAGCAGCACTTGGAGCGACTGGCAACATCTCACATTGCTGGAGTAGACAACATTCAGGCAGATTTTCTCAGTCTGAAAAAGTTAGACCCTGGGGAATTTGAGCTGTCAGAGGCAGCGATATGTCTCATTCACAGAAGATGGGGGTGTCCCCATATGGACTTAAAATGATGACCAAAGAGAACACCAAAGCATTGCGGTTTTACAGCCGCTAAGAGAACACAGTATGGAAGGAATCAATGTTCTAGTGCTGCAGTGGACTCAAGGAAGTCTTTGTTATTTCTTCACTCTGTGGCCTATGGTGGACAAGGGATTATGGTGGATAGAGAAACATCCAGGCAACATGATCCTGGTAGCTCTGGAGTGGCCAATTTGACCATGATTCCCAGATCTGATCAACATGGCCATAGACGGGCCACTGAGGTTCAGACATTTGTGGACTCTTCGCCACCAGGGCCTGACGTTTTCAGGTTGGGCAGTTCATGTCTGTCTTGTGGCTTCGTTTCTGAGAGGAGACAACTGAGATGGAGAGGATATTCCGAAACAGTTATTTCCACCTTATTGGAGGCTAGGTGACCACCTACATTTTTACGTATGTGCGAATTTGGAAGGTCTTCGAGTCCTAGTCTGCTGTTGATGGAGTGTAGCCTCAACCTGTTCAGGCTATGGTATTGCATATTTTGTTTTTGTACAGGAAGGTTCTGGTCAAGGGATTGGTCTTTAACTCTGAGAGTCCAGGTAGTGACATTGGGTTGTCTCCGGGATAAGGTGCAAGGGTATCCTCTCTCCGCACATCCGGATGTTATACTGTTCCTTCGGAGAGCTAAGAATTTGCATCCTCGGGTGCGAAACATTTGTCTGTCATGGAATCTGAATCTAGTCCTTAGAGGATTGTGTGATGCTCGGTTTGAACCCATAAAGAGAGTTACAAATTAGGAGTTGACTCTTAAAGTGGTTTTCCTGGTGGCTATTTGTTCAGCCAGGAAATTTTCGAGCACCAGGCATTGTGTTGAAATAGCTTCCTATGGACGTTGCATTTGGGGTATCTTTAAGCATGGTGCCTTCTTTTCTGCCTGACGTAGTCTCTGCATTCCATCTTAGACAATGGAACTTCCAGCTTTTCTCTATTTGGATTCCTCTACTCCTCATGTGGGGGAGCTTAGGCTCTTAGATGGGAGGCGTGAATTATTGAAGAATCTAAAGGTCACTAATGATTTCCGTCGATAGGATCACCTTTTTGTACTGTGGAGAGGTCCAAAGAAGGGAAGTAAGCCTTCTAAGGCTACAATTGCATGGTGGCTAAAGGAAGCAATGAAGTTGACTTACATTTTTAAAGAGCTCCCAGTGCTGGGGGGGATTTAGGGGTGCACTCAACATGTTCTCAGGTGACTTCCTGGGCTGAGTCACAACAGATGTCTGCACATGAAATTTGCAAGGTGGCTACTGGGAAGTCATTGCACACTTTTTCTAGGCATTATCACTTGGATGTTGGGGCTCCAGCTTCCATGTGTGTTGGTGAGAGTGTTCTGCGAGCAGGACTCTCCAGGTCCCACCCAAGTTAAAGGGAGCTTAGGTACATCCCAGGAGTCTTGACTGATCTGTTTATGTACAGGGAAAGGAAAATTGGTTCTTACCTGTGGTACTACAGATCAGTCCAGAGACCTGGCCATTTACTGGGGGGGGGGGGGGAGTCTGCCACTCATACTGTGACTTTGTATATAGTGTGGAGTTGTTGGAGGCTTTTAGTGCTGATTGCCTATGTTAAATTTGGGAAACGAGTTTTCCATTATCTGTTTTGGACAACTTTACCTTCTTCTGGCTTGTTGGTCAATACTGAGGGATTTGCAGGTGGCACATTGGGTTATGTACAGTGCCAGTGAAACTTTCTCTGTCTCCATCTGCGGGCAGGGAGGCAAAATCCAGGAGCCTGGACTGATCTGTAGTACTACAGGAATAAAATTAGCAGATAAGAAGCAATTTTCTTTTATCAGCTGAGTGGCTGCATTTTCCAGGAGCTGCAGCACTTTCAAATAGCAATTTGAGAGAGCCACATAGAATTACTGTAATCAACCATCTGTCCTTTGTGATTGAATCCAGAACAATGGTATGTAAATACAATAAATAAATAATATGAATGCCTACACCACTGTAAAAATAGTCTTTAAGTAATAAAAATGTTAAATGCTTATTATCTTGAGATCAATATTCAGCACTACTTAGCTGGATAAGTAGCAACTGCTGAATATCTGGTTGCATTCAGCAGTCACCACTTATCCAGCTAAGTAGATAGCTAAATATCTAATGAATGGATCAGGGAGGTGCTACTTATCTGTCTATCTTAGCCGGATAAATGCCGATACTCAGAATTATCTGCCTATGGTAGATGGATAAGTTAGATCTGCTTAATGGCAGGTCTAAACTTAGCTGGATATGAGTTATTCAGCTAAGTGGTGATTTCTACAAGGACAGCATAGCCATGCTGCTGAATATCACATGTAAGTTAGCCGAATGGGTCTTATCTGGCTAAGTTATATAGCCATATAATTCTGAATTTTGGTCCCCCTGACTTTGACTTTAAAAAACATTCAGGCCGATACAGTACAGTGCGCTCCAACGGAGCGCACTGTTAGCCTGCTCTTGGACGCGCGTTTTCCCTTACCCCTTATTCAGCAAGGGGTGGAAAACGCACGTCCAACCCGCAGCACCTAATAGCGCCCACAACATGCAAATGCATGTTGACGGCCCTATTAGGTATGCGCGCGGGATACAGTAAGTAAAATGTGCAGCCAAGCCGCACATTTTACTCTAAGAAATTAGCACCTACCCAAAGGTAGGCGCTAGTTTCTGCCGGCACCGGGAAAGTGCACAGAAAAGCAGTAAAAACTGCTTTTCCTAGCATGTAGCAGATGGACTCAAAACAAGTGGGTATAGCGTGCTCGTGCTAGCAGTTGGAGACAGATCTGACGTCAGCACGGGTACATATACCCCCACAGGAAGTGAAGCAATTCAGTACTAAATTCACTAGACGATATCTATTGACGACGAGCCCCGCACTCCTGCGGTGATACCAGTCTGTCCTTCCCCCAGTTGAGTTTCCCGAGGTGATTTTCGTGGTCCCTCGGAGGTAAGTGCCTCGGTCCGGTGGCCGACTCACGGCAGGGACCTGCCCCCGAGCGAGAAGGGCTCGGGCACGGCCTAGAGGCAGCCTCGGTCCCGGCGTGGACTTGGCCCCCGAGCAAGACGAGTTCGGGCGCGGCCTAGAGGCAGCGGGTGCACCTCCTCGAGCGCGGCGGTGAAGGTACTCACCCTCTCCCCCCGCAGCCGGAGACCGCCCGGGTTGCAGCCGGGAAGCGCCGAAGACAAGGTAAGGCGTATATATTTACTTATTGGTCTCCGAGGATCCGAGGAGAAGCAGAGTGTGCCTCTGGGGCGGCCAGTTCAGTAGGCCGCCATTTCATCTGCCTGCTTGCCATTATCTTCTACCTAAAGCGTCCCGCCTATTACTACGCACACGGCGATAGGCGTCCATTGCTACGCGCACGGCGATCGGCGCATAGGCGCACATTGCTAGGCGCCCGTTCATAGGCGCCCATTTATAGGCGCACATTGCTAGGCGCAAGTCCTTAGGTGCCCGATTATAGGCGCACTGCTATAGGCGCACTGCTATAGGCGCACGGTCTAGGCGCATTGCTATAGCCGCACATTGTTAGGCGCACATTGCTAGGCGCCCGTTCATAGGCGCACATTGCTAGGCGCCCGATTATAGGCGCCTGTTATAGGCAAACGTTCTAGGCGCACATTGTTAGGCGCACGTTGCTGAGCGCTGGTTTCAGGCGCCTGCTTTCGCGCACAGCGCAGACTCTTATTGAGTTCTCTGGCGGCATGGAGAGTAAGAGTGCCCAGGCTTCGGCAGGGCCGGCACCTCCAGAAGTAGGCATCAATCTCTGCTCTGCATGCAACCTCAGGGCCACACAGAATGAGGATGCAGACTCCCTATGTGCCCAATGTGAAGAGGCCCTGGGAGTACCAGGCCAGGGCCGGTTACAGCCCAGCGTTCTTTCCGGTTCCTCAGGGAACACCCCGGAACCAGCAGGCAGCGGGGAGCAGCCAGTGAACCAGGGGGGCCTGGTTCCCATGCGGCCAGATATGGCTTCGATTTCCTGGGTGGAGTTATTCAAAGGGATTCATACCTTTGTCACGATGCAGTCAGCTCCCCGATCGGGTCCGTACATCCAGAATGACCCGTCCCCTGGACCCTCGCGGCCTAGGCGCGGCCACTCGCCACCTGATAGCCCCAATTCTGGGGATTCAGACTACCCGGCAGAAGAAAATTTACTGTTAGTTACTTATTTATTTCTATTTATTTCTATTGTATTTATGTATTTTTTTGTTATCTATTTATTATCACTTCTTAATTGTTAACATTATTATTTATATTTCCCTGTTATTTGGATTAACCATGTTCATTGTAAGCCTCTAACTTGAAGCGATATTTACTGTTCATTGTAAACCGGGGTGATATGTATATTATACAGGAACCTCCGGTATATAAATCCGTTAAATAAATAAATAAGAAGATGAGCCCCCCGAGGAGGGAGAGTTTCCCTCGGGGGTAGAACCTTATCGAACCATGCGGCGCTTCTTTACCAGAGCGGATCTTCCAGACTTGATCTCGCAATGCCTGTCGGAACTGGCCCTTCCGGGCCATGACACCCCAGGGGAACTTAGAGTGAACCCCCTATTAGAGGGCCTGCGCCAAACTTCTCACCACTTTCCCCTCCTATGAGTGGCACATCAGCTAATCGATCTGGAATGGGCTGCACCGGAGGCTTCATTCAAGGGGGGTCGGGCCTTGGCTGGCATGTACCCCTTAGCCCCGGCAACTAAGGACATGTTGGCGTGCCCTCAGGTAGATGCCATAGTCAGCGCAATTGTGAAGCGCACCACCATCCCGGTGGAAGGAGGGACGGCCCTCAAGGATACACATGACCGGCGTTTGGACGCCATCCTGAAGCAGGCCTTTGAGGTGGCAGCCATGTCCCTACGAATTGCAACTTGCTGCACGGTGGTGACGCGTTCCTGCTTATCTCAGGCTCGGAACAACGCCCCAGGAGAAGGGATGGAATCAGCTCTCTCTTTCCTTACTGATGCAGCCTCCGACCTCGTCCGTACGGCAGCCAAGGGAGTGTCATCCTCAGTGGCAGCCAGGAGGCAGCTCTGGCTACGTAACTGGTCGGCCGATTCCTCTTCCAAGACTCGTCTCACGAGAATGCCCTTCGAGGGATCTCTCCTGTTCGGCAGCGACCTGGAGAAGCTGGCCAATAAATGGGGCGCCTCTCCTTTACCTCGTCTACCAGAAGACAGACCACGGAGGAGGCAGCACCCGTCTTCTAGACCACCCAGAGGTAGAACCTCTCAGCACCTCAACCCTTACGGGACTCGCTACCAGGCACCTCGGTCGCAGGCCAAGAACCAGCCCTTTCGGCCTAAGCACAGTAAGAGGGGAGCCGGCTCGGGTTCCGGCCCCAGCCGTACCCCGCAATGACAATCAGCCGGCCCATCCGGTGGTAGCAGCCATAGGGGGCAGGCTGACCCTCTTTTACCGCAGGTGGGCCGAGATTACCTCGGACCAGTGGGTCCTCACCATCATCCGAGAGGGGTACTACCTGGACTTTCTTTGGCGCCCGCCAGACAAGTTTGTGGAATCTCCTTGTTCACCCCTCAAGAGGGCAGCGCTAGATGTTACCTTACAGAGGCTTCTCTCCCTCAAGGCCATAATTCCAGTGCCTGCAGGGGAGATAAATTCTGGGCATTATTCCATTTATTTCATAGTGCCCAAGAAGGAGGGCACTTTCCGGCCTGTCCTGGACCTCAAGTCGGTCAACCGCTACCTACGGGTACCCAGCTTTCGCATGGAAACCCTGCGATCTGTCAAAAATTCAGTACAGCCAGGGGAGTTTCTCACATCCCTAGATCTGTCAGAAGCCTACCTGCATATCCCAATCCATCGGGATCATCAGCGCTATCTACGTTTCAAAGTCTTGGACCAACACTTTCAGTTTCGGGCGTTACCCTTCGGGTTAGCCACAGCGCCGCGGATCTTTACCAAGGTCATAGTAGTAGTGGCGGCGGCCCTCAGGAAGGAGGGAATTCTCGTCCATCCCTACCTGGACGATTGGTTGATCAGGGCAAAATCGCCAGAAGAGAGCCATCGGGCAACCAGCCGAGTGATTGCCCTTCTAGAGAGCCTAGGCTGGGTAGTAAACTTAAACAAGAGTTCCCTACAGCCGTCTCAGTCGAGGGAATACCTAGGAGTCCTATTCGACACTCAGGCAGACAGAGTCAGCTTGCCTCCCAAAAGAAGAGAAAAGCTCAAGAATCGTCTGCA
Source organism: Rhinatrema bivittatum (assembly GCF_901001135.1). NCBI lineage: Eukaryota > Metazoa > Chordata > Amphibia > Gymnophiona > Rhinatrematidae > Rhinatrema > Rhinatrema bivittatum. Next base: position 273,030,523 of record NC_042620.1, read on the forward strand.
GGCCCTGCTGCGCGCCGTCCGCCCCATGGCTTGGGATTACCTACAAGTCCTCGGCCTAATGGCATCCACTCTGGAGGTGATACCATGGGCTCGGGTGCATATGAGGCCGTTACAACGCGCCCTCCTATCCCGGTGGAGCCCGATATCACAAACTTACACCGTACACCTACCTCTACCAGCCAGGGTACGGAATCAGCTGCAATGGTGGCTGCAGCAATGCCACAGGAGCCGGGGGTCCAGGATGTCCTCTCCAACCTGGACCCTGCTCACAACAGACACCAGCCTGAGCAGCTGGGGCGCACATTGCGAAGGTCTCACTACCCAAGGGCGGTGGAGCAGAGAAGAGTCGGGATGGAACATCAACCGACTAGAGGCACGGGCAGTCAGGCTAGCGTGCCTGCGACTTGCCCACAGACTGCGACACAGAGCAGTCAGAGTGATGTCAGACAACGCCACCACGGTGGCATACATCAACCAACAGGGAGGAACCAGAAGCCAACAGGAATCACTAGAAATAGCTCCTCTGATGACTTGGGCGGAATCAAATCTCCAGGACATCTCCGCCGTCCACATCGCCAGGAAGGACAACACCGCAGCAGACTTCCTCAGCAGAGAAAGTCTACATCCCGGGGATTGGCAACTGTCACCCACAGCGTTCCAGATGATTGTGAATCGGTGGGGGACCCCGGGCATGGACCTACTAGTGGACAGGTCCAACGCTCAAGTACCCAGATATTTCAGCCGCAGGCGGGATCCTCTGTCTCAGGGGATCGATGCACTGGTACAACCATGGCCCCAGGAGATCCTACTGTACGCTTTTCCGCCATGGCCCCTGCTGGGCGCCATTATACACAGGATTCAGCGGCACAGAGGCCTAGTTCTTCTAGTGGCCCCGGACTGGCCAAGAAGACCCTGGTATGCAGACATGAGAAGACTGCTGGCAGGGGATCCACTACCCCTGCCGCCGCACCGGGACCTGCTGCGACAAGGTCCCATACTCCACGAGGATCCGGCTCAATTCTCTCTTACGGTTTGGCCATTGAGAGGGCTAGACTGAAGACATGAGGATATTCAGGTCCAGTAATAGATACACTCCTCCGAGCATGCAAGTTCTCCACATCGCTAACATATATAAGGATCTGGAGAGTATTTGAGGCTCGGTGCGAAGCTCATAGCACCAATCCACATGCCGCTAAGATTCTTATCATTTTGGACTTCCTACAATATGGTCTTCAGAAGGGTCTGTCCCTCAGTTCCATCAAGGTCCAAGTGGCAGCACTTTCCTGCTACGGTCCCCGGAGTGACGGCAATAGCATCGCCACACACCCAGACGTTTCACGCTTCCTGAAAGGAGTCAAACACATTCGTCCACCACTGAAGTGGCCCATACCTCTGTGGAACCTCAACCTCGTTTTGGACTTTCTAGCGGGACACGCCTTCCGTCCACTTCGAGGCCTGTCCCTCCGTTTGTTAACCTTGAAGATGGTGTTCCTGCTGGCTGTTTGCTCCGCACGACGCGTCTCAGAGCTACAAGCACTGTCTTGCCGTGATCCGTTTCTCCGAATCATGCCAGAAGCCATCCATCTTCGCACAGTCCCTTCCTTCTTACCCAAAGTAGTCTCGCACTTCCACCTCAACCAAACCATCTCTTTACCTACCACAGAAGGTTTGGAGAAGTCAGAAGAAGGTCGAATTCTACGCCATCTCGACATCGGCAGGCTACTGTCCTGATACCTGGAAGTGTCCGAAGCAATACGAAAGACGGACCATCTGTTCGTTCTACACAGTGGGAAGAAGCAAGGGGAAGCGGCCTCATGGGCAACTATCGCCCGCTGGGTCAAAGAAGTTATCAAGGCAGCCTACGTAGACGCGGGAAAATCACCGCCTCTACAGGTCAGGCTCACTCTACCAGAGCGCAAGCTGCCTCTTGGGCAGAAACTCGGATGCTGTCGCCTGCTGAGATCTGTAAGGCGGCGACGTGGTCCTCCCTCCATACCTTCTCCAGATTCTACCGTCTGGATGTCCAGGCCAGGGAGGACACCGCATTCACGAGGGCAATCCTGCACGGACCTCGGGCAGCCTCCCGCCCAGTCCAGGAGTAGCTTTTGTACATCCCACTTGTTTTGAGTCCATCTGCTACACGCTAGGAAATGTAGAGATTACTTACCTGATAATCTCGTTTTCCTTAGTGTATGCAGATGGACTCAGCATCCCGCCCGGCTGCTAATATTCATGGGATTTCACAGGCTCAAGGTAAGCCATGTTTTATTACATAGGGCATCCACCCTGCCGGGTGTCGACGCCTTCCGGTTGAGAATCCTGGCGGTCTCCAGCTACTATCAACCGGTCAGGGTAATCCTGTTTCATTAATCGATCGGTCAGTACTCATATGGCTATGACAGCTTTGCAAGGAAGATTACTGAATTGCTTCACTTCCTGTGGGGGTATATGTACTCGTGCTGACGTCAGATCTGTCTCCAACTGCTAGCACGAGCACACTATACCCACTTGTTTTGAGTCCATCTGCGTACACTAAGGAAAACGAGATTATCAGGTAAGTAATCTCTACATTTCTGTGCACCCTCCGACTTAATATCATAGCGATATTAAGTCTGAGGTCCTGAAGAGTATAAAAAGTAAAAAAAAAAAAAAATTAAATTGGGCCGGCGGCTGTCGGGCCGAAAACCGGACTCTCAATTTTGCCGGTGTCCGTCCGGTTTCCAAGCCCGTGGCTGTCAGCAGACTTGAGAACCGACGCCGGCAAAATTGCATGTCGGCTGTCAAAACCCGCTGACAGCTGCCGCTACGGGTCAAAAGGAGGTGCTAGGGACGCACTAGTGTCCCTAGCATCTCCTTTTGCTCGTTTCTCCCGCACCACCTCATTTACATACTGCATCGCGCGCGCCGGGAGAGCGGGCGTTCGTCCGCTCTCCCCCGTTTTTACTGAATCAGCCCGATGGTCCTTAAAATAGCTTTTAACTGTGGTTTCAAGGTTAAATGGGAGTCTCGTAATGTCCCTATGTCCCTCACTTGACCAGAGAAAGAAATAGATCCATTAACCTGCAAACCAGTTAATGCTTTAGGCAGAGGCACTGACTGACCCAGAAAGCTTCATTCTCAGCAGTTTTCAGTATTAACTTAGGGCCTAATTTACTAAGGCTTTTCTCCCATTCTTTGTCTATGGGAAAAAACACTTAGTGAATCAAGCCCTTAGTTTGTATCAGCCATGTATTTACTGTCACAGTGCAAGATGAAAGTTGCACAGCGGTGGAGGTCAGTTTCCCATTGGAAAAGCCAATTGAATTTCAGCTGCGTACATTTTAAATCCATTCCAGAAAAGGCGATAAGATCACAAAGTGGGCAGAGAGAAATATTAAATAACCGAAGATAAAACTAATTCCTGGTGAAATTTCAAAGAAGACTGCTGCCTTCCAATACTATACATAAAGGGGTCGATATTCAGCTGTGGAGCAGTTAGTTAAGTTAGCTGTGACGTTGAATATACCTAGCTATCTTAAAGTTGGCCAGATAAGTATATCGGGCTAACTCTGCTACTCCCGGAAACGCCTGTTGTGCACCCCTGGAACCGGCTATATTCTAGCCAGACAACTCATTATTTAGCTAAAATATATCCAGGTGAGAGTTTTAAAATTGAGGTTTGACCATTTAGACAGATAACTTTTCAGTTATCTATCTAAATGACTTTTAAATATCTATTGCAGAAGATCTAAACCAATTCAATACATCTCCTTCAATCCCAAGTGTATTCAGTATCTCAAGAAAAAGGGAATGACTTCCCATATCAAAAGCAGTGGATATATCCAAGCAAATCAGTGTGACTATCCAGCACATCCAAAAGAAAATATGTCCCTTTCAGAAGCGGCTCTGCCTTGGGTGTAAAATATTCTCTTCCAAGAAATCATTGAGTAGTAACTGTATGGCCTTCCCCAAAACCTTCCCTAAAGTGGGAAGGTTGGAGATAGACCTGTAATGTGATGGGGTCCACAATGTACAAAGTAGATGTCTTTAGTACAGGTCACACTAACGCCCCTTTTTAAAGAAAGATTGATACATTTCATGTAAGGGAATCCCTAGAATAGGATCAGTGCAAGTACTTCTTTCCTTTATTCCCTGGTCCTCCTCATGATCCCAACTGCCTACATGTTGTTGCTTTCAAAGTGTTTTTCTCTTGCTTGCCCCACCCCATGTGTCACTGTCCATGTTCCTTTAATTTTCTCAGCTTTGGCCTTTTGGTTCTGTTCAGGGTAATAAGCGTCTGGTTATTTCGGAAAGCTGCTCCCGAGATTCCCTGAGCAGCCAGCCAAGCTGCCAGGGCCTGAATTACTCCTATGGTGTCAACGCTTGGAAATCCTGGGTGCAGGCGAAATATTCAAGTGGGGAGACTAGCAAAGCTGAACTCCACTTTGGACGTAAGTGACTCTTGTGACACATTGAAATCAGTTACCGGGAGGGAGGGCTTTATTTTGAGGAGATGAGGGTGAGAGTACTCTTCTGTCTCAGCTGCTTTAAGTACTTGGGTTTATACTGCCCTCTTTTTCTTAAGCTCTCTCCGTCACAGGTTCCCCAACCCTGGGGGCTTTGAACTACCTTAGGTCCCAGCTTCCCCATGCTTTGAAGTTAGAGTCCATTCTACCCTATTTTCTTTGCTCTCTGCAGCAAAGCCAATGCGGATTAAGGAAGATATCCTGGCATGTACAGCAGCAGAACTCAATTATGGCTTGGCGCAGTTTGTGAAAGAAATAACCCGTCCAAATGGGGACCGTTATGATCCAGACAGTATTTATTACCTCTGCCTGGGGATTCAGCAGGTAAGTGAATGGTCCATTGATAAGAGGTGAACAGGCTCTGTAATGTAATGTGCAATGTGGTTTTACATGCAGGAAATCTACATATGCTTGTATGGCCCAAGTCTGTGGGGAAGTCTGCAGAATAATGGGGCAGTAGGAGAGGCTTGAGACTGAGATGGGCAAAATATAATTATTCCTTGGCTTCTTGGAAAAGTGGTAGCAAGAAAGGTCCTGGACCAGTGGGTATATGGCAGCTGTACACACTTCCTCTTGTTTGTGTTAGAATGTTTTAAAGTTTTGTTTTGCACTTGTTCTGCACAGTTCCTGCTGGAAAATAACCGGATGGTGAACATTTTCACTGACCTTTACTACCTGACATTTGTCCAAGAGCTGAACAAGACCTTGACTGGCTGGCAGCCAACAACCTTACCAAACAGTAAGGAGATGTAATGCTTACCCTTCTTTCACTCGTATTTCATATTTCTTCATATCGATTACAAAATGTTGTCATGTTGCACACATTTCATTTCATCAAGTTGTAAGTTTCATAAGTTGTATACATCCTTTATTACCTACATCTTCGTACCAATGTCAGCCATGCTTGCATGTGCTGTGTTGACAAGAAATGTGAATTAGGTCAAGATGCTTTGTGTTGCTTTGCGGGTTAAGGATGAGTTTAGAAGTGCTGTGCTGATTGTGCATAGATTCTGGGGCTGAAGGTGCTGTAGTTTTGGGTTAGGTTCATTTTGGAATGTGCTATGTTGTGGTTTGTAGTTAATATATGAGCTGGCATGTACTTCATTGATTATACAGTGATAGAATAAGGCTGGAGGAGGACATCATGAGGGCATCTAGTCCATTTCTATTTCTCTAATCCACATCCGCTTTACTTGTGTTAGACAGATGTTTGTCTTAACCTTTTCCTAAAAGCTTCCAATGACAGAGATTCCACCATCTCCTTAGGTAGCTTGAATACCCTCATATTAAGAAATTCTTCTGAACATTAAACCAAACTCTCTCCACTGCAATATTTCCTCAGTGGTGATAAGAGAGCATCCGATTGCCATCCTCATACTTACCCCATTTATATATTCAAAGATTCTCATCACATCTCGTGCAACAAACAGGTTCAAACTTAGTTTGTGAGCCCTCTGGGGAGAGGGAAATATCTGTAGTACCTGAATGTAATCAGCTTTGAAGTGCCGACAAGTGGAATATAAAAAAAATAAATAATGATGTTTTAATGTTTCCGAATGACTGTATATAAAACTCTTCAAATAAATAAAATAAATAAATAAAATAAAGGAAGAAGTAGGCTGTAAGTACAGGCCTGTCAGTCCAGTGCCAGAAAGAATTACTAAAAATTAGTAGGAAGTAGCTTATAGGACCCAAATTTGAGTTCTTTAATTAATGAGGTGACATGGATGAAGTTCTGTGTGGAGCAGACTCAAAAGCTTTGCTGAAAATTTGGTAAGCAAACTGGCCAGCATAGAAGTATGTATTTATTTATTTCTGCTCATATGCTGCCAGTGCCACTGGGTCTAGGTGGCTTATAAATAATATACATAAAATTGGAGTGATTACGACTTGAATTCTGAGTTCAGTTTAAAAAAAACCTTATTAGAGGATCAGTTAAAGACAAGTTTGAAAAGGTGAGTTTTCAGTAACTCCTTAAAGGTTTTAACACAAATTATTAACCATAGATCTTGTGGTAGATGATTCCACATAATGGGAGCTGCCATGGAAAATGCCCTGTCACGTGTGTCACGTGCTTCCGAACAGTTGGAACATCAAGCAAGCCACATTACGAAGATCGCAACGTCTGCGATAGATTGTAAATCCTTAACAGACAAATAGACCAGGGAAAGTTATCAAAGTTATATATAATTCTACAGGCAACCAATAAAGGTGAAATAAAATTGGGGAAATATCCTTCATAGCGGTGCCTGAAATCAAATGAGCAGCCGCATATTATAGGAGCTGCAATGCACACAAAGAGTTAGCGGGAAGACCAAAATACAGTGCATTCCAGTAATGCAACAGAGGCATTATTACTACTTGCACAACTGAAAGAAAGCCAAGATAAGACAGCAAGTGCTTCAGATCATGTAGTGTCCATAACTTAAAGAAATTGGTTTGAACTACTTGTCTGATCTCTCTTAAATGACAAGTCAGAGTCCATAATGACACCTAAACTTAATACTGTCAAAGTTGGGTTTAATAATATAATATAAAGAAAAAAATACCCGTTAATGAATTACAATATATTGCCTGGAATAATGAAATTCAAAAAATGGTGGGAAAATATGAAAAGTAGATTAAAACACACTTTATTAACACAAAAATGTCTTAAATAACACTAAACAACACACCATACTAAATGGATAACTACAGAAGCCACATTGGACTCCAATAAAATTCACAATATAAATTGTGCTAAAATTTCAACAGCTGAGTACCTCACTAGACAAAAATAGAAAAACACTTTTATATATCCACGAGATCATTGACAACAAGCTCAATGTGCATCAATCTAGAGACAAATCTTGCAAATAGTCAACATGTTTCACATAGCTGTGTCAGGATTATTCATCTGTACCAAGTCACTGATGTATTCTCCACTGTTGCTAAACACCAATGAAGTTTGTCATCTGTGCCATGCTATCAGTTTGGTTAAATTAAAAATGGCTGAAAATGAAGCGCTTTATAATTACTAACAATTTTCTGTAAAGAAAGTATTTTTTAATTGTATAAATATCGTGGTACATACTGCTACTTACTTTACCACTGTTGTTTAACACTTATATGCTTTGATAAACGTGGCGTACACCACTGTTCAGTGACTCCCAAAACTCCACTTAGAACCAGAAATTGTCCAGCATTAGTTTTCAGCTGTTCAGCAAAAACAAAAAATAACAATGCACAACCTGTAAAATACCCTGTTTTTACAAACATTCTACCACAAACTAAATTTAAAGGCTTACTTGTACATTTTTATCGGACGCATAATTTTACTTCTCAGCGATGCTGACAGCATCTCCAAACATGGCGCTTGTTCATAATAACATGAGCCTCACATTTCCTAGCCTGTAGCCAGATGGACTCAGGACCAGTCGGTTATGTGCTCTTCTGCTAGCAGATGGGAGAGGGAGTCAAATTTCAAAGCTGACGTCACTCTAGATATACCCCTGCAGGAACCTCAGCTCTTCAGCATCTCTCCGTCTCCTAGCAGATGAGGACACTGTCCCACACACTAGATTAGTGTTAAGAATTACAGCAAAGAAGAAACAAATTTTCTCTTAAAGAAGATCGAGCTCCACTCTCCTGTGGTGAAACCTAAGGGTCCCTCCCCTAGTTGAGGATTCCGGAGGTGATTCCGATATCCCTCAGAGGTGTGCTTTGGTCTGGTAGCCGGTCCCGACTTAGCCCCCAGAGTGGCTGAAAGGCAGCGGGTGCACATCCGAGCGCGGCAGTGAAGGCAGAGCCCTCTCCTCCCGCAGCTGGAGACCGTCCCGGCACACAATCGGTAAGCACAGAGACCAGGTAAGCAGAAAACCTTAAATTTCCTAGCGTGTAGCAGATGGACTCAGGACCAATGGGTATAGTGTACTCCTGATAGCAGTTGGAGACGGATCAGGTTTCAATCTGACGTCAGCCCCTAGTACATATACCCCTGCAGGAAGTGCAGCTCTCCAGTATTTTCTGTCTCCATAGCAGTTAGGGACTATCTGCACGCTCTCAAGTGTTAGATCAAATGCAAAGAAGAAAACTCAAAATTTAAAGAAGAAAATCTACCTGAAGATGAGCCCCGCTCTCCTGCGGTGATACCCTTGGGTCCCTCCCCCAGTTGAGATTCCCGAGGTGATTTCCGTGGTCCTTCAGAGGTGAGCCTCGGTCCAGCGGCCAAATCGCAGCGAGGACCTAGCCCCCGATCCTTCGGGCGCGGCTGAGAGGCAGCAGGTGCACCCTCGAGCGCGGCGGTGAAGGTATTTGCCCTCTCCCCCCGCAGCCGGAGACCGCCCGGGACGAAACCGGGAAGCACCGAAGACAAGGTAAGGCAGAAATCTTCTACTTGAATCCGGTCTCCGAGGATCGAAGAGGAGCACAGGTCACCGACTGGGACCAGTGCCACCGGGTTGATCCGCCCTAGCAGGCCAGGCCCCAGCTATTCCAAGAGTCTGCCCACGTGGAGACTCTCCAAGGGGGTCGCCATATTGCCCGCGTGCTCGCCGTCGCCATCTTGGTCTACTCACCGCGCCGTTCGCCTCTGAGCGCACATCTCCAAGTCAGGCACACAAAGCACTTGTGCGCATAGACTTACGCGCGCATAAATCCTTGCGCGCATAACTTGCACGCACAGAGCCGAGCGCATATCTACGGCATAGCCACGCACACAACTTACACGCTCATTTTAAGCGCACCGGAACGCATAAGATTTACGTGCCGACAGCCATGGCACCCCCTGGAACAGAAATTAAGCGGAAGGCCTCTGCCCAGCATGCCACATCAGAGCCGCACAAAGCGAGGAGGCCGACGCCCTGTGCGCGCAATGTGAGGAGGCCCTGGGAGATCCAGCTCAGGGCCAGTCCCACCCAGGGCCGAGGACCTAGCCCGGGGGACCCCCCCCCACACAGACAGGGACCCCCAAGGAACCAGTGCCCCTCGGCTTTGATCCAGCGTCTATATCGAGGGTGGAGTTCTTCAAGGGGATTCATGCCTTTGTTCAAATGCAAACTGAACCTCTGGCTGACCAGCCACATGCTCCACCGGAGGACCCACATGCCCCAGGCCCTTCAAGACCTAGGCACAGGCTCCCATTACCCAGAAGCCCCACCTATAGGGACTCTGACATCTCTGAGGAGGAAGCTGAACCCCTAGAAGAGGGGGAGCTCCCCCCGGGGACAGAGCCTCACCGAACCATGAGACGCTTCTTCACAAAGGATGAGCTCCCGGACCTGGTCAATGTCTGACGGAGCTCGCTATCCCGGGCCCAGGTACTTCGGGGGAACCTAAAACGAACCTCCTGCTAGAGGGTCTCAGACAGACTTCTCGCCACTTCCCTCTGTTACAAGCAGCACAACAGCTGATTGATCTGGAATGGAATGCTCCGGAGTCCGCATTCAAAGGGGGACGAGCCTTTGCAGCCCTGTACCCCCTGGACCCAGCAACCAAAGATCTTCTTGCATGCCTTAGAGTGGATGCCATGATCTGCGCGGTCTCTAAGCGCACCACTATCCCAGTGGAGGGAGGAGCTGCACTCAAGGATGCCCATGACCGACGTCTGGAGTCAATCCTCAAACAATCATTTGACGTTGCCACTATGTCTCTGCAAATTGCGGCCTGCTGCACCATGGTGACACGTGCCTGCTTATCACAAACCAGGAACAACACTCCGGGAGAAGACATGGAACCAGCAGTATCATTCCTAGCGGACGCTGCCTCCGACCTAGTGCGCACAGCGGCCAGAGGAGTGTCATCTGAGGTGGCTGCCAAGAGCCAACTCTGGCTCCGAAGCTGGTTGGCCGACGCATCTTCCAAAACGCACCTCACAAGGATGCCCTTCAAAGGATCCCTCCTGTTCAGCAGCGAACTAGAGAAACTGGCCGACAAATGGGGCGAGTCTCCATTGCCACGACTACCGGAAGTTAAGACGAAGAGAAACCAGTGTCCCTTCCCCAGGTCCTCCAGGGGCAGAAATTCGCAGCACTTCAATCCTTACAGGAGCAACTATCAAGCGCTCCGCCCTACGGGCAGGAACCAGTCCTTTTGGACCAAGCACAACAAGAGGGTAGCAGGCTCGGGTACAGGCCCCAGCCGCACCCCACAATGAGATTCAGCCGACCCATCCAAGGGAAGAAGCCATAGGGGGCAGACTAGCCCTATTTTACCACAGATGGGTCGAAATTGTTACGATCCCCCCTGTTGCTGCGCTACAGGAGGTATCTCACCTTTCCACTGGAGGCCGCTTCGAAGCCAGGGCCTCGCCTGTGTACCATCCAGGATTTGCTCCAGAGCCTGGGAGGCCTAGCTGTTCCTGAGGCCTGCCTGTGGCTTGCTTGGCTGTGTTTGGTCTTCCTGGTTCGGCCACGCCCTTCTCCCTAGGGGCCGGCCTGCAGCTCTCCACCTCAGTTATAGGGCCAGCGAGGGGCGGTCCAGGTGAACTCCTCCCAGGGAGTTGCCCGCATACAGCTGTATAAAAGGACTTTCACTTCAGTTCCTGTGGGCCTTGGATTGGGGTTCACAGTTGTCTGTGTCTTCAAACCAATCCAGGTCCTCCGTGGTCGCCCTTGCTTTGATGGCTTCGTGTTCAGTGTCTTCATGTTCCTTGTTCCCAGTCCTGATGTCGGCCTTGGATTGGGGTTCACAGTTGTCTGTGTCTTCAAACCAGCCCAGGTCCTCCGTGGTCTCGCTTGTCTTGACGGCTCCCTGTCCTGTCTCTTCCTGTTGCCTTGATGTCTGTTCCGGATGTTGCCTTGATGTTTGTACCTGATCCAGTTCCTGATGTTCCTGCCTGCTTTAGGCTGCCAGGAGTGCAGCAACCCACCGCTTCCTCTTCCCTGTGCTTGTCCCGCTCCTGCGCTTGTAGGACAGGGTGGTCCGTGACCAGTCCAGCCGTGCTGGCTGTGTAGGGCGCCCTGAGAGACAGTGCCAATGTCCTTTTGCCCAAGTTCCTGTCTCGGCTATGATGTCTTGCTTCAGCCCTCATCCATGATGTCTTGCTTCAGCCCTCGTCTCTGATGTCTTGCTTCAGCCCTCGTCTCTGATGTCTTGCTTTAGCCCTCGTTTATGTTGTCTTCAGTGTTCTAAGGACTCTGTCTGCCCTCGTCCTCTGTCCGGCCTGCCGCCCAATGCCGTTACCCAGCGGCAGGTCTGAAAGGGCTTGGAACAGTCGGAGGACCGTTCATCAATCAACATTGCGTTGGTTGCCATGGGCGTGCAGGTCCGGCTGAAGGTCAGACTCTGTTCCTTACACTTGCTTCAGTACCTGCCTGGATCGCCATGCTTGCCTCGGCTCACCTCCCACGGTGTGGCTTGGGGCTCCTCCCTAAGTCTTGCCATGGTCCAAGGGCTCACCACCTGCTTTAGAGGCGACCGCGCTCCTCGCGCTCGTAACAGAAATAACCTCGGACAAGTGGGTCCTAGCCATCATTTGGGAGGGGTACTACCTGGATTTCCTACGAACCCCTCCGGACAAGTTCATGGAGTCCCCTGCCACGACCCCTCGAAGAGGGCGGCAGTGGAAGCTACACTGTCCAGACTACTGGCCCTCGAGGCCATAACCCCAGTGCCTCCACAGGAATTAAATACTGGACATTATTCCATTTATTTTATCATTCCCAAGAAAGAGGGAACATTCAGGCCCATCCTGGACCTCAAGTCGGTCAACCGCCACCTCAGGATCCCTCGCTTCCGCATGGAAACCCTATGATCCGTTATAAGGGCGATACAACCAGGAGAGTTTCTCACATCCCTGGATCTTGCGGAGGCCTACCTGCACATCCCCATTCATCAGGAACATCAGCGCTACCTACGCTTCAAAGTCCTAAACCGTCACTACCAGTTCCGGGCACTACTCTTCGGGTTAGCCACAGCACTCCGGACATTCACCAAGGTAATAGTGGTGGTGGCGGCAACACTGAGGAAGGAAGGAATCCTCGTTCATCCTTACCTGGACGATTGGCTGATCAGAGCAAAGTCACCGGAGAAAAGCTGCCAAGCAACCAGCAGAGTCATAACTCTACTGGAAAGCCTAGGATGGGTAGTCAACACAAACAAAAGTTCCCTACAGCCCCTCACAGTTGCGGGAATACCTAGGAGTCCGATTCGACACCAAAGAGGACAAGGTCAGCCTGACCCCCACAAGGAGATCAAAATTGTGGAACCGGCTGCAAACCTTGCTGAACGATACTCGTCCCACAGCATGGGATTACCTGCAAGTCCTCGGGCTGATGGCATCCACAGTGGAAGTTGTGCCATGGGCGCGAGCCCACATGAGGCCCCTTCAGCGCTCACTCCTATCACGGTGGAGCCCACGGTCCCAGAACTACACCGTACGTCTATCACTCCCGGGCAGAGTTCGGACCCAGCTACGGTGGTGGCTGCAGACCAGCCACATGAGCCGGGGATCAAGACTATCCTCCCCAACCTGGACCCTACTCACCACAGATGCCAGTCTACGAGGATGGGGAGCACACTGCGAGGAGCTAGCCGCCCAAGGGCAGAGGAACGCAGAAGAGGCGGGATGGAACATCAACCGCCTAGAAGCGCGGGCAGTCAGACTAGCCTGCCTGCAGTTCGCTCACAGACTTCGAAACAAAGCAGTCAGAGTAATGTCGGACAGTGCCACGACAGTGGCCTACATCAACCGGCAGGGGGGAACCAGAAGCCAACAGGTGTCCCTCGAAATAGACCCCCTGATGACGTGGGCGGAAGCAAACCTCCAGGAGATCTCCGCCGTCCACATCGCTGGGAAAGACAACATCACAGCAGACTTCCTCAGCAGGGAAAGTCTAGACCCAAGAGAATGGAGGCTGGCGTCCACAGCCTTCAAGATGATAGTGGATTGGTGGGGGACACCGGACATGGACCTTCTGGCAAACAGATCCAACGCCCAAGTATCCAGATACTTCAGCCGCAGGCGGGAACCGCAGTCCCAAGGGATCGATGCCCTGGTACAGCCCTGGCCCCTGGGGATCCTACTATACGCCTTCCCGCCGTGGCCCCTACTGGGCGCAATCATTCACAAGATACACCTACACAAGGGACTAGTTCTTCTGGTGGCTCCGAACTGGCCAAGAAGACACTGGTACGCAGACATGAGAAGACTGCTGGCAGGGAACCCCCTACCCCTGCTACAACAAGGTCCGATCCTCCACGAGGACCCAGCTCAATCCTCTCTTACGGTCTGGCCATTGAGAGGGCTCGCCTGAGAAAGAGCTGATACCCGGGGGCGGTAATCGACACTCTCCTCCGAGCACGCAAGTTCTCCACATCGCTAACATACATAAGGATCTGGAGAATATTTGAAGCCTAGTGCGAAGACCACAACATCAATCCACGCTCATTTACAGTTCCCGTGATCCTGGAATTCTTACAGAACGGACCACAGAAGGGTCTGTCCCTCAACTCCATCAAGGTACAGGTGGCCGCATTGTCATGCTACGGCTCCAAGAGTGAGGGCGACAGCATAACTTCTCACCCAGACGTGTCACGCTTCCTGAAAGGAGTCAAACACATTCGCCCACCACTAAAGTGGCCGGTATCTCTGTGGAATCTCAATCTCGTTTTGGACTCCCTAGCGGGAACCGCCTTCAGACCCCTCCAAGGCCTGTCCCCTCCGCCTGTTAACCTTAAAGACGGTATTTTTGCTGGCGGTGTGTTCAGCCTGCCGCATATCGGAACTACAAGCACTGTCCTGCTGTGAGCCGTTCCTCAGACTCACCCCAGGGTCCATCCAACTACGCACGGTTCCCTCCTTCCTCCCCAAAGTGGTCTCACACTTCCATCTTAACCAGACCATCTCACTACCAACAACGGATGGCTTGAAGAATTCGGAAGAAGTCCGTAGTCTATGCCACCTCAACATCGGCAGACTTCTATCCAGATACCTGGAAATGTCCGAACCCATACGAAAAACGGACCACCTTTTCGTCCTTCACAGTGGAAAGAGACCAGGGGAAGCGGCCTCGCGGGCAACCATCGCCCGCTGGAGCAAGGAAGTCAAGGCGGCCTACGTAGAAGCTGGCAAGCCACCACCTCTACAGGTCAAGGCCCATTCTACCAGAGCCCAGGCAGTATCCTGGGCAGAAACTAGAATGCTGTCACCTGCCGAGATCTGCAGGGCGGCTACATGGTCCTCCATCCATACCTTCTCCAGATTCTACCGTCTGGACGTTCAGGCTCGGGTGGACATGGCATTTGCAAGGGCAATACTAAGTGGGTCACGGGCAGCCTCCCACCCGGCTCGGGTGTAGCTTTTATACATCCCATTGGTCCTGAGTCCATCTACTACATGCTAGGAAATGGAGAAATTACTTACCTGATAATTTCGTTTTCCTTAGTGTAGACAGATGGACTCAGCATCCCACCCTTGGCTACCATCTCGCATGGTCTTTCAAATGATTCAAGGGTAAGCCATGTTTTCATTTACTTAGGGCATCCACCCTGCCGGGTGTCGATGCTTTCCGGTTGAGTACACTGGTGGTCTCCAGCTATAGTCAATCAACCAGTTCAGGTTAATCAAGTTTTAACGTTTAACAAAGTTATGAAGTTATCCAAGTTAACCAAATCATTAAGTTAATCAATCAGTCAGTCACACATATATCCACAATGCTTTTCGAGAATACTGAAGAGCTGCACTTCCTGCAGGGGTATATGTACTAGGGGCTGACGTCAGATTGAAATCTGATCCGTCTCCAACTGCTGTCAGGAGTACACTATACCCATTGGTCCTGAGTCCATCTGTCTACACTAAGGAAAACGAAATTATCAGGTAAGTAATTTCTCCATTCGAGTCTCTGGTTTCCGAGGCTCGGATTGCCGTACCGATTCTGTTTTTTCCTTCCGACAAAGTAAAAAGGGAGCACCGACGGGTTGAGCAGCCCTGGTTGGGCTAGGCCCCGACCTGGTGCAGGGGTCCATGTGGAGACCCTCGGGGGCGCCATCTTATGCGCGGGGAGCATCTGCGCCATCTTCCCTTCTCGACCGGCAGTATGTGCGGGGCAGGCCGGGCGGCCAATGTGCCTACCTTGTGCGCATCCAATACAGACGCGCACAGAACTGAGCACACCGAGCACATTGAAGCTCATTACCTGTGCACCTAGACATAGAGGCTATGGCACCGGTGTCCAAGAAGGCCAGAAGGCACTCTCTTTGCACAGCCTGCCACATAAGAGTCGCGCAGCCTGAACTGGAATCCTGCCTGTGTCAGCATTGCAAAGAAGCTCAGGGGGAACCAAAGCCTGGTCCCTCACTGTCGGGGGATGGGTCCAGAACTGCTATAGGCGATAGCTCTCCGGATCTATGCATCTCCGAGATGGCTTCTCCACAAGAGGGCACCTCTGGGGCCGCTACTCCGACTCCCCCTGGGATTAACATGGACCCAGGGATATTGGAATTTTTCCAAGGGCTGCAAGCCTTCGTTCAGGCGCAATCAGCCCCGACTGCGCCCCGGGCTCAACCCCTGCTGGAAGCCCAAGATCCTCCCGGCCCTGCTCGGATGCCTCGAGACAAGCCTCGCCTAACCAAGAATTTCCCAGACAGGGACCTAGACACCTCAGATGATGATGGTGGCTCCCTGGAAGAAGGAGAAATCCCTCCAGGTGTTGCGACGTTGGTCTGCAACGACTTTGCCCCGCCTACCTCACTCTTCTTGCTGCTCCTCCCACTCACCTCGGACTACTGGCTGTCGTGGTGTCTGTCTGCCGTCCTCTCCGGCATCCCCAGACTGGCTTTGTTGCTGCTTCCCGCCATGATCCTCCAAGGTACCATATGGCCTGCGCACGCCGCCCTCATCTTTATTTTCTTATTGGCGCGAACGTCAAGGGCATCCCCCTGAGATGACGTCACACTGCCGGATATTTAAGCCTACTACTTTTGCTAGCTAATAGCAACCCCGGAACCCTACGGATGGGATTTGCTCTCTGTACCGAATCTACTCTGCCACTTCAGCGTTATCTGGAAACTCTTATTGCTAACGGGGTACCTGCTCCTCGGGGGCCTCTTCTGCTTCTTTCAGGTGCTATCAGAAAACCGGTACTCGCTCCTCGAGGGCCCATGTTCCCTGAGTCGCTGCCTGCATCTACAACCCTTTCTACTTGGAAGACTTCACTAACAGTTTCCATCTGTGAGTACAACTGCCATCTATTCCACAGTACTGCTTCCCTGGAACCAGGTACTTGCTCCTTGAGGGCCTGCCCTCTATTCTAGTGCCAGACCTTTCGTCTAGTGGAATCGCTGTGTGAGTACAATACCACTGAGTCTCTCTACTCTAAGGGATCAGGTACTCGCTCCTCGAGGGCCTGCTCTCCCTGTCTCGGAGCTACTCTTATTCTACCTGGGATTCTGTATGTTTCTCAGTCTCTTTCCACTACAGCACAGCCAAGCTGCTTTCACCTGCCGAGATCTATTGGGTGGCGATGTGGTCCTCCCTACACACCTTCTCCAGGTTCTACTGCCTGGATGTTCAGGCCTGAGAAGACACAACCTTCGGAAGGGCAGTACTAAGTGGGCCACGTGCAGCCTCTCACCCTGTCTGGGAATAGCTTTTGTAAATCCCACTGGTCCTGAGTCCATCTGGCTACATGCTAGGACATGGAGAAATTACTTACCTGATAATTTCATTTTCCTTAGTGTAGACAGATGGCTTCAGCATCCTGCCCACGGCTGCCCCAGAGAAGGAGGACCTTGGAAAGCGAATCTCGAGACTAAGCAAATACGGGTAAGCCGCTGCCTACCCAGAGTTTGTCTGGTGTCGGTGTTACTTGGTTGCGTGCACGGGCGGTCTCCAGTTTTGAAATCAGTTGAACCAGTCCAATTAAGTTTTAATCAAGTTTAATCAAGTTATTTAAGCAAAGATATATCCATAATGGCTTTTTGAAGAGAATACTGAAGAGCTGAGGTTCCTGCAGGGGTATATCTAGAGTGACTGCAGCTTTGAAATCTGACTCCGTCTCCCATCTGCTAGCAGAAGAGCACATAACCCACTGTTCCTGAGTCCATCTGTCTACACTAAGGAAAATGAAATTATCAGGTAAGTAATTTCTCCATTCAACATGATTACATATATATCACTCTGCCCAATCAGTATTCAGTGTTTGGAAACAATGGCTCAATCTGATAGCTCTAAAGAAATAGCTCTTAATCATTTAATATAATGCAGTCACAGACTTAAGCTTTGTTGTGGATATACAAAATTTGTTTTTATACTACAAAATTAAAAAAATTATGTTTAATATTGCTCAAAATGTTTCATGACAAGATTAGCTCTTTACTATTTGAATAGAATTGAGTGCAAACATGAATGCTTTTATATCCATAATACATGATTTCTTAATAATGCTCAGGCATATTTTTCATAAACTATAAAAACAGGTTCCATTTGTGCTACAATTCAACCCAACAGGATATGTACTATTAAGTTTATAGATCCATTTCTGTTCCATACTGCAAAGAGCCAAATTGGAATTTCTTCCCTTAGGTTGATAAACTAACCCATCTAGAATAATACATTTCAGTTCTTTAAAATCATTGTATTGCAAACCATGTGAAACCATTGGTGTAGATTATTTTTTTTAACAAAAACAACTTCAATGTTCAGATAATCTGGCTCTAACAAGTCTGATAGTTTTCCCCACATATACTTTAGGTCAGGGACATGTAATAGAGTAGACTACAAAATTACTATTACAATTGAAAAAAATTTGTATGTAATATTTTTTTGTTGTCTACTGGATTAATAAATACATCAGTTTTACACATAACTTCACATTAGAGGCAATGTCCATATTTTTAATTCCCTACAACTCTGCTCCTTGTGAGATTGGGCTGATTTATAGATGTCATTGGTAACATTGCAGGGCAGATTTTCTCCCTCAAATTAGGGTTCCTAGAATAGGCAAATCTAATCCTTTTGTCTCTCATGCACGGAAAAGTGGACATCACTCTCCAATTTTTTCTCATTATTCTTAACAGAAAATTGGACATTGACGAATGGCGCATTACACATGTGACTATATCAGAATCAGGTACCTTTTTCAGATTATTACTGAGCAAAAGGTCACTGTTAATATATAAACCTCTTTTATAGGCTTGTCTGACACACTCATATGGATATCCCCTATCACACACTTTCTTGCTGAGTAATTTGGATTCACGGCTATAATTGTTAATTTCACTTCAATTACGTCTGATCCTAAGAAAATGTGATACAGGTAAATTGTCTTTAAATCTTTGTGGATGATCACTACTATATTCTAATAAGTGTTCTCTTTATATAATCTGGTATATAAAGCCCCCTTCTTTATGCTTACATACAATGACATCTAAAAATTTGGTACTTGCCAAATCAAATTCATTTTCAACCATTTTTTTATTCAAGCAAACCAATAGCATGGCACAGATGAAAATTTTCATTGGCATTAAGCAACAGCAGAGAATACATCAACAGCTTGGTACAGATGAATAATCCTGACACAGTTATGTGAAACATGTCGACTATTTGCAAGATTTGTCTCTAAATTGATGCACATTGAGATTGTTGTCAATGATCCGATGTATATATATGTGTTTTTCTATTTTTGTCTAGTGAGGCACTCAGCTGTTGAAATTTTAGCACAGTTTATATTGTGAATTTTATTGGTGTCCTATGTGACTTCTGTAGTTATCCATTTAGTATGGTGTGTTTCTAGTGTTAAGACTTTTTTGTGTAAATAAAGTGTGTGTTAATCTACTTTTCACACTCTTCCACCATTTTTTGAATTCTAACTTTTCGATATCCCAGTCAGTATATTGTAATTCATTAAGGGGTATTTTTTTCTTTATATTATATTATGTTTTATACCCCTGTATTGTATTTAGAAAGTTGGATTTCACAATTCTCAGTTTTCAGTAGAGAAGGCACAGTGAGACTTCCCGCGATGAATGATTGAATAGGACAGAAAGGGCCAAATATTCAGTAAGCTGGCCAGTGGGAAAATTATGCAGCTAAACTTGTGAGTTAGCTTACTAAATGCCTCTGAATATGGATGTTGAGGTTATTCGGGACAGAGATCTGGTTAAGCTACTTTTTTCCTACCTAGTCTGGTATTCTAGATCAGTGGTTCTCAACCTTTTTTCGGCCAGGACACACCTGACAGATGGTTCTCACATGCGTGACACACTGAACATGTGACCGTCACGAGGCAAAATGTAAATATACATTCTGCATCCTCAGGAACCCCGTTGACCCCCAAAAATGGGTGCAGAGCAGCACTAGGGCATTATCCGTACAGCTTACCATACAAAAAAAGATATTCTGGATCTGATGACATCTCAGTAAAAGCAAAACAAACTCTCTTTACTGGCAAGCACAATACCCCTCCTTATGAAAAGACAGTAATTTACCACCACAAATATTTAACCAGGCCCTAAACACTAATACACCTCCTATTAGGAAAACAGAGCAAGCCAAGCTGCTATAGATACCCACTTAGAAATAATTGTAAAACTATACTAATAAATGTTACAAAACAGCTGATGAACAGAATAACATCCAACAATTAAAAACTCATACAAATTATTAAAAATTGTCCAAATATCAATAAAATATTTCAAAACAGCAGACACATCATATAATACCCAATAATTAAAATGGCAGTCAATCAAGAAAAATAAACTTAAAAAGCTGCCTTTACTTACCCTCTCCAGCAACTCTCCTACTCCTTTCCCTTGCAGGCCAATAGCACTCACCAGAAGCAGCAGTGGCTGCTGAAGCTCTGTACTCACAGTCCTCTTCCTTAGGGCCCACAACCAGTCACAACCAGTCTCTGTCTCACACAGACCAGTAACTTCCCTAACTAGTATCTCTTCCTCACACACACACCAGTCACCTCCCTGACCAGTCTCTGTCTCTCACACACACACACCAGTCACCTCCCTGACCAGTCTCTCTCAATCACATACATGCTCTGTCACTTACATACGAGCTCACACATATTCTGTCACGTACAACCACACACACACACACTGCCACTCATGCACCCATTGTACCACCACACACAAGCTCTCACTCATGCACCCAGGCACCTATTCTACCACACACACACAGCCAATCATGCACCCAGGCACCCATTGTACCACACATACTGCCACTCATGCACCCATTGTACCACACACACAAGCTCTCACTCATGCACCAAGGCACCCATTCTACCACACACACACACACACACACACACACACACAAAGCTGCCACTCACGCACCCAGGCACCCATTCTACCACAGGCACACAAGCTCTCACTCATGCACCCAGGCACCCAATCTACCACAGGCACACAAGCTCACATGGTGCCTCTTCTCATTGTTTGACCCAATAAGCCTGGCCTCTGCTTCTCAACTGCCTCTGGCCTGACCTCTGGCATGCAACATCTCTCCAGCCGCCTCCCGCAGTGCGCAGGGTCTCTCCGCTCTTCAGCCACCGGCGGCAGTGCGCAGCGTCTCTTTATTCTTCAGCTTCGCCGGTGGTGGCGCGCAGGTCTCTCCAGCCGCCGGTGGTGGCGCGCAGGTCTCTCCACTCTTCAGCCACCGGCGGCGGCGCGCAGCGTCTCTTCATTCTTCGGCCCTGCCGGTGGTGGCGCGCAGGTCTTTCCATTCTTCAGCCGCCGGCAGCAGCGCGCAGCGTCTCTTCATTCTTCGGCCCCGCCGGTGGTGGCGCGCAGGTCTCTCCACTCTTCAGCCGCCAGCAGTAGTGCCCAGCGTCTCGTCATTCTTCGGCCCCGCAGGTCTCTCTACTCTTCGGCCCTGCCTGCCTGGCCTCCAACGGTGGCGCACAGTGTCGCTCCATTCTTCAGCCCCACCCCTAGGGAGAAGGGAAGCACAAGCGGGGCACTGGAACACCGGGAGCCGCGACACACCTGCCGGTGCTTGGCAACACACTGGTGTGTCGCGACACACCGGTTGAGAACCGCTGTTCTAGATAGCCACAATAAATATGCATGAGTTAGATCTGCATACACTTACGTATCCAGTAATGCAAATCTATTTCATGCACATTTGATGGATATGCTGAAAAGCAGACCAGGAAAGTGTGCATCGAGGAGAGGATTGGGAAAAGCAACATAACTGGAAGAGTAATGATCAATGGTCTGCACTCTAGTGAAGGTAAGGTAAACAATGGGGTACCTCACTGATAGTGGTAAGGTAATCTCTTTCAATATCTTTATTAGTGACATTGTAGAGGGACTTGAAAGAAATGGGAAGATATTCCTGTTTGTAAATACCAGAAAAATCTAGTCCAGAATATAGTTACTAGGTATGGTGGACAAATGATCAAGGGTCTGCAAGCTAAATAAATAAATAAAAACCTGCATGGAGTGCACATATTCAAGGTTCTGGAAGGAAAAAAAATCTAGAAGCTAAAAAAAAATAAAAATAAAATCCTGCATGGGGTGCAACATCAAAGGGTCTGGAAGTGAAAAAAACTAAAATCCTGCATGGGGTGCAACATCAAAGGGGTCTGGAAGTGAAAAAAACTAAAATCCTGCATGGGGTGCAACATCAAAGGGTCTGGAAGTGAAAAAAACTAAAATCCTGCATGGGGTGCAACATCAAAGGGTCTGGAAGTGAAAAAAACTAAAATCCTGCATGGGGTGCACACATTAATTTGCAATTTCTCAGGAAGACAAGAACTGGCAATTGTTAAACAGTAAAGGGACCTAAGATCAATCATATGCATTGACCTGGAGGTTGCCAGTCAGTGTCCTTAGATTGTGAATCCTCTGGGTCAGGGAAATACCCACAGTACCTGAATGTAATCCACTCTGAAGTGCTTGAAAGGCGAAATATAAATAAATAAAGTAAAGCAGCAGAAAAATGTTAATGGAGAGGTATCAGCAGTAGAAAAAAGGTGTTTAAGCCCTTTTACAGGTCACTTAAAACTCCACCAGATATTTACTTCTGAGGGTGCAACACCTTTGTAAGGATACTGAAGAAATGGAACCAGTTCAGAAAAGAGCTAAGAACATAAGAACATAAGAAAATGCCATACTGGGTCAGACCAAGGGTCCATCAAGCCCAGCATCCTGTTTCCAACAGTGGCCAATCCAGGCCATAAGAACCTGGCAAGTACCCAAAAACTAAGTCTATTCCATGTTACCATTGCTAATGGCAGTGGCTATTCTCTAAGTGAACTTAATAGCAGGTAATGGACTTCTCCTCCAAGAACTTATCCAATCCTTTTTTAAACACAGCTATACTAACTGCACTAACCACATCCTCCGGCAACAAATTCCAGAGTTTAATTGTGCGTTGAGTAAAAAAGAACTTTCTCCGATTAGTTTTAAATGTGCCCCATGCTAACTTCATGGAGTGCCCCCTAGTCTTTCTACTATCCGAAAGAGTAAATAACCGATTCACATCTACCCGTTCTAGACCTCTCATGATTTTAAACACCTCTATCATATCCCCCCTCAGTCGTCTCTTCTCCAAGCTGAAAAGTCCTAACCTCTTTAGTCTTTCCTCATAGGAGAGTTGTTCCATTCCCCTTATCATTTTGGTAGCCCTTCTCTGTACCTTCTCCATCGCAATTATATCTTTTTTGAGATGCGGCGACCAGAATTGTACACCAGAATCGTGTAGGTCTGCAAGACAAACCCTAGACAAAAGGCCTGATTTTCAAAAGCATTTACATTCTTAAAGCTGGGCTTTACACTTGTAAATGCACTTTTGAAAATTGCTTTTAAAAATTGCTACAGTATATGCCATTGAATTGTCAATAAGTTTTACCCGCATTAAGTGCACTTTAGGCATGTAAATGACTTTGAAAATTGCTACCATAGTTGCATTTACTGCATAACTCCTTTGAAATATTAATCTGTAAGAATTCAAAACGTACTGTCTGAAGGATGTTTTGGTTTGAGATGGGATCTTTCAGTGACAGATTAAGGTTTGGGTTGAGGGATAATGGTGGCCATGGATATGATGATGTTTGAGGTGTGCTACCAGTTTGATAAATCCATTTAAAAATCAGGGGTCCATCAAACAATTCAGTTAACCTTGTTTTTTAGTATAGATTTCTTTTATTGATACTTTGCAATAAAAACATACAATAAAAACAAAAAAAGAAGTCTGCTCTTGTTAGAAATGTATGGGTTATCTCCACAATAAGCCAAAATTCATAGCAGCTAATACATCCCTTCATAGCCCACTGCATGATCAAGCTTCAGGGCTAAGATATGTAATCAATACCTTACAGACTTACAGCTTCTAGCACGCACTGCCTTCTGTCAGAGCCATTCCTGCACTTGTAAATCCTGCAGCCCTTAGCAGCTAATAGTTTCTCAGTCATTTCAAAATTCAAAAGAGCTTATGATGCTTTAACTCTTAATCTTTTCTATACATTTTGGAGTTTTTACTCCGGTAGACGGGGGGGGGGGGGGGAATTCTGTGCAAAACATTTTAAAATTCTGCAGACTGTTAGTTAAATAACAAAATATAGTAACTGCCTTTTGAGTAATAATTTCATTTATAATGTAATAGCAGAATTTTCCCATTATAAGGCCTGATCCTCTCCCCCACAGATTATGATCTCCTTCCTCTAGGCTTGACCCTCCCGAGCTCTCTCACCTCTCTTTCTCATGAACCCTTCCCCAGGCTTAATCTCTCCCTCCCCTTGGGTTACCCCAGCTTTGTGTCTCTCCACCCCCTCCAGGTCTTTTTTTTTTTGCCCCTAGCTCTGGCCCCCAGGCTCAATCCCCAGCAAGATTTAATATTGTCCTCCCCAGGCTTGACTGCCTGCCCAGCTCTTTCTCTGAGCCTCCAGCCTCCACCCCCCTCCACCTCAGTTATCTTACTCTCCCCACCTCCCAGCAAGAATCATAGCTTTCTCTCTCTGCCCACTTCCTAGGCTTGACTCCACTTCCACTTCCCAGCTCTCTCTCTCTCTGCCTCAGGCTCCTGCCCAATTTTCTCATTCTCCCCATTCCTGAGCAAGACTTCCAGCTTTCTGTCTGCCCTATCAGGCTTATACCCAACAAGAACTCCTAGTTCTCTCTCTGCTTCCCCAGTTATTTCTTTCTGCCCCCACAGCTCCTCTCTTGCTCACGTAAGGGTGAATTTTAAGAATTGTTCATGTTAACAGGCCCATATGTGCGAGTGTGTGGACCAAGCACGAGCAACTCTTATTTTTTAACCGGAAAATTACGCATGTATATGCACATGCGTGAGCAACAGTAGGCGCGGAAAAAGGGATGGATTTGGGGCAGGTCAGGAACATTCCGGGGGCTTGGGAAAGTCTGAAATGCTCATCAATCTCAATACAAGTTTAAATCTATATGCTTCAGCCTTGATTTGTTTATACGTTCTTTCCAATGGCTATGGATGTGTAATAGATCATGCTTGTGATTGTAGTTATGAGATGAATTGGGGGTAGCATGTGTTCTTGTTTGGCAGTATGAGATAATTTGGGAAAGGATGGGAATGTCTTATAGGGTGGGGGTTTTTGAATGGTTTTGGTTGATATGGGGATATCTGGCTCCAGGATGGGTTGGGTTGTTGGCAATTGGTTGTTGTTTGCATTGGGCTAGAGCTAGCGCAGGTAGACATGTGCTGGTGATTATGGTTCTGAAATGCGTTTAGTTTAGATATAGTGTTAGCTTGAGATTTGAGATGGTATGGATGAGGTTTGAATGTGTTGGTAACTGGTGATAGAATTAATATGGTTGACATGGAGTTATGGGATGGGTTGGGTAGCATGCTCTTTTAGGGATGGGTCAAGTTGGTTTTAATTTGTACAGGCCTGGGATGTTGAATTGAGTTCTGTTGATCTAATGTGGATGGTGGTAGTGAATTAAGTTGGCCTGGCTGTAGTTTTTGCATTAAATTGGGCTGGCTTTGAAGTTTGGGTTAGGCTGAGCAAAGTTGATATGGGTTAAGTTGGAATGGCCTTGGATGTTTGGTTTAGCTCATTTGAACAGGCCTGCGATAAGGTGTGGGATTAGGGTTGGTCTACAATACAGGATGGGTTGGATTGCATTGACCTGGGATGTTTGGTATGTTTGTTTTTAGGATGTTTTGGAGTATTGGATTAGTTTGGGATAGGTTGGACTGATCTATGGTGCTGGCTGAGTTTGGCCGGTATCAGCTGTCCTGTGATATTGGATTGGGATGATGTTTCATTAGGATTGGGATGGACTAATCCTGGTTTAGAATGTTGGGTTGAAATGGACTGGGCTGGAATGCTGTGATGGAGTTTGAATGGACTTGCCTATAATGTCAGATTGAATTGAAACGGCCTTAGATTTTGGTCTTGACTAATCAGTGACCGGGAGATACTGGTTGGGGATAATCTATAATGTGTTGGGCTGATACTGCTTGGGATGTTAGGCTTATCTGTGATTGGGATGTGTTGAGTTGGCATGTGATGTCAGGTCGAGTTGAATTGGCATGTTGGGTTGGATTCCATGGGGATAACTTGATATGTTGGTTTTGACTGATTGGGATGGAGGGTTGGACTGGGAAGACCTGGCCTGAAATGCAGAATTGGGGTTGCATTAGGGAGGCCTATGATGTTATGTTAGGTTGGAATGATCTAGCATGTTGGATTGGAAAGGTCTGTGAGGATGAATTATGTTTGTGGTTATGGGTGAGGCTATTTTATGATGTTGGCTCAGTAATTAGCTATTCTAGGCTTAGATGGAATCTGCTGATGGCTTGAACTTTGAATAACTAGTGTACTGGTTGTGTTTTTTGCTGATTTCTTCAAAGAGAGGCTTAAGACTCCCAATGCACTTGCTGGAGGAAAGAAAGGATGGGAGACTAGATGGAAAACTGTCAAATATTTGATAGCTTTAATTGTTACTACCACCACAAAATGTTTATAGCGCTACTACATATACCTAGCACTTTACAAATAAATAAAATAGACTCCCCTACCCTATGGAGCTTGCAATCTAGTTGAAATACAAACAAGGCAGGTCATTTCTAGTATGATGGTAAAACAAATTGAACGTGAGAGGATCAAGATTAGGAAGTATCAGGATTTGTGGAAGTTTAAGCAAGACTTAGAGATGGAACAAGATGTACCAACTCAGAAAGGTTGTTCCAGGTACACAGAACCACAAGACAGAGAGGGAGAGCAATCTGGAATTAATAATGGAGGGAGAGATAGAAGCAGCTTACCTGTGGAAAGATTAAACTATTTATTTGCTTCAGTGTTCACTGAAGAGGATGTTGGAGAGATACCCGTTCCGGAGAAGGTTTTCATGGGTGATGATTCAGATCAACTGATCCAAATCACGGTGAACCTAGAAGATGTGGTAGGACTGATTGACAAACTGAAGAATGGTAAATAACCTGGACTGGATGGTATACACCCCAGGGCTCTGAAAGAACTAAAAAATGAAATTTCAGACCTATTTCAATTAATTTGAAATCTATCATTAAAATCATAAGAACATAAGAAAATGCCATACTGGGTCAGACCAAGGGTCCATCAAGCCCAGCATCCTGTTTCCAACAGTGGCCAATCCAGGCCATAAGAACCTGGCAAGTACCCAAAAACTAAGTCTATTCCATGTTACCATTGCTAATGGCAGTGGCTATTCTCTAAGTGAACTTAATAGCAGGTAATGGACTTCTCTTCCAAGAACTTATCCAATCCTTTTTTAAACACCGCTATACTAACTGCACTAACCACATCCTCTAGCAACAAATTCCAGAGTTTAATTGTGCGTTGAGTAAAAAAGAACTTTCTCCGATTAGTTTTAAATGTGCCCCATGCTAACTTCATGGAGTGCCCCCTAGTCTTTCTACTATCCGAAAGAGTAAATAACCGATTCACATCTACCCGTTCTAGACCTCTCATCCGATGTACCTGAAGATTGCCAGTGTAACCCCCTATATTTAAAAAGGGCTCCAGGAGTGATCCGGGTAACTATAGACCAGTGAGCCTGACTTCAGTGCTGGGAAAAATTGTGGAAAATGCTGTTATAAAGAATAAAATCACAAAACATTTAGATAGACATGGTTTGATGGGACACAGCCAACATAGATTTACCCAAGGGAAGTCTTGCCTCACAAATCTACATTTTTTTGAAGGGATAAATAAACATGTGGACAAAGGTGAACCGGTAGATGTGGTGTATTTGGATTTTCAGAAGGCGCTCTACAAAGTCCCGCATGAGAGGCTTCTAAGAAAACTAAAAAGTCATGGGATAGAAGGTGATGTCCTTTTGTGGACTGCAAGCTGGTTAAAAGACAGGAAACAGAGAGTAGGATTAAATGGTCCTGTTTCCAACAGTGGCCAATCCAAGTCACAAGTATCTTCACAGTGGAAAAAGGTAAACTGTGGAGTGCTTCAGGGATCTGTACTTGGACCGGTGCTTTTTAATATATTTATAAATGATCTAGAAAGGGAGAAGATGAGTGAGGTGATCAAATTTGCGGATGACACAAAATTATGTAGAGTAGTTAAATCTCAAGCAGATTGTGATGAATTGCAGGAGAACCTTACGAGACTGCGCTTCCAAATGGCAGATGAAATTTAATGTGGTCAAGGGCAAAGGATGCATATAGGGAAAAATAACCCTTGCTGTAGTTACACAATGTTAGGTTCTATCTTAGGAGTTACCACCCAGAAAAGAGTTCTAGTTGTCATAATGGATAATACATTGAAATCGTCAGCTCAGTGTGCTGTGGCAATCAAAAAAGCAAACAGAATGTTAGGAATTACTAGGAAGGGAATGGCAAATAAAACGGAGGATGTCATAATGCCTCTGTATCACTCCGTAATGAGACCGCACCTTGAATACTGTGTGCAGTTCTGGTCACCGCATCTCAAAAAGGATATAGCTGCACTGGAGAAAGTGCAGGGAAGAGCGACCAAAATGAGGGGCATGGAACAGCTGCCCCAAGAGGAAAGGCTAAAAGAAGCTAGGGCTGTTCAGTTTGGAGAAGACGACTGAGGGGGGGATATGATAGAAATCTAAAAAAAGAATGAAAGGACACGAACAGGTTAATGTAAATTGGTTATTTACTCTCTCAAAAGGACCAGGGGGCACTCCATGAAGTTAGCAAGTAGCTCATTTAAAACAAATCGAAGAAAATTCTTTTTCACTCAGTGCATAGTTAAGCTGTGGAATGCATTGTCAGAGGATGTGGTTACAGCAGTTAGTGTAACTGGGATTAAAAAAGGTTTGGATAAGTTCTTAGAGGAAAAATCCATAAACTGCTATTATGGTAATTAATAAGCAATAGTAGCTTGTATACAAGCTACTACTTGTATACAAGCTACTATTAAAAATGGTTTGGATAAGTTCTTAGAGGAAAAATCCATAAACTGCTATTATGGTAATTAATAAGCAATAGTAGCTTGTATGTGGGGGGAGTTTTGGAGGAAATATATGAAATTCAGTCTTGGCCGTGTTAAGTTTAAGATGGCAGTGGGATCCAGGCAGGTATATGGCATAAACAAGCTGAGATCTGAGACTGAATTCCAGGTGAATGTTTCAGCACAGAAAAGTATCTGAGTCATCTGCATTAAGAGTTATTGAAAGCCATGAGAGACATCAAATCGCCATGGGAACAAGTGTAAAGAGAGAAGAGGACCCAGAACAGGGCCTTGAGACATGCTGATAGTGGGGTAGATTTTTTAGAAAAGCGCGTTCGCGTACTTTTGTTTGCGCACCAGGCGCAAACAAAAGTACGCTGGATCGGCTTTTGGGCTTTTGGGCAGATCGGCTTTTGGGCAGTCGGCGCACGCCGAGCCGCGCAGCCTGTCACCGTTCCCTCCGAGGCCGCTCCGAAATCGGAGCGGCCTCGGAGGGAACTCTCTTTCATCCTCCCCTCACCTTCCCCTCCCTTCCTCTACCTAACCCACCTCCCCGGCCCTATCTAAACCCCCCCCTTACCTTTGTCCATAGATTTACGCCTGCGAGAAGCAGACGTAAATCTATGCGCGCCAGCGGACTGCTGGCGCGTCGTGCTCCGACCTGGGGGCTGGTCCGAAGGCCGGCGCCACGCCCCCGGTCCCGCCCCCGAAACGCCGCGCCCCGCCCCCGAAACACCGCATCATCGAGTCCCGCCCCCCGACACGCCCCGACACACCCCCTTCCAAATACCCCGGGACCTACGCGCGTCCTGGGGCTCTGCGCGCGCCAGCGGCCTATGGAAAATAGGCGCGCCGGCGCGCAAGGCCCTGCTCGCGTAAATCCACCCGGATTTACGCGAGCAGGGCTTTTAAAATCCGCCCGAGTGGGAATAGTGGTGAAAGAGGACATAGCAAGAGATGCACTAAAAGTGCATCAGAAGAGATAAGAGGAGAACCAAGAAAGAGCGGAGTCACAGCATCAAAGTGAGAACAGAATATCAAGGAGTAGACTGTGATTAATAGTGTCAAAAACAATGGATGAGTTGATAGCGATAAAGATTGAGTAAAGATATCTAATATTAGCCATGAAGTGGTCACTAGAAACTTTGGCAAGGGCCACCTTTCTAGAATGGAAAAGGCAGAAGCCAGAATGGAGTGGATTGATATGGTTTGGGATTGAAGAAAGTCAAGGCAACAACAACAACAAGTGACAATTTGTTACTAAGGTAGGAAGGGTCCAGTGAAGGTTTTCAAGTGTTAGCATGATTATAACATGATTGAAGGCAGCAAGAACATTTACAGTGGAAATTTAGATTGAGGATACAACAGATGGAAGGGAAGAGAGAGCTGAGGAGTTGAGTAGAAATGGGGTAGAGGAAGATATGAGTTTGGAGCAGTAGAGAAGATGAGCAGTTTCCTTCTCTGTGACTTTAGCAAAGAAAGAAAGGGTAACAGACAGAAAGTGGAGGGGGTCCCAGAAGGGGAAATCTTCCTGTAGAAAAGTTCAAGATGTCATGATATCAGGTTGTAAAGAAGAAGGTACAAAAGAAACATAAGAAAATGCTATTTAACCAAGAGGGTTGTGAATGCCTGGAATAGCTTACTGCCTCTAATTTAACTGCTAATATGATGTATATACTCAATCCTTCATCAAAAGAACATCAATATCAATGGACACTGTTATATTTATGTGAATGGAGACCTCATAGATGAATATCGAGTGTTGTCTTTTGACACACAACAAACAGTCATAAGAACATAAGAACATGCCATGCTGGGTCAGACCAAGGGTCCATCAAGCCCAGCATCCTGTTTCCAACAGAGGCCAAAACCAGGCCACAAGAACCTGGCAATTACCCAAACACTAAGAAGATCCCATGCTACTGATGAATTAATAGCAGTGGCTATTCCCTAAGTAAAATTGATTAATAGCCATTAATGGACTTCTCATCCAAGAACTTATCCAAACCTTTTTTGAACCCAGCTACACTAACTGCACTAACCACATCCTCTGGCAACAAATTCCAGAGCTTTATTGTGCGTTGAGTGAAAAAGAATTTTCTCCGATTAGTCTTAAATGTGCTACTTGCTAACTTCTTGGAATGCCCCCTAGTCCTTCTATTATTCGAAAGTGAAAATAACCGAGTCACATCTACTCGTCTGTGTGGATATAATGTGTAATGACCACTACAGACATGCCAGCATTTTTTATGGTGCTTATAACAATCTTTAATCATTGGTCCCCATGCACAGCCTTTAGTTTTTCAATTTTCCAAAAGAATTGTTTTTGTATATATATATATATATATATATATATAAAACATATAGAAAGGACACTTATCGTTTTTATTTCAGTCCTTTTCCAATCATCTGAAAAAAACAGTCAGGAAGCAGCCCAGATATCTCACTCTCTCGCACAACACGGCTCGTGTTTCGTCTCTCTTCATCAGGGGCACCGACAGTATTTTTAATTTATCTACAAAGAAAGATAAACCAATGCTTCGCTCTTATAGTTAAATGCCTACTTCACTGATAAATATAGTATTTGGTTACCTACGCTCCTGTTGTTTCATCACCCTTCTTGATCGTAATTCAGCATTCCCAGCTTTGATCTTCCATTTTGTTTTTTCAGTTACTTTAAGCTGACATACGGTTGCTACGTCAGCCAGTCATCTACCTCCTAAACCAACATTAACCAATGACCTGTTAGTGCAATTCAAATCAATGTCATCCAGTCTATAGAATCATTCATGCCATTCGGCGCTTGTGAAGACAAAGTGAAAATCCATTTCTGCTCATGGTAGTTCAATTGGCTTTGAAGATCGCTTACCCGTTCCGACTTCTGCACTTGATCTATGATGGTCCATTTGAGCTGCTCAAATGTGTGTTGATGTTGAATGCAGTGTTTTACCATAGGAGCTTCTAGGTTGGCAGTGTGTATATGACTTCTGTATTCTCTCAAGCGCACTTTTATTTGTCTAATGGTGCGCCCTACATAGATGGAAGGGCATGAGCAGTGTGTCAAGTACACCACATTCTCTGACTCACAATTTGTGATCCATTTCTTTTTTTAAAAATTTTTGTAATCGGATGTTGCCAATGGTCACCAGTGTTAGCAGAAGCGCACATATCACATTTACCACACCTTTTGTGGATGCCTTGATTTGGTCCTTGTTTTACTGTCCTCAATGTGGCATGAACCACATGATCTCTGATGTTTTTGCTTCTTGTATACGAAAAGAGTGGTAGCTCAGAAAAAATCTCATATGCTTGAAGTTTACATTCCTGATTAGACGAACATAATCTCCGTATTCTCAAAAAATGGACTTACTGGAAAGCCATCTTTGAAAGCTTTAGGGTGAAAGCTGTGGTATCTCAAGAGGTTGTTACGCTCAATTGGTTTGCGATATACTGTCATGTTCAGGGTATTGTTTTGTTTATTAATTAGAATGTCCAGAAACACTATTTGTTGAGAGCTATATTGGAATGTGAATTTTAAATGAGGATCAGTTTCATTGATCCATGACAAAAACTTGTTCAAAGATGTTTCATCGGATGTCCAGAAAAATAGCAGATCTATATACCTGATCGAAAGATTTGTATAATTGAACCATAGTGAACTGTAAATATGCAGTCGTTCTAAATGGTCCATGACAAGGTTTGCTATGGAGGGGGCTGCTGACAACCCCATTGCAATCCCGTGCGTTTGTAGGTAAAACATACCATTAAATGTAAAATAATTGTTTCACTACCAATTCTGCGATTTGAAGCAAAATTATAGTTGGTATCCTATGATCTGACTGGTTTGTCAATGTTTCAGCTATAATGTCTAATGCCACATCATGGGCTACATTGGTGTAAAGTGCCACCACATCCATTGATACCATAATGAACGACTGTGTGGTAAGCTCTTCATTTGCTAATTTATTAAGTGCTTGAGTAGTGTCCTGAACATATGAATACATCTTTTTAACTTGTGGTTGCAAAGACTTGTCTAGAAATATAGCTAGCGGTTCCAAAAGAGAACCATTGCTAGAAACAATTGGACATAATGGTGGATTGATCAATGCTTTATGGATCTTAGGGACCCCGTATAAAACTGGAATCCGTGGATGTAACACTGTCAAAAAAACTACGTCCTTTTGTGTAAGGAAAGGAGTTGTTTTTTCAGTCAGAAGATTTTTAATAATATGCTGTGTTTCGGACGTGGGATCAAGTTCTAATTGTCGATAATATTTTATATCTGAAACATTAGTTAGAGACAAAATATATTGAACACGGTCTTGAATTACCACGCTGCCTCCCTTATCAGCAGGTTTGATGATTATCTGATGGTTGTTCGCCAATTCTTGCAGAGCTTGTCTAGAAGGTGTAGTCAAATTGACATAAGATTTAGTTGAAGTGAGCTCAAAATCAGTGATGTCTTTCAAAATTAAATCACGGAAGGTACTTATTTGCGGATCCATAGGACCAGGTGGGACCCACTTTGATTTGGGTCTCACTATGGACATCAGATCTGATGGAACTTTATTAATCTCACAGTACAATTTAATTTGTAGTTTTTTCTGATAAATTTTGTGATGGATATCCTACTTTCAAAGGCATCATGTTTCCTGAAAGGGACAAATGACAATCCTAAATTGATCTTGGGTCTCAGTTAGCTTATGTTGTGAAATATTTGACTGCTGATTGTAAAGAGTCTTTGATCTGGTTTGTGGACCCTCCCATTGCGCATGTGCTTGAGATATTGGATCTTGTCTTATTGACGTTGATATGATTGGGACTGCCATCTGTTCTTGCAGCCTTTTCCTAAAAAAGGTTGGTTAGATGCTCCCCTCTTTTGATTCCTGAGAGGATCTCCTTAATCTGAGTCATTGGACCCACTGCTGTCAGAATCTTCAAAAGTCACATGATGACCCCCTTGTTGATCTTTATTAAGCCAACGATATACGTTTTTACTGGCATAGTCGGCCTCGTCTCTTTTTAATTTTTTAATTTTAATTTATTTAACTGATGAATGAAATTCCTCAAGGGTATTTTTGTTTTGTTCTATAATTTGATCAAGTTGTTCCATTTTAGAATCTTTGTGCATTCGTTCTTGGAATTCTATGATGCTTGCTGTTGTCTGTTCGATGGATGTCTTTGTCTGCTCCACTATTAATGCCATTAAATCAATGGAGCATTTATTCAGTATTGATACCCACTTGGCTATAAATGATTCATCTTCTTGAAATACAAATGGTGATTTATTGATTCGCAGACCCCGTAGTATCATTTGCTGCCGAAGGTATCAAAAGTCAACACTCGATATTCATCTATGAGGTCTCTATTCACGTAAATATAACAGTGTCCATTGATATTGGAATAGTCTATTGGCAAAGGTCGTAGCAACCAAAACATGATGCAATTTAAACATGCTCAGGACCTAAGTAGGGAGATATTTGGTATGGGCCCTAAATTGGCTGGATTTAGAAACTGGTTGTTAGAAGGGCAGCCCTTACTGGTGTCAAGGGGGTGGCCTTCTGGCCACTCCGTAAGCCCTTTCAGACTACAGGTGGTGATGTAGGCAGCAAGAAGCACCACCGATGAGCCTGACCACAGATGGAAGTGCCAAAGAGGGACCTGGGGAGGCTTCACCTATAAAAACCGTCGTTCCCTCAGGTTGAGCCCTTGGTGCAGATGTCCAGCAGGACTTAGGCAGATCCCAAGACACAATCAGGCATAGGCAGGAGGTAGTCCGAGATCAAGGCAGGCAGCAGGCAAGGAGAATCTGGTAACCAGTCCAGGGTTGAGGCGGGCAAGGAGAATCCAGTAACTGGTCTGGGGTCTAGGCAGGCAGTGGGCAAGCAGAATCCAGAATGGTCCAAAGTCGAGACAGGCAGCAAGCAGACAGGAGCACCATCTGGAACCAGGCACACAGTAAGCGAGGCAGGAACCAGGATCAGGCCACGGAATCTGTTGTCAAGGCAAGGAGTCCATGTCTAGGCTAAGTAGTTTTGAGTGTATGACATCATCTTCCAGGCGACTGCTCGACTCTCTCACCAGATTGTGCACAATCGTGCGCACAGATGCGTGCACACAACCTATGCGTCTCTTCATCAGGTCCTAAGAATACACGCCTCAGAGCATGCGATAGATGCTCCCTGCTGCACAATGAGTGTCCAAAGCCAAGGAGTCTGGGAAGGTGTCTGAATTCTAACAGTACTCCCTCTCCAACATCTCCTTCCCAATTTCCTGGCCTGGATTTCATTGGGTATCGGTGGTGAAATTCACAGAGCAATTGGGGGAGCTGTAGATTAGAAGCCAGCTCCCACAAGTTTTCCTCAGGACCGTAACCCTTCCAAGCAACAAGACTCTTCTTGAGTCCGAGATCTCTGCAAGTTTGTACTGTCTCTTCTTCTACTTAGATCTCCTGCAGCCGGGGTTGCAGTCTGGAGGGCCACAAAAGTACTGCAGGTTTCAGCAGAGATACGTGAAACACATTGTGAATATGTAGTGAAGGTGCTAATTTAACCTTACGGGCTACCTGGCCTATAGGACAGATCACCAGGAAGGGTCCGAAGAAGTGAGGAGCAAACTTGAGGGATGGCATGTAAATCCTTAAGTTTCACATGCTCAGCCAGACTAAGCCTCTAGGTTAAAACTGAAAGTCTGGCCAATGTTTCTTATCCATCTGTTTTTTGGAATGGATTACAGCCTATTTCAGGAGCTGATGGGTCGAGCACCACTTTTACAAAGTTAAGATCAACAGCAAAGAATCGGCTCCATTCAGTTCCACCCTCGGAGTCCCTCAAGGCTCCTCATTATCACCTACATTATTCAACATCTATCTACTCCCGCTTTGTAAACTTCTATCTGAGCTCAAGTTAATACATTACGTGTACGCAGACGACGTCCAAATCCTCCTACCGGTAACAGACTCCCTGGACAACACTCTACGCCGTTGGAACGCCTGCCTCTGCTCCATTAATAACCTCTTGTCAAATCTCAACTTGATACTCAACACCGACAAGACAGAGTTTCTCCTAATCACACAGGATGGCAATTTATCTCTAAACAACTCTCTCCTTACAGCGCCCCCAACTACCTCTACCAGGGTCAGAAACCTTGGTGTAGTCATGGATAACCAACTGAGCTACACAGGTTTCATAAATAACATGGTAAAGGAGTGCTACTTCAAACTCCAAGTTTTAAAAAGATTAAGACCCCTCCTTCATTTTCACGATTTCAGGTCAGTCTTACAAGCTATCATTTCTCAAAAATCGACTATTGCAATGCACTTCTACACGGCCTGCCAGACAACTCCATCAAGCCGCTCCAGTTGCTTCAAAATGCAACTGCCAGGATTCTCACAAAGACAAACAAAAGGGACCATATAACACCGATCCTAAAGAAGCTTCATTGGCTCCCAGTCAAATTTAGGATCCTCTTCAAGCTTTTATCTATCACCCAAAAAGCCATTTTTAACATCTCTCCGCTGGACCTCTCTACCCCCCTGCAACTTCACACCTCAGCCCGACCTCTGAGATTAGCGCAGAGAGGCACGCTTCAAGCACCCATAATCAAAACCTCTTTAAGTAAAAGAGCTCTTTCCTCTGCAGGACCCAAACAGTGGAATTTGCTTCCACCGGACCTTAGGCTGGAACAATGCCCGAATACTTTCAAGAAGAGACTCAAGATGCTTCTGTTCAGACAAGCCTTCCCATAAGCTATGCGTCCGCCGCAATAATTGCCATGGACCATCTCTTCCCCATCTCCTCCTAAGTATATTTTTTCCTTAGCATATTCGGTCTCCGCTTATGCCTTCAATGCATTCTTTCGTCTTCCAATAATGCTGCAGTAATCCTCCTTTCCTCACCCCCCCCTCCTCCACCCAACCTCCCTATCCCATTGGGCCCACTACCCCAATATTCCTGATTCACTAGTTTGTTACTGATTTTACTAGTTTGTTCTTTTTCCCTTTGTTTAAGTTCTCCAAGTTTATTTCCTCCTTGTTTCATTGTAAGACAATTTTTGTTACTGTCGATTTTAAGGTTTGAAATGTAAACCGTAGTGATAAGTAACCCTGTTATTTGAACTTCGGTATAGAAAAGTTATAAATAAATAAATAAGTCTTAGTTATTCCTGCCCCTTGATCTGGGCAGCTGGGAATTTCACGGTGGTGGTCACTGGTACCGGAATCCAGGGGTGACATCCATATACTAGGAAAAAGAGGGATGGTAGACCTATTGATGTGGTTATTATGGCAAGCCTCCACCCAGGGAAGGAGGAAAAGTCCAGTTATCCTGGTCTTTGGTTGATGTAGAAACATAAAAAGGCTTTGAGAAATTGATTAGTCCCTTCAGTTTGTCCATTTGTCTGTGAGTGATACGCAGAAAAAAAGGTCACAGTGATCCCAAATTTGCTGCACAGTGCCTGCCAATAACTAGCAGTGAATTGCACCTCACGATCAGACAGGATATGGATAGGTAGGCATGCTGAATAAACAGACAAGCTAGTTCAGGAACAGATGGTAGCGCTGGAAGGGGAATGAAATGAGCCATTTTCAAAAACCAATCCCCAGGTGGTAGTGTTACTGTCCAGAGGCGGGAGAGCAGTGATGAAATCCGTGGCAGGGTGGATCCACAGTTCCTTGGGAATAGGCAACAATTGTTGTAGACCTCAGGGTCAGGCTCTGAGCATCTTATTCTTGGCACAGATTGGACAAGATTCCATATAGCATTTAAGATCTTGTAGTAATTGAGGCAACCAATAATAGCGGCAAGGCCAGGATGTCCAGTTGTCC
Source organism: Rhinatrema bivittatum (assembly GCF_901001135.1). Taxonomy (NCBI): domain Eukaryota; kingdom Metazoa; phylum Chordata; class Amphibia; order Gymnophiona; family Rhinatrematidae; genus Rhinatrema; species Rhinatrema bivittatum. The sequence goes on from NC_042620.1 coordinate 273,068,178, forward strand.
GAGAATCCGGGCCCATTTCAGTAACTGTTCCCTGAGGCATCATGGTACCACAGTTTTCCCTGGGGGTACGGTCAAGCTGGTGGCCAAGTGGACCTTTGCGGGTAAATGTAACATCAGGACTTGCCAGAGACATAAAGTTCCTGGATGTAATAAATGATGGCTTCATGGAGCAATTGGTTCAGGAACTAACAAGAGAGGGAGCTATTTTAGATTTAATTCTTAGTGGAACGCAGGATTTGGTGAGAGAGGTAACGGTGGTGGGGCCACTTGGCAACAGTGATCATAACATGATCAAATTTAAAACTAATAACTGGAAGGGGGACAATAAGTAAATCTGCAGCTCTAACACTAAACTTTCAAAAGGGAAACTTTGATAAAATGAGGAAAATAGAAAAAAACTGAAAGGTGCAGCTGCAAAGGTTAGGTGTTCAACAGGCTTGGACATTGTTTAAAAATACAATCCTAGAAGTGCAGTCCATATGTATTCCACGCATTAACAAAGGTGGAAGGAAGGCAAAACAATTGCCATCACGGTTAAAAGGTGAGGTGAAAGAGGCTATTTTAGCCAAAAAAAATCCTTCAAAAATTGGAAGAAGGATCCATCTGAAGAAAATAGGATAAAACATAAGCATTGTCAAGTTGTGTAAAACATTGATAAGACAGGCGAAGAGAGAATTTGAAATAAAGTTGGCCATAGAGGCAAAAACTCATAATAAAAACTTTTTAAAATATATCCAAAGCAAGAAACCTGTGAGGGAGTCGGTTGGACCATTAGATGACAGAGGGGTTAAAGGGGCTCTTAGGGAAGATAAGACCATTGCAGAAAAACTAAATGAATTCTTTGCTTCTGTGTTTACTAATGAGGATGTTGGGGAGATACCAGTTCCGGAGATGGTTTTCAGGGGTGATGAGTCAGACGGACTGAACGAAACCACTGTGAACCTGGAAGATGTAGTAGGCCAGATTGACCAACTAAAGAGTAGCAAATCACCTGGACCGGATGGTATGCATCCTAGGGTTCTAAAGGAACACAAAAATGAAATTTCTGATCTATTAGTTAAAATTTGTAACCTATCATTAAAATCATCCATTGTACCTGAAGACTGGAGGGTGGCCAATGTAACCCCAATATTTAAAAAAGGCTCCAGGGGCGAACCAGGTAACTATAGACCAGTGAGCCTGACTTCAGTGCCAGGAAAAATAGTGGAAACTATTCTCAAGATCAAAATCGTAGAGCATATAGAAAGACATGATTTAATGGAACACAGTCAACACGGATTTACTCAAGAGAAGTCTTGCCTAACAAATCTGCTTCATTTTTTTTGAAGGGGTTAATAAACATGTGGATAAAGGTGAACCGGTAGATGTAGTGTATTTGGATTTTCAGAAGGCGTTTGACAAAGTCCCTCATGAGAGGCTTCTACGAAAACTAAAAAGTCATGGGATAGGAGGCGATGTCCTTTCGTGGATTACAAACTGGTTAAAAGACAGGAAACAGAGAGTAGGATTAAATGGTCAGTTTTCTCAGTGGAAAAGGGTAAACAGTGGAGTGTCTCAGGGATCTGTACTTGGACCGGTGCTTTTCAATATATATATATATAAATGATCTGGAAAGGAATACGACGAGTGAGGTTATCAAATTTGCGGATGATACAAAATTATTCAGAGTAGTTAAATCACAAGCAGACTGTAATACATTACAGGAGAACCTTGCAAGACTGGAAGATTGGGCATCCAAATGGCAGATGAAATTTAATGTGGACAAGTGCAAGGTGTTGCATATAGGGAAAAATAACCCTTGCTGTAGTTACACGATGTTAGGTTCTATATTAGGAGCTACCATCCAGGAAAAAGATCTAGGCATCATAGTGGATAATACTTTAAAATCGTCGGCTCAGTGTGCTGCAGCATATGGAGTGGAATCGTGGTTCAAACTATTTAATCAGGCAAAGGCTTCCCAGAAACTGATAACATAGGGGGTGGGAACCAGGGGTTCAGTGGGAATCTGGTAATAGCAGATGACAGATTTGTCAATGAAGCTCTCAGCCACGCCAGCATTCAAGAATATCGAGTGAGATATTTGATTTCTCCTGGAAGATGCTCACCGGACATAGGAGTTGGGGAGAACTAGGGTGGTCTCTCCTATCATCCCTAGGCCCGGGAATTTTCCCAATTAACAGGGTATTGGCTGACAGTTTCCTGAACTGGCACAATAAAGACAGAGGTTGAGGTCCTTCTACATAAGCGTTCCTCTGGTGACAGTCAAAGCCAATCCACTTGCATAGGTTCCTCTGGGGTTTCGGACGATGGAGGGGGCCCTGGGAGGAATCACTGGCCACTGGAACTTGGGGTGCTAGACGGATGGGTCATCAGGATTGGCTCCGTTCTCTTAGCTCTTTCCCGCGAAGAGCAAGGCAAATAGTCAGCCTAATGAACACTTCCACATCCCAGGCAGGACTTGTCAGGCCACCTTGTCCTTCAAGGGTTCAGACAGGTCCTGACTAAAGATGACTAACAGATTATCATCCCACCACTGTAGTTTTGAGGCCAGAGTCCAAAATTGGACCAATTATTCACCGACAGTCTGAGAACCCTGGTGAATCTGTAACAGCTTGGATACAACTGACTGCACTCGTCCGGGCTCATCAAATATGAGCCAGAAGTCACAAAGGAAGCGGTCAAGGTCCTCCAAGATTGGATCCTCACACTTCCATAATGGGGAAGCCCAGGCCAGAACTGATCCCCCCCCAGTAGAGACAGAATGAATGAGACCTTAGTTCTGACTGTCAGAAACAGAGTGACCTGCAGAGTGAAGTACTTTTGGCACTGATTAATAAAGCCTCGCCACTCCCAGAGGTCACCACTGTATCTAGGTGGTGGAGGGAGATGAGGAAGTGGTGCAGCCATGGGAGCTGGAGCCAGAGTTGAAGCCACTTTGGGTGCCGGTTGTGTGGAGAGCACATCAGTTTGCGCTGTGAGCCTTTGCGGGACCCCTGACACCTGATCCAAAATATTTTGTTGTATACGTTGTACCATACTGGGAATGGCATGGAGCGTGGCAAGTTCCGCCAAGTCCATGGCATTGGCAAACTGATAAGAGGGCAGCCCTTGCTGGTGTCAGGGGGATAGTCCTCTGGCTACTCTGTAATCCCTTTTAGACTACAGGCGGTGATTTGGACCCCTGTGTGGTGAAGCAACAAGAAGTACCACTGATGAGCTTGACCACAGGCAGAAGTGCCAAAGAGGGACCTGAGGGAGGCTTCACCTATACTAACAGTCATTCCCTCAGGTTGAGCCCTTGATGTGGACGGCCAGCAGCATTTAGGTGGATCCCAAACACAATCAGGTGCAGGCAGAAGCCAGGAGGCAGTCTGGGGACGAGGCAGACAGCAAGCAAGCAGAATCCAACAATCGGTCCGGGGTTGAGGCAGGTAGTGGGCAAGCAGAATCCAGAATGGTCCAAGGTCAAGACAGGAGCAGCATCTGGAACCAGGCACACAGCAAGCAAGGCAGGAACTAGGAACAGGTCACGGAACCTGTTGGCAAAGCGAGGTGTTCAGGTCCAGGCAGGCTAAGTAGTCTTGAGCATGTGACATCTTCTTCATGGCAAGAGAGTCGGGTAGTTGCCAGAGTGCACAGAATCTTAAGCACAGATTAGCATGCATGTCCTATGCATCTCTTCACCGGGTCCTAGTAATTCAGGCATCAGAGCGTGCAGTGGTGGCTCCCTGCCGGATTCTGGGAAGGCAGTTGAATCCTAACACTGGTTGTGTGGGAGACAACTTTGAGTAGTAGTACATGGAATTCACTCAGGAGTGGGGTATTACTAGCAGTGTGCTGCAGGAATTGATGCTTGGACCGGTTCCTCTGAACATTTTCATGAGCGACATTGTGGAAGAATTATCGGGAAAGGTTTGTATTTGGGCTTCAAAAACACATAGGGAGTGAAATTATTCTATGCACAAAACAAGAGCATGTCTGGGGGTTATTTTATCTGATAAATATATATGTTCCAAGTTATATATGTTCCAAGTTGTGTTCTAAGTTGATCTTAGTTGTTTCATAATTGATTGTACTTTATTTTAGATTATCCGTTTATTATATACGATATGTTCCTTGTAAACCGCCTTCCCGGCGATAGTTATCTCTGTTAAATGTGAACCGGAGTGATATGTATTGTATACAGGAACTTCCGGTATATAAAAACCATAAATAAATAAATAAATAAATTTAAAGTGGCCAAACAAGTGGATAAGGCAATGACAAAAGCCAGAAAGATGCTTGGGTGCATAAGAGGAGAAATGGCTAGCAGAAAAAAATATATTGCCTCTGTGGAAGTCCCTGCTGAGACCCTAACCCTAATACGGTATATAATTCTGGAGACCGCATTTTCAAAATGATATAAACCAGTTGGAGTTGGTCCAGAGGGTGGCTACTAAAATGATCAATGGTCTTTGTTCTAAAGCATATAGGAACGGACTTAAAGATCTAAGCATGTATATCCTAGAGGAAAGGGAGAATAGAGGAGATATGCTAGAGAAATGTAAATACTGTACCAACAAGATTTCCATGCACAGGAGGCAGGCCTCTTTCGACAGAAAGGAGACTCTAGAATGAGGGGACATGGGATGAGAGTGAAAGTGGGTAGACTGGAGTAATCTAAAGGAAAATTGGTTCTTACCTGCTAATTTTCGTTCCTGTAGTACCACGGGATCAGTCCAGGACAGCTGGGTTTTGCCTCCCCACCAGCAGATGGAGACAGAAGAAGACTTTGCGGACTCTGTCCTATACCCCTGAGGTGCCACCTAGTGTCTGCCAGTATGATTCAGTACCCAAGCAGAAAAAACAGATACAAAAAACCATAACTATGAACCATAAAAACACCTCCCTCGCAGAGCCGAGGATATGAAAACACTACCATAAACTGTATTGAACCCGAATGTCGACAAAAATGCAGAGAATAAAACTTGCATAGAGAATGACCAGCCGAGCGGACTCTCCATCGTCTTCCTGGGCGGGCGTCTGGACTGATCCATGGTACTACAGGAACGAAAATTAGCAGGTAAGAACCAATTTTCCTTTCCCTGTACGTACCCGGATCAGTCCAGGACAGCTGGGATGTACCAAAGCTATCTTAACCAGGGTGGGACTGAGAGAGTCCTGCTCGGAGCACACTGGCTCCAAAGGAACCGGGCTCTGGAGCCCTGACATCGAGACGAAAATGTCTTGCAAAGGTATGCGGAGACTGCCAGGCTGCTGCCCTACAAATTTCCTGTGGTGACACCTGCTGACACTCCGCCCAAGACGTCGACTGCGAACGAGTAGAATGAGCCTTAAGGCCAGAAGGAATTGGACGACCCTGAACCAGGTAAGCAGAGGAAATCGCCTCCTTCAACCATCGGGCACTCGTTGACTTAGATGCCTTCTGCCCTTTTCTGGGCCCACTCTAAAGTACAAAGAGGTGGTCCGAAAGCCGAAAACCGTTCGTTACCTCTAAATAGCGTAACAGAGCCCTCTTCACGTCCAACTTCTGCAACTCCTTTGCCTCTGGAGAAGAATAATCCACCCCTGCAAAGGAAGGAAGTTCCACCGACTGATTCACATGAAAAGAGGACACCACCTTCGGGAGAAAAGAGGGAACTGTTCTCAGGGAGACTCCCGCCTCGGAAATCCTCAAGAAGGGCTCCCGCTACCAGAAAAACCGTCTTCAAGGTCAGATCTTTCAACGTCACCCGACGCAATGGTTCAAAAGGAGCCGAACAAAGCGCCTTGAGTACCAGGTTCAACCGCCAAGAAGGACAAGGACTCCGGACCGCAGGGCGAAGGTGCTTAACGCCCCACAAAAAACGAACCACATCCGGGTGAGAGGCAAGAGGCACTCCCTGCACCTTCCCTCGAAAACTGCCCAGAGCCGCCACCTGCACCCGCAGCGAATTGAATGCCAACCCTTTGGCTAGGTCTGCCTGTAAGAAATCCAGAACCTCTGGAATAGACGCCCTGGCGGGCTGTACACCGTGGTCGATACACCAGGCTTCAAAGACTCCCCATACTCGGACATAGGCCATAGACGTAGAAGTCTTGCGGGAACATAAGAGCGTGGCCATCACCGCATCAGAGTAACCCTTACTCTTCAACCGACGCCTTTCAAAAGCCATGCCGCTAGACAAAAGCGATCTGCCTCTGTGAAACAGACGGGCCCCTGCCGCAGAAGCGTGGGAGACGGATGAAACCTCAGTGGACCGTCCACCGTCAGAGCCACAAGATCCGTGAATCACGGGCGCCTTGGCCACTCCAGGGCCACTAGAATCACCTTTCCGGCGTGTCTTTTGATGCGGCGCAGGACTTTGCCCACCAACGGCCATGGGGGAAACACGTACAGGAGAATACCCCTGGGCCAAGGGAGGACCAGGGCGTCCGCCCCCGGTTCCCGCCGACGACTGAAGAACCGGGGGGCCTTGGCGTTGCGGTGAGTCACCATCAGATCCATAGCCGGCGTGGTCCACCGGTCGCACAGACGATGAAAGGCATCGTCGGAGAGTTCCCACTCTCCGGGATCCAGTTGGTGGCGACTGAGGAAATCCGCTTGGACGTCGTCAATGCCGGCAATGTGAGACGCCGCTATCCAGTAAAGAAGCGCCTCCGCCCAGCGGAGCAAAAGCTGTGCCTCCGCCGCTGATCGACCAGGAGGCCTCCTGCCTGGTCCACTGACCCTGGACCGACATATCCCGACAGACCACTCCCCATCCGGAGAGGCTGGCATCCGTGGTCACTATGGTCCAGCAGGGAGTCTCCAGGTCCATCCCCTGACGCAAGTTGTGCGGAGAAAGCCACCACTGCAGACTGGAACGCACCACCCTCGAAAGTGGAAGGACAGTGTCGTAAAGCTGCGAGCGAGGCTTCCAGCGGGACAACAAATCTGAGTGAAGAGGACGCATATGTGCAAATGCCCATGGCACGAGATCGATGGTCGAGGCCATGAAGCCCAGGACCTGCAAATAATCCCAGGCCGTAGGATGAGAGAGAGATTGGAATTCCGTCACCTGTTGCATGAGCTTCCAGACTCTTTCCTCCGTCAGAAAGACCTTCCCTAAGACCGTATCGAAACGAGCCCCTAGGAATACCAAGTTCTGAAAGGGGGTCAAATGGCTCTTCGCGGGGTTGACCACCCATCCCAAGGAGCCCAACTTCCAGAGGACCCGTTGTACCGCGTCCCTGCAGAGACTTTCCGACTTCGCGCGAACCAACGACTTCGCTCGAACCAACCAATCGTCCAGGTATGGATGGACCAAGATCCCCTCCCGTCGCAAAGCGGCCGCAACCACCAGCGCCCCAGGACTGCAAACCGCAGGAATCTCTGATGGTCCGGACGGATGGGGATGTGGAAGTACGCCTCCGACAGGTCCAGAGAAGCCAAGAACTCCCCTTTGTGCACCGACGCAATTACCGAACGAAGCGTTTCCATCCGAAACCGGGGCACCTTCAGAGCGTGGTTTACGCGCTTCAAATCGAGGATGGGCCGGAAGGACCCGTCCTTTTTTTGAACCACGAAGTAAATGGAGTAGCGCCCACGCCGTAGCTGCCCCGCGGGCACCGGAACTATGGCCCCTAGATCTTGCAGGCGTTGCAGGGTGACCTGTACCGCCACGCGCTTCTGGCTGTACGCGCAAGGGGACACTATGTAATGGTCCCTGACTGGCCGTGCAAAATCTAAGGCGTAGCCGTGGTCTGTTATGTCGAGGACCCATTGATCGGACGTCAGTTGGACCCACGCCTCCCGGAAAAGAGACAACCGTCCCCCGATCTTTGGAATGGAAGGGTGGGCCGGCCGCACTTCATTGGGTAGTCTTTGAGCCATATTGACGACAACAAAAGTGGAACAAATTATATTTAGAAATGATGGCTAAAGAAGGCGTCAGCAAGCCTGACATTGTGTGTTCTTACAGAGACACCAACCGGTCTTTTCAATCATTCGCCTTCTTTTAAATTTATTAACTTCCAAGAATTTTTTTGTTCAAGAATTTTTTTCTTTTTCTTAAAATATCCTCCGTCAGTCATAGACTCTTTAAAGCGGATGTACTTAACTTCAATATGGCCCTACACGGCCCGTGTTTCACCCGAAAGCTTCCTCAGAGGCGTATGAACGCTATAAATACAAGAGTCTGCATCCTATAATAATAAAGCAACAATTAAATCCTTTATCTTCAAGAAGGTTAGTAAAACTTGTACTTATCTGAAAATCAAGCCAACTGGGCCTGGGGGGCACCATTTCTGGCTGGGCAACGGCCCCGAAAGGACTGATTCCAAGAAGACTGTCGGGGCGCGTTCTGACGAAAGGACGACCCGGTGGACCGAGAAGACCGGAAGCGACGATTCCCCCGAGAACAATTCCGCTGAGGAAAGGCACTCTTAGACCGGAATCTATCCTCCGGCAACCGGTGGACCTTGTTCTCACCCAGAGACTTAATCAGATCGTCCAACTGTTGCCCGAAGAGGAGCTTCCCCTTAAATGGCAAGGAACTCAGCTGCACCTTTGAAGACGTATCCGCTGCCCAGTGCCTGCGCCATAGGAGCCTGCGGGCAGAAACCGCTGAGACCATCGTCTGGGCAGACGTCCTCAGGAGATCATACAGGGCGTCAGCGCCGTATGCAACCGCCGCTTCCAGCCGACTAGCTCGCTCTGCTGCTGCACCAGACAGGTCGGACTCAGCCTGCCAATCCTGAACCCATCGGAGACAAGCCCTTTGGGCGAAGCTGGTACACATAGCTGCCCTGACCCCAAGGACCAACACCTCAAAAATTCTCTTAAGTTGCAGCTCCAGTTTACGATCCTGCAGGTCTTTCAAGGCTGTACCCCCTGTTACCGGAATAGTGGTCCTTTTGGTAACCGCGGCAACTGCGGAATCAATCTTGGGAAGCCTGAGGAGCTCCAACGCGTCCTCCGGAAGCGGGTACAATTTTTCCATCGCTCGGCCGACCTTTAAACCTAGCTCCGGATTGTCCCATTCCTTATACAATAAGTCCGTGACCGACCAGTGAAAGGGAAAGGAACGAGCCGGACCTCGGACCTCGGACCTCGGAGACCCACCATGACGGGGTCCATAGATCCAACCCTGGAATCCTCAGGGGGGACTTCAATAGCGAGCTCCTCTAGAATGACCGTTATCAGTGGCCCTAGCTCATCTCTTCGAAACAGGCGCACCACCTTGGGATCATCGCCGTCAGTCACCTGGACCGCCCCCGGCTTGGCCAGCTGAGGGTGAAGCTCAGGATCCTCTTCCTGTCCGTCGCCAGCTGGTATCGGGGGCGCTGGATCGTCATCCAATGAGTCCGATTGAGAAGACTCAGTCAGCTTTTCCCGAGAATGGAGAGGACACTTCGGCTTGGGGGCATCCGCCCCCTCCGACTGCCTGGACCGTTTCCGTGAAGAAGACTCCCGGGACAACTTGGAGTGCGACCTCCGTCCAGATCTGCGAGCCTCTGAAGAACTTGCGCATCATGTCCACAAAGTGGGAGGAGAACGAAGAAGACGAACCATCAGATTCCAGATCCTCATCTGAGGAAACCCCGACTCCAGATCGTCATCTGAGGAAACCCCGGTTGGAGCTATCTGCCCCCATGCCCCCACCAGGAGCAGCCGCCTCGGGGAGAGCGGAGAAGGAGAAGACCCATCAGCCAGCGCATCCAGCGCTGTCTTTTCCTGGTCCCGGAAGGATGCTAACAGAGCCTCCGAACCAGCACTGAGCTGGAATGGAGCCGGTGGAGCCGGGTCTTTTTCCCCAAAATCAGGCCTCCGGGGCTCCCGACGCGATCTGGAGCCTTGCCCAGGCTCCTTTCCAAGCAAATCCCGGGAGGAGCCTTCCCCACCGGAGAGACAGGCCGTGCAGACCCCAGCGCAGGAAATCCGCGCACTGCCACAGGCAGAGCAGGTCGCACCACGTGGCATAGCCCCGGGCTCGATTTGTTGAGTACCCAAAAAAAGAACCGCGGAGTTCGGCGCAATGTCCCGGTAAGTAGGCCGCACCTCGCGGCAAATCACCGAGCTCGATTTTTTGCGTACCCGAAAAAAGAACCGCGGCGTTCGGCGCGATGTCCCGGTCCCCCCGGGCCGAAAAAACGGCGAAAAAACGGTAAAAACAAGCGGCGGAAAACGGAGTGAACACCCGGCCAACGGAGGCCCTAACTCCAGGCAAGTTTTAAAACGAAGTTTTAAAAAATTGAAAACTTTTTACCTTTAGCTGAAGAAAACGGCAGGCTGGACGAGGATGAGTGGCCGAGACCCCCCGGCATCACCCCGAACCACGGCAGAAGTAGGGTCCCCAACCCTCTGCTCTGCAGCCTCTAATACCAGGGGAGATGGTCCCACCAGGACCTGACAACCCCCTGGGAGGCTAGACGCTGCACTGCCTTCTTTTTTTTTTTTTTTTTAAACTAAAGGAACCCTACCAAGATCCCTAACCTGAAGAAAACAGCAGCACTAAGCTAGAAAACCTAGAACCAAATCCCTAACTTAGCACCACCGAGACACTAGGCTTTGCACCTCCACCATCTGCTGGAGACAGAAGAATACTGGCAGACACTAGGTGGCACCTCAAGGGTATAGGACAGAGTCCGCAAAGTCTTCTTCTGTCTCCATCTGCTGGTGGGGAGGCAAAACCCAGCTGTCCTGGACTGATCCGGGTACGTACAGGGAAGGAAATATTTATTTATAGAGAATATGGTGAATGTGTGGAACAACCTCCCAGTGGGTGGTGATGGAGACCAGGACAATATCTGAATTCAAGAAAGCTTGGGACAAGCTCAAAGGATCTCTGAGGGAGTGATAGGGATTGTAAAGCTGAGTAGTTAGTGTGAATAAGCAGATTAGTTATTTTCTGTTTCTGCTGTCATGTTTCTGTGTGGAGCACAGTAGTGAGGGCAGGTAATGAGCAATACAAATGGAATAACCGAAGTAAAGGGCTTGAGGGTTAGCTCAGACATAGAGATTTGGATGGCCAAAGAGGGGAAAATACAGGCCAATGGTCAATGGCGTACTCATGGACTGTCATCTCAACTACAAGAAATTCATTAATAACACCCTCAAAGACTGCTTCTACAAACTGCACACCCTAAAAAGACTCAAACCCCTCTTACATCTCAGCGACTTCCGCACCATATTACAAGCCCTCATATTATCGAAAATAGATTACTGCAACTCCTTGCTACTAGGTTTGCCTAAAAACACCATCCAACCTTTACAACTACTCCAAAATGCAGCTGCCAGGATTCTCACCAACACCCACAAATATGATCACATAACCCCTGTACTCAAACATCTACATTGGTTACCCGTCGCATCTAGAATTACCTTCAAAGCCCTCACCCTAATACACAAATCCCTTCATAACAACAACATGCACTGGTTCAAAGAACATTTCTCCTTTCACAACAGTAATAGACCCACCAGAAAACAATATCTAGCCACACTACGCACCCCCTCACCTAAGCTTACGAAACTCCGCACCACTAACGAAAGAGCCCTCTCCCTAGCAGGACCATTACTCTGGAATAAACTACCCACTTCCCTCCGCCAAGAAACCTGCCCGAAAATATTCAGGCAAAACCTGAAGACCTGGTTCTTTAGACACTCATACACCTAACATTCACACAATCACTAGCCCCCCCCCCACTCCTAACCTCCCTCCTCCCCTCTCCCCCCCCACCCCTTTTTCCTTCCCACCTCCTAACCACCCCCTTCCACCTTGCCTAATAATTAGCTATCTACTATGCTTCCCGGAAAGCAAATTTATCAAGACAGCATTCTGTAAATAAGAACATTTTTACTCACAAACGTGTATATATTCCCTGACAACTACTGTATATACAAATATATACCTCCTACAAATGTAGATCTCAATCATATCCAGCAGAATCTTCCTGCCACTTTTTTTTTGAATAACCACAATCATGTATCCCACTTAGTTAATTATTACTTGTATAATCTTCCCTATTATTCGTATGTTATTGTTTTTGTTATTAATGTTATCTCTTCTGTTCCTATTATAATCATATGACAATTGTAAAGCCTGTTGCTAAGTTCTGTTCCCTGTAAACCGACGAGATGTTCCCAACGTTCGTCGGTATATAAAAGATATTAAATAAAAAGTGGACGTACAACTGCACCAGGCTTGATTAAAAGCAGTGATAAGGCTGCATTAGGCTTACATAATTAAACCCTTCTTACTCTGGGATAACCTGCACAAAGCAATAGTTAATCATAACAGCTGTGGGGCAACTACATCAGGCTGCCAAGAAGGCTAGGATAGCCTGAAGAAATGTCAATGAGCATGGAAGAGGCTGGATGTTTTGGACAATAGCTCTGCTAGTTTTGGTGATTATATGGTTGTTACAAAACTTGGTGGTAAGAAATAGAAGAGGGCATAGATGTCAAATTAAATATGGGATTGCAAGAATTGGAGAAAAATACAACAAAAACTGGATTAGCCTACTAGTGAAGGTGGTGGAGGCCAGCATTTGTAATACAATCAGGCCATACTTGCATCATATATGGAAAGCAGTGGTAGGAACAGGACTGAGAAGTCAAGTAAACTTAGCTATGCAGCATTCAATGGGTTAGCTGAGTTGGTAACAGCAGGCCACAACTTATAACCAACCTGTTGAGCAAGGCCAATGAAAGCACTAGATGACCGCCTAGAGTGCTTCAGGTTTGGGGGCAGCCACCTAGTATTTCTACCAATCCTGCTCAGCTGTCACCTTTAGGTAGCAGAGCAATCTTGGGATTCTTGGCTAGTGACAAGACTATGGCGATTAGGCCTCCTCCCTCCTGCACCACCACCACCACAGGGCCCAGGAGTGGTAAAAAGGAGTCCCGGTCACAGCGACACTAAGAAGCAGGAAGGGCATTGGCCCCACAGGCCAGAAGAAAGGTCAGCTGGGCCTGTGCAAGCAAATAGAAATAGTAGAAGAAAAAGAGCACTGAACAGGAGCAGCAGTGGCCATCTGGGTGGCCCAAGAGAGAGGGGTAGTGTCAGCTGGTCCCGCGCAGTGGCAGCAAGACTAGAGGAATGCTAAGCAAGAGTAGAGTCTGCGGGGTCTACAAAGAGAAAATGATAGTCTTGCAGACCATGGGGTCTGCACAAGACTGCTACTGTTGTTGCTGCTGCTGCTTCTTATGCATTCTGGGAGGGGGCAGGGAGTAAGAGAGTAGATCATGAGATAAAGAGAGAGAGAGTGTGTGTGTGTATATGAAAGAGAGCATGTGTTTGTGAGTATTTGTGAGAGAATGTGCGTGTGTATATGAGAGGAGAAAATATTTACCCCACCTATCACTAATGAACGACAATCTCAGAGTGACTGGAAATCAAAAGTTCCCAGGTATGACAGGTGGGGGATTTATTTTTTTTTTAATCTTATTAATTTTAATTATTGGTGGTTGGTTGTTGTGCCTGCTGTTTTGAAATATTTTATTTATCACGCCTTTCCTCTTATTCTATTTTTTAGCTGTTTTGAACTATTTTTTATTAGTATGGTTGTACTGTTAATGATTGTTTTATGTTTCTTGATGTTTGATGCTTTATAAGGAATGGTGACTATTTTGTTTTTCCATTGTTGCACTGTATATATCGTCTGGCTTATTATGGTTCCAGTTCATTTTTTGTCTGTACATTTCCATTTATACTTTATGGTCACTTTATACTGTATTTGGTGAGGATCTGTCTGTATTGCATGTGTGACTGAGGTGAAATATTCTGGTATCATGTTGTTTCTATGTAGGAATCTATAGCAGTTTGACTTGTTCTGTTTTCCTGATAGGAAATATTGGTGTTTTATGGTTTGATGTAATATTTACAATGTTGCTTTTTCATAAGTAGGGTTGTTATTGTTTGAGTTCTGGCAGTTAATGCTGTTTTGGTATATTATAATTGTAAATCAGTTTACTCATGACTTTCTGAAGGCCAAGCCCTCACCCAACATGTGTTATAATAGGCTTAATACCATATGGGTTTCAAGTGTCTTTTACAGGTTTTTCTGGTTGGCACTATAGTAGTGTATGTAAATATAATATACATGTACATGATTATTTTTACCACAGAATATCCTTTTTAATATAAAATCTGCTATAAATGCATAATTTTAATTGTGAATGCAGAAGTCAGGAAGGGGGAGGGAGGCAAGAGTATCTAATATCCTTGCACCAGCCCTGTGGTTCAGTTCCAGGGGATTGGTGATAGTCAGATAGTATCCATCAAGGTAGTAAAGAGAATACCAGGGGTGAATTTAAAAAAAAGCACAGGTGAGCAACACCCTAGGTTATGAGATAGCCTGGCTACAACTCCTCAGAAATCAACTAGATCAGTGCCAGCAGGTTGTTGGTGGCCAGGTACCAGCCAACCATCCAACAAGGCTATGGAAATGATTGTGCAGTGGCTTCAGTGATTTTGTTGGCTTGCTTGCAGGATTTGGGGATGAGATGCTTGGGGGAAGGGGAATGTTGACCGATGGATTTTAGATTGGGTGTAGAAACTTGTATGCTCATCTGCCTGCAATAGTGAGAATCAATTAGGAAGAGAACAACTGATTTGTAGAAGGGGTATAAAATCCTACAAGTGATCAAGTTTCTATGGCCGGCAGCTGGGATATATTTTTGGCAATGTGGATCAGAATAACTGGGCAGAGTCAACTGGTCAGTTGGATGGTTTTTTGCCATCATGTGCTATATTGCTCTTGGGGATTGGATGGACAGAGTTGGTTGGCTTGAACTGATGCTTGAATTGGATGGCCTTTGATGTAATGGATAAGCCTGTCTCATCATTTATTGCTAAAATGATTTATTTTTTTCTTCAGATCTGATATTTTCTCGCGTTGAGGAAGAACATCTGTGGGAATGTAAACAGCTGGGTGTGTACTCTCCTTTTGTCCTTCTCAACACCCTAATGTTCTTTAACACAAAGTTTTTCGGGCTGCGTACTGCAGAGGAGCATATGCAGCTATCTTTTACCAATGTCGTGCGCCAGTCTCGGAAGTTTACTACCAACAGAGGAACTGTGAAGATGGTCAGTATTCGTTACTATGCTCCAGTCCGGCAGAAGAAAGGACGAGGTAGGAGTTCCTGCCCAGAGGTGCATTCATTTCTCTTCTTTCTACACTTGCTTCCTGTCTACCGCTTCTGTTTTCTCTTTTCCTTTTTTCTCTCTATCTGCAGCTTGCTCTTCTGTCTCTTCTGTTTTATCTTATGCCCCTTATGTATGTTTCTCTATAAGCAAACAGATTCACTAGTTTCATGTGTAATGTCATTACACCATGCCATAGCTTTATAGGAAATGTTTAGAAATGCTTCAGTGTATATACAGCAGTTCCTGTGCTCCCACATAGCTATAGCATGCCTGGCTCTATCTTTTTTAGCATATTGACACAGATGGATTTTTTCTTCAGAGCAGTGTTTACCTGCTCTAGCCATTAAGGCATCTTTTTTATTTTAGTGTACCTCAAAAAAAAGAAAAAAAAATTTTTTTTTCTTATCTTGGTAGTTTCCTAACCAGGTTTTTTTTTGCATTTTCAAGTTTTCCTATTTTCTAGTTCTTTCCTTGGACCTGGTTAGGCAGTTGCCTGACAGATCACCAGATCAGATTGTTTTCTTCTGAGTTTCATTTTCTGAGTGAAAATTTCTTCTTGATTTTGTTTTGAGTATTTTTTGTAACATGTTCAGGAAGAAATCCAGCTATCTCACGTTTTTTCCTAAGTGCAGGCAGAAGGTATCAGTCCATTATCATAGCCAATCCTGCTACAAGTGTTTGCGGAAGAATCATAGTTCAACCCTATGTAACATCTGCTCAAGGATGTCACCAAGGGTGATCAAGATCTGCAGGATGAAGCTAAAGTCTTATCTTGAAGAGTTGAATAAAACCAGATTCATTGACCTGTGTTAAAGGCAAAACCCAAGCAGAAGAACCATGGAGCTTCATCATCTGCTGGTGGCACAGAAGTTCACAAGGAGGCATAAACTCTTTGGACATGAAGATAGATGCCCCAGGAATGAGAACAGTCTCGCTTTCCTAGCTTGCATAGAACTGAGGAGACACTGCACTGAGGACCAGTCAAAGAAGAGTAAGCATCAGTGATGATCCCCCTTTGAGAGACAGCTTAGAGAGCTAGAGGATCCTGAAGGCTGTGTCCCACTCCTCAAAGCAGCTGTGCCTGAAGATTAGTGATGCCTTCCAGGGCATCAATGCAGCTTCAGGCTTTTGTTACCTCTTGAAAGAGTATGGAGCCAGGAGTCTGATTCAATGTCATAGTCTGAGCTGAATGGGCTCAGAGAAAACTTTATACTGGTCCCATGGTACCAAAAGTTGATCTTTGACGCTGATAGTTAACTCATGGATCAGTGCCAATTCAAATTTCACTTGCTGTTTTTTTTTCTGGAGAATGTCTAAACAGTCTTGGGGTTCTCCTTAGAGGTCAGAGAAATGTTATGAAGGAGAGTGCTGACCCTCCCCTCTGATCCCTCTCACCCCCGAGGAACTTTCCTTCTCAGATTTTGCACAGTTCATGGTTGAAGTCATCAATTGACTTTGTCAGAGAGCCCCCCCCCCCCCCCCCAATCACCCTACCAGGGTATATGCAGGAGAACGTGGGAAGCCTCACATCAGTACTCCCAAGTACTGTGTCCAGATGACTGAGGGACTCCAGCAGTCCTAGTTACCACATCAATCTCTGATGATCAAATCTGTCATGAAAAGAGCCAGAAAGCCTAAAATACATGCCTTCATACCCTGTGGGCATGTCAGACCTTGGGACCATTTCAGGAAGAAACATTATGCCCCTGTCATACAAAGAATCCTACCAGACCCATCTTCCATCTCTCAAAACTGCACAAAAATTCCGTGACCATATCCCATCATTGGCAGCATTCTTCAAACTCAGGATTGAGACCTAGTATTGGGTTGTGGCATGCCAGTGACCAGGTCACAGCCCCATTACTGCACTGCACATGCACAGTGGATAGAGCTGTGGCTGAGAACCAGGGTACCCAGTGTTCAAATCCCGCTGCTGCTCCTTGTGACCTTGGGCAAGTCACCTCACCCTCCACTGTCCCAGGTTCAATTTACCGGCAGATGTACCTCAGTGTAATCCATTTTGTCTGAATAAATTAAATGAAAAAAAGTTCCGGTCACATGGCTATTTTCAGCCCAGCATGGCTCTCAGGAATTTAGAGCAATGCAGAACCCCTACTCTTGCAGTGTTGACATGACTGCCAAGAAGAACGGGAGTACAGACACTATATGGACATGCAGAGCTGTGAGTCAATAGAGAGAATAAACAATTCAGGGGGTTTGAGGGGAGTATGTGAGGAGGTGAGAGTAAGCAATTGGGACAGAGTGAGCAGTGGGATCTGCGCAATGGGAACGATGGGAGCTAGGGGCAGCAAAGTGAGCATGAGGGATGGGGGAGGATGAGAGTGACAAAAGAACAGGCCTGATATGTGAGTAGCATGGGAGATTTTGGAACAGGCAAGCCCACCCATCCAATTAAACATTGAAATCATTCATCCACTATTATGAGGTTTCCCTTTCAGTTCCTTTCCGAGTGAGCTCAGTCAGTTTATAGACTGTTTCACGGGGTTATTATATTCTTGATGGAGAGGTGGTCCCCTGACACATCTTAATGACATCTAGCTTACTTTGTAAGTGATGGAAGTGGAGGGTGATTTTTGTGGAGGGGAAGAAGGGGAGGGGGGTTTCTGGGAATGTGGGATGAGGAAGGGACTTTCGTTTCATCTCAATGTCGGGATTTTGTGCTGGGCCATTCCATTGTTTTCTTTCCTATGTGTGTGGGGTGGGTCAGTGCGGTCTCTAGGCCCACTATTGGTTTCAGTATGGTTTCTCACGGGGGCATCTCTCTCTCTTAATTGTTCTTGTTGTCTGACTATGGAGAGTAAGACAAATTTCTTCACGTGGAATGTACTCGGGTTGGGTACCCCTATTAAGAGAGAAGGTGCTTTCCCATTTGAACAGATTGAATTGTCAGCTTGCTTTCCTCCAGGAAATGCATATGAATGACCAAGAACACTCTAAGCTTAAAAGGAGGTGGGTTTCTCAGGAATATGGGGTTAGCAATACACGCTCAATGGTATTCAATAGGCTCTCAGCAATAAGCATTCAATATGCTCTCAGCAATAAGCGGTTAGCAATACACGCTCAATGGCATTCAATAGGCTCTCAGCAATAAGCGGTTAGCAATACACGCTCAATGGTATGCAATATGCTCTCAATAATAAGGCAATATACGCACAATGAGGAATATAATATGCGCTTAGTCATAGAGCTGCGCCTATTACGGGCAGATTTACATTTCTGAATCTACCTACAGGTTAGGGGTTAGAAGGGTGGGGGTAGTCTTTCCCAATAACTGCACAGAAGCAGGGAAGGCATAACTATTCTAATCCCTGCTTGGTTTTAGCTGTTGTGGTTGGAGTGTAATGTATCTTTATATCGCATTGGGTGGTTTTTGTTGAGATCAGGAAAGCGAGTAATAAAAATGTTAAATAAATAAGAAACCCTTGAGTGCTGGAGCAATGCCACGCATTGGAAATGCCAGTATAGCACCTATGACCTTTCCTCTCTCACACCACCATTACATTGTGTCCAGGCCTGACTTGCCTCTGTGAACAGGGGCTCCACATTTGGCTCCTTGGTGCTGTGGCTTAAGTCCCAGGTTTGGCCTGGTGGCTACAGGTTTAAAGCATCTTTTGGACAGTGAACAGGAAAGCCTTGAATGTGACCACTTTTTCTGTGACCAATATACCATCATTTCTATGACTGAGAAGCAAGACATTGCACTCTGCCTTTCGACTCTAAATTGTCTCCCTTCTTCTCACGTTCAGCTGCTTTCTTTCTCTAATTATTTTGGTCTCTTTTCCTACTTTTTCTGCTCTCATTTACTTTCGCTTGTGCAGTCATCTTGTAGACTTTTGCCCTTTCTTTCATAGAAGTCTGCTCAGGAAAGCGGAAACGGGAGGAGGAGATGCCCATTCTGGAGCAGCAAGAGAACAGAATGAATCCTTTGCGTTGTCCTGTCAAGTTTTATGAATTTTATCTCTCAAAATGGTGAGAACCTAAGTGTCTGTGATTTCCTCACAGTTATCTGATCCAGTGTCTTACCTCACATCAATTCTAGACTGGTTCTGTTAGCAGAGGGAGGCCATTTTCGTTGAGGAGAATGGGGGCATTGTTGACTGTTTCCAAGAGCAGGGACAGGCATGCTTGGGCCATTTTTATGGGGATCAGTGCTTTTGCCTACTTCATTGGGGCCACAGTTGATCTGTTTCTGGTGGGAGGGAGGCTGTACGATTGTTCTATTGGTATAGGGATGGGTGTAGTCCTATTGTGCTACTTGAGGTGGGAAGAGACAGGTTCTATGAATGGGGGAGCTCTTATCATGGTAGTAATATTGTGCCTTCTCTTTTTTTTTTTATTTCTTTCTTTCTCACTTCTCTACTTTCCCTCTCCCTGTTCCTCATGTTTTTCATACCAATTCTCCTGTGTCACCCTGATCTCCCTTCTTACTCTTTCTGTAACCGCTCCCTGCTCTTTCTCTCGCTGTAGCCCCGAGAGCCTGAGAACTCGGAATGATCTATTTTACCTGCAGCCAGAGCGTTCCTGCGTTGCAGAGTCTCCACTCTGGTATTCGGTGATTCCTATGGATAAGAGTACGCTGGAGGTCATGCTGAATCGTATCCTAGCCGTGCGTGAGATCTACGAGGAGTCCCATCGAGCCTCTGGCATCAACGCAGATATGGACTGAGTGCCAGGGTCAAGGCTTTCTCTCAAACAGCCTTGTCTCCTTGGTTTTAAGACTTGGAGAAAGAACGAGGCCTTCTAATAGGAGGGTCTATATAAGAGAGCCAGCGCGTGAAGCTTGGATACGGTGAATCTGGTTCATGTAAAACAGTTGGTGCAGCCCAGGCTTTGAGTCCATGGAACCAAGAGCAGGAACACTATGGGTGGCTCCTCCTATGAGACCCAAGCACACAGGCCCTCTCTGTACCTTACCACCCCCTCACTGTTGCAAGCTCTTATCAAGTCAGTGCTCTTCCTCCTCTTTCCCTGCTAAATATCCTCATCACCAGCTCATTTTCTCTTTCTTTTACCAGCCTGTCATCCTATCTTAGGTATACCAGTAAATTATTTTCTGTCTGTGTAAGAGGAAATATTACTGAAGCCAGAGCGAGAGAAAAGAGACACATGTGAGCAGACAAGCCATTACTGGAGCTGGAGGGAGGGGAGAGGCCTATATCTGTAGGAGAGTCCATTATGGGGCTTGAGGAGAGAGGAGAGGCCTGCCTAGCTGGGAGAGTCAGTATTGGTATCAGAGGGTGAGATCTGGTTCCAGGAGGGGGCATTACTGGATTCAGAAAGTAAAAAGAGAGAGGCCTGTTTGTGCAGGAGGAGGCATTTATGGGCATGGAAAGAGGGGAAAGGTCTGTCTACAGGAGTGGGAATTATCAGAGCATAAGAGCAGAGAGGCCTGTTGCGTTCAGAATTAAGGAAGAGACCGGTCCCTGCAGCAGGGGGGCAGCGGGTCCTGTCTGTTTGGGAGGGGGACATTACTGGGGTGAGACCTGACTGTGCACATAAATGTTACACTTTCCTTATCACTTTTGCATGCACAGCTCCCCCCAGCCTCTCTTTCTGCTCTTTGCTGAGGTACACTGTCTATGCTTGTTCTTGGGAACCCTTTTCTGAACCTCAGGGATGGATTTTTCAAATGTCATTTGCCTACCACTGAAGAGGCCTGAAACCAGGAGCCACCCAACAGTCTGATCAGACTGAGATGCAGAGGTCCGTGGCCATTTGCTGAGAAAGACCTTCCAGGCAGTGAGTGGTACATTTGACAGAAGGCCTGCCCTTCCTCTGAGGCCTAGGTACAGGGTGAACATATCCAGTTGCAGCTTAGACATATGAACTGACCTGTATGTGAGGTGTAAAGAGCTGATATAACACCCATTGCAGTTCCAACTTGCCCACGTGTGACTCCCTGTGCTTGAATTGTCATGGTCAGTTTGTATACAGTTTGCAGGTCAGAGCCTTTCATCATGCTTCCTTTCTATCCAAATGGATGGTACCAGTGTGCTCAAAAACAGAATATATATTTTTAAACAAAATATTTTGCCATGAAATGGAAGCCCAGGTTCCTCTAGCACTTCCAGGGCTGTTTTTGGCAAATAGACTTGGCCCAAGTGTATGCAGGACCCTGGTGCGAGGGTATCAGAAGGGCAGCTCTTGTCATATGGGCAGTATTGGCCATGGATGGATGGAGTTATCGGGCTCTGGGATATAGAACTCACCCTGCAGCCACCCTGTAAGAAAAGACTTCAAATGCAGTTGCAGAAGAGAGAATGGTGAATGTCAGCAGTTGTAACTTCCATGGAGAGCAATGGAGATCTTTCTCCCTGTGGCTGGTGAGCATCCTCCCTCCATCATGCATCCTGGCTGAAGAGAGGGTGGCATAGGGAGGGCTCAGTATAAAACACCTTTCACCAATCACAGCTGGAACATCCACAGGGTTTGCAACTCATCTTCACAGCTCCCTAAATACTCCATTAACTCTTCCGTCCTCTCACACACCCCTGTCTCTGGACAGCTACACTATATCCTGCTGCTGCCTCTGTTAGCTTTTGTTATGGATTTTTATTTTATTTTTGATAACTGTAAATTTGTTTAGCTCCTGTTTAAAACTGTAAATAAAACTGTTTTGGGGCTTTCTCCTACCCCACTGTGACGAGGGATTGTGCCTGCTGCAGGCACCTCTTTACATGTTATCCATGGCAGGTGTCCTTGTTGTAGTTTTAAAGATGATGGTTGTGACTCAACCCTGTGTCTGTGGAAAACCATTCACTGCAAATAAAGACATTTAAAAATGGTTTGATCCGGTCTGGGTGATAGACGTTCTTGAGGTCAATACAGTAAGGAGAAGCTTGTGTATTACAGAGTGGTATATGTCAGCCCCTGCCACTTTTATAGGCCAAAAGGTCAATGCAATACTGGTGCATGTTAAATGGGTGCTCATGATTGAGTGCCTGATTAAATATTTAAATCAGCTGCTGCAGTAAAAAGGAGACACTAGGATAAATTTTGTGTCCCTAGCACCCAGGAGAGGTGGCTGTCAGTGGGTTAGGAAAATGGATGCTCATTAATTAAGAGCCCCTTTTCCTAACCTGACCGGTAGCACACTTTTTTTTCTGTTCTTTTCTGGTTCCTCCAATTTAATATCGCCACAATATTAAGTCGGAGGAAATACTGAAAAACAGTATTTTATGCTTTTCTGTAAACGTTTTGGGCTTCTTAAAAAATAACACCTGCTCAGGGCAGACGTTAATTTTTGAGAGTAAAGATGTGCGTGTCAGGCGCACATTTTATTTATTTATTTATTGCATCTGGGGGTAATAGCTAATAACATGAATTTACATGTGATGAGTGCTATTAGTTACACACTCAATTGGACGCGTGTTTTGCATTGGAGGTTATGGATGCGCGTCCTGAACACACTAACCCCCTGGCCAGCGCACGGTATTGCATCGGCCTGTTGGAGGGTACAGACTCTAATAATTTCAAAAGCTGAAACCAGTGGCAGTACCACGGGAGAAGTTCTGGGTGATAATTTAAGTGGAGGTTGGTACAGTAAGAGAAGTTTGTGTATTAGAGCAGTGTCTGTCAGCCCCTGCCAATTTTAGAGTGTACAGACTTTGTAATTATTTATAAAGCTGAAATGAGCGGCAGTACCACGGGAGAAGGTCCTAGCAAGACTGCACCAGTGGATGAGAGCAACTGCACCATGGTTGATCTTGCAGCACAAAATGGTAAGAAGGCTGCCTTTCCTACTGCTGAAAGCTTGCTCCTATACCTACCTCCAAGCAGAACAATACTGTTTAAATTCCATCACTGTAACATGAGCACAGAAATTCATCCTCTAATTTCCACCAGTGTGGGATTTATGGATAGTGGCATCTCAGCACCTCTCGTATGTATCTAGCATCTCTTCCTTCCTCTTTCAAGAACTTTGTCAGCTTGTGCCATGAATATGCAGAAATGGACCTTGTTGTTATATATTCAGCCTTACTTATAAATAATAGCTGTATTTTGGCTGTGAACATTACATGCTGCAAGTTTAGGATGGGTTTCTGTGTACTGAGCAGCAGATTAGGCTGTCTAATCTTAGCAATTTTTCTCTACTAAAGAGGCAGAACCTTAAGCGTGTCACAACTGAAGGCAGACCAGATTTTACTGCTAATAGCAGCCAGACCAAGCCTGCTCACTTACTCATTACTGCTAAATACAGACCAGGCCTACTGTACAATATCTTACTGCTAATGGCAGCTAAGCCAAGCCTGCTCATTTATACATCACTGCTAAAGCCAGGTCAAGCCTACTGTAATAATAACATAAATGGCATCCATATCAAGCCTGTTCACATATATCACTGCTAAAGACAGCCAGGCCTACTGTCAATATCTTACTGCTGATGGCAGCCAGACCAAGCCTGCCCACTTAGATATCACTGCTAAAAGCAGGCCAGACCTACTGTATAATACAGTTATGCTCATAAGTTTGCATACCCCTGGCAGAATTTGAAGATATTTAGCATTTTAAGAACCAATGGGAAGTGGAGATGATGAGCGGTATACACAATTGGTATAAACCACAATAGCAAATGGTATAGCGCTAAAGAAGTTCGTGGAACCTTGGCATGAATAAAGATGGAAATGCTGAATCTAATTTCTTTCTATGCTTCATATTTTGAGTAATCCAGTACAAGGTTCCGCGAACTTCTTTAGCGCTATACCATTTGCTATTGTAGCATTTTAAGAAAACATGAGTGATCTGACAAAACACATATGTTATTTTTAATGTGAATCGGTTATTTACTTCACATCACTAACCTCCTTCCCAATCACCTCTCTCCCCTTCTTTTCTCCCTCCTCTTCACCTCACCTCTCTCATTCATCCCTCTCGCTCTTCACCCACCATTCTAATTTACTCCCTTTCCTTTCCTTTCCCATCCCATTCCTCTCTTTCTCACTCCCTCCCTTACTGTTGCTACACGTGGACCCTTGGCCCGAGGTGGAGTTGGCACAACCTGTGGGGCGAACTCCACAGGACCCCACCGCCGGGAGGCGAGTCCAGTCGGGAAGCAGAGTCAAGCGGATGCTTCACCAGGGCCAGCCCACGTTCCCCACAGGTTGAGCCCTTGGGTGCCGGGGCCTTTCTGCGTAGCTGGTCCCGAAGGCAGCTAAGGAAGTACGGTGAGGTCAATTCCGGTCAGAGGTCTGGGCAGGTGGCTAAAGGCAAGGTCAGTTCCGTTCCGAAGTCTGGGCAAACGGCTAAAGGAGAGGTCAGTTCCGGTCCGAGGTCGAAGAGAAGGAAGAAACACGAAGGCTATTTGTAGGGCTAGTCCACACTGGAGGCCAGAAGCATGTAGAAGAACTTGTTGCCAAGTCATAGGATGACCAGGGAAGCTCCCTTAAGAAGGCCATGGGTCCTGAGGTCAGTTAGGGGCCAGGCCTGGTTTTCCCGCCACGGCCCCTTTAAGGGGCGGAGTCTTGGCGCATGTGCAGGCTAGGGGACGCCCGGGAGGATCGGAGTCGGTGGCGTCGGAGGCACCGTGCAGGCGAGGGAAGGCCCGGGCAGCTGGGGACAGCGGCAGTGACTTTCCGCTGCTGCAAGAGCCCCCGAGGGAGCCAGGACAGCTGGGCCACGGGTAAGAGGAAGTGCCTGCGGTCCGTTGGTACCAGCAGCGCTAACAGTACCCCCCTTTCTAGGCTCTCTCCCAGGGGGTCTGGGCTTCCGAGGGTGAGAGGCATGGAACTGTGCAATGAGGTCCTTGTCCAGGATATTGGATGAGGGTTCCCAGGAATTCTCGCCAAAGCCCTCCCCGGAGAGCAGGTATTCCCAGCATTGCCCATGTTTTCTAATATCCAAGACATCCTGGACCTGATATGTGATGTCATCATCGGAAGAGAGGGGTTGAGGTTCCGGGAGTTTCTTTGAAGGCCAAGACAACACCAAGGGCTTCAGTAGGGATACGTGGAAGGAATTGTGAATTTTGAGTCAAGATGGTAGCTGGAGCTGGTAGGAGACTGACTCCAGGCGGCTTAGTACTAAAAAGGATCCAAAGTAGCGGGGGGGCTAGGCACATGGAGGGGAGCTTAAGCCGGATGTACCGTGGGCTAAGCCAAACTTTCTTGCCTGGTTTGAATTGTGGGCTAGGCCTACGATGGATGTCGGAGAATCTTTTAGCGGTCTGTCCCGCCTTGCGCAGCAGTTGTCGAGTGAGGGTCCAAAGTCGATACAACTCCTTCGCAGTTAACTGAGCCACGGGAGAGGGCACTGCAATGGGCAATGGTAGAGGCGGAAGTGGTTGCTTGCCGTAGACTAGCTGGAATGGGGATGACCCCGTGGCGGAAGACTGATGGGAGTTGAGAGCGAACTCCGCCCAGGGAGCAGTTCAGCCCAGTTGTCTTGCTTGGAGTTCACATATGACCTTAAGAACTGCTTGAGGGTTCTGTTTGTCCCTTCAGCCAGCCCGTTGGTCTGGGGGTGATAGGCAGTGGTGAATTTGAGAGCGATATCAAATTTTCTGAAAGCGACCTCCAATACTTAGCAGTAAACTGAGACCCTCGGTCCGAGAGAATGTACTTGGGAAGGCCATGAAGCCAAAAGACGTGGTGAACAAAACGTTGAGCTAGCTGAGGAGTGGATGGAAGAGCAGGCAGGGCGACAAAATGTGTCATTTTAGAAAACTGGTCCACTATCACCTAGATGGTGGTGTTACCCTTGGACGGAGGGAGGTCGACGATAAAGTCAGTCGAGACTTGGGTCCAGGGTTTGCTAGGAGGGGGCAGCAGATGTAGCAAACCCAAGGTCAACCAGTGGGGTTCTTATGATGGGCGCAAGTGTGGCAGGATTCGACGTAAGATGGGACGTCATTTTTCATGGTAGCCCACCAGTAGCATCGTTGAAGGAGCGCCAGAGTCTGAGGTTGACCAGGATGTCCTGCAATATGCAAGTCTGGGCCCAGTGGAGGACTTTGTGCCGGAGCCTGGGGGGTACCAGGGTCCTCCCCGGTGGAACAGGTGTCGTGGCGGCCAGGAGAATTCTAGTGGGCTCGATGATATGTCGAGGAGATTCAGGCTTGTCTTCGACGTCGAATGATCGAGAAAGGGTGTCCGCCCGTTGTTTTTTACTAGCAGGGCGATAGCAGAGCACAAAATCGAATCATGTGGAAAAAAGTGCCCATCGTGCTTGACTCGGGTTGAGGCGTTGGTCCCGATGTAATTTCGGTTAGGCGGTCGAGAATGATTGAGTGGTTTACTGTATCAAATGCTGCTGATAGATCTAGGAGGATCAGCAGGTAGCTTTGGCCATTATCAAATCCTTTGAGCACGGTGTCATTTAGTGAGAGGAGTAGTGTTTCGGTGCTTAGGTTTTTCCTGAAACCAAATTGCGTAGGGTATAGGATGTTGTTTCTTTTTAGGTGGTCAGTGAGCTGGGAGTGGACAATTTTTTCAATGATTTTGGCAATGAATGGTAGGTTGGATATGGGGCAGTAGTTTAGTGGGTTGTCCGGGTCTAGGTTGTTCTTTTTTATTATGGATTTAATTATTGCTGACTTTAAACATTCAAGGTAGTTACCTTCTGTGAGGGATAGGTTGACAATGCTGGTTATAGTTTTGGCTAGTGAGGTTTCGATCATTTTGATTGTTGATATGGGAATGCTGTCGATGGGGTGATTTGCTGGGTTCATTTTTTTTATGATTGTTTGGACTTCCAGTGAGGAGGCTGGGTCAAAGTAGGACCAGCTTGTTTGGTTAGGTTGCATTTTTATGTTTTGAGAGTTTACATTGAGATTGTTATTGATTAGGTTCTTGATTTTTTTCGCTAAAGAAGTCTGCAAATTCGTTGCTATTGTTCTTGGTTAGTGGTGTTTTCAGGTCATGTGAGGATTTGGTGAGGTTTTGTACAATGGAGAATAGCATTCTGGGGTTATGTTGGAATTTATTTATTTTGTTCGTGTAGAATTCTTTCTTTGCAGTGTGGATCAGTTTTTTGTAGTGGCTAGTTGCGTTCGATGGGTTGTTGTCCTTCCACCAGGCTTTCTCTTTTTTTCTGAGTTCGTGTTTGGCCAATCTTATGTTGTCGTTGTACCATTGATTTTGATGTTTTGGGTTTTTTATTGTCTTTTTGATTGTGGGGTTTAAGTTATCTGAAATAGATTTAGTAATGTTGAGCCAAGAGGTTACGGCTGAATAGGAGCTGGTTAGGGCTATGTCTGTCAGTTCTAGTTGTAGTTTTTGTTGAAGTGCTTCAATATTGAAAGGAGGACGGTATGTGATTGTGGTCGGGCTGTTTTCTTCCATTGTGAGTTTAGAGTTGTAGGTCAGGAAAGATTGAATTAGAGAGTGAACTGACCAGGGGATTTTGGTTATTTTTGTTTGGTATGTTGACCAGGTGTTGGTATTAATGAAGACGAGGTCTAGGGTGTGTCCTGCTTTGTGTGTTGGACCAGTGATGATTTGTTTTAATCCTAGGGTTGAAAGAGCGTCTGTTATTGTTGCACATGTGGATGAGTGGGGAAGGGTGTCCATGTGGATGTTGAAGTCTCCTAAAATAATGATGGGCTTATTGAGATTGCGGGAATATCCTTTTGGAAAGGCCTCCATTGGAAGGAGGTGTTCCAGGATAAGTACACACATAGATGGCATTTTCAAATATCTGCATGTTCTCTTCCAGTGAAATTTTACCCACAGCTAAAACAAGTGCAACTGACTGCTCGTAGGGTATACCTGTGGTGAGGATTGGTGCCAAATTGCCAGTAAAAAGCACATGGGGTCTTCGTGCCAGTGTTGACGGGGCAGTTCTATAATGAGACAGGGTGAGGTGGCCGCCCCAGGCAGCAAAATTTTGAGGTGGCAAATTATGCCCGCCCCCCCACCCAAAAAAAAAAAACCGCCCCTGCAGCATCTGCCTCACAGGAAACAGTTATCAGAACGCATGCATCAAAAAACAATGGTGGTGCAGTATCCCAGGCTCAGCGCGAGCATACAAGCTCACCAGTTTGTTCTGCCTCATGCCATAGAGCTATGGTGAGTAAGGAGCAGGACAGAAGCAAAGTTATAGACTGGTCCTACATTACTCAAGTTGCAGTTGCGCTTGCCGCCTGGTGCTTCCTGCTCCATGGATCAAACACCTGCCCTCATAGGATCTCAAAGTAAAAGTAAATAAAGCACTGTAAAAGTTTAAACTTGCCAGAGGCCGCATTCCATTGCTCAGCCTTGTAATACAGGCATCCAGGACATCCACTTCTCCCATGCCCACCCTTTTATAAACCAAGCAATGAACACACAAACAACAAAGTAGGATCAAACTGGCTGCAGCTTTATTTCATATATAACAACCAGGAGCCCAAGCCACCCACCAGAAACAACCAACCGAGAGTGACCATCAGTCACCGACCAGCAAGATGAGGCCCTCCAGGCCACGAACCTGTTGGTTGACATTACTGACATTAAACATATCCACAACCCCTCGCCACCTTCCAGCAAGGAGTCATATACGTGGACCCCTGCACCCAGTTGTTCCCACAGGAATTCCTGACATGAACACATCCCATAGCTGAAGCAAAATATCATGGGAAATGGGTACCACCCATTTGATTCCTGCACCAATTCCGGGGACCATCCCGATAATATGCGGCAAAGCAAAAATATACCCACGAGAAAACCCCATCAATGGGCCTGCATAAAAAAGGAGAAACCTAACAATTGCTGGAAAATCGCAGCCTTAGACACCCCATCCACCTTCGCTTGCTCAATAAACTACAAAAGGTATATGTCTGAAACAGGATTCCACTGCCCCACCCCAAGGTAGCAAGGAATGTCACCACCTTGTTTGCTCCCTTCACATAGCTGGTCCAGGTGGAAGGAGCTAGAAATGCCCGGGGAAGCTTCCATGCTTCCAGGAACAAAATTGCCATAGGAAAGGCGGTACCGACATTCTGCATTGATCCGCCTCTGGAGCAAGCTTCCAAAACAAGGCCCACTTGCAACGAGAAAGAGACTCAGCCAAAACATTAGATACTCCAAGCACATGATGAGCCCAAACAGTAATATTCAGTATCAGACAGTGCAGCAAAAATTCCCGCAACAAATCCGAAACCAACATACATTTCAAACACCGCTTATTAATGACCTCCACAATACTTAGGTTGTCGCACCAAAACACTACCTTACTGTCACATAGACGCAAACCCCACAGAACGACCGAAACTACTATTGGGAACAATTCCAAGAAGGTGATGTTTTCGGTGCCTCCCGACTGTTTCTGCTCCTCCAGCCACTGGGCCGCGCATCAGGAGCCTTGAAAATATGCTCCAAAGTCCGACGAGACCGCAGCATCAGTTAACAGCTCCAGATCATGGTTGGATCGGGACTCTGATTGCATAACTGACAACCATTGAAGGCAGACAGAAAACGATCCCAAATGCGCAAATCCTCCCGCATCTGCTGCGTGATCCATATGCGATGATTGCTCCTTTTAACACCAGCCATAGTGAAGGACAACCTGCATAGGAAAGCCCGACCCATTGGAATCACACAACATTCAAAATTCAGGCTACCAACTAAGGATTGCATCTGGTGCAAGGTCAATTTCATGCAAAGCAGAGCCCTACCTACCATAACCCTAAAGCTCTCAACCTTCTCAATGGGCAAATGAGAGATCATTTCCACAGAAACTATCTCAATTCCCAAAAAGACTAGACGAATACAAGGCCCCTCAGTCTTGCCTTCTGCAATAGGGATGCTGAACTCAGTGGTGAGATCATGAAATCCCTTTAATGTCTCTGCGCAGGCCTGTGAAGACTCCTTCCCAACAAACAAAAAGTTGTCCAAGTAGACGATGACGTTCTGTGTTCCCGCCTTCTCAGCAACTACCCAATGGACAAATGAACTAAATTGTATTTATTTATTTATTTAAGGTTTTTATATACCGGCATTCATGATAAAATCACATCATGCTGGTTTACATTAAAACAGTGGTGCATAGAAAGAAAAAACAAACTGGAACTGTAGTGCGGAAGAAAGCAGTTACAAAAAACAGGGATGCTTAAACTGGGAGAGGAAGGAAAAAGAAAAGGTTAATAGCATTTTAAATATTTACAACGAACAGTTAAATGAGCTGGTTGTGTTATAGAACTTGAAGTTGAAGGACATTAGCTGGAGTCCGGGAAAGCGTGTTTGAAGAGCCAAGTCTTAAGTCTCTTCCTGAAGGTTGGGAGGCAGGGTTCCTGTCTTAGGTCTGGGGGGATGGAATTCCATAAAGGGGGACCGGCGGTAGAGAGGGCCCGATCTCTCAAGGTAATATGTCTTGTGGCTTTGGTTGGAGGAACCTGGAGTGAACCTCTATATGCATCTCTGGTAGGTCTTGAAGAATTGTGTAAGAGGAGAGGAATTTGCAGGTCGATAGAAGTATGTTGATGAATGATTTTGTAGATAATGGAGATGGATTTGTAGAGAATTCTGAAGTGCACTGGCAGCCAATGAAGGCTTTTTAGGATAGGGGAGATGTGATCTCTTCTTCTGGTGTTTGTTAATATTCGTGCTGCCGCATTTTGTACCCTCTGAAGCGGTTTGGTATAGGAGGAAGGGAGACCTAGTAGGATAGAATTGCAATAGTCTAACTTTGAGAAAACTAATGCCTGAAGGATTGTTCTAAAGTCCTGCAAGTGAAAGAGAGGTCTTATCCTTTTCAAGACTTGGAGTTTGTGAAAACAGTCTTTGGTAGTTTTGTTGATAGAAGCTTTCAAATTCATCCGATTGTCAATTAAAACTCCAAGGTCTCTCAGTTGCGTGGATTGTGGGATGCCAGGGTGAGTGGAAGTGATGTTACTGTTCTCGGGAGAGATGAGCAGGAGTTCGGTTTTGGAGGAATTTAATACTAAGTTTAGACTAGTGAGGAGGAGTTTGATTTGTTGGTGGCAGTTTTCCCAGTGATCTAGTGTTTTCAAGTATGTGTCTTTAACAGGGATTATTATCTGAATATCGTCCGCATATAGAAAATGTTTTAGATTGAGGCTGGAGAGGAGCTGGCATAGCGGTAAGAGATAGATGTTAAAGAGCGTAGGGGACAGAGAGGAACCCTGTGGGACTCCTACGGTTGAATTGTAACGTGATGATTCTTTGTTTCGGATTTTAACCTTGTAGCCTCTGTTGTTGAGAAGTTTTGAACCAATTAAGTGCGGCGCCAGTAATTCCTATTGCCGCCAACTGATTTATGAGGTTGGAGTGATTGACAGTGTCAAACGCTGCCGAGAGGTCCAGTAGAATCAGTAGAAATGATTGTCCTTTGTCGAGGCCCATGATGAGGTAGTCTGTCAGGGAAATGAGGAGTGATTCTGTGCTAAAGGCTTTGCGGAACCCATGTTGGGAGGGGAACAGGAGATTATTATCTTCTAAGTAGTCTGAAAGTTGAGTGTTCACTAATTTTTCCATGAGTTTTGCTATGAAGGGCAGGTTGGCGATCGGGCAGAAGTTATTTGGGTCTTTAGGATCCAGATTGGGTTTTTTTAGGAGTGGTTTGAGAGAAGCCAATTTAAGGTCCTCTGGGTAGAGTCCTTGGGAGAGAGAACAATTAATGATGTCCGCCAGAATTTTGGAAATGGAGTCTGGAATTGTCAAGAGGAGTTTCGTAGGAATGTGATCCATAGGATGAGAGGAAGGTTTCATTCTCCTTAATGCTACTTGTATCTCAGTGGAGGAGATGGGATCGAAAGCTTCAAGATGGGTGCTTTTGAAGTAGAGATTAAAAGAAGTCGAGTATGAGGGGGTATTGGAAGGCAGCTGTGTTAGAAGGCTGGCAATTTTGTTTTGGAAAAATCGAGCTAGTTCTTCCGCTTTAGCTTGTGCTAGGTTGCTAGGAACTTCCAGGGGGTTGATTTGGGTAAGGCTAGATACATAGGCAAAGAGTGCTTTGGCATCGAAGACCAGGTTATGGATCTTGAAGGCGTAAAAGTCCCTTTTTGATTTTAGAGTAGAGGACTTGTATTGGTGTAGTGTAGATTTGTAGGCGGAGAGTGTGTTGGCACATGGGGCTTTGCGCCATTTGCTCTCTTTCTGCCTTAAGCATTGTTTTAGCCTTCTAAGTTCATTGGTGAACCAAGGTTGTCTTTTGGAAGCATTTGAGTGTGCCCTTTTTGTAGATAGTGGGCAGAGCTTGTTGGCTATATCTTCTGTAATTTTGTTCCAAGAGCAGAGAGCAGTGTTCGGGTCGGTGAGGTCTATAAGGGAAAGTTGAGCGGTCAGGAGGTTCTTAAGGTCTTCTGAGGAGCAAGATTTTCTGTAAAGAAATGTGGGTGAAGGAACGTGGGGGGTGCTGGATTCTTTCAGTGAGAGTGAGGTCGAAATAAGAGTGTGGTCTGACCAAGGTACTTTCTTGCAATTGAGGAGCGATGCAGGATAGATGTCTTTGTTAACAAAGATAAGGTCAAGAGTGTGACCGGCTTTGTGTGTCGGTTTGTTCACTATCTGTTTGAATCCCATTGCTGAGAGGGCTGTGAGAAAGGCTTCACAGCTGGTAGTAAGAGTGGGATTGTCTACATGCAGGTTAAAATCACCTAGGATAATGGCTGGGGCGTCCAAGTTGAGGAGAGTTGAGACTATTTTCACCATAGGAGATGCATCTGTTTCCAGGAGGCCCGGGGGAGCGTAGACAAGTAGAATTTGAAGATGGTCTGAGTGAAAAAGCCGATTTCTAGTTTGGAGTATGAGTTGACTGGGTGTTGAGAGAATCTTAAGGTTTTTTTAGTTGCTAAAAGAATTCCGCCTCCCCTTTTTTTCTGTCTGGGGAGTGAGAAGATGTCATATGTCAGCGTCGGTAGTTGGTTTATTATGGCTGTGTCTGAGTCTTTAAGCCATGTTTCAGTTATTGCGCATATATCGGGCTTAGCGTCGGAGAGATAGTCGGCGAGAATCAGTGATTTCTTGGTTAGAGATTGTGCGTTGAATAATGATAGCGAAAATAGGGTGAGGCCTAGAAGTTGGGTGATCGATGTAATCAGCATTGGAGTGAGGGATTTTAAGTTGCGGTGTTGTGCTTGCCTGGTTGATTTTCCTATCAATGGTAGGCAGTGATGAAGAATCCGGGATTGTAAAAACTGGATGCATTCTGGGAGGTCGGTTTGGCAAGAGTGGTAGACTGGAATGGGGGGGTAAAGAGGTGGCAGGCGGAGGATGTTAGAGAATTGTATAAGAATGGGAAGGGAGAAAGTCTTCCTGGGCTGCTGATAAAAGACCGTTGACAAACTGTTGTATTGTGTTAAAGGTGTTGCATTGGCTGATTAGAGTTGGCCCCGTCTGGGTGTGGTAGAAGAGGGCTGAAACACCGCCAAGGTTTGCTTGCAGGGGTACGTGGAGCTGAAGTGATGGTTTGTAGCTGCCTGAGGGCCCTGCAGTGACATAGGAGGAATGGGTTGAAGTGACTGTAAAGAGGAGTATAGTCTGCCCT
The DNA here is from genome assembly GCF_901001135.1 of Rhinatrema bivittatum. Lineage (NCBI taxonomy): Eukaryota > Metazoa > Chordata > Amphibia > Gymnophiona > Rhinatrematidae > Rhinatrema > Rhinatrema bivittatum. The sequence goes on from NC_042620.1 coordinate 273,101,729, forward strand.
CCGGGTCTGCACGAAGGGGCGCACTAAGGGGCAGGCCCCTTAGGTCGCGCTCCTTCGGGCGCGCCTGTAATTTAAGGGCCTAAAAACAGTGCTGGGCTAGACCGGCTGGGTTGGGGGTGGGAGCAGTATCACTCACCACGTGGTCCTGCTGCTTCTCTTTATTTTGCAGGTTTCTGAGCCCTCTTCTTCCTTTTTTTCTCTTAATTTCCCGGTTCACTGTTCACTGCTGGCTCACAGAAGGGAGAGGTGAGCGGGCTCTTGCCCTGACTGGGCTGTGCCGACCGCACAAGCCCCTGCAGTGGAGGAGGAGAGAGATTGAGAAAGGATCGCGGCAGAAAGAAGGATCGCACAATAAATGCCTCAAAGTATGCACAAGTAATGGAACACCCCATAGGCAAGCATTTGTCGAAATAAATTCATTATCGAAACAAACCCAAGAACAGAAAGCTCTCCGGATGGACAGGTAATAACCAGAAGGCGGACTTGATGTCCACCTTAGCCCCTTCTGCAATGCTGAACCTTCTGCATGACCGAATCGAAGGAAGCATACTGGACAGTACACAGGTTATGTTGGGAAACCCGGCCGCAGACAGCTGCGGCTGGGTCCCCCTCTCTTACCAGCAGACGCCGGTGCTTCCCGCTGGCTTCTTCATGCCGGCCCGATCCGTGTCGGGGCCTTCCCACGGCATTCTCTCCACGAGGGAGATGCCGCGACCTCTTCAACGGACTCTGCCCCTTAGGCACGCAGAAAGCCGTAATTTAAAGGGGCCGCGGCGGGAAACCTCAGCCCGGCCCCAAACCCGACATCATAAGCAGAGGCCTATATAAGGCCACTTCAAACCTCTCTGCTTTGTCTGCTGCCTGTCCTGACCTCTGGCGTGCTCTCTGACTTCGGCTTGCCTGCTGCTTGCCCCGACCTCTGGCTTGGTTCCTCGTATTGCACCATCGCTGCCTGCCTCAACTTGTGGACCATCTCTGCCTCTGTAGTCTTCTTCCAACCTCGACTCGGACCGCCCTCCTGACTCCCTCCTCCAGGAGGGAGTCAGGAGGGCGGTCTCCTCCAGGAGACCTTCGCCTAAGTCCTGCCGGCCCCAGCACCCAAGGGATCAACCTGCGGGGAACAAGGACTGGTATAGGTGAAGTTCCTGTCAGGTCTCCTGGTCCAGATCCACCTCCTGGCTATGAGTGCCACCGTAGGGTCCTTCAGTGGATCTTCCAACTCTCGAGCCAGCTCAAGGGTCCACGTTCACAACAGGTCACTTAGAATAAACTTATTAACAGAGTTGCCTTCTGGGAATGAGAGGTTGTAGATCAAGCAAAATTTTCCAAGGTCCTTTTTAGGCAGCACCGACAAAAGAGATAAGACCATCCCATCAAATGGAAGTTCCACAAAAAGACCGGCGATCCTTCCCAGCTCAATCTCCACACGCAACTTGTCCCTAACAACATGCATCAGCTTCTTAGTGGAGGGACAATTTTGCCCATATCCAACCCCGACAGGCCCCACAAAAGGAACCTGAAAACCAAACTTGAACCCAAAGTAATTTAACATCGGTCTTTGGATACACTTTCAGCCACGGCAACATCTCTAATAGGTGTAGGAGTCAAACCACTGGATGCACTTAGAGCGCCCCTTAGCAACTGATTCTCTGCTAGCCACATCCCCAGGCCGCTTCAGACATTTGTTTCGGGGTGCCTGAGCATACATGCCTGAATTTGCAGCCCGGAAAGTTACAGGTGGAATGATTGAACTGCCAGCACACGTTGAGGGGCACAGTCCCAGCTCGACCCGTGCCGACCTGTACGGTTGGTGGAACGAAATGGTCGCCCACTCGTTCCACCAATAACGCTACCTGCACTACCCCCAGAAGCAGAAGAGACCTTGGAGTTCATCTAGGTCAACCACAGTCCCACATCCTGCGTACCCCATGACATAAATTTGTTCTCCTCCATACAGTCCCTTAAGTGCTCATCGTAGTTGAGCCTCGATCACCCGTCATAAACCTTACTGGCGGCCAATATGGCATCGGCATAAACCAGTGGGGGCCCATACTCCAACGGATCATGATGTCCAACAGCATTAGCCAAGCGCAAAAATGATCGCATCCAATTGAGTACATTGCGCGCAACCATCTTTTGCATACCAGGAAAGTGCTCCATACTCCCCTTTTTCCTTTTCTCACTCCTCTTCCCCCTAGGGCACTCCAACAGCTGAAAAATATCAATATAGTTATGCTGCCTAATTTTCTTCCTGAGGGACCTAGGTACATCTTCCCATAACTCAGTAAAGGTTACCAGTGCCGAAGCCCCTCTGTCCCCCCCCTTTTCCTCCGCTCCCAATGAAACTACCGGAGAAGGAGAGAAAGATCCAGATGAAGAGGAAGAAGAAGAAGAGCTGGACCCATCCCATTTCTTCCTCCCCCTAGACTTATCCCACCTCTTCACTTCTGAAGCCCCAACCTACTTATTCCTTGCATCGGAAGCAACCCTCACCCCCCCTCACCCGGAGATGAACCTCCAACCATAGGCCCAGGGACGGCAGGTGACAAAGCCTGTTCCTCACCCCCAGAGTACCAGATGGCCCACCCTGTTGCTCAGCACCACGACCAGACTGCATGGAAGCTGCGGTTGACGAACCAAGTGCATTCGCTGCCGCAGGCACTGGATCATTCCACCATCCCTCCAATTGTGAAGGACCAGGACCGTCGATGGGCTCTCGTGACATTGTGCCTGTGAAAGAAAAGGAGCAGCTGGTCCAAAGGACCCCATCGCCCCATATATACCGAGAAGACCCTGAGGAAAATCCGAGCCAGGGCCCCAACCCACCGATTAACCCACACCAGACTGCCACGGACCCTGTGCCGGAGAGCTGGGAGCGGCCCCCGCCAAACTCGAAGCAAGGAGGCCAGAAACCTGGGGATTTACACCAGCCTCCTGCACCCAGAGATGAAAACCTTCTCTGTGGGCCAGGCTCCTGTCAAGGTGCAGAGGTACCTTCTCCCCCGGCAGAAGTCATTGGCTCCCAATTATCCCAGGAAGCACGAACATTAGTGAGAATTAACGCCCCGCCGCATCCCCAACCACCAAGGAAACCGGGCCCTATGAAGGGACTGGCACTTTCATCACCCACGGAGACCCACCCCACTCCAGGCATGGATTAAACCCACCCCACTTGGGCCTGACCCAACCCAGATACCCAGTAGCCGGAGAACCACCGGGGTTCACGATCCCTGATCTGCACGCAGCAGCCTCCAATGCTGAAGCACTGACTACTTCAGCACTAGAAAGCTCCCTCCGAGGTACAGCCTCAGCTGGTGAAGCAGGCAGAGGAGGAGTTGGAGCATCACGAGAGCAGGCCCGGGAACACCAGCAGAATCCGAGGCAGAGCCTGAAGTAGGCCCCCCAACAGCATCGCATGAATTCTCATAATCCGACGGCCCACGACTGCATGCTCGCAACCGGGCCACATGACCTCCCGAAGCACCCCGCATAAGGCCACCCTTCACCTCGGGCGGCCCAAGGATGGTCGGCTTGGACCTTACACCATCCGAAAATGATTCAGCACCCAGCACATTCACCACCGCTCGGGCCCAAGGGAAGATGTACACAGCTGCCCGACTCCTCACCCACTGACATCACCTGACCAAACTGGGATGCTGGAATCACTTGTCTGCCGCCGCTCGCCTCAGGAACTTTCTCCGACGCCATGCAGCTTCCTCCAAATCCATCAAATCTGAACACGCCTCACAGCACAGCACCACCAAGGCAGCAGAAGCAACAGAAAGCAGCAGGCTGAAGCGGCGACAGGCAAGTGACACTTGCCCAGCCCAGCCGCGTGCAGCTCCCAAACCCTCAGACTCTACCCACTCCCAACAGCCTGGGCCCCAGGAACCAATCAGTTCCCAAAGCTTCATTGGTTTCAATTCAAACCACACCTGACCTAACGGACTGGGAAACCAGTCCCTGAAACTTCTCCCCCCCCCCCCTCCTCTTTAGACATCCAGGCCTGAGAGGTAGAACAGGTAAATGTGAATCGGTTATTTACTCTTTCGGATAATAGAAGGACTAGGGGGCACTCCATGAAGTTAGCATGTAGCACATTTAAAACTAATCAGAGAAAGTTCTTTTTCAATCAATGCACAATTAAACTCTGGAATTTGTTGCCAGGGGATTTGGTTAGTGCAGTTGGTGTAGCTGGGTTTAAAAAAGGTTTGGATAAGTTCGTGGAGAAGTCCATTACCTGCTATTAATCAAGTTGACTTAGAAAATAGCCACTGGTGAAAGACTGATCTGGGAGGAGGGGTGACTGGTAAGAGAGAGAGACCGGTCGAGGTGAGATTGTGACTGATGAGAGAAAGAGACTGGTCTGTGGGGAGGGAGTGACAGTTTCTGCTGAGAAAGAGAGACACACACAGGTCTGGTGGAGTGGGTGACAGTGGATGGTGAGCGAGACTAGACTGTGGCAGGGATGATAGTAACCAGTGAGAGAAAGATAAATTGGTCTGGGGCAAGGGGTGATGGTGGCTGGAGAGTGAGGAGTGCTGGCTGGCCTTTGGGTAGGATGCGCTGGGTGGTTGCACTGGGCACCACCTGCATCACCTATCCCACCACAACCTAAAGAGAGGTCTGGCGAAATTGTGGTAGACCCCTTCCCAATGTGGCCTGAAGAGACAGTGAGGCCCTGAGAATGAGTGTGTGCCCAAGAGAGTGAGCGACAGTGTGCATGTATGCATGTGAAAGAGTGAGCCTGTGTGTGTGCCAGAGAATGAAACCCTTTGTGCATGTGTGTGTGTGTGTGTGTGTGCGCGTCATGAAAGTGACAGTCTGTGTGTGTGCATGTCTGTCTGGTGTGGGTGAACGAGAGAGTCTGTATGCATGTGTGAGGGTGTGTGAGAAAGCATATGTGTGTGTGTGAGGGAGAGATAGCCTGTATGCATGTGTATGAGGTATGGGTGTGCATAAGAGCTTTTGTTCATGTGTGTGAGTACAGTGTGCAAGAGAGCCTGTGTGCATGTGTGAGTGTGGTGTGTGAGAGAATCTGTGTGTGTGTGTGCTGTGCGTGAGTACCTGTGAGTGTGTGCATGTGTATGAGGGAGGAGAGCCTATGTATGTGAAAGCTTGCTTGTGTGTATATGAGAGGGAGTGTGTAAGTATGTATGTGTGTGAGAGAAAGGATAAAGTTTGTGTGGTCCCCCTCCCCCCCAATCCACGATAATGTCAGGGTGACTGGCAATCAAAAGATATCAGGTATGGAGAATGGAGAATTATTTTTTAATCCTTTTAAATTTAATTGTTCAGTTTTATTTGATGTGTCTGTTGTTTTGAAATATTGGTTTTTGAGAACATTTCAAAACATTTTTTAATTTAATTTTTGAGTGATGTTCTTTCATCAGCTGTTTTGAAATATTTATTCTTTCTATTAGTATAGTTTTACTAATATGATTAGTGTATTATATTTCTTGATTTTATTATTGTTTTATGAGGAATGATGGTGTTTCTGGTTTTCCATTGTTGCACTGTATACAGAGTCTGGCTTCCTGTGATTTCGTTCAGGTTTTGTCTGCACATTTCTGTTTATATTTTATTTTGTATTTGGTGTCGGTCCATCTGTGTTCTACATGTGTGATTGAGGTGAGGTATTCTGCTGGCATGTAGTTTATGTGTAGGGATCTATAGCAGCCTGGCTTCTTCTGTTTTCCTAATAGGAGGTGTATTGGTGTTTTAAGACCTGGTATATTATTTGCAGTGTTGCTTTTTCATAGGTATGGTTGTTACTGTTTGAGTGCTGGCATTTAGTGCTATTTTGGTATGGGAGGTTTACTATATTATCATTGCAATTCAGTTTACTTATGGCTTTCTGAGGGCCAAGCCCATATCACATGCACTTTACAATAAGCCTAATACTATATGGGTTCCAAGTGTTGCTGTGATACTTTTACCTCAGAAGACCATGAATGCCTTTTTCCTGTAAAATCTGTTATTATAAATGCACAGTTTTTAATTGTGTGTGTAAGGGCTGGGAAAGTGGGAACACAAGGCTGTAAAGTTTGCTTAGTGCCCCTGATATCCTTGCACTGACCTGGAGAGAGTGCGCTACACACAAACTGCCACATTCACTCATTTCCTACTTCTCCAGGAGGCAAATGCTGGGGAAATGTGGGAGGCAGGCTGTAGGGCTCCTGGGGTTGTGGCAGGGTTGTCAGTTTTCTAGAAATATTAGCACTAACACACCCTATCTGCCTCTCCTTTGGAAATTCTGATCCCTGTTTTCCCCCTTCTGCAGCATTTCATATTACCGAAAGGGCCAAACTCCAACGGGACCCTGTGCCCCCATTTGACCTGTGCTGTGCCTTGTGTGTGTGTGGGGGGGGGGGGGTGTCAACTCATCCCTCGCCTCAGGCAGAAGATTGCCTTGAGCTGCCCCTGCTAACCACAAAGCTCTGTAAGAATCTAAATAGCCAGCAATACTAGGTATGGTTGTTGTCAAAGCACCCAGCCTCCTAGGTCCCCTGAGTAGCCTGCCAGACAGACCCAGCTATGTGAGCGCCTGCTTTTCTGCTAGTTAACTACAGAACTTGTAGCCTGTCAGACAGAAAAAAAATGTCTTCCTCTCTTCTTTGAATTAGTTGATGAGAATTTGAAAAGTGTGTACTATGGATAAGAAAACAGCAGAACACAATTTAAGACAGGGCTTCCCAAACCTGTCCCAAACAGCCAATCAGATTTTCAGGATTTATTTATTTATTTATTTAACATTTTTATATACCGACCTTCATGAAAGAAAATTCATATCAGATCGGTTTACAGATAACATGAGGGGAATAACAAAGTCAACCATATAACAAGAAATGAAAGTTACATATAACAAGGGGTATTAACCTGGAGGGCTAGGATAGCCGGAGCGATAGAAGGCATAACTGAACAAATTAGATAATACAATAATATGATGAGAAGAGGCATAAGTGTATAGGCTACACTTGTCAGAGAGTTTAGGTAGGAGTCAGTGTCTGAATTAGTGAGGAATTCACAATGAATTCCTCACTAATTCACAATGAATATCCACAATGAATATCCACAATGAATATCCACAATGAATAAACATTTGCTTATACTGAGTCTCCATGGTATGCAAATTTATCTGATGCATATTAATTGTGGATGCCCTGAAAACCTGACCTAAGACCACCTAAGTCAGGGATGGCCAACTCCAATACTCGAGAGACACAAACAGGCCAGGTTTTCAGGATATCCACAATGAATACGCATGAGATTTACATGCAAGGGAGGCAGTGCATATAAGTTTATCTCATGCATATTCATTATAGATAAACTAAAAGCCAGGCCTGTTTGTGGCATCTGGAATCCATCTTTGAGATCTGCTAATCATGGGATGCAGAAGGGGGACCCTCGCTGACTCCTGTTTCACTTTGGTCCTGCTTACTTTTTTTCCTCTAATTGATTGTCAAGGGAGAAACTGAAGGACAGGAGTGTACTTGGGGGAAAAAAAATCAATGAAATTGAGATTTAAATAAATAAAAGAGTCAACAAAAAACAATAACCAAATTAATATTCAAAATTAAAAATAATATCCTAACATGGACATAATTCAGCAGCCTGCATCTGGGGAAAAAGAGTTTTAAGCAAGTAAGTACATAAAATAATCAAAGTACAATAATTAAAGTGAAATATCAGCCGTGTGCAGATATTCAATGACATTATGAGACTAGATATCAGGACATAAGATTTGCCACACTAAGTCAGACCAAAGGTCCATCAAGCCCAGTATCCTGTTTCTAACAGTGGCCAATCCAAGTCACAAGTACCTGGCAAGATCCCAAAAGGTCAATAGATTCCAGGCTGCTTATCCCAGAGTTAAGCAGTAGATTTCTGCAACTTCACCTTCATAATGATTTATGGACTTTTCCTCCAGGAACTTGTCCAAACCTTTTTTAAACCCAGCTACACTAACATCTTTCACCACTTCCTCTGGCAATGAATTGCAGAGCTTAATTATGCAGTGAGTAAAAAAATATTTTTTCTTATTAGTTGTAAATGTTTAACCTAGTAACTTCATTGTGTGTTCCCTAGTCTTTGTATGCTTTGAAAGAGTAAATAACCAATTAATATTTACTCATTCCACTTTTCTTTTTATTTTATAGACCTCTATCATATCTCCCCTTAGCTGTCTCTTCTCCAGCCTGAAAAGCCTTAATCTCTTTAGCTTTTCCTCATAGGGAATCATTCCATCTCCTTTATCTTTTTGGCTTTTATGGCCAAGTCCCAAAGTGAAGCTCGTCAAGCAGCATTGTCTGCCTTATCAAGAAGGCTTCTCACCCAGTAAAAATATTGCTAGCAGTAATTTATGGGTTTGATAGTTGTTTGGTTTTGATTGATTGTAAATATTACTATTCTTATCATAAAGCTTGGGAATAACTGCATGGAGCGGCAGTTACTACCCTTGAAAGAAACATGGGGGTAACCTGCACGGTGAGGTAGATACTACCATAAGAAGCTTGTTGTGCAGACTGGATGGACCATCTTGTCCTTTTCTGCCACCATTTCTATGTTATTATGGTTGCCCTTCTCTGTACCTTTTCTAATTTTGCTATACCTTTTTTTTTTTTGATGTGGTGACCAGAACTGCACACAATACTCAAGATGATGTCAGACGATGGAGCGATACAGAGGCACTATGGTATTCTTTGTTTTATTCTCCATTCCTTTCCTAATAATTTCTATCATTCTATTTGCACCCCCATCAACAAATATGACAAGAAAGGGAAGGCTCGCCCTCAAGCTGCAGAACATTGCAGGAACACCGACAATGATGCCTAGATCCCTTTCCTGAATGGCGACTCCTAATGTGGAACCTTGGCATCATTGTGGGTGTTCCTGCGATGTTCTGCAGCTTGAGGGTGAGCCTCCCCTCTGATGTCATATTCGTTGATGGGGGTGGGCCAGATTTAGTCCCTGGTTCTGAAGGCACCCAAAAACTAGGAATGGCCATGCTGCTCTCTGATTTCTGGGGGCAAACCTTCCCCATCCTCGATCCTCTGCTCATGGGGACCATAATCTTAAATCTGGCAGACTGACAGGTAGCAATACAAATATCAGTGCATGCATAGAAGCTAAAGACAGGAGGAGGAAGTGAAGCATAAACAGATGGGTATGTCAAACTTGTCATATCATGCTTGTAAGCAGATCAGTCAGAAGAATAGAGGAAAAAGAGAGGGAGAGTGGCCATCCTTGCATATTATTATTTTTTCTCTTACTTTTCTTATTGTCCTTGATTTACTGTTCTATTTATTACAATGTTTTGCCCTGACTACAATGCTGTCCTACAGTTTTCCCTTTCTAGCAAAAATGACATAGAAGCTGGTGGCACCTTATGAAATAATACATTCTTGAGGCGTGAGCTTTCCAGAATAAGAGTTTGCTTCATCGGTTGCATCTTAGAGGTCAAAACAGCACAGGATGCTGCTGGGATCAGAAGGAATGCACCATGCTCCCAGAAGCAATGGGACTTTTGTCAAGGGGGGGGGGGGGGGGGGGGGGGAGAGAGGTCCAAGTGGAGGAGAAAAATTGCATTAGGAGTTGCAGGTTGGTTGGGGCTTAGGAAGGGGTTGTCAGCCCTGGTGTTTTTTTTAGGAAATTGTGGTGGGGGGAGGGCTTCTTGGCTGCTATGGACCTCAACATTTTGTATTCTTTTGGTGGGGAGGGAGGGATCAGGATCTATACCCAACATAATATACTGTTTACTGATTTTAGGGGCTAGGGAATTGGGTCTACTGGCCTGGAAGGATTTTCTTTTTTGCTACTTAACTGGCTATGTTTTGAATGTAGCCAAATACAGTTAAATTATCAAGATACACATACCTGGATAATTTTAGTACTGCTTTCAGGCACATCCAGAGTTAGCTGGATAAATTATCCAGCTAATTCTGAATGTCGGAACTAACCAGGTACGTTATCTGCTAACTTAACTCCAACGTGCCCAGAATGCCTTCAGCTTATCTGGATACATTTTACCTGGGTATTGACTTACCCAGGTAAAATGTATCTGCTTCAAGGCACCAGAAATTTTAATCTTAGGTTTTGTCTAGTTAACTCAAGAGATACCCAGACAAACCCCTTTGTTCATAAGATACATCCAGCTTCTGAGACATTTCTTTCTACTGCAGACTAGCAAGGTTCCCCTGCTGAAAGTTTAATACTTTCTAGGTAATGTTACATTTAGAAATAGCTCATAAGTCAGAATCAGATGTTTGTTTATATTATTAACAAAAAGTTTGAACGAGAGAGGTCAGATCTTCTTATTGCTATGAAAGTTATGCTTTTCTCTTTCCATGTATGGGCTTCATTTTTTTTTCAGGCATTGCTGTTATATCCTTATTTAAGAAAATTGCTTATGTGTATTAATATTAATGACCTCAGTAAACAAAAAGGTTCACTGCCTCTGCCTCCCTTGCCTCTGCAGGAGGTCCTCAGATAGCTAGGTCACTGGGCTTGGCTCTGGTGCAGTGGTTGCTGTCTCTGTTTGCACTTAAATGTTGCTCCCTCAGAAACTGACTCCTGTGGTCTTTTTTACTGCTGCTCTGCTTTCTAGCACCCTGTTCTCCAACCTGTTTCTCCTTCTGCTGCTGCTGCTGCTGCTGATGGGCACTGTGGCTGGGGTCAGGCTGCAGGAGAAGCTCGCCAATGTCCGGATCGTCTGACAGTCCATATTCCAGGGCAGGGCTGTGCTCCTTGGACCCTTTTGTGGGACAGGAGGAGTGCCGGGGAATAAAACGAGTTTCCGCGTCGGAGGGAGTCTTGGGGTTTGGCCACTGTTTGTACCGAGGGGAGAGGCCTTGCCTGCACTTGGTGCTGCCCAGGTAATACATCTCAATCAGATTGAGCAGCAGAGAGAGGCAGGCAACCCCTAACATGAAGATGATGAAGATGGTTTTCTCAGTGGGACGGGAGATGTAGCAGTTCACGGTGTTGGGACAAGGCCAACGGCTGCACGTGTACAAGGGTTTCAGCTCAAAGCCATAGAGGTAGTATTGAGCCACAATGAAACCCACCTCAAACAGGCTTTTGAAGATGATGTTGAAAACATAGGTCCTGAGAATGGCACCCCGCATACGGATTTTGCCTTGATCATCTGTGGCTTTACTTTGCAGTGGCTGCGGCTGCTTGTCCAGTGGGGGCAGTCTCTTGCTCTGCTTCTCATGCACACGCACCAAATGCAGGACGTGTCCCAGGTAGATGAGGGTTGGCGTGGACACAAAGATGATCTGTAGCACCCAAAATCGGATATGTGAGATAGGGAAGGTTTTGTCGTAGCACACATTCTGACAGCCCGGCTGCTTTGTGTCACAGGAGAACCCAGACTGTTCATCTCCCCAGACTTTCTCTGCAGCAGTTCCCAAAACCAAGATCCGGAAAATAAACAACACAGTAAGCCAGACCTTCCCCACCACAGTGGAGTGCTCCTGCACCCTTTCCAGAAGTTTCCCTAGGAGATTCCAGTCTCCCATTAGTGCAGCTGCATCTCACCCTAGGGAAGAGAAGGACAAACCAGTACCATGAGATAATGACATCCATTCTGGCAGGCATAACTATAATAATAACTTGACTCAGACCTTAACTCAGTACCAACGAACAATGCTACAATAATATATAATACGTTAGGTTTGCAAAATTTTCAATAATGAAAGACAGTTCCAATTTACAGCTCTGAAGAATATTATAGGTGGTTAAGTGACTCTCATACCATCCCGCAAACTTTTTGGCATCTCTGCTCTCGTCGCATTAGGGATCATCTTTAATCATTGGTCACTGCTTAACCTGTATTTTTGGTTTTTTGTTTGAATTTTTCTTTTGTTTGTGATTAAAATTTATCTTTTCAGAAATCTAAACATTACCGAAGACGCTCTAGCATATATACACAGTCAGAGGAGTTCCTGAAGCAGCACAGGACGCGAAACGTGCACGTCGAACTATACTCTGCACTGCACTCTGAATTACCTGGAAGGGTTGCACCCTCCATGAACTGAGATCCTCGAAAGGAAAGTATTTTTGCCTTAAATATTTTATTCAAAAGAAAAATTCAAACAAAAAACAAAAAAACAAAAAATACAGGTTAAGTAGTGACCAATGATTAAAGATGATCCCTAATGCGACTTGAGAGCAGAGATGCCAAAATGTTTGCGGGATGGTATGAGAGTCACTTAACCACCTATAATATTCTTCAGAGCTGTAAATCGGAACTGTCTTTCATTATTGAAAAATTTTTGAAACCTAAGGCATAACTATAAATCATAAAAGGACTGGAAGGATAACAAAAGCTTATCTAATTATTCCTTCTGCTCTTAGGCAGGATCCCTCTGATGCATGTTAGTAAAACCTCCTCTGCCCACCTAGGTAACCTGGGACTTGATCATTTCAGCAATGGAAAGAACTGCATAATGTTTAACCCAGCAGTTCTCAAACCGGGGATCTAAAGACAACGATAGGATTTAAAAAGGGACAATTAAAGGAGGGTTGTAGGATGGAGGAAACACGATGGTCTGACAGAACCCACCCATCCCCACAGCAGCCAGAGCAGCAGCATCACAGGGCCACACGGCGCATACTTCTGTTCCCATGACTGACGCGCCGGGTAGGCTATGATTTACATACGATCTCTGGCTCAGAAACTGCTGTGCTTTCTGAGCAGAAGAGACCAGGAGATTAGTCTTAATTTTATATGGAAGCCAAACTGGTGCCGCATGAATTATATAGTTCAAATGATATGGATGAACAAATCTGCCTTTCTATCTTCAATGGAGAACCATGTTCAGTGGTATGGACCCAGTCTGATAAATGTCGTAAAACACACGTCACATTGTATAATCTGAGGTTTGGCAAACCCAGACCTCCTTGATCCCTCTGTTTCATTATTTATTTATTTATGGCAGTTTACAATTAAGGCATTCATAATTATGATCAATACAACACATTGCACATCAGTATAATCAGTAAACAATTGCACAAGATAAAATGTGAAGTAAAATACATTCGGTAAAGATGGAGAAAAAACAGGGAAAATAAAACAAAATCTAATAACACAAGCAGTAGTAGCAGTGAGAACAAAAGGAAGACCTATCTGTAAACTTAAAAGAAATGTTTTAGCCGCAGAAAACCAGGAGTGGAAATCGGTTCAAGCTATGAGAATTTAAAATTGGGAGAGAATGTGCTACCACTGCCTGTTCCTCTCCCTCTTGCTTTGGAGCGGGGCAAAAGGCAGAAGATCCATCGGAGGCTGATATTAGCAGGACAGGGATATGGATGGGCAGCAGAAATGCAACATCCAAAACCAGCAACATGCTCCTCCATGATTATTGCTTTCGAGGTAATGGAGGCAGAATTTGCAAAAATTGATTCAGAAGAATTGTGACCTGGATTCCCTGAATCACAAAATATTGAACATAGTGGCTGAAGAGAATTTGAGATTTCTAGTCAGTAGCCTCCAGTAAGGAGGAGAAGGAGGCAGATGAGACTGACAAGGCTGAAATTATACTCCAGCATAAGGGAGAAGACCAACTCCAAGCCTGAACCTCCAGTCCCTTCCTCTAATGATGCCCTATGGAAACTATATCAGGCCTCCTCCAGTTATTTCCTCTGGCTTCTCCCTGCCTAGGGCTTTGTACTAATCTGGTTGGTGTCCTTTGCCCCTCATTTGGAGCCCTGGGGTGTTCTTGCCACGGTGGGCGGCTGCTTTGCATCTTTCACGATGCTTTGGGGTTTTCATGCCACTCTTTCTGCTGCTTTGACCCTGTATTATTGCCTTGTTCTACTTTTGCTGCTCTGTTCCCCCTTTGTGGTACCTTGAGCTGTTCATGCCACACTTGCTGATGCTTTACCTCTCTCATGCTGCCTTGGGGGGTTTATGTCACTGCTGTTGGTGCCCTTTGTTCCTCTTTTGGAACCAAGGAGTATTCTGGCCACTCTTGCTGTGCCTTAGAGAATTCCTGCCATTGCTGCTACCAGTTTTCCCATTTACAATTCCTTGGGATTTTCATGCCACTTTTGGTGCCACGTTGACAGTGTCTTGCTTACTGGAGTGCCTTTCACCCTTCTAATGATGTCCACCCACCTGTTTCATTAGACATTATTAGAAAATGACCAATTTGGGAGCCCAAAATAGGCTGCATGGCGTCCCCAATTGACTTTGCTTCCTCAGTTGACTTTAATGGGAAACAAATGAACCAATAGTATGAATAAATAAAAAAAGATATTTTTTCACCTGCAAGAAATCAAATGAATGATTGTGATCTACAAAATGAAGAAACCAAAACAAAGGTTTTGCCACTGCACCTCTCTAGTGTACACAATAAAAGTGGGATATCTGCTGGCTCCACCTAATATTCTACCAGAACAGAGAAAGGCCGCTGGACAGGCAGGAAGAAGACCACAGTTGCTACAGAGGTAGGAGGGGAGAAAGGAGAAGAAGCCTGGCATCAGGTTGTGGGAGATGGAAAACATATATTAGTGGCTGAATTGTCAACAGGTTGCAGCTAGTACATACCTGTAGCAAGAAAGACAGATGTGCAAACACACAGCATGCAGATAACTTCTCCAGCCATTACCTGCCATCTCCGTCATTCCTTTAGCACTGGAGGATAAAGTAGAAGTTGTATTCATGGGTTACCCACAGCTTCAGCACATTTTTTTAAAATAACACTTCCTTGGGTTACAACCATAATTTGACCCTGCTATCATACAGAATGGGGGTCTTTCCTCTCTCCTTCTGCACTCTCTGCTTCACTCTCAATTATCTTTTAACCTGGACCTACTACCCGCCTGCTCCAGCTTCTCACCCTGCAGTGTCCCCACACTCCTCACTGTCTGTTGGTTCCTCCTCATTCTGTATTCTTCTCAGCCCCCATATTATTTCTGGACACCTCGTCTATTCCATCTCTTCTGCTCCTTCCTGTGAGCAGCACTCCTGCACCCCAGCTTCTTCTGTACACAAATGCAGGAGAAGGCAGACGTCCTGTACGGGCAGCTGTTCGGTTACTTACTGTGGCTGCCGTTGGAGGTACTGCACAGGTGCTCCTCCCAGTATGTCTCAGACTGAGTCACCTTCAGGGCTCTCTTACTCAGCCTGGGAGTAAGAGAGAAAATGGAAGGACTAGCAGCAGGAGGAGGAGGAGGAGCTTCTTTGTGTGCATTATGTGTGCTGCACATGCCCTGCATGCTGGCCTTTCATTCCCACATTTACTGGAGCTAGGAAGGAGAGGAATTCATGACTTCAAAGCTAGGTGCGTTGTTTGTCAGGGAAAAAGTGTCTACAGAAGGAGCAAGTACAAAGCTCTTTGGTGCTTTTTCCCTGAGCAATTTTCAAAGGGAAATTATGTGTTTACTTTCCTTTTGAGAACTGGTGTTAAAGCCACAGGGAAAAGTACCTGCAAACTTTGGAACAATGCAGACACTTTTGAAAATTGCTCCCATGTAGAATTGTCCTTTTAATTTAGTCCATGGTTATTCTACTTCCAGCCCTGCCAGCCCCTCTGCAATGTATTTATTTATTGTTTATTTTAGAAAGGTTTTATACTGCCTCTCCTATGCAACTTATAATGCCCGAAGTTGTGTAGAACAATGAAAATACAATCACATCAATCAATAAAACATAGTTTATTTATTTATTTTTATTTAACAGATTTATATACCGAAGTTCTAGCAACAAAGTTACTAATCAATTCGGTTTACATTGTAACAATAAAATTGACAGAATGTAGAATAATGTCTTACAGAGAACAGGGAAGATTTAACTTGGAAAAATAAAATAAAATAACTTAATGAGAACAATAAATAACTTCAACGGAGCAAGGAGAGTACAATTTAAATAACAAAATAATTTAGGAGAATATATGTTCGGAATTGAATGAGTCGGGCCTGAGGTCGAATATTGAAAAGATCAGAATAGTTATTGGGATTAGGAGAATGCTTGATTAATTAATAATTAATTAATTAGTTAGTTAATTAATTAATATAATTAATTAATTAATTAATAGTTAATTAATACATAATACATACACAAATAACATCACAAAAACCCCCCAATAAACTTTCAAAATGCAATCCAATCTGCAATCTATAATAAATAAAAATATCACAGAAAACCCAGCAAGCCACTGTCCTATCCCCAAGCCAAGCAAGGTGGGAAGAGCATGCACTGAACGTCAGACACAGTGGGAGCAGCAACAGTGGTACCAGAGTTCCTACAGTTCTTTTAGAATCTGTTTCAGACTGCAGATTTTAATAGAAGTTGGAACCTGGCATTAGAGGAAACTGGTGAGGCAACAGTTCCATGCACTGAAGGGCAGTGAGAAGTGTCAAGACCTTTGCTGTGCTCACACTGTCAGTCCTGCTCCCCTTGATGACACTGCTGGGGTGCTAACTTTAAAGACCTGGGGCCAATGCTGGAGGTGCTGCATGCAGGGTTGGTGCACATGTTTTGCACATTCCTTCATATGGACCTGTAGTTGTGTGTGACTTATGATTCGAAATTTGTACTCCCCTTGGGATTTGTATGGCTTGTGTATTAGAGTAACTTGGTTGTCCTTTTAAAACTGATTGGTTGTTAAGTGTGTGGAATGAATATGCCAATTCCTGTAACTTATGGTCACGGGCAATATGGTGGGAGCCCTCAAGAGTTAACTTGGATGCTCAGATTGTCCCTAGATCATTAATTACTTTGCCGAGAGCCTGCTTTAATGATTCCTTTTTATTATAATTAAATACTTTTATCATTAACAAGTATTTGACTCAGAAGAAATTACCTTTTCTGAGAGATTTAAATATAAATATAAATAAATAAGCATTAGTTACAAGACAAGTAACCAGATCTATTTTGTACTAGAGTCTTGTTTATTTGGAAAGGATGTAGTCTTATTAAACCAGCTGAGACTACTGTCATATAGTTAATTTTCCCAACCTAGACCTAATCGAAGAAAGGATAGGGAGGATCAACTTGGTGGGGGTGTGGCACTTTAGGTCCGGGAGGGTATAGATTCCAAAAGGATAAAGATCATACAAGAGCCTAAATGCTCAGTAGAATCTATATGGGTAGAAATACCATGTGTGTTGGGTAAGAGTATAGTGATAGGAGTATACTACCATCCACCTGGACAAAATGGTCAGACAGATGATGAAATGCTAAGAGAAATCAGGGAAGGTAACCAATTTGGCAGTGCAATAATAATGGGAGATTTCAATTACCCCAATATTGACTGGGTAAATGTAACATCAGGACTTGCTAGAGACATAAAGTTCCTGGATGTAATAAATGACTGCTTCATGGAGCAATTGGTTCAGGAATCAACAAGAGAGGGAGCTATTTTAAATTTAATTCTTAGTGGAACGCAGGATTTGATGAAGAGGTAATGGTGGTGGGGCCACTTGGCAATAGCGATCATAACATGATCAAATTTAAACTAATAACTGGAAGGGGGACAATAAGTAAATCTACAGTTCTAACACTAAACTTTCAAAAGGGAAACTTTGATAAAATGAGGAAAATAGTTAGAAAAAAACTGAAAGGTGCAACTACAAAGGTTAAAAGTGTTCAGACATGGACATTGTTTAAAAATACAATCCTAGAGGTGCAGTCCAGATGTATTCCATGCATTAAGAAAGGTGGAAGGAAGGCAAAACAATTACCATCATGGTTAAAAGGTGAGGTGAAAGGCTATTTTAGCCAAAAAAACATCAAAAATTGAAAGAAGGATCCATCTGAAGAAAACAGGATAAAACATAAGCAGTGTCAAGTTAAGTGTAAAACATTGATAAGACAAGTGAAGAGAGAATTTGAAATGAATTTGGCCATAGAGGCAAAAATTCATAATAAAAACATTTTTAAATATATCCGAAGCAAGAAATCTGTGAGGGAGTCTGTCAGACCATTAGATGACTGAGGGGTTAAAGGGACTCTTAGGGAAAATAAGGCCATTGCAGAAAGACTAAATTAATTCTTTGTTTCCGTGTTTACTGATGAGGATGTTGGGAAGATACCAGTTCCAGAGATGGTTTTCAAGGGTGATGAGTCAGTCGAACTGAACCAAATCACTGTGAACCTGGAAGATGTAGTAGGCCAGATAGACAAACTAAAGAGTAGCAAATCACCTAGACCGGATGGTATGCATCCTAGGGTACTGAAGTAATGTCCCTAGCGCCTCTTTAGGGACAGGAGCAGCGGCTGTCAGCGGGTTTGACAGCCGACGCTCAATTTTGCTGGCATCTGTTCTTGAGCCCGCTGACAGCCACAGGTTCGGAAACCGGACGCCAGCAAAATTGAGCATCTGGTTTTCGACCCGCAAGCCGCGGGCCTACTTCGAATTTGTTTTTTATTTTTTTTTTACCCTTCAGGACCTCCGACTTAATATCGCCATGATATTAAGTAGGAGGGTGCACAGAAAAGCAGTAAAAACTGCTTTTCTGTGCACTTCCCCAGCACCGGCAGAAATTAGCGCCTACCTTTGGGTAGGCGCTAATTTCTTAAAGTAAACTGTGCGGCTTGGCTGCACATTTTACTTACTGAATCCGCGCGGGAATACCTAATAGGGCCATCAACATACATTTGCATGTTGTAGGCACTATTAGGTTCGGGGGGGGTTGGACGCGCATTTTCGACCCCTTACTGAATAAGGGGTAACGCTAGCGCGTCGAAAATGCACGTCCAGTCAAGTGTTAACAGTGTGCTCCGTCGGAGCGCACTGTACTGTATCGGCCCGCAGGAATCCAAGATATAATTGTGAGAGATGTAGCCAGACTTGCGGGCGGATGGCAACCGATTGCATGGATGGAAGAGCGCACGCAGCTCAGTTTGCTCACCTCTGGTCTAGGGTGTATTCTACTATTTAGTTATTTAGGAAAAATATGATATTTACGTTGGAGATTTTTTGGCTCAATTCTGCCAGGCTCCAGGTCACATGTACCTATGAAAGGTCAGTTTGGCATACTTTTGGGAACTGCTGAAACACACACTGCAAAGAAACACACAAGGGACTTAGACAGATACCCTGTGGGCTGGTTTTGAAAAATATTCCCTGGGCTGCTATCTTCCTGCAATCTACCCCTGGTGATCACTATTGCCAAGCGGCTCCAACATTGTTACCTCTCACACAAAATCCTGTGTTCCACTAAGGACTAGGTCTAAAACAATTTCCTTCTTGTTGGTTCTTGTACCAGCTGCTCCATGAAGCTGTCATTTATTTAATCTAGGAACTCTACCTCCATAGAATGTCCTGATTTAACCAGTCAATACTGGGGTAATTGATGTCACTCATTATTACTGTGCTGCTAATTTTGTTACATTCCCTAATTTCTGATAGCATTTCATTGTCAGTCTTTTCATTTTGGGCTATAGGGCTGACCTAAAATTAGCTGGATGTACTTATCTGGCTAACTTTAAGATAGCTGGGTATATTCAGCGGTGCTGTCACACTGTAGAATATCCCAGTTAAGTAAGCCAGATAGGTGTATCCAGCTAGAATATTCCATTTAAGTAAGCCAGACAGGTGTATCCAGCTACGGTAACTTAACTAGCCGCTTCACAGATGAATATTAGCCCCAAGGATTCTACAGTGATTTTGTTTCTTGCAGAACTCTTATCCTGTTTGACTCAATGGTCCATCCACGCTGCCCAGCAATTTCCTTATGGTAGTAACTGCCTTTCCATGCAGGTTATCCCTAGGCATTCTCTTAAGGGTAGTAACTGCCATTCCGTGCAGGATGCGTTCTGTTAAGGGTAGTAACTGCCATTCCGTGCAGGTTATCCCCATGTGTTCTGTTAAGGGTAGTAACTGCCATTCCGTGCAGGATGCGTTCTGTTAAGGGTAGTAACTGCCATTACGTGCAGTTTATCCCCATGCATTCTGTTAAGGGTAGTAACTGTCATTCCGTGCAGGTTACCCCCATGTGTTCTGTTAAGGGTAGTAACTGCCATTCCATGCAGGTAACCCCTATGCGTTCTGTTAAGGGTAGTAACTGCCATTCTGTGCAGGTTATCCCCTTGTGTTCTGTTAAGGTTAGTAACTGCCATTCCTTGCAGGTTATCCCCATGTGTTCTGTTAAGGGAAGTAACTGCCGTTTCGTGCAGGTTACACCTATGTGTTCTGTTAAGAGTAGAAACTGCCATTACGTGCAGGTTACCCCCATGAGTTCTGTTAAGGGTAGTAACTGCCATTTCACGCAGGTAACCCCTATGTGTTCTGTTAAGGGTAGTATCTGCCATTCCGTGCAGGTTATCTCCATGTGTTCTGCTAAGGGAAGTAATTGCTGCTTCGTGCAGGTTACACCTATGTGTTCTCACAGGACAAGCAGGATGGTAGTCCTCACATATGGGTGACATCATTAGGATGGAGCCCAATCATGGAAAACTTCTGTCAAAGTTTCCAGAACTTTGACTGGCCCCTACTGGACATGCCCAGCATAGCACTAACCCTGCAGCTAGCAGGGTTCCCCCTTCAGTTTTCTTTTTTCCACCCAACAGCAGTAGCCTCGCGGTAAAGGAGCTCTGAAGAGATTCCTGACAGGAATTTTCCTCACGGAATTATTAAATGATAAAATTGCCCCACAGGGGTCCCCTCCTCTAACTTTCTCTGACCGCAGTACTTCGGTAAGTTTTTACCCATTTTTCCGTCGATTACTGTCGAGTTTGGCCCTTGCGGCCTACTGGCCGTCGACCGTACCGCGGCTCGATTTTTTTCAATGGCCATGGCGTTGGGGTTCCGTTAGTGCCCGGACTGTACTCGCACCATGTCTATCACAGACCCCCATAAAGTCTGTGTAATGAGTCTAGGCCATGAGCATGATGACCTGACTTGCACCAAATGTGCCCTAATGACACCAAAAGGTTGCAAGGCCAGAATGGAGAAGATGGAACTCCTCTTTCGTGCTCAAACCCCGACTCCATCCATTGCATCGACGTCGTTGGAACTGGCACCGTCGACTTCACGCCAGCATCATCCACCAACCGGTGACCGACCGCCATCGACGACTTCACGGCCATCGACACCCTCTACTCCCCCTCAGGATCGAGGGGATCGCAGGGAAAAAAATCGCCATCGACACCGTAAGACTCGGACCATCGAGGGAGCAAAATCATTGACCTCGCCATCTTCCGAGCCGCTGTCGAAGAAGCCCCGTCCAGGAAAGGCACCGTTCATTCCTGCGACTGGGTCACCGAGGCAACCCACACCCGATCGGGGTTCGGGAGCCGCGACTCCGCCTGTAAAGGTGGTCCCTCCGGCTATACCTCTGCCTCCTTCTTCTGTTCTGGAGCCGGGGCTCCTTGCTCCAGGTCTCCGAGAAGAACTGGACCGGCTGGTTCAGGAGGCCATCGACAAAGTGATGCAACATCTTCAGGTTCTTCCGGCACCGGCACCGACTGTGGAACCCACCATCGACCCGATTCCGGCAGCGCTGGCACCGCTGCTATCCAGGATGGAGGTGCTAATGGCCGCCTTTCCACCAATGGATCCCGGGTCTCCGATGGCTCTGGTGCCCTCCCCTTTGACAGCATCATCAGGAGGAGAAACACTGTTCTGCATCCCTCCATCAGGAGTTTTGCCTCAGCCATCGATGCCAATATGTCCCTCGCCACCGATTCATCCATCGGTGCCGCTACATCTGTCGGCGCCACCGAGTCGCCCATCGATGCCCTCGATGCCTGCACCGGTGCCTTCGATGTTTTCATCAGTGCCTCCGGTAATTCATCCGATTCTCTCGGAGCCTAGACCAGGACCCTCAGGTATCCAACCTCCTCTACTTCCTAGAGGGAAGTCTGCTGATCCATATGATACTTGGGGTGATGATACCTCATCAGACACCGATGACTTACCTTCACCCACTGAGAGTAGAAAGCGTTCTCCTCCAGAGGACCTCTCATTTATAAATTTTGTGAAGGAAATGTCTGAATTGGTTCCTTTTCAACTACAGACGGAACAAGATGATAGGCACCAGATGATGGAGTTACTCCAATTCCTGGATGCCCCCAAGGTGATCACCTCTATTCCCATCCATCAGGTTCTTCTTAATCTCCTCAAAAATCCTGGATCAATTGCTCCAGTACACAGAAAGGCTGACACCACTTATTTAGTTCAGTCAGCCCCAGGCTTTCAAAAATCACAGCTTGATCACCACTTGGTTTATTTATTTATTTATTTAGAGATTTTTATATACCGCGGCACATTCAGAACATCACCTCGGTTTACAAGGAACCATAATGCAGCAACAAGCTTTACAATAATACTTAGGCTTTACAGCAGGCTTTACAGTAACATAAGAAAATAGCGCCATATTCAAGGAACTCTTATTGAATACATGTAACTAGCTTTATAGTAAAATATGAGAATGGTTCCATATTTGAAATACGAGTAATAAATAAACAAAGGTGGATTTATTCTAGAGGGAGAAGAGCTGGAGAGGATAAGGGGAGAAAGGGTGTCTAAGGGGAGATGGGAAAAATGGGTGTCTAAGGGGATGTCAACAGTGATGTTATCAGCAGATCAATGGTAAAGTCTGTCATGGGTATGCTTGTTTGAACAGCCAGGTTTTAAGGTTTTGCTTGAATTTTCTATGGCAAGGTTCCTGGCGCAGGTTAGTGGGCATTCAATTCCATATCGTGGTTCCTGCTATGATAAATGAGCGCTCCTTTGTGGATACATGTTTGGTAAGTTTGGGGGAGGGTGTCCATAGTTTGGCCTGGTGCTGTGTTCTTGTTGGTCGGTTTGCCTTATGGAATGAAAAGTATTCAGAAAACCACTGCATATTTTGTGGTAGAGTCTGCACAAAAGAGGGCAAAAAGGTCAAAACCTCACTCATCTACCCCTCCTGATAAGGAACAGAAATTCCTGGACAACATTGGTCGATGAGTATTCCAAGGAGCCATGCTTATCTCCAGAATTGCTGCCTATCAGCTTTATATGACCCAATATAACAGGGTCATCTTTAAGCAGATGCAGGACTTCTCAGACTCCCTGCCTCAGCAATTCCAAGACCAACTACAAACCCTTGTAAGCAAAGGGTTTGAGGCAGGCAAGCATGAGATAAGAACATCTTATGACATTTTTGACACCTCTACCAGAGTGTCTGCAGCAGCTATTTCAGCGAGACGATGGGCCTGGCTCAAGTCTTCTGATCTTCGCCCAGAAGTGCAAGACTGGTTATCCAACCTACCATGTGTATGAGGTAATCTGTTCAGTGAACAGATCCAATGCACGGTGGCTGAATTAAAAGACCATCATGAGACCCTAAAACAGCTCTCTTCGATGCCTTCCGACTTCTCCTCAAAGCAGCCCTTTAGAAAGGACTCTAAGAAGTCGTTCTATCGTCCAAGGAAGTCTTACCCGCCACCAGCCGGATCCCAGGCTACGAGACCTTATCAAAAACCTCAGTCTCGCCAAACCCAAAAATAAAAACCATAAGCAGCTCCCCAGCCAGGGCCTACTTCAGGTTTTTGACTCCCGCTTAGAGAGCAGCAGCCAGATTCCTCTGTCGCACATACCAGTGGGAGGTCGACTGTGCCACTTTCACAACATGTGGCATTCAGTCACAACCGACCAATGGGTATTGGCAATCATTGCTCAAGTTACCATCTGAATTTTCTTGCCCTACCAAGGGATTCCCCACCTCTACAGACGTGAAGAACATCCGATCACTCCATTCTTCTGGATCAAGAGGTCTCCCTCCTTCTCCAGTCAAGAGCAATAGAACCCATTCCACACTCTCAGCAAGGCCTATTCCCAGTACTTTCTAATCCCCAAAAAATCAGGGGGTGTTCGTCCAATTCTGGACCTACGTGCTCTCAACAAGTACCTCCAGCGGGAAAAGTTCAAGATGGTAACCTTGGGATCGCTTCTACCTCTTCTACAAAGAGAAGACTGGCTCTGCTCTCTCAACCTCCAGGACACATACACGCATATTGCGATAAGTCCAGCTCATCGCAAATACCCAAGGTTTTTAGTAGGTCTCAAGCACTATCAATACCGAGTGCTTCCGTTCGGCCTAGCATCTGAATCACAAAATGCCTCGTAGTCATTGCGGCTTTCCTCAAGAAACAAGGTGTTCACGTCTACCCCTATCTGGACGACTGGTTAATCAGGGCTCCGACTCAGCAAGCTGCTCTGTCGTCCCTCAATCTAACCCTACCCACTCTAGTTTTGTTAGGTTTTCTCGTCAATTACGAAAAATCCTATTTAGTCCCATCTCAAACCTTATCGTTCATTGGGGCAGACTTGGACACCTTGCAGGCAAAGGCTTTCCTGCCTCGACAATGAGCACTAACTCTCGTGTCTCTCGCTCACCAGTTGCAGTCTCAGCACACTGCGACCGCTCGCCAATTTCTCGTCCTTCTGGGACACATGGCGTCCTCATCCATGTCACACCAATGGCCTGCTTAGCCATGAGACTCATGCATTGGACTCTGAGGTCTCAATGGATTCAAGCGATTCAGCCTCTGTCGGCCATTGTCCACATCACCAACTCTCTCCGTCTGTCTCTCGCCTGGTGGAAAAATCAGACCAATCTCCTCCAGGGATTGCCTTTTCAAACTCAGAATCCTCAAGTCATTCTAACCACCGACGCTTCCAACCTCGGGTGGGGAGCCCACGTAGCCGATCTACAGACACAAGGCACTTGGTCTCCAGAGGAAGCCAAACATCAAATAAATTTCCTGGAGCTTCGAGCAATAAGATATGCTCTCAGGGTTTTTCAGGATCGCCTATCAAATAAGGTCATCCTAATTCAGACAGACAACCAGGTGGCCATATGGTACATCAACAAGCAGGGAGGCACAGGCTCCTTCCTTCTGTGTCAGGAAGCTGCGCTATGGGTGGAAGCCCTCTCCCATTCGATGTACCTCAGGGCCACCTACTTGCCGGGCGTGACAATGTGCTAGCGTCTTTCAACTGCATGAGTGGTCACTCAACCCCTTGGTAGCAAACTCCATCTTCCAACAATGGGGATTTCCTCAGATAGACCTCTTTGCGTCCCCTCAGAATTGCAAAGTGGACAACTACTGCTCCCTCATTCGCAGCAAACTATTCTCAGCCCAGAGACGCATTCTCCCTCTCATGGGCAACCGGTCTGCTTTATGCATTCCCTCCACTTCCTCTTCTCTTGAAGACTCTTGAGAAGTTACGTTAGGACAAGGGAACAATGATCCTGATAGCACCTCACTGGCCACGCCAAGTGTGGTTTCCCATTCTTCAGGATCTCTCCATTCGCAGGCACATTCTCTTGGGAAAGGACCAGCTTCTGATCACTCAAAACAACGGGTGCCTACGCCATCCCAATCTTCAAGCCTTGTCCCTGACGGCATGGATGTTGAAAGGTTAATCCTTCAGCCACTTAACCTTTCCGATCCAGTTTCCCATGTCTTGATTGCTTCACAGAAGCCTTCCACGAGAAAATCTTACTTTTTATAAATGGAAAAGGTTCACATCATGGTGCTCTTCTCAGTCCCTTGATCTCTTTTCCTGTCCAATCCCGAAGTTTCTGGACTATCTCTGGAATCTGTCAGTCAGGTCTAAAGACATCTTTCATCAGAATGCATGTCAGTGAGGTGGCCACCTTCCATAAAGGTATTGGGGATGTCCCTTTATCAGTACAACCCTTTGTAACACGCTTTTTAAAAGGCTTGCTCCACATCAAGCCTCCATTACATCCTCCGGCCCCTTCTTGGGACCTTAATCTGGTTCTCGGTTGGCTCTTGAAACCACCATTCGAGCCTCTTCAATCTTGTGACCTAAAATATCTCACATGGAAAGTGATTTTCCTTCTGGCAATCACTTCAGCTCGCAGAGTTAGTGAATTACAGGCCCTAGTTACCTATCCGCCTTACACTAAACTCCTGCAAGACTGGGCGGTACTCCGCACTCACCCTAAATTTTTACCTAAGGTAGTTTCGGATTTTCATCTCAACCAATCCATCATACTACCTACCTTTTTTCCCAGGCCCCATTCCAATCCAGGGGAACAGGCTCTACATACCCTTGACTATAAACGGGCTCTAGCTTTTTATCTAGACCGTACAGTTGTCCACAGGAAGAGCACTCAGTTGTTCGTCTCTTTCCACCCTAACAAATTAGGGCAACCTGTGGGTAAGCAGACTTTCTCCTCCTGGTTGGCGGACTGCATATCCTTTTGCTATCAGCAAGCGGGCATTCCTTTTCAAGACCATGTTAAAGCACACTCTGTGAGGGCCATGGCGACTTCAGTGGCACACCTATGATCGGTGCTGCTTCCTGACATTTGCAGGGCTGCCACCTGGAGTTCTCTCCATACCTTTGCAGTCCACTATTGCTTGGACAAAGCCGGAAGACAAGATTCCATCTTCGGCCAGTCTGTCCTGCATAACCTGTTTCCAACATGACATACCAACACCCTCTGCCTGCCTGGTGGGGTTCAGGATGCCCTCTACCAAATTCCACCCCAGTTGTTGTGCCTGTTGCACGCTGTTGGGTACATTTGGTGCATGTTCGGACATCCTCAGCTCGGTACTCACCCATATGTGAGGACTCCCATCCTGCTTGTCCTGTGAGAAAGCAAATGTTGCTTACCTGTAACAGGTGTTCTCACAGGACAGCAGGATGTTAGTCCTCACGAAACCCGCCCGCTGCCCCGCAGTGTTGGGTTCGTAACGTTTTGTTATTTTATTTTTCGGCACTGCCTGTAGCTTTCAAATAAGACTGAAGGTGGGGGCCCTGCTGGCTGCAGGGTTAGTGCCATGCTGGCCATGCCCAGTAGGGGCCAGTCAAAGTTCTGGAAACTGTGACATAAGTTTTCCGTGATTGGGCTCCATCCTGATGATGTCACCCATATGTGAGGACTAACATCCTGCTGTCCTTTGAGAACACCTGTTACAGGTAAGCAACATTTGCTTTCTGTTAAGGGTAGTAACTGCCATTCCGTGCAGGTTATCCCCATGTGTTCTGTTAAGGGAAGTAACTGCCGCTTCGTGCAGGTTACCCCTATGTGTTCTGTTAAGGGTAGTAACTGCCATTCCATGCAGGTTATCTCCATGTGTTCTGTTAAGGAAAGTAACTGCCACTTCATGCAGGTTACTCCCTTGCAGAAATGTTACGCCATCCCTTTCTTCAAGCCTTTAGGGATCCACAGCTTTTTCCGGCGATAAGCAGGGCATTTAGCCATGCATAATGGGTGGCGTCGTCCATGACGTCACGGGGCGGAGCATCTCTCTCAGAGCTCGAAGAGCTTTGAAGTGCGCATGAGCACCACTTCCCTCGCTCCTCGAGCCTGCCTCAGTCTTCGTTTTCCACGGCACTACACGGCTGTGTGGTGCATTCTCTCTCTCGCCTCACAACGAAGACACTTCGTCAATCAACTTAAGATGCCAAAAACCCCCGGATTTAAATATTGCTCCTGCGGAAAAATTATGTCAGTGACCGATGGGCATAACTATTGCTATTTATGCCTCGGTCCTGACCATGATCAATCTGCCTGCAAAGATTGTGGACGGATGTCCCCGCGGGCCAGGAGACAGCGGGCCGAAAAAATGGAGAGGCTCAGAACCACTCCTGACCCCTCCACAAAGGCTCCAGGATCTTTGAAATCCTCTCTGGGTACGTTGAAACACCGACCGGAGACCCACTCGGCCTCAGTAAGCCGCACGCCAGTTACTGCGTCATTAACCACGCAGTTACCGTCAAGCGTCGCGTCGCACACGACGCATAAAACAAAGAAAATGACGCACTCGACTCATCCATCCAAACCTGCATCAGCGTCGAAACACACGACGCATGCGTCGAGAACTGCGTCACATTCGAAGCATACGAAGCACATCGACGCACTCACGACTCATACCGACGCCTCGAAGCAATCCACGACTCAAATTTCTACGACTCACAAAAAGACCTCATCAGAAAGTAGAGACAGCACTCCTGGCTTTTTATCCAAGCCAAGGAAGTCAACTTCCAAAACTAAGCAATTCGTTCCCTCAGATGAGTTGCCGGAGCCCATTGAACTACCAATATCAGTTCACTCTCCGGGCTCAGCAAATTCAGATGTGATTGTGGATTCGCCGCTGGGAGCTTGGACTTCGTCTCCAGAAATACCTTGATCTCCTTCAAGGAAAAGATCTCTAGCTCCTTTACCACACGGACCACCAAAGCGGCCCAAGACCATGACGGATCCTTCGAGACACCCTCCTCATCCATCAGCTGAGGAGACAATGTCTCATATTACTTCTTTGATTCACTCCTTCTTGCAGGGTTTGCCTCCAGAGCCAAATATTCTTCCACTCAACCCTCAAAGCCCTAAGTCTCAGGGACATTCTCCGTCACCGCTCCAGCCATCTCCACTGAATATTGGTTCTCCTGGATCTTCTTCACATTCTCTGCCAGACTCTCCTCACACATCTCCTGGGAGTTCGACAGGGATTCCATCAGACCCTCCTCAGGAGCTGCCTCAACCAACATCTCCTCCTGAAGATCTCACTTATGCTAAATTTCTAGAAAAGGTAGCTACAGCATTGGACATAGAAATTCGTAAAATTCCGAATCCCAGATCACAGACTTTGGGACTATTACAAATGTCTGAGGTTCCTGCAGAACCGACGGTTCTCTCTAGAGGGTCTCATGGACAAGGCATGGGACACCCTATTACTTCTACCAGCGATTTCTAGGAAACTAGATTTGAAGTACAGGATGCAAAAGACGCCATATTATTCCACGGTTCAGCTTCCACACTCTTCAATTGTAGTGGAGTCAGCATTAAAAAGGGCAAAGAAGAATAGGCTCTTTTCAAACACACCACCGGGCCGAGAAAACAAATTGCTGGATGATTTTGCAAAGAAGATTTATCAGAATTCCTTGTTAAATTCGCGCATACATCACCATCAGTTTTACATAATCCAGTACTTATTTAACTGCACGCAGAAGCTACAACCCATGCTTTCCACAGCTCAAGGTGATGCTTCTTTACCTCAGCCTTTCATGGACTTACAAGAAGGTCTAAGACATCTATTACGAACATCCTACGAAGCCTTTGATACTTCGGCAAGATCATCGGCAACATCGGTCTCAGCTCGTCGCATGGCATGGCTCCAGGCTAGTAGCATACGGGATGATGTACATGAGCGCTTGGCTAATTTACCTTGTAGACCAGATAACCTTTTCGGTGAAAAGTTACAGGAGACTGTTTCTTTAATCAAGGAACAGAACATTGCTGTCCAATCTTTGCAATGCCCATGGAAACACCATCAACATCTAGGCGTTACCCTTTCCAAAACAGAAGGGGATACTACTACCGCAAGCCATACAGGTACTATCAACCTTACCAACCGCCGTATAGGCAACCTTATCAGCAACAACGCCCTCAATCTCAGTCTCAAGGACAAAGACCTCGGCAAAGGCCTCAAAGGCCACAAAAACAACAACCTTCTCAGCAACAGCCTAAACAGTCTTTTTAATTACACCGGCCACAACAGCAGTTGCCATAGGAGGAAGGCTAACTCATTACTATGCCCAGTGGTCTCACGTCACCACAGATCAGTGGGTTCTCACCATCATACAACATGGATATCGTCTTCGCTTCAAATCCGTGTCGATGCTCCCTCAC
The DNA here is from genome assembly GCF_901001135.1 of Rhinatrema bivittatum. NCBI lineage: Eukaryota > Metazoa > Chordata > Amphibia > Gymnophiona > Rhinatrematidae > Rhinatrema > Rhinatrema bivittatum. The sequence continues at coordinate 273,131,339 of NC_042620.1, forward strand.
TCCATTTATTCCAAAACACCTATGGTTCAGATCCCATCTCTTCTCAAAGAAGTTTCTCTGCTTCTTCAACAAAGGGCGATCCGGCTCATTCCTTCCCAGTCTCAAGAGCACGGCTTTTATTCCCAATACTTCCTCATTCCCAAGAAATCAGGAGGTTTTCGCCCTATTTTAGACCTTCGCGAGCTCAACAAGTACTTAGTACAAGAAAAATTCAAGATGACTTCTCTCAAGACGCTTCTTCCTTTTCTTCAGACAAACGACTGGTTGTGTTCGCTCGATCTAAAAGATGCTTACATACATATCCCAATCCACAACTGTTGCTGGCGATACCTATGTTTTCAAGTAGCAGATCGTCATTACCAATATCAAGTTCTTCCCTTTGGCCTCTCCTCGGCCCCCAGAGTCTTCACAAAATGTCTGGCTGTTGTTGTGGCTCACTTATGCAAACAGGGCATAACCATATTTCCATATCTAGACGATTGGTTAATTGTATCTCACGATCCTCACTTGTTACAATCTCACATAGAAACTACACTCCGCTGTCTCAACAGCCTAGGGTGGATAGTAAACTACGAGAAATCTCAACTTTATCCTTCGCAACGCATCCAGTTTATAGGTGCCATACTCAACACCACTTTATCCAGGGCTTTCCTACCTCCAGAACGGGTCCAAACCTTAAGAACCCTAGCTCAATCTCTACTTCAACAAAACTTCAACAAAAGACTGCTCCGGCCCAACAGGTCATGGTCCTCCTAGGCCATATGGCTGCAGCAATACATGTCATTCGCAATACTCGCCTCCACATGAGACGTCTTCAGTGGGGACTCAAGTCCCAATGGAATCAACTCACTCAGCCAATGTCTTGCAGAGTGCAAGTTACAAATTCCATGAAGACAGACATCCGTTGGTGGCTTCAACCAGCTGTCTTACAAGAAGGAAGCACCTTCCAGATTCCGCCTCACCAATTGATTCTCACAACAGATGCTTCAACAAAAGGCTGGGGAGCACATCTCCTCCACTTACAGACTCAAGGTCTTTGGAACTCAATGGAACAACTCTTGCAAATCAATCTGCTCGAACTCTGTGCAATAAAGAACTCTCTTCTCGCATTTCAAACATGGATTCAAAACCGCTCACTGATGATTCATACGGACAATCAAGTAGCGATGTTTTACATCAACAAACAGGGAGGATCAGGCTCCCAGATTCTCTGCAAGGAAGCTGTTTAGATCTGGGAGTGGGCAGAACGCAACCAAGTCTTCCTTCAGGCCTCATATCTTCCAGGCCTCGCAAATATCAAAGCAGACAAACTCAGCAGAATCTTTCACCCCCACGAATGGTCGCTCAGTCTCTCCAAAGCGCACAAGATTTTCCACCATTGGGGAACACCGGATATAGATCTCTTTGCAACGGAAGAGAATCAGAAGGTGGACAAATTTTGTTCCCTCCTTCCCAGCAACTACCGATTGGCGCAAGATGCATTCTTGATTCCGTGGAACGACGGTCTTCTCTATGCTTTTCCCCCGATTCTACTGATATCTCGCACGATCCACAAGTGCATATCAGACGCAGCGAACTTAATCCTCATAGCACCAGTATGGCCCAGATAACCATGGTACGCATACCTGCTACGTCTCTCCATTCAGACACCAATTCTTCTACCAAACTTTCCAACCCTCCTCTCCCAGAACGAGGGAACCTTAATTCACCCGATGCAAGCCTCCCTGCATTTAACACCTTGGAGATTGAACAGGAGGTATTAGCCCCTCTCAACCTCCCTATAGACATTCTAGATGTCCTCATTGCTTCATGTAAACCTTCCACCAGATGCAACTATGCATTCAAGTGGAAACGCTATTCTTCCTGGTGTATTCTTCATAATCTAGACCCTTTCTCTGCTTCACCAGAATCCATATTATCTTACTTGCACCAATTGTCGCTTTCTGGTTTAGCGACCACATCTGTTCGAGTTCATCTCAGCGCCATCGCGGCTTATCACCAGTTACACCAAAATGTCTCTATCTCTTCTCATCCCTTGATTACCAAATTTATGAAGGGATTACTCCGTTTGCACCCTCCTTTCAAAAAACCAATAGTTCCATGGGATATTAACTTGGTCCTAGAAGCATTAATGCATCCGCCATTTGAACCTATGGCAGACTCTACTTTAAAATTTTTGACGTGGAAGGTACTATTCCTGATCTCTGTAACTTCGGCCAGGAGGGTCAGTGAACTCCAAGCACTAGTAGTCAATTTTCCTTACCTACAATTTCACCAACACAAAGTGATGCTACGAACTCACCCTTCTTTCTTGCCTAAGGTGGTATCTGCGTTTCATTTGAATCAAGTGATTACCTTGCCAGTTTTCTGTCCAGAGCCTCATGCAGATGCCCGACAAAAACTCCTTCATACCCTCGACTGTAAGAGAGCTCTGGCCTATTACAAAGACGCGACTGAACATCTCAGACATTCTTCTCAATTATTCATTTCCTTCAACCCGAACAATCCGGGACAGCCGGTGTCGAAATGAACATTATCCAACTGGCTCACGGCTTGTATTCATTTTTGCTACACATCAAAGAAGTTGCCACTTGAGGGCTCTATACACGCTCACCAAATCAGGGCAACAGCTACTTCCATCGCGCACATTTGTGGGGTCTCGATTCAAGACATCTGCAAAGCAGCGACCTGGTCATCTCTACACACCTTTGTGTCCCACTACTGTCTTGACCAACAGTCAGCGACAGACTCCTCATTGGGATCCGCTATTTTAAAGCAATTTTCTGACTCATATTAACTGTCCACACTTTTACCTGTTGCAAAAAAAAAAAAAAAATGTGTTTGCTTTGCTTCATGTTGATAGTAAACTCTCTTTTCTTGATTATGGTCGTGGTCCATTATTTCAATATTTGCAACCTCTCTGCTTGGGACTCCCATTATGCATGGCTAAATGCCCTGCTTATCGCCGTAAAAAAGCAAGTTTGCTTACAGTAAACGGAGTTTTCCGTAGATACCAGGGAATTTAGCCATGCAATCCCTCCCACCTCCCTGGACAGCTCCAACAGTACACACATCCTACTCCATTAGCTTGGAAAACAGACTGAGGCAGGCTCGAGGAGCGCGGGAAGTGGTGCTCATGCGCACTTCAAAGCTCTTCGAGCTCTGAGAGAGATGCTCCGCCCCGTGATGTCATGGACGATGCCACCCATTATGCATGGCTAAATTCCCTGCTATCTACGGAAAACACCGTTTACGGTAAGCAAACTTGCTTTTTGTCCCACGCCCTTTTGAATTCATTAATTATTCTTGTCATCACCTTTTCTGGGAGGGAATTCCAGGCATGCACTACCCTCTCCGTAAATAAATACTCCCTGATATTGGTTCTGAGTCATCCCCCCCCCCCCTGGAGTTTCATATTGTGACCACTAGTTCTACTGTTTCCTTTCTAATGGAAAAGGTTTGAAGCTTGTGCATTAATACATGTCAGGTATCTGAAGGTCTGTATCAAATCTTCCCTGCACATCCTCTCTTCCGGGGTGTACATATTCAGATCTTGTGCATAACCCCTTGCAGCCTCATTCCTCATTACTCCTGCTCCTGCCCCTCACTATACTGCCCCCAACCTTGTCCTGATAATGTAAGAAGGTTCCTCTCTGCCTTTATAATACAGAGCAGCCCCCTTTCCCCAGTTTCCACACTCTTCCCCCTCCACCACAACTATTTTACATTTTTTACAAGTTTGGAAACAAACAATCCAACATGCAGTTTCCTTGTACATCATCATCATCATCATCCCTTGCTCATTCTGCAGTGACCTAAGTCTAATGAAAAGGTCTCAGCTTGTTTGCTGACCCTTATTTGTACGTATTCACATGGGATAAGATGGTGAGCAGCTGAAAATTCTCCCTCACCTTTCATTCTTGGCACCCTCTTTTACCTTCATATACCTGCAATGTCACTTTCTATTCACTTTTGTTTACTCTCTTCTTGCTCCTTATGGGAACCTTTTGCTGAACTTTTCAGAGATTTGGGGGCTTATCAATATGAGAGTCTGCAAAATAAAAATCATATTGCACAGACTGGCAACAAGAGCAGCTACCCAAAGCCACAGATTGAAAGGGAACCAACCCTGCAGATGTTGGGCCACCTCTGGATTCCTGGGTGCCTTCCAGAATCCCAGCCAGCGACTGGTGACTGCTTTGATCTATCCTTGACCAGTGGAGAAGAGGAGGTCTCGGTGGGCTGACAGCAGGATGGAGATGCCCCCGTTTCTGTGTGAACACACTTGCTGCTCCCAACATCGGTGCAGGGTTTCTGAGTTTCCAAGCACCAGCCCTGTTCTGCAGTCTCAAAATATCTTGTAAAAGGAGCTGGTGTCCCAGGGTGGCTGCAAAAGTCTCTGCAGTGGTGCTGACAGGCCAAGCTGAAGCCTCCACGCCTTCCTACACCTGCCACACCCCCCGCAGCATCTGCTGGTTACTGCTTCACTGCAGTATTGATGGCTCCAGTCCTTACTTAGAACACACTCTATCCTCATTAATTTTGGCTTAGACACTATTCTAAATATAAAGTGTCCGTCACTGAAGAAGGGACAAATGAGTACAGCCAAACCTCACAGTACAAGCACCAAGCAATAACTGGAAATAGGAAATTCAACTGAGCAAAACATATCTAAAATACCCTGGTTTGATAAGGAATATAGATTCCTAAAACAAAAGCTAAGAACATGTTTTAATCAGGAGTACAGAGAGCCCTTCAGAGAAGAACTATGCAGCACCTACCTTCATAGTCTGAGAGATTACATGCAACTTTGAAATGCAAAAAGTCAGAATACATGAAAAAGATAGCTGAAATTTAGAAGGTCAAAGAAAACAATTTATTCTGGAAAATTTGTAAGCGACTTAAACCCCAAACCAAACCCTATTTAGCAATCCTGAATGACAAAATCTAAGCGGAGCATTTCCAGTCACCAATATAAAGAGATTAAAAGTGAAGATCTCACACAGAGTCATACACACAGCCAAGAGAACATAAGAACATAAGAAAATGCCATACTGGGTCAGACCAAGGGTCCATCAAGCCCAGCATCCTGTTTCCAACAGTGGCCAATCCAGGCCATAAGAACCTGGCAAGTACCCAAAAACTAAGTCTATTCCATGTAACCATTGCTAATGGCAGTGGCTATTATCTAAGTGAATTTAATAGCAGGTAATGGACTTCTCCTCCAAGAACTTATCCAATCCTTTTTTAAACACAGCTATATTAACTGCACTAACACCACATCCTCCGGCAACAAATTCCAGTCTAATTGTGCGTTGAGTAAAAAAGAACTTTCTCCGATTAGTTTTAAATGTGCCCCATGCTAACTTCATGGAGTGCCCCCTAGTCTTTCTACTATCCGAAAGAGTAAATAACCGATTCACATTAACCCGTTCTAGACCTCTCATGATTTTAAACACCTCTATCATATCCCCCCTCAGTCGTCTCTTCTCCAAGCTGAAAAGTCCTAACCTCTTTAGTCTTTCCTCATAGGAGAGTTGTTCCATTCCCCTTATCATTTTGGTAGCCCTTCTCTGTACCTTCTCCATCGCAATTATATCTTTTTTGAGATGCGGCGACCAGAATTGTACACGTAAACCTGCTGGAAAATATGATCAAAGATTAGTAGACAACATTAGATATCCCCATACAAGGGCAGGGGGTAATTACAGCAATCTCTAAACCTGGAACTACCACTAACCGAAATAACTACAGAGGAATCAGCCAACAGTAACATTAGCAAACTCCACTGTAATGTTCTCAATGAAAGCCATAATTCCCAAGAAAGAACAAAAGTGTGCACAAACACTAATCAACAAACACACAAAAAAAAAGCCCCTCAAGGAAAATAATTACAGGCCATGACATTCAAAGCGAGTTCAGCACTTGATAGACGGGTAAGGACATATCCGGCTATCTAGTGGGCCACTGAATATGTCACTTATCCAGCTATCTTTTAGCCACATAAAATGTAGGCAGGCAGTGGGCAGAACAAGGCAGCGCTACTTATCCAGTTAACTTATCTGGTTAATCAAATAACTTAGACCAGTCATAGAGCTGGTGTAAGTAGGCTGGATATACCTTATTTGCTAAGTAGCGATTTGTATGCAAATATTCAGCATCATAGCCGTGCTGCTGAATATTCTTTGTAACTTAGCCGGATAAGTCATATCTGCTAAATTACATACTTGGATAGTTCTGAATATCAGGCCCTCCATGTTTTATTGACTTTAAAAGCACCCTGGCCTTAAATTTAAACTACTGCAAAATGGAATCAGGGATGGGGGCCTATCATGTAATTAAATGCATGTCTCATCCCTCAGCTGTAAGATAAAGACAAGGAGCAAGACAGGCTGGAGCCTCAGCTCTCTCTTTAATATCTGCATCAATGGTCTTCTCACGCTCCTGGAGACAGCCTGTTGCATCCGTCGGTCGCAGACGGCTGCGACCACTCTGCCTTACCTCTTTTCTTCCTTTTTCTCTCTCCTTGGGCAAGATGGCTGCCTCCGATGCCGAGTGCCATGGGTTTCGGCATCTCCAACCTAGCATGGGCGTTCCAGTCCGCCATGCTCACTCCCGTGGCCTCCTAGGGCGTGAGCGCGCACATCTCCTACGCTCAAATACACGTCATGGCAGGAACCTCGGGGGCGACCCCACCGCATGACATCAATACCTCCGGGTATATCAAGCCTCCGCTTTGCTACCACCTTTAAGTTAGCAAAGACTTTGGTTTAGCTACTCTGACCGCTCTAAGCTGCACGCTTAGACGCCGCTTTCACTTCAAGGGCCTCGCTCCTCTAGAAGCTCTAGACACCCGCTCCTCAGGGGTCTCTCGCTTCCAACCACCCTTCGGGGCCTCTACTAACTAAGACAACCGCTCCTCGGGGGTTTTTCTCTCTCTTTTCCATTTCAGGATATCGGACTATCAGATACTCGCTCCTCGAGGGCCTACCAGCCTATGTATCCTGCACCACAGACCTTCGGTCCCACCAGCCTATGTATCCTGCACCACAGACCTTCGGTCCCACCATTTCATCATCAGGAAGACGCCTTCATTCCTGTGAGTACCTCTATGATCTGGTGCTCCAGCTCCACCCACCAGCTGCGGCATTACCCGCTCTGCGGGCTCCCGCCTTTTGTGAACATCTGGTGAGATTATACATCCGAGCCTGTTGAACGTATTGGCACCTCGTGGATATCGGTGCCTTACCTTCCTGCCTACATCATCTATCTACAGCAGTACAATAAAGCCCTCCATCCATACTGTGTCTGCTATCTGAGTTCAGCCTATCGCTGTGGTTCCCCATGGGATCCTTCCCCGTGGGCGGAGTCATCTCCACAGCGACCAAGGGTCCACAATGCTACAAACACAACATAGCCTCAGTGCTCTACCTGCAGAAATGCTGTCTTCTAAAATTTCCTGCCTGATGTGCTTGGAAAAATACACAGGTTCAACTTTTTCCTGTGCATGTGTCCCTGCATATCAGGGAGGCATTCTGGTAGGCAAAGTCTGGGCAGGGATTCTACTTAAACATGAAGAGGTTAACTTTCAAAGAACGCGCGTATATGGGGGCCGTACAAAGTACACTCATATTTTATAACAGATGTATAAATTATAAAATACATATGCACATATGTTTGTGCGTAAGTGAACTCATTCTTGTGTACATTTTTGTAAAATTACAAACGTATGCATGTATGCTTATCCACAGGTGCGCAAACCTTTGGTTCTTCTGGGGTAGGCTCATTCCAAAAAGGCCCCTGGCAAGGCAAACTAATTTCATCACCAGGGACATGACAAGGCTTGCGTCCCTGTGGTGAGGACTGAAGAGTTGTTGTTTCCCATCCATGGGGTTCGGAGGAACCTCTGCACGATGAGGCAGACCTGGAGGGAGCCTCCTACCCATGTGGGGTAAGTACTAAGTAGGAAAAAGGGAGGAGGGGGGGGATAAAGGGGGATAGGGGGTGGGGAGTGGATGGAATGGGAGTGGAGGGTAGAAGGTGGGGATAGATGGATGGGGGGATGGATGGTGGAGATAGGAGGAAGGGGTGGTGCAGTGGGACAGGGATAGGTAAGGGGATAAGTGTGGGATGGATGGGGTAAAGGGTAAGGATAGGGGGAGGGTGGGGAGAGTGGAGTGGATGGGGTGAGGGTGAGGATAGACAGGGGGATGGGGTGGTGGGGTGGGGTAGGAGGATAAGTAATGAGGTGGAGGATAGTGGGGGTAGATGGGGGATAGGTAAGGGGGTGGGGGAGGGGGCCAGTAGGCACCACAAATGCTGTTCTGCATATATAAATGCTTAGCAGTACAGTAGACCGACCAAGAAACGAGCTATAGCAGTGGCTCTTAACAGCTGTGGGGCCAGCAGGAGACTGCTCTCTCCTTATCAGTCCGGGAAGGAGTCAGGCATGACAGGAGGCTGCTCTTGCTTCCTTCTCTTCCTGGTTCAGTGCGAGGATATTCCTTCCTCCTTCACCAAAGTGAGAAATCACCAACTTTTGCTCTTTTGAGCCCAGCAGGACACCAACTGTATCTTCACCTCCAGGGGAAGAGAGATGGAGGTGTGGGAGCTACTGGGTGGGGGAGGATAGAGGAGGTCAGGGGAAGGAAGGGGTGGGAAAGAGGTGGTTGGAGGTAAACTGGACAAGGAGAGGGAGCAATGGGGAAAAGAACATGAGTGGGGGTTGTCAGGAATTCTGGACAGGGACATGAACACATGAGGGATGAATGAAAGTGAATAGTTCAGAGAAATGAGGGATGATGGTGGCATGGAACCTGAGTGATGGGGTGCAAGGGTCATAATATATCAGCTTTGTGTATGTGCATTTCTTCTACTTTTATACTTTGCTTAATATAGGAGGAAATGCATTTCTGTTTCTAATTCTCCAGTTTTGCGCTGCATGCAGAGGGGCTTCTTGAGGTTTCCATTCCAGTTTTCGTCTCCACATTTGTAATTTGTGGTCTTTTATTCTGTATTTTTGAAGGTCGGTTCTGTATGTGTGACTGAGGTGAGGAATTTAATAGCATGTAAGCATTTGTATCAGTGTGTCATGCATGTGAGCATCATCTGTCAGGTATGTCCCAATAGAAAAAATGTCAAGAACCACAGGGTTACAGATTACTAATAACAGGTTAGCGACTGCATGTTTTACTTCTATTAGAACTCTAGGGTGGTTGCCATCTGGTTCCAGTGATTTGTTACTCCTTAGTTTGTCAATCTGATCCATTACATGCTCCATCTTTCAGATATTTGTTTTAGTTATTCAGAATCTCTACATTAAATAATGCTTCAGCTATGGGAAAGTTCCTAGCATCCTCCTCAGTAAAGACCAAGATACATTTTATCTGGGCTTCCAAAATGGTATTTTTAAACAAAGTCTATACCTCATGTAAACTTTTAACCTTTGCAACTGCACTTTTAATTTTTTTCTAATTAATTTCCTCATTTTATCATAGTCTCCTTTTTTAAAGTTACATGCTAATGTAGTACTTTTACTTAATGTCCTCCCTCCTCTCATTATTTTGCCTGCTAGGCAGCCTCCTGCCAAAATGGGCTCTCACTGGGCCATGCTCTGCTCTGTTCTTGCTATCGCCTTGAAGGCTACATGATGTAGCAAAGCCAGCTCAATAAGAACCTCCCTCACAGATACCCTCGGAGCCTTATCTTTGAGTTACCTCTGCTCCTTGCTTTAGCCAATCTTGCCTTGCCTTGCCCTGTTTCCATGTGGCCTTAGAGGCCTTTTTGCCATGTTTTTCCTTGCCTTGTTCCCAATGTGGCTTGTTTAGGCCTTCTTGTCTAGACCTATCTTGTCCCTGTTCATTCCCTGATTCCTGTCTGGGTCTGCCCATGACATTCCTTGTCTGTTGCCTATCTTGTCTATTATTTACTTGTCTTGCCATTGGTTCCTGTTTACCTTTATCTGTGTATATCTCACCCTGTTCTTGTGTTCCTGTTCTCTCCTTATCTTGTCCTGTCTGGGCCTCTTTGTGGCCCTCCTGCTTCCTTTGGGTCTCCCGGTGGCCCTTCTTGCCTTTGGGACTAGGTTTTTTGGCGGCCTAGCCCATCTGTATATCTTTGCCTTGTCTGTGTTCTAGTGTGGCCTGCTTAGGCCTTCTTATCTTGTTCTGTTTGTTCCTGTGTTCCATGCCAGTCTGTTTGTCTGGTTTCTTGTGGGCTCCCAGTGGCCCTCCTGTTCTTGTGAGCCTCCCAGCAGCTTTCTTGTGCCTTGTCTAGGCCTTCCAGTGGCTTACTCTGCCTCTGTGTTCCCTGTCTTGCCCTTGTCATGCCCAGGCCTCCCGGAGGCCTATATAGCCTGTCTGGACCCTGTTGTACATTCCTATTACAGTTTTGCCCATGTTTTACCCTGATCCTGTCTATGTATTTTATCCTGTCCTGCCTATATATTTTACCCTGTTCCTGTCTTGTCTTTCTGTCCTTCTGCTCGGCTTGGACACCGACCATGTTTGATCTTTGCCTGTCCCAAGTTCTTCCTCAGCAACAACCTTGTCTGACCATTGCCAGCCCTGACCCTGGCCTGCCGTGCACCATACCAGAGTCGTCTTACCAGCTGCCAGAACCTGTGTGCCCAACCCAAGGGGGAGTTGACAAGTAGAAGATCCTGCCCTCCTCTCTTGTACTGCTCCTGCTGGGGGAATACCAGTATCAAGCCTGCCTGACCATGACACCTCCAGTGATTGTGTCAAATTTGATTTCATTTTGATAGCCATTGCTTAGCAGCCCCACCATAGTAACCCCACATACCAGGTCGTGCATTCCACTGAGGACTAGATGTAAAGTGGCTGCCTCTCTCATTTATGGCATCTAGAAATGTAAACTCTCTATAATATCCGAATGAGATATTGAGCTAATCAATACCGGGTTAACTGAAATCTCCCATTATTATTGCGTTGTCAAATTTATTACCTTTTTTAAATTTCAGCTAGCATTTCACAATTTGCTTTTTCATTTTGGCCAGGTAGCCAGTAGTAAGCACCCATTGCTGTACACTTACCTGTCACATATAGAATTTAATCCATAAGTTCTCCACAGTGCATTTTGTTTCCTGCAGGATGTTTATCATGCTTGATTCTATGCCATGTTTTACATATAGTGCCACCCCTCCACCAATTTGATCTGCCCTATCACGATGATATCATTTATACCCTGGTATCACAGTGACCCACTGGTTATCCTCCTTCCACCAAGACTCTGGAATGCCTATAATGTCTCTATCTTCGTATAATCCCATACATTCTAACTCGCCAATCTTACTGTTCAGAAATCTGGAATTCAAATACAGACAGTTTAAAGCATATTTTTATTTGCACTTTAATTTTACAACCTGTTTATTAACAAATGATATAGGTAGTTTAGAGTCAATCACATCTGGATGCTCTTTGTCTGCATCAGTCTTCTCTGTATAGGGATATTTAAGTCCCCTGTTTTGCAAGTATCTTTAGATACTGAGTGACTGTTGGCTTTCCCTCTTGGTCTAGTTTAAAAGCTGCTCTATTGCTTTCTTTCCTGTATACAAAAAGGTGTCAAGGTCTTTCATGGCTGGGACAGTAAATCTTTTCCTAGGACTGGAAGTAGTAGTTTATATTTTATCCCTGTGTAGCCTCGTGCTTTTGAAGTTAAGTCTGGGCTCTGCTTACTAGAATGGTTTTGTTGTTATGTTTAGGATAATCTGCCTTGTGTTTCATTCTAAATTAAAGGCAGAAAATTAAATTTAAATAAATAACAGAAATAAAGAAAGAAGGTTTTCTTTACATGTTTACATTTTGGACAAATGCCTTGTAGTTTGTGTCGTACGCTGCAGGTATTTAAATTTTCTACTTTCTTATAATGGAGTTTAATGCTAGTGCCTGTACTATATGCAGAACTTGTGTTGCTTTTCTGGGAACCATAATAGAAATGTTTTTTAATTGCTCTCCCAAACAACATTTCTGTATTGTCTTATGACTGTAAGATGTATGGAATTTATGTGTCACCAAAAAGGAAATCACTATCAAAATCAACACACCAAAAAAGACGCCATTCCCCAAAAGAATTAAATTACATTTTTAGATATAACCGCATCAGCAAGCCAGACAGCGTACTCCCTATATTTTCAAAGCGGGAGCCGCTCGGTCTTCTAATCACTTGCGGTCATATTTTGATTTTTCTTTTTTTATCTAATTTTCTTTCAAGACAGTCTTCGAATGTATAGTCATTGTTCACAGTACTCAAAACATCATTTTATATTCTGAATCAGCTCGACAACCGGCCGATGTTTCACAGGGACAACTGCTTCATCAGGAGCTGCAATTCGTGAAAGTCAATGTATTTGATAAACCATTCCATGCAAAAATAGCACTTCTCACATATTTTCTTGCAGATTATTCTGTCAAATCCATTCCCAAATGAAAGAACAAAATAATGTCAAAACAAAACATATCTTGTCCATATATTTGTGTTACTTATCTGGGGTAGAATCAAAACCTTATAACAGGACGACCATCGCCTCGAAACCTATTTAAACAGAAGGAACAGAGACCATCTTTCCGTCAGATGCCAGCTTATAAACAAGCCACATCCAATCATAGTGGGGAACGTCACAGCACACTATGACGTAATTAGCAAGTTTTCTTCACAGAAAAACATTCAATTCAAGTTCCGCGTTCAGACCTCTAGGGGATAGAGTATCTAAACAATGTATTCATCTTTGTTCAGCTTGAATCAATTTTTTATTTAAATCTCCTCCACGCCAGTGTGGCAGAACCTGTTCTAAAACACAGACTCTTAATTCAGCAAAAGCATGTCCTTTCTCAAGACAATGGGTGACTATGGGTGCATTTAAACGTTGTGTAGCTAGACTGGAGCAGTGTTCAATAACTCTTGTCCGCAATTGTCGTGTAGTTTTTCCCACATAGGTTATTTCACACGGGCATTGGATGATGTAAACTACTCCCTCAGATTTACATGTAGTGTGTTGCTTAAGCTTAATTAAAATTTGTGGATTTTTAAATTGAATCTGAGTAGTCATGAGCATGTTTGCGCAGACTGAGCAAGCTCCACAGGCATCCTTGGGGATGCGGCTTTCTGTTGTTCCCCCAATGAGGAACCTCAGAAAGCAGGATGTTTATTTCTGTTAAGCCTTGAGTGGGACATAATTCTGCTCCTGTGGTTCCTCCTATTCAGTATCGCTAGGATCCTAATGGAAGGAATCACAAAGTAGGATTTTTTGTTTTTTTTCATCAGCCCTTGAGTACCACATGCTTTAACGCCTGCTTCCGGGCAGGCATTCAATTGGCAGGCATTTAATTTGCGTTAAAATGGGCCCCGTGGCCACACAGCAATATTTTACATCGGGGGGTAATAGCTAATAGCCTCCTCAGCATGAATTTACAGGTGATGAGCACTATTAGCTACCCACTGGTTTGGACACGCTAATCCCCTAATTGCATGAGGGGTTTTGGACGTGCACCCAAAACATGGGTCCATGCATGTGTGAAGCCGTGCGCTTGGCGGAGTGCACTATATTGCATCGGCCTAAATGAATGAATAGGGGGGGGGGGGGGGGAGGGGGGAAGCACAGTCATTGTTCACAACAGGGCAGCAAAAAAAACTAGCACCGGCCCTGTGTGTAGGGATCTATAGAGGCCTGGTTTACTAATAAGAGTTTTATTGACATTCTAGGGCCTGGTGTAATATGTGCCGTGTTGCCTTTGGTTGTTTTGGTATGGGAGGTTTAGTATATTGTAATGGTAATTCTGTTTGTTCATGGCTTTCTGAGGGCCAAGCCCTCACCCAATACACATTACAAAAAGTCCAATTCCACAGGAGTTCCAAGTGCGGGGTTTTTTTTTTCAGATTTTTCAGGTTGGCACCACAGGAGTGCATGTTAATATAATATGCATGTAGGACGTGTTATTATTGCCTCAGAAGACTGTACTTTTGAATGTTTTTCATGTAAAATTTGTTATAAATGCATAATTTAACTCTGTGTGACTGAAAAGTGTATGGGAGTGTGTGTGGGGGGGAGGGGAGGGTGTGCACGGTTGTAAGGTTTGCCTAGGGTACCTAATACCCTTCCCTATCCATGGATTCTGGGGTGGGAGTGTGTGTGTGTGTCAGTTTTTTAAAAACTATATAGGCCAATGCAATACCATGCATTCAAGCTAGCACACAGGTTAACCCGCTGTTGGACGCACGTTTTAGACGCACGTTCATAACCACTGATGCAATAAGGGGATCAGCAAGTCCAAAATGCGCGATCAAACCTGAACATAGTTAATAGCACTCATCACATATAAATGCCATGTTGATGAGGCTATTAGCTAGTAACCCCCCCCCCCCCCCCCCGATGTACAAAATAACCTTGCGCCCGATGCGCACAGTTTATCCTCAAAAATTAACACCAGCCCCGGAATCGGCGTTAAGTCGTGCGGAGCCCCAAAAGCTGCACAGACATGCAGAAAATACTGCTTTTCTGTGGCTCTTCCAAATTAATATTGTCGCAATATTAAGTCTGAGGAACCACAGGAAGCAGCAACATGGAAAAAACTTTTTAAAAAAAAAAGTGTTGATGGCAGTCAGGTTCGGAAAATGGATGCTGAATTTATGAGCGGGATAGGAAAATGGATGCTCGTAAATTCAGCGTCCATTTTCCTAACCTGCAAACAGCCACTTTGCCTGGTCTCCCAATAACAAGGAGGCAGTAGAGACGCAGTTTCCCCTAGCGCCTCCTTTTTAACGCAGCAGCTCGTTAGCCTACTGCATGGTGCACCCAGGGGAGGTGATGGGCATGAATTAGGAAAGCAGGTGCTTAATCGTGAGCGCCCATTTTTCACCCGACCATATTGCATCTGCCTGATAGATTGCAGGATGGAGCTGGGCTTTATTTGATGGGCTGGGACAGAAACTGAATGAATCGGTGTGTGTGTTGGGGGGTAGCTTGTGTTGGGGGTGTAACACAGTCATTTTTTGCACAGGGCAGCAAAAAAGCTAGCACTGGCCCTATGAGGCTGCTACACTGCTTCTTACCTGTGACTGTGAGAGAGAGGAAAGGGGCTAAACAGAAGAATTCAATCAGAGCTACAGCATTATTCAGCAACCATTTACATGGAGCTGCAAACTGGAGGGAGTGTCCCTAGTGCAGTGTCCTAACAGTCCCTAAATCCCACTAGCAATGGTTGCTGGAGCCTAAATATCAAGACCCCAGTAACAGAAAGAGGGACCTCAGAGTTCTTAATTCAATTATTTCCTTCTTGTTTTGGCTGTGGGCCTGGCTAGTGAACCCCACAGGGACAGGCCAGGACTTCTAGACAGAGGCAGACAGAACTAAAGATCTTCGGCCTATACCAGCCACCTCCCATGCAGGTTGGGCCTTTGGGTTCTGGCAGCTGGCAGGACTTAGACTGTGGCTGGAGTTGTGGTGCAGGCTGGACTTGGAGACCATGGAAAGGCAGGACTGGGGTCAGAGACAGGCGTGAAAATTCTGGAGCAGGCAGGAACACCGAAGCAGGCAGGAGCACTGGAGTAGGCTGGAACACGCAGAACAGAACAGGACAAGAACAGGACTAACCACAACAAACAAGGAGCAAACAAGGAATGCAAAAGCCCGAAGGCAACAGGCTAGAAAACAGGCAAGAGAAGGCCACAAGCAAAGCATGCAAAAGCAGAAGGCTAGAGAGGTCACTAGGACAAGGCTAGGGCAGAAGGTCTGAGAAAGCCACAGGACAAAGTAAGAGTGGAAGGCCTGAGAAAGCCACAGATCAAGGCAAAAGCAGAATGCCAAGAAGCAAAACAAGGCTGGAAGGCCCGGAGGAAGAAGAGCAGTCCAAGGCAGGACAGGCCAAGCAGAGAACTAGGGAACTCAATGACAAGGCAGAGAGCGTAGCCAGAAGCTGGGTTAAATAGACAGGACCCTGCTGAGTCTTGGGATCATGGAGACTGACTGAAGCGAGAGTCGGAGCAGCTCCATGGGGACCTCTAGTGGTCAGGATGCAGGATCACAACATTTCAGGATTGTAGATTTATCAAAGGAAAAATGTATTCTGTGTCAGCTTTGTGTTACTTCACAAGTGCTTCAGTACAGAGTTTATGTTGGAACAGCAGTCAGGTATCTCCCTGGTGATTGATACACTTAATACCTCAGGCCCTGGAGGTATTAAGTGTATCACCCTTCACCCAACAGGTCTTGAAGAGAGTACATAGTGACTGTGCCATGATATCTCTTGTGACTGACTCTGTGAGTCTTCAAGTATTCCCTGACTTCAGGGTTGCACATGGCAAAGAAGTTAATATGAAATGTCAGTCCTAGCAGTAACACAGGCATCCATGTGGTAGAATCAAACAGCAGCTGGGTCTACTGACAAGAAGTCCCAGTGTTATTGCAGGGGTTCACATAGCTGGGAATGTCTGGCAGATTATGCAGAGGACCCAAGAGGCATTGCTGGCTATTTACATTATTACACAACTTTGTGGTTAGGCAGGGGAAAGGTGGGTGCTGGAGGGAACTAAGTGCTCTTTTACTCAGGATGGCAGAGTGTAAAGGAGGAAAACCAAAATAGTGTCCTGGATAAGGAGAAATCTTATAGCAGCTGTAATATGGAGAACTTACTACTTACCTGATAATTTCCTTTTCTTTAATGAAGACAGGTTAATCCACACAAGTGGATTATGCACCTCTACTAGCAGATGGAGACAGAGCAAAGCTGACATCACGGTATATATGTACCCCTACTCTGACATCAGCCCACCAGTATTCTCTGCAAAAGCCAACTGAGGACAACTAAATAATACATGAACATAACTATTAACAGACAAACATTCAAGCACTCAGTTAAGAGGAAAACACTGATCTTAGACAAGGAGTGTAGTATAACTAATCTAGGGACTGGATCTGACACCAGTAATACTCGGAAATACAGCCATTCAGGAGGACAATAGCACCATCATCCGGCAGACAAGGGCGGGAAGGTGGCTTAACCTGCCTTCATTAAAGAAAAGGAAATTATCAGGTAAATAGTAATTTCTCCTTTCTTAGCATTCAAACAGGTTAATCCACTCCAGTGGGATGTACCAAAGCTACTCCCGAACTGGCTGGGAGGCTGTCCATGGTCCGCATGTGTGAAGGCTGCATCCTCCCGGTCCTGCCTATCCAGGCGGGATGCCTGGAAAAGGTCTGTAAGGAGGATCATGTCACAGCTCGTCAAATCTTGAAGGGAAACAATCTAATCTCCGCCTATGACATTGCCTGAATCCTAGTGGAATGAGCCCTAACCTGACAAGGCAACAGCTGCTCAGCATCCACATACGTGGCCATGATAACCTCCTTAATCCAGTGGGCTATTGTGGCCCACGATACCGGTTCACCCTGTTTACTCCCACCGTGGAGTATAAACAGCCGGTCCATCTTCCTGAGAGGTTTAGAAATTCCAAATACCTCATGATATGCCGCTTGACATTTAAGGTCCGTAACAGGCAATATTCATCCACAACTCTTTCCCTGTCCAGTGTCAGCAGGGAAATTGATTGATTCAAGTGAAAATCCGAAACCACCTTCGGCAAAAAGATTGGGACAGTTTGCAGTTGTACTGCCCCTGAAGTCACTTGTAGAAACAAGACAAGGCCTGCAGTTTGGAAACTCTATGTGCAGAATAAACCGCCACAAGAAACAACATCTTCAAAGTAAGTAACTTCAAGGAGAGGCTGCACAGTGGTCAAAAGGCGGGACCCGCCAGAAAATCCACAAGGGTACCGGCAACCAAAAGGGAGGACGAAGATGCTTCACCTCTTTTAAGAACCGGGCCACTTCCAGATGGGTGAACAAGGGTTCACCGTTCACCTGACCTTGGAAATAGGCAAGAGCTGCCACCTGTGCCTTCAAAGAATTAAGGGCCAAATCCTTAATCAACCCATCCTGCAAAAAATCCAAAATGAGCAGGATCTTAATCGAACAAGGATGAACCCCTCATTCCTCACACCAAGTCTCAAACATTTGCCAAACCCAAACATAGACTAAGGAGGTGGAGAACTTTTGCACCTAAAGCAAAGTGGCCGTCACAGCAGCGGAGTATCCACACTTCAGCAACTGAACCCTCTCAAGGGCCATACCGTAAGACAAAATCGAGTCGGATCTTTGTGGAGAATAGGCCCCTGCTGCAGCAGATCCCTGTGGACCAGTAATCAGAGAGGAGAGTCCACCAGGATCCTCCACAGATCTGCATACCATGGCCTCTGGCGCCATCAGAAGCATCATCCCCATGGGTCTCTCAGTCCTCTGAATCATTTTGTCCTACATGGGCCATGTGGGAAAGGCATAAGGAAGCTTGCCTTCCGGCCACTCCTGTATGAGGGCATTGATGCCCAAAGACTTCAGATCTCTCCTGTGACTGAAAAAGCGAGGAGCCTTCACATTGTGTGATGTTGCCAGCAAATCTAGAATCAGGAGGCCCCAGAGGCCCTCTATGAACTGGAATGCTTTGTTTGATAATTCTTATTCTCCTGGATCCAGACTCTGTCTGCTGAGAAAGTCAGCTCTTACGTTGTCTTTTCCTGCAGTGTGTGAGGCTGAGATCTCCTGAAGATGTACTTCTGCTAATTCCATGAGTTAGGCTATTTCCTGCAACACTTGCTAACTCTTTTTTCCTGCATGGAGATTGATGTAAGCCACTGTCGTCACATTGTCTGACATTATTCAGAGCACATGATTCTGCAAGCGGTTGATGAATCGCAAGCGTGCCAGCCAAACGGCACAGGCTTCAGCTGATTGATGCTCCAGAGAAACTCTTCTATACTCCAGTGCCCCTGCATTGTCAACTCCTTACAGTGAATCCCCCCAACCCTGGAGGCTCACATCCATCATGAGTACTAGCCAGTCCAGTGTTTGTAGGGGAATGCTCTTCCTTAGATGATCTGCTTGCAACCACCACTGCAATTGGATGCTGATTTCCACCGGTAAGTGAAGCCGTATCAAGTAGTCCTGACTCTATGGACTCCAACGTGCTAGCAGTGTGCACTGAAGAGGATGCATATGCGTCCTTGCCCAAGGAACCACATCTAGGGTAGCTGCCTTCAACCCGAGCACCTGTAGGTAAGACCATATCGTCGGGCATATTTTTCTGTCAATAGTCGCACCTGCGCCATCAGTTTCTGTATGCGGCTCTCTGGTAGTGACACCCTGCCTTGCTTCATGTCAAAATGAACACTGAGATACTCCAGTATTTGGGATGACAGTAGATTGCTCTTGGCCAAGTTCACCATCCAAACTTAGTTCCTGTAGCAAGGAGACACCTTGAGCGAGACCTGAAGACTGTCTTTCAAAATCTTGGCACAAATTAGCCAATTGTCTAAGTATGAGTGCACCAGAATGCCATCCTTTCTCAACACTACCGCTATCACCACCATGACCTTGGAGAAAGTTCTGGGTATGTGGCCAAACTAAAGAGTGGGGCGAAACTGATAATGTCTCCCCAAAACAGCGAAATGCAGAAATTGTTGATGCTCCAGCCGGATAGGAATATGCAAGTACGCTTCTGAGAAATCCAGAGACGTAAGAAACTCCTCCGACAATACTGCCATTATTATCGAACATAAGGTTTCAATGCGGAAACGAGTCACTCACAAATGACGGTTGACTCCCTTGAGATCCAGGATGGGGCGAAAGGAACCCTCCTTCTTGGGTACAATGAAATATATGGAATATCGGACCATATTTTCTTGTGACATAGGCACTGGAATCATGGCTCGCAGGCTGAGGAGCCTTGACAACGTACACTTCACTGCCTATCTCTTCTGCAGAGAACTGCAGGCAGACACCATGAAAATGTTGTGAGGAACACTGAGAAAATCTAGAACATAGCCATCTCTTATCACCTCCAGAACCATTGGTCTGACGTGATCTCAACCCACCTCCAATAAAAAAGAGAGACACGACCCCTATCTCCTGTTCCCAGGGGTGGGTCAGCACACCTTCATTGATGGGGTCAGGGGTCAGCCGTTCCTCTGTAGGATCGAAAGCATTTGATACCCCTAGCACAACCTCTCGCGCTGAACAAGCACAGTGACTGCTTTTTATCATTTGGTAACCGAGGAACATGGGACTCATCCCACTTATTGGCCATTTTTTCCAACTCACTCCCAAAAAAGAGTGATCCTTTAAAGAGCAATTTCGTAAGACTAGAATTTGAAATTGTATCAGCCAATTTCCTCAGCCAGAGCTGACACCTGTCGCATCTTTCAATGCTGCTCCCCCTTCTACAGGGATAGTCATCCGCTTGGTGACAGCACACACCAATGCATCCACTTTCGGAAAGCGCAACTGCTCTCATGCCACTGGACCCAGGGAGTATAGCCTTCTAGGGCTTGTCCCCCTTTAAAATTAGCTTCTGGGGTGCCCCATTCAAGATCAATCAATTTTTAAATAGCATCCATAATGGGGAAGAAGCATGACACTTTTACAGGATTCTTGTTTGGCTCAGATATAGAATCAGCACCTGGCACCCCCAGCAACTTCAATGTCTGGGAAATCAGAGCGGGCAACTCATCTCTATGAAAGAAATGCAACATTATTCTATTCAGCTCCTACCCCAAAGGAATTTCCCCATCCTTCAAGGAGCAAGGCTCGCCTCCATCATCCATGCCATTGAGTCCCTATCAGCATGACCCACAGCAAGTCTAGATAGGCATGCCGTGATCTACAGCCTGCGATCTTGAACTTTTAGATTTGACTGCGGCCGCCAACTGCACCTGAAGAAAAGAGTGCAGCCCTTGAAAAAATTCCACCCATGAAAAGGCAGAAGGATCCATGCCAAAACCAGGGGGTGTCAATCCTGCACTCACTGAGTTGCCTTCCCCTGCTAAGAAACTAGTTAGGGGAGCCCCAAAACCAGGCGCAACCTCTGGTAGTTCCCCCTCTGGTCCCATTCCCGCATCATGCTGGGAAGGGCTGGCATCAGCAAAATCAATTGGAGACAACTCTCCCTGAGCCTCTAAGCAGCGCTGACACAAGTTAGAGAGGATACCAGGCTGTGATGCCCGAATATGGCAAGCAGCGCAAAAGGTAAGGCACTTAGACTTCTTTGCTACTGGCACCATGGATAAACACCCGCTAGCAGCATGCTCCCAAAAGCATCTGACAATTGTATGCCCGGCTGCACGCCCGCACAAGTGAGCCTGGACAGGGCACCCAAAAACCAACGCTGTCCAAAAATGTAGGCGCCCGATAGGCGGTCCAGGTAGGCGCCCACCTGGGCATGGAAACGCAAACCAATGTCACACTGTTTCGTGGCAGACTTGTTTGTAGAAAAGCACATGAAAGCCACTGCGGCTTACCACATGAGAGTGTGGCCTAGCCAAAAACACTGCCATGACTCCCAAAACTCCTCTGGAGATGGGAACAGATGTTGGACCAGCAGGCCAAACTCAGATATCAGAAGGGAAATGGAATCCCTAAAATTAATTCCCCTTCTTTTTTTTTTTTACTATATTTACTCTTTACCTGAACTTAGCCTGTCCCAGTCGAGTACAGAGTCAGTTTCAGGCTACAGGGGGAGAGGGCAAAGACCTTCACTGCCGCGCTTATCTTTCTGCACCTGCTAGCCTCTCAGCTGTTTCTCTCTCTACAGCTAAGTCCATGCCAGAAAGCCAGCTACCAGACCGAGGCACTCTACCGAGAGAGGGACCATACGGTATCACCCACAGGAGAGCGGGGCGAATTTATTTATTTTATTTATTTTATTTATTTATTTAGAAGTTTTTATATACCGATGAACGTTGGGAACATCTCATCGGTTCACATTAAATGAAGAGCAGCAACAAGCACTTTACAGTGAAACAATGAACATGTGAATATACAGATAGGGTAAAATTGAACGATTTACAAATTATAAGGCATAAGGTATAAAATATGAAGCTTAAAAATATCACTATTTACGAGAATGTCACGATGGACAGGGAGGGAATAGAATTAATCTCCTTCTTTTCTCCTAAATTTGTTTTTAAGCAATCTCCAGTAGGGAGATGCACATCACCTTCTGCTGGAGACGGAGAATACTGGTGGGCTGATGTCAGTGTAGGGGTATATATATCATGACGACAGCTTTGCTTCACTCCAACTTCTGGTAGAGGTGCATAACCCCTGGTGTGGATTAATCTGTCTGAATACTAAGAAATTCCTGATTGTATGCACAGGATAACAGATCAGACTCATCTTTTTCTACTCTCATGTACTGTAACTATGTAAAAGAAAGTTATTTCAAGCACAAGGGCCTTTGTATACTGAATCTGAAAATCAGGTTGTTATGTGGTGACTGCATGCGTGTATATTTGTGAGTGATGTTAAATCATGTGAGATGTATGCGTGTGTGATGGGGGCCCAAGCTGTCACTAATATTTCCCTTGTAATTTGAATATTCAATGGCTTTAGGAGGGGTTTTGAATTTTTGATTCTTCCCTGTGTGTTAACCCCACCTTTTGGGGGGTATGGCTTCTGGGGTACATATTGCCTAATAGCATGCCCAGAATGTCAGCGGCTTAGGCATGGCTGAAACAGCCAAAAAGGAATGCGATCCAGGAAGAGAAAGGACGTTGAGATCCGTCCCTGGGTCTGAAGGAGCCACTGGAAAGCAGCTAGAGATTCCCCTAGGATTTCAGAACAAAGGAGTTACTATTCTAATAGTCCCTCCAGGATTTCAAATACTTTTGGGAGAGCTCTGGATCCTCTCAGGATCTATGAGAAGGAGAGAGGAGTTCCACAGGGAGAGTGCTGTATGGGCCTTTGCTAATCACGTTTGCGTTTTGACATTGGAAGTGGTTGGATTAAAGGACTTTTTGGACTTTGACTTGACCAGTTTGAAGGGAAGGGCGTACCCGCGGTATCCCTGATGATTTGGGCCAAGAGAGAGGAAAGGAGCAAGAGACTCTGATTGCCTGAGTGATCTGAAGATACAAGTGTAAGAAGATTTGGGTATTTTTTGATAAAAGGACTCAAAGGGCTACACCCCTTGAGATAGTGAAACAGTTTTTCCAGTTTGAAGGAAAGTTAAAACTTGGACCAATTGCAATTGGATATTTTTGTACATGGGGACAGTTGTCTTGAAGTTTTTGTGCTTGGGGATTTTCTTCTATTTGGTGATTGATTTTATGCTGGAACCCCATTCCAGTTTTCCAACATTGCAAGGGGAGCAGTTTTTCTCCATGGATAATGGTGCAAGAGAAATGAGAAGGGAGGTAACACTTAGGATGGACAAATTAACAATCACCTTATCTGTTTTTATTTGGTTTTATATGTTTTGATTTTACATGGTAATTGTGTTTGTTAGGAGTAATTTGTTGCAGATTTTATATACAAGGAATCTAATTCAAAGCAAGAGTTAATAGGCTGGTTAATTAGGAAGTGTTATAGTTGGTGATTCAATTATTAGGAAGGTTTATAGCTGGGTGACTGGTGGACATGATGATCGCTTGATAACTTGACTGCCTGTCTGGTGCAAAGGTGGCAGACCTCATGCATCTCAGACGGGCCGATACAGTAAAAGTCACGGGAGAGCGGGTGAGCGCCTGCTCTCCCGGCACATGCACAGGCCACTCTCCTGTGCGCGCGATTTAGTATTCAAATGAGGGCCCATGGTAAAAAGAGGCGCTAGGGACACTAGCACGTCCCTAGCGCCTCTTTTTTGACAGGAGCGGCAGCTGTCAGTGAGTTTGACAATCGACATTCAATTTTGCCGGCATCGATTCTCAAACCTGCTGACAGCCACGGGTTCGGAAACCGGACGCCGGCAAAATTGAGCGTCCGGTTTTCAACCCGCGAGCTGATTTAAAAGTTTTTTTTATTTATTTTTAATTATTTTTTACTTTTGGGACCTCTGACTTAATATCGCCATGATAAGAGAGAATTTGAAAAGAAACTTGCCATGGAAGCAAAAACTCATAATTAAAACTTTTTCAGGTACATTTGAGGTTAAAAAGCCTGCGAGGGAGTCAGTTGGACCATTAGATGATCAAGGGGAAAAAGGAGCACTTAGGAATGACAAAGCATAGCAGAGTAAATTAATTCTTTGCTTCAGTATTCACTGAGGAAGAAGAAAGAGATATACCCAAGCCAGAAATGATATTCAAAGGTTATGATTTAGAGGAACTGAAACAAATCTGAGTGAACCTGGAAGATGTACTAGGGTAAATTGACAAACTAAAGAGTAGCAAATCACCTGGACCAGATGACATACATCCCAGATTGCTGAAAGAACCAAGAAATGCAATTGTGGACCTGCTATTGGAAATTTGTAAACTGTCAATAACGTCATCTATGGTACCTGAAGTCTGGAAGGTTGCCAATGTAATGCCAGTTTTTAAAAAAAAGGATCAAGGGGTGATCCAGGAAATTACAGACCAGTGAGTCTGAAGTCTATGCCAGGCAAAATGGTAGAAACTTTCTTAAAGCACAAAATTGCTGAACATATAGATAAGCATAGTTTAAAGGGACAAAGCCAACATGGATTTAGCCAAGGGAAGTCTTGCCTTACAAATTTGCTACATTTTTTTGAAAGCGTAAATAAACATGGATAAAGGTGAGACAGTAGATATAGTGCATCTGGATTTCCAGAAATCTTTTGAAAAAGTCCCTCATGAGAGACTTCTTAGGAAATTAGAAAGTCATGGGATAGGTGGCAGTGTCCTATTGTGGATTGCCAACAGGTTAAAAGATAGAAAATAGAGAGTAGGGCTGAATGGTAAATTTTCCCAATGGAAAAAGGTGAATAGTGGAGTGCCCCAAGGATCTATTCTGGACCAATGCTTTTTAATGTATTTATAAACAACCTGGAAATGGGAACAAGTGAGGTGATCAAATTTGCCATTGACACAAAATTATTCAAAGTTGTCAAATCACAAGAGGATTGTGAGAAATCGCAAGAGGACATTGCAAAACTGGGAGACTGAGCATGCAAATGGCAAATGAAATTTAATGTAGACAAATGCAAAGCGATGCACTTAGGAAAGAGAAACCCAAATTTTAGCTTCAAAATGCAAGGTTCCACATTAGGAGTCACCGCTCAGGAAAAGGATCTAGGTGTCATTGTTGAAAATATTTTGAAATCTGCTCAGTGTGCAGCAGCAGCCAAGAAAGCAAATAGAATGCTAGGGATTATTAGGAAAGGAATAGAGAATAAAACAGAGAATAACATAATGCCTCTGTATCGCTCCACGGTGCAACCTCATCTTAAGTATTGTGTACAGTTCTTGTTACCACATTTCATAAAAGATGTAGCAGAATTAGAAAAGGTACAGAGAAGGGTACCTTCTCTGTACCTTTTCTAGGGGATGGAATAATTCCCCTATGAAGAAGGGGAATTATTCCATCCCCTAATTCCCATCATAGGGGAATTATTCCATCCCCTAATTCTAGGGGATGGAATAATTCCCCTATGAAGAAAGGCTAAAGAGGTTAGGATTCTTCAGCTTGGAGAAGAGATGGCTGGGGGGAGATATGATAGAGGTCTATAAAATAATGGGGTAGATTTTCAAACGAGCGCGAACAGCCTACTTTTGTTTGCGCTCCAGGCGCAAACAAAAGTACGCTGGATTTTAGTAGATACGCGCATAGTCGCGCGTATCGGCTAAAATCCTGGATCGGCGCGCGCAAGGCTATCGATTTCGTATAGCCTGCGCGCGCCGAGCCGCGCAGCCTACCCCCGTTCCCTCCTAGGCCGCTCCGAAATCGGAGCGGCCTAGAAGGGAACTTTCCTTTGCCCTCCCCTCACCTTCCCCTCCCTTCCCCTACCTAACCCACCCGCCCGGCCCTGTCTAAACCCCGATCCTACCTTTGTCGGGGGATTTACGCCTCCCAGAGGGAGGCGTAAATCCCCGCGCGCGAGCGGGACCCCTGCGCGCCGGGCCGCGACCTGGGGGCGGGTACGGAGGGCGAGGCCACGCCCCCGGACCGCCCCGGGGCGTAGCCACGCCCCCGTACCCGCCCCCCAAACGCTGCCGGCACGCCCCCGAAACGCCGCGCAATCCGGCCCCGCCCCCCGACACGCCTCCCGACACGCCCACTCCGAAAACCCCGGGACTTACGCGAGTCCCGGGGTTGTGCGCGCGCCGGTGAGCCTATGTAAAATAGGCTCACCGGCGCGCAGGGCCCTGCTCGCGTAAATCCGCCCGGTTTTGGGCGGATTTAGGCGAGCAGGGCTCTGAAAATCTACCCCAATGGGTGGAATGTAACAAGCAATCAGTTGTTTACTCTTTCAAAAAGAACAAAGACCAGGGGACTCACAATGAAGTTTCTGGGTAATACATTTAACACTAACAAGAGAAATGTTTTTTACTCAACGCATAACTAAGATTTGGAATTCATTACCAGAGGATGTGGTGAAAGCTGTTAGTATAGCTGCATTTAAAACAGGTTTGGACAAGTTCCTGGAGGAAAAGTCCATTAACAATTGTTAAGGGAGAGTTGCAGAAATCTACTGATAATTCTTGGGATAAGCAGCTTGGAATCTATCTACCCATTGGGATCCTTCCAAGTACTTGTGACCTGGTTTGGCCACTGTTGGAAATAAGATACTGGGCTTGATGGACCCTTGGTCTGACCCAGTATGGCAAGCCTTATATTCTTATATTCTTTTTTCATTGCTATTACATTTTTTATGCTGTTCTGTATTTTTGGCATTGTGGCTTGGATTATTTTATTTACGTTGCAGTAAGGATTATTTTATTTGAACACCATTCTTGAACTCCTGAGAGTGTTTTTCCTGATTTTCCTGTCTTTGTTGCTGTTATTGCCTTCATTGCTCCTTCTCTAAACTGTTTAGCAGCTGTTGGAGGTCCTTTACTTATAGTAACGAATGGAAAGACATGCCAAAGAGCCCCAGAAGATTATTCTTCCTCCGCAAATGAACTGATTCTGGACCCGTACCACCCCAAAGGGATGGACAAGGCACCCACCTTGGGGACCAGTTACACATATATCCAATACACACCCAGGAATGCCTTTGTTCTATATAACCAAGCCTATGTGTTTTATGAAAGTTGCGCCTAGCTTCAGGACATTGAAAATCCTCTTACCCTCAGCCTAACAGGCGAACAAACCTTTGAAAGTTTACCCCTTAAGAAGTGGGCTGTTTTCTCCAGAGTACATGGCTGCAGTATGCTATAGTGAAAGGGCAACATTTGTGCATATCTGCATGGCCTGAGAGAGACTTTTAAAGAGGTCAAGCAGGGTGATTGCACATTTCAGAGTACTTCCATGCCCTGGAACACTCAGACGTCTTTCATCTCTGGCCACTCAGTCTTCAGAAGCAATTTAAAGAGGAAAACACAAGAATTTGTCCTTAAAGATCAACTTTAATAAGATGACAGCACTTCCTCCTACAATACTGTCTGTTATCTCCTTGCACATCGCCTCCCCGTGACACAGTGGTGCCAGCTGTAGCATTGCGAGGACACCCATTCAACTGCTCGACAGAGAGACATCACAATTTCTGAGGGGATAGGGTGGAACATTTCTCAAGTGATTAAGACAAATTTATACAAACTTTCAGTTTAACAGTGACATAAAGACTCCCTCATTGCCTAACTGATTGGTCCCCTGTCTTTACTTCTAAGAGCAGGTTCCACATTTGCTCAGAGAGGCCGGAGAGTATAACACTGAGTAGGCTCTGAGAGGCTGAAGGCATGCAGCTTGCTTCCCCCATTCTTCCTCTGTAGCGTTTCATCCATGCTTCACTTGCCTTCACTGTACCTTGTCCACTCATTGCTGCAGTAACAAGAACCCTATCCGCAAAATAAATACTAAGCTTTGATAAATGAGGGCTGGGAATAAAGCAGAGGCTGGAAGGAGACCCTCACTCTCCAGGTGTCACCGTGTCCTGACTCTGTGGCACCAGCTGCTGAGGTTCTCCTGCCAGGACTCCTATTCTCAGCCTAGGCCACCTCAGCCACCTCTTGCCACGTGCCGGTTGTATGTTCCCAGCTACAGTTTCTGACTTGCACAGGGCAGCAGTTGTGCTGGGGGCTCTGGCTCACTACTCCTAGGAAGCAGAGCAGTGGTCTCCCTTTTTCAGCCCATCCTCTGTCAGCATTTGGTTGTTCTCGTTTTGTTTGTATTCTTTGCTGCTGTAGAAGGAGCTCTTCCCTGATGGGCCACTGCCCCACTGGGCCCGTCTGGCACAGGCTCTGGCGATCAGGAAAAGTAACTCTGCCACATTTAGCAAGATGCAGATTCCAGAGGTTGACAGCATGAAGACGGTAAAGATAGTTTTCTCTGTGGGCCTGGAGACGAAGCAGTCAACAGTGTTGGGGCAGGGGTAGGCATCACATTTCACCAGTCGGATCATCTTGTAGCCAGGGTAAATCATGTAGAAGATGTACATGAACGCTGCCTCAAAGATGATCCTGAAAAATACACTTAAGGTGTAGGTCCACCAGAGAGTCCCTGAGATGCGGACCTTGTGCTTCTTCACCTCCTCCAGTTGCTTGGCATCGCTATGGCCAGACATTCTCAGCATCTTCTTTTCCTGATGCTGCTGGTGGGCCACGTGCATGGCGACCAGCAGTGCTGGCGTGGAGACGATGATCAGCTGCAGGGCCCACAGGCGGATGTGAGAGATGGGGAAGAAGTGGTCGTAGCAGACACTGTTGCAGCCCGGCTGCTGTGTGTTGCAGGTGAAAGCAGACTTCTCATCTCCCCACACGCTCTCCGCCGCCACCACCAGCACCATGATGCGGAAAATGAAGACCACCGACAGCCAGATGCGGCCAATCCCAGTGGAGTGCCGGCTCACCCCGCTCAGGAGGGTGTACAGACCTGCCCAGTTCATCTTGTTTCAAACCTGTGAGAGGAAAAAGATGGAGAATTAAATGTAACAAAGCCCTGTCAAAAAGATTAAAAAAAAAAAAAATACCCGGGCCCTGATCCACCACAGCACCCGGTTCCCTGTGCCACGGCCTTCCATAGCGCTCAGAAGTCGATCCATTATAACATACGTGGACCATCGTAACACACAGTGAGAGGATGACGTGTAACCTTGCAAGGGCGATAACCTGATGTCCTTTTTCCCCTTAGTAAAAACACATTCTGTTTACTTCCCTCTGCTTTCTCCCACCTTGTTCCTGCTATTCCCCTGCTCAGTCTCCAGTGAGGCGCAAATCATTATTAATTATTCACTACTCATCAGCTGCTGACCCTGGACTCTCTGACCCTCAGCTTCCCTCCCCATGTGTTGCCTAATTCCTTTGGATCTGGATAGGCAGCACCGCAGGTGTAAAGTTCCTTTCAGCTGCAGAGGACGTGGCAATAGAGGGTGAGGAGGTGCCAAGGAAAGAGAAAACCAAATGTAAAACAAAAGATTCACAGCTCTCTTCCAAAGTGCATCACAATCAGACATTCAGAAAATGTTGCATCCAGCACGGACCGCACACCTTGCAGAGTGTAGAGAAGGGACATCACCAGTAATTAATAGCAGCTGACAGATCTCACCTCCCGGAGGGAAAGGCACTTTTGCAAGTTCACTCCACACATCCATGCACCCTAGCCCTTATAATACACCTCACTCCCTGCCCTGCTATTTCAGTATTGAGACCCTCACTAGAGCTATGCCAGTGCAGCTCATAACATAACCTCACTCCTGCCCCGTAGTATCCCCTGCTCTTCCAATACTGAGATCCCCCTCCCCCAAGCACCCCATGCATCTCACCTCTGTCCTGCAGTCCCTCCTCTTCCAATACCGACAATCCCCTCACACCCACATGCAGAGTTCTGCCCATGCATCCCGCTCCTGCCCTGCAGCACTCCCCCTGCTGTTCCAATAGTTATTTATTTAGACATGTTATATACCGTCCTTCCAGGTATAGATCACAATGGTTTACAAGATGACTTTCACAGTTACAAATTCAACAGACAATTCTGATATCCCCCACCTCACGCGCACCCAGCTCTGGCAAGTCACCTCAGTTTGCCGTTGAAAGCGTTTGGTGTGTGCTGTTTGGAAGCAGGGACAGATTATTGGCTTGGGGTAGGGCTTATTATAGTGGGAATTCTGGGGGAAAAGAATACTGATGTGTTGGACAGCTGAGCAGATGTGCCACTATGAGCTACCAGAGTTTGTTTGGACATGGTGGTGGTGGTTGTAGTGGTGGGGAGGTGGGGGAGCTTTTAATGGGGGCTTGCTGCCTCTTTAACAGGCCGATACAACAAAGACGCGTGGAAAACTGGCGCTCGGTGTTGAGCGCCCGCTTTCCTAACGCGCGCCCAGCCACCTCGCCTGGGTGCATGATACAGTATTTAAATGAGGGCTCGCGCTAAAAAGGAGGCGTTAGGGACAGTTGCGCACCCATAGCGCCTGCTTGGCAGCGGACGCCCAGGAGAGGTGGCTGTCAGCGGGTTAGGAAAACGGACGCTCGTTAATTGGGCTTCCCTTTTCCTATCCTGACCGCCAGCACACTTTTTTTTTTTTTTTTTACATTTTTTTAACCTTTTGGTTCCTCCAGCTTAATATAGCTTTCCTGTACACTTTTTTAGGCTGCTCCGAAATTAACACCTGCTCTGGGCTGCCGTTAATTTCTGAGCGTTAAAATGTGCAGATCGGGCGCACATTTCTTTTTGTATCTGGGGCGAATGGCTAATAGCCTCATTAACATGCATTTGCATGTGATAGTGCTATGAGTTTCGGGAGGGGGGGGGTGGACGCGCGTTTTGGACTCGCTAAACCCCTTATGGTATAAGAGGTAGTGGATGCGTGTGCAAAACGCGTGTCCAACCGTGGGTTAAACAGTGTGCTCAGCTGAGAGCAGTGTATTGCATCGGCCTGTAAGATGGCAGCCCTGAGATGGGGGTGGAGTGAGCTGCCAATACATATTGCCGTGGCTGGGAACATGCAGAGATTCCCAGCCACAGCGATGCAAGCAAAATCTTCACAGGATTTACTAAACTGTGACATTCAGATACTTAAGTTTAGTAAATCCTGTGGGAAGTAACTCGCAGTACAATAGCATGGGGACACACTATTTTACTGCAGCTTCATTAGTATACCCTTGAGTCAGGATGTGTCTAGAGACCCCTAGAGGTTCATGACTTCTGACCCAGACTGGCCACTGTCGGATACTAGACTTGATGAACTTTGGTCTGACCCAGCATGGCACTTTTTAGGTTCTCATAAAAGCTAAGAGCTGCCAATTCAGTCTGCAGTAGGGGAGCTGATGAGTGAATGTTTACTGGTCTAGTTCCAGCACCAGCAGAGAAGGTTCCGGCAACCCACTAGACTCCTAAGCTGGATTTGTCTAATACCCCTAGAAGGCCAATGAATTAAATCAAGAGAACATCCCTCTTCCAGGAGCCACTTCTATTGTCAGCATCTGAGGACTGTAAGTAAATAACTTTGCCATACCGGGTACTGAGAGA
Source organism: Rhinatrema bivittatum (assembly GCF_901001135.1). Classification (NCBI taxonomy): domain Eukaryota; kingdom Metazoa; phylum Chordata; class Amphibia; order Gymnophiona; family Rhinatrematidae; genus Rhinatrema; species Rhinatrema bivittatum. Next base: position 273,162,762 of record NC_042620.1, read on the forward strand.
GTTGTCAGGACCCTACAGCTGGAATGCATTAATCGTTCTGGGATTTCCAAGAAATTATGCTCAACAGGTCAGCTCATGAAAGCAGGGACTCAATCGACAGCTGTATGTCTCCCATTAATTGCTTTTGAGTCTAGACTAGCTTGCATAGCTTCACTCATACATTATGCCCTGAAGGAAGGAACCTATTTTACTGATGTCTGATCTCTCTCAAAGCATGAGATGAGATGCAGTGACGTTGTCTCGTGATTGCACTGGTACACATTTCTCTCCTGTAAATATACAAGATCTGTTTTGGAGGCACAGCTACGGGGGTTGCCTGGACTTACTGTCTTGGGTTTGGCTCCCCAGTAAGTTGTGATTTTCCTTGGATCAGTTACTCTGGAGGATTATCCATCTCTGAAAAGATCTTAGAGGAGCCCATGTCGAAGAACTTATCCCTGACACGGTTACAACAGAATATTTTCAGCAAATGACCAGAACATCCAAAATAATTACACTACAAAACATAAACACTCTTCTATCTCCACTTACTACTGCTTCTCATTCTTATAGTGGAATGAGCCATACACAGCGCAGTACAGAACTCCACCTTCCCGGAACTCAGAGCCTCTTAAACCCTGGCACTGCAAGCATTGATGGGACTACAGTCCTCGGGAATATATGATATGGTTCTAGCAAAACAGAGAATTGGATGGCAGTTACCAATCAGGTCTAGCCAGTTTGGTCCACTACATTCATGATACTTTGCCTCTCATGCACTACTCTCCCTGTGCACTAATTGTTGTAATTCTGACTAACTTTATTACTACCTTGTTTACTCTCCCTTATTTTTTTTTTAAACTATTTATAAACTTTTTTTTAGGCATACAAATTACAACATTAGAAACATATATGTATAAACTATGTCTGCAGTGTTCCACGCCATGTAAAACAGAAGCACACAAAATAAGCAATGCATTTCAGTATCTCAAAGCGACATATAACTGAGAATACTAATTGTAATTATTATTATTATTATTTATTTCTTTTATATACCGACACATTTAATTGTGGCTGTTCGGGAAGATGGACAGTGAATCCAATAATGCAAGCTATCACACATCAACCTTGTGGTTCTGATGATAAATCCCCCATATATTATTGTATTTAAATTGTTCATGTTTCAGAGCAAAACAAAGGCGCTCAGTGTCCGCAACATTTTGTACCTGGTCATGCCAATGGTCCAGACAGCGGTTATGCTTCCAGAAGGAGGCCGCCGTAAAACGGGCTGTGAGTAAAAGCTGGCCAACTAAAGGCCTATATCTGCGGGGAACCAGTGACCCCACCCATCTACCCAAGAAACCAGTTATGGGTGCTATATAAATTAGTAGATCCAAAATAATAGCCATTTCCTGTGTTCCACCCTGCCAGAGCTGCCAGTACCACCACATGTGAATATATGTCCCAATCTCACCTCATTCTCTTCAACACGTAGTGTCCAAGGTCGGGTATAATTTAGAGTAAAAAACTGATGTTCAGTATGTTCTATGCAACATCCGAATCATGAGTTCTCTACATGTTAAGGATAGAGAGATCAAACATATCTGACAGAGCTTGGAGTAATTGAAGATAACTGGCATGGATGTGTGTGGGAAGATCAAACTCCTTGCTAAGGGAGGAAAAGTCATGAAATGACCCATCCTCACACAATTGCGCCAGACAAACAAAGTCATGTTCTCTCCACACTCGAAAATCTGGCAAAAAGGTATAATCAGAGACAAGAGAGTTCCATTAAATGTGGGCCATGGGCATCACCACCTCTTCATCAAGCCCTAAGAACCCCACCACTTGATTCCATACACGTAAGGTTTGGGCCAAGATTGGACTTTCTCTTGTTACTCTCCATCAGATTGGGGAAGAAGAAGAAATGAATGGTAGCATCAACAGATCTATTACATCCACTTGAAGATGCTCCATCAGTAGCCAGGACGAGTGTAAGTGTTCAAACTAATATTTGAAACAAGTCAGACGAGCTGCCAAATAATACATTTTAAAATAAGGGAGTGCCATCCCACCTTGTTTTTTAGGAAGCCAAAGTTGACTTAAACAGATATGTGCAAGTTTGCACTGCCATAGATATGGTGCCTAGGTAGATCGTTAAATACCCCAATGGGAATATTAAAGGAAACGTGATGGAATAAATAAAGCAATTTGAGCAATATATTAATTTTCAATAAATTTATTCGACTAGCCAATGAGATCGGGAGCTCCAACCACTCATGCAGCTCTTGTTTAATTTTGACTAGCAGTTTATCATAATTTATTTATTTATTTATTTAGGGATTTTATATACCGATTTTCTTGATACAGATCAAATCAACTCGGTTTACATAGAACGATAGTACATTAACAGTAACTAGTCAAACCTCAAAAGAGGAGACAGATTAGGAGCAGAAGGTAAAAGTTACATTATAACAATGGTGAATAACTTGGAATTGGAAATGAAGAGACAGATAATCAAAGTAGAGAGATATAACAGAGAGAAGGGGGTTGAAGCCAACCTCAGGAGAATAACTCTAGCATTATAACATGATTATATGACATTCTGCTAGTTATTGAAGTACAGCTGATTGAATAATATCTTAGTAGAATATAGTCTAGGAGACAGGAAAGGCTCTACAGAAAAGCCAAGTCTTCAGTTTCTTCTTAAAATCTATGAGGCAGGTTTCCTGTCGAAGGTCTGGGGGTAGTGTATTCCAAATGGTGGGGCCTGCTGTTGAAAAAGCCCGGTCCCTGATTGTTAATTTTTGTACCAATTTGATTGAGGGAACATGAAGGGATCCCTTATAGGCATCTCTCAAAGGTCTAGCTGAGGAGTGTAATTTGAGAGGGTGTAGTAGGTCTAGTGGAGTCTGGTGGTGGATGTTTTTATGAATAATGGTAAGGAATTTGTGAACAATTCTAAAATTAATTGGAAGCCAATGTAGGTTTTTTAGAATGGGCGTGATGTGATCTCTGCGCTTAGTGTTGGTCAAAATCCTTGCAGCTGCGTTTTGGAGTAGTTGCAAAGGTTTTAATGTAACAGCTGGTAGACCTTGCAGGATCGAGTTACAATAATCGACCTTAGAGAACAGGATTGCTTGGAGTACAGTCCTGAAGTCATGGTGATATAGGAGAGGCTTGAGTTTTTTAAGCACCTGTAACTTGTAGAAGCATTCTTTTATAGTATAATTTATAAACTTCTTCAAGTTCAGATGATTGTCAATTATAACTCCGAGATCTCTAGCATGAGTGATGTGGGAGATATTGTGCATTTGTTGAAAGTGTAGACTATTTTCAGGGGTGATAAGCAGGAGTTCAGTCTTAGCGGTATTTAACACCAGGTTGAGGCTAGTAAGGAGATGGTTAATAGTTTGAAGGTGAGATTCCCATAATTTGATTGCTGAGTCCAAAGAGCCTGTTATAGGAATCAATACTTGGACATCGTCTGCGTATATGTAGAATTTCAGATTTAGTGATGAGAGGAAATGGCAGAGAGGGAGGAGATAAATATTAAATAGGGTGGGAGATAAAGAGGAGCCCTGGGGGACTCCATGTGGGGAATTAGTATAAGGAGATTCCATATTATTAATTTTAACTTTATAACCTCGATTACTGAGGAATGAGTCGAACCATCTGAAGACAGATCCTGAGATTCCTATGTCGGATAGCCGGTTTAATAATATAGCATGGTTGACTGTATCAAAGGCTGCGGAGATATCAAGGAGTGCAAGCAGGAAGGAGCATCCTTTGTCAATTCCCAGGTATACTTGATCAAGGAGTGATATGAGGAGTGATTCCGTACTATGTTCTTTCCGAAATCCATATTGTGAAGGATGAAGTATATTATTTTCCTCCAAGTAATTTGATAGTTGATTATTTACTACTTTCTCCATGATTTTGGCTATAAATGGCAAATTGGAAATTGGTCGATAATTTTTTAGATCATCTGGGTCCAAGTTTGGTTTTTTGAGGATAGGTTTGAGAGTTGCTAGTTTGAGAGTGTCTGGGAAGATACCTTGTGAAAATGAGCAGTTAATAATGTCTGCTAGGAATTTGGAGATGGAGTCTGGTATTAGAAGCAGTAATTTAGATGGGATATAATCTTGTGGATGAGAGGAGGGTTTCATTCTCTTGAGGATAGTTTCCACCTCTGTAGAATAGGTGGGTTCGAATGTTTCCAATACTGTGAATGATTCTTGGCAAATAAGTCTTTCAATTATCTTGGGATAAATATATCCAGATATGTAAAACCATCCCACACAATCTTAAAATCTGATAAGCTCTCAGGAATGTGAACTTTGTGATCGAGGGGGGAAAGTTCTGATTTGTCATCATTCATCTTGTAACCCCTCACTCCCCTATAGCTAAGGAATGCTGTGTGCTTATCCCAGGCTTTACCACTCTCTCCCCCACAGCTAAGGATCCTCTGTACTTATCCCAGGCTTTACCCCTCACTCCATCACAGCTAAGTATCCTTTGTGCTTATCCCAAGCTTTACCCCTCACTCCATCACAGCTAAGGATCCTGTGAGCTTATCCCAGGCTTACCCTCACTCCCCCATAGCTAAGGATCCTCTGTGCTTATTCCATGCTTTACCCTCTAACTCCTTTACAGCTAAGTATCCTTTGTGCTTATCCCAGGCTTTACCCCTCACTCAATCACAGCTAAGGATCCTCTGTGCTTATCCCAGGCTTTACCCCTCACTCCTCCCAGAGCTAAAGATCCACTGTGCTTATCCGAAACATTACTCCTCACTCTCCCACAGGTAAGGATCCTCTGTGCTTATCCCAGGCTTTACCCCTCACTCCTCCCAGAGCTAAGGATCCACTGTGCTTATCCGAAACATTACCCCTCATTCTCCCACAGCTAAGGATCCTCTGTGCTTATCCCAGGCTTTACCCCTCACTCCCCCACAGCTAAGGATCCTCTGTGATTAATCCTGGCTTTAGCCCTCACTCTCCACACAGATAAGCATTCTCTAAACTTATCCCAGGCTTTACCACTACTCTCCCACAAATAAGGATCCTGTACTCTTATCAAAGCTTTACCTCTTAATCCCCCCATAGCTAAGGATCCTGTACGCTTACCCCAGACTTTACCACTCACTTCCCCCACAGTTAAGGATCCTCTGTGCTTATCACAGGCTTTACCCTCTCATTCCCACCCTCTCCTCACCCATTTTTGTCTCCACCAACTTTCCTGTTTGGCTCTCCAATGTATAACTTTTGGGATTGAGCCCCATTTAGGGGGTCTTGTTGGTAAATGGGTCCTCTAAGTCAGGGAAGAATGAGTGCTAATACAAAGGCATCTTTTTCCACAAGGCTTGCATTGATCATCAACTAAACATGAAAAACTACGTAAACTCCATCCTCAGAGCAGGCTTCTTCAAACTCAATGTACTCAAAAAGCTCAGACCACTACTATACAACCAAGACTTTCACACAGTGACCCAGGCCACCATAATTTCCAAACTGGACTACTGTAACGCACTCCTCCTCGGGCTCCCCTACTCTACAATAAAACGCCACAGCAAGACTTATTGCAAATTCCCGTAAACATGAACACATCACCCCAATCCTCAGAGACCTCCATTGGCTCCCCATCCCCTCCCGCATTCACTACAAGACATTAACCATAGTACACAGATCTATTCATGCCCACAACTCTAAATGGCTTGACATTCCTTTCAACTCTCCCCAGTCCACTCGACCCACCAGAACTGCCAACAAAAGCACCCTACTTGTACCCTCGCTAAAAATAGCACATCTTTCCTCCACACGCGACCGTGCCTTCTCAATTGCTGGTCCCACACTCTGGAACTCCCTGCCGCCCATCCTACGTCTTGAACCATGCACGATCAAATTAAAAAAGCACCTAAAAACTTGGTTATTTAAACGCGCTTATCCAGAATAGATCCAAATGAGCATATCTTGAATAGATCTTCCCCTGTCAGCCCAAAAGCCCCTCACAATGTGACCATTACATGCCTTATGTTAAGGTTTTCTTTTTTGCTTTTGTATATCTATATTTCCATACTGCATCTTGTTGATCCCCCTCCAGGTTTCTCCTCCCTGTTAATATGTATTTTCCAAGCTTAAATGTTTGAATGTAAACCGGTATGATGTCCCCACTAATACCAGTATATAAAAGTCTTAAAATAAATAAACAAACAAATAAATAAATAAATAGATTTATTCTGTGGTAGGGAAATGAATGATGTACAGGACAGAAAGCAGTACACAGTCTGTTTCCATTACGTTCTGAATGATGTGGTACATTTTCACATTTTGCTCTTCTGTTTTCTAGGGGTGGCAGGACAGTCTGGGAGCTTCTCAGCTGTGAAGGAATATCATGTGGCTAGAGTAGGATAGCTCCTAGTACTTTCTGCCCATTTGATGAGATCCAGAGGTGGATTGAAGTCTGGCAGTTACTGAGGTCCTGTGAGTACTGCAGACAGGTGTCCTTTCTTCACATAGCCCAGGAAGGCAGCTTCCAGAGCAAGGGCTACAGCTGGTGGCTGGATCTCTGGCCTCTAATCCAAAAAATGATCCCCTGAAGGAAGGTTTCTTTCTTAGGGGACCACAAGGGGTTCTCCAAGCATGTAGGCTCCAACTGCATTACTCACACCAGGAAAATAAATCTGTCCAGTTTCTCCACCTCTCTCCACTTTTTGCGGACTCTAACTTTACCTACACTCTACATGAGAAAGCATCTTGTGAAAATCAGAGGAATGTGCTGGATGATACCATTCCTCGTTTGAGGGCAAATGGTTCTCAGCCATCCAGCGCCACCTTTTCCATGAAGAAACATTTTTTGACATTACTCCAGAATCTACATCCCTGAAGCCTCACAGCAAGACCTAGAACTTCCTATCCACGGAAAAAAAGTTTGGTTGTCGTGCATCTGCCAATCTAGAAAAGTCAGAAATGTGCAGAGAAGGCTGGAAGTGCACATGTACACTGCTGCTAGGGAAAAAGAGCAAGGGCCGAGCTCTCCACTTTCACGTACCCTGTCCTCAGAGCAGCTGCCATGCAAGGCAACACTGGGGAGGTCTAAAAACAAGTCTTTATTTAAACATAACACTGTGTGAAGGACATTCTCCAAGGTATGCCAGACAGCAACGTCTCATTCTTCATTCTCAGCTAATAAATCAATACAGCTTACAGTACAGTTCCTTCTGCATACAGAGACATGATAGCCACAACATACACCCATAAAAGCTATAATATACACACTGTGGGTACAGAAGTGACAGTGTGTACAAACACACAAACACAGCTATAATATATACACTGTACTTACAGAAGAGACATTGAATATCCACTTAAGCAGCCATAATATACACACTGTGTGTACGGAAGAGACATTGTGTACATACCCAAACAGCTGTAATATACACACTCTGTATAGGGAAGGAACACTGTGTACACACCCAAACAGCCATAATATACACACTACATACGGAAGAGACATTGTGTACACACCCAAACATCTGTAATATACACACTGTGTGTATGGAAGAGACATTGTGTACACATCCAGTCAGCGGTAATATACACATACAGGCCAATACAATACAGCAGGCTCAGCTGAGCACACTGTTTAACCTGGGGTTGGACGCGCATCCACAACTCCTTATACTATAAGGGGATTTGCGCGTCCAAAACGCGTGTCCAACCGCCCGTGAAACTAGTAGCACTCATCACATGCAAATGCATGTTGATGAGGCTTTAACCTATTTGTCCCAGATACAAAAAAAAAATGTTCGCCCGATCTGCACATTTATACACTCAGAAACTAACACCTGCCCAGAAAAGGGTTTAATTTCTGAGCAGCCCAAAAAAAAATGTACAAAAAGCAGAAAATATTGCTTTTCTGTATATCCTCCAACTTAATATCGTGGTGTGCGTGCATATTATAAAATCACACATCCATGTGTGCGCGCATATCTACCAGTGTGTACAGAAGAGACATTGTATATACACCCATATACATAGTGTATGTATGGAAGAGACATTGTGTACACACCTAAGCAGCCATAAAATACATACTGTGTGTACAAAAGAGACAATGTATACATACCCAAACAGCCATAATAAACACACCGTGAGTATGGAAAAGACATTGTATACACACCCATATACACACTATATGTAGGGATGAGACATTGTGAACACAGCCAAACAGTCGTAATATACACATTGTGTGTACGGAATATACACACTGTGTGAACGGAAGAGACATATACATACCCAAATAGCCATAATATACACTTTGTATGTATGGAAGAGACATTGTGTACACACCCAAACAGCCATAATATACACACTGTGGGTACAGAAGAGACATTATGTACACACCCAAACAGCTGTAATAATCACACTGTATATATGGAAGGGAATTTATGTACACACCCAAACGGCTGTAATATACATACTGTATATATGGAAGAGACATTGTATACACACCCATATAAACACAGGGGCAGATTTTCAAAGGCTATATTATTTTATTATTATTATTATTATTTATAACTTTTATATACCGAGGTTCCTGTATAGGATACAGATCACCCCGGTTTACAAAAAACTGCAACTTCGCACAAAGGCAGTACATAAAACAAGTGAAAAACAAGAAACGGTATAAGAAACAAGTGTATCAAGTGTAAGATACACGCGTAACCCGAGAAAATCTGCCCCTGCATGCCGAGCAAGCCCTGGGACGCGTGTATGTCCCGGGGCTTTCAAAAATGGGCGGGCTGGGGGCGGGGCCGGGGGTGTGGCAGCAGTTCAGGGGCGGTCCTGAATCCTCCGGCACAGCGGCCTGTGCCGGGGGATGGCGAGCCGGCGCGTGCAAGTTACGCCTCAGGCAAGTTACGCCTCAGGCAGGCGTAACTTCGGAAACAAAAGGTAGGGGGGATTTAGTTAGGGCTGGGGGTGGGCTAGATAGGGGAAGGGAGGGAAAGGTGGGGGAATCGCAAAAAAAGTTCCCTCCAAGGCCGCTCTGATTTCGGAGCGGCCTTGGAGGGAACGGGGAAAGCCATCGGGGCTCCCCTTGGGCTCGGCACACGCAAGGTGCACAAGTGTGCACCCCCTTGCGCACGCCGACCCTGGATTTTATAACATGCGCGCAGCTGCACGCGCATGTTATAAAATCAGGCGTAGATTTGTTCGCGTCAGGTTGCGCAAACAAATCTACGCCCGTGTATATTTTTTAAGATCTGGCCCACTGTGTGTATGGAAGAGACATTGTATACCCACCCATATACACACTGGGGTAGATTTTAAAAGGAGCACACACTCGTCCATGTGCACGCAGTTCCTGGCGCGCGCACATGGACCTGCCGATTTTATAACATGCATGAGCTGGCGCGCATGGGGGGAGAATTTAGTAAATTATGTGCAGCGACGCAATCAGGCCTTCCCCAGTTCCCTCCCAATCTGCTCCAATTCAGAAGAGGACTGGGAGGTAACTACCTAACCCCCTGCCTGACCTTTCTTCCCTTTTCCCACTCCACCCTGACCTCTATCCCCTACCTAGCTACCTGAAAATTTTTTATTTTTCTACTTACTGCTCCTCCCCAGCAGAAGTAGTTGGTGCATGCTGTCCTGGCTGGCCTCCGTCCCACCCTGCCCCGCCCCTCCCCATCCAGACCATGCCCCCAGTCCGCCCCTTTTTCAGGGCCCGGCAGTTGTGCGTGCATCTGGACTTACGCACGTGGCTGGGTCCTTTTGAGCATGCAGGGCCTGGCCACGAGCGTAAATCCCAATTTTTACTTGTGCTGCCCTTTAAAATTTGCCCTACTGTGTGTACAGAAGAGACATTGTATACCCACCCAAACAACCGTAATGACTTACTGTATATACGAAAGAGACATTGTGTACGTACCCAGACAGCCGTAATATACACACTGTGAGTATGGAAGAGACATTGTGTATGCACCCAAACACATGGTGGTGGAGAGCTCCTACTGTGGAACTTGCACATCAGCTAAGATTCTGGAATTTTTAATTTACATTATTTCAGCTTTCCCTAATGTTGCCTGCTGTCCTTTGTTGATAGTTCGTCCTAATTTGTGTTGCTTTTGGTTTTTAAAAATCTTTTTTTCCTTTCTGTTTAGAACTTAATATTTTGCTCACCAATTATTTAACTATATCAAAGCATAGCTTGCCTTCTAGCTAATATTCTGCTTAAATTGTGCTATCTGGTTTTTGTCTAAGTCACTTTTTTTCTCTATCTGCTTAGAACATAAGAATCTTTTGCTAGCCCTCTTTTAAACTTATGTGTGTTTAAAGGGAATTTTTTTTTTTTTAAAGCCTGTATCTTTAGGAGTTGTTTGTCCCACTTCACAAGAGTGGGAGCAGAGAGGAGGCTGGAAACAACAGTCCACTTAGCCTCACCATAGTGGTGGGAAAATTAATAGAGATGCTGCTGAAGGAAAGAATAGTGAATTATGTACAATTCTGTGGGTGGCTGGTCCCAAGGCAGCATGGATTCACCATGGAAAGTCCCATCACACAAATCTGATTGATATTTTTGATTGGGTGACTAGAGATCAAGGAAGAGGGCTTGATGTGATCTACTTGTATTTCAACAAAGCTTTTGATAAGGTCCTACATAGGAGGCTTGTGAATAAAATGAGAAGCTTGTGAGTGGGTGCCAAGGTGGTGGAATGGATTGCAAACTGGTTGACTGACAGGAGACAGTGTGTAATGGTAAATGAAACCTACTCTGAAGAAAGAACAGTGTTATGTGGAGTGCCACAGGGATTGGTTTTGGGACAGGTTCTGTTCAATATCTTTGTGAGCAACATTTTAGAAGGGATAGAAGATAAAGTTTTTGTATTTGCAGATGATACTAAGATCTGCAACAGAGTGAACATGCCTGAAGGATTAGAGAACATGCATATTCATTGCAGAAATCCTGAAAACCTGGCTGGCTAGGTGTGCCTCCAAGACAGTATTGGGAAACACTGTTAAAGCTGTATTTCTATGTCTGCACACAGGGAGGATCATTTTCAAACATTTCCACATAGGTACATAATATATGCGTGTATATGGTTCTGTGCAGATTTGATATAGTATTTTAGAATCTGCATGGATCCAATCGTAGTGTGTGTACGTTTAACTAAATTAAAACTCCCAGGGATTCTGGCTTCCATAGTGTATATGTGTGTGTTTAACTGGATTAAAACTCCCAGGGGCACCGGCTTCTGTAGTGTGTATATGTTAAACTGGATTAAAACTCTCAGGGGTTCTGGCTTCTGTAGTGTATGTGTACATTTAACTGAATTAAAATTCCCGGGCGTTCTGCCTTCTGCAGTGTGTGCATATGTTTAACTGGATTAAAACTCTGGGTTTCTGTAGTGTTCGTACATTAAAATGAATTAAAATTCCTGAGCGCGCTGGCTTCCATAGGGCGTGTAAGTTAAATTAGATTAAAACAAAGCACTCCTGGGAGTACATTTAGGTTAGGGAAGGAAAACTGCCTCTGTACATGGGACTTTCAAACATATGCTTCCTATTTTACCCAGATTACTCATAGAAATAGAGGCCCATTAGGGTACATACTTTAGGCTTGCTACCCAGAGAGTTTCTTTCTGAATACTAACTGCAGTACTTGAGGTAAAACCGCCTACATCCTTGGTAATTAGGGGGGCTAATGAGAACTGGCAGCTTACTGCTTTGCACTGAATATTTATAGTGTGGGATGCAAGGAGGTGCTTTATGTAGGTGGCATGTCCAAAGGAATTCAATTTGGATTTAACTATTCAGCTTTCCAAACCCAAGCTGAGTTACTATAAGTATCTCCCTGCCCCAGAGAGCTTACAGTCTAAGCACATGATGTATGAAGCTTTTCCCCTATAGACACAGAATAGGAAAAGAGCTTCAGTACATCAGGTCCTAAGTCTGTACCTGAGGCAATGGAGGCTGAAGTGACTTCTCCAAGATCACAAGGAGCATCAGTGAGAGAATCGGGACTGAACCCTGCACCCCCCCCCCCCCCCCCCACGCTCTACACCTCCAATTGGATAGGAAAGTAAAAAAATGATATTTTTAGGGACAGGAGAGGGGCAGTGAGGACCATGGGATGGGGGAAAGAGGTCTGTGGTGGCTTCCCCTTTTTTTACAAAGGTTCTTCTGGTACCCTTCATCATTACCAAATAAAAAAAAATCAGGATTCCTGTGTAATCCCAGGTGACATCACCCGCAGTTTCAGCTGCATCTCTCACTTGTCACAGGGTCTCACTTCTGGCTGTCAGGGGGACAAAGCCACCTTCCCAGTCTCTCGGCTCTTGGCTGGCTGGCTTTAGTCTGACTCTGCCTTGAGTACTGTGAGCTGCAAACTTGCCTCTGTTATCTGCTCTCTCTGGTTGTCCATTTACTCTTGCAGGCCCTGCCTTAGTTTTTCCCTTCTGTCTCTCTGCAGCCTCCCCATGAATTCCCCAGGGATGTAACAGAGGATGTACCTGCAAGGTAGTCGTGGTCCACTCACTGGCACACTGTCCTGACTCCAAAGCGTCTGAGGTAGCCCTGGTTGGGGATGGAGCCCATTAGCCGGTCAGTACGCGGTGTCCTTCTCTATAGCAGCCACTACCCTGCACTGAGGAGTCCGGCTGATTTACAAACTCTCTCCTACAATAGAGCCTTTATCAGGCTTTGAGCAACACATTTAGAATTCAGATCAAACGCTGTGACTTCCACCCACACCCCGTATGACTCCATTCCTCATTGTGTCCAGCGCCTGCGAGATGGCGCATTCAGGAACCTTTTCTGATGCTAATTACATCTCAGGCACTGCTTCCTCGCTCCAGTCTTCCGGGGAAGCTCCATCCAACCTCTTACATTTCTCATGATAAAATCCAAGGCAAAGACCTTTGGCAAACCAGGAGTTGAACTGTGCCTGTTCACTTCAAGCCAGAGACAGCTGCAGTAGTGGCAACATCCCCCTTCTGCATCTTAGGAAAGTCACACAGGCAACACCACTCTTGCACTGCATGTGTCACACACTCCCACCCTCGCGGTCATTCTGTGTCACATTCACACAGTTGCCCTCACTCTGTGTCACACACCACTACTGCACTCATTCTCTGCGTGTCATGTGCTCTCACCACTGACTTCACTCTGGGACACATAACCCATCATCACCTTCACTCTGCACGTGTCACACAGTCATCATCACCGCCTTCACTCTACGCCACACACCCATCACTCTCCTTATTCTGTCACACACCTGTAACGGCACTCACTCTCTGCACAATAGAATCCTCCGCAGATGTTAAGATCCTCTCAGTCGGGTCTCCCGGATATTCTCTCCATTCGGTCAGCCCATCTTGCTGAAACCAGGGAGAGGGCCCTATCAGTTGTGGGTCCAATCTTATGGAACGCTCTTCCTTAGCAGCTTCAAGTAACAACATATTTCCAGACATTTAAAAGCAGCTAAAAACGTGCCTCTTTCTAGCACATAAGCCGAGGATGCTGTTTTCTGGCACTTGGAAAGCAGCTAAACAGCATTCCTCTTTTAGTAGGTAGGTACACTCGGCATTTAACTTTAAAGATGCTATCTTTTATTTTTCAAATGCATATAGGTCTTGCCTTGGTCAGAAAGCTTGGTATTTGTAGTTGTCTGATGTATTTTCTTGTTATGGCTTGCATTATAGATTGGGAGCAGTTTATTTTTCTGTTTTGCTGTCTGTTCTTAATTTTTTTATGACTGAGATGTTGTTCCCTACCTTGAACCCTGGATTAGTGCAGGTTATAAATTCTGTGAAATAAATAACATGTTTTTCAAATCTATCTGAAGCAGGAAGCCTATGAGGGAGTTGGTTGGATCATTATTTATTTATTTATTTATAACTTTTATATACCGAGGTTCAATTAACAAGGTTAATTATCACTTCGGTTTACATTACAACCAGCAAAATAACATAGACCAAGTCTTGTTTTACAATGAACAGGGAAGAATAACCTGGATGAAAACAATTAACAGGGTAGAAATAACCTCGAAAACATAAAATGGGTGATGCAAGTATAGAGAGTAGGGTTTGTATAACTTGGGCGAAAAGTAAGGAAATTAAATAGGGGAGGACTGTGAAGGCATCAGGTTGGATAGTCTACTCATGATGCGGATAAGAACCAAGGCTGAGGTGTGTAGTTATGGGAATGCTTGCTTGAACAATAAAGTCTTAAGTCTCTTCTTAAAGGTGATTGGACATTGTTCCAGCCTCAGTTCAGGAGGGAGCAGGTTCCATTGCTTGGGGCCCGAGGCGGAAATAGCTCTCTTACTGAAAGAGGTCTTGATGGTGGGTGCTTGAAGCGTGCCTCTCTGGGCTAGTCTAATTGGACGGATCGAGGTGTGGAGTTGCAAAGGTATTGTAAGATCCAGAGGAGTAATGTTATGTATGGCTTTGTGTATAACTGTTAGTAGTTTATGAAGGATTCTAAACTTAATTGGTAGCCAATGTAAGTTCTTTAAAATTGGGGTTATATGGTCCCTCTTATTGATGATCAAGGGGGTAAAAGGGCTCACTTAGGGAAGACAAGGCCATAGTAGAAAAATTAAATGACTTCTTTGCATCTGCGTTTACTGATGAGGATGTTGGGATAGTAACCATGCTAGAAATGATATTTAATGATGATGATTCGGAGGAACTGAAAACAATCATGGTGAACATGGAAGATGTGATAGAGCAAAGTGACAAACTAAAGAGTAGCAAATCACTTAAACCAGATAGTATACACCTAGAGTTCTGAAAGAGCTCACAAACAAAACTGCAGATCTATTACCATTAATTTGTAAGTTATTAACATTGTCTATTGTACCTGAAGATTGGAGGGTGGCCAATGTAACACTAATATTAAAATTGAGCTCCAGTGGTGATCTGGGAAACTATAGCTCATAGAAGTTATTTTAAAGTACAAAATTGCTGAACATATTGATATATATAGTTTAAAGGAACAGAGCCAACATGGATTTACCCAAAGGAAGTCTTGCCTCACAAATCTGCAACTTTTTTTTGAAGAGGTTAATAAATATATGGAAAATGGTGAGCTATTGAATATAGTTTATCCGGATTTTCAGAAGGCATTGACAAAATTCCTCATGAGAGACTCCTGAGAGAATTAAAGTCATGGGATGGAAGACAATATCCTTTTGTGAAATGCGAACTGGTTGAGAGTAGTACTAAATGATCAGTTTCCGCAATGGAGGAAGGTAAATAGTGGAGTGCTGCAGGGATCTGTTCTTGGAACAGTGCTTTTTAATATATTTATAAATTATCTGGAAAAGGGAACAAGTAAGGTAATAAAATTTTCAGATGACAAATTATTCCAAGTGGATTATGAGAAATTAGAAGAGGATCTTATGAAAATGGGAGACTGGGTATCCAAATGACAGATGAAATTTAATGCAGACAAGTGCAAAGTGACCCACACTGTAGTTTCACAATGCTAGGTTCCATATTAGGAGTCACCACACAGGAAAAGGTTCTAGGCATCATAGTGATAATAATACGTTGAAATCTTTAGCTCAATGTGTATGGCATTGGTTAAAAAAGTAAACAGAATGTTAGGAATTATTAGGAAAGGAATGGAGAATAAATCAGAGAATATCATAACTATAAATGCACCTGGAGTACTGTGTGCAATTCTGGTCTCTGCATCTCAAAAAGATATACTGGAACTAGAAAGGGTAAAGAGAAGGGCAACCAAAATGATAAAGGGGATGGAACGACTCTCTTATGAAGAAAGGCTAAAGAGGTTAGGGCACTTCAACTTGGAGAAGAGATGGCTGAGGGGGGGATATGATAGAGGTGTATAAAATCATAAGTGGAGTGCACAGATAAATGTGAATCAGTTGTTTACTCTTTCAAAAAAATAAAAAGACTAGTGGACACTATGAAGTTACTAGCTAGCACATTTAAAACAAATTAGAGAAACTATTTTTTCACTCAGAGCACAACTGAGCTCTGGAATCCATTGCCAGAAGATGTGGTAAAAGCTATTAATGTAGCTGGGTTTAAAAAAGATTTGGACAAGTTCCTGGAGAAGTCTATATACCATTAATAAGGTGGACTCGAGGAAATCCACTCCTTTTTTCCTGGGATAAGCAGTATAGAATCTATTGATCTTTTGGGATCCTACCAGGTATGTGTGACCTGTATTGACCACTGCTGGAAACAGTATCCTGGACTTGATGGACTTGGTTTGACCCAGTATGGCAGTTCTCATGTTCTTATGAAAAGAAGAAAAATTCAAGCATTGGAGAATCAGGTATTAAAATGGGTCCTATGGCGTCAGAGAGCCAAGCATCTATTCAAGGGAGCCTTAAACCTCAGAAAAAGGAATGAGGGGATATCAGGAGGTATAACAGTGAGAATTAGAACCTCTTTGGTGCAATTATGGTACCTGCTTTGCATTCTTCATATAAAAAGACTAAGTACTACCATTTGTGACTTTAAAGAGCTATTTAGTAAATATATTTGGAACACCAAAACATTCTGTATAGTGTATCTTTGGAGCTGTTTCCATTTAAAATGCCTTGGGCCCTGGAGGTTAACCTTCCCCCCACCCCAAAAGAATCTATGCCAGGGATTGGGAGAGTGAATCAGGGACTCTTCTCTAGTATCTAGTGGTGCCCTACCAACAATTGGATGTGTAATAGCCTCTCAAGTCCCTGAAGAACCTTTGCCCTTTCAAAGAGAGGAAACAAATAAATGTGCTACAAAGACACATCACTGACCCCACTCTGTGTCACACACTTATCACCATTCTGGCTCTGTGGATGTCACACACTCCCACCACTAGCCTCATTGCCATCAGTATGGCACACACAAATCACTACCCTCACACTGCATGTCTCACACACTCCCACCGCTTACCTCACTCTATCCCACATACATCGTCACAATTGCTCTGTGAATGTCACAAACTCCCACCACTGTCTTCACTCTGTGTCACACTGCCAGTCTGTCTCTGTCACACACATTTCTCACACACTCTCACTGTCCCCCTCATTCTGGACCACACACGTCACCACCATCACTCTGTGCATGTCACAGACTCCCATCACTACCCTCACTTTAAATGTGTTCACACATTCGCACCACTGCCCTCACTCTGTGTTCACACATCCCACCACTGCCCTTACTCTGAGGGTCAAATACTGCTACCCTCGTTTTGAATGTAACAAAACCAACCTCACTCTCACTCCGTATGTCACATACTTCCACTATTTCTCTTACTCTACATGTCACACACTTCACTAGGGCTCTCGCTCTGTATCACACATGTCGCATGCCCTCAATCTGCATATCACAAACACATTACTGCCCTCACTCTACATATCACAAACACATCACTGCCCTCACTCTACATATCACAAACCCATCACTACCCTCACTCTACATATCACAAACCCATCACTACCCACAATCTGCATATCACAAACCTATCACAAACCCATCACTACCCTCAATCTGCATATCACAAACCTATCACAAACCCATCACTGCCCTCGATCTGCATATCACAAACACATCACTACCCTCACTCTACATATCACAAACACATCACTGCCCCTCAATCTGCATATCACAAACCCATCACTACCCTCACTCTACATATCACAAACACATCACTGCCCCTCAATCTGCATATCACAAACCCATCACTACCCTCACTCTACATATCACAAACACATCACTGCCCCTCAATCTGCATATCACAAACCTATCACAAACCCATCACTGCCCTCAATCTGCATATCACAAACCCATCACTACCCTCACTCTACATATCACAAACCTATCACAAACCCATCACTGCCCTCAATCTGCATATCACAAACCTATCACAAACCCATCACTACCCTCACTCTACATATCACAAACCCATCACTACCCTCACTCTACATATCACAAACCCATCACTGCCCTCAATCTGCATATCACAAACCCATCACTACCCTCACTCTACATATCACAAACCCATCACTGCCCTCAATCTGCATATCACAAACCCATCACTACCCTCACTCTACATATCACAAACCCATCACTGCCCTCATTCTGCATGCCACATACTCCCAGTACTGCCCTCACTCTGTATCACACACACACCTCACCGCTCTCACTCTGCATATCACAAATCCACCACTGCCTCACTCTGTGTCACAGATTCCCACCACTGCCCTCAGTCTATATCAAACACACCTCATTGACCTCACTTTGCATATCACAAACCCATCACAGCCCTCATTCTGCATGTCACAAACTTCCACTCCTGCCCTCACTCTGTATCACACGTCGTACTGCCCTCACTCTGCATATCACAGTCAGCACAGCCCTGACTCTGCATATCACAACGTCAGCACAGCCCTGACTCTGCATATCACAAACCCATCACTGCCCTCACTCTGTCACCACTCCCACTGCTGTCCTCACTCTGTACCACACACCTCACTGCTACCCTTGCTCTGTATCACACATGCCTCACTGCCCTCATTCTGCATATCACTCACCCATCATTGCTCTCACTTTGTCACACACTCCCACTGCTGCCCTCAGTCTGTATCTCACACACTTCATTACCCTCATTCTGCATATCACAAACCCATCACTACACTCACACTGTCACACACTCACACTCCCACTGCTGCCCTCGATCTATATCATTCGCATCTCACTACTCTCACTCTGCATATCACAAACCATCATTGCCCTCGCTCTGTATCACGCACCTGAACCCCCACCCCTGCCCAGGTTTGATGGAATAAGGGAAGAGAGCATATTGTAAGTTGAAACAAACTGCACTACAAAAAGGTAGGTTAGAGAGACAGATTCCTGCAGTGTAATGTAAACCTGGCAGCCTGGGGGATTTGCGTAAAGGCTAGAAGAGAGGATGTGATAAAGGATTTAAGTTTCTCAATCATTTATGCCCATAAAATCCAGGTTTATGACATAAATGGCAGTGCTAAAATTGACAAAATTCTAAATCAGATTCAGACAACAAAAAGCCACAGGAAAATGACATTCTAAGCAATCTTATTTAAATGACAGTAACCGTCATAATCATAAAGAACTTTCAAATATTTGCTTAAGAGTAATTTCTCGCTACTAGCCCTTATGTACCTATTTAAGCATAAGGACAGCTCAGATTGTAATCATAGCTCTCCTAACAATTAAACTTGATTTTTATATTTTTCCTTGCAGATAAAATAATCATAAAACATAGTGGCATTAGAGATAAAGACTGCAACTAACTTTCATCTCCTGAGATGACCCAGGGTGGAAGTTGTACCTGTCCCAAAGACTTGTCAGTGTGAGGGAGTTGGGACTCTCACTCTGGCTGTGTCAATAGGAAGGGTTAAGTTTCTCTCTCTCTCTCTGGGTCTGTCACTGTGAGGGGTTAGGTCTCTCTCTCTCTCTCTCTCTCTGGTTGTGTCCAGTGTGAGAGGATTAAGTTTGTCTCTCTCTCTGAATGTCACACACTCCAATGCCTGTCTTCACTCTGTCACACACCCGTCACTGCCCTCGCTTTGGATATCACATATGCCAATGCCTGTCCTCACTCTGTCACACACCCATTACCACTCTTGCTCTGTATGTCACACATTCCCCATTCCTGCACTCACTCTGTCACACACTCCCCGTTCCTGCCCTCATTGAGGGTGTCTCCTGTCTTCCTTTTTGCTGTCTACACTTTTGCATACGAAATGTTTTTGTACAAACATGCTCCACTGTGGGTATTAGCTATGGCTCTTTCTCTACACTTTGGTTTTGTTTTGTTTTTTTCATTTTTTGTATGTCCAGTCCTGAACCAGTGCAGGCAGTTCTGGGACAGCAAATATTGATGTTTTTTCATGTGCTGGTTTATTGCAGGAGGGGGCTGTAAAGAAAATGCAAAATCGGTTTGAGTGAAGGCAAGTTGTGTGTTTCTCGCATGATGCTGGCTTTAGCTTGCACTGCCTTATTTGGTAGATTGATCTCTCTTAGATTGTGTCTTGCAAGGCCGGTCATAGATGAGTGCAAAGACACATGTTTAACATCTGTATGCAGCACAAAGAAGTGTTCAGTGAGAGCTTAAGAGTCCAAGGAGAGAGACAGTCATTTTATTTTACTCTTATTATCACTAATATTGATTTTTTTTCTTTCTTTCTGCTTGTATTAATGACTTGGGGGGCAATTTTCAAAGATGCAAAGTCAATTAGTGCTTTTACCTGTGGTCTGTGCACCAATTCTAAAAGGGCAAGCACCAATGCACTTTTCCTTTGAAAATTGTGCCAGGAAAAGGTCCCAGCAGAGATCTGCATCTGCTTTTCCTTTTGCTCCTTTTTCCCTTGAAAATACCGTGCATGGATTTGAAAATATGAACTCTGCACATTATTTACATCCCTCAACCTATTCACACCCATAGATCTACTTTCCTTTTACCTGGCTAAAAGTCTGTGTGTTGTTGATCCCCTTCTGTACGTTGAGCTAGGTAAGGGCTGAGCAATTTTCAGATAGGCAGTTTACGTAGGAAAATTGCTTCTGAAAATTGCCTTCTAAGAAGACAGTAATGAAAGTGGCTGTAGGGCAGGGCTTCCCAAACCTGTCCTGGGGACCCCATAGCCAGTCGGGTTTTCAGGATGCCCACAATGAATATGCAAGAGATACATGTGCATACACTGAGTGTCCATGGATATGCAAATGTATGTCATGCATATTCATTGTGGACATCCTGAAAACCTGACTGGATGTGGGGTCCCCAGGACAGGTTTGGGAAGTCCTGCCATAGGGCTTCTGGCAGACACAATGCACATATAAGGTAATTATGTGCAGATTTGATTATTCTATACCATATTCAGCTAGTGTTTCCCCCTCTCCCGCAACCTGTTGCCACCCATTGTTTCAGCAGTTAAACATATGAGTATGGAGGGGCACCAACAATCCACCCACAATTTCACAAGGGTAACCATAGGTTTACCTGTGTAAATTAATTTAATTATTGCCTTTTAGGTGTAAAATTTTCAAACATTTTCATTTGGGCCATGTACATGACTGTTTGAAAATTGCACACTCTGTATATGGATACAAACAGATGCATTGGAATCCCCATTTTTGTGCAGGCACTCCTGGGCCAAAGGAGGTAACAGTACATGTAGTTTTGAATTTTCAAAACTCTGCCTTGTTTTAGTTGGAAAAAAAGAGGTGCATACATTTTTGGGCATTTTGAGAGCCAATGTAAAATCCACAGGTATATGTTCAGTGGACCTTCATCTGCTTGCAAATTTCCCTCTAAGAGAGTAATTTCCAGCGGCTTGTGTAGCACTGAAGTCTGCATGTAGAAAGTGCTTGCAAGCGTTAGCCTAGAAGTCCGCTTTGAAAATTTCTGGTTGTACTGAGAAACACTGACAACAAAAGCATACAAAATGACATCTTCACGGAAGTGGGTGTAAATGTGTGTGTGTGTGCAGATTCATGTGCGGAAATGAGTATAAATGTGTGTGTGCAGATTTATGCGCAGGAGTGGGTATAAATGTGTCTGAACAGATTCATGGACGGGAGCAAGTATAAATGTGTGTATACAGATCCATGCACAGGAGTGGGTGTTAATGTGTGTGCACAGAGTTATGCGCAGGAGCGGGTTTAAATGTGTGTATGTGCAGCTTTATGCACAGGAGCAGGTGTAAGTGTGTGTGTGCAGATTTATGAGCAGGAGAGGGTATAAATGTGTGTATGTGCAGCTTTATGCGCAGGAGTGGGTGTAAGTGTGTGTGTGCAGCTTTATGCGCAGGAGCGGGTGTAAATGTGTGTGTGCAGATTTATGAGCAGGAGAGGGTATAAATGTGTGTGTGCAGATCCATGCACAGGAGCGGGTGTAAATGTGTGTGTGCAGATTTATTAGCAGGAGAGGGTATAAACGTGTGTATGCAGATCCATGTACAGGAACGGGTGTAAATGTGTGTGTGCAGATTTATGAGCAGGAGAGGGTATAAACGTGTGTGTGCAGATCCATGCACAGGAGTGGGTGTAAATGTGTGTGTGCAGATTTATTAGCAGGAGAGGGTATAAACGTGTGTGTGCAGATCCATGCACAGGAACGGGTGTAAATGTGTGTGTGCGCAGATTTATGAGCAGGAGAGGGTATAAACGTGTGTGTGCAGATCCATGCACAGGAGTGGGTGTAAATGTGTGTGTGCAGATTTATGAGCAGGAGAGGGTATAAACGTGTGTGTGCAGATCCATGCACAGGAGCGGGTGTAAATGTGTGTATGTGCAGCTTTATGCGCAGGAATGGGTGTAAATGTGTGTGTGCAGATGTATGAGCAGGAGAGGGTATAAATGTGTGTGTGCAGATTCATGCGCAGGAGCCGTTGTAAATATGTATATGAAGATTTATGCATGGGAGAGGGTGTAAATATGTGTGCTAATTCATGCACAGGCGCAAGTATAAATGTATGTGTATAGATTTATGCACATATTTTTGAAAATCGAAAGTGTGTGTGTAGAAGGCTTCCCTGCCTGGACTCCCCCTCTGCAATTTTTCTACCGCACATAAAAGTACATGTGAAATAACTTTTACAAATGCAACACCGCTGGGTAATTTTCAAAAGCCCATTTTAGTGCATAAAACCAATTTACGTGTATAAATAGCTGTGAAAATGTCCCTCAAAACATGAATAAATTATCATGCCAATAAAGTTTAATGAATGTAAATCTGAGGGCAGAGAAGAGTAACAGCACTCACAGAATTCTATCCTATTCCGATTCCCCACTCTGAAGACACACAGACCACATTTCCTCCAAGGAAGTTACCTTCCCTCAAGACTCACACACCTCCCCATTCCTCCGAGAGAGTTAAACACCCCCCCCCCCCCCCCCACAGGTCCCCATACCTCCCAAGGGCATCACCCTCCCCAAGATACATACAGTTCCTCACACCACCCAAGGGAGTTACCCACTCCTCAAGACACCTATGGCTAGCTCCCCATTCCTCCCAAGAGAATTATCCTCCCTCCAAAGCCACACACAGACACCAATCCAAAGCAAATAACATTACTCCCCCTTCCCCCTCCCAAGACACATATAGACCACCATCTTCCTATAACTCTCAGCCCCCCAGGCTTCCATTTAGACACAGTCACCTATTCCCTCCTCTCTGCCCCCCCCCCCCGAAAGTCATCCTCCCAACAGGTAGAGAGAATTCTGCCACTCCAAACCCTGCCTGCCTTGGCAAGATCCCTTAAGGATATCAGAGCCAGTCAATCACTCCAAACTGTTCATAGCCTCTCATCCCACCATACTCATACAACCACAAATCCAAAACCTAAGGCACTAACACATCATCATCTCATTAAGCACTCTGAAAGCTCAATTAATGAATGCACAGATACCATCTGTCCCCCCACCAACCCAGGAACACAGAGACAGATACTTCCATTTGATCATTGACAGTGATAGCTCAGAGAGACATCTAACCCCTCACAATGACAGCCAAAGAGATATCCAACTCAGCACACTGACACAGCCAGAGAGAGAGAGAGAGAGAACTAACCCCTTACACTGACACAGCCAGATAGGGAAAGAGAGACCTAACCCCTCATAATGACACAGCCAATCAGAGACCTAACCTCTCATGCTGAACTAGTCAGAGAGAGAGAGAGTGAGAGATATCTAACCCCTTACACTGACACAGCCAGAGAGACCTAACCCCTCATACTGAGACAGCCAAAGAAAGAGAGATCTAACCACTTACACTGACCCAGCCAGAGAGAGTGTTATGTTTTAGCTCCCAAGGAGGGAGGAGTTAGCAATCTGTTATGATCTCCATGAGGAGTTAGCAATCTTGTTAGGTTTGCTAGGGAGTTAGCAATCTTGTTATGCTTCAGCTCCTGTGGAAGAAGGAGTTAGCAAATTGTACCAGCGGGGTGCTTGGAGAGGACACTCAGCTGTAGAGGAATGTAGATAGGTGGATCCTTGGGCCAATGGCAGATGACTGCGTCCCCAGGAGGATATCCTGAGAGGGACCACTGGCTAGGCTTGAGTATGGAGACAGACACAGTTAATTCTTTTATTAGACAGGTTAGTAGAACCACCAGAAGTGGCAGTAGTGAGCAGATATGCCCGGCAGGGCTGAAGTCCCTCAGGTACTGGAACCACGATCCCAGGGTTGAGCTATAGAGGAAACTATAGTGAGTAGACAGGGTATGCTGTGTTCATAACCAGAACTGGATGACAAACTCACATAAGGGCTTAAGAAGCTCAGTAGGCCCTCGAGAAGCGAGTACCTGGTTCCAGGGAAAGCTCTGAGAGAGTGGTGATAACTCACAAATGTCTCTATCTGCGATAGCTTCCAGGCAGTAGAGAATCTTCAGAGTGTTCAGGAACATAGGCCCTCGAGGAGCGAGTACCGGTTCCTATCAGCAAACTGAAATAAAGATAACTCACAAATGTCTGTATCTGCGATAGCTTCCAGGCAGTAGAGAATCTTCAGAGTGTTCAGGAACATGGGCCCTCGAGGAGCGAGTACCGGTTCCTATTGGCAAACTGAAATAAAGATAACTCACAAATGTCTGTATCTGCGATAGCTTCCAGGCAGTAGAGAATCTTCAGAGTGTTCAGGAACATGGGCCCTCAAGGAGCGAGTACTGGTTCCTATCGGCAAACTGAAATAAAGAAAAGAGAGCGAGGCCCCTGAGGAGCGGGTACCCCTGGTAAGTCCGAGGAGGCAGAGTAGCTTAGGTAGCAAAACCCCTTGCTAACTCGATTCGTTAGCAAATACTGAGACCTTTTATATTGGAAGCGGATGACGTCATCTCAGGGGGACGCCCTCGAGATACGCGCCCTTGCTGGTACATACATCGGAGTGAGTGCCCTACGTCATCAGGAACATGGCGGATCTGCAGCGTTGTGCCAGTCCAGGGACACCGGAGAGAGAAGGCAAGAAGACTTTGCGGCAGCTAGCAGTCCATCAGACCCGGAGGGAGTCGCCACAGAGGTAAAGAGGGCGGAGTGAGGGCGTTGAGCAGCGACGGTCACAACAGTACCCCCCTTCAAAGGGCGATCTCCTCTTCGGGTACCAGGCTTAGGTTTCAAAGGATGCATGAGGTGAAACTGATGAAGCATTTCTTTGTCCAAGATATTGGTCTGAGGCTCCCAAGAATTTTCTTCGGGGCCAAAACCTTCCCAAATCAGAAGGTATTCAAAAGTCTTGCCTCGGTTGCGAACATCCAGAATCTCTTTGATCTTAATTTCTACTTCGTCTTCTGCAAAAGGTGACAGATGGATCTTGAGATTTGGAAGAATCTTTCAGAGTGTTATTAATGATATCAGCAGCAATGGGTAGAGTTGCTGTGGACGTCACTGAGGAATTCAGTGGAAGTGGTAATGTTGAAGAATGTCCAAAATCCACTTCTAAAGATGACTCTCCAGTAGATGATGCTGGATGAAAGATGGTAGTATAGCAGCAATAGCTAACTGCTATAGATGCCACTGTGACTTCAATGGAAGTAGCGATGTTGGTGTACGTCCAACCCCACTTCTAAAGGTAACTCTTCAGTAATGTCACTGGATACGGTGTTGACTTCAGCAGCAATAGCTTAGCTGCTATGACGTCACTGAACCTTCAGAGAAAGTGGCGATGTTGGGGTACATCCAACCCCACCACAAAGGTTAACTCTTCAGTAAAGTAACTGGATACGGTGTTGAATTCAGCAGCAATGGCTTAGCTGCTATGGACGTCACAGAAACTTCAACAGAAGTGGCAATGTTGGTGTACGTCCAAAACCCACTTCTGGATAACTCTTCCGTAGAATAGCTGGAAGAGAGTCTGTGGCAGTACCAGCAAATCAAACAGGCTGGTAGCTAGAGATATCTTCTTCGGAACTAACTGTGCTGTAGTGCTTCAGACACATCCTCCGAAATTGCTTCCTTGGTGAAAACTGAGGAAGGATACACTCGTCCTTCTAGTGGCACTGAAATTCTTAGACCCAGGGCACCATTCAAGCCCCACGTGGAGGAGGGACACTGACCTCCTCAGAGAAAACTTCTCTGAAGGATGCATCTTGGGGCAGCAGTCTTGGCCTCGCTGGAGTTGTAGGCATACATATGATAGACAAGATCTCCTTAAGACACCTCCCACCACTCTGGGCCCCAACGTGAGAGATCCAGGGATGCCCAGTCAATTGGGGTTGGTGCATCAGAAGTCAGGGTAACCCCAGGATGATAAGGTGCATAGCCTTTTCCAGTACAAAGAAGTAGATGGTTTCCGTATGGAACGTGACAGATATCTCTAGGTTTATAGTCCGTGAAGACGGTAAAGATGTAGAGTGCCATCTAGCCATGGCGAACATAGCAACCGCTATGAATATCAACAGCCAGGAGTAGAACGGCTGTGGACGTCATTAAGATCCTCAAGAGAAGTGACGATGTAAGGAACGTCCAAAGCCCACTTCAAGTTGTGATGCAATAATGGATCTTCTAATTTGACGAAGGGACTCCTCAGGTCTTCAACAAGACGTCTGAGAATAAGGTTGCCTCCTGCCCCTGAGTCCACCAGGGCAGGGGTTCAAACCGTTGCTGGTTCAGAGGTCACAGAGACTGAACAAGAGAGCAGAGGAGATAACGCTGTATGGCCCAAGAACAGTCCTCCCGCGGGACTTAGGCCCGTCCGTTTCCCGGACGAATGGGACATGTAGAGACATCATGGCCAGGCTTACCACAGTACATGCACAGGCTGCGTTTCTTCCGGAATCTTCTCTCCTTTGAGGTCAAGTGGCCATGACCAAGTTGCATCGGTGCATCTATAAGGTCTTTATCAACAGCAGGAATTGCTGGACCCATCCGAGGTGCAGGGGTACTGGCCTGTTTCAACCCAGTTAACACCTTAGGCCGGAGTTCCTTCACCTTGTCTCGGAGCCGACAATCAATCCGAGTAGCTAAGGCTATCAATTCTTCCAACGAGTCAGGTGTCTGGCGAGTGGCCAGCTCATCTTTCAAGCAGATATCCAGGCCTCTGCAGAAGAGAGTCTTGAGACATCTGGGGTCCCAGCGAAGTTCCGCTGCAAGACTCTTGAATTCTATGGCAAATTCAGCCAATGATCTGTTGCCTTGTTTCAAGTCCACTAAAGCAAACCCAGTAACAGACATACGAGCAGGGTCATCAAAAACGGATTTAAACAAGTCCATAAATCCTTCTATGTCCTGCAAAATAGGGTCCTTGCGTTCCCACAAGGTAGATGCCCACGACAAGGCTCTCCCATCCAAGTATGACAGGATGTAGGTGATCTTAGAGAGGCCCGTGGGAAACAATGAAGGCTGTAAGGTGAAATGCAAGCTGCACTGGTTCAAAAAGCCCCGCGTCTTCTGGAGTTCTCCGGAGAAGCGAATAGGAGCAGCCAGTGGAACAGCAGTCTATAAAGTTACCTCCTGTAACTGACCTTCTTGAGTAGAAGCTGTGCCTTGTATCTTCTGTGTGTGAAGCTGATGGAATGCTGCAGTAAGGTTCTCCAAGGTTTCTTGCTGTTCTGAGATGCGTTGAGCCAGGCCCGGTTTAGCCTGCAAAGCGGAGAGGTGTGCCGGGTCCATGGGTTACTGACATCTCATACCTTAAGCTGGATTCCCAGGAGTACTGCTTCTCCAATTTAAAGCCGGATCCATTGGAGTTAGCAATCTGTTATGTTTTAGCTCCCAAGGAGGGAGGAGTTAGCAATCTGTTATGATCTCCATGAGGAGTTAGCAATCTTGTTATGCTTCGGCTCCTGTGGAAGAAGGAGTTAGCAAACTGTACCAGCGGGGTGCTTGGAGAGGACACTCAGCTGTAGAGGAATGTAGATAGGTGGATCCTTGGGCTGATGGCAGATGACTGCATCCCCAGGAGGATATCCTGAGAGGGACCACCGGCTAGCCTTGAGTACGGAGACAGACACAGACAGGTTAGTAAACCACCAGAGGTGGCAGTAGTGAGCAGATATGCGCAGCAGGGCTGAAGTCCCTCAGGTACTGGAACCGCGATCCCAGGGTTGAGCTGTAGAGGAAACTATAGATAGTGAGTAGACAGGGTATGCTGTGTTCATAGCCAGAACTGGATGACAAACTCACATAAGGTCTTAAGAAGCTCAGTAGCTGGAAAGGGTTAGGCCCTCGAGGAGCGAGTACCTGCTTCCAGGGAAAGCTCTGAGAGAGCAGTGGTAACTCACAAATGTCTGTATCTGCGATAGCTTCCAGGCAGTAGAGAATCTTCAGAGGGTTCAGGAACATGGGCCCTCGAGGAGCGAGTACCGGTTCCTATCGGCAATCTGAAATAAAGAAAAGAGAGCGAGGCCTCTGAGGAGCGGGTACCCCTGGTAAGTTCGAGGAGGCAGAGTAGCTTAGGTAGCGAAACCCCTTGCTAACTCGATTCGTTAGCAAATACTGAGACCTTTTATATTGGAAGCGGATGACGTCATCTCAGGGGGACAACCCCGAGGTACGCGCCCTTGCTGGTACATACATCGGAGCGCGTGCCCTATGTCATCAGGAACATAGCGGATCCACAGCATCGTGCCGGTCCGGGGACGCCGGAGAGAGACGGCAAGAAGACTTCGTGGCAGCTAGCAGTCCATCAGACCCGGAGGGAGTCGCCACGGAGGTAAAGAGGGCAGAGTGAGGGCGTCGAGCAGCGACGGTCGCAACAGAGAGAGAGAGACCTAACCCCTCATACTGACACAGTCAGAGACCTAACTCCTCATGCTAACACAGCCAGAGAGAGAAAGAGACCTAACCCCTCATACTGATAAGCCAGAGAGAGAGAGAGAAAGACAAAACCCCTCATGCTTTTACACCACAGAGAGAGAAAATGACACCGAATCTCTCATGCTTACACAGCCAGAGAGCGAGAGAGAGAGACCTATCTCCTCACACTGTCACAGCCAGAGAGAGATCTATACCCTCATACTGACAGTTAGAGAGAGAGGAGAGAGAAAGAGACCTAACTCCTCACACTGACACAGCCAGAGAGGGAGACCTAAACCTCATGCTGACACAGAGACCTAACCCCTCATACTGATACAGCCAGAGAGAGAGAGAGAGACCAACCCCTCACGCTTTTACACCACAGAGAGAAACTTAACCCTTCCTATTGACACAGCCAGAGAGAGAGTCCCAAGCCCCTCACACTGACACAGCCAGAGAGAGAGAGAGAGAGAGAAACAGAGAGACCTAACCCCCTCACACTAACAGATCCAGAGAGAGAGGCCTGATCCCTCCCTCTGACACAGCCATGAGAGAGAACTAATCCCCTCACACTGACACAGTCAGAGAGAGAGAGACTGACCCCTAACTCTGACAGCCAAAGAGAGACCTAACCCTCACACTGACACAGCCAGAGAAAGACCTAACCCCCTCATATTGAGAGAGCCAAAGAGAGAGAGAGAGAGAGAGACCTAACCTCTCATGCTCACACAGCCAGAGAGAGAGAGAGAGAGATCTTTACCCTCATATTGACACAGCCAGAGAGAGAGAGAGACCTAACCCATCTTACTGACACAGCCAGAGAGAGAGAAAGAACCAATCCCCCACACTGACGCAGCCAGAGAGAGAGATAGAGAGACCTAACTCCTCACACAGACACATTCAGAGAGAAACAAACCTAATCCTCTCACACTGGACACAGCCAGAGAGAGAGAGACCTAACCCCTAACACTGTCAGACCCAGAGAGAGAGAGACCTAACCCCTAACACTGTCAGACCCAGAGAGAGAGAGAAACTTAACCCTTCCTATTGACACAGTAAGAGAGAGAGTCCCAACCCCTTCACACTGACACAGCCAGAGCGAGAGAGAGAGAGAGAGAGAGTGAGACCTAACTCATCATACTGACACAGCCAGAGAGAGAGAGAGAGACATAACCCTCATACTTTCAGAGCCAAGAGAGAGAACTAATCCCCCTCACACTGACACAGCCAGAGAGAGAGAGACCTAACCCCCTCACACTAACAGATCCAGAGAGAGAGGCCTGATCCCTCACACTGACACAGCCAGAGAGATAGAGAGTGACCTAACCCTTCCTACTGACACAGCCAGAGAGAGAGAGACCTAACCCCCTCATATTGAGACAGCGAAAGAGAGAGTGAGACCTAACCCCTCACACTGACACAGCCAGAGAGAGAGACTTAACCATTCACACTAAGATAGCCAGAGAGAGAAAAAGAGGCCTAACTCCTCATGCTGACAAGGCCAGAGAGTGAGATAGAAAGAAGTAACCCCTCACACTGACACAGCCAGAGAGAGAGACCTAACCATTCTCACTGACACAGCCAGAGAGAGAGAGAGAGAACCAATCCCTCGCACTGGCACAGCCAGAGAGAGAGAAAGATAGATAGAGAGACTTCTCCTCACAGAGACACATTCAGAGAGACAAACCTAATCCTCTCACACTGGACACAGCCAGAGAGAGAGAAAGAGAGAGAGAGACCTAACACCTGACACTGACAGACCCAGAGAGAGAGAGAAACTTAACCTTTCCTATTGACACAGCCGGAGAGAGAGTCCCAAGCCCCTCACACTGACACAGCCAGAGAGAGAGAGAGAGACATAACCCTCATACTTTCAGAGCCAAGAGAGAGAACTAATCCCCCTCACACTGACACAGCCAGAGAGAGAGAGACCTGACCCCTCACTCTGACACAGCCAGAGAGAGAGACCTAACCCCTCACAATGACACAGCCAGAGAGACATAACCCTCATATTTTCACAGCCATGAAAGAGAACTAATCCCCTCTCCCTGACACAGCCAGAGAGAGACCTGACCCCCTCACTTTGACACAGCCAAAGAGAGACCTAACCCCTCACAATGACACAGTCAGAGAGAGAGAGAGACCTCACCCCTCACTCTGACACAGCCTGAGAGACCTAACCCCTCACACTGACACAGCCAGAGAGAGAGTGAGAAAGAGAGGGACCTTACCCCTCACACTGATATAGCCAGAGATAGAGAGACCTAACTCCTCACACAGACACATTCAGAGAGAGAGAGACAAACCTAATCCTCTCACACTGGACATAACCAAAGAGAGAGAGACCTAACCCCTCACAGTGACAGACCCAGAGAGAGAGAGGAACTTAATCCTTCCTATTGACACAGCCAGAGAGAGAGAGTCCCAACCCCCTCACACTGACACAGCCAGAGAGAGAGAGAGAGAGAGAGAGAGAGAGAAACAGAGAGACCTAACCCCCTCACACTAACAGATCCAGAGAGAGAGGCCTGATCCCTCACACTGACACAGCCAGAGAGATAGAGAGTGACCTAACCCTTCCTACTGACACAGCCAGAGAGAGAGAGACCTAACCCCCTCATATTGAGACAGCGAAAGAGAGAGAGAGACCTAACCCCTCACACTGACACAGCCAGAGAGAGAGACTTAACCATTCACACTAAGATAGCCAGAGAGAGAAAAAGAGGCCTAACTCCTCATGCTGACAAGGCCAGAGAGTGAGATAGAAAGAAGTAACCCCTCACACTGACACAGCCAGAGAGAGAGACCTAACCATTCTCACTGACACAGCCAGAGAGAGAGAGAGAGAGAACCAATCCCTTGCACTGGCACAGCCAGAGAGAGAGAAAGATAGATAGAGAGACTTCTCCTCACAGAGACACATTCAGAGAGACAAACCTATTCCTCTCACACTGGACACAGCCAGAGAGAGAGAAAGAGAGAGAGAGACCTAACACCTGACACTGACAGACCCAGAGAGAGAGAGAAACTTAACCTTTCCTATTGACACAGCCGGAGAGAGAGTCCCAAGCCCCTCACACTGACACAGCCAGAGAGAGAGAGAGAGACATAACCCTCATACTTTCAGAGCCAAGAGAGAGAACTAATCCCCCTCACACTGACACAGCCAGAGAGAGAGAGACCTGACCCCTCACTCTGACACAGCCAGAGAGAGAGACCTAACCCCTCACAATGACACAGCCAGAGAGACATAACCCTCATATTTTCACAGCCATGAAAGAGAACTAATCCCCCTCTCCCTGACACAGCCAGAGAGAGACCTGACCCCCTCACTTTGACACAGCCAAAGAGAGACCTAACCCCTCACAATGACACAGTCAGAGAGAGAGAGAGACCTCACCCCTCACTCTGACACAGCCTGAGAGACCTAACCCCTCACACTGACACAGAGAGAGAGAGAGTGACCTAACTCATCTTACTGACACAGCCAGAGAGAGAGACCTAACCATTCTCACTGACACAGCCAGAGAGAGAGAGAGAGAGAGAGAACCAATCCCTCGCACTGGCACAGCCAGAGAGAGAGAGAGAGAAAGATAGATAGAGAGACTTCTCCTCACAGAGACACATTCAGAGAGACAAACCTAATCCTCTCACACTGGACACAGCCAGAGAGAGAGAAAGAGAGAGAGAGAGAGAGAGACCTAACACTTGACACTGACAGACCCAGAGAGAGAGAGAGAGAGAGAGAGAAACTAAACCTTTCCTATTGACACAGCCGGAGAGAGAGTCCCAAGCCCCTCACACTGACACAGCCAGAGAGAGAGAGAGAGACATAACCCTCATACTTTCAGAGCCAAGAGAGAGAACTAATCCCCCCTCACACTGACACAGCCAGAGAGAGAGAGACCTGACCCCTCACTCTGACACAGCCAGAGAGAGAGACCTAACCCCTCACAATGACACAGCCAGAGAGAGAGAGACATAACCCTCATACTTTCACAGCCATGAAAGAGAACTAATCCCCTCACCCTGACACAGCCAGAGAGAGACCTGACCCCCTCACTTTGACACAGCCAAAGAGAGACCTAACCCCTCACAATGACACAGTCAGAGAGAGAGAGAGAGAGACCTCACCCCTCACTCTGACACAGCCTGAGAGACCTAACCCCTCACACTGACACAGCCAGAGAGACCTAACCCCTCACACTGACACAGCCTGAGAGTGAGAGAGAGAGAGAACGAGAGAGAGACCAAACCTCTCACACTGATACAGCCAGAGAGAGAGTGAGACACTTTATGCCTCACACATTTAAATTCAGGAATCTCTTTTGGTAAGACCTTTTGAAGATATGGCATAGTAATAGATGACAGAGAAAGTCTTGCCCAGTGCTGTAGCCTGCTTGGGGATGGTTTGCAATCTCCTCCACTTGATCCCATCTATAGTGTGCCTGGCTTGCTTTGCACCTGTGCAAGCTTTAGTGCATTCCAGGAGAAAGTACCCATCTAGTTCCTCTCTGAAAATGTGATAATGTGCCAGTGTTAGAAATGTAGCTGCATACTTTCCTGCTAGGTGGCTTAAGAGAATTATCCACAAAATTAAAAACAAATGATGATAATCCCAGTAGGAGGAAAATATCAACGTTCACTCTGCCATGTTCTTGGGGATCTTTTCTTTGACGCCCGGGGCCTTTCTGGGAAAAGTGCCCTTCTGCCTTTACTCCCTGATGCAACTATAAATGTCTACGTTTGAAACTCCCTGATGCCAAGTATAAATGTGTAAGTATGAAACTCCCTGATGCATCAGTACAATAACTTCTCCTTCACCTCCATAAGTAAAAAAAAATGAAGTGGTCGTTGCCAGAGAAGACTCACCAGGGATGTGCAGCAGGACTCAGAGGTAAGGCTCCTGCAGGCGTCTCCTGTCTCCTGCACAGCTCAGCAGCTTTATATCTGCCCAGCTATGGCCAAACTCCAGTGCCCTGCCCTTCCCAGGAAAAAAATGAGTAATAAGCACCGGGGCACCTCTCTCTTTCTAGGTAATGGGTTGAACTGAATTTCATCATGGGACTGCCAATATGTTTCCAAGCTTTGCCTGGACAGGCTGTATCTGCTAAAGGGAACGACTCTGTCAGTCCTGGCAGCCCTCCTGCTCACTTGCATCATCTTCAGTTCCCCACCAAACATGATTCCTACACAAGTCCCTGGGAGGAAACCGTTCAAACCTTTTTATCTGGGTACCCGCTGAAAACCGTGCCTGCCCCCTCTCCAGTGGGGGGTAAAAGTACCCAAGCTGTTCACCCATGGTGACTACCGGGAGAGGAAGTGAGGCGAGATCAGGAGAGGGGAAAGTGAGCACAAGGCATTCATTTGAAAGACCCTTGTGTACCTTCCAAAGGCACATTTACAACTCCGTCACAGAGGACCAAATGTGCATGAATAAATAACTGTGCCCTGCAGCTACATTATCAAAGGAGACCCCCAAGGGGTTCTTTCCCTTACAAAACTGCTTGCTGTCCTACAGGTGCATACACCTCCATTTATTGATAAATGCAGGACTGAGGACAGGGGATAAAGTGAGGGGATCATTTACTGCTGTGGGACAGGGGATAAAGTGAGGGGATCATTTACTGTTGCAGAGCAGGATCTTTCACAGACTAAGTGGATGTTGAATACCTTTGCTGTATACTACTTCATTTTTTAAGAGCTAATTGTATTCTCTTTCATAGCTCAGTCCATTTTCTTTCCAGGTCCTGAAATTTGAAAGGAGTTGTGTTTCTGCTAGTTCTGCTCTGTTTTCCTTGTAATAATTTTATTAAAATGGAGGAGTAAATTTTTAACTTGTTAGCCCACATGTGAAGTTGATCTGAGTGCTCGACGGGTCAGGGAAAGATTTACAAAAGTTACTGAATAAACTACAAAGTCCCAAAGATGTTGGAAGTGAATTAGACAGAGAGGTATCTCTCATTAACCCCTGACTGTTCGGAATGGGACGGAAACCCATGCAGAGATTGTGCTCCCGCCGTTAAGCAGACACTCTGCTTGCCAGGGATCACTGGCCTGCAGCCCTCCCACCAGCTGGACAGTGTAGAGGAGGTCTTCGTTTGGAAAAGAAGCTTTTGCTAGTGGTGATTTAGAGATACATGTACTGAATACTGGGCTTTAAATTATACTCAAGGATTTGTATATCAAAGCCAAGGAATTCATCCTCCAACACTATAAAAGAACATAAGTGTTGCAATGCTGGGTCGGTCCAAAGAGCCTTCTAGCTCAGCATCTCTTCTGCAGATCTATAGGAAGTAGCCAGCAGATCCCAAAGAGGAGATCCGGTTCCTTGCTGGTTTTCCTGAGTCTGCCTGGCTCACAATGGGTTGTGGACTTTTCCTCCAGGAACTTACAGATTCCACAGCTTGACAGTGCACTGAGTGACAAAGTACTTTCTACGAATGGCTTTGAATCTGCTGGTTGTTAGTTTCATGAAGTGACCCTTTGTTTCAGTAGTTTTTTAAAGGGTTTTAGTGACCTGTTCCACTCCACTCGTGAATTTAAAGTCATACCTCCTCTCGGTCATTTTTTCTCTATGCTACAGAGTTCTGACCTGTTTACAGAAGCACTATGATACTCAGTTTTATTCTCCAGTCCTTTCCAAATAATTGCATAGCATAGTTAAATCTTTTCATTTTGAGTTGCCGCTTTGCCTGTGTGAAGGTCTGCTGTAGTTTCTGTCACCCTGGGGAGAAAGCCTGCAATGTAAAAGCCTGCTTCTCAAATAGCAGCTCTCCCTTTCTTTGTGCTGCCTCCATCAGGTGCTGCTTGATACTGAGGTTGTGATGCCTCATCTCCAGCGCCTGAGGTCCTTTGCTGTGTCCCGGTGCCGGTGCAAGACTACCATGCGCTCTGTCAATTTTTCATCCAGCTGCACTTCCCATCCATCTACAGCAGCTCTGGTAGCTACTGTGAAACAAATGAGGCTGCATCTTCACTGTTACGTCGGCCGGCCGCAGGGCTCGCAACCGGCCTTTCTCACCTCCTGCGCCGTCCTGCCAGGGACGCTACTTTGCTCCATAGCAGGGCAGGGGGAGTGGTCCCAGTGCTGTCCTCTCCTTTGCGGCCCTGTTTGTCATCGGGAGGCCTCTGCTCGCGGTTCCTTGCACTTGGCCCTCCAGATGTTCGCTCGCCTCTCTACATCTCTTAAAGGGCCCGCGGCACGCCATGGCTGCCGGTCCTTCTTCATGACGTCACTGCCTCAGGACTATATTAGGCGAGTCCTGACTGTCAGGACTCGCCTTGGCAACTTGTCCTCTCGCTTGGAGAGTTAGTTGCTTCCACGGTTTCTCGTCTCGATTGTCTTCTGCCTCCATCCACTCCTATGCCTGACCATGCCACGATTGTCTCCTGCCTCTGACCACTGCTACACCTTTCCAAGCCACGATTGTCTCCTGCCTCCGACTATTACTACGCCTGACCACGCCACGATTGTCTCATGCCTCTGACCACTGCTACGCCTTACCACGCCATGATTGTCTCCTGCCTGCGACTGTTGCTATGCCTGACCACGCCACAGATTATCTCCTGACTTTGACCATTGCCACGCCTGACCTCGTCTCAATCAAGCAGCTCCGCCTGCCGACGGTGGGGACCTGCAGGGCTCAACCCCTCAGGTAGCGTCAACCCCGCTTCGGCCCAAGGGTCCACAAAACTCGCAATTCACAACATTCACCTTCTACTTTTTCTGACAAATCAACCATATGTACATTATTATGATGGCTACAAGTTTTAAGTCTTCATGCTTCTGGTCCAGCATATTATACTTTCTCTTCTGGGTCACTTAATTGGTCCTTCATCCCATCCTCCCACTCCCACTCCCAGACCAAAGACACCAACTGGGCTACTTTGTCCATCGCAATTTCCAGGTTAATGATGAGTTTTCAAAGAGTTGCGTAGGTGACAATCAGGGTATATGCATGCAAATAGCATATATAGTACCTGCACATATGCTATTTTATAAACTTTACACGTATGTAAAAGGGGCAGGCAGGGCCAACATTTACTTATGTAAGTTGCTATTTTCATGTAAATTTAGCAGCTTACTCACATATATTTACATCTGCTCTATATCTGGAATAAATGATCGTAAAGATCTTAAAAGTAAAATACTGACTAGGTAGGGGGGAGAGCTCCTGGTGAAATGGGGGGATGTCGGGCTGAAGTGCCAGGTGGGTCTCGATGACCTGCGGATGGACTGAGCACATTGGTAGGCTAATTGCTAAAATTGATAATTTCATTCCTGCGCCCATTAGAAAATCTCCCAACTTACATGCATAAAAGCTGATTTAGAGGAGGTAAATGCATATAAATTACACAGGTAAAAAAAATCTCCACATGTATATTTTTAAAGTTAGACATAAAAATTTGCGGGTATAGCAGTTGCACCCTACTTATTCAGATAAATTTTGATTTCTCCGGCTAAATCTTGAAAGCAGCACTTATCCAGATAAATATTAAAACATTAGTTATCCAGCTAAGTCAGAATAAAGAAGGGAGATTTTTGTTTATCACTATGGTTAAGATATGCCCCTAACAGTGAACAAGGGTCATTTTTTGATAGGGTGCTATGGGACTTACTTTACCTTTTAGACATGGTAAATTCATGATGGGAAGAGACTGCAAACTTAAATCAGATATGGAAAGTTCTGCTCAATCTAAAATGTCCCAGAAGAAGCATAAGGCCAACTTGTGTAGTCTCAATCAAACTTTGGGCTTAAGTGATGGTTGGAGGGCTTTGCATCCTCTTAGTTAGAATTATACATACGGTATTACTTGAGACCACATTCCTCCAGAATAGACTTGATATTGCTAGATTCTTCCTTAATAGACCAACTGCTATTGGCAGATATAGAGCCGATAGTCTGGACAGATCATGCACCAATATGTCTAGAACTGCGGAGTTTCCAGATCCAGATCGTTAGAAAACAGTTTTGGAAGCTAAATGATGCTTTTCTTAGAGATGAAAATATAGCTAAAGCTATAGAATCAGAAACTGGTGACTATTTGCATTTTAATGCAGATGGGAAGGTGCAGCCCATGTTAGCGTAGGGCACTTTAAAAACTGTAGTGAAGAGAAGGGCACCCCAATAATGTATCGGGGTGCCCAGGCGTAATGTGGGTGCCAGGCACAAACTGCGCCAACACCTGGGGGAGAGGAGGGGGGAAAGGCCACCCCGGCGTGCTTGCCCATTGGATGCCATCCCCAAGGACGAATCCTATCCTCGGGGGGGGGCGGCTGGGAACCCATTGGTTCTCGGCTGGATCCCAGCCGATTTGGTCACTCGGGAGCCTTGGTAGCTTCCTCTTTGCCAGCCGACTCTCCCCAACAACGTTTCGGCCCCTGCCTCCAAGAATCGCGCCAGCTGGCTACGATATATTTAAAAAAATAATAATAGTAATAATCGTGGGCCCTAGGGCTGGGAGCTGGCAGCCACTCCAGGTTAGTGCATTTAATCTCTCTACGAAAGAGGGGTTTCAGATCAGAATGAGTAGGAAGGGGCAGTTTTCAAAAAAAAAAAAAATACTGCTTGAAGCCCGCGATCTACTGTGCTACCTCCCACGTGGCAGCAAGGCAACATCAGCATGTCCCATGTTGTAGTGAACAATCCCCAGCAAGACATGGAGTTCGAGGAGGCTACCGTGGCACCAGGTGAGGCGTGTGAAGCAAGCCACAACATTCCCGGTGAGTCCAGAGGCACATGGAAGATGTCAGGGAGTGGGAGCTCGGTGAGAACAGGCCACTTCAGGCCAGTCCACCAGTCATCAGAAGGGAGAGTCACGATGCCCACGGCATCGACCATCCCGGGACCACCAGGCCCAAAAAGAGGGTGCCGTCGCGCTCGCAGACAGAATGAACCCGGGCCATCACCCACAGGAGCCCCCACGCCTTCTGATGTGGGCCCTGTTCCAGCCCCACCATGCATTACAGAAGCACCGTGAAGAAGATTCCACACAACGGCGGCTGCCACCGACACATCAAGGAGGGAAGACGCAAAGACCATAGGCGTATTCCTCAACCACATTCCAGGGCAGGCTGGCCCTAAGACGGCAGCAACAGTTGCCGCAGGAGTCTTCCCCAGCGAGGCTCCCCCTCTGGGAGTAGCCAGCACCATGCGGGTCAGAGCATCGGATGAAGACCACAGGCCTGCGACAGCGACCTAGGATGCGGGTTGGCCCAGATTCCCAATCGGCAGCCAGAAGAGACAGTGGCTGAGAAGGGCCAGTGTTTCAGCCACAGGCCACATGGATGCCAGGTTGTCAAGCCACGGCGGAAGGACCAGGTCCCTCAGGAGTTGAAGACGGGCAGAATGACTCGCGTACAGCAGCGGCAGGTGTCGCCAAACCATTGGATCTGTCAGCTGTCATCCGAAACAGTCAGCTTGCAAACTCAGGTGAGATGGGAGCTGGGTATGGGGTCGATAGTGTTAGTACGAATGTAACACTTACAGGTACCATTTACAGGGGAGTACAGAGAGGATAGAGCAGGCCGCAAACACAGCCAGGACAGAGGAGGAAGGAAAAGCCAGGAGGCAGAACAAGGCTAAGCGTAAGCGCAAGCGCACTAGATCTAGCTCTTCTGATTCTTCATCATCCTCCTCCTCCTCCTGTTCGATCTCTTCTGGATCTTCTTTTATTGAAGAGACAGAAAAAGGGGACAAGGGTCTAGACAGAGGTGCGTCGGCGCTAGTCACATTTTCCGAACTTTGGGAGGATGTGCCCAAGGCTCTACGCAAGAAAATCTGGTAGAGGAAATATATTGACCTCTTTCGGCTATTAGAAGGGAGGAGGGGTAGGAGGAAAGAATTAAAAAAGAGAG
Source organism: Rhinatrema bivittatum (assembly GCF_901001135.1). NCBI lineage: Eukaryota > Metazoa > Chordata > Amphibia > Gymnophiona > Rhinatrematidae > Rhinatrema > Rhinatrema bivittatum. The sequence continues at coordinate 273,202,337 of NC_042620.1, forward strand.
GGGTAGAGCGTTTCCCTGGCACACAGAAGAAGGTAGCTAGGAACGTTTTAAATTGGACCCGTACCTTCCTGTGACTCGCGAACATGATAGGGCATCATGATAGTTCCCAGTATGGCCCGATGTTAGCGTACGCAGACGCGATCTTGGCAGCCAGTAAGGAGTACGAAGGCTGGTCCTGGTTGAATTACGACGAGTGCTTCTGAGACCATATGGAAGAAAATTAATTTATATCCTGGGGCACGAGGGAGATCGGACTGTGGCTTACGCAGAGGAATGCGAAGATTCCTTCCTACGCGTCGGGCAGTTCAGCAGGTTCAACCCTGGGGCTGGGCAGGCTTTCCTTTCGCACCGGTGCTGGGTCAGGAGGGAACGGACAAGCTGGAGCAGGTTTGTCAGACGTCTGTTGGTGGTTCAATCGTTCGGCGTGCAACTTTCCGGGCTGTAAATTTTGCCACAGCTGTTCCAACTGTGGAGCAAGTCACCCAGCATCCAAATGCGGAACGTGCCTGGGAGAAGGGGGTGCAGGTGCCATATTTGCCTTGGGAGGAACACCAAAAGGTGCCCAAAAATGAGGACCTCGGTCTAGTACCTATGCCGGTGCAAGTCGAGGCATTGAAGCCGTGGTTCCTAAGATACCCAAACATGTAGATGTCATTGTTCTTGTTAACAGGATTTTCAAAAGGATTTATTATTCCATTTATGGGCCCCTCAGGAGTCGGGGGTGGAGTGAATTGCTCCTCGGTGCGTAGCAAGTCTAAGATTCTCAAGGATAAACTGATGTACAAAACTGATTTAGGTAGCATCGCGGGGCCATTCAATGAGCCACCTATTCCTGATTTGGTTTTATCCCCCACTAGTGTTGAGTTCATGGACCCTTGGGCTGACTAGGACACATGATGACGCACTGTGGAAGGTACACAGTGGGTGTTGAAGCCGGGAGGCGGCACAGGCAGGAGACTAGGAGGATCTTCACCATTGGAGACCTGAGGTCACCCCAGGAGGAGCCCGTGAGGACCTGGGCCACTTGGACTTAGGAGCAGTCTCCGGCGGGTCAGTTTCCAGAGGATAGAGAAGTAGAGCTGGAGCCAGGAGGCCAACTGGAACTTCACCACTGGAAGCCCGCGGTCCCCCGAGAGGAGCTCATGAGGACCCAAGCCGCTTGGACTTAGGCGAGACCTCCTGGACGAGAGCCGCAGTCAGGAACTAGTGGACAAAAGCCGAAGTCAGAAGTCTGTGGACGAAAGCCAGTCAGAAGCCAGAGGACGAAAACCGAAGTCAGAAGCCAGGGGATGAAAGCCGAGGTCAGAAGCCAGTGGACGAAAGCTGAGGTCAGTACAGCAACTAGCAACTCTTAGACAAGAGAGAACCTTGTTGCAAAGCAAGGCATAGGGCTAGCTGCAGGGTTTAAATACCCCTGCAGTGTCTGATGTCATCTCTGGGCTGTCCTCTGTCTTCCCGTGCTGGCCCCTTTAAATATTGAGCCCCTGCGCGCGCGGCTAGGGGGCTGGGCCAGGCATGGAGGATTGTCGGCGTCTCCCTCAAGGAGACGCCGACAATCCTTGCCGAGCGGCAGGAGCCAGGCCGGGCCTTGCCGGCCAGGGAGACGTTCCAGCGGCCCGGGCTGGCCCTGAGGTAGGGGGAGGGACCGGGGCACGGCCCGGGACTGTAACAGTACCCCCCCTCCTACGCCCCCTTCCCGGGGGCTTGGGCTTTGCAGGATGATCCAAGTAGAACTGGCGGAGAAGACCCTTGTTCAGGATGTTAGAGGCTGGTTTCCACGTATTCTCCTCGGGACCGTAGCCCTCCCAGGAACGGAGGTACTCCCATCTATGGTGGTGGAACTGTACATCCAATACATCCTTTACTTGGTATACCGTGTCCTCCTGGGCCGCAGGAGCGGCAGGTTCAGGGATCTTGTTGTGGAAGACGGACAAGACCAACAGCTTGAGCAACGAGACATGAAAAACTTTATGAACCCTGAGCGTAGGGGGAAGGCGAAGCTGGTAGGAGACAGCACCCACCCGTTCTGTGACTGGGAACGGGCCAAAGTATCTCGGAGCCAAGCACATAGAAGGAACCCGCAGGCAAAGGTGTTTGGTACTTAGCCATACCTTGTCCCTGGGAAGGAATGCTGGAGTTGGACATCGCAGATGGTCCGCGTACCTCTTCGCCGTGACTGCCGAGCATTGAAGTTTCTCCCGAGTAGAGCCCCAGAGACTGTGTTGCTGTTGGGCTGTGAGTTGCATGGCTGGTGATGGGACTGCCAAATGCAAAGGCAGAGGAGGTTGGAGACATCTCCCATAGACTACCTGGAAGGGAGGCCTACCGGTGGCCGAATGCCTATGGTGGTTGTAGGAGAATTCTGCCCAGGGGAGTAAAGCCACCCAATCATCTTGTAGCTCTCCCACGAAAGCTCGGAGGAAGGTTTTCAAGGTCCAGTTTGTGCACTCCGCTTGGCCATTGCCTTGGGAATGAAAGGCGGTCGTGAAGTCTAATTGGACCCCAAATTTCTTACAGAGTGCTCTCCAATATTTAGCTGTGAACTGCGAACCCAGGTCGGAGGCAATATGGAGAGGAAGTCCGTGTAGGCGAAAGATGTGCTGGGTGAAAAGACTAGCGAGCTTGGGTGCCGAAGTGAGGGGGACGAAGTGGGCCATCTTCGAAAACCTGTTGATTGTGACCCATATCACTGTTTTCTCTTCTGAAGGTGGTAAGTCCACGATGAAGTCGGTCGACAAATGGGTCCATGGTTCAGTGGGGATAGGCAAAGGTTGAAGGAGCCCCCACAGGCGACCAGTCAGCATCTTTTGTTGAGCGCAGGTCGGGCAGGAGCTGATGTAAAGACGAACATCTCTCCTGACCTGAGGCCACCAGTAATATTCGGTCAGCAGATCCAAGGTCCGAACAACCCCCGAATGCCCTGCGGTCAACAAGTCATGAGCCCATGACAACACCTTCTTGCGCAGGTGAACCGGTATGACCGTCTTACCCATAGGGACCGCCTCTGAAGCTGCAAGAAGGACCTTGGCTGGATCGAGGATATAACGAGGCGGATTAGGATTATCCTCCGTTTCTGATGTGCGAGAGAGGGCATTAGCTCTAATATTCTTGGAGACTGGCCTGTATCGGAGGAGGAAATTGAACCGGCTAAAGAAAAGCGACCATCGGGCTTGTTGAGAATTAAGGCGTTGGGCTCGGCACAAGGATTCTAGGTTCTTATGGTCCGTATAGACAATCACAGGTATTGGGCCCCCTCCAGCCACTGCCGCCACTCCTCCAGCGTGAGCTTGATGGCCAGGAGCTCCTTATCACCAATACTGTAATTTCTCTCCGCCGGAGAGAATTTTCGAGAAAAGTAGGAACATGGTAGGGGTTTGTCCTTAGTGGATAACTGCCCCTACTGCAAGATCAGATGCGTCTACCTCTACGATAAACTGACGCTGCGGATATGGATGGTGGAGACAGACATTAAGAAGAAAGGCTTCCTTCAGCTTCTGAAAGGCACTTATTGCCGTCGGGGACCAGTTCTTAGCATCGGCACCCTTCCTGGTAAGGGCCGTAAGCGTGCCACCATCTGGGAGTAATGGGGTATAAACTGGCGATAGAAATTAGCGAAGCCCAGGAAGCGTTGTAGGGCCTTGACCCCTACTGGCTGTGGCCAATTTCGAATGGCCACCACCTTATCAGGATCCATGTGGAAGCCCGTGGATGAGACTATGTATCCTAGGAAAGACAAGGATTCCTGCTCGAACTGGCACTTCTCTAACTTGGCAAAGAGATGATTGTCCCGAAGTTTCTGTAGCACTTGCTGCACTTGTACACGTTACATAAACAAGTCTTTTGAATACACCAATACATCGTCAAGGTACACAATGACAGAGGTATGCAACATATCCCTCAAGATCTCATTCATAAGGTTTTGAAAGACTGCAGGGGCATTGCATAAGCCAAAGGGCATGACCAAATATTCGTAGTGCCCGTCTCTAGTATTGAATGTGGTCTTCCATTTGTCGCCGGGTCATATCCATACCAAATTATATGCACCCCGGAGGTCCAGCTTGGTAAAGACCTTAGCCCCTTGAAGCCGATCTAGTAACTCAAGAATCAGGGGCAAAGGGTACCTGTCCCACCATGTGATGGCGAGGCCACGGTAGTCGATGCAGGGTCAGAGTGACCCATCCTTCTTGGCCACAAAGAAGAACCCGGCCCCGCCGGGGGAATTAGAGGGCCGAATGAAGCCTCTCTCCAAATTCTCCTGAATGTATGCAGACATGGCTCAGGTTTCCGGGAGAGACAAGGGATAAACCCGTCCCCTAGGAGGCGTAGTGCCCGGGATCAGGTTTATGGCACAGTCAAAGGGCCGATGTTCCGAGAGGAGTTCAGCTTTCTCCTTAGAGAAGACATCTTCATAATCTTGGTACTGTGGCGGGAGTGCCATGGGCGTAGTCAGGAAAGGCACAGTGGGACGAAGAATACCTGTCAGGTAGGAGTCAAAACAAGATGGGCCCCAGGATGCGATCTGAAGAGCATCCCATTGTATAACGGGGGTATGTTTCTGCAGCCAGGGCAAGCCCAAGATGATAGGGTGAATGGACCTCTCCAGTATAAGAAAAGAGATTTCTTCCACGTGTAGGAGACCAGTGCGAAGAATCAAGGGCTTGGTGCAGGTAGAAATACTCCCCGGGAGGAGAGTACTGTGAATCGAAGATACCCGGATAGGAGGAATTCGGGGTTGGACCCCAGTCTGCAACTGCTGGACGAGGTCTGCGAGGATGAAATTCCCTCTCGCTCCAGAGTTGATCATAGCCAGCGTATCAAAGGTACCCCTTGCCGCCGCAATATAGGCACAGGCCTTGAGTGCGGCGCCGTCTTCTTTCTTCCTGCGAGATCGGACCTCGACCCAATTACATAGGTTCAACGCCTTGGTCTCCGGGAGAGGCAGAAGAGGAGGGTACCGGTCGGGGAAATGTAGACCCCGAGTTATTGGGTTTACGACCGGACCGCCCTTCCCGAACGCGGCGTTGGATTCGGCGGTCCACCCGTCCAGACAGATCAATCAGGCTAATCAATTCATCCGGAAGGTCCCTCGCCACTAACTCATCTTGGAGTTGTGAAGAGATACCTTCCAAGAATATGCCATGGAGGCTGTCTTCCCTCCAGTCTAGCTCGGCTGCCAGGGTACGGAATTCCACCGCATACTCGGCAAGAGACCGATTGCCTTGGCGTAATTAGAGTAGCTCAGTGGCAGCAGTGGGTCTACTAGAAGGCTCGTCGAAGATATGTCGAAAGGCTGAGACAAATTGTTCCAGATTCCCAAGAAGGGGGTCTTTATGCTCCCATAGGGGAGAAGCCCAGGCCAGAGGCTTCCCATCTAGCAAAGAGATAATATAGCTGGTTTTAATCCGATCCGTAGAAAACTGGGAAAGCAGCAGATTGAATCGGATGTAGCACTGATTGAAGAATCCGCGGCAGTACTTCACTTCCCCCGAGTACCGTGAAGGTGCCAGGAGCTGTGTAGGCGTTGCCAGTCCGGGATCGTCTACAGCAACTGGCACAGGAGCTACAAGTGCAGGTGTTCCATCAATCTGATTGGCCAGTCTCTCTACGGTCACCATAAGAGCATCAAGACAGACTTGCTGTTGCTGCAGACGCTGGGCAATTCCGGAGATGGCCTTTAAGCCCGCCACGTCCATCGGGTCCATGGCCTTGCAAACTGTTGAGTTCGTGGACCCTTGGGCTGACTAGGACAGATGATGACGCACTGTGAAAGGTACACAGTGGGTGTCGAAGCCGGGAGGCGGCACAGGCAAGAGACTAGGAGGATCTTCACCACTGGAGACCCGAGGTCCCCCCAGAGGAGCCCGTGAGGACCTGGGCCGCTTGGACTTAGAAGCGGTCTCCGGCAGGTCGGTTTCCAGAGGATAGAGAAGTAGAGCTGGAGCCAGGAGGCCAACTGGAACTTCACCACTAGAAGCCCACGGTCCCCCCGAGAGGAGCTCGTGAGGACCTGAGCTGCTTGGACTTAGGCAAGACCTCCTGGATGAGAGCTGAAGTCAGGAACTAGTGGACGAAAGCTGAAGTCAGAAGTCTGTGGATGAAAGCCGGAGTCAGAAGCCAGTGGACGAAAGCCGAAGTCAGAAGCCAGTGGATGAAAGCCGAGGCCAGAAGCCAGTGAATGAAAGCTGAGGTCAGTACAGCAACTAGCAACTCTTAGACAAGAGAGAACCTTGTTGCAAGGCAAGGCATAGGGCTAGCTGCAGGGTTTAAATACCCCTACAGCGTCTGACATCATCTCTGGGCTGCCCTCTGTCTTCCCGCGCTGGCCCCTTTAAATATTGAGCCCCTGCGCGCGTGGCTAGGGGGCGGGGCCAGGCATGGAGGATTGGCAGCGTCTCCCTTGAGGAGGGAGTACCGCAGCAGGAGCCAGGCCGGGCCTTGCCGGCCGGGGAGACACTCCAGCAGCCCGGGCCGGCCCCGAGGTAGGTGGAGGGACCGGGGCACGGCCCGGGACCGTAACAACTAGCAGTGATCCCAATAAAAGAGACAGGAAAATTTAGGCTCATTTACAATTTGTCCTTCCCGGAGGGCAGATCAGTCAACGACTTCATCCCTCACGAGCTCGGTGCGGTATGATACGCTTCATTCAGCTCAGCAGTTCTAGTCCAGTTATGCGGTGCAGGGGCATTGATGGCAAAAGTTGACATCGAATCAGCATTCCAACTTATGCCGATACATCCAGAGAGTTTCCCACTAATGGGATTTCAATTCGAGGGATGTTACTTCATGGACAAATGTCTACCGATGGGTTGCTCTATCGCCTGTGCCTTTTTCGAAGCTTTCAGCTCATTTGTACATTGGGTAATTGAGCAGGAGTCTGGTTCGTCTAATATCGTACACTGTTTAGATGATTTCCTATTCGTTGGTCACTCTGACACGAGTGCTTGCAAGGACCTCTTGCATTGTTTTCACCAGGTCGTGGGCAATTTTGGTATCCCTATCACCGAAAGCAAAATGGTAGGACCCTCTACACACCTGGTTTTCTTGGGCATTGAACTGGCCTCAATATCCATGCAGTCACGATTATGGAGGGAAAAGTGAACAAACTTAAAAGACTGGTCTCGCGGGCTGTGATGGGGTCTATGTCCCAAACCAGGAACCAAAGATTCAGGAGAAGGGGGGAAGGAAAATATGGCAACACCAGGTTAGAGACGTCCCTTGGTTCCTTCCCCCAGAGGTTATAAGACCAGAGGAGCCACAGGTGTGGGAAATGGAGGGTGGAGCTCTGGGAACCAATCCTTGGCTTCAAGGGGAGGGCCAAATTGAGGAGGAGCCTTTCCAAAGCCAATTGCCTACGATTGGAGGAGGAGTCTCCACAGAATAAAAAGGACTCCCTGGTAGAGCAGTCTCAGTCTCCTGCCGGGGACTGAGGAGGAAGGAACAGACTACCTGGCTGCTCTGGGAAACTTGGACACTGGATATTCCCTGACCGTGTAAAGGACTGCAACCACTATCACAATGAAGGTGAGCGCGGGGACTTCTGTTGGTTTGGACTTACGATAAAGATACTTATCCTGGAGAACTGCCAAGCGGGTGGTTGTATCCTGGGATGAGAAAAACCATCCCAAGAGATACGGTGGGTGGTGGCAGTTAGGCCCAGTGGGGCCAGACTTTTGAACATTGAACTTGATATTGGCCAGTATTCGGAAGTGAGTTGCTGGCACAGTGGGGAAGGCAGGTGGGAAGGGTTCAAAACCCGCCTGAGGACTTGTACAGAAAAATAACTTTAAACTATTATTTGAGTTCCTGAGTGACCAGGGCAGCTCATACAGGGTAGGACCCTGGAACGGATACAATTAACAAGGTGCGGACCGGTGAAAGCGTCACACGGGCGCAAGGTGTGAAGAAACTGACTTTAAAACAGGTCCAATTGCTGGTGGGCAGTCTGAACTTCTCGTGCAGGGTTATCCCAATGGGAAGAGCCTTCTTGCATCATTTGTTGGCCCCAATGTCTGGCGCCACAAAAAGTTTCCACCATATCCGTATATCCCGGGGAATTCGTAAGGATTTGCTTACATGGAATAGGTTTTTCTCCAACTTTAATGGCTCGTTGTTGTGGCAGACTGAAGCAGTCTCAAATTATGAACTAGAATTGTTTACTGATGCGGCGGGCTCAGTTGGGTTCGGTGCATATTGCCAAGGAGCATGGTGCATAGCTCAATGGCCCGAGGAGTGGAGGCATTCTGGCACTATCAAGAATATTACATTCCTCGAGCTGTTCCCAATTGTAGTAGCAGTGGTACTATGGGGCAAGCGGATTAGAAACAAAAAAGTGATTTTCTGGTGTGATAACCAAGGTGTAGTCGAGGTTATCAACAAGAGAGCTGCAAAGAATCTATTAGTCTTGGAATTGCTGCACGAGGTCATCCTGCGATGCATGGAATTAAATGTGACCGCATGGGCACGTCATGTGCCGGGCGCATCTGACACTTTGGCTGATTTTCTTTCTCGTTCGAAGTGGATCCGCCAGAGGCTTCAGTTCCTGATTTCCTTTGGCGATATGGCTCCCAGAAGCCTGGAGGTTGCTTCAAGAGTCACTAGCCCCTTCCACGTGGTCTGCATACATGAAAGGGGCCGAGAAGGTGGTGTCATTTCTATCCAAATGGGGCTAGTGCAGGGGACCGGTTTCCGATCTTGACATCTTGCGATATATAGAGGTCTCAAAAACAGAGGGGGCCTCAAAGGCGGAAGTTGCTAGACAGCGGATGGGTTTTTCATTTTTAATGCGGGCTCAAGGTTGGGGTTTCCCTTGCGGACGTTTTCTGATACGTCATCTATTGTTGGGTTGGGCAAAAGAGGGGGTATGATTGCCGAGGGGAGACGCCTGATTACCCATGATGTTCTACAGAGACTATGGGACATTTTTACCGAATATCTGCAGCTCCAAATACGAATCATGCTTGTTTTGCATGGCTTTCGTTTTTGCATTTTTTAGGGCATTTCGGGTTAGCAAGCTAGTGGCTAGGGCCACCAAAGGCTAGGAGTCTTCCGGGTTGCTCACCCAGCATGTCACTCAGGCGGCAGATTCAATCATTTTGTTTATACCACGTTCCAAAATGGACCAGATGGGAAAAGGCGCATCCTTAGTATTATGAGCCATCTCTGACTGCAGGACTTGTCCTGTGGCTAATTACATAGCTTTTATAGAGCTTCGCCCCTCTGAGGGATCCAGATTTTTGGTACACTCGGACGGCCGCCCGCTCACCAAATTTCAGTTTGAAGCTGTGCTACGTTTTGTGTTTAACTGCTCTCGGGTTGGACCTGTCCCACTTTGGAACACATTCCTTCCGAATTGGCGTGGCTACCTCTGCCGGTCATCTGGATTGTCAGGCGGTGTAAGAGGATCAGGCGATGGAAGTCAGGTGCTTTCAAGGGGTACATATGCCCGGGTAATCAATAACCAATACAACTTACTAACACTACTCTCTTTTCAGGTCCTGAAACTTGCGGGAAGCGAGTTTGGATCATGGGACACTCCTTCATCACGTGGGCTTTCAAACATGCCCAGCAGCATCCCTACAGGGTTCACTTGGACTTTGCACAGCATAACTTGACCATTCATTGGTTGGGATGCAGGGGCATGCGTTGGGACAAATTAATTCCCTGTCTTCAAAGGAGTGTAGTGCGCTTTGGGAAACCACATATTCTGATTATTCATCTGGGTAGTAATGATTGGGGCTCAATGTCCGGACACAAATTCATCAGTATGGTGCGGAAGGACTTGATATCTGCTGCTGTAATTTGTTGGTCCGACATCATTCCAAGGCCTGCTGAAATGGATAGAAGGATTTGGCAGCATTGCCGGACTAAGGCAAACAGACAAATTGGTTCTTGGCTAACATTATTCGGGGGACGTCACATTCGTCATGAGTGGTCATGGGACTGCGAGAAAGGGCTCTTTCACCCTGATGGGGTACATCTATCCTTTATAGGTCTGGATTTGTTCCTAAATACATTTCAGGAGGCCTTGGAAGATTTACTGCATTATGGAACTAGGCCGCATCTTTGGGGGGGTCACAGGATGGGTTCATCCTGTGCCTGTGGCGGGATGCCAGAGCCGATAGAGATGCAATGTGGTGCTTAACAGTGAAATGACCTGACAGGTGTCAGGTCGGAATTATGGCGGGACAATTGGGTGCAGTTGTCCCGCGGGAGGCTCCTTGCTGGAGGGTGGCGGGAGTTGGTAGTCACAACACCTTGCTGGATGGTTGCGGGGGTCAGGGGGGGTTTATATTTCGAATGTTAATGGTTCAAAGTTGGGATGGCCTGGATCTGCGCACCTTGCTGGCGGGTGGCAGATGTAAAGTGAAGCCTATGTAAATTCCTGGCTCAGGAACCTGATTGTTGTATAATAAAGCTGCGACCTGTTTGATCCCCACTTATTGCCTAAGTCTTGGTTTGTTATTGATTGCCTTGTTTGTTATTGATTGTGAGAGGGTGGGTGCTGGGAGATGAATAGGTCCTGGCTACCCATATTAGGGAGAATTAATTGCTTGGGCAGCTACCAGGAAGTGTGAAAAAGATAAAATTCTAAAGGATTTGATTCAAACTTTAGAGTAATTTAAACAAAGTGAGGCAGGATAGAGGACGGCCGATAACCCTCTCTAGATTGAATTAATTATTAATTGAAGTTGGTGAAGCAGAAACACTTTGAAATTGGAAACAAATCATCTAAAATGTTACAGGTGAATTTTCAAAGGAGTTACGCACATAAATGTGACATACTATTGTAGCAATTTTCAAAAGCCTGGAGTAAAGTGCACTTACAGGAGCAAATCCTATGGACAATTCAATGGCATATACTGTAGCTATTTTCAAAAGCCCACTTACTTGAGAAAAAGGGCATTTACTCCAGTAAAACCCAGTTTAATGCATGTAAATGCTTTTTAAGATCATGCCCTTAACTCTTAAACTGCATACAAAAGTAGCACAAATACAAGTTGTCCAAATATGAGATAATGAGGGTGGGTTGGGCTTTGATTAGAAGAGGATACTTAAAAGATTTAGGGAGTTTTCTTATGGTGAAATTACAGAAACCAAGATTCATATGGCAGTGAAGACTCTTAAGACCTAGATGACTTTACTGCCTATTTCTATAAACGCTTTGTAAATCAGTTGGCAGCCCCTTAAAATTAGCACTTAATGACCTCCTGCAGGGAAGGAACTTAGTGCCTTCTGTGTCACTGGTATTACAGTTTTATCGAAAGAAGGGAAAGATCTAGTTATGGGTCTTATAGGGAAATCTCTCTGAATATTAACGTCAAAATCTTAGCAAAGATATTAGCAAGCAGATTAACTACAGAAATGCAGGAGATAATCCACCCAGACCTGTATGGATTCATACCTGGACGCCAGACCTGATAATAGGAGGGTTTTTAATTTAATTTGAGCAGCTAAAAAAAGATTGCATGCCTTCCCTGCTCTTTGCAATAGATGCAGAAAAGATATTTGATTATGTTCATTGGCCTTGCATGTTTAAAGTACTGCAAAAATGGGGTTGGAGGCTAATTTTTACATGGGTACATAAAGAGGGTAACTTTAAAGCAAGTGTATGCGCATCCATATACACAGCACACATGTGCGCACACTATATAAAATACACTTAAAACTACCCAACAACATGCTCGTGTATCTAAAAGATATGTGGCATGTATTTTAAACATAGCCAGAAAGGTTTTGACTTGGTCATTGAAATTCAGTCTGTTTGGCATTGTTGATTTAGAAATGGCATCAACAGGCACCAATATTCAATGACAGTTACCTGAAGAAGGACTATTAAGTCCAAAACACAGTCCTGTGTCGGGCTAGTTCAAGATAGGCATTTTAAACATATTGACAACATGCACAACCTTATAAAGACTGAAAAAGATAAGAACATAAGAAATTGCCATGCTGGGTCAGACCAAGGTCCATCAAGCCCAACATCATGTTTCCAACAGAGGCCAAACCAGGCCACAAGAATCTGGCAATTACCCAAACACTAAGAAGATCCCGTGCTACTGATGCAATTAATAGCAGTGGCTATTCCCTAAGTAAACTTGATAAATAGCCGTTAATGGACCTCCTCCAAGAACTTATCCAAGCCTTTTTTGAACCCAGCTACACTAAATGCACTAACCACATCCTCTGGCAACAAATTCCAGAGCTTAATTGTGCGTTGAGTGAAAAAGAATTTTCTCAGATTAGTCTTAAATGTGCTACTTGCTAACTTCATGGAATGCCCCCTAGTCCTCCTATTATCCGAAAGTGTAAATAACCAATTTACAACTACTCGTTCAAGACCTCTCATGATCTTAAAGACCTCTATATCCCCCCTCAGCCGTCTCTTCTCCAAGCTGAACAGCCCTAACCTCTTCAGCCTTTCCTCATAGGGGAGCTGGTCCATCCCCTTTATCATTTTGGTTGCCCTTCTCTGTACCTTCTCCATCGCAACTATATCTTTTTTTTGAGATGCGGTGACCAGAATTGTACACAGTATTCAAGGTGTGGTCTCATTATGGAGTGACACAGAGGTATTATGACATTTTCCGTTTTATTAACCATTCCCTTCCTAATAATTCCTAACATTCTGTTTGCTTTTTTGACTGCTGCAGCACACTGAGCCGACGATTTTAAAGTATGATCCACTATGATGCCTAGATCTTTTCCCTCAGTGGTAGCTCCTAATATGGAACCTAACACTGTGTAACTACAGCAAGAGTTATTTTTCCCTATATGCAATACTTTGCACTTGTCCACATTAAATTTCATCTACCATTTGGATGCCCAATCTTCCAGTCTTGCAAGGTCCTCCTGTAATGTATCACAATCCGCTTGCAATTTAACTACTCTGAATAATTTTGTATTGTCTGTAAATTTGATAACCTCACTCGTCGTATTCCTTTCCAGATCATTTATATATATATATATATATATTGAAAAGGACCAGTCCAAGTACAGATCCCTGATGCACTCCACTGTTTACCCTTTTCCACGGAGAAAACTGACCATTTAATCCTACTCTCTGTTTCCTGTCTTTTAACCAGTTTGTAATCCACGAAAGGACATCGCTTCCTATTCCATGGCTTTTTAGTTTTCTTAGAAGCCTCTCATGAGGGACTTTGTTAAACGCCTTCTGAAAATCCAAATACACTATATCTACTGGTTCACCTTTATCCACATGTATATTAACCCCTTCAAAAAAATGAAGATTTGTTAGGCAAGGCTTCCCTTAGGTAAATCCATATTGACTGTGTTCCAATAAACCATGTCTTTCTATATGCTCTACGATTTTGATCTTTAAAATAGTTTCCACTATTTTCCCAGCACTGAGGTCAGGCTCACTGGTCTAAAGTTACCCGGATCACCCCTGGAGCACTTTTTAAATATTGGGGTTACATTGGCCATCCTCCAGTCTTCAGGTACAATGGATGATTTTAATGATAGGTTACAAATTTTAACTAATAGATCAGAAATTTCATTTTTTAGTTCCTTCAGTACCCTAGGATGCATACCATCCAGTCCAGGTGATTTGCTACTCTTTAGTTTGTCAATCTGGCCTACTACATCTTTTTGAGTAATTTCAGGACATCACTTTTAATTGTGTCATTTTATTTGCAAAGAAACAAAGACAAAAAATGAATTGATTGGTATAAGGCAGAGAATACACCATGGGGTAGATTTTCAAAGGCCCGTGCATGCGTCCATGATTGCGTGTCCATGGCTGCCCAGGAGAGGTGCCAATGAATCGCCCATGAACCTTGATTCCATATGAATATGGGTAAGCCGTTGCCCTATCCCTAGTCTGATTTCGGTGCTTATGTTGGTTGAGTACACTGGTGGTCTCCAGTTTTTTAATCAAGTTTCGCTAACCAAGGGTTTAATCAAGTTGTATCCAAATTCTAATCAAGAAGTTCGATTATATGTCCACAATGGCTTTTTGAAATGAATACTGAAGAGCTGAGGTCACTGCAGGGGTATATCTAGGATGACGTCAGCTTTGAAACCTGACTCCATCTCCCATCTGCTAGCAGAGGAACACATAACCCACTGGTCCTGAGTCCATCTGTCTACAGTAAGGAAAACGAAATTATCAGGTAAGTAATTTCTCCATTAGAATATAGTTAACCTCCCATACCAAAACAACCTAACAACCTTATCTATGAAAGGGCAACACTGCACACATTAAACCAGGCCCTAGAACATCAATTACTCTTATTAGGAAACCAGGCTGCTGTAGATCCCTACACAGAAATTACATGCTAGCAAAATACCTCATCTTGATCACATGTTGAACACAGACACTCACCAAATACAGAATAAAGAGATCAGAAAATATAAACAGAAACCTGCTGAGAAGAACTGAACTGCAATCCACAAGCCAGCCTCTACATGCAGAGTAACAATGTAAAAACAGAAACATTACCATTCTTCATAAAACATTAAATAATAAAATCAAGAAATATAAAACATCAATCATAATAATAAAATCATATTCATAAAAATAATAAATATTTCAAACAGTTAATAAATAGAATATACAAAATTTCCCAAACACCAATAAAATATTTCAAAACATTTGATGAATAAAAAATGTAAATTCCCCCCCAGAAAATTAAATATTTCAAAAGAGCAGAGTTATCAGTTTACAATTAACAATTATTAAAACTAACAAGGATTTTTAAAATCTGCTCTCCATACCTGTGATCTTCTGATTTCCAGTCACTGTGATTTTCAAGGATTGGAGGAGGTAAGGATGCCCAAATTTTATCTTCTCTCACACACAAGCACAATAACACATTCATTCTCTCACATACTCCCTCTCTCTAACATACACAGGCTCCCTCTCAGATTCATGATGTGTGTGTGTGTGTGTGTGTGCCTGTGAGAGCCTATATGCGACACATGGGCTTTCATAGCACACAAAGATACACACAAGCTCGCACACAGTCACATTCACAGGCACACAGGCTCTCAGATATACACACACATAGGTTCTCACACAGATACACACGGGCTCTCAGACACACATTTGCTCTCAGTTACTCACATACATAAACTCATGGCCTCCTGTTATCTTTGGGCCATGGTGGGATGAGCTCCATCACGGCCCCATGGGCCTCCTGATATCTTTGGGCTGTGGTAGGATGAGCTTCATCACCAGGGCCGGTACAAGGGTATTAGGTGCCCTAGGCAAAACTTCAGCCATGTGCCCCCCACTAAATCAATCCCAAAGTCTTTGCTCTTTCCTCCCCAGGCATCCTCACCCCATCTCATCACCCAGTGCTCACTCTTCACCTCTCTCCATTCCCTACGTTACTGCTCTCCCATTCAATCTCCCAGTCCTCGCTCTTGTCCCCACCCCCAATCCAAATTCCTGCTCACCCATACCCAGGCTTCTCTCCCACCTTGTGCCACTCTCTCTTCCTCTCTTCTGCTCTCTCCCTCAATCTCCACCCCTCCCACCCAATCTGCGTTCCTGCTGTCCCTTCAATTTGCAAACTTCCACTCTCCCACTTAATCCCTCAGTCTCTCTCCCCTTCCTCCTTCCCATGCACCCCTGTTCCTGCTCCTGCTCGAGTGTGCATGCAGCATATAGCACAAGCTTCTCTGTTGCATAGTTTTATTCTGATATGCACAGATAACAGCAGTATGTGCAGGTTATATGCGTAAATGTTGCCCCCCCCCCCACCCTGGAATGCCCTTGGCTTGCCCCTTTTTTATACGGGCAAATTTATTTGCACACCATTATTTGCACATGTATGTTTGAGGTTCATAAATTAGCACTTATGAGAATATGTGCTATTTGCACGTGCATGTGCTGATGTGTAAGCAAGCAACTCTTTGAAAATTCACCTTAAATTGTATTTAGCCCCTATGTGAGGGTGAATGGGAACTACTCTGATGTCTTCTACTTGGGGAGGAGAACTAGGCAGGGGTGCCTCTCTCCCCGCTGCTATTTGTATTGGTGATGGAAACCAATGCAGCTCAAGTAAGCGGAAATGGCGGAATTAAAGGTGTACAGCTAGGCCAGAATTAATTTAAAATATCTCTATTTGCTGACTATGCTCTTTGTACTTTGATGGATCCTTTGTTGATCTGGGAACTTCATGAATATGATAGTGTAGCTGGGTTTAAGGTGAAAATGTGCAAGTCAGAAATTCTTAATATTACTGTTCCACCCTCTATGGCAGATATTTATGGAGAAATTCTCATTCCAGTGGGCACCTGAGAAAAAACTCTATCTACGGATTAACATAGTACTTAATAGAGACAAATTATTCAAGCTAATTACACTTGTGAGGTTGCTGAGATACTTTAAAGAGCCCAATATTCAAACGGGAGATAGGCAGATAAGTAGTACTTATCCGGCTATCTAGTGGCTGCTGAATATCCGGGTAAACTCAGTGGCCGCTAGATAGTCGGAGAAAAAGTGAGAGGGCAATGGGTGCATTGGGGCGGTGCTGCTTAGCCAGATAACGTATCCAAATAAGTAACAATATTGATACTTAGGTTAACCGGCTAAGTCTAGACCTGCAATTGAGCACATCTAGACTTAGCCAGATAATATTTATTCGGCTAAGTATTGCTTTCTATGAATATCCTTGTGCCACTGAATATCATTTAACTTAGCCAGAACAGTGTTATCAGCTAAGTTACTCAGCTAGCCAGGGTTTGACTATCTACCACACTGTGATTTGAGGACTTGGGATTCACCTAACTTTTCCTGAGTAGATAGGATTGTGGCTGTTAAAATGAATGCCCTGCTAAAAGAAATACTTAATATAATACAGAAGAAATTTTGGCATTTTATTTGGAATAAAAAAAATGCTTAGGGTATCAAAAAATGTTTTGTTTGGTTTTGTAAAGACAGTGATCTGAGAGTACCCAAGGTCAAGGCCTATTATAAAGCAGCACAATTAAAGGTTGTTGTAGATAGGCAAAATGGGTAGAGAGAGAGCAGTTTTTTCTCTCGGACGTGGCTTTAACTGAAAATCTTTGGTTACTGAATGAGGTTCGTCTCCCAAAATTGCCAAAGAATCCCTATATGAGGTATTTAATTATGGAATTCTGTTAGAGAAAAAATGGTACTTCCCACTAATTCCCATTCGACACAATGGTGATTTTCTTCTGTAACACAGTAACATAGTAATGTCGGCAGATAAAGACCAAATGGTCCATCCAGTCTGCCCAGCAAATTTCTTATGTTAGTAATTGCTGCTCTGTGCAGTTTTCCCCTATGTGTTCTATTAAGGGCCGTAACTGCCGCTCTGTGCAGATTATCCCCATGTGTTCTATTAAGGGCCGTAACTGCCTCTCTATGCAGGTTATACTCATGTGTTCTATTAAGGGCCGTAACTGCCACTCTGTGCAGATTATCCCCATGTGTTCTATTAAGGGCCGTAACTGCCACTCTGTGCAGATTATCCCCATGTGTTCTATTAAGGGCCGTAACTGCCGCTCTGTGCAGATTTATCCCCATGTGGTGTGTTAAGGGTAGTAACTGCTACTCTGTAAATGTTACCCCCATGAATTCTGTTAAATGTAGGTAATTGCTGCTCCATACATGTTACCCCCATGCAGAAATGTTACTTATCCTTTTCTTCAAGCCTTTAAGGATCCACAGTGTTTGTCCCATGCCCTTTTGAAGATGATGCTCTCATCTTCACCAACTCTTCTGGAAGGGCAATCCAGGCATCTACCACCCTTTCCATGAATAAATACTTCCTGATATTGGTTCTGAGTCATCCCCTCTGGAGTTTCATATCGTGACCCTAGTTCTACTGTTTACTTTCCAATGGAAAAGGTTTGAAGTTTGTGCATCAGGTATCTGAAGGTCTGTATCCATATCTCCCCTGCACTTCCTATAAGAAGGGATTCTAGAGTTTTTAAATGATAGGCAGATTTAGGCCTAGTTTTTATTCAACTGGTGGAGAAATCTGGCTGTTTGCAGTTCTCAACTCTTAGATAGAAATATAGGTTGTCAAATGCAAAGTTGGCCATTTTTAGTGTGGCTTCTGCTATTGGCCATTTTATGCACAATGGTATCCATGTCAGTCATCTTGGGTGCTGCTGTCACAGTAGTCATTTTTAGGCAGTGGTCATGTGCAGCCAAGCTGTGCAGGCTCTTTCCCTGTCTATATTGTTAGAGCCACTTGCATTGGCCATCAGGAGCTCCCTGGTAGCTGGTCCTTGCTCGTGGCACTCCCATCCCACCATCTCTGTCGCCTTTCCTTTCTCCTCATCACTCCCCTCCCCCCCCCCCCCCTTTTTTTTGTGTCTTCTCTCCCATCCCCTTTTGTGCACAAGGGTCCTTTCTGATGGCTCCTTGCAGCTGCCACATTGAACTTACCGTTCTGCATGACTTGGCCTAATCATGTCTCCTTGTTCATACCACAGCATGTCTTCTGCCTTCCTTGCTTCAGTCCCCTCCAGCTCTTCCTGCCCATCCCAAGCACCTCCGTTTATGCCTTCTGTCCTCAAGGAGACAAAGAAGAAGTGCCATGCACTGAAGGCATCTGAAAATTATGTGGCCACCCCAGTTGATCCCACAGATGCCAAAGGGGCACGTGGGTCTGGGGGATGTCATTTGTTGGCAGATTTTATCATCCTAAAAGTTGGGCAGGCCATAAAGGGGGTCTTGCATGGAAATGTGTGGTACCCAGACCATAAGAAGAGTGATCTGGAGAGGCCTAAAGGAGGCTGAGACAAATGATTGAAGCTGTTTTGCAGGAAGGGTGGCTTTACAAGGCTGACAGGGTGGCCAGAGAAAGGTGAGATGGTGGTGCAATGCACGGAGCGACAGTCACCATCTGCCTGTCCTAGCAGCATTCACAGAGCGGAAAGTTGGAGGGCAGCCCCTCTCCTGGGTATCATTAGTAGCTGCAGATTTTGTACTTGAGTATTTTCTATGGTTTGCATGTGGGGGTGCAGGTTAACATTGCTCTGCATTGTTATAACTTTGTAATGTTTACAAAATGATTAAGCTGTTATGACTGTAGGTATTTCTATTCACTCAATAAAGCTGCATTTCTGAAGAATGAATAGGCGTTTTTATTAGAAAATGAGGGAGAATGGGAGCGGGGAAGTGGAAGGAAGAGAGGTGAGTAAATATGAAAGGTGCACCATGCCTCAGTTAAGGAAATAATTGATCAAGAGAGTAGACGCCAGCACTTCAAGGCTCACTGTTTATGCCAAGTACATGTGACTAATGCCATCATCAAGGCTTAAAGGTACACATCTCTTGTGCAACCCTTAATGCTCAGCCAAGGATAAATTTCTAGTCAGTATAGGTAGATGACATTAAGTAGGAGTGGAAGTAAAGGAAAATACTTACGTGTCACACATTAGCTTCAAGGGTCTTAGCAGTAAAGAAGCATCTAACAAATGTACAAATGATCACGTGTGCTGCAAATGTTTTATTTTATATGGCAAGGTACTCTGGATTTCAGAGTGCTTCACAGTGGTGCAAGTAATAAAGAGCACCTTTGCACATAACATATCGCTAAGGCTTCACCAGCAGAATGGTTTCTAGATGTAACAACTGAAGTAGGATGTAGGGAAATATTACAGCTGTACAGTCTATATCTATTGTAAGTATAGGAAATTCTATGTGACAGAAAATAAAAATTCCCCCTTAAAATACAATCTTTTCTACAAACATTAATGCATAAAACTTAAAATATTAGAAATGAACCCTATGACTTGATGAGTGGGAATCAAGGTTCAGGCACAAAAGCCTAAAGCTTAGCCGGTTAACTTATCTAGCTAAGTATCAATATTGTTACTTATTTGGATACGTTATCTGGCTAAGTAGCACCGCCCCGATCCACCCATTGCCCATTGACAAGTGAAGACTGGTGGCCCGCATAAGGTTTACCCCAATTTTATAAAGAAACACTAATGGTGATATGTACGGGTAACGGTGGTTACATTTATGCTCATCTGGTATAAAATCCTACGCACACAATAGCTTCCAGGTGAGAACCACTTTTCTTGAGATGGCCCAGTCAATGAGGTGACCAAATATGAGAACATCTTGTCTGGCAAATCCTTAGCCAGAGTGGAGGGTGGGGAAACAAGAACAATACCTGAATTGAAGAAAGCATGGGACTAGCACAGGGGATCTCTGAAGGGGTGGTAGGGATGGGCAGATTGGATAGGCCGTGTGGTCTTTTTCTGATGTCACGCTTCTCTGAAACAAACTCCTACTTTCATGCATTTTGATTTATATTTGTTTAGATTTTTTCAAGGCACTGTAGATAAGGATAGTAGATATTTTACAGTATACCTCACACATGCCAGTGCCTTTCAAAAAATATAGTCACTAATCCTTAAGAATCAGCCAGGAGTACAGTGTTAACTGGATGGTATCATTATGTTTGGACAGACCCCAGCAACTGTCTTTCAGTGTATAAAAGATGTAGAACTCAAGTTAAACCTCACCAAATGGGTATTCAGGGAAATGGAGTTACAAATGCACCACCAAACTCTACATTCCTTCTTAGCAGAAGCCCCGGTTTCTTGTGGCAGATTTTCCAAGATTCTGAGGTAAGAGCAAATTCTGTGGCAGATCTTTCAAAATTATGGGGTACATTTGCATAATTTTGCAAACAGATTAATAGTTCTGGCTATGCAAAAAAAGGAGAAATTACTACTTACCTGATAATTTCCTTTCCTCTAATGAGGGCAGGTCAATCCCCACCAGGGGGTTATGCACCTCTGCCAGCAGATGGAGATGGAGCAAAAACTGATGTCATGGTTATATAGTCCTGCAATGCCAGTATTCTCTGTAAAAGCCAAAATGTGGACAAACTGATTATACTTGAACATTATCATTAACAATCAACCACTCATGTTTCCAACCCAACGAGAACACTGAGGTTAGACGAAAGTGGTAACATATACACTAAACTAAGAGGCTAGAAAAGCCACTTACCAATTTTCAACAAAGTGCAGGAATCACACTCTGCAATGCTCGCCCTGAAAAGGCTAACCAAACAGTAAACCTCTGCAGCCTAGCATGTATAGGATTGAGCTGTCTTCATTAGAGGAAAGGAAATTATCAGGTAAGTAGTAATTTCTCCTTTATCTGCATTCTGGCAGGTCAATCCTCACCAGTGGGATGTATCAAAGCTAATCCCAAAAAGGGCAGGAAGCTGCCAGCAGTCCAGTCAAAACCGCTCACGCAAACAGGGCATCCTTCCTAGCCTGAATATCCAAGCGGTAATGCTTGGAAAAGGTGTGACAAAATGACCATGTCACCACTCACCAAATTTCGGCAGGCAACAACAAACGAAGTTCCGTCCATGATACCACCTGAGCCCTTATGGAATGCGGTCTAATATGTTTCAGCAAAGCAACCTCAGCAGCCATATAGGCGGCCATAATACTTCCTTAACCAAATAGGCTATCTTTGCCCACATTGCTGGTGCGCTCTGCCATCATGGAGCACAAACAGGCGAACAGACTTCCGAACAGATTCAGTCACCTCCAAGTACCGCATTAAATGATGCTTGACGTCCAAGGAACACAAAAGACAGTAGTCATTTTCATCTCTGACCCTGTCCAAGGAGGTCAAGGAAATAGACTGATTCAAATGAAACTCCGAATCCACTTTTGGCAAAAATAGGGCACAGTCTGAAGCTGTACCACTCCCAGAGTCATACGCAGAAAAGGCTCATGGCAAGAAAGAGCCTGCAACTCACAGACCCAACGTGCCAAATGGATTGCTACCAGAAAAACTGTCTTCAAGGTAAGCAAGAGCATGCAGCGGCTGAAAGGTTGGACCTGCCAAGAACTCCAGGTCCAAATTAAGGTCTCACAGAGGCACCGGAAGCCACAGAACGGGGCGAAGTTAATTAACTCTCTTTAAGAAATGGAACACGGTGGAATGGGAAGAAAATGTCCTTCCATTGACTTTCCCCCTATAACAAGCAAGAGCTACAACTTGAACTTTCAGGATGTTAAGAGCCAAGCCCTTATGCAAGCCATCCTGTAAGAATTCCAAAATGAAAGGAATATCCACCTTGAGAGGTTGAGAATTTCACTCAGAACACCAGGCCTCGAAAACTTTCTGGCCAGAAGAAATGTGGTAATCACAGCAGGTGAATAATCCTGCTTCAACAACCAAGCCCTTTCAATGGCCAAACTGTAAGACAAAATCAACTTGGAACCTCATGTAGAGTGGGCCCCTGCCGCAGCAGATCCTTCCAAGACGATAGCCTTAGGGGACT
The DNA here is from genome assembly GCF_901001135.1 of Rhinatrema bivittatum. Lineage (NCBI taxonomy): Eukaryota > Metazoa > Chordata > Amphibia > Gymnophiona > Rhinatrematidae > Rhinatrema > Rhinatrema bivittatum. Next base: position 273,224,608 of record NC_042620.1, read on the forward strand.
GCCAGCCAGCAGTCTCTGGAGATCGGCATACCATGGCCTCTGAGCCCAATCCAGAGCCATTAAAAGGATGGTGTTGGATTGACTTGCAATCTTCCAGACAACCCTGCCTACCAGAGGTGAGAGTGGAACGCATACCGCAGGGTGCCATGTGGCCACTTCTGAATGACAGCGTCAATGCCCAGTGCTTTGGGGACTGAAAAAGCATGGAACCTTCACAATGTTGAAGGTTGCCAACAGATCTAGGTCCGGTGGGACCCAGCAGGCCACAAGGATCGGAAAGACTTTGTCTGCCAGCACCCATTCTCCTGGGTCCTGCTGAGGAAGTTGGTTCTGATATTGTCCTTTCGGTAATGTGAGAGGTGGATGTGCTCAAGTTGCTCTGCCCACAACTTGAGCACATCTATCTCCTCTGACACCTGATGAATCTTGGTTCCACCCTGATGATTGATGGAAGCCACCATCGTCACATTGTCTGCCATTATTTGTACCACCCGAGCCTCTAGATGCTTGGCAAAGTGCAAGCACATTAACTGAACTGCCTGTGCTTCCAATCTGTTCATGTTCCACTGCTACTCGTCTGCATTCCAGTGACCTTGCACCATCAACTCCTGACAATGAACCTCCCACCCAGAAGCCTCACATCTGACGTGAGTACCAACCAATCCAGTATCTCCAGGGAAACTCCCTTACCAAGATGACCCACCTGTAACCAGCAGTTCAACTGAGATCTCAACTTCAAAGGTAGGAGCAGCCTCATCACATAGTTCTGTGACTGTGGGTTCCAGCAGGAAAGCAACATGCATTGAAGAGGTCGCATATGTGCCCTTGCCCAGGGAACTACTTCCAATGCGCAGCCATCAACACCCAGGACCTGCAGATAAGACCACATGGTTGGGCGAATAGTATTCATCAGGGTTCCGACTCAAGCCATCAACCTTTGGATTTGAGTCTCCAGAAGAAATACTCTGCCCTGCTTTGTATCAAAGTGAACCCCCAATATACTCCAGAGTCTGAGTCAGCTGCAAATTGCTTTTGGCTAGATTCACCACCCAGCCTAGTTCTTGTCGTAATGAAACCACCTTGCGAGATGCACGAAGAGTCTCTTCCATGCTCTTGGCTTGAATCAACCAGTCATCCAGATATGGATAAACTAGAATTCCATATTTGCGTAGGGGCACCCCTACCACCACGACCTTGGACAAGACCTTTCAGGCTGGCCACGGCACCCAGGACAAGGCCTGAAACTGGTGATGATAATCCAGAATGGCAAACCGAAGGAAACTTTGATGTTCCCAGTAAATGGGAATATGTATATATGCCTCCATCAGAGTCAGAGACATGATGTATTCCCCTGCTTGAATTGCCATTATGACAGATCGCACTGTTTCCATTCTGAAACGTGTGACTCGCAAATGGCGATTGATGTCCTTGAGATCCATACTGAATGAAAAGAGTCTTCCTTCTTGGATACATCAAAATAAATGGAAAAATGGCCACTATTTTGCTGCTATTTGGGAACAGGAATCACAGCTTTCATGTTCAAAAGCCTTTTAATTGTAGCTTCTACTTCTACTCTTTATTGAGGAGAGTTGCATGGAGATATCATAAAGGCATCCAGAGGAATGCAAAGAAATTCTAGAGTATACCCATCTCGAACCACTTTGAGGACCCAATGATCCAAAGTAATCTGAACCCGCCTGTGATAAAAACAAGATAGGTGGCCACCTATTTCCTGCACCAATAGATGAGCCTACAAAACCTCACTGAGCAGATTGAGGGGCTCCACTTCTGGAGCCTGCATCCTTTCAAGGTCCTCTGGGGCAAAAGAACCGAGATCTATGGTACGGATGAGATCTCTGGGAAGTACCTCCCCCATAAGGCTGAAAATGCTGCAGTCTGGAGAGCAAGCAGTTGCCTGAAAAGACCAGGAAACCAGCTTCTTGTCCTCTAGCAAGCGAGGGACCTAGATTTCTCCCCATTTACTCCCCATTTTCTCCAATTCACTGCCAAGTAAAAGTGAACCCTTGAAGGGCAGCTTGGTAAGATTGGACTTTGACATAGTATCTGCCGACCAGTTGTGCAGCCACAACTGTTGCCTGGCCGCAATAGCAGAAGCAGCTTCTTTGGTGGCGGTGCAAACCAGGTCTCAGCCCGCATCAGCTATTTATAAATTCATCACCACTGCCTCAAAGCTTGATTTAGGATAGTCTCAATTTTTCTATCCTGAGCATCCTTCAGAGCTTCACCCCCTCCACCGGAATGGTGGTTCATTTTGTGACAGAACACACCAAAGCATTTTCCTGAGGAAAATGCAACTGCTCTCTGGCCTACGGATTCATGGGACATAAACCTGCCAAGGTGCACCATCCTTTAAAGAACACCTCTGGTACACTCCATTCCAAATCAATCAACTCTTGAATCACATCCAGGAGGGGAAAGAAACATGAGACCTTACGTAGGGTGAGCAAAATGGGTCCTTCCTCTGCACCCCTGAGACCGAGTGTCTTCAAAGTCTGAGTGATTAAGCTTGACAACTCATCTCTATCAAAGAAATGGAGAAGAGTTCTATGCAGCTCCAAATCTGGGGAAATTTCCCCTCACCAGGGGAGCCATCACCATCATCATCGGTGACATCTTGATCCACCTGCATTCGAACCTTGTCAGGCCATGCTGCGTCACAGAGCTTTACCGTGGTGGTAGGCCCAGGAGAATTCTGAGTGCATGGACCTAAACTAGTAGGTAATGTCGACTCAGAAGACCGCACCTGTAGAAATGTCTGTAATTCCTGGAAGAATTCCATCCAGGAAAAGGAGGACAGGTCTATTCCATCCTGAGAGCGAGTTTCTCTAGACAACTCAGCCCATGGATCAACTGAAGGAGAGAACACCTGTGTCGTTTCGCCCTTGGTCCCACTCCCCTCAGACCGAGGAGATGGACCATCATCGGCAAAATCAGAAAGATGTAAATCCCCACGAGTATGCAGGCAGTAATGACACAGGCTTAAAGAAAGCTCCGACTGTATCGCCCTAATGTGGCATGCAGCACAAATAGATAAGCGCTTAGACTTCTTTGCCGCGTGTGCCATGGTTGTAAATTGTTCAGTCAGGTATAGGCATGCACCCAGCTAGATGCACAAAAAAAGTGCGGTCAGGTACCTATGTGTAAAAGCCGCAAACAAAATGGTCGCACAAAAAAAGTGCGTCCAGGTGCACACACACATATAGTACGCTTGCCCAAATTAGATGGCCAAATTGGGCATCCAGGTACACACGTGCTCAATGAATGCCCAAGTTAGGGACCCAAGATGTATGTCCAGAAACAAGGATGCTCAATTCTGGACAAATAATCGGCAACAGACATACAATAGGGATGTGCAGGCGTGCGCCGATGGCACACAGTGAAAAACGTGCAAAATCACCCTTGCATCAAAAAGGAAGAAGCCTGAGAGCGGGGCCTAGCCAAAAGGCTGCTCAACCCACCGTGTTAGAACACGTCTCACAGATCTCCCCAGAGACGCGAGTGGGAAGGCCAAATGCTGAGGAAACAGACTCAGAAGGAAAACTCCTCTCTTCTTTCTCCTGCATTTTTTTTTAATAAAGTAAAAACTTTTACCTGAACTCAGCTCTCCCTGGCTGAGAGCAGGAATGGGTCCCAGCTATGGGGGGAGAGGGCGAAAGCCTTCACTTGCCAAGCGTCTCACAGCCTGCAACTGCTAATTGAATTTTAAGTCAATGCCACCCAAGGCTACCGGACAGTAGGCATTCTACTGAGGGAGGGACCGAATGATATCACCTCAGGAACAAACAGTGTTATACAGAAATCAAGTCTTCGTGATTTCTCCTTTTGTACTTCCTTCTTTTCTTTCTTTATCTTTTACTCACAGGCAATTCCCCATAGGGAAATGCATGTCCAACATCTGCCGGAAACGGAAAATACTGGCGGGCTGATGTCGGTGCGAGACTATATAGCCATGACATCAGTTTTTGCTCTGACTCCATCAGGGCTGGTGCTAGCTTTTTTGCTATCCTGTGTGAACAATTACTGTGTTGCCCGCCCTGCCCCCGCATCATCCAGTGACAGTGTCTGTCCCATGTCCATCAAAAAAAGCCCAGCTCCCTCCAGCAATCTATATTTTTAAAAACTGCCACCCCCCCAAACGGAACCCATGGTGAAGGGAAGGTTATTAGGTACCCTAAGCAAACCTTACACACACACACACACACCCACATACCCACCCTCTACAGAAGCACACACACATTTCAATTGTGCATTTATAAAAGATTTTACATGAAAAAAGAACATTCAAAAGTACAGTCTTCTGAGGCAAAAATACCACTTACAACATGCACATTATATTTACATGACGGCTGTGGTGCCAAGCAGAAAATCCTGCAAAAAAGGTACTTGAAACTCTTATGGAATTAGATTTTTTGTAATGTGTGCTGGGTGTAGGCTTGGCCCTCAGAAAGCCATGAATAAATGGAATTACCATTACAATATAGTAATGGTAAACAACCAAAATAACCCTAACTGCCAGCACTCAAACAGTAACAACCTTATCTATGAGGAGGTAACACTTCACAAATTACTCCAGACCCTAGAACACCAATAAATTTCCTATTAGGAAAACAGAACAAATCAGACTACTATAAGAACATAAGAACATAAGAAATTGCCATGCTGGGTCAGACCAAGGGTCCATCAAGCCCAGCATCCTGTTTCTAACAGAGGCCAAAACTAGGCCACAAGAACCTGGCAATTACCCAAACACTAAGAAGAACCCATAAATCATTACAGATAAATGATATGGTAGCAGAATACCTCACCTCGGTCACACATGGAGAACATAGACAAACTCTGACCAAATACAGAATAAAGAGACCAGAAAGTATAAATAGAAACATGCTGAGAAGAACTGAACTGGAACCCACAACAAGCCAGCCTCTAAAAGCAGAGGAACAATGGAAAAACAGAAACATTACCATTCTTCATAAACCAGAAATCTGTGAGCGCACACACAGCCACACACAAGCGTTTTCCAGAGTTTTGACTGCTTGCACGTTTTCAGATAATAAGAGATTTTGATATTCATGACCTTTGTTGCATATTTTCAGCGTTTAATACACGCGTTTTCCAGCGTTTTGACTGACCACATTCAACTTCTCAGTAAGTCTCATACTTCTAGTCTGGAGCCATTTGTTGGTTTATTAGCCGTTCAGGCAATGTTTCAGAACTCTTTTCATATTTCCACACAGATTCATCATATTAGTATGTCACTACCTGGACTTCCCTGAGGAAGGAGTCAGACACTCCGAAACACCACAGTGTCGGAGCATGCACTTCAGGACTGAATGTACTACTCTGTTACTGGTGGAATAAGATAAGTGCAAGCATTAGTAGTATTCACACAGTGCCTGCACTTGCCATTCTCTGCAACCTATGATTAGACAAGCCCAGTGTTTCACGGGCTTGACAATATAAGCCATAAAGTTCACTGTGGCAATGTATGACGGTTGCTAGAGAACATCTCACATTGAGTTCTTTTCTTGTTACAGCTGATTTTTTATTATTTTGAAAGCTTCTTGTTTTCAGCTATCTCTGAGTTACTAGATATAAGACACCAGCAGCTACAGACTTCCAAAAACACATTCAGCTGTGCCTCCGATGCTGAACCTCATGCGCAGTGCCATCGCTACGCACAAGCAAGCAACATTTCTGAGAATTTAAAGGGACCTTTGGCAGGAAAGCCTCTGTAACCCTTGTTGATGATGTCATCCAGGCTGCCCTATTTAAGGGCAGCCCTCTGTGTGCAAGATGCTTTGGCAATACGCCAACTATCATTGAGTAGAGCAAGTTGTTTCAGTATCTGTTCCTGTGTTCCACCATTCCTATATTCCTGGTCCTAGTCTTGGCAGTTCTTGATCTTCGTTCCTGAGTTCTTGGTCTTCATCTTTATCTTTGTCCTGTGGTCAGTCTTCATCTCTTTGTTTTCTGAGTCTCCTGCCCATGCCTCCCTGCCTACCTTCCCGTTCTGTCTTTCCTCGGATGGATCTCTGATTTTGACTTCAGCTTGCTTGACTTGACTTGCCTGAACTCTGCCTGCCACTGACCACAGCCTGACCTACGACTATTTTTGGAACTCTACCTGCCTCTGACCGCTGCCTGTTTGACAACTATGCCTGAATTCAGCCTCCCTTGACCTCTGCCTGACTCCTGACCATGTCTGAATGCTGCTTGCCTTGACAACTGCCTGTCTCCAACTACACCAGAACCTAACCTACCCCGGACCCTGACCTGTGACTCGACTGTCTCCACAGACTTCCACATCATCAACAGAGGCTGTGCCTAAGCCCTGCCAGCTCTGGCACCTGAGGGCTCACCCTAAGGGGAAACGAGGGCTTGTACAGGTAAAGCTCCAGTTGGGCCTCTGCCATAGCCAGTTCCACCAGTGAAGACTTCAGGGCTCCTTCTTACAGGATGCGCCAATTCCACCTTGGTCCAAGGGTCCACATCCGCAACAATATCAGACTCGTCTGTGGTCTACTATGGGTTGGATGGGGGAGGTCTGGGTGATCTGTGGGGAATTCAGGGTGAAGAACTGGGAGGGTCTTGATGACCTGGAGATGGACTACGGGAACTGGCAGCGGTATTGGCAAACTGGTGATTTCAATTACATGCGCATGTATTAAAATATACTGACTTCCCCGTATAAATCAGGGTTTTATGCAAGTGTGTTCTATTTTTTTTTATTTGCACGTAAAATATACTTGCATATGTTGTTGCAGTTGGATACTGCTGGCGAGATAGTGGACCCTTGGGCTGGCCTACCTAGGGTGAAAGGGTAGGCCAGGAGGCGGAGCTGCAAGCAGGAGGTGTTCACCTGGGAACCAGGAACCCCCCGGGAGGAGCCCGTAGGGCACTGGGACCTCGGGACTTGGAACAGAGGCTGAAAGTCCAGGGGTTGAGATAGGCTAGACTGGGACCAGAGCAAACAGGAAGGATAGGAAGTCCAAGGTACCCGGGAAGCAGGGGACCGGCTGAAGGCAGGGCAGTGGGCGGCAGCGGAGTCTGTAGCAAACCGGAGGCTGAAGCGGAGTCGGTAGCAAACCGGAGGCTGAAGCAGGCTGTAGGCTGAAGCGGAGTCAGTAACAAACCGGAGGCTGAAGCAGGCTGCAGGCTGAAGCGGAGTCGGTAACAAACCGGAGGCTGAAGCAGGCTGCAGGCTGAAGCGGAGTCGGAAGCAAACCGGAGTCAGAAGCAGGAAACGTGGAGATCACCAGGAACGCAACTAAGAACAACTATGGAGTTGTGAACCTCATTGCAAGGCGATGAGAGAGAGTTTGGACGCCGGTTATATCGGGGCCCGGGCGTGATGTCAGCAGCACGGGCGGGGCCAGGCTTCCAGGAGTTGAGCGCTCAAGACGGGCGTCCTCGCGCACGAGACTGACGAGAAGCAGGCATGTAATGGCGGCCGCCACGTGGAGTGAGAGAAGCCCCCGGGGTCCAGAGCGGGCGGAATACGGTGATTCCTGAAACGGAGGTAGGCGGGTTTGAGCCCTAAGCGGAGGGAAGCGGTAGAGACCGCAACATTTGTTCATAACATAAATAGGAAAAGTGCGCTTTCAATGCATTGCAGGTATTCACACATTACCAAACATACACGGGGTATGCTGGGAGTTAGACATTTTATAATCTATACATACCTGATACGTGCAGGTTATAAAATACAGTAGATCTCCGTGAGACATATACGCGCGTATCTTTGGTTTGATTTAATAGATCTTTGAGATATCAAACATTCTTCTTTCTCTGTCTACTCCTACTGCACCTCTTCCCTACTGTTTCCTTTAGGATAGGAGGAAAGGGGGGAGGAACATCTGTTACGCATGCAGCCTCCCCTCCCCTTATATTCCCTGCAGGTTGTTTATGAGGAGAGAGACCAGAGCAGGAGCATAGAGAGCCAAGACTGAAAGCAGTCACTCTGTAGCATTTTTTCAGAAGATTGACTTCAGAGGTGGGAAAGCTTCAGGTATGTCAAGTCTATGGCAGGTTGTCAATTATAAGGCAAGAAGCTAATTATGCGGTTTCTCTCACCTGTGGCCACATAATCATACTTATTAGGTCTTCTATCCTTGTATTCTAAATTTGTGCCTGATTATGCCTCTGTATTAGAATCTCTTCGACTGCTATTACATGGATCTGCAAAGTGGTCATGGATATCAGCTGCACAAGCCAGCTTTGAGATAGATAGCCCAGCTCTGTACTTATTTGACCTGGTGTTATGTACTAGTGTTACTACAGATGCCTTAGAGCTATACTCACCCAAATTCATGGAGATAAGACTGAAAAAAAGGTTGCTTTTGTTTCCAAAATGGAATATACAGTATAGACACCCACAGTTTACTAACCATAGGCTAATAGAAAAACTGAGCAATTTAACAGGAGCTTGAAGGAAAGTTTACAAAAGGCCGACCTGGAAGGTAAACCAGGAAACCTTTCATCATAGAGTTCTTGCAAGTATAGAGGGCTAAGTGGCATCCACAATGCAGACGTCATAGCTGACTTCCTACATGGAAGAGAGCTGCACACAAATTTGAATGTGGCTGAGGTACAGATGCTTACATAGGATGCGTCTGTATAGCTGGATGTGCAACAAACTGTGCAACGGAAACATGTAGCCAGGGAACTAGGAATTAAGTGTGGTTTGCTTGTTCAGGCTACAAAACTTGTCAACCTTTGCTAGGAAGCTGGAAGGTGCACTCTATCCCTGAAGGTACTGGACAGGATGAGACAGCACCCCCATAAATTGTCAGGCAGCGTGCTCCTGTTTCCCATGTTTCAGCAGCTGATACTACAGATCATTTAAATAGCGCCAATCATTTTAGTGCATTGTATCCTACACAAATCAGTCAATCAGCATCTCAGCCTGAAAAACTTACCATTTATTTTTTATTTAGTTATTTTATATACCGTTGTTCTAAGTGAAGATCACAACGGTTTACAAAAGTAGCATTCATCTTTGAGTCATTACATAAGATGGGTTACACAATTTGGTAAAAACACATACATTAGTACTCTACAATATAGTATTACATGAACTTTGACATGAAACATATTTGGTAAGATGGCTACCTGTATGGATTAAAGAGTATATTATGTGATGATTTACATAATTTCTTGCATGTTTCTAATTGTTGGATGGAAGCGTCGTGTTCAGCAATAGAGGATATGTGGAATTGTAGTGAGTAAATTGCATACTGAGAGTTGTAGTTGAAATATGATGGGAGAGGCTTTGGAGGAAAAGGAAGAGAGGGTCAGGTTCACCATGTGCTGCTGAAGACTGAAGGTTGCTGTTTTCCTTTTGTTTCTGAAGAGTTCCTGAAATAAATGTCTTGTGTATTCTCACTCGGTGATCTGAAAGTGTTTACAATCAGGTCAATCCAGTAAAGTGCGGCCGCGTTTACCCCGCTCCTAACCCGCTTTCTACTCACTTTCCGGCCGTGTTAGCCCTTCCTGCTATCCACAATCCCCTTTAACCTACTATTACCGCGTCCTTAAATCCCCGGGTAACCCCTTCCGCACACGGCATGTATATTACATGTAAACGATCGAATTAGCTATTCCCTACCATCCAGTAACACGCACCTCGACTATCGCTTTTTTACCCTGCCGTTTTGCCGCGCGTTTAGCCTGCTAACTTACCGCCTACCTAAGTTTGCCGCCTACCCTTACCCCTGCGTTAGAGGCAGGGGTAAGGGTAGGCGGCAAACTTTCCCCCAGCCCCCGCTCACCTGCCCTGGCCACGTCTATGGGTGCTGGTCTCCGGGGCAGCCCCAGTCTTCTCCCCTCCTCCCGAAGCAACAAAAGCGAAAAAGCGAAAAAAAAAGTTGCAAGAGAGAGGGGAGAGAGGACAGGCAATCCTATGCTCGGGATTGCCAGTCCTGTCCCCCCTCCTCCCGAAGCAAGGCGCGAAAAGCAGCCTTGCTCCGGGAGGAGGGGAGAGAGGACTGGCAGTGTAAAGCGACGAAGCGACTTACTTTTTTTGCAGCCCCCCTCCAAGACGGACATCGGCGAGGACGACCGCGGCTCCCCTGCCTCCAGCTGCCCGCGAAGATAGATGCATCGCACGGGTGAAAGCGGCCCCTGTTCGTGCAATTGGGCCGCTCAAGGCGTGACGTCACGACGTTTGGCGTCATGGCATGTGACGTCTCGTCTTGATCGGCCCAATTGCATGCACAGGGGTCGCTTTCGCCCGTGCAGGCATCCATCTTCGCTGGGAGGCAGGGGAGCCGCGATCCGTCTCCGCCGATGTCCAATGTCCATCTCCGGAGGGAGGGCTGCAAAAAAAGTAAGTCTCTTCGTCGCTTTACACTGCCAGTCCTCTCTCCCCTCCTCCCGGAGCAAGGCTGCTTTTCGCGCCTTGCTTTGCGAGGAGAGGGGACAGGACTGGCAATCCCGAGCGTAGGATTGCCCGTCCTCTCTCCCCTCTCTCTTGCTACTTTTTTTTTTTCGCTTTTTCGCTTTTTTTTTTTTTTTCGCTTTTTTCCGCTTTCGTTGCTTGCTTCAGGAGGAGGAGAGCGAGGGCTGACAATCCCGAGCATCGGAGAACCGTCCACTTCCTGATACCTGTCATTTCAAATGTCATTTGAAATGACATTTGAAATGACAGATACCAGCGTGTCCGTGAAGCGTTAGGCCCGCGCACCCAGGTTACTGTATAGGCGCTGTATAGCGCTCTATTCAGTAAAACGGGTTGCGCGGGCCTAACGCTTCACGGCGCTTCTTAGACGCAGCTTGCATTTGCAAGCTATTTACATACAGGATCGAGCGGTAGGTGAGCTGGACTGTGCGTGTGGCAACCGCAGGTGCACCGGGCACTAACGCAGCTCTTCCTACCACTTGTTACTGGATTGACCTGAATGTCTCAGCTTGTAAGAAAAAGACAGGATCCAATCTCTAAGACAAATCAATTGAGAGAAACAGATTTAGGAAGTCATTTTCAAAAGGATTTACATGCTTACAACTGGTTTTTGCTAACAGACTACCTAAAGTGAAGTGACAAGGGAAGAAAACTCAAAAGAAAGAAAATTATTTTTCACTCAATGCACAATAAAGCTCGGAATTTTTTGCCAGAGGATGTGGTTAGTGCATTTGGTGTAGCTGGGTTTAAAAAACGTTTGGATAAGTTCTTGGAGGAGAAGTCCATTAATGGCTATTAATTAAGTTTACTTAGGGAATAGCCACTGCTATTAATTGCATCAGTAGCATGGGATCTTCTTGGTGTTGGGTAATTGCCAGGTTCTTGTGGCCTGGTTCGGCCTCTGTTGGAAACAGGATGCTGGGCTTGATGGACCCTTGGTCTGACCCAGCATGGCAATTTCTTATGTTCTAGTTGAATGCAAACATGCATGGGATGGACCCAGTGGGATCTGTGTAAGACCTGTGACTGCACAGCAGTGCAGGCAGAAATGGGCAGAATGGGTGGGCCAAATAATCCTCATCTGGCAGCATCTTTTATGTTTCTCTCATATCTTATCTTCTTTTCATTTGCATTGACTCAGGTGCTTTCAGCAGCCTTTGCTCTGATAATTCAGTGACTGTGCAGGGAGTGGTCAGCGCAGCTAAGCACTGGCTGGAGATAGCCAGGGAGGGAAGGTTAATTGGATTCTAATGGCAGAATCAGTCTTAAGTGCTTACCAGCTATTCCAGTCTGCACAGTGATTTCTGCACACCCAGCCATGGATAGGAACAACATTTTGCAAGCCATTAATATGAGTAAAATTGGATCTGTACGTGTAACTGACTGTTCTAGAATTGACACAGGCTCAGTGAGTGTAAAAGTGTGCACGTAACCCAGATCTGTGCAGATTTTTACCTGAACTTGAAAGGCATTCAAAGGGGGCAGAGTTGAGATTTATGAACAAATGTTTTTATTTTAAGAAGTGTGTGTGTGAGTTGCCTTGCATAAGATATGCTCTGCAAAAGGGCAGGTATCACTTGTGCAAAGTAATTTGTGCGCATACTGGGCCCTTTACCTGATCAGTTTCAAACTGAATTTAAGCATATAACTTTGCTTTGAAAATGTATTTTAAAGTCTGCAAGGCTGATATTCAGTGCCATTTGGCTAAGTTTGGATTTATATCCTCTGTTTTAGTGTTACCTTGGTAAATTTGGATTTAGCCAGACAAATGGGATTTGAAAATCCCGCTGCACTGATCGGCCCTTGAGAAGGCTGGATAACTTTTAATCCAGTTAAAACGTTATCTGGCACAATGGGGGGGTGGAGTGGGGGTGTTCCAAGGCAGAGTTGGCTATCTGGATAATTTTCTGGATAAATGCCAGTTTTCAGCGTTATCAGCTAACACAGCTGAATAACTTTAAGATAGTCAGAAAGCACAAGCTGACGGAGAGGGGTTAGGATTCAACGTCATAAAATCATGATTGGAGTGAAACAGGTTACTAGAGAATGGTTATTTACCTTTTCAAATAGGTAACAGAGCTCAGGAGCAGGGAAAGGCATTCCAGGACAGAGTCAGGAATATTCAACAGCCTTTCCACACTGCTGAATATCCCTGTAAAGTTAGCTGGATAAGTTAAAGAGGAACCTAATAAATTTACCCAGCTAAATTTGCTAGCCAACCAGCAGCTGAATATTGACTTTTGCGTGTAAAGGCTGCATGCATACTTTAATGCTACACACACAAGAAGTGCCAAGTTGGGCAAAACCAATGGTCTATCAAGCCAATCATCCTGTCTTTGAGAGCGGCCAAACTGGGACAATTGTGTTAGGATTTCACCTGCTACTCATAATACCTACCCACCTGTTACTCATAATACCTACCCATAATACCTACCCATAATACCTACCCACCTGCTACTCATAATACCTACCCACCAGCAGAGACCCTCAGTATGCCTCTTCACTAGTCTTGTCAAGCTCCTCCTTGCTGTCCTTGCCATGCCCAGATCCCAGCCTTATGTAACCCTGCCTTGCCAGAAGCTCCTTGTCTTTTCATGGTGTCACTTCTGGTTCCATGACCCAGGCCCGGTGCCACCAAGTGTACAAACCGTGCAATTGCACAGGGCGGCACATCTGGGAGGGTGACGTCAGGAGCAGGAAGAGGCTCATGCTACCCCCGGTGGACCTAATCCCTCTGGCAGTGGAATAAGCAGGAGGCCTATTCAGCTGCTGGTGGACTCCATCCCAACAGCGGTGGAAGAAGCAGGAAGCCCATGTGGCTGCCAGGGGACACCATCCCACCGGCAGTGGAAGAAGTAAGAGGCCAGAGACGAAGATGAAGCTTGTCCTGCAGCTCCCTCTCATGTGCTGGCCTCCTCATTCCTGGCAACTGTGATAAATGAGATGAGAATTCAGGAAATGCTAGTGCCAAGATTGTTGAATTACTGCAGGGCCAGCATGCAGGAGGAGCTGCAGAATAGCTGCTTTCCCAAAGAAGAATGTACAGGCTGGTGACAGCAGCAGTGGAGGAGGAATGAACTCTGTACCCTGACTGCCTGATCCGCATGTATGTGTGTGAGAATGGGAGCCTGCCTGGAATTTGAATGGATATGATTAGGAGCCTATCTGGGCTTTGTGGTTGTGAATAGGAGCTTGTCTGGTTTGTGTATGAGAGAGAGAATGGAAGCCTGCCTGGGTTGTGTGTGTGTGAGAGAGAGAGACAGAGAGAATGGGAGCTGCCTCGGTGTTGCGTCCGTCAGGCTCAGTCGACTTCGCCCGACATGCCTCACCTTTTTCTCAGCTTTCTCCACCAGCCTCGGGAGAATGGCGTCCGTGGCGTCTCCTTGCCGCACTCTCTGGCTTCCCCGGAGTGGCTCTGGCACAGTGTTCGGCCATCTTGACCCGAGGCCTCCTATCTTTGTAGCAGTGTTGTCGCGAACCTCGGGAGCGTCACTCTTTCCGCATATTTAAGGTTGCCCATTTGCTGACTCTTGCCGAGTTAGCAAGGATCGGCATACCCCGGTCTGAAGCTACTCTGTCACGTCTATCCACTGGAAGCTATCTTCACCCTTCGGGGTTCTCTAACCTGGATACCTGCTCCTCGAGGGCCCTCTGCTTATTTACAGGTGCCTATCCCCTTACAGGTACTCTCTCCTCGAGGGCCTATGTGTCTTTCCTGGTGCCTGCTCCATTCCTCAACCTACTGGAAATCCATCTATCAGCTACAAAGAGTGAGTACAACTTCTACCAGTCTGTCTCTCATCAGTTCCTCGCTACCTCTATGCATTGGGCCCTATACCACCATTGTGGAACGGGTCTCCTCTGACGAGGACCAAGACTGCTAACATCTATCCTCTCTACTGCTCATTGGGATTCTCTCTACTCAGCTACAGGAGTGTGTTTAACATCTGCCAGTCTGTCTCTCCTACAGTGCCTTATTGGACATCTGCATCGCACCTGGTGTGCAAACAAAAGTACGCGTTTGCGCAAGTTTATGAAATCTACCCCTGAATGAATTGGGGGGGGGGGGGGGGGGTGCAGCACAGTAAATTTTCGCACAGGGCAGAAAAAAAGCTAGCTCCAGCCCTGCTGTTCATAACACTAGGTCAAGGAATTATTGCACCTCAGAGGGAGAGTCAAATAGATGACTTTTATTGCCAGCCACCAGTTTAAAATGAGCAGGATACAGTAAAACTTAAGTCAATCCCAGTTGTTGCAAAGTCTTTTTTCCACTGCAAGCTCTCCCTTTTTTTTTTTTTTTTTGCAAGACAGCTAAAAAAATCTTGAAAAACACATTGGGGTAGATATTCAAAAGCCATTTAGAAGGATAACTCACAAGCTCCAGCGTGGTAGCCTAGCAAGGGCAGAAGCGTCATCAGAAGTGGTGGTCCCAGACCACAATCCAGGAGACCAACTTCAGATAAAGGTAAGGGGTGGGAGTGGAAGGGAAAGGGTTGGGGTGGGCTTTGTGGAGGAGGATCTGGAGCCCGCGATATGTAATTTTTTCATTCTAAGGGGAAGTAGGAACAGGGGGTGGTGGAGGAGGGGAATCCTGGCCCCAATAATTTTTATTTTAACAATAAATGGGCCGTTTTGGGGGGGAGGGGGCAAGTTCGGCCCCGAAGGTCCTTACAATTCGGGTGGGAGGGAGGCAGGGGACAGGCCGCAATTTAAGGTTTGTTTTTTTTATGGTACCTAACTTAACTGGATATATTCTTTTTTGAATATATCCAGTTTAAGTTTAAAGTTATATAGCTAACCATAGCCGAATAACTTTATACATGATCAGGATATTCAAAAGAATATCCGGTTATGTTTAAAGTTATACGGCTATGGTTAGTCGGATAACTTTGAGCAAATATATTCAGCGGGACAAGTTATCCGCTAATCCTAGCTGGGTACCTTGTAAACTAAACTGCCTACTGAATATTGGTGTTGCGGCCCCGACCGCCTCCCCCATGATCGGGGTCGGGGCCTCCTACTTCCACTCTGGACCGCGGGAAGGAACGCCAGGGTCCCGGCTCGGTAGGCCGCATAGCCGCGGCGTCTCCACGTGGGAGACGCCGCCGAGTGCCTCGCTGACTCCGCCCACATTGCGTGCTATGCGCGCGCGAGAACGGGACATTTAAAGGTCCAGCACCCGGAAGTGCTGGACAGCCTCCTGGATGACGTCAGACGCCGGCAGAGTATTTAGGCCGGCGTCTGACTCTAGAACTTCGCCTTGCAACGAGGTCCCTCTTCTGAGACTTTAGTTGCCATCCTGTTCCTGTCTTCAGCTGATTCCTGGTTCCTGACTCCGGTTTGCTCCTGATGCTCCTGCTCGCTGCCTGCCTTGACCTCAGACCTGCTCCTGTCTTCTTCTGTTTCAGCCATCCACTCTTCTGCTGATTCCTGGTTCCTGACTCCGGCCTGCTCCTGACGCTTCTCGCTTTCCGCCTGCCTTGACTTCGGACCGGCCCTTACTTCTCCTGTGCCAGGCTTGTAAATCCCAGCGGCCCAGATCCCTACGGGCCCCTCCTGGGGGGATCCAGGGTCTCCTGGGTGAAGACACCGCCAGGCCATCAGCCTTAATCCGCCTCCCGGCCTGCCCACAGGAACTATCCTTACTCCAGGCTGGCCCAAGGGTCCACAGCTTCTCCCGGACGCAACAATTGGTCTCATCACTTTTTTCCCTTTAAATAAGATATCGCCATGTAGTCAAAACATGTACTTTGTCCGGATAGCGATGGAGTTGCATAATGGCTATACGGGATGACCATTCGGGCCCAGTGGGTTTGGGGGGGGGGGGGGGCAGCTGTTTGATGCACCCTTCTATTTTCAGCTTTCCTCCTTTCACAGGAATATCTAGCGTTTCAGAAATCCAGCGAGAGAGAAATGCCATTAGGTCTGAGCCTTTTTCCCCCTCCGGGAACCCTACTAATTGTATATTTTTCCTGCGTTCCCTGTTTTCCATGCCATTGATTTTTAATTCCATATCTTTCATTTTTTTTTCTAGAATATCAACTATACCACGCGTATGAGTCAGCAGCATTTCCAGCTCCTCCACCCAAGTCTCCATCTCTTCAATTCTCGACACGTTTTCTTGCACAGAGGCTACCAGCGATGCCACTTTTTCAACCACCACAGCAAGCTGATAGTTTATCTTCGAGGTAAGCTTAGAAGAAAAATCTACAAAAATCTTTTGCATAGTTTTAGTACTGTCCAGAGGTGTTGCTGGAGTGGACCATTCATCTTCTGAGGCCTGCTCATCTACCGAGTCCTCCCAGCTTAACACCATTTGCTTTTTCTCACATTTCTTAGGCTTACCCGACTGTACAGCCCAAATAGCCGGTAAGGATTTTGTAGATACTTCTTTAGACATCTTGCCAGCACACGGTAAAACTCAGACAGTAGGATTATCAGCTGGAAGGCCTGGGAGTTCTTAGACTATGCATCTGCTTCTCTCTAGCACATCACGTGACTCCTGCGCTGACCCCCCTATTTTAAAAAGCGCCCAAATGCTGCAGCATGGATATCTCATAAATTTAAAACAGGGGCAGGGCGTGGATGGAGTGTGAGCATGGTCTGGGCGGGGCATGGGCATTTCAGGGCCTGACCAAGAGATGCGTGCGGAAATACTCACGCACCCCAGTGTGCGCTGAGGACCCCTGCCATATAACTTTACTTCTGCGATGCATGATGTATAAGTCATAAAATAAAAGGATCGAGCCATTTCTGAGGGGTTTAAAGGATCTGGGGTAACTGGGGTGAGTTTAGGCTATCAAACGAGGACCTAGCTGTTAACTGGGCAAACTGGTTGTCGAAGAGGTAAATTGGGAATGGTGTGGGCACGCACCTCTAGGGATGTGCAGAGCAAAATTTTATGTTCATATTTTTTATGTCCGAAAGGGGGTCCCACTTGCGGCCAATATGGACATAAAAAAAATCCAATGAGTTGGGTATATGTACATATGTGCAAAAAAAAAAATTAAACCCCCTCACCCTCCTTAATCCCCCCCCCCAGACTTACCACAACTCCCTGGTGATCGAGCGAGGAGTGAGGACGTCATTTCTGCAATCCTTGGCGAGAAGCATGTGACGTCGGTGGCACGTCGAGTGACGCGGCGTCACGTGATTCCCGGCTCGTTCGCGCCTGACGGCTCGTTCGGCCCAAAAAGAACTTTTGGCCAGCTTGGGGGGGCCTCCTGACCCCCCCAAGCTGGCCAAAAGTTCTTTTTGGGCCGAACGAGCCGTCCGGCGCGAACGAGCTGGGAATCACGTGGCGCCGCGTCACTCAGACGTGACGTCACGTGATTCCCGGCAAGTTCGCGCCGGACGGCTCGTTCGGCCCAAAAAGAACTTTTGGCCAGCTTGGGGGGGCCTCCTGACCCCCTCAAGCTGGCCAAAAGTTCTTTTTGGGCCGAACGAGCCGTCCGGCGCGAACTTGCCGGGAATCACGTGACGTCGGCGTCACGTGATTCCCGGCTTGTTCGCGCCGAACCAGCCGTCCGGCGCGAACTTGCCGGGAATCACGTGACGTCGCGTCTGAGTGACGCGGCGCCACGTGATTCCCGGCTCGTTCGCGCCGGACGGCTCGTTCGGCCCAAAAAGAACTTTTGGCCAGCTTGAGGGGGTCAGGAGGCCCCCCCAAGCTGGCCAAAAGTTCTTTTTGGGCCGAACGAGCCGTCCGGCGCGAACGAGCCGGGAATCACGTGACGCCGGCGTCACTCGACGTGCCGCCGACGTCACATGCTTCTCGCCAAGGATTGCAGAAATGGCGTCCTCACTCCTCGCTCCATCACCAGGGAGTTGTGGTAAGTCGGGGGGGGGGGGATTAAGGAGGGTGAGGGGGTTTATATTTTTATTTTGGCTCAACAATCGCGATTTCCCACATATCGAACATATGATATGTGGGAAATCCGATCGTTTATGTCGAATCAATTTTTTAAGTAAAAAAAAAATATGAGTTGCGTTTTACTAATGCGGTCAATCCGAATGCACACCCCTACGCACCTCTTTTAAAATGAAAGATAAACATTTACAAGTAACAACTGTAACATACAGGTAATAGGAAATAGACTATGAACAAATTAGTAAGTATTAAATATTTCTAACTAGGGGAGAAATAACAAAAACGCAATTTATTTAATGAAATTTTTTGAGGGGATTTTTAACATACTAGGTGAGAGGTGGAAGATGCAGGGGGGTATGTCCTCTGGGGGGGGGACTAAAGGGGGAAGGGGGATAGGGAGGTATAACAACAAAGGGGATAAGTGGCATTAGGGGAAGGCCTGTTTGAAGAGCCATGTTTTTTATGTTTTTTTTTAATTTCTGAGTACATGGTTCCAAATGAAGGTCAGGGGGCAAGTCACTTTAACCTCCATTGCCTCAGGTACAAACTTAGATTGTAAGGCCTCTGAGGGTAGGGAAATACCTACAGTACCTGAATGTAATCTGCTTTGAAGTACTGAAAAAAGTGCAAAAAGCGGAATATAAAAATCTAAATAAATACAAATAAATAAATAAAATAAGAAATAAAATCCCCCAACTTATAAGGTAGAAGTGGGATTTGCAGGCCAATGCTTGCACCCACTTAAAATTTGGCGTATATATGCACTTGGCCAGGATATTTTATAACATGCATAATTTATAAAAAGCCGTGTCCCTGAGTGCGGGCCAACACATGTGCACAAATGTGCACTCACACGCCGGTTTGAAAGTTACCGTCCCTGGTTGTAAAGTGTCAGGGTGAAAGATCCATTGTTGCTCATGCTGCATTAGTTAAATAACTCCCCAAAGGAGCCGAGAGAGGGAGAGAGGAGGACTATCAGAGCTCTCCAGGCGGCGGTAAGCCCTGATTAAGAACTTTGCTGACCAGCTGGGGAATACCGTGTGACATCACTGCCTGTGCCTGGGGCTTTAAAACCCTATGAGAAGCGACGAATTGGCGGAGCCGAGAGAGGGAGAGAGGAGGATTATCGGAGCTGTCCAGGTGGCGGTAAGCCCTGATTAAGAACTTTGCTGACCAGCTGGGGAATACCGTGGGACATCACTGCCTGTGGCCGTGAGAAGTGGCACATAGACGCCGCCGGCGCAACACCTAAGCGAACCTGCCCTAACGCTGCCGAGCCAACTTCCGGGTTGTGACGTCACCGGGGCCATAAAATTGGCTCGATTACCATTTGCAATGAGGTGAGGGAGAAGGGATCACAAACCTGACGGAGACGGAGTCTGCAGAAAAATTTTGCCTGGAACTTTGTTGCCTATCGGGGGTGAGGAAGCGAACCCGCCCTAACGCTGCCGAGCCGACTTCCGGGTTGTGACATCACCGGGGCCATAAAATCGGCCCACCTCCGGCCTAAGGGGCGCGTGGCTTAGTCTGGATTAACCAACTTGGACTCTCCTTCATCTCAAAGTGAGTACTTTTTGTATAAATTAATCTTTCCCTTCTCAACGCCTTCGTTTGGAGAATCAATTCAGTTCCTCCAAGGGAGGTAGCAAAGAAGCCTTCAATATTGTTAATGTAATTAACTTCTAAATAATAATGCCCCATACAAAAAGAAAGGGCAGGGTTCATGTGGATACCCCGACCACACTGTCACCAGCCCTAATGCAAACAAATATTGGAAATTTTTTTTGCACCGACAGCAAGTTCGTCCCCGAGTGGAATGTCCGATGCGATGGTAGGGAAGGAGCAAATATCTACCTCGCTGGACTTGTTAACCTCTCTGAGTCCCGGGGCTCCCATAACACCTTCTCCTCCATGAGTGGGGCAGCCAGCAGATTTGGAATCAATCACTCGACCTAAAGTACCAAGTAATATGATTCCTATCGGGAGAAATTTGTTGGAGAAAACCACAAATGTATCTGTTTCTGGAATACCTGATACCACAGATCATGTGTTTCAGCAAGTACTGGATTTGAGTGGAAATAAAGAATTGGGACTTGATATTTCAGATCAATCAACATCTAGGATAGAAGGTATGATGGCTATCCCCAATCTGGGAATAGAAAGCTGTCATGGAGATATAGCTGGCGCTGCTGTTTCCTTAACAACTGTAAAAATGCAAGATGTAACTTTAGAGTCTGTATGGAAAGCTCTAATTTCCTTGGAATCCTCCATAGTTAATTTGTTAAAAATAATGACGGATACTCAGAGTCATATTTGACAAATTGATCCCTTGTTAATAATACATAATGATAAAATACAGAAATTGGAAAATCAAGTATCTGAATTTCAAACTACACAGAATGTGTTGGTTGAAGGAGAATTAACTAATTCTAGAAAAATAGAAAATTTAGAAAACAAAATAAGATCTAGAAATTTGAGAATATTGAATTTCCCTCATACAAGTTTAATTTCACCACTGGAACAACTAAAGAAATATTTGGAAGAAATATTACAACTGCCCAGAGAACAGATTCCAACAATTGTTAAAGTATTTTATAATAATATTGAGAGAAAAGAAGGGCAAGGCATTCAAGCCCCAAATTTTGATATGGGGAATTTAACAAATCTCTTAGAACAATCCTCTGTAGAACAAATAGATTATACTGGGACACTACTTGTTACCTTTCCATCTATGGTAGAGAGAGATTTAGTACTTAAATTGTTTCTCCAGAATAGAGAGAAATTGTATTTGGGTCATAAACGATGTGTTTACCCTGATTTAACAAAGATAACTCAACAAAGGAGAAAAAGATTTCTAACTATGTGTCAGGAAGCAAGGGATATTGGAGCTCAGATTGTAATACGTTACCCATGTAAATGTGTATTAAGACTAAAAAATATGAGATGTTTTCTTTGACCCTCAGCAATTAAGAACATTTCTTGATTCACATACTTTAGTTAATCAAAGCGCTAGTTAAATTTTCTGTTATGAGAAATGCTGTCCATCCCATGGAAATGTTATGGTTTAAGTTATTCCTGTGTAAGCTCCTGGTAAAATTGAATCTCCAAAAATTTCTTTATAACGAACCTTTAAAAAAAAGTTATGGTAATAATGGAAGTTGTTAATGTAATTAATTAATTTTGGTTCAATTAATGATATGCATTTTTTGCTGTCTAAGAAATGTTAAAAATTAATTTAAAAAAAACAAAACTTGATTCTAACTGTTGTGTGCGGCCTAGAAAGGCCTTGCATTCTGCTGTGAACGGTGTTTTTCGTGTGCCCATGGGCCTCAGCCCGGCCCAGACCTTCCGGACCGAGCCAAGGGTTGACGGTGGCTCTGCATGGCTGACGGTCTACCCTCTGCCAGGCCGGCAAGCTCCCATGGCCAACATCCGAGGATGTTGGAAGTTGAATGGTCCTCTGACCATTCCGAGCCCTTTCGGACCTGCTGCGAGCAGCATGGAGCAGCAGGCCTGGCCTGAGGTTGAGGGCAGACGGACCTTGACACAAAGACAAGAAGATTGATGCGACGGCATCACATGGCACGAAGGCTTGGGTTGATGCGACGGCATCACATGGCACGAAGACTTGGGTTGATGCAACGGCATCACATGGCACAAAGACTTGGGCTGAAGACAAGACACCAGGACTATGAAGACGTGACACCAGGATCGATGCAACGGTATCGCAGACGAGACTTGACACCAAGGCTGATGCGAAGACATCACGGACCAGTGGTCGATACTAGGGATGTGAATCGGATCCGATATCGGATCCGATTCTGGTTCCGATTCACATCTCTATAGATGTGAATCGGATCCGATATCGGATGTGAATCGGATCCAATATCGGATCCGATTCACATCCCTAGTCGATACGACAGCATCCCGGACCAGGGTCGATGCTACGACATCAGAAACATGACGCTGAAGGGCAGACACAACTAGGAACTTGGAATCCAGACGAGATGAGAAGCAAGGAAGGCAGACATTGGCACTGTCTCTCAGGACGCCCTACTCAGGCCACCCGTGGGACAGAGTCGCGGACCACCCTGTCCACTACGCGCCCTACACAGCCCTTGCAGACTGGTCACGGACCACGAGGAGAACAGGACAGCGCAGGAACAAACATCCGGGACATGATGGCTCAGGAGCACAGGACCACCGTCCACCAGCAGGCTAGTCCACTCAGGAGTACTGCATCTGAGGGACCCCCGGCCTACCGGACCAGAAGGCTCGAGAGCGTTGAAGGCGAGAATTAGGAATGAACATCGAGGAAGGCAGGAACACCAGGATGTAGAAGATCAAGACACCAGGACACCTGGACAAGGACCTCAGGCACGAAGACATGACATGGCATGATGAGAAGACATCACGATGAGGAGCTCCACAAGACAAGAAGACCTTACACAGGCTCTGGCAGGCAGGAGCCTCCAGAGTGAAGATACCACGATGCAAGGCCTGGAACAAATGACGGAGCAGCCCTTTATAGGGCTGAAACAGGAAACAGTCACCAAGGTGGGGCCAAGACACTTCCTGTGTCTGGCCCTTTAAATGTTGAGAGAAGACGCGGCCGTGCGCCTAGGAAGAGAGCAGGAGCTGTGTAGGACCGCAGACAGCGGCCTGCACCGACGCAGAGCGTGAGAAGAGGCAGGGCTGGCCTGGGACGCAGGCCCGACGTTGGCAGCGGGGGCGGCTCCAGCCGCTACTCCAGCCCAGGGCTGTGGCCTTAGCGCCGCGAAGAGGAAGCAGCGATGGGGGCGGTCCCAGGCCCCGAGGAAGGCCGCGGCTCCGGCCGCGGAAGCCAGGACAATACAGGGCGGCCTCCGGGCCGCGTGGGCAAGCTGACGGCGGCGTCCTGCCGCGTCGGCGGAAGAAAAGACACAGCGTGGTAAGTGAACCTGCTCGCGGGGAAACACTAACGTTACCCAGATGAACTCATCCTTTTCAACAATGGTTAACAGTAATAGATTGTTAATTAGAGAACAAGGGAAAAAGTTGATGGATATAGAAACTAAGGTTAATAATTTAACAATAAATGTTCAAAGTGCACAAGGTGTTGAAACTATGTGTATTTCTGATAATGTAGTCTTGCATAGTGAAATAGCGAACCTAGAAAATTGGATGCGAATCAAGAATTTATGCTTTGTAAATTTTCCATATACAAGGCTCCTATATCCATTTGAGATGTTTGTTAAGTTTCTTAAGGAAAATTTGGCATATAAAGAGGTGGACATTCCTTCTATTTCCAAAATCTACTATTTCCCTTTAAAATTGCCTGATACGCCTGGAAGATTGGATGATTTACACTCCAGGTATATCAATGTTTCTAGAAGACTGGATAGATATAATAAACAAAAGGACAACTTTATTTGTTTCCTTTGTGCTGGAAAGGGATAAAGAGTACATATTTGAAAAGTCACTCAAAAATCGGGATATTTTATTTTGTGGTCAAAAGGTTTATATTTTCCCAGATGTATCTAAGTCCACGCAAATGCGTAGAAAACAGTTTCTTGTTTTAAAGAGCAGAACCCTGGAGCTGGGGGCAACTTTTTATTTAAAGTTCCCTTGCCGGTGTTTTGTTAACTATTAAGGGAAAAAGTTTATTTTTAGCCTGCCTCCTCACTTGGAGAGTTTTTTGAGGGACAAGGAAATAGAAAAGTCGAGTCAGGTTCAAATAACGGAAGAGGGTCTATAAGGAAATAAATATCCTCTCTCTCCTATTAAATATAACCATACGCCGGCTCTGGAACCAAGTACGGGAGAGACTTTGCCAAGCAGCTGACCTGGTCAAACGCTTCACAGATACACATCGTTGGACCGCACCCCTGTTCCGGCCGGGTCAGAAAGTCTGGCTCAGTACCAAACACATCCGGCTACGATTGCCGTCCCAACGGCTAGCCCCCATCATCCCAACGCATAGGAGCAGTCACCTATCAACTTCAACTTCCAGCGTCCATGGGAATTCACAACACATTCCACGTGACGCTACTTAAGTCCTTAGTTCTGTCCTGGCCTTCTCGAAGACCTCCTCCACCTACGCAACACGCACCAGAAACAGAGCATACACTGGAAGTCAAGGAGGTCCTGGATGTACGACGCCGGCAAGGCCACTGGGAGTACCTTCTGTCGTGCGAGGGCTTCGGACTGGAAGAAAATTCCTGGGAGCCCTGCCACCACATTCTGGACAAGTCATTACTCCAGGACTTCCACTGCGACCATCCTGAGAAATCCAGGCTGATAAGGGGAGGCCTAGAAGGGAGGTACTGTTGCGCGTCCCATCTGCGCTAGGCCTGCGCCTGCTCACCTTGCTCCTGCGCTGTCGTGCCATGGGCTGTCCTCTCCCGCTGCCGCTGCAAGTGCCTCCCATCCGCAGCACTCCGCGGCAGCATCTCCCAGGCCCTCCACATCGGGCCGAGCTCCACACCGGGGCGTGGCGTCCTCTCTGGCGCCGGCCCCACTCCTAGGCGTGCGGGGACTGCCTAGACTTTTAAAGGGCCAAGGGTGAGAACCAGCTCCATGGTGCAGCCCGATGACATCACGTAAACCTCATATAAAAGCAAGGTCCTGCCCCCCCAGGACCTCTCCTTGGCAATCGGGTCGACACCGTGGTGTTATTTGTTTGCCTACTCCATGTTCCAGTGTCTCCTTGTTCCAGTGTATCCTTGTTCCAGCGTCTCCTCGTGCCAGCGTCTCCTCGTTCCAGCGTCTTCCTGTTCCTGAGTCTCCGTGTGTTCCTGCGTCCTTCCCAGGTAGTACCCCTTTGGACTGACCTCTGGTACTGACCTCTGCCTGACCATCCTCTTGCCTGCTGCCTGGAACTGACCTCTGCCTTCCTGACCATTCTCCTATCACCTGCAACTGACCTCTGCCTGCCGACCATTCTCCTGTCTGCTGCCTGGAACTGACCCTTGCTTGCCTTGACTACACTCGGACTGACCTTGTTTTGGCTGACTACTTCTGGACTGATACTCTGGCTCTGACCCTTGCGCTTCACTCGGACACTCTCTTCTGGCCTACTGTGACTACCAGACCAGTCTGCTGAGAATCCACGCGTGGCTTCCACCTGACTAGACCTGCAGGCGCTGCCTGTCTTGCCCGGAGAACCTTCCTGAACTGTGATCTCCCAGAGGTCTCCGGAGCTTCCAGTTCAGATCTAGTCCATCCTATCTGCGTTAGCTGCGCACCCTTGCTCATGGTGGGCTCACCTCTCCGCTACCTCTCCAGGAGACCATCTGAGGCCTACCTAAGTCCAGGCGGTCTGGGTACCCAAGGGCTCAACTTGCGGAAACCCCAGACTGTTATTTGGTGAAGCTCCAGTTAGCCTCTGACTCCTCATGTGCTCTGTCTCCTGGTGGAAGGTGCTCTCTGGGTCCAACCAGAGGGCCGTACCAATCCAGCACCAGGCCAAGGGTCCACCTCCAGTGCAACAATAAGCCTCTCTTTTTATTGTATTATCTCATTTCATAAATTTATCAGGCTCGCTTTAAGACTGCTTTTTGGCAGTCCTAGTTAGTTGACCAGGGGGCCAATCCAATAAAAGCACGTGGTAAAGCAGGCACTCGTGTCGAGCGCCCATTTTTCCTAATGCGTATACATCCACAGCCTCTGGGTGCCCGATACAATATGTAGATGAGCTGCCATGCTAAAATGAATGCGCTAAGGATATTGTGCGTCCCTAGCATGGGCGCCCAGGGGAACTGTAGCTATGCACCCATTAGGAAAACGGGCGCTCAATACGAGTGTCCGTTTTCTTGCCCCGCAATAAGCAATGCAGATCTGGAGCTCTGTTTCCATGCTGTTTCTCCAAGTGGTGGTCACATCATCACAACAAAAAAAATGTGGACGAACATTGCTGTACGGTATTGAGAATTCACAGGAGCATTTAAATTGAGCCAGATAATTGGCCAACACAACAAGGCTGGCTAGAAAAAATAATACAACTAAAAATAATGCACCCTTTGCTATCAAACTCTTTTGGTAAGAATTAACGCCAGCTCCAGGGCTGGCGTTAAATCTGCTGCGTTAGAAAGGTTGTGTTAGCCAAGTGGAGCGTTACTGCATTTGGGGTAATAGCTAATAGCCTCAACTACATGGAGTTTACATATGATGAGGGCTATTAGCTATGGGGCAGATCTTCAAACCTGCGCACGGGCGTAGATTTGTTCGTGCAACCCGGCGCGAACAAATCTACACCCAATTTTATAACATGCGCGCGCTGCCATGTGCATGTTATAAAATCCAGGGTCAGCGCACACAAAGAGGTGCGCAATTGTGCAACTTGTGCGCGCCGAGCCACGCAGGCTTCCTCCGTTCCCTCCGCCCCCCCCCACCTTCCTCTCCCTTCCCCTATCTAACCCGCCCCCCAGCCCTATCTAAACCCCTCCCCTACCGTTATCATTGAAGTTACGCCTGCCTCTGGCGCGCCATCCCCCGGCACGGCGGCTGTTCCGGAGGCCTCGGTCCCGCCCCCCCGGGACGGCGCCCTGCCCACGGCCCTGCCCCCGGAATGCCCCTTTTTCGAAGCCCCGGGACCTACACGCGTCCCGGGGCTTGCGCACGCCACTGAGCCTTGCAAAATAGGCTCGGCGCGCGCAGGGGCAGATTTTCTCGGGTTACGCGCGTAGCCTTTGAAAATCTGCCCGTATGTGCTTATTTGGACGTGTGTTTTGGACGCGCTAATCCCATTACATCGGGAGTTATTCCAGCGAGTAAAAAAGCACGTTGAATGCACTGTATTGCATCGGCCCCTCTGTTAGCTGGATAACACTGAAAATCTGGCTATCCAGCTAACTTAGCCAGATAAGTATGCTCTACCCTGTAATGACTATGACTTATCTGGCTAACTTTTTAGCTGGATAGAAAGTTAGCTGGCAAGGTCTGAGTTCATCAGACCAGTGGGATTTTCATTTCTACGGTTTGTCTAGTTAAGTCCAAGACGAAGTAGTGGATGAACTGGTTAAACTGATCATTTCCTATCCTTACTTGTGCATGTAAATGCTCACAATTTCGAAATATTCTCCTTAATATTAGTAGCACCATATACTTGCAAGGCCTATTTTATAACATGTGCGCAGACCTTCACGCAGCATATAAAATTTCAGCGTTTGTGACCACTCACCCATATATACGTATATCTGGGCACATGCATGCTCATTTTAAGGTTACCATCATAAGTTGCTATTTTATAATCAGCAAAAGCAACACATCTACAGCTGTTACCTGCATATATTTACACTTGCCAATTATCAGAATAAAATTCTTTATAGCCAAATACTGAAAGTGTAAGGGTTCTGGGTAAACTGGGGAGAGTTCAGGCTAAAGGACCAGGGAGGTCTTGATGACCTAAAGATAGACTAGGCAAACTGTTGGACTAATACATCGACACCAGCTATAATTGTCGGTACCCGCTCCCCGGCCGCCTGGAGGTCATACAGACTAACAATTTAAGACAGAGTCGGAGAGTGGGTGTAAAGGCCACAGCTTTATTGTATATATAATTAACTTGGATTGCATACACGAGCCCCCTGATCTCCAATGATACCAGTCATGTCTACCCCCGGTGCTGTCCACTGTGCTTCCTAGCAAGACAGACCAACTTGCCCAACCACCCCTCCCTGCCGTGAATTCCTGCAAAGGGGGCCACCCCAGGCTGTCAAAATTCTGCCCATCGGCTTGTGTACACTTCACTGGCATGAGGTAGTGACACTTGCCTCATGGCCCCCCCATAAAACTGCGGCCTCCTCACCCAAGGATGGATTCCAATGCTTTCTGAATAGAATTGTTGAAAAGATTGTAACCTATGTCAGAAAGATGAATTCTGTCTGGCCTATAAAGGCCCTCGCAGGGCTTGTCCGCCCATTCATGCAATATTTGTTGTCCACCGAGCTTTTGCACCCAAACTCCTGCCTGCCGATTTATCTTTCTGCGACCCCCGTCTCCACAATTTACTGTCATTCCATTTTATCCGATGAATAATATCCGAACACATCAAACATGAGCCGGGAAACCAAGTAGCTATCTTGCTTAAATCACTTTTAACGCAGTGGATTAACTATATGCAGGTTCCTGTCCCTAAGTTGTTGCTACTTACGTGTTTAATTAACACGTTCGGCTTGCATAGGGTTTCCTTCTTGAGCTTTAGAAAAGGCAGGAGCAAGTCCCAGGACATTCCTCTTTCACCCATCCATAATATACACACATCTTGTGGGGCCAGTCCCAGATACAACCCATAAGAATGGGCTATGGCCCTTTTGCTGCCCAGTGGATAAAGTAGTGTCTGACAATCCAGACGGTCCTTTGCCCCTGGGGTAGATCTGAGAACAGAGATTAGAGGAAAAACAGGTTATGCACAGTTAGTTCTAATATAATTATATACTGCATTTGATCTCCATCTGCCAATTCTTTGTATGGTGTCAATCTGTAACCCTGCTTGTGCTGTGCTGGTGGCTGCTCCAAGTCTAAATGAAGGGGCCCCAAAGTCATCGGTGTTACAGTCAACGCCAACACCAGTACGGCTGAAAACTGATATCTGGTAAGAAGAAGATCTGAATGGACCCACAGATGCCTCCTGCTGGCAGGTCACAATGCCAAGAGGTTCAGCAGGTTCTGTACAAGACAGGTAACCTGCCTTATCACACGTTTCAAGCAAAACCTAACGCTGCGACCCACCTGATCTGTCTTTGACCTATGAAGGAATATCTGCACGGATTTCTCAGATACCTTGACATTCTGCATCAGTATACTCTGATAACCCGTATCTCTTTTAGAAGCAGCCAACAGCTTGCTAATGCGTAGGGCACCAAAAATAGAATAGATTACATCTTGATCTCTGAGTCTTTTTTTCTCTCACATGTATGATGTTCTCTTCTCTGATCATACCCTTATAATGTGTACCTATGCACTGGCCAATGCAGGAAGATGTAAGTCCCCTTAGAAAATGTCCCCTCTACTTTATCATGGAAAAGAGTTTGCTAAGTATCTCCATGCTAAATGGGAGGAGTATAAAGAGCAGAATTTCTCGCAGGATGTTTCAGCTCTCATCTTGTGGAATGCCGCCAAGGCTATGCTCCGGGGGCACATTTTGGCTTATCAAATACGAAAAAAGCGGAAAGCTGCTCAAAAAGAATTAGACCTCTCGAAATGTGTGATTCAGCTCAGACGCACATATATTCGGTTTATGACCCCTGATGCCCATTGCCAATTAAGCCAGGCCCGCAGAGAACTTGATGCTTTACTGGCATCCAAGGCATGTCAATCTTTGCTCTATTATATGTATAAACTTCATCAGTGGAGCAACAAATCAAGTAAGCTATTAGCTTGACTACTTAAAAATTCAGGCCTGAAAACATTCATCCCTAGCCTGAAATTTCATAACAAAGATCATGTGGGCACAGAAGAGGTTCTCAGAGTCTTTAATAGCTTTTTCCAAAATCTTTACAAGATTGAGTCGCAAAGGCCCTTGCATAGGCAGCAAATGTTCCGGGAGATAACTTTTCTGAAATTGTCGTCAGAGGACAAAGTTAAATTGGAAGCCCCTATTTCCTCGGGGGAAACTAGAAGGGTGGTTCAGGAGCTAAAATTGGGCAAGGCCTCTGGCCCTGAAAGATTGGGCCCTGAATTTTTTAAATCCTGGGAATGCAAATTTTTGATCCCTTACGGGACAAGTTTCGGGAAGCATTGTCCAACGGGCATATGGGGCTTGAAAATAGTTTAGCAACTATATTTCTCTTAAAACCAGACAGGGATTCTATGGCCCTAGGGTCCTATCAATCTATTTCCTTATTGAATCAGGATGTTAAAATCCTCTTGTCTGTACTGGCAGCTTGGGTTAACAGCTTCATTCGTAACATAGTGTCTGCTGATCAGACTGGTTTTATTTCTCACCACTACTCCTATTCTAATGTTTTAAAATCTATTATGTCATTTACTTTAAATGGGCACTCTGCAGGAGATGGTGTGTTAGTAGGGTTGGACAAGGCAACAGCATTCGATCGGGTGGAATGGCCCTACATCTGGTGGGTTTTGGAACAGTTTAATTTTGGGGAGCACTTTGTCAAGTGGGTACAGAACTTGTATGTCACCCCTAGGGCTTAAATCATGGTGAATGGTGCATTGTCTTCTCCCTTCATGTTGTAGAGAGATATGTGCTAGGGGTGTTCTTTGTTCCCCCTTCTCTATGTCCTGGCAATTGAGCCTTTAGCCATTTTGCTGTGTCAAATGCCTTCCTTTCATGGTATGCCAATCTGCAGGAAAGTTGTTAAACTCAACTTGTTTGCTGATGACATGCTTCTCTTTATAGCTAATCCACAAGAATGCCTGGCTGATATTTTGGCCTGCATTGATACATATGGCTCTTTTTTGGGTTTACAAATCAACTACAATAAATCTATGGCCTTTCTGCTTGCTCTGGACCTACCTGCTCGGTGGCGAGATGCCTTGTCTCTTAAGTGGAATGTGGTGGGTATGGAGTACTTGGGAATTTGCATCAAGTGCAAACCTAAGCACTGATTCGGGGAATGTTCGGGTTTTGCTTGAGCGCTAGAAATCTCTCCAATTATCCTTAATGGGGTAATGCGCGGTAGTGAAAATGACTGCTCTCCCAAGGTGCTTTATCCCCAACAAATGCTTCTCATACGGCTCAAAAAATCTGATGTCATGCATTTTCGGTCCATCATCGCCACCTTTTTATGGCAATGGAGGCACTCCAGGCTTAGTTTGGATTTTCTTATGCAAGCTAAACAGTGAGGGGGTCTTAGCTGTGCCTGATTTACGCTTATATAATGTTGTTTGTCTTTTTCGGTATATCCAAGAATGGGTCTCATGTAAGTAAGAACATAAGAACATGCCATACTGGGTCAGACCAAGGGTCCATCAAGCCCAACATCCTGTTTCCAACATTGGCCAATCCAGGCCATAAGAACCTGGCAAGTACCCAAAAACTAAGTCTATTTCATGTTACCATTGCTAGTAATGGCAGTGGCTATTTTCTAAGTTAACTTAATTAATAGCAGGTAATGGACTTCTCCAAGAACTTATCCAATCCTTTTTTAAACACAGCTATACTAACTGAACTAACCACGTCCTCTGGCAACAAATTCCAGAGTTTAATTGTGCGTTGAGTGAAGAAGAACTTTCCCCGATTAGTTTTAAATATGCCACATGCTAACTTCATGGAGTGCCCCCTAGTCTTTCTATTATCTGAAATACTAAATAACCGATTCACATCTACCCATTCTAGACCTCTCATGACTTTAAACACCTCTATCATATCCCTCCTCAGCCGTCTCTTCTCCAAGCTAAAAAGTCTTAACCACTTTAGTCTTTCCTCATAGGGGAGCTGTTCCATTTCCCTTATCATTTTGGTCGCCCTTCTCTGTATCTTCTCCATCGCAATTATATCTTTTTTGAGATGCGCGACCAGAATTGTACACAGTATTCAAGGTGGGGTCTCACCATGAAGCGATACAGAGGCATTACGACATTTTCCGTTTTATTCACCATTCCCTTCCT
The DNA here is from genome assembly GCF_901001135.1 of Rhinatrema bivittatum. NCBI lineage: Eukaryota > Metazoa > Chordata > Amphibia > Gymnophiona > Rhinatrematidae > Rhinatrema > Rhinatrema bivittatum. The sequence continues at coordinate 273,256,449 of NC_042620.1, forward strand.
AATAATTCCCAACATTCTGTTTGCTTTTTTGACTGCTGCAGCACACTGAACCGACGATTTCAATGTGTTATCCACTATGACGCCTAGATCTCTTTCTTGGGTGGAACCTAACATTGTGTAACTATAGCATGGGCTATTTTTCCCTATATGCATCACCTTGCACTTATCCATATCAAATTTTATCTGCCATTTAGATGCCCAATTTTCCAGTCTCACAAGGTCTTCCTGCAATTTATCACAATCTGCTTGTGATTTAACTACTCTGAACAATTTTGTATCATCTGCAAATTTGATTATCTCACTCGTCATATTTCATTCCAGATCATTTATAAATATATTGAACAGTAAGGGTCCCAATACAGATCCCTGAGGCACTCCACTGTTCACTCCCTTCCACTGAGAAAATTGTCCATTTAATCCTACTCTCTGTTTCCTGTCTTTTAGCCAGTTTGTAATCCACGAAAGGACATCGCCACCTATACCATGACTTTTTACTTTTCCTAGAAGCCTCTCATGAGGAACTTTATCAAACGCCTTCTGAAACTCCAAGTACACTACATCTACCGGTTCGCCTTTATCCACATGTTTATTAACTCCTTCAAAAAAGTGAAGCAGATTTGTGAGGCAAGACTTGCCTTGGGTAAAGCCATGCTGACTTTGTTCCATTAAACCATGTCTTTCTATATTTTCTGTGATTTTGATGCTTAGAACATTTTCCACTATTTTTCCTGGCACTGAAGTCAGGCTAACCGGTCTGTAGTTTCCCGGATCGCCCCTGGAGCCCTTTTTAAATATTGGGGTTACATTAGTTATCCTCCAGTCTTCAGGTACAATGGATGATTTTAATGATAGGTTGCAAATTTTTACTAATAGGTCTGAAATTTCATTTTTAGTTCCTTTAGAACCCTGGGGTGTATACCATCTGGTCCAGGTGATTTACTACTACTCAGTTTATCAATCAGGCCTGTTGGATCCAATTTTTGAATGAAGATCTTTTGGCTAAAATAGCTTCTTTCACCTCCCCTTTTAACCATGCCGGTAATCATTTTGCCTTCTTTCCACCTTTTTTAATGTGTGGAATACATCTGGACTGTGCTTCTAGGATGGTAATTTTTAACAATGACAATGCCTCTTGCACACTTTTTACCTTTTAGCTGCTCCTTTCAGTTTTTTTCTTACAATTTTTCTCATTTTATCAAAGTTTCCCTTTTGAAAGTTTAGCACGAGAGCCGTGCTTTTGCTTACTGTCCCCCTTCCAGTCATTAATTCAAATTTGATCATATTATGGATCACTATTGCCAAGCGGCCCCACCAAATCCTGTTCTCCATTGAGAATTAGATCTAAAATTGCTCCCTCTCTTGTCAGTTCCTGGACCAATTGCTCCATAAAAATGTCATTTATTCCATCCAGGAACTTTATATCTCTAGCATGTACCGATGATACATTTAACCAGTCAATATGATGCAGAGAGGCTGCTGAGGGAATGGGCTAGTCCTTATCAGGGGATTTATCTACTTCACTTTTCCAGTTCAGTCATCCAAGGCTTAAAACTATACTTTTTGGCTTGTAGCCCTGCAGAGGGCATGGCAGTGGTGGAGGGCCTGCATCTGGGGATCCATTACTGTCACTCCTTTCTTATCGCTTACTGGCAATATGGCATTCCCTGAGGGTCTTGAACCTTCACTATTTCATGCCTGTTGAGAAAAGGGCTTGTTTTGTCTGGGGCACATTTTTTTCTCTTTTCAGCAAATCCAGGACACCTGAGATATTCCTAAGGCACACTTTTTTGCCTACTTACAGAGTAGACATTATGCTATGGAGATTAGTCACAGGAATGTGACTAATTTTTGGAAACCACTCCTCGCTTTAACAAACTTGGTATCTGTGGTCCCTCTGTGTTTGGAGACCCTGGCCAGGCAGTGGAGTGCTGATCTGTGGCTCGAAGTAACCAAGTTGGACATCAGCCGGGTTTTTTATGTGATTTACCGGTGTTTATTTTCTATTAACCTTACGAGAAATTTAATTTAAGATAGTACACTGTATTTATCTCACTCAGGACAAGGGGGCCTGCATACAACTTTGAGAATCTGACGAATGTTTAAAATGTTTTCACCAGCGTTGGGATTTCTGTTATATGTTCTTGGAATGTCCAATGTTGCAGGGGTATTAGCAGAAAGTTTGTGCAGCCATAGAGAGAACACTACATTGAACAGTTAACTGGAAGGGAGCCTATCTATACTTGTTTGACAATACCAACTCCTTTCCGGGAGGGAGTCAGAGGTTTCTTATAGTTTTTTAACTTTGGCTAAAAAGGTGATTTTAACACACTAGCACAATGATTCTATGCCCCTTTTTCGGGATTGGCGGCAAGTCATGATTCAATATACAAGCTTGGAACATATGAGGAAGAGAGATGCTGATAGCAAATGTAGAGTGTTCTCTCTAAAGGGCTACTTTGTGTTTTGGGATACTGTTTTACAATGGCAGCACAACTAGGTCCCATACTTTTCCAAAGATATGGTAGCCACTTATGTGTGTTTTTCAGTTGGATGTGTGTGTGAGGATGAGTGTGGGGTGCATGTGCAGTTACTGTGGGAGGGGAGGGTGTTTCCTGAATCTCAAAAAATAAAAGGATGGGAAGAAGTGGGTTACACACCAGTGGACCTTTTTGAGACCTTGAATGTATTAGTTATATCGGGACTATTCTCATGTTGCCATGATAGCTTACGGTTGTAATGTCCTTGTTATTCCTGTTCACTTCAATAAAAATTATCATTAAAAAAAAAGAGGCTGAATATTCAAGTGATACCATCGTTTAGGATTCCTATGAAGTTCTAAGCCCAAGTATTTAAGTTTATCCTTCGCCCACCGCAAAGGAAAGTCCAGCCACTCATTCTGTAAATTCCCAGCTAGGTCAAGAGCCTCTGACATCTAAATTCAGTTTTAAGTCAGAAAAACTACCAAAATCACAAAAAACGGTTAAAATATTGAATAAAGATTCCCATGTCCTGGGCAAAAACAGCAAAATATCATCTGCAAAGAGAAGCACTTTAAGAAAGGGGGAATCAAGCACCCCTTCTGCCACTTCAACAATGGCATTTAAGGTCATGACATGGGGTTCCAGGGAAAAAATAAAAAGCAAAGGGGACAAAAGACACCCTTGTCTAATACCCCTCTGTAAGGTAAAAGGGAAGGGGCCAAAAAAACAATTGTAAACCCAGACCGGAGTCTCAGGATTAGAATACAGTACAGAGATAGCATCACAAATAAATCCCTGAAAACCAAAAGAGGGGACAAGCTGCTGTAGGTAACACCACAAGACCCTATCAAATGCTTTTTTGGCTTCAAATCCAATTAATATTGGGTCCACAATCCCCAAATGTTGCCAATTTTCCAACAAGGCAAGAACTCTATGAACATTTAACACTGCCCTTCTCCCATGTACAAACCCTGCTTGGCCCTGAGAGATGAGATCTAGTAAAATAAATTTCAGATGATTAGCAAGGATCTTTGCATACAATTTAACGTCAATGTTCAGTAGCGAGATGGGGCGATAGGAAGTAACCAACTTAGCATCCTTCCCTGGTTTTGGCAAAACTATAATATTGGCACTTTTCAATGAGTCAGGCATCCAACAGTCTTGTACCATGGCATCAAATAAAAGCTTAAGGCACAACTCTACATTGCTACTCAGGGCCTTATAAAAATGTGCCGTCAGGCCATCTAGGCCAGGTGATTTCAATGAAGACAATTGGCAGGCTATTAAGGAATTGTCTTCATTGAAATCACCTGGCCTAGATGGCCTGACGGCACATTTTTATAAGGCCCTGAGTAGCAATGTAGAGTTGTGCCTTAAGCTTTTATTTGATGCCATGGTACAAGACTGTCGGATGCCTGACTCATTGAAAAGTGCCAATATTATAGTTTTGCCAAAACCAGGGAAGGATGCTAAGTTGGTTACTTCCTATCGCCCCATCTCGCTACTGAACATTGACGTTAAATTGTATGCAAAGATCCTTACTCATGAAAAGCTTTATTCAAAGACTCTAATTGCCCAGGGGTTAAGGTGGGTAATTTAACACTATGCAAGAAAGCCTGCATATTATCACAGTGAGCCTCCATGGCTGTACATAAAGTTTGACATTATTGCCATAAAGCTTCACTAATAGCCTGGGGGGATGTACACATCGCTCCCCCAGGACCACCGACATTCGAGATAAATGAGGAAGTAAATTTAGCTTTAACTAGATTGGCCAGCATCTTACCAGGTTTATTCCCATAGAGGTAAAACCTATGTTTTAAATTAGAAATGGAGGAGATCACCCTATGATGTAGTTTATCATTGTGTAATTTATGTGCAGCCCAATATTCTTTCCTAAGGCTTGGGGACTTATCAGAAGTTAACTGCTGTTGCAGAGAATATATCAATTGTGAAAGAGATAAAATGTCACTATCCAATTCCTTCTTTTTCCTAATAGTATGGCTAATAATTTTCCCATGAAGAATCACCGTAGCAGTTTCCCAAAAAAGAACAAGGGCCTCTATATGCTGGTGATTATTATAGGCATACTCCTCCCATTTCTCAGTAAGAAAAACCTTAAAAGCAAGGTCCGTGATCAGCCATCTCAGCATTCTCCACTCCGATGGCCCAGGAGAAACAGAGAGGTGGTCAAGAACACATGATACTGGGCAGTGATCAGAAATGACCAGTGTTCTGATGTCAGAGGAACAGAGTTGGAAAAAATAACTGGATGAAAGGAGAAGAAAATCTGTCTGGGATTGAGAACCATGTGCCTGAGCTATGTGACCTCTCCTGGATGTAGTATTCTCCAAGCATTCAGAAGTTGGAAAGGCTCACATAGAAAAGGTATACTTTTGTCTTTGCGTGGACAGGGTTGAAACGAATCAGACTGTTTAACCAGGGTGGCATCCATTATACGATTAAAATCTCCCCCCATTATTATTGGCGCAGTTCCCTGAGATTCGAGAACACTGACAACCTTCGTAAAGAAGGCATGGTCATATCTGTTAAGAGCATAAATAGAAGCCAAACGAATAGGTTTGCCAAAAAGACCAGAGATTGCAACATATCTGCCTTGAGGATCAGAACAGACCTGGGAGAGCTGGAATGCTCCGTTTCTGTGAAATAAAATAGCCACTCTACATTTCTTGGATGTGCCATGTGCACATCCAAGAAATGTAGTGGGAAACACACTTCTTTTTAAGCTTAGCATGTTCTGCATCAGTCACATGCGTCTTCTGAAGAAAATCAATCTGACACTTCAGTCTATTTAAATGGGAAAGCACTTTCTCTTAAAATGGGTTCCCAACCCAGTGACATTCCATGTGAAAATATTCATTTTGCTCCCCATGATCAAACAACCAAAAGGACTAAGAGGGAGAACTGCCCCCATAAGAAATGCAACTGAGACTACAAGGGGGACCCATAAACTTCACTGAGCCACCTCACACCCAGAGAAAAGAAAATAAGAAAATGGCCCAGTACAAGATCCTCATCCTGAGATGAAATAAATCTTTCTTCCCCCCAACCCACCCTCCCCAATACCCCCTTTCCCTCCTCCCCTCCCCCCTACACAGAAATCACCTACCAACTCCATCTCCCACAAGGTAGGTTAGAGGTCAGAAAGACATGTAAGGTGACCACCTCCCCATCAAAACAGGTATAGCCCTAAGAAACATATGAGAAGAAGAAGAGGAGGAGAGTAAGAATCATAAGGAAGCTTGCATGAAACAAAAGTGGGCTTTTAACCACCCTGCAGAGATTAGTAAGAAAGGTAATACAAAATCAATTAACTGTCACAAAAAAAATAAAGAAAACGTAATGCTCCGTTGCTAGGAAAAGCAACCATCAATGTCCAGGATCATCAGGAGCTACGCAACTCGTGCAGCTTGAAAAATTAAGATATTGCAATCCAGCAAGATGCACGTGTCCAACAACTTCCTGGAAAATGGACCTCTGGGAAACCCATCCTCCTAATAAACAGCGAGGGCGTAACATCCAGGAGTCACAAAATCAATTAACTGTCACCGAAAATAAAAAGCCCCGCTCCATCACTATGGGAAGCAATTAGCAGTATCATCAGGGGCTTCGTCACCTCATGCAGCTTGAAAAAATGAAGATATCGCATACCGGCAAGACACACAAGTCCATCTATAGGTCTATAAGTTAAAAAATTATAGGCAAAGGTAAATGAGGGCATGAGATTGCACCACCAAAGGAATCCAAAAGAATGATCATCACTAAAGGTTTGTCCTGATGTTGAACAGACAGGTCCCCAAAGTTAGTAGCTCAAAAGGGAAGCAGTGCAGACATGTAATCCCATGAAGGCCACCACAAAACCAATAGCGAGGGCGTAATAACTTTCAGAAGTCACAGTTAGCAAAGAAGAGAAGTGAGTTAGCTAAAAAGAAAAGAAATCAACTCACAAAGAGTCATTTAACAGGTGGTTACAAATTTCTTCACTACTTCCACGCCTTTATAAATCCATATGTTTTCCTTGACGCAAGTGTGCAGGATATTGCAAAGCGAAGCGAATGTTGTGCTGCATCAGACTAGAGCAAACAGGCAAAAATACACGGCGCTGCAGCATAACTTGGTTACAGAAGTCCTGAAAAATAAGAACTTTCTGGTTCCAATACTGCAAAACTTTCTTCTTGTAAAATGCCTGCAAAATCAAGCCTTTGTAAAGAAAATGATATATCTTAGCAATGATAGTCCTCAGCCTGTTTCGCCCCGCTAGTTTAGGCCCAATCCGACGCACTCGTTCAAAAATCATTTTACCCTGAAGGTGAGAGAGTCCTAGTTCCGGTAGTAGCCAATCCTCCTTGAGCTTGAAAACATCAAAGTCTGTGTCCTCAACAATCCCCACAAATCAGAGATTAGAGCAGCATGCCGGTTCTCGAGATCGTCAAGTTTATCCTTTTTCTCTGCCAGGGATTTTTCAAGGGCGTGCATACAACCTTCCAGTTTCAAGGTGTCATCTTCCACCTGCAAAATATGCCCTTCAGCATGGTCTAATTGTGAGCCAAATTCAGTGAGAGAGGATTTCACCTCCTCAATTTGAGCCGAAACGTGGGTAAATTTGTCTGCTAGAGCTTTACCACTGCGTCTTTTAGCTTGATCACCAGCCCCGAATCTAATTCCTCCGCTTTCACCGCCTCGGGGGCATCCACCATTTTGCTAGTTAGGGGCCTTCTCCCTTGCCTTTGCCAGCACATGGAAACAGCACAGCTCAAAGGGTTGAACAACGCCTCTCACGATCACACACTGTTTAAGACTAAAAAATGCCACCAAAACTCAAGGAAAGTGAGGAATATAAAGGAAGAAAAAGAGGTGGTCCCCAGAGCTCCAAGCTGTGCAATTGCTTAGGCCCATCACGTGACCCCCCCCCCACTCCATTAACTGCTATTAATCAAGTTGACTTAGGGAATAGCCACTGCTATTACTGGCATTAGAAGCATAGGATCTACATAATGTTTTTGGGTACTTGCCAGATACTTGTAACCTGGATTGGCTACTGTTGGAAAGAGGATGCTGGGCTTATGGACCCTTGGTCTGACCCAATTTGGCAACTTCTTATATTTTTATCTTATGTTCAGCCTAGTTAATAACTCAATTGGTATATTCCGAACCAAAAAAGGAGGACAAGTGTCCATATAGCGTGGTAGGATTACACTCAATTCCAGTCGTCCCACTTCCTCAAATAATCCAATCCCTTCCCCCCCTAAACACATGCTCTTCCACCAGAGTAACAGGCCCAACCAACCCCCCTTCATTAACTAACCTATCATGTAATCCATCCACCTTCTGTCTCCAGTGACAAGCAAAACTATGACAGCTTAAATCCTCTGGAATGATCGTAGTAGGAAGGCAATCTCTTCCGAAAAATCTCCTTTGGGCTATTTCCCAAAGAAGTTATCCTATCTTCATAGTACTTCTTTTTTTATGCCAACTGGATAGTGCCTGAGAATTTATTCAAGCAAATCCTCTGTTCCAGATTATCATGCCACACCTGAGTTCTAACCCATTTCCTCTCTTTCTTTCTCACCTCCCTCTGTAAATCTTTCAGTTCTGAAGTGAACCATGGTTGACTATCCTTTATACTACTACTTCTATTTTTTACTGGAGCTACTCAATTCAATGCCTCTTGCATCTGCAAATTCCAATTACCCCCAAGTCTTCCATATTACCCTCTCCCTCCCCTCACTGAACAAGACCCGAATCCAAATAAAACCTCTTCTGATCTATTCTTCCCCTCGAGATCCCACCTCTCTTATCAATACTTCCATCCCCCTCGGTGACTATATGGAATTTAAAATAAATAACTTTATGGTCTGTCCAAGCGATCTCCTCCTCACCCAATATTTGCAAATGTCCCTTCATTTAAATTTTCCTAATCCCAAAAATAACATTCAAAATATGCCTCCCCCCCGCCCCCATGGGTATTGAAACAAACCAATTGTGACAGATCCCAAGCATTTAAACAGTCCAATAACATCACAGCTTTCCCACAGGCTTCATCATCTACATGCATTTTCAGATCACCTAAAACTATTAAACTTTCAAATCACAGCATTACTTCTCCTATATATTCAACTAACTCTCCCTCCCATTCTAAACTAGGATTGGGAGGGGAATAAATCAATAAGCCTTTTTCCCACTGCTAACAGCAAACACTCACATCCCCACAATTCTCTGATCTGAAATGACGATAACAATAAATCTTTTTTACTTATAACTGCCACTCCTCCCCCCTCTGAGAAAAAATATCATAGCCCAAAGGACAGAGATCAGGGAGGAGTGCATTCGCATCATCAGAAAACACGTTTTCTGTCACAAAAACCACATCTTTCATTAAATCTAACATAGGAAGGGGGCGTGACTAAGATGGCTTCCTGACTGGCAGCGAGAACTCGTAGCTCCGGCATTTTCTTTTGAAAAACCTTTTTTTCTCGGATTTCTGCTTTATTTCGGTGTCATAGGAAAGGTGTTGTGCGTACCTTTCTGGCTTCTGGGCTTTTGAAAATTGCTATAATATGTTACATTTACGCTTGTAACTCCTTTGAAAATTATCTTCATAGTATCTGCAATATGCAATGGTTGCAATCTAAGCCATCTGCTTCCCTCTGCTGGCTGGTTCCTGTAAGATCCTGAACTGTCATGAGCACCTGCCCACCCTGCAGCTCTAAATCCTCACAGTCTCAGGCACTCCAGCTGTATTTATCATGTGCAGTATTTACAGAAGCTGAAAATAAGGTACAAATCAGCAGCATTTTGAGGGTAATATTCAAAAGGATTTCTACGCAAAAATCTTCATTTGAAAATGATTTCGGGGAATATATGCAAAATATGATTTCACATGAGCTTTTGTACACAGGGAGGTAAACTTTCAAACAACAATGCATGACTCCATATACATGTGTCTATGGCTGTGTGGAGATTTACTATAGTATTTTATAACCTATGCATATCAGGTACGTGCAAATTACAAAATACGCGTATGCCTTCAGGAAGGCGCAAAAGGTACAATAAAAATTTGGGGGGGGGGGTTAGAGTAGGGCTAGGGGGGAAGGTTAGGGAAAGGGGTGGGAAGGTTAGTTTAGGGGGAAGGGAACAGGGCCGCCCGCGAGTGTCAGCGCGCGCAGGGTGCACAATTGTGCACCCCCTTGTGCGCCGACATAAGAAAACATAAGAAAATGCCATACTGGGTCAGACCAAGGGTCCATCAAGCCCAGCATCCTGTTTCCAACAGTGGCCAATCCAGGCCATAAGAACCTGGCAAGTACCCAAAAACTAAGTCTATTCCATGTAACCATTGCTAATGGCAGTGGCTATTCTCTAAGTGAACTTAATAGCAGGTAATGGACTTCTCCTCCAAGAACTTATCCAATCCTTTTTTAAACACAGCTATACTAACTGCACGAACGACATTCTCTGGCAACAAATTCCAGAGTTTAATTGTGCGTTGAGTAAAAAAGAACTTTCTCCGATTAGTTTTAAATGTGCCCCATGCTAACTTCATGGAGTGTCCCCTAGTCTTTCTACTATCCGAAAGAGTAAATAACCGATTCACATCTACCCGTTCTAGACCTCTCATGATTTTAAACACCTCTATCATATCCCCCCTCAGTCGTCTCTTCTCCAAGCTGAAAAGTCCTAACCTCTTTAGTCTTTCCTCATAGGGGAGTTGTTCCATTCCCCTTATCATTTTGGTAGCCCTTCTCTGTACCTTCTCCATCGCAATTATATCTTTTTTGAGATGCGGCGACCAGAATTGTACACAGTATTCAAGGTGCGGTCTCACCATGGAGCGATACAGAGGCATTATGACATTTTCCGTTTTATTCATAATTCCTTTTCTAATAATTCCCAACATTCTGTTTGCTTTTTTGACTGCCGCAGCACACTGAACCGACGATTTCAATGTGTTATCCACTATGACACCTAGATCTCTTTCTTGGGTTGTAGCACCTAATATGGAACCCAACATCGTGTAATTATAGCATGGGTTATTTTTCCCTATATGCATCACCTTGCACTTATCCACATTAAATTTCATCTGCCATTTGGATGCCCAATTTTCCAGTCTCACAAGGTCTTCCTGCAATTTATCACAATCTGCTTGTGATTTAACTACTCTGAACAATTTTGTGTCATCTGCAAATTTGACTATCTCACTCGTCGTATTTCTTTCCAGATCATTTATAAATATATTGAACAGTAAGGGTCCTAATACAGATCCCTGAGCCACTCCACTGTCCACTCCCTTCCACTGAGAAAATTGCCCATTTAATCCTACTCTCTGTTTCCTGTCTTTTAGCCAGTTTGCAATCCACGAAAGGACATCGCCACCTATCCCATGACTTTTTACTTTTCCTAGAAGCCTCTCATGAGGAACTTTGTCAAACGCCTTCTGAAAATCCAAGTATACTATATCTACCGGTTCACCTTTATCCACATGTTTATTAACTCCTTCAAAAAAGTGAAGCAGATTTGTGAGGCAAGACTTGCCCTGGGTAAAGCCATGCTGACTTTGTTCCATTAAACCATGTCTTTCTATATGTTCTGTGATTTTGATGTTTAGAACACTTTCCACTATTTTTCCTGGCACTGAAGTCAGGCTAACCGGTCTGTAGTTTCCCGGATCGCCCCTGGAGCCCTTTTTAAATATTGGGGTTACATTTGCTATCCTCCAGTCTTCAGGTACAATGGATGATTTTAATGATAAGTTACAAATTTTTACTAATAGGTCTGAAATTTCATTTTTTAGTTCCTTCAGAACTCTGGGGTGTATACCATCCGGTCCAGGTGATTTACTACTCTTCAGTTTGTCAATCAGGCCTACCACATCTAGGTTCACCGTGATTTGATTCAGTCCATCTGAATCATTACCCATGAAAACCTTCTCCATTACGGGTACCTCCCCAACATCCTCTTCAGTAAACACCGAAGCAAAGAAATCATTTAATCTTTCCGCGATGGCCTTATCTTCTCTAAGTGCCCCTTTAACCCCTCGATCATCTAACGGTCCAACTGACTCCCTCACAGGCTTTCTGCTTCGGATATATTTTAAAAAGTTTTTACTGTGAGTTTTTGCCTCTACAGCCAACTTCTTTTCAAATTCTCTCTTAGCCTGTCTTATCAATGTCTTACATTTAACTTGCAAATGTTTATGCTTTATCCTATTTTCTTCTGTTGGATCCTTCTTCCAATTTTTGAATGAAGATCTTTTGGCTAAAATATCTTCTTTCACCTCCCCTTTTAACCATGCCGGTAATCGTTTTGCCTTCTTTCCACCTTTCTTAATGTGTGGAATACATCTGGACTGTGCTTCTAGAATGGTATTTTTTAACAATGACCACGCCTCTTGGACATTTTTTACTTTTGTAGCTGCTCCTTTCAGTTTTTTTCTAACAATTTTTCTCATTTTATCAAAGTTTCCCTTTTGAAAGTTTAGCACGAGAGCCTTGGATTTGCACACTGTTCCTTTTCCAGTCATTAAATCAAATTTGATCATATTATGATCACTATTGCCAAGCGGCCCCACCACCGTTACCTCTCTCACCAAGTCCTGTGCTCCACTGAGAATTAGATCTAAAATTGCTCCCTCTCTCGTCGGTTCCTGAACCAATTGCTCCATAAAGCTATCATTTATTCCATCCAGGAACGTTATCTCTCTAGCGTGACCCGATGATACATTTACCCAGTCTATATTGGGGTAATTGAAGTCTGAAGAGAAGCAAAACCTTGCACATAAGCAAGTATCACAGTACACTGGTGCAGGATAAATATTTAATCACCATCAATTTCTATGGTATACTTGACTTGAATTTTCATAACATCGAAGATATATATAATTCAAACAGGCAACTCCATGAATTCCAAATAATTCTTTAACTTGGTCCCCCCAAGTTAAAGAATTATTTGGAATTCATGGAGTTGCCTGTTTGAATTATATATATCTTCGATGTTCTGAAAATTCAAGTCAAGTATACCATAGAAATTGATGGTGATTAAATATTTATCCTGCACCAGTGTACTGTGGTAATTGAAGTCTCCCATTATTACTGCACTACCAATTTGGTTAGCTTCCCTAATTTCTCTTAGCATTTCACTGTCCATCTCACCATCTTGACCTGATTTTATAACATGCATGCACCTGCACACGCATGTTATAAAATCGAGCGTACATGTGTGCGCGCCGGGTAGCACGTGCACATGTACGCCCACGCACATGTAGGAAAATTCACCCCATGTGTGTATATTTTATGTGTATAAAATATAACTTGCTCGTGTAAAACCCTGTTTACATGTGGAAGTTGGTAAATTTGAGCACACGCGCACAGAATTGAAATCACCAGTTTGCCGAAAATTACGTGAATAAGTTGCCAAATATTTGTGTGTAAGTCTCTCATAAAATAGTGGCTGTACTTCTTGGCCCTGCTCTGGAATGCTCCTAGAGCGCCCCTATTTTTGCCCGTAAATGTATGTGCGAGACCAAAAATATGTGCGTAATTCTGATGTTTATAAAACAGCGTGAATGTGAGTTCAAGCTACTTACGTGCATATATGCAAAAATGTTATGAGTGGCGTTCCGGGTGGTGGAATTGGGGCAGGAAAAGGATTTACACATGTACGTATACATTCAGTACATGGGTGTGAATTTTCAAATGAATTACAGACATAAGAGTAGCATATATCATAGCAATTTTCAAATATGTGGTTCTTATGATCCTTTTTGTAGTCTCAAGTACAAATAAGATGATGTGAGATGCCTGAGGAAAGAAGGTTGCTAATCCATATGTATGTGTAGGGTACAAAGTCCTACTCACGTGTGACTGGAGGGGATGGCAGGATTCTGATGCTTGTACCAGAAATCAAGCCCATTAGGACTGTCATGGGATATCTGGCCCTTGGGTGGTTGGCGGGTCCTCCTCCAATGTTGCAGCTAGCAAGGAGGGTCTCCCTCTGATGATGTGGCTGGCTGAGCAAAGCAGACCATGCTGGAGCTTACCTTTGCTGCTGTTATTACAGTGGAGAAGTTGTAGTGCAGCAGAAGAAAACCTTGCCAGTAGGCCAGGGGGTGGGGTATGTTGGGGGCATGCTGTGGCTTGCCACCTCAGTCCAGGATGTCAGCTCTGCAGGGAATACAATTTAACCCTAGTTTGCAAAAAGCAAGCAGTGCTGAAGTTTGGGATCTGAGATTTATGTCCTGGCAGTTAGAAAGCAGGAATTTTGAAGTATGTATGGGTCTGATACACTATCCAGGCCTGGCTGCACCTCATCAGCTACCTCCGTGCCCATAGTCATGCCTGCAGCTCTCAGACGCTTTGTAACATTTCCCTAAGTGACGTCAAAGGACCAACACAAACACTCCACACCTTCAATACGGAGTATCAGTAATGTTTCATAAAGTGATAAAGTTCCATGGGCAGGTATCACTGAAAACATTCAGGAAATTACACCAGTCATTTTTATCTTGTGAAATAGAAGTTTTTTTATAGCAAGATATACAGTACGGAACAGAGTAATACAGATTAAAGAAAAAACTTTTAAAAATCTTTTACTCAGTATTTACAGAAGGGGGAGGCGATGGATTTAAGGTGGGTAAGTGCACTGATAAGTGTAAAATGATTACAAACCAATTGCTTGAAGTACTTATACAAACAAGAGTTGATAAGGTCCTGGGACCTGATGGTGTACGCCCCAGGATACAAAATGAGCTCAAGAATGTGCTGACTGCACCCCTCACAGTGTTTGAAAGAAGGATTGAAAGAGGGCAGACATGATCATGCTACACAAAGGTGAGACTAGGAAAGAGGCAGGAAACCACCCACCAGTTAGTCTATGAGAACCATACTATAGAGAGAGACAGTAAAGCACCTTAAAATGAGTAACATACAGGAGGCAGAGGTACACAAAGGGAAGATCCTGCCAGACAAACTTGTTTGAGTTCTTTAATGATGTGACAAAAGCGGTGGATCAGGGAGATGTGGTGGACGTTGCTATCTGGACTTCCATGGGGTTTTGGATATTGTTAAACAAGCTGGACAGTCGGAGGCCAGTAGTCAGCCGGCCCTGTAAACCTCATCTGGATATTCAGCCTGAATAAGTGTGGGTTGAATTTCTGCTTTACAGCTGGTTCATTTTATCTGATTTTTATATTCCGCTTTTCTGCACTCAGAGCGCATCTCATTCAGGTACTGTGGGGATTTCCCTGTCCCCTGCTTTTTGGTTGACCTGGGTAAATTTGGCTGGCCAGAGACAAATAATGCAAACCGAGCAAAGTTTAACCGCTCCCCACAATAGCCCCAGTGCCACCTCTTTTTGTCTGGGCTACAATTTGCACAGACAAAATGTAGCCGATCAACAGAATTTGAAACAGGGAGGTTTGTCCACCTAATTTCTAAACGGGCCGATACAGTAAGGTGCGGTAGAAAGAGATGCGTTAGTGCCGGGCGCACCCGCGTTTGCCACAAGCACAGTTTGGATCACATACCGCTCGATACAGTATTTAAATGGCATGCAAATGCAAGCCGCATCCAAGAAGCGTCCATGAAGCGCAATCCATTTTACTGTATAGGCGCTATACAGCGCCTATACAGTATCCTGGGTGCGCTGGAACCTGTCATTTCAAACGTCATTTCAAATGACGTTTGAAATGACAGGTACCAGGAAGTGGATGGTTCTCCTACAGACCCCGCTGCCTTGAGCGCCCGGCGCCAGCAAGCCCCAGCAGCCGGCAATCGGAGGCAGGGAGCGCAACAAAGCACCCTCCTTTGGACGGGCAAGAGAGACGAAATTTCACAGTCCCAAACCAAACCAACCCAATCCAATCCAAGCCCCAGCAGAGAGAGACTGCGGTTGGTAAGGAGGTAGCCGATAGGAAGAGCAGGACTGGAAGGGCCTACAGGAATACATTTGTATACGTCCTCCCGAGAAGTAGCGTCTTGGTGCGTTGTATGTAGGAGGAGCAGTCAACGATTGTACTGCCATCAACTGTTCCTTGGGATTGGATACTGTCTCCTGAAACCGAGGGCTGAATAAGTTGTCTCCTTTGCATGGCAAATGGGCGAGCTTGGCGTGCAAGTCTTCTCGGATCACACTAGCTCTCAGCCATGCCATACGGCGTGCCGCAATGGCCGTTGCAGATGATCTAGTAGTGGTTTCAAAGGACTCATACACTGTTCTAAGCAAGTGTTGAATTCCTTCCTCAATATCTTGTATTGCTTTGAATGTGGTCGGATCAGGGAGTTCTGCAGTAAATAGCTGACCCTTAATCGCTTGATTGCACTCGAACAAATATTGGACAATATAAAATTGGTGTTGGTGAATGCATGCTGATAACATTGCGGATTGAAATGTTTTCCTTGCGAACTCATCCAGTGACCGATGATCTCTTCCTGGGGGTGCAGAGGCATGTAGCTTGGTTTTCTTAGCCTTCTGCATGGCGGATTCCACCACAATGGAGGTGTGTGGAAGTTGTGGCAAGGAGTACAGCAGGGATTGTTTCACACGATACTTTAAATCCGTCTTGCTAGACACCGGTGCATTAGTGTATAGTGTTTCCCATGATTTTTCTAGAAGCGAGTCAAGAACCTCGTGAGAGGGTAATGACGTTGGTTCTGCTGGTAAGTCGAAGATCTTCAAAAGATCTAGTGTTTCAGCCCTAGGGTCTGGTACCTTTTGAACGTCTACATGTAAAATGGAACCCACCTTTTCTAAAAATTTCGGGTAGGATAAGTCCTCCGGAGGCGAATATGGCTCTGGAGGTTCATCCGGTGCATCAGAAGGATACCATGTGGAGGTATCCTGAGACGAACAAGGGGAGCCTGGTTGGGCCGGCAAAGGCAGTATGGGATTCATTGGTTTTGGACTGGCAGGTGGAATGAATGGAGAAGGCTCCAGCGTTTGTTCCCGGGATGAATGTTTGGAATGTATTTAATCTTCCTTTGGGGATGGAGGAAGGGTGAATGTGTTTTGTAGTGTAGTAAAAAATCCAGACAGCACTTCCGATAGTTGAGAGAAAGCTTGTTGTGTGCCATGGGGCATTGGAGGTTTCACTACTCCTTGTCCATGTTTTAGGGGGAGAGCCGCAGACAGGATGTCTGAATTTCCATCACGCTTCGAATGTTTCTGTGGTTGTAAGTCACGGGTTATCTTACGTTTCCTAGTAAGTGGTTCCTGTAGTACTTGTGATTTCTTTCTGTGTGTAGACACAGATGATAAATCTGAATAAACCTGTGATTCCACAGAGGATGATGTGGAATGTGATGGGACCGCTATTAGCTCCTCGTCGGATGATAGATGATGAGCTGGTGTATGTATTGGTCTTGGTGATCTGGATGGCCGAGAAACCTGAGAGCTCGATGAAGAAGAGCTGTGTTGTGCTGGAACATTCGGCAGAGGTAGAGTAGCCGTTAAATGTTCTCTGGAAGTAGGTTGTCTGGTCTCCCGTGGTAGACTGGTCCCAGTCTCCATCGTAGCAGAGGCAACTTGATTATCTGCTGCCTTTAGAGGTCATGGCTTCGACCTGTCTGACATGTGTGTCGGTGTAGAGGATGGATACGTCGAAGAGACCAGCGAATGCGTCGATGACTTTCGATGGTGTGTGCTTTTGGCACCTTCCCTGGTTGTTTGTGTCAATCCCGCGCCGATTAAGGAGTGATGCTTCAATGATGCATCGTGCGTCGAAGATTGCTTCGACCTTGTGTCGTGTATTGACACATGCGTCGGCTTCTCGGCGTGCCTCGGTCTTGCACCACGCGTCGAGGTGCATCGTGCGTCGCTCGCTGGTTTGGGTCGGTGCCATGTGGTATTGAATGATATGAGTGAGTGGACTGTTGTAATCCACTATGCATCGATTTCTTTACTGCCATGTGCGCCGATGTTTTCTGTAAGTTGTGTGCATATGGCGACTTGTGCGCAGATGTCTTCGGTGATGTTGTTTCCGGCGCCGAGCGCGCAGAAGTTTCCGGTGATGTGCGCGCAGACAGCTCCGGCTCCGTGCGCGCGGATGTCTTCGGCGCCGTGTGCGCCGATGTCTTGTGTGCCGTCATTTTGGGCGCAGAACCTTTATGCGCCGATGGTGATTTGGGCGCAGAAAGTACTTTGGGCGCATAAGTCGTAGGCGCCATTGTTTCCTGCGCCGATCGCTGAGGCTCTCTCAGTCCTATCGGATCCGATGGCCTATGTCGACTTGGCAAGTCCTTACCTCCAAGCCTGGAGGGTTGAGGATCCCATGATGACGCTCGTTTTTGAGATGGAGCCGTGGTTGTCGAGGGGCCAGGCGAAGAATGAGCCTCCGATGGCTCTGAAAAACTGAAAAGTTCCCGTATCTTATACACCCGCTGTTTTTGGGCTCTTGGGGACATTCGGGCACAAAATTCACAATTTTTAAATTGTACTCTGGCCCCAGGCATCGGTAACATCGGTCATGGCCATCCGTGACCGACATTACCTTGCCACAGGTACAGGGTTTAAACCCCAACTTTTTTGACATTGTAAGAAAAAATAATAAAAATGCTGAGGAGAAATCAGCCCCGCGTGCGATCCCGCTCGCGGAAAGAACAGACTGAGGAGAATCTGTTACTTTCCTGCGTGGGAACGCATGCGCAGCTGCAGAGAGCTAAAATCTAAATTTCTGCTTGGTAAAGCTCCGTCTCCAGGACCTAATTGACAGATCCCATGACAGCATGGCTAATTCAGCCCTGCTATTGGCGGGAAAAAGAAAATCCTAAGGAAACAGCTTTTTCTTTAAGAGACAAGGAAGTTTTCCGCTGGTCTTGTGAAACAATGGATATGTTGGGAAAGACAGCTACTCTGTGTCCCATAATTTTTTGGAGGAAGCAACAAAAAATCTTTTAAGTGTCCACTCTTTGCCTGATGCCAAAACATAGACCATGAGCAAGGCAGCTCTCATTCTATGTTAGAATCTTCTAAGAAATTGGACAAATCCAAATTACCTCTTGAGTTTTCGTTTCCGCCTAAATCCCTAACCACTGAGTCTTGATTTGAAAAAAGTAAAAATTCTTGGAAATAGGAGGAAAGGATTCAGGGGGAATTAACAAAACATCTTGATAGAATTTTTGTTTTACAATTCCAGTGAGGAAATTAAAGATTTAGGAAAATTAATAAAACAGAGATGATATCTTCTTGTTGCATTCTCATAATTCTCCATCCTTCTATGGGAATATTCTTTACCTTTGATTAAAGGTGCATTACTCTTTTGGAGATCATAGGAGACATTGACGTTTAACTCTTGAAGTTTTAAATCATATTCATTCAACTTTTGAGAATGGGAAGCTGTTTTCAAAGAAAGATCATTAAAAGAAAATAAAACATTATCAATTTTATCTGTTAAAGAACATTCCAGTCCTGTAATAGCTGACCACAATGTTTCAAGGGTAATCAAGGATGGCCTAGGTGGGGCGGTTGATGGGACTGCAGGTAGCCCCTTGCTGTCATTTTCTCTGTTACTTGAGAGTATCTAATAATGTTTACATTTGTCTAAAAAGAGTATTGTATTTGTTTGGGGAGGTGTTATCTCTCTTATTCAGTAGCCACTATATAATACTTTGGTGGAAAGTAAAAATAACATAAGGAGTGTCATGCTGGGTTAGACCAAGGTCCATTGAGCACAGCATCCTGTCTCCGACAATGGCCAGTTTGTGTCACAAGTAGCTATCAGATCCCAAATAGTTGACCTATTTCTTGTATCACACTCCTAGGGTTAAGTGCTGGCTTTCCCCCAAGTCTAACTAAGTAATATCCAATCCTCTTTTGAACTCCAGTTAGTTGCCTTGACCACATCCTCCAGCAAGAGATTTCATAGCTTGAATGTGTGCTGAGTGAAAAAATACTTCCTATGATTTGTTTTTAAATTTATTGGAATTTTCCCTAGTCCTAGTGTTTGAGAGAGTGAATAACTGTTCCCTCTTTACCCATTCCACTTCACTCATAATTTTATAAGACTGTTATTTCCCCTTAGTCATCTCTTTTCTAAGCTAAAGAGCCCTAACCTGTTCAGCCATTTTCCATAACGGAAGTTTTGCACCCATCTCTATGTCCACTATGTCTTTTCAAGGTGTGGTTGCATCATGGATTAATATTTAAATAATTCTTAATATTTTATTTGCCTTATTGACTATTGCTACTCACAGAGCCCAAGGTCACAAGGAGCAGCAGTGGGATTTGAATGTTGGTTTTGCTAGTTTATAGCTGACTGCTCTAACCACTAGGCTACTCCTCCACATATCAAAATGCACTAAATATCGCATGAAATAGGAAAAGGGGTGAGTTTTATGGTAATAGGGGGCCAGATTTTTTTTTTATATACTGACATTTGATCTCAATTGAGATATCACATCTGTTTACATTCAGGTACTGTAGGTATTTCTCTATCCCTGGAGGGCTTACAATCTAAGTTTTTGTACCTGAGGCAATGGAGGGTAAAGTGACTTGCCCAAGGTCACAAGGAGCAACAGCAGGACTTGAACCCTGGTCTCCTGGTTCATAGTACACTGCTCTAACCACTAAGCTATTCCTCCTCCCATTTTAAAATGTACGCGCGCAGCCTACATTTGTGCTCGCTACCCGGTGCGCACAAATGCACGCTGGATTTTATAACATGCGCGCGCAGCCACGCGCATGTTATAAAATCTGGAGTCGGCGCGCACAAGGGCGTGCACACTAGTGCAACTTGCATGCGCCGAACCCTCAGGGAGACCAGCTGGCTTTCCCCGTTTCCCCCCCCCTTCCCCTACCTGTCCCACCCCCCTCCCTTACCTTTGTCGCAGAGGTTACGCCTGCCAGAGGCACTCTTGTGAAGATTTGATGACCTTCGGAGTGAGGGAATTCACCCAAAGATGAGATTTATGCAATGTTCTCTCAATCTAGCAGGGTGAGTTTCCTCACTCCGAAGGTCATCAAATCTTCACAAGAGCGCACTATCCTGTTCGTACCTCGCACTATGCATGTCAAAGTGGCCCCTACACTAATACCTAAACCTCACCTCGAGTAGCTACGTAGGTGGGCCTCCTATAGAGGCTTAAATACCTACCTAGTATGAGGGCCTTATAGCTAGTCTCTCTCCCTAACGAAAAAGGTTAGTTAAAACTGTGCCCACTTGGCCAGAAATCCCACCCAAACTCCTCCTCTTTTCCTAATTTGCACGGCACTATGCGTTATGATGTTTTCGCATGCGTTAAAGGTGCTTTTCACATGCGAAAACGCCATATAGCACTTTGATAAATGACACCCCCATACAAAAATAAATTAATTTTCTTTTTTATCCGCTCAACGACTGCTGGTGGCATGGAAATTATCCATTTACTCAGAGAAGAGATTGGAGGTGACGAAGTGAAACAAGAATATTTACTGTGTACACAATATACAACTTAGCTCTGCCAGCTTCTTCCAGTAATTTCCTTCTCTACTACCAGGTTCATAACCCGCTCTCCAACACTCGCTTGTGAAGACCCTCTGTACAGCAGAGCCTTAACATACAGGTTAATTCTATCATGAGAGCAGGCTTCTCTGGTACTAGATTTGATCAGGACCTTAGTAACAATCTAGCCCCATTCCATGTGAGAAGCGCAATACACTGTCCCCCAAGACTACAACTCCCAGCCTGCACCCTGCTGAAGGCAAGGGCCGTTACCCTTTTGAGGCGCATTCTATGATGTAAAAATCGCAGGCCTGATTTTGCTGGAGCACATAGCCTGTTCACAACTGAAGGAGGACATTGCGTGTTGGCGCGCACGGGCGTAGATGCTCTGACGCTTTTACGTGCGTACGCGCTCGGGAGGACGTCGCGTGATGACGTGGAGGGCGCAGATGCCCTGACGTTTTTGCGTGCGTACGCGCTCGGGAGGACGTCGTGTGTGGCGCACACGGACGCAGACGCTCTGACGCGGTTGCGTGCGCTGCCGCTTCTGGGGAAGTGGAAATGGCGGCGTTCGGTGTCCTGAGCTACGAGCACCGAGCCCTGAAACGGCCGCGGCTTGGCCCACCTGATGTGTATCCTCAGGACCCGAAGCAGAAGGAGGTAAGCGGAGACGGAGAGCAAGCATGGAGAGAGTGAGGGCAATATGTGAAATCTTGCCCCCAGGTCAGAAATGTAACATACCCCGAGATAACACTGACTAGTTGCAGAACCCAGCAATAGACTTTTTAAATTTTTCTTCTGTAGGTTATAGTTTTCCTTTTTACTAATTTATGGCCTACTTTGGCAGCATGTGAACGAATTTATTCTATTAATAAACTTTCCTGACCCTTTGGAAGGAGGGGGAAGAAGAAGAAAATGGGTGATGGGGTCGTGGAGATGGGAGTGGGAGATAGGAGTTGGGTATAGTATCGATATGGAGTAGAAGAGTAGCCTAGTGGTTAGAGCAGCGGAAACCAGCGTTCTTATCCCACTGTCACTTTACTCTCCGTTGCCTCAGGTACAAAATTAGATTGTAAGCCCTTTGGGGATAGGGAAATACCGATAGTACCTGAATGTAATCTGCTTTGAAAAAGCAGAATATAAAAATCTAAATTAAATAAATAGGGAGTAGGGAAATGGGATATATGGGCGAGAGAGAGAAGTTATAGTAGAAGGATGGGGTGGAAGGGAACACATGAGAGGGAGGGACACGAGAGGGGTGATGGAAGGGAGCACATGAGAGGGATATAGAGATGGAGAGGAACACAGGGGGACATAGGAGTGGGGGAGGTGGAGCGAGAGATATAGGAGTTGCGGGATGCAGAGTGGGAGAGAGGCAGACTGGGTTGGAGGAGCAGGAGGGACATGGGAGTGGGGTGATGGAAGGGAGCACATGAGATGGATATAGGGATGGCAAGGAACACGGGGACATGGGAGTGAGGGAGAGATATAGGAGTTGCGGGATGCAGAGTGGGAGAGAGGGAGACTGAGGAGCAGGAGGGACATGGGAGTGGGAAAGGAACACATGAGAGGAAGGTACTCTGGAGTGAGAGTGGCGGAACACAAGAGAGTGAGGGACTCGGGGATGGCGGAAGGGAGCACATGAGAATGAGGGAGGGAGTGGGGGGCAGTGGAAAGGAACATGTGAGAATGAGGGAGGGAGTGGGGGGTGGTCGAAAGGAACATGTGAGAGGGAGAGAAGAGGCGATTGGTTCTGTATGAGATAAAGGGGGATAGTTTGGGATTTGGAGGAGAATGAAGGAGTGAAGTGTGCCTTTGTACATCTGCTTTTGAAAAATACATCCCTTGATTCTAGTTGCTTTAGTAACTACTGCCCAAATTCATCTTTGCCCTTTCTCTCCAGATTAATTGAAGCAATTGTGCTAAATCAGCTTAATTATATGGAAGATTTCCAGATACTTGATCCTTTTCAATTCAGTTTTTGGAAATCTCTGAATATAGAAACCCCATTGACTTAAACTGTTGACACCATTCAGCAGGGGTTTAATGCTGGACATAATATATTCTGATCTTATTAGATCTTTCAGCACCTTTTGACCCACTCAACCACAAAATTTTATTAAGTTTATCAGATTATTGAATTGCTGGTAAAGGATTGATTCAGGTTACATAGTAACATACTGTGTCCGCGGAAAAAGACCAAATGGTCCATCCAGTCTGCCCAGCAAGCTTCTCATGGCAGTAATTGCCGCACCATGAAGGTGACTCCCAAGTGTCCGCCAAGCGCAGTAACTGCTGCTCTGTGCAGGTTACCCCCATACCTTATATTAAGAATACTTACAAACAAAACCAAACAACTGTCAAACCCATAACAAAATTACTGCAACATTTTTACATGGTGAGCAGTCTTCCTGATAATTCAGACAATGCTGCTTTAATGTGCTTTGCTTTTGGACTTGGCTGTAGAAGCATTATCCCCAATGTCAGCATATTAGTACCTCAGGCCATAAAAGTCAGGACCCAGTGTTCGCTGACTTCAGAATCCAATAGCCATTTTTTTTCCTTGTCGGGCACCAAACCAGAGAGCGATGTTGCAGCTGTGTAGAAAACATCAAGGCTAATTGGTTAAGAGGCGTAATCACCCATGCCATGGGTACATGGCATGGGTGATTACGGGTAACCTGCCGATCTGTGCAGGTTACCCCATGTACCCTTTCTTCATTATCCTCGGGCCTTTAGGGATCCATAGTGTTTATCCAATGCCCCTTTGAAGTTGTTTACTGTTTCTGTCCTTGTCCCCTCTTCCAGAAAGACATTCCAGGCATCCACCACCCTCTCCATGAAAAAATATTTCCTTATGTTGATTCTGAGTCTTTCCCCTCTCTCTCCCCCCCCCCCCACCTGGAATTTCATCTCGTAACCCCCAGTTCTACTGTTTCCAATGAAAAAGGTTCAAAGTTTGTGCAGCGTTCAATCCTTTTAGGTATGTGAAGGTCTATATCATGTCTCCCCTGCACTTCCAGGCTGTGCATATTCAGATCCTTCAGCCTCTCCTCATAAGTCTTCCCATACAGACCCACACCATTTTGGTCACCCTTCTTTGGACTGCCTCTATCTTGTTCCTGTCCTTTTTGAGATACAAACACCAGTACTGAACACAGTACTCCAGTTGAGGCCTCACCAAGGGACCTGTACATGGGGATCACTACCTCCTTTTCTTACTGGTTATTTCTCTCTATACATCCCAGCATTCTTCTGGTTTTAGCTATCACCTTGGCACGTTTCCTCTCTGTCTTCAGATTGGCAAACACTATCATGCCAAGGTCCCTCTCCCAGGCCATGCACATCAGTCTTTCACCCCCCATCACATACAGTTCTTTCGGATTACCGCACACCAAATGCATGACTCTGCACTTCTTGGCATTCAATCCTAGCTGCCAAATCTTTTGACCAGTCTTCAAGCTTTCTTAAATCACTTTTCATTCTTTCTTCTCCTTTAGTTGTGTCCACTTTTTTGCAGATTTTAGTATCATCCGCAAATAGACAAACTTTACCTTCTATACCTTCCACAATGTCGCTCACAAAGATATTGAACAGGACCGGTCCCAACACCGATCCTTGCGGCACTCCACTTAACACTGTTCTCTCTTCAGAGTAGGTTCCATTTACCATTACATGCTATCTTCTGTCAGTCAACCAGTTTGCAATCCACACCACTACCTGGTGCTCTCTTCTATCTAACCACTGGCAACAGATATTCCCTGTACGTACCAGGATCAGTCCAGACTGCTGGGTTATGCCTCCCCTCCAGCATATGGAGTCAGAGAGAAAACTGAAAGCACCCCCTAGATATACTGGTGTGCCACCTGCCATCCTTCAGTATTTCCTCTGACTCCAGCAGATTGAGAGGCATAACCTGCGGTCCTGTCTGTTCTGACTAAAACAATCTTTCAGGTGTTCTTTATGATTTTTATAACTGTGCTGGCTAGATCAACTGGTTCTATTCTCTTCCTTGCTTAGTGTAAAAAAAAAAAAAAGTTGATATTTTTGTAGCAGTTGTTTGTTGGTTTTGCTAGCGCAGCGTACAGGCAGGCACTGAGAGCTTGGCTCTCATTGTTTTACCCGGATTAGTGTCCCTTTTGGTCTTGGGGGAAAGTTTACCGGTGGGCCGGTCACCCTCCCCCCCCCCCCCCCCCCCCCAGAAGTACAGTGATTCCAGACTTTGATCTGAAGAGGGCTTTACTTGGGAAAAAAAAAAAAAGAAAGAGTGAATAAAAAGTGGATGCAGGACACATAAGCCCTGTTGGTAGCAGGCAGTGATCAATTTCCAGCCCTAGCCTGCCGCACTGGTAATTAGCCTGACCAGGGACTCCGGAGGGGGTGGAGGTTTTCACCCGGCGTTAGAGGCACTTGCACAGGGCTCCTATTTTTGGCGTGCTTTTCTTCTGCCTCCTCGATGCCGCGTTCTTCGGCCTGCACGGCCTGCGGTAGGGCGGGGGCGCGACTCTCCCGGGAGGGTCTCTGCTCCCGCTGCATTCCCGGGGGCGAGGGACCCTCCCGGGGGCCGAGCGCAGCCCGCAGCGGCGCAGATCCGTCCTCCTCGGCGCGGCTGAGGAGGCTGTCTGCGCCACGATCGTCGGCCCTGCCTCCCAGTGAGGGGGAGCCGGCGGCCATCTTGTCCACGAGGCAGCATGTTGATTCTGCCTCTGAGGAGGAGGATTTTCCTCCGCTTTCACCGCCGGCTTTGAGTCCTCATAGTGGCTCCGAATTTGATGCCCCAAGAGCCCCCCCCCTCCGGTGCGTCCCGTGGGGGGATCAATTAAAAGGAAGGTGCCTTTCTCCTCCAAGTTTGTGCTGTTGATGCACCAGGCTTTTTTGGAGGCAGAAGCAGGCTGGGAGCCAGACGAACCCCCACCTCTAAAAGTGCCTAAGGTGTCCTCGGTGCAGGACAAATCGGGAGACCAGGAAAAGGCTGAAGCTCCGGGCAAATCAGGAGCTTGTTCTCTTGGGGGTGCTGACGATCTGGGGTTCCCGGATCTCACCCAGGGCTCACTGGATGGGGCAGGGGCCGACATCTCCACCGCTCAGGGGTCTCTCGAAGGGGACGACCCCCTGGTTTTACGCCTGTTTGGCAGGGACGAGTTGAACTATTTGATTCTTCATGTTTTGAAGGAGCTGGAGATCCCAGTGCCGCAGCAGGACACGGATACTTCCACTGGGGACGTAGCTATGGCGGGTCTGAGAGCCCCCCCGCAAACCTTTCCCTTGCACTCTAAGGTATTACAGATCGTATCTAAGGAATGGGAGGTTCCAGAGGCATCCCTGCGCGTTAGCAGGGCAATGAATAAATTATATCCTCTGCCCTCGGATTCGTTAGAGATTTTTAAGGTCCCTTCGGTGGACTCGGCAGTCACTGCGGTGGTTAAGCATACTACCATTCCCGTCACGGGAGGGGTAGCCTTGAAAGATCTCCAGGACCGAAGTTAGAGGTCCTATTAAAGCGCATTTTTGAGATAGCGGCTTTAGGAGTCCGGGCTGCGGCTTGTAGCAGTATGGTCCAGAGGGCCACACTGCGCAGGGTGCAACAATTACTAACCACCCAAGAACTCTCGCCGGAAGAGGCGGAGCAGGCCAATTGTGTGGAAGCGGCGGTTGCTTATACAGCGGATGCCCTGTATGATTTGCTAAGGACCTCGGCCGCAGTATGTCCTCGGCTGTTGCGGCCAAACGACTATTGTGGCTCCGTCGTTGGTCGGCAGATGCCTCTTCTAAGTCGCGACTAGCTTCTTTTCCCTTTAAGGGGAAGTTGTTGTTTGGTGAGGAGTTGGATCAACTCATCAAAGACTTGGGAGACAATAAGGTGTATAAGTTGCCGGAGGACAAGCCCCGACAATTGCGGTCTTTCGGAAACACGCGGTCCCGATTTCAAGGGCAACGCCGGTTTCGCACGGGAAGGGGTGGATCTTTTCCCCAAAGGCAGCAGGGCCCTAGGTCTCAGTCTTGGACTCCTTCCTTTCGAGGCAGACAACCACAACGAATGGGTTCATTGCGCAGGTTTGGCCACAGGCAAACCTGCGCAATGAAGGCGCGCAATGAAGGCGATGCGTGGGAAGGATAACCGGCCTCCTTCCCACGCATCGGAGGCTGGTTATCCCAGTTTTGGGAGGAATGGGTCAAGATCACTTCAGACCAGTGGGTCCTCGACATGGTGCGTCACGGTTACGAGTTGGATTTTGCTCGGCCCCTCCGGGATCTTTTTATATCTCCTTGCGGTCCTCCGGAAAAGCAACTGGTAATAGGCCAAACCGTGGCCCGGTTACGATCCCTGGGGGCAGTGGTGCCCGTTCCGCCGGACGAGACCAGAACAGGTCGGTATTCCATTTACTTCCTGGTTCCAAAGAAAGAAGGTACGTTCCGGCCAATTTTGGATTTGAAGAGAGTAAACAGGGCCTTGCGCGTTCCCCGTTTTCGCATGGAAACTCTTCGATCTGTTATTGCGGCCATCCACAGGGGAGAATTTTTGGCTTCTTTGGATCTGGCCGAGGCGTATCTTCACATTGGGATCAGGGAGCGCCACCAGAGGTACCTGAGGTTCATGGTGCTCGGGGAACACTTTCAGTTTTGCGCCCTCCCGTTTGGGTTAGCCACAGCTCCGAGAGTGTTTACCAAGGTTCTCATCATAGTCGCAGCCTTCCTGCGCCGTCAGGGAGTATTGGTGCATCCCTACCTCGACGATTGGCTTATCCGGGCGAAGTCGGAGGACTCATGCAAGCGAGCAGTTCAGGTGGTGGTTCAGCAACTGCAGTTGCTAGGTTGGGTAGTCAACTTTGCAAAGAGCCAGCTGGTTCCGAGTCAGTGTTTGGAATTTTTGGGAGCACGTTTCGATACCTTGGTGGGCAAGGTATACCTGACTCAGCAGAGACTGGAGAACCTGATGCTTCAGGTACAGAACCTACTGGATCTCCCCTTACCTACGGCATGGGATTATTTGCAGGTCATTGGACATATGGTTTCTACTCTGGAAATTGTGCCATGGGCTTTTGTGCATATGCGTCCTTTGCAAACCGCTCTTCTTTCTCGCTGGGACCAGAAAACCGGGGATTACGGTGCCCAGTTGCCGCTGATGGAACCGGCTCTGTCCAGTCTAGCTTGGTGGTTGATCCCGGACCACCTCTTGCAGGGGGTAGATCTCGATCCTCCTCAGTGGGTGGTAGTGACGACGGTTGCCAGTCTAACGGGCTGGGGAGCGGTCTGTCAATCAAGAGCGGTACAGGGAACGTGGTCCCCTCGCCAGGCCTCTTGGTCCATCAACCGTCTGGAGACCAGAGTGGTACGTCTAGCCTTGTGCCACCTTCTGCCCCTGGTACGCGGTCGGGCGGTTCGAGTCCTCTCGGACAACGCAACCACGGTAGCATATATAAATCGCCAGGGCGGTACAAGAAGTCGACCGGTGGCGACCGAAGCAGCGTTGTTGATGACCTGGGCGGATCGTAATCTGTCCCGCATCGCGGCCACCCACATTGCAGGCGTAGACAACGTTCAGGCGGATTATCTCAGTCGACAACACTTGGACCCCGGAGAGTGGGAGCTCTCGGCCGAGGCAATGAGTCTCATCACCCTACGATGGGGGGATTCCGCACCTAGACCTGATGGCGACTTGGCACAATGCAAAGGCGGCGCGTTTCTTCAGCCGAAGGCGAGAGCACGGGTCGGAAGGAGTGGATGCACTCGTGCTTACATGGCCTCGTCACGTCCTCCTCTATGTATTTCCTCCATGGTCTCTGATCGGCAAGTGGAGGAAAATCCTCCTCCTCAGAGGCAGAATCAACATGCTGCCTCGTGGACAAGATGGCCGCCGGCTCCCCCTCACTGGGAGGCAGGGCCGACGATCGTGGCGCTGACAGCCTCCTCAGCCACGCCGAGGAGGACGGATCCGCGCCGCTGCGGGCTTATCTCGGCCCCCGGGAATGCAGCGGGAGCAGAGACCCTCCCGGGAGAGTCGCGCCCCCGCCCTACCGCAGGCCTTGCAGGCCGAAGAACGCGGCATCGAGGAGGCAGAAGAAAAGCACGCCAAAAATAGGAGCCCTGTGCAAGCACCTCTAACGCCGGGTGAAAACCTCCACCCCCTCCGGAGTCCCTGGTCAGGCTAATTACCAGCGCGGCAGGCTAGGGCTGGAAATTGATCACTGCCTGCTACCAACAGGGCTTATGTGTCCTGCATCCACTTTTTATTCACTCTTTCTTTTTTTTTCCAAGTAAAGCCCTCTTCAGATCAAAGTCTGGAATCACTGTACTTCTGGGGGGGGGGGGGGGTGACCGGCCCACCGGTAAACTTTCCCCCAAGACCAAAAGGGACACTAATCCGGGTAAAACAGGGAAAGGAAAATTAGGTTCTTGCCTGATAATTTTCGTTCCTGTAGTACCAAGGATCAGTCCAGACGCCCGCCCAGTAATGGTGTTTCAGGAGAGTCCGCTCGTAACAGTATCTTTGCCACTCTTTCAGGTATCGATAACTTGATACGGTAAGTGATTATTCATTTCGTTGCCTTTTGGCTTTGTTTGCTTGGTTGGCTCAGTAGTGTTTGAGCAATGTTAATGCTTACTTTTGCAGAGTTTTACTACTTGATCTAGCCAGTGGCCATAGTTAATTTTTGGCTATTTTTGGCGGAAGGATGATCCATTTCTTCTGCTTTGATATCAATTATACTGAAGGATGGCAGGTGGCACACCAGTATATCTAGGGGGTGCTTTCAGTTTTCTCTCTGACTCCATCTGCTGGAGGGGAGGCATAACCCAGCAGTCTGGACTGATCCTTGGTACTACAGGAACGAAAATTATCAGGTAAGAACCTAATTTTCCTATGTATTGAATCTAATACTAATTCGTGGCTTACAGTCAAGACCATTATCCCTTAGGGGTCTGCCCTTTCAGCAACTCTTTTCAACATCTACTTAGTTCAACTCTGTCATGTGCTATCTTGTCTAGGAATGAACTACAGGCTTTATGCAGATAACATACAATTCTTTTCTATGTCATCATCTTGGACCTTCACTTTTCAATTTACCTCCTTTCAGCAATTAAGAGCTGGTTGTTTTATAACAAGTTGCTATTACTCGTGCAGTTTATATGACATCCAGTCTTTCTGATTGCATCCAGTCAATCATTCACTGGTACCACATCATAGGTAAAGGTGAAGTGTCTTTGAGCCAATGTGACATAAAGTACCATTAGTCATTTTACATTTAAGGTATTTAGCAGAGGAGGCGATGCCCATTTTATATGCCTTAACTGTCTCAATATAAGAATTATTCAGAAGTTTAAATTGTATTTCCTGGTATCATGCATCAAGTGACATTTTACTGATATTAGAAAAAGACATCAAATCCTTAGAAGAAATATCCAGTACTAGTTCTTTAGTCCAGTAATATAGAAGATGATCCAGTACTTCGAGGCCACTTTTAAGCATTCTTAATTCATGCCAAAGCTCTTCCAAAGCTCCTGGTTGAAATAGAGATTTATGACACTCATTAAAGAGCAAACATAGTATCTGGCTTGCAGTTAGGCATAGAAATGCCTAGTAGGTAGATCAAATTGTGCCTCTAGCTGTTCAAAGGTAAACTTAACATCTCTGGCTTTGCAGTGTAGGTCTGCTATTGCTGCTGCACCCTTAGCTCTCCAAATCTGAAAAAATGGGTTGTCTAGGCCTGGTCAAACCACAAAAACAATCTGCATTACCAGTCAAAGGTAAAAATTCAGACCCCTCATGCAACTTACCCCACCATTGCCAGGCTTTCGAAGCAAGCTCTTTTGGTACATTAGAGTCAGATGAGTGGCATAAATCACTGATAAGGGAGTAAAATGGAGTTTGACTATTCCCGCAGTACAATACTTAAAATCTAATGAAAGTTAATCCCAGAAGAAACAAAATTGACAAGACACACTATAAAAATGAAAATCTGGGAGACTAAGACAAATACAGATTTATCATAATTATTAACCCAGCAAAAGAACCAAGTTTCTATCAAGGTTAAGGCCTCAGGAAGAGACTCCTGAAGATTGGTGAGGAAGAGCACCATATCATATGCAAACAAATGTATTTTGCACTCTTGTTTGCCTGGCCAAAAACCTTGTACTGCCAGAGGAGATTTCAGTTTAATTGCTAGGGACTCAATCCCCAGGACATACACGAGAGGAGAAAGTGGGCAGCCCTATCAAGTGCCACTAAACAGCTCAACAGAAACATGACAGCAGAAAAAGACTTATGGCCCATCTGTCCAATTAATTTAGCTTTATAACTCTCATTACTTCCTTAGAGATCCCCTATATTTATTCCATGCTTTCTTGAATTCAGATAGTGTGTTTGTCTCCACCACTTCCACTGGGAGGCTGTTCCACACATCCATTTCTCAGTAAAGAAATATTTTCCATTTTTTTTCAGAAAAAAATTGAAAATGTATCTGTTCTGCTGTGTTTGGCAGGCTTCAAGCAGTTTGACTTTATCTTCCTCTCTCCATGAGGCTTTCTTTTAATTTTAGCTTAATGACTTTTTGTTTATTATTCGAGCTGTCTTAATCTTTGTTTTTGATTCGATCGATTTATGTTTTAATTATTAATGTTTTAATCTATAAACCACTTACCTACACCCATTGTATAGGTGGCATACAAAAGATTTTAAATAAACAAATATTTCCTAAGATCACTCCTGAGTCTACCCCCTTTTAACCTCATCTCATGATCCCTTATTCTAGAACCTCCTTTCTGTTGAAAAAGGCTCACCTGTGCATGGAAACGGAGATATTTGAAGATCTATCATATCGCACCTTTCCTCTAGGGTATACATGTTTAGATCTTTTAAGTTTATCTCCATATGCTTTGGAACGAAGACCACTGACCATTTTAGTAGCCACCCTTTGGATCAACTCCATCCACTTTTTCCTTTTGAAGGTGTGGTCTCCAAAATTGTACACAGTATTCCAAGCGAGGTCTCACCAGGGAACTATACAGGGGTAATATCACCACCTCTCTTCTGTTGACAGTTTCTCTCCCTATGCCAGGGGTGGCAAACTCTGGTCTTCAAGAGCCACAAATAGGCCAGGTTTTCAGGAAATCCAGAATGAATATGCATGAGATAGATTTGCATACAATGGTCTCAATGTATGCAAATCTCTATCTCATGCATATTCTTTTTGGATATCCTAAAAACCTGCCTTGTTTGTGGCTCTCGAGGACTGGAGTTGGAGACCCCTGCCCTATGCAGCCAAGCATTTTTCTGGCTGTTACCATCGCTTTATCCACCTTTTTCCTCCAGATTCCACTCTTTCTTTGTGCTTAGAAGAATTTCACCTCCAATAATGTACCTTTCCCTTGGCTTTTTGCAACCTAAATGCATTACTCTGAATTTTTTAGCATTAAATTTTAGCTGTCAGACCTTAGACCTTTCCTCGAGTTTTGCTAGAACCCTCCTCATGTTTTGCTCACCTTCTTGGCTGTTTACCCTGTTACAGATTTTCATGTCATGGGCAAAAAGGATAAGAAACTATATCATTAATAGACAAGATTGAGGACTGTTATAAAGCAATCAAATCCACTGTAAAAAGGAACTAGCTAAGCCATAACACTTCAGAACCCAGAAGAAATAAGCTTATTGGACCTTGTCAAATGCTTTTTGAGTCTAGGCAAACAACAAGACCTTTCTGATCACACGGAGAAAGGTATTCAAAGAGTTTGTCACGTTGTGCACGTTACAGACTCTCTTGAATGCACAAAACCTGTTTGATATTTGTTAATCTGTTAGTAGTATGGAAGCCAATCTCAGCTAAAATTGAAGCCAAGATTCTTGTGTCTACATTTATGAGGGAAATGGTTCTATAGGATGTTGGGCTCATAGGATCTTTATCCTTTTTTGCAAACACTGGTAATGCTCGATTGTCCCCATCTGAGAAATTACCTTTGCGATATGAACAGTTATAGTATTGTAATATAAATCCCAATATCAAAGGGCATAAAATTTTATGAAATTCAGATCCCAAACTATTTGAGACTTGGTGTCTTATCAAGTTTAATTGTTTAATAACCAGATCAATTTCTAATTCCATTACAAGAAGATATAAAAGTTCTTTCTGATATCTGCAGAGCAGACAGAGAAGGCTCAGAAGCTGCATAAAGACACAAGTAATACTTTAAAAAAAATGTAATTTATTTTCTATGTATTTAGATGTACTATACCTGAAAAATATTTAATATTTATTTCATGACCAACAATTTAAAAAATATTTGTGTGGAAAGATTAATTAAATTTAAATACTATGGCTACATTGGGTGGTATTGTTTGGTCTTCCAGGAAGGCTGTTATGAGGGGAAAGATTATTGCTTATGTAGCTAAAAAGCATAAAATACAAGATATGGAGATGCTAAATTTGAGTGCAGAACTGAATGAATTAAAGAAACAGCATAATAACATAGTAATGACAGCAGAAAAAGACCAAATGGTCCATACAGTCTGCCCAGCAAGTTTCTTATGATAGTAACTGCTGTTCCGTTCAGGTTACCCTCATGTTACTGTTAAGGGTAATAACTGCCGCTTTGTGCAGGTTACCCCCAAGCCTTGTGATAAGGGTAGTAATATTTAAATCAGAATCAAGCAGCTATCAAATCCATAACAAAATTACTGCTAGCAGTATTTTTATGGGGCGAGCAGCCTTTATGATAATTTAGACAATGCGGCTTGAACGTGCTTTGCTTTTGGGTTTGGCCATAGAAGTGGTCTTGTGCTTTTTCCTAATATCTGCATATTATTACCCTGGACCATAAAAATTTGGGCCCAGCGTTGGCTGTCTGAATCCAGTTCCCCTATTTACCCCCGCTGTCAAAGCAGAGAGCAATGTTGCAGATGTTTCAAAAGCATCAAGGCTAACTGGTTAAGAGTAGTAATCCCCATGCCTTCTGTTAAGGGTAGTAACTGCTGCCCTTTTCTTCATTTCCATCCTCTAGATTTTAGGGATCTGCAGTGTTTATCTCATGTCTTTTTTAATTCATTTACTGTTTTTGTCCTCACCACCTCTTCTGGAAGAGCATTCCAGGCATCCAGCATTCTCTCCATGAACAAATATTTCCTGATATTAAGAACATAAGAAATTGCCATGCTGGGTCAGACCAAGGGTTCATCAAGCCCAGCATCCTGTTTCCAACAGAGGCCAAAACCAGGCCACAAGAACCTGGCAATTATCCAAACACTAAGAAGAACCCATGCTACTGATGCAATTAATAGCAGTGGCTATTCCCTAAGTATAATTGATTAATAGCCATTAATGGACTTCTCCAAGAACTTATCCAAACCTTTTTTGAACCCAGCTACACTAACTGCACTAACCACCTCCTCTGGCAACAAATTCCAGAGCTTTATTGTGCATTGAGTGAAAAAGAATTTTCTCCGATTAGTCTTAAATGTGTTACTTGCTAACTTCATGGAATGCCCCTTTGTCCTTCTTTCGAAAGTGTAAATAACCGAGTCACATCTACTCGTTCAAGACCTCTCATGATCTTAAAGACCTCTATCATATCCCCCCTCAGCCGTCTCTTCTCCAAGCTGAACAGCCCTAACCTCTTTAGCCTTTCCTCATAGGGGAGCTGTTCCATCCCCTTTATCATTTTGGTTGCTCTTCTCTGTACCTTCTCCATCGCAACTATATCTTTTTTGAGATGTGACGACCAGAATTGTACACAGTATTCAAGGTGCGGTCTCACCATGGAGCGATTACAGAGGCATTATGACATTTTCCGTTCTATTAACCATTCCCTTCCTAATAATTCCTAACATTCTATTGCTTTTTTGACTGCTGCAGCACACTGAGCCGACGATTTTAAAGTATTATCCACTATGATGCCTAGATCTTTTTCCTGGGTGGTAGCTCCTAATATGGAACCTAACATCGTGTAACTACGGCAAGGGTTATTTTTCCCTATATGCAACACCTTGCACTTGTCCACATTAAATTTCATCTGCCATTTGGATGCCCAATCTTCCAGTCTTGCAAGGTCCTCCTGTAATGTATCACAGTCTGATTGTGATTTAACTACTCTGAATAATTTTGTATCATCTGCAAATTTGATAACCTCACTCGTATTCCTTTCCAGATCATTTATATATATATATATATATATATATATAGAAAAGCACCGGTCCAAGTACAGATCCCTGAGGCACTCCACTGTGTTTACCCTTTTCCACTGAGAAAATTGACCATTTAATCCTACTCTCTGTTTCCTGTCTTTTAACCAGTTTGTAATCCACGAAAGGACATCGCCTCCTATCCCATGACTTTTTAGTTTTCGTAGAAGCCTCTCATGAGGAACTTTGTCAAACGCCTTCTGAAAATCCAAATACACTACATCTACCGGTTCACCTTTATCCACATGTTTATTAACCCCTTCAAAAAAATGAAGCAGATTTGTTAGGCAAGACTTCCCTTGGGTAAATCCATGTTGACTGTGTCCCATTAAATCATGTCTTTCTACATGCTCTACGATTTTGATCTTGAGAATAGTTTCCACTATTTTTCCCGGCACTGAAGTCAGGCTCACTGGGCTATAGTTACCCGGATCGCCCCTGGAGCCTTTTTTAAATATTGGAGTTACATTGGCCACCCTCCAGTCTTCAGGTACAATGGATGATTTTAATGATAGGTTACAAATTTTAACTAATAGATCAGAAATTTCATTTTTGAGTTCTTCAGAACCCTAGGATGCATACCATCTGGTCCAGGTGATTTGCTACTCTTTAGTTTGTCAATCTGGCCTACTACATCTTCCAGGTTCACAGTGATTTCGTTCAGTTCGTCTGAGTCATCACCCCTGAAAACCATCTCTAGAACTGGTATCTCCCCAACATCCTCATTAGTAAACACGGAGGCAAAGAATTCATTTAGTCTTTCTGCAATGGCCTTATCTTCCCTAAGAGCCCCTTTAACCCCTCTGTCATCTAATGGTCCAACCGACTCCCTCACAGGTTTCTTGCTTTGGATATATTTAAAAAAGTTTTTATTATGAGTTTTTGTGTCTATGGCCAACTTCATTTCAAATTCTTCACCTGTCTTATCAATGTTTTACACTTAACTTGACAATGCTTATGTTTTATCCTATTTTCTTCAAATGGATCCTTCTTCCAATTTTTGAAGGATGTTTTTTTGGCTAAAATAGCCTCTTTCACCTCACCTTTTAACCATGATGGTAATCGTTTTGCCTTCCTTCCACCTTTCTTAATGCGCGGATATGGACTGCGTCTCTAGGATTGTATTTTTAAACAATGTCCAAGCCTGTTGAACACTTTTAACCTTTGCAGCTGCACCTTTCAGTTTTTTTCTAACTATTTTCTTCATTTTATCAAAGTTTCCCTTTTTAAAATTTAGTGTTAGAGCTGCAGATTTACTTATTGTCCCCCTTCCAGTTATTAGTTTAAATTTGATCATGTTATGATCACTGTTGCCAAGTGGCCCCCACCACCGTTACTTCTTTCACCAAATCTTGCGTTCCACTAAGAATTAAATCTAAAATAGCTCCCTCTCATGTTGGTTCCTGAACCAATTGCTCCATGAACTATCATTTATCACATCCAGGAACTTTGTCTCTGGCAAGTCCTGATGTTACATTTACCCAGTCAATATTGGGGTAATGGAAATCTACCATTTATTATTGTACTGCCAAATTGGTTTGCTTCCCTGATTTCTCTTAGCATTTCATCATCTGTCTGACCATTTTGTCCAGGTGGATGGTAGTATACTCCTATCACTATACTCTTACCCAACACACATGGGATTTCTACCCATATAGATTCTACTGAGCATTTACTCTCTTGTATGATCTTTGTCCTGTTGGACTCTATACCCTCCCGGACATAAAGTGCCACACCCTCACCAAGTTGATCCTCCCTATCATTGCGATATAATTTGTACCCTGATATAGCACTGTCCCATTGGTTATCCTCCTTCCATCAAGTCTCTCTGATGCCATTTATGTCAATCTCATCATTTGCTGCTATACACTCTGTTAACCCTCTATTGGATGCGCGTTTTCGACGTGCTAGCGTTACCCCTTATTCAGTAAGGGGCCGAAAACACGCGTCCAACCCCCCGAACCTAATAGCGCCTGCAACATGCAAATGCATGTTGATGGCCTTATTAGGTATTCCCGCGCGATTCAGAAAACAAAATGTGCAGCCAAGTAACCCCAAGCATGGCGATATTAAGTCGGAGGTCCTGAAAGTTGCCAAAAGTAAAAAAAAAAAATAATAAAAAAAATAAAAAAATAAAAAAATAAAAAATTGGAAGTCGGCTCGAGGGTCGAAAACCGGACGCTCAATTTTGCCGGCATCTGGTTTCCGAACCCGTGGCTGTCAGTGGGCTCTAGAACTGACGCCGGCAAAATTAAGCATCGGCTGTCAAACCCGCTGACAGCCGCCGCTCCTGTCCCTAAAGAGGCGCTAGGGACGTGCTAGTGTCCCTTCGCCTCCTTTTGCCGGTTTTTACTGCTGGGCCTAATTTGCATTCTGAATCGCGCGCACAGTTGAGCGGACTTTACTGTATCGGCCCGACAGAGTTTTTATTGTACAGCTTGTAAAGTTCACCAGAGGTGGCAGTAGTGAGCAGATTCCTGCAGCAACAGTCTTGGGTCCTCGGCGGCGGAGACCCGTCCCACAATGGTGGTATAGGGAGCTCAGATGCAGGTTTTCAATTAGGAGCTGTAGGTGGGACAGACTGGTGGATGTTAGTTTACTCACACTCTTATAGCTGTAATGGTGGAGTTCCCAGCAAGTAGACGTAATAGTAGCAGGTAGTAGCAGGCACCAAGGTAGACAACACAGGCCCTTGAGGAGCAAGTATCTGGATACTGGATAGGCACCTGGAAAGAAGCAAAAAGGGCCCCCGAGGAGAGGGTACCTAAGTTGTTAAAACCCCGGAGGGTCAAGAGAGAGAGCTTCCAGCGGTAGAGTAGCTAGACTGGAGAAGTCCAATTGTTGCTAACTCAAAGTCGGTCAGCAATTGGGCAGGCTAAATACCCGAATGAAGGTGGAGAACTTCCTGGGCGGTCCTGGGTAATTCCCGTGGTGGCTCCTTTAAAACGACAACTGACGTCGCCATGCGCATCTAGGTGACGTCAGGGGGTGGGGCTTCGGCAGCATCTCAGCTGCAAGGGAAGGCCTTTTGGCTCTGGAGCAGGCCCGAGGGAGACCAGCTGCATCATCTGCTTCGGCAGCCCTGAGACCAGTGAGCTGCCATGGAGGGGGGTAAACAGACTTGACCCCCAACCTCTAGGGTCGAGGAGCATAACATTAGCTCAAATGGTAAAAATGTTAAATCTGGACAACATATAAATTGGGATTCAAACGCCATTTAAAAGCCTGACTTTGCCGCTCTCCTGTGCGAAGCATTATGAAAATCTGAGACTAGAGAGGTTCCTATAGTGGCTGACTGTATTAAATGGAGAAGAAGAAAGCATTAGGTAATCTTTGTGAGAATAGCACTTGTGTGATTTAGAATAGAGCGTAAAATCCAGTTTATCTGGGGGCAACAAACATCACACATCTAGCAACTAATTCTTTCATCAAAAAATGCAATATGGTATCATGACATTCTTAGGGGCTTAGCATACTTTGCTGCATCAAATATTGTATTGAAATCTCCACTATCAGAGTAATTAATAAACTGGAATAGATGCCCAGTTGGGAAAATAATGTATGAGAGTACAGATTGACAGCATATACATTGCAAAAAACAATTCTACAGTGAAATAAAGATCTACTCAAATTTATAAAATGCTATCTGGATCTTTAGTAATTTTATCCAGAACAAAGGGTAGATCCCTGTGTAGTAAATTATCATCCCTCTCTGTCTGCTAGAACAGCGCTTCTCAACTGGTGTGTCACGTCTCCCGGTGTCCCACTGCCCCGTTGTACTTTCTTTCTCTCTTTTTCCTGCCCCCGTGGGCCAATTGGAAGCCTCCTTTCTTCTTAACCCCACTGCCCAATGGGAAGCCACCTTCATTCTGCCTGCCCCCGCGCAGGCCAATCGGAAGCCTCCTCCCTTCTACCTGCCAGTGGGAGTAGGAAGAAGGGCGGAAGCCTTTGACTGGCCGGTGGGGCAGGCATCGCATAGCCGTGGGGTGGGAGGAATGGCAGTGTCGAACCCTGGCGAAGCAAGGCCGCCAGGGAGCCCATCTCCGTGGCGGCGAAGAGGAAAGCTCGACCCCGACGAAGCGAGGCCGCCATGGGAGCCCTGTGTGG
Source organism: Rhinatrema bivittatum (assembly GCF_901001135.1). NCBI lineage: Eukaryota > Metazoa > Chordata > Amphibia > Gymnophiona > Rhinatrematidae > Rhinatrema > Rhinatrema bivittatum. The sequence continues at coordinate 273,295,633 of NC_042620.1, forward strand.
GTGAGAGAATGGGTGACTAAATAAGAGTTTGTGTCTGTGGGTGTGAATGGGTGCCCAAGTGAGAGCTTGTGTCTGTGGGTGTGAATGGGTGCCCAAGTGAGAGCTCTTGTCTGTGGGTGTGAATGGGTGCCCAAGTGAGAGCTCTTGTCTGTGGGTGTGAATGGGTGCCCAAGTGAGAGCTCTTGTCTGTGGGTGTGAATGGGTGCCCAAGTGAGAGCTCTTGTCTGTGGGTGTGAATGGGTGCCCAAGTGAGAGCTCTTGTCTGTGGGTGTGAATGGGTGCCCAAGTGAGAGCTCTTGTCTGTGGGTGTGAATGGGTGCCCAAGTGAGAGCTCTTGTCTGTGGGTGTGAATGGGTGCCCAAGTGAGAGCTTGTGTCTGTGGGTGTGAATGGGTGCCCAAGTGAGAGCTCTTGTCTGTGGGTGTGAATGGGTGCCCAAGTGAGAGCTCTTGTCTGTGGGTGTGAATGGGTGCCCAAGTGAGAGCTCTTGTCTGTGGGTGTGAATGGGTGCCCAAGTGAGAGCTCTTGTCTGTGGGTGTGAATGGGTGCCCAAGTGAGAGCTCTTGTCTGTGGGTGTGAATGGGTGCCCAAGTGAGAGCTTGTGTGAATGGGTGTGAGAGCATTTGTGTGTGATTTAGAGCTTGTATATAAGAGCATTAGTGTGATTGAGAAAGAGACTGGTCGTGAAGTTAATTGGGTGTCTGTTTGTGAGTGACTGGTTGTGCGTGCTAAGGAAGAGGACTGAGGACAGAGCTTCAGCAGTCCTTGCTGCTTCTGGTGAGTGTTATTGGCCTGGAAGGGAAAGGAGTAGGAGAGTTGCTGGAGAGGATAAGTAAAGGTGGCTTTTTAAGTTTATTTTTCTTGATTGACTGCCATTTTAATTACTGTGTATTATGCAATGTTTGCTGTTTCGAAATATTTTATTGATATTTGGACGTGTTTAATAATTTTTGAGTTTTTAATTGTTGGATATTGTTCTGTTCAGCAGCTGTTTTGTAACATTTTTAATATAGCTCTACAATTATTTCTGTGTGGGGCTTATTCTGTTTTCCCAATAGGAAATGTATTAGTGTTTAGGGCCTGGTTTAATAGTTGTATTTCTTAGATAGGGTTGTTACTGTTTGCGTGTGTTCCATAATACAGGTGTAACTTTGTGCGGGTTAGTTTGTGTGCATTATTGCAGATCCTGGGATTATGTTAGGTGCTATATTTCTCTTTCCATTTCTCAGGTTCGCACTGCATGCAGAGTGGCTTTTTTGGTTTTCCATTCCAGTTTCTGTCTCCATATTTATAATTTGTGGTTTTTCTGTACTTGGTGAAGGTCAGTTCTGGGTGTGTGACTGAGGTGAGGTATTTTACAGCATGTAGGCATTTGTATCAATCTTATTTGTTATGTTTTCTCAATAGGATATGCATTAGTGGTAAATTACTGTATTTTCATAAGGAAGGGTATTGTGCCTGGTAGTAAAGGGAGTTTGTTTTTACTGAGATGTCATCAGAACCAGAATATCTTTTTTATAGGGCGAGTTGCCCTAGATCTGCTCTGCACTCATTGCTGGGGGTTGAGGGGATTCCTGTGGATGCAGAGTGCATGTTTCCATTTAGCCCCGTGATAGTCACATGTTCAGTGTATCACGCATGTGAGAACCATCTGTCAGGTGTGTCCCGGCCAAAAAAAGGTTGAGAACCCCATGTGCTAGAATATGAAGAGAAAAAACATTGGGTGGGTCAATCTTGTTTAAATTTAATATGTTATGAATCTGTTAAATGAGTTTCTTGTAGAAATGCTACTTGCACTTTTAATTTCTTAATCATAGCTAGAACCTTTTTCTGTTGAATGAATGCCATTTACATTTAAAGATGCAATTTTAAAATCAGCCATATGATACAATCAGAGAAGTAGCGATGAGGCTGAACACATGTCTTAATGCAAGAAAGCATGGGATAAATGAGGGCATCTTTGAAGGAGTAATGGGAATTGTATGGGCTAGATAAATTGGAAGGATGAGCCATATCTTTTTCTGCCAACATGTTTCAACGTCCTTTCGAGGAATAATGCCAATAGTGATTGTTAAAGATATTTTTATACTGCTTATCAACTTTGCTAAGTGGCTCCCAGTGGTACATCATAAAAACATTATGTACCATGCTGCCTCCCAGCCTAAGCACAACCAAACAACAAGACACCCAAAAACAGTACACAATGAGAAAATCATACCATGGTTGAAGCATACCAAAAGCATCCATTCATACATATCCCAAGCACATCACAGAGACCACAAAACATATAAACACATTCCAAGGAATTGCATCCAGCGAAGCTTCCATTTCTTCATTCTTCCTTGTGAGCCCCAGCGAAAGCATCCCTCAGGGTCCTTGAATTATACTTCTGATATAAATTAATTGAAAAAAGAAAAGAAGCTATGTCATTTCCAGTCTCTTGGAGGTTGTCTGTTTATCCACTGAGGCTTGAAATCATCCAGAATTGAAATAAAATGTAGAGCTCTTGCATTGTTATACAAAATTAAAATCATTGCAGCAGCTGTGAAGATGTGCTAGAAGGAGCCAAAAATCACCCATTCACATTAATTGGTCCAAAATAGATCAACAAGAGACAAAAAACTGAGCATTTCGTGGGAGCACAGATAGTCTCAAAATCAAAACAATATTTGTGCCAAAAGACAGCAGACTTAAAAATGTCCAAATAAAACTCCCATCTACTCCCTATTTCTCTTACTTAAGAATGTCTGCAGCAGCGATTGTCTTCGATCAAATTCTTTTGCATCTGCAGTTAAGAAACTGCTTAAAAAGAACAAAATTACCTTGGATATAATTTTCCCAAAGTTATATGAACAGGCTAAAAGCCATGTAGTGCTTGAAATCATAGTCCTCTCAAAATCAAAATAGAACTTATTTGGTGAGAGTCAGTTCAAAATAGCTGATTCAAACAGTGTCCTAAACAGCCTTTGCCCCGAAGTCCTGTACACTATATATTGACAGGAAGGAAGTAACTACAGCTAACTTTGGGGTGTAGAGTTGCCACATATTTAACAATTTGCTCTCGGATTTGAAGAATTACTGTTTTGCTATCCTGAATCACTTTTAATTGTGCAGGAAACAGTAAAAAAAAAAAAAAAATTTAACTTCTTTCTTGAAAAGTTCATTGGTGCAAGGGCTCTGCAACTTATTGGAACCTTCACTGATATGGCACTGCTATTTTATAAGCAGCCATTAATTTGTATTTGTTAGTGTAATTAAAAATGCAACAACAGGTCTAGGCTGTGCCATATTTATGTGCCACTGTGGGCTCTTTCCACCAGTAATGGTTCAATTTCTAAAGAGAAACCTAAAGCTTCTGGTAACCAAACCTGCATCAGCTGTTGCAGATCTGACTCCTTCAGCCAGTCAGGTATTCTCACTATCCGGATATTATTCCCTCTGTTCCTGTTTTGCTGGTCTTCTATTCTACCAACGAAAGCTGAGTCTTCTTTCTTCAACAACTCTAACTGCCCCGGTATTTGATCTGAATTAGTCTCCTGAGTAAAAACTTTGTTTTCCAGCTTACTAAGTTTGGATGCATGTTGAATTCTCCCATATTTCATTGCTTAAGTTCTCTGCAGTAGCTGCTGAAACATTTTTTGAGATCTGTTTATGAGCTGCTCTTTTAGCTTAAGGAAGGATGCTAGACTTTATATTAGAGTTTGAGTCTGATCTTGTCACGAGTTGAGCGCAGAGTTTTTGTTAACCTACCTGAGTAGAAATGGCAAACAGCAAAAATACTAGATTCCTTTTAGGTTCTGAACATCATCACAACATATAGGAATATTGCTTAATTCCAGAGGGTAATTCGGAGCAGCTTTTAGGTGAACCCTGTTCGAGTTCGTTAATGGCATGACCTGGTAGTCAGCTATCTTAACTGGAAGTCCTTATGTATGCATTCTACTATGAACTGCATTTATTATAAGTCCAGTAAAGAAAGGTGCAACATGTTTCTAGGATCACATGTCAAAGAATTTACTCCAGATGCAACAACACCTATTTCTTCACCCTATCTATGGATCTCATCTGTGGATGAGAAAAGAGCAAAATAATAAAAAAAAAAACAAAACAAAAATTATTGCAACAAAAAAAGTGAAAAAAAAAAGTGAAAAATAAATTTTCCCTGCCTCCAAAAATAGTTGGGAAGGAAAACACCATTTTGAATACAGAGCAAAGATGGCTAAGAGTTGAAGGCAATAGCGCCCTACAGCGTTTTGAAAATGTTTTCTTAGCTGATAAAAAGGACCCAGTAGGAGGTGGTTTCTTAGGCTCCAGCTAGGGCCTGAGAAGAGAAGGAAGCATCTTCAGCCTTGATTGAGAACGGTGGAGATGTGGGGGTGGAGGAGGCCAGGGAAAGCACAGCAGGGCCGCAGGGAGGAGAGAGGAGAAGCATGAGACTGTAGGGAGTGGGAGTAGTGCACTTGATAGGGAAGAAATTCACTCTTAAGTGCTCCCATTATTTCCTTTCCCCCACCTCCCCCAAAAACTGTGTGGGAGACGAGAGTATATGAGTGTGTTTAGTCCCTGGCGAGTGAGTCTCTTAGAGGAATGTTCAAATCCCTGCTATGCTAGGTAAGAGGAAGGAGGGTTTGCACTGTAGAAACTTGTGAGGGCAGTATTGCACTGGATACTGGATGAATAATTGTTCACATCAAAGCCTTTGTAATGACGTTGTCCCTGGCTCTTCTGATCCTAGGCAGTTTTCCATTGATTGAAGTATGTCTTCATTTCATGTTCTGTACTATATGCTATTTTATATTTTGGTTTGAGTTTTTTAGAATGTATTATTTTCCATTTTTTAAATCTCTAAAGCAGTGATTTATAAATTATGTGAGAATTTATTGAATGAGGCGTTCTTCCTCCACTTCATACTGTTTTGCCCATGGTGTGATGTGCACCTCTTTTTCATTCTCTTCTGTTGGCAGGATGAATTGACGGCTTTGAATGTGAAGCAGGGTTTTAATAACCAACCAGCTGTCTCTGGTGATGAACATGGAAGTGCCAAAAATGTCAACTTTAACCCAGCTAAAGTGAGTTTTAGTTCATCTTGCAATAAATTCTGCAGAACTCTGCAGTGAAAGCATAGTAGTGTACTTTTTTCATGTGTTTTTGTGGACTAGAAACATGTTGGTGTCCTCCAGTAGATATGAACTGTATTCAATAAATGAGCAGCTAATGTTAGAGGGAGAAATGGTTTGTATTTTTATTCGTTACCTACTTAAACTAAAGATTCTAACTTAGCTTAGATCGGAGAGCACAATATGTTTGGTTCAGCATAACTTAAATTGTAATACTTGGGGGGGGGGGGGGGGGAACAACTAAATTTACCTGTTTTGGAGAGTTTGGAGCTAAAATATTACGCAGATTGTTAGATGTCCCCTCCACCAAACAGGCACGTGAGCAATCTTTCTCAGTTGCCGTTGCAGAGCTCTGGAACACCTTTCCTGACGTCATGTGCTAAAATGTTTAAAATATTCCTCTTTAGACAGGCATTTGAATGATATTACCCCTAATGAAGCTCTTGTCAGGTTCTTTCTTGGGATAAATGCATTGATGTCCTATTGACTGTATGAGTGATGCTAAGGAACTTTTCATTGCTTTCTGGCAGGTGATCTATTGATATTAATTTGAATTTTATGTAGTCCAATCATTTCATGATGATTTTGTCATTCTGGTTTATTTTTGTCACTATGATTTCCCGTCGATAGAAGGGCTTAATTAGCCATGCTGTCATGGGACTGTCAATCAGGCGTTGGATGCGGAACTTTCTCAAAGCTAACACAGAGCTTAGCTCTGTGCGGCTGCGCGTGTGTTCCCTTGCAGGAAGGCAGATACTCCTCAGTCTGTGTTTTCCGTGAGCAGGAATGCATGCGGAGCTTCATCACTCCTCAGTGATAAAGGTGAACTGGTAGATGTAGTATACTTGGATTTTCAGAAGGCGTTTGACAAAGTTCCTCATGAGAGGCTTCTAGGAAAAGTAAAAAGTCATGGGATAGGTGGTGATGTCCTTTTGTGGATTGCAAACTGGCTAAAAGACAGGAAACAGAGTAGGATTAAATGGACAATTTTCTCAGTGGAAGGGAGTGGACAGTGGAGTGCCTCAGGGATCTGTATTGGGACCCTTACTTTTCAATATATTTATAACTGATCTGGAAAGAAATATGATGAGATAATCAAATTTGCAGATGACACAAAATTGTTCAGAGTAGTTAAATCACAAGCAGATTGTGATAAATTGCAGGAAGACCTTGTGAGACTGGAAAATTGGGCATCCAAATGGCAGATGAAATTTAATGTGGATAAGTGCAAGGTGATGCATATACAGAAAAATAACCCATGCTATAATTACACAATGTTGGGTTCCATATTAGGTGCTACAACCCAAGAAAGAGATCTAGGCGTCATAGTGGATAACACATTGAAATCGTCGGTTCAGTGTGCTGCGGCAGTCAAAAAAGCAAACAGAATGTTGGGAATTATTAGAAAGGGAATGGTGAATAAAAGGGAAAATGTCATAATGCCTCTGTATCGCTCCATGGTGAGACTGCACCTTGAATACTGTGTACAATTCTGGTCGCCGCATCTCAAAAAAGATATAATTGCGAGGGAGAAGGTACAGAGAAGGGCTACCAAAATAAGGGGAATGGAACAGCTCCCCTATGAGGAAAGACTAAAGAGGTTAGGACTTTTCAGCTTGGAGAAGAGACAACTGAGGGGGGATATGATAGAGGTGTTTAAAATCATGAGAGGTCTAGAACAGGTAGATGTGAATCGGTTATTTACTCTTTCGGATAGTAGAAAAATTAGGGGGCACTCCATGAAGTTAGCATGGGGCACATTTAAAACTAATCGGAGAAAGTTCTTTTTTACTCAATCACAATTAAACTCTGGAACGTTTCATATTTATCTCTTGCACCAGGTCCAGTATTCTTTTGAGAAGTAGATCTAATGTAGTTCCCCTTTGGCTGCTGAGCCCCATCTTGTTTCTACTGGCAATTAAAGCGCATTTTCTTTCCCCTTCTTCCTCTTGCTGCAATTTCTTCAGTCTAAATAGTAGTATGATTGTTGAATATCTTACTTCTGGGGGAATTCTGCGCACAAAAACTTAAAATTCTGTAAAATTCTGCAAACTTTGTTAGTCAAAATTACACAATTTACATGACAGTTTTAAAGTAATTACATTTTAAATTAATACAGAAAAAATTATTACTTAGACACAGAATTTTAAATATTTTGAGCAGAAATTCACTGTTGTCCCACTCACTCTCCCTACTTACCTGGCCACTTTGCCTTCTCAGGCTCCAACTCCTCCACCTGCCAGTATCCTCCCCTCCACCTCTGGGCTCAACCCCTTCCACTCTGTCGCCCGTCCCAGAGTTTGACCCCGTTCTCAGTACTGCCCCTCACACAGGCTCCCTCTGTCCCTTTCTTTCTCTAGTACACATACACACACCCTCGTACAGACTCCCTCACTCTCACACACACACACTCTCATACAGGTTCCCTCTCTCTCTCTCTCTCTCACACACACACCCTCATACAGGGTCCCTTTCTCTCTCACGCATACACCCTCACACAGGCTACCTATGTGTCTCTCTCACGCACTCCTTCACACAGGCTCTTTTCACACATACACAATCCCTTCACACAGGCTAACACCCTTGCATACAAATGATCACTTTTTCATACACACCAGCTCCCAATCTCTCACACACTTACACACTCCTTCACAATCTCCTCATATAGGTTCCCTTTCTCTGACAGCCACACTCAAGTACTCCCCCTGCTCTCTCTCACACCCCCCTGCTTACCCTCCCTGCTCTCTCTCTCTCTCACCCCCTCCCCTCACACAAATCTCTCTACTCACATTCACTCTCACCGGGGCCTTCCTCTTCGCCACGAGCTTAGAGTAGCAGACAGGGGCTTTCCTGTTTGACATGAATGGCGCATGCTCCATTCGTGGCACGCCAGGGCCTTCCTCTTCGCCATGAGTGGAGAGCATCTCATGGTGGCCTTTCTCTTCACCACAAATGGCGCGCCGGGACCTTTCTCTTCGCCATGGTGTGTGCCCCGTTCGCGGCTTGCCAGGGTCTCCTCTGCCATTTTCTGCGAGAATTTGGCAATTCTGCACAGGTGGGGAATTCTGCGCTCCGCAGTGGTGCAGAATTCCCCTGGACTAATATCATCATGGTTCCTTTGTGGGTTGCCAATATTGTCTTCATTACATTCACACTTACAATGTCCTTTGCCAGGTAGACAAGGTAATGGCAAAAGCAACAAGGATACTTGATTGCATAGGGAGATGAATACTGAGCAGGAAAAAGGTGATCTTGCCTCTCTATAAGTCTCTTTGGTGACATCTCATTTGGAGTATTGTGTACAATTCTGGCAACCATACCTTCAAAAGGATATAAACAGGATGGAGTCAGTGTGATCACTGGTCTTTGTCATAAAGCATCTAAAGATGTATACACCGGAGGAAAGGAGGATATGATAGAGACATTTAAATACATCCAAGAAATAAATGCACAGGAAGTGAGCCTCTTTCAGTGGAAATGAGCCTCTGGAACCAAGGGGTTATGGTATGAGAGTGAAAGGCGGTAGACTGAGGCGTAGACTAAAGAAATGAATGATGAATTAGTGCATGGAACAACCTCCCAGTGGAGCAAGAAAAGTATCAGAATTCAAGAAAGCTTGGGGGTAAACACAGGGGATCTCTGAGGGAGAGGAAGGTCTGTGAAACTGACCTGAAGATGTGGATGGGCCGTATATTCTCTATCTGCAGTTCTCTTCTCTCTCTAAGATTGAACCCATGAGAATAATTAATCACTTCTAGTTCTGGTTTTGTTTTCATTTGCCGCTGATATGAAATGTGAATTTTTATTTTTGGCTTTGATTAGACATGCAGAGCCAATTAGGCAAATTAACTTGATTTTTGGTGTGGATTAACATAATGTATTTACCCTCTTGTTTACAAATCATTAAACAACATGTGCATACTCTGATAATATTCCTAGGGATAATCACTTGAAAAACATTAATTACAACTTTGAAATGTCATGCTTGCCTAATATTGCCTTGGTGTCCATTTGTTGTTACTAATTAATTTTATGAAGCAAGGAATTTTAGGAAATGGCAAATTTTTCTATTTTTGAAAAATTTCCCCCATACCTGTTGGAGTACACGGCACTTGGCCTGTCAGTGTGATTTCCTTAAAATTGCTATAGTAAGAGAACAGTTAGAGGTACCAAGGAGCATTGTTTTGATATGAATCAGGTAGAAATGTACAAAGTTCTCCTTTTACATCCTCAGAAGTAGTGGGGTTGTTGGGATATTTGCAGCCCTTGGTGTCTGATGCCCCCTTTCTTTTTCTCTTGCCCATAGATAAGTTCCAACTTCAGTAGTATCATTGCAGAAAAGTTACGCTGTAACACGCTACCCGACACTGGACGAAGGAAACCCCAGGTGAACCAGAAGGATAACTTCTGGCTAGTAACTGCACGCTCACAGAGTGCCATCAACAACTGGTTCACAGACCTGTCTGGGACCAAGCCTCTCACGCACCTAGCAAAAAAGGTATGTCTAAAGCAAAAGTGCTCCTTGCATGCCCTTCCCTCTGCTGGCTCAGGAGACACCCATGAGTGTGTTCCCTCATGCACATGTCATGAGAGCATCTCTTTATGTGCTCCTCCCACTGCTGGCCACCTCTTACACTGCTGATGGAAGAGACAGCCGTAAGAGTGTCTTCTCATGCATCCCTCCCTCTGCTGGCTAAAGAGATGAATGAAAGAATGTCTTGTACACACCCCCCCTCTGCTGGCTCAAGAGATAGGCCATTAGACTGTCTTTTGAGCCAGAGGTACGTGAGAAGACAGCTGTGAGAGCATCTCCTTGCAGGCTCCTCCCTCTCTGGGCTTACTTTGGCAAGCTGCTTCCGATTTTGAGATGGTAATGCTGACATTTTTTTTACTTAACTGTGGTTTGGTGGCAGGTTCCAATCTTCAGTAAGAAGGAGGAAGTCTTTGGATACCTGGCGAAGTACAGTGTGCCGGTGATGAGAGCCGCATGGCTTATCAAGATGACATGTGCTTACTATGCTGCTATAACTGAGACCAAGGTGAAGAAACGCCATGTCATCGATCCCTTCATAGGTATCTCTGCATTCTCTGATTAAAGGAACATTATTGACATGATGATTTGTGTGCTGCCATGATATGTGTTTGTATGTTTGCCAAATACATGAAGTGGTAAAAAGATTAGCAAAGTTCGGTATTGTCTCTGGTCAGATTACGTTTCTTTACTTTTCTGGCCTGGTGGTAGTATACAACTTTTTTTTTTTTTTTTTTTTGCTGTTCTTGCTGCTGTTTCTCTTGTTTTCCCCAGAATTAGACTAAGATTTTTCTGCTCATTCTTTTGTGTATTCTTTTGTTTTATCTGGTAGTGTTGAGGAAATCTGTATTTCCGATGATATTGTACTTTGCTTGATATATGAGAATATGCACTTCTATTTCTATTTCTCCTGTGTTGCACTGCATACAGTATTGGGCTTTTTGAAGTTTCCAGTTCATTTTTTGTCTGCATGTTTCTGGTTTGTGGTGAGAGTTTGGGTTCTGTATGTGTGACTGAGGTGTGAGGTATTCTGCTAGTGTGTAGTTTCTGTATAGAGATGTATAGTTTTCATAATATGAGGTATATTGGTGTTCTGGATCTGCTGTATTTTCACTGTGGCTGTTTGCTGGGAGTTAGTGCTGTTTTTGTACAATAGATTTGCTGTATATATGCCGGGTGTGTGTTTGCAGGATTTTCTGTTATATCACAAAGTTCCTGGTAGTGGGGAGAGTTTGTTACACTGTTACTAAGGCAATATCAAAATTAAAGTTGTTTTTTTTTGTTTGTTTTTTTTTTGCATGAGATGAGTAAAGGGAAACATCCTACTTCTGATCTGCACCTGTAGGGGAGTTTCTCTGGATGTAGAATGTCTTTTTGCAGACCTGGAGCTGCAGAATTTAGGATAATTGGTTGGCTGCTGCTGTTGACTAATTTTAATAATAATTTACTGGGGGGTAAAACTGGCTAGAGATTTCTTTATTGCACATAAAGCCCATAGAGATTTTTAGACTAGTTCTTTATGGCAAATTTAAAATTCCCGGGTGTACTTGGAATCAGGCCGAAGTATGCATAGTAGTGAGTACTCTGCTGCTTGGTTATTTAGGAAAAATTTGAATTTCTGTTAGAAATGTTTTCCAGATTAACTGATAGGGCCCATGATTTGCTGTAGGTTTAGTTTCTTTGCATACCTTTTAGGATAATGGCTAAAATGATAAAATTGTCTGCATACAGCAGGCACTTAATTCCTTGAGCTACTTAGATTCAGCCTGGGGGTAGGTAGATCATTCCTGTAACTTAGTGATTCAGTACAGGATGGCAGAAAAAAGCCAAGTAATCCATCATTCTGTGCACATCCCAGCCGCCAACCCCAGTATGACCACCTGCAAAATTTCACTTTTTTTTTCTTCCTTTATACTCCAGCATTTTGTATAGAAGAACATACAATCTACTGGTTCCCCACCAGTACCCACCTCTCTAATGTTCATTACAAAGCACTGTTATAATCTAGTCAGCAATACATCTGGCTTCCCATAGCCTGCCAGACAGACTTCAGTGCCTGTGTTTGCACTAGGTCTTCTGATTATTACTTGTAGTCTGCCAGATAGACCCACTTACTAGTTTGATACTGTCATCACAACATGATTTAACAGGTTAAAGATATTGAAGGTTAGACCAAGTATAAATGTAAAATTTATGGAAAAATTGAAATATTTGAAATACATTTTTCAGATCTCAATTTACAACTTTAAGATCATATGCATCATGTATAATTTAGTATACAAAATTGTAGTGCATGGTATATTTATGAAATGTAAAAGTATCAATGCCTTAGTTTCCATCAACTAATAATTACCAATTATTTGAATGAAATTTAAGTCTTTTAAAGAGAGAGATGTAAGCTTCTGCATCCAAAGATACCTGCACATACAACCCAATAACCTTCTCTTGGAAATACAAGCATCTCTAGTTTCTCTCTCTAATCAGAATTGGTATTTGAAAGATGAATAGCATCTGTTACTGAATCTGAACTTTTCATTTTTATTTGTCTAGCGTGTAGCCAGATGGACTCAGGACCAATGGGTTATGTGCTCCCCTGCTAGCAGATGGAGACGGAGTCAGGTTTCAAAGCTGACGTCACCTTAGATATACTTCTGCAGTGACATCAGCCATTCAGTATCTCTCCGTCTCCTAGCAGATGTGGACGTGCTATCCCTACACTGACATTGGTGTTTAGCGGGATTGCAGTACTCATTAGAAGAAGGAAAATGTACCTTTCCTAGCGTGTAGCCAGATGACTCACGACCAATGGGTATTGTGCTCTTCAGCTAGCAGATGGGAGACTGAGTCAGATTTCAAAGCTGACGTCATCCTGGTACATATACCCCTGCACTGACCTCACTTCCTCAGTATCTCTCCGTCTCCTAGCAGATGCAGACACTGTACCACATACTAGAATAGTGTTAACAATTACAGCAAAGAAGAAAAAAATTTACCTTTAAGAAGATCGAGCCCCGCTCTCTTGCGGTGAAAGCTAAGGGTCCTTCCCCCCCAGTCGAGAATTCCTGAGGTGATGTCCGAGATCCCGCAGAGGTGAGCCTTGGTCCGGTAGGCAGTTCCTGGCGTGGACTTAGCCCCCAGGGTGGCTGAAAGGCAGCAGGTGCACAGTCAAGCGTGGAGGTGAAGGTATCCCCCCCCCCCCCCCCCACAACTGGAGACCGCCCGGCACGTGACCGCTAAGCACCGAGACCAGGTAAGGTAAAAAAAATCTTTTAATTAAGGTCTCCGGTCTCCAGAGCTCGGATAGCCGTACTGAACGTCTCTTCCGGCGAGGTTTAAAGGGACACTGATTGGGTTGAGCAGCCCGGCTTGGGCTAGGCCCCGATCCTGTGCAAGGGTCCACACAGGTGGAGACCCTCGGGAGGCGCCATCTTGCGAGCGGGGTCATCAGCACCATATTCCCTCCTCGACCGGCGGTATGCGCGGGGCAGGCTGGGCGGCCGATGCGCCTAAGTTGCGTGCACCCAATATAGTCGCATGCATAGCTGTGTGCACAAACTGAGACGTGTGCACAACATTCGCACACTGCGCGTGCAACTAAGCACACCTGGGCGCATTGCCACGCGCACAAACTGGTTTGTGAGGGCAGCCACGTGCACAAACTCGTGAAAAACAATGGCACCGCCGTCCAAGAAGGCCAAGGGACACTTCCTTTGCCCAGCCTGCCACATAAGAGCCGCACAGCCTGAATCGGAGTCCTGCCTATGCCAGCACTGCGAAGAAGCCCAGGGGGAACCAAAACCCGGACCCCCTACTGTCGGGAGAGGAGTCCGGACTACTGATAAGTGCTCCCCGGACCTATGTATCTCCGGCATGTACGCCCCTCAGGAGGGCACCTCTGGGGCCACTATTCCACCTCTCCCTGGGATCAACATGAACCCAGGGACCTTCTCCTGGGTGGAATCTTTCAAAGGGCTGCAAACCTTCGTTCAGGCACAACCAGCCCTAGCTGGGAAAAGCCTTTCTTTTGTAATTTGTCATGCTCTTTAGTGGACATATGTGTTTCCTGAAGAAACACGACATCCCCTTTAGATCTTTTAATATGGGACAAAACCTTTTCATGTTTAACTGGGGGAGCCCATACTAGCAATATTCCAGCTCATAATTCTGAGTGTTTTAGCCATTAGGAGACATTAAAGTTAGCTGTGACAACCTCGTATGTACCAGAAAGATCATTCGTAACACACTGGGGGTGCTACATTCACATGCAAAGAAACTTTTTAAAAGTTATAATCTCTTAAACCCATAGACAGTGACATTAAATCCAGTATCAGACCTGTCCCCTTAACAATCTCTATCCCAACCCCACCATTTTATGCGGCCTTCGCCATCGCTCATCACAAGGAGAGCCGGGGTCACTAATAGGTAACTGGGTGGGTCCGCTTCATGAAACCTGCAATCAATACAAAAAACAGAAATAACAAACTTGCATCACGAACCACATTCTCAGTATGTTCAAAAGTTGTTATGATGTTACCAAAACTTGTCCCGCCAACACATTCACTAGTAGTTGCATATTTACTTTCATATTGCTCCACATAAAACGTATTGCCTCATATCTTTTGGCCTTGCTTGTTTTAAAGAGAATTTCTCACTTCCCCATATGCCGATACTCTACTCATGGAACATTAGTTATTCAACTCATTGTCAAACCAAACCAAAAACAATAGCATTCCCGCATTTTCCGCTGTGTAGAAACAAACAAATCCATATGAAATTCTTACAAAGATAATGCATTCATGTTTTGCTCCAATTCTTCCATGAATTTGGTTGCATCCGGTGGGTATTCAAACATGTGTTGAGCCGGCGTTCCAAATATGGAGCCATGCTGGATATAAAGCAGAGCAAAACGAATCTATTTAGCCACTAATGTAGTGCAAATAGGGGAAAACTCCTTTTGCTTTGCCGAGACTTTGCTGGAGAAGTCCTGAAATATTCTTATAGGTGCGTTCTTGTAATTTAAGGTCTATAGTTTGCGAGAGCTCATCCATATTTGCTGCTTGTGATGGTAATTCAGAAATCTGACTATAACCAGTCATGCTTGTATATTGTCTGTTCTCCGTGCTCCCAGCCTATGGGCGCATTCTACCACCGAAGTTGTTGCTAGCGACGGCAAACTCAAGGCCTCTGGAAGTCAGCCAGTTAGAATTTGTGCCAGGTCAGTTTCATCTATGTCCTGCGTGAAGCCCGCAAAATGCAAATTGTTCCTTCTTGGGGAAGACGATACTGATAGGAGTATATTATTACCGTCCACCTGGTCAAGATGGTGAGACGGACAGTGAAATGCTAAGAGAAATTAGGGAAGCTAACCAAATTGGTAGTGCGGTAATAATGGGAGACTTCAATTACCAACAACAAAAGTGGACAAAATGAAATTTAGAAATAAAGGCTAAAGAAGGCGGTTTTGAGACGTGTTGTCCGGATGAATCGGATACAGACTCTTGTATTTATAGCGTTCATACGCCCCTGAGGAAGCTTTCGGGTGAAACACGGGCCGTGTAGGGCCGTATTGAAATTAAATACATCCGCTTTAAAGAGTCTATGACTGACGGAGGATATTTTAAGAAAAAGAAAAAATTTTTTTGAACAAAACGTTGTTGGAAGTTAATAAATTTAAAAGAAGGCGAATGATTGAAAAGACCGGTTGGTGTCTCTGTGTGAAGATACAACGTCAGGCTTGCTGACGCCTTCTTTAGCCTTTATTTCTAAATTTCATTTTGTCCACTTTTGTTGTTGGTAACATGGATTACAGTGGATAACTCTTGACTCTTGATGTTATCAGACTTCAATTACCCCAATATTGACTGGGTAAATGTATCATCGGGACACGCTAGAGAGATAACGTTCCTGGATGAAATAAACGATAGCTTTATGGAGCAATTGGTTCAGGAACCGACGAGAGTGGGAGCAATTTTAGATCTAATTCTCAGTGGAGCACAGGATTTGGTGAGAGAGGTAACGGTGGTGGGGCCACTTGGCAATAGTGATCATAATATGATCAAATTTGAATTAATGACTGGAAGAGGAACAGTATGCAAATCCACGGCTCTCGTGCTAAACTTTCAAAAAGGAAACTTTGATAAAATGAGAAAAAATGTCAGAAAAAAACTGAAAGGAGCAGCTACAAAAGTAAAGTGTGCAAGAGGCGTGGTCATTGTTAAAAAAAAACAAAAAACCATTCTAGAAGCACAGTCCAGATGTATTCCACACATTAAGAAAGGTGGAAAGAAGGCAAAACAATTATCGGCATGGTTAAAAGGGGAGGTGAAAGAAGCTATTTTAGCCAAAAGATCTTCATTCAAAAATTGGAAGAAGGATCCAACAGAAGAAAATAGGATAATGCATAAACATTGGCAAGTTAAATGTAAGACATTGATAAGACAAGCTAAGAGAGAATTTGAAAAGAAGTTGGCCGTAGAGGCAAAAATTCACAGTAAAAACTTTTTAAAATATATCTGAAGCAGAAAGCCTGTGAGGGAGTCAGTTGGACCGTTAGCTGATCGAGGGGTTAAAGGGACACTTAGAGAAGATAAGGCCATCGCGGAAAGATTAAATGATTTCTTTGCTTCGGTGTTTACTGAAGAGGATGTAGGGGAGGTACCCGTACTGGAGAAGGTTTTCATGGGTAATGATTCAGATGGACTGAATCAAATCACGGTGAACCTAGAAGATGTGGTAGACCTGATTGACAAACTGAAGAGTAGTAAATCACCTGGACCGGATGGTATACACCCCAGAGTTCTGAAGGAACTCAAAAATGAAATTTCAGACCTATTAGTAAAAATTTGTAACCTGTCATTAAAATCATCCATTGTACCTGAAGACTGGAGGATAGCCAATGTAACCCCAATATTTAAAAAGGACTCCAGGGGCGATCCGGGAAACTACAGACCGGTTAGCCTGACTTCAGTGCCAGGAAAAATAGTGGAAAGTACTCTAAACATCAAAATCACAGAACATATAGAAAGACATGGTTTAATGGAACAAAGTTAGCATGGCTTCACCCAAGGCAAGTCTTGCCTCACAAATCTGCTTCACTTTTTTGAAGGAGTTAATAAACATGTGGATAAAGGTGAACCGGAAGATTAGTATACTTGGATTTTCAGAAGGCGTTTGACAAAGTTCCTCATGAGAGGCTTCTAGGAAAAGTAAAAAGTCATGGGACAGGTGGTGATGTCCTTTTGTGGATTGCAAACTGGCTAAAAGACAGGAATCAGAGAGTAGGATTAAATGGACAATTTTCTCAGTGGAAGGGAGTGGGCAGTGGAGTGCCTCAGGGATCTGTATTGGGACCCTTACTTTTCAATATATAAGTGATCTGGAAAGAAATACGACGAGTGAGATAATCAAATTTGCAGATGATAAAAAATTGTCCAGAGTAGTTAAATCACAAGCAGATTGTGATAAATTGCAGGAAGACCTTGTGAGACTGGAAAATTGGGCATCAAAATGGCAAATGAAATTTAATGTGGATAAGTGCAAGGTGATGCATATAGGGAAAATAACCCATGCTATAGTTACACAATGTTAGGTTCCATATTAGGTGCTACCACCCAAGAAAGAGATCTGGGCGTCATAGTGAATAACACATTGAAATCGTTGGTTCACTGTGCTGCGACAGTCAAAAAAGCAAACAGAATGTTGGGAATTATTAGAAAGGGAATGATGAATAAAACGGAAAATGTTATGCCTCTGTATCGCTCCATGGTGAGACCGCACCTTGAATACTGTGTACAGTTCTGGTCGCCGCATCTCAAAAAAGATATAATTGCGATGGAGAAGGTACAGAGAAGGGCTTCCAAAATAAGGGGAATGGAACCCTATGAGGAAAGACTAAAGAGGTTAGGACTTTTCAGCTTGGAGAAGAGACGACTGAGGGGGGATATGATAGAGGTGTTTAAAATCATGAGAGGTCTAGAACGGGTAGATGTGAATTGGTTATTTACTCTTTCGGATAATAGAAAGACCAGGGGGCACTCCATGAAGTTAGCATGTGGCACATTTAAAACTAATCGGAGAAAGTTCTTTTTTACTCAACGCACAATTAAACTCTGGAATTTGTTGCCAGAGGATGTGGTTAGTGCAGTTAGTATAGCTGTGTTTAAAAAAGGATTGGATAAGTTCTTGGAGGAGAAGTCCATTACCTGCTATTAATTAAGTTGACTTAGAAAATAGCCACTGCTATTACTAGCAACGGTAACATGGAATAGACTTAGGTTTTGGGTACTTGCCAGGTTCTTATGGCCTGGATTGGCCACTGTTGGCAATAGGATGCTGGGCTTGATGGACCCTTGGTCTAACCCAGTATGGCATGTTCTTACGATCTGTTTTCCAAGTCTTCGATTTTTTTCTTTTTGAAGGAGTTGTTTAGTCAGTTTATCCAATTGTCTCATTTGAGCCAGCGAATTGTTTACCAAAGAGACTCTGCCTTCCAGATGTTCCTTACGAGGATCAAGTTCTGTTAGGGAGCCTTTAATCTCAGCAATCTGATTTAGCAATCGCTTCTAATTTTCCATGCAAGGCCTCTGTTAACTGTGTGTGAAATTGCCTCTATGACCAAGGGGTCCAGCAATGTGCATGAGGCCTGGTCTCCTGCGGCGGCCATCTTGCCTTCCCCTGGTTTCAGTTTCTCCTTTTCCTTTCTTGTGGGCCGAATCGGCATTCCCAGTGGAGATTTGGACATGTAGGAGTCTATACTCACAAGGATTGTGGAATATCGCCAAAGTGGAGCAATTTAGCTGAATGTGTAGGTCAGGATGCAAAAGATTGGAGCAGAGATTCCCGGAGCTTGCGAGGAAGACATCCTCACAGTCACACTGCATCATGTGACCCTCTAAATCAGATATTTTAAAGGATTTCTTTGCATCAATGCCATACTCCCCTCAGGAGCGAGGCTCATCAAGTGAACCTGAAGACAACAGTTCCATAAGGTCATTACCATCTTCCCTTAGAGAACAAGAAAGAGAGGAAGAAACCACAATACATGACCTAAGCCTGGCGGACTCGGAACCAGAAATTAACATCCTGGCTTCTCCATCAACATCTCTGGGTGAAAAAAGCGAAGAAAACAAGACTATACTTCCAACATGCCACCAGGTAGAGAAAGCAACTACCTGGATGACTTTGGAAAAAGAATGTTTCAAGGTGCTATGCGAAATTCAAGGATTCAGTGGCACCAATTTTATATTACTCAATATTTGTTTTGAGGGTCTACAGGGATGGAAACAAGGAAGTCCTAGTATTGATGTACAAGCACAAGCTCAAATTAAATCAGATATGGAAAAAGGCTTATGACATTTGATTAGAACAGTATATGAAGCCTTCGACACTTCTGCTAGAATGTCAGCAACTGCCATAGCAGCATGTAGAATTACTTAGCTCAGGGCAAGTGCCATAAGAGACTATGTTCATTAAAAACTTGCTGACATCCCTTGCAGAGGAGACAAACTGTTTGGAGACAGGTTGAGGGAGACTGTATCACAGTTGAAATTGATTGTCTGGTGTCGGCGTTGATTGGTTGAGTGCACTGGCTGTCTCCAGTTTTTGAAATCAGTTGAATTAGTTCAATCAAGTTTAATCATTTTTAATCAAGTTATTTAAACAAATATATATATCCACAATTGCTTTTCGAAGAGAATACTGAAGAGCTGAGGTTCATGCAGGGGTATATCTAGAGTGACTGCAGCTTTGAAATCTGACTCCTTCTCCCATCTGCTAGCAGAAGAGTACATAACCCACTGGTCCTGAGCCATCTGTTTACACTAAGGAAAATGAAATTATCAGGTATGTAATTTCTCCAATTAATGGCATGGTATCTATTTAATGTTTGGGTATTTGCCAAATACATGTATCCTGGATTGGCCACTATTGGAAACAGGATACTGGGTTTGATGGACCCTCGGTCTGACCCAGTATGGAAATGTCTTATGTTCTTAAAGAAGCATTGAAAAGTCAGACAGTGCAGCTGCCAGGGCATCTCTAAGTTCCCTTAATACCTGCTGATGTATCTTATCTGGCCCCATCGCCTTATCTGTTTTAACTTTAGCTAGCTCCTCATGAACACACTTTTTTATGAAAATTGATTCAGGTTTACCTTGATTCCTCTCTTATTTAAGTTTGTTTTCTGTGGTCCTGCTGCTGGCCCATCCATAGTGAACACTGAACAGAAATTCTTAAGCAATTTTGCTTTTTCCTCCTCAACCTCTACATAGTCCTCTCCTTCACTTTTGAGTCTCACAATACCACTTTTGCACATCCTTCTATCACTAACATATCTAAAAGAAAAAAAAGTTTAGTCTCCCCCCCCCCCCCCCCCATTGTACCTTATTTGCTGGGTTTTTTTTTTTTTTTTGCATTCCTGACTACTTTCCCAGCTTCCCTTAGCTTTTCCAGATATTGTCTGTCTTCCTCTTTCTCTGATCTCTTGTAGTTTATAAATGCGAACCTTTCTCTTACTTTTTCAGCTACTTCTTTATAAAGCCCATAATGGCTTCTTTTTCCTCTCTCCTTTATTTACTTTCCTAACATAAAGGTTGGTTGCCCTTCTGATATCCCATTTAGTTCTGCTCACTGCTTTTCCACTTGTCCTAGTTTTTCCCATCCAGTTAATGACTCCAGCTAACAAATGATTAGGGATTGACGAGCTTTGGAAGTGCTCTAGACACACTCCACTAGAAAGTAAATGATGTCCTGGGTGGAATGTTCAACTTTCATGCCGGACAACATTTGTAAAGCGGTCACTTGGTCCTCCTTACATTCCTTTACTAAGCCTTTATAGGATAGATATTCAGGCCAAAAGAGATGAAGAATTTGGGGCAAGCATTCTCGTGGCAGCCTTGTCCTCCTCCCTGTTGGGCCGATTCAGTAAAGTCTGCCACTCGCTTGTGCGTGCGATACAGTATTTAAATGAGGCCCAGCAGTAGAAATGGGCAAAAGGAGGCGCTAGGGACACTAGCGCGTCCCTAGCGCCTCCTTTTTGACAGGAGCGGCGGCTGTCAGCTGGTTTAACAGCTGACGCTCAATTTTGCCGGCGTCGGTTCTCGAGCCCGCTGACAGCCACGGTCTCAGAAACCGGATGCCGGCAAAATTGAGTGTCCGGTTTTCGACCCGACAGCCGCCGGCCGACTTCAATTTTTTTTTTCTTTTTTTCTTTTTTTCTTTTTTACTTTCTTTTACTCTTCGGGACCTCTGACTTAATATCGCCATGATATTAAGTCGGAGGGTGCACAGAAAAGCAGTTTTTACTGTTTTTCTGTGCACTTTCTCGGTGCCGGAAGAAATTAGCGCCTATCTTTGGGTAGGCTATTAGGTTTGGCGGGTTGAAGGCGCATTTTCCACCCCTTACTGGGTAAGGGAAAACGCGCGTCCAATGGCAGGTTAACAGTGCGCTCCGTCGGAGCGCACTGTACTGTATCGGCCCGAGTGTTAGTTGGGCTTGGTTTTGTCCCACATGTTTGAACTGGTCAAACAGGATGATATGGAAGGAGAAATTTGGTCATAGTTAATTTCATGTCTATGAATTATTCTAGACCAGTGCAGGACCCACTTAGGAGGTCCAGGGGCTGCTTCGTTAACCTTGGTTGTATGTCTCTAGAGTCTTGCTGAAGATTTCATAGCTTCCCATAGGGAGTACCTAAGCATCATCAAATTTACTTCTGTCTGCTTGTTGCCTTTTATTTCCTCTTTGTTGTTCTGTTGTTTTGGGGGGAAGAAAATCTATCCTAAAGTTTTTTTTTTTTGTTCTCCTCTATGGGTTTTTTTTTATTTTTTAAGTGCTTTTATTGTGAATGTCACAATTTTATAATGTTAGTCAAACTATTGATTATTTGATTTTTATACATATGTATTGATGTATGTTTTTTATATGCCCTCATGAATTTTAATGGTAAGTGTGTAAACCGATGTGATGGTTGATTAAACTAAACACCGGTATATAAAAAACTGTAAATAAGTAAATGTTTTCAGTAGATTATTCAGGGGCACTATTTTGGGCTTATGTTATTTTGACAAAGGATAGCAGTACTTGGATTTCAGCCTTTGATTCTGTTCCGCATAGAAGACTTATAAATAAATTGTGCTCCCTTGGTATGGAACCTATGACTCTCTGGATTAGAAACAGTGTGGGAGAAGACAAAGGGTAGTGATAGATGTTTTCTCTAAGGAAGGGATTGTTACTAGCAGTGTACCTCAGGGATCAGTCCTTGGGCCAGTTCTTTTTAACATTTTTGTGAGTGACATCATGGAAGAGCTGTTGGGAAAGATTTCACTTTTTGCTGATGATACCAAACTCTGTAACAGAGTGGATGGACGGCCAAGAGGGAGTGAAATACATGAGGGGGGGGGGGGGGGGTCTATTGAAGCTTGAGAAATGGTCTAAGTTTGTCAGCAAAGATTTAATGTTAAAAAATGCAGCGTAATGCATTCAGGATGCAAAAACCCAAGGGAAAGTTACAGCATTGGAGGTGAAATTCTTCTAAGCATAAAAGAAGAGCAGGATCTGGGGGTGATTGTATATGATAATCTTAATGTGGCCAAACAGTTGGATAAAGCAACGGTAAAACCAGAAAGATGCTTGGCTGCATAGGGAGAGGAATGGTCAGCAGAAAAAGGAAGATATTGCCCCTGTATAGGTCCCTGGTGTGACCTTACTTGGACTACTATGTACAATTCTGGAGACTGCACCTTCAAAAAGATATAAACAGGATGGTGTCTGTCCAGAGGGTGGCAACTAAAATGGTGTCAGGGGTCTTTGTTCTAAAGCATCTGGGGATAGACTTTAAAGATCTAAGCATATATATACCCTAGAGGAAAGGTGAGATAGGGGAGATATGATAGATGTTAAAATATCTCAAATGTTTCCATGCACAGGAGGTGAGCCTTTTTAAATGGAAAGGAGGATCTAGAATTTGAGGGGTCATGAGGTGAGGGTGAAAGGGGGGGTAGACTCAGGAGTAATCATAGGAAATATTTCTTTATGGTAGTGGATGTGTGGAACAGCCTTCCAGTAGAGGTGGTGGAAACAAATAGTATCTGAATTCAAGAAAGCGTAGGATAAATACAGGGGATCTCTAAGGAAATGATGAGAATTATAATGCTAAATAAATTGGAAGGATGGGCAGACTGTATGGGCCATAAAATCTTTTTCTGAAGTCACGTTTCTATGTTTTACTGGTCTTTGCCTATGCTGCACTGTCCTATATACTGGGTGATATTACTGGAAAAGATGTATATTTTTCGATATTTGAATTTGCAGATGTGTTGAGTCTTTTGATATAGGAGTGATATTTAAAGCTATTTCCTTCTTTTTCAAACTAGAATTCCCCCAGTACATCTCCCTCTTTTTCTGCATTTCATGACCAGAATAAACAATTGTTTGATACTTACAGGCCAATATGTAGTGGAGTCTTTGGCTAGTTAGGTTTCTTGTATTATGAATAGGGCTGGAAAGGTCCCGATCTCCTGGGTGCCTCAAATTTGGCTGCACGTACTGGCCTATAATGAAAAGGAGCTTCTGCTGTAGTTACGAGAAGGAGTTGTCACTGAGCTGCAGAAAAGGAAAAGCTGGGGAAGAAAGAATAGTTAAACATATCAATAACATGAGGATTGCCATACTGGATCAGACTGAGGGCCCATAAAGCCAAGCATCCTGTTTCCACAGTGGCCAGTCCAGGTTCCAAGTATCTGGCAGGATCCAAGGCTGCTTATGCCCAGAGAGAAGTAGTGGCTTTCCCTAAGTTTACCTGGTTAAATAAAGCAAAAGTAGTAGAGAAAATTAAGAGAAATGCTGTAAAGAAACATTTTTGATGCCTATGTTTTTTAAACATGTTTATACATCTTGCTTCATCAGATTGTCAATGAAATAAGTCTTGCTTTTGAATATTCCTAGTAGTGACAATGATTTCATCTTATAGGTGCTAGTGACGTACTTTATAATCTAGTAATACAGTGACAAAGTAAACACAATTTCTGTTGATCTAGGTTGTGAAATACAAGCATCTGATTTTTCATATATTTATGATCAAGAAGGGCACAGATGTCTATGGATAGTTTTTCTGCATAATTTACAGCAGTTCTTACTTTCTCATGTATTTCTTCTATGTCATGTATTTCTTGGTCTCTTTGCCCAGTTCTCACCACCTCCTGTTCTCGTGGCATGCGCACTGGTGGACATTGCTGGATCTCTCTCTCTCTCCCTTGCCTTTACCCCTGTACTCAGGTTTTATATATTCTTTGCAGAGTGGACTCAGATTATCACCAAGTACCTGTGGGAGCAGCTGCAAAAGATTGCGGAGTTCTACCGCCAGATGGCAGGTGTTGGTTGCATGTCTCCGTCAGGGCCTGCAGGTGTGGGCTGTGTGAATGCTTGGGGACCTATGCCACAAGAGGTGGAGCAGGGGCTGAAGCAATGGGAATATAACGAGAAGCTTGCTCTATTCATGTTCCAAGTAAGTGACAAAGGAAAGTGTGGGAGAGCTTTTAAACTCCTCGTTCTTTCTCGTGCATTTCCTGATTTTAGTCTGTGTTTGCGTCTTTCTGTCTGTCTTTTTTTTTTTATTTTTTAAACTATTTATTGCTGGTTTTTGTTTATTTATTAATAGAAATTTATATTCTGCCCATTTATCAATTTCTGTTTTGGGTGGATTACAGCATGATACAAAATAAATATTCCCATTAAAACATAATAGCAATAACATTTAAAACAAATACTTGTAAAACATTCAAAACTCATGTTCCCATTACCATCTTTCTCACCTAAAATACTTTAAAAGCTTCATTAAATAAGTTTTTATGGCTTTCTGAAATAGTTTATAATCTAGTTATAGAAATTTCTATATATTGTTGGTTAGGTTTAAACATATGCTTCACTTTCTTAAAGGGATTAATAAAGATGTAGATAAAAGTGAACTGGTAGATGTAGTGCATTTGGATTTTCAGAAGGCGTTTGACAAAGGTCCTCATGAGAGGCTTCTAGGAAAAGTAAAAAGTCATGGTATAGGTGGCGATGTCCTTTCGTGGATTACAAACTGGCTAAAAGACAGGAAACAGAGAAGGATTAAATGGGCAATTTTCTCAGTGGATGGGAGTGGGCAGTGGAGTGCCTCAGGGATCTGATTTGGGACCCTACTTTTCAATATTTATAAATGATCTGGAAAGAAATACGAGTGAGATAATCAAATTTGCAGATACAAAATTATTCAGAGTAGTTAAATCACAAGCGGATTGTGATAAATTGCTGGAAGACCTTGTGAGATTAGAAAATTGGGCATCCAAATGGCAGATGAAATTTAATGTGGATAAGTGCAAGGTGATGCATATAGGGAAAAATAACCCATGCTATAGTTACACAATGTTAGGTTCCATATTAGGAACTACCACCCAAGAAAGAGATCTGAGCGTCATAGTGGATAACACATTGAAATCGTCGGTTCAGTGTGCTGTGGCAGTCAAAAAAGCAAACATAATGTTGGGAATTATTAGAAAGGGAATGTTGAATAAAACAGAAAATGTCATAATGCCTCTGTATCGCTCCATGGTGAGACTGCACCTTGAATGCTGTGTGCAATTCGCCGCATCTCAAAGATATAGTTGCGATGGAGAAGGTACAGAGAAGGGCGACCAAAATGGTAAAGGGAATGGAACATCTCCCCTATGAGGAAATAGAGGTTAGGATTTTTCAGTTTGGAGAAGAGAAGGCTGAGGGGAGATATGATAGAGGTATTTAAAATAATGAGAGGTCTAGAATTGGTAAATGTGAATCGGTTATTTACTCTTTCGGATAATAGGACGACTAGGGGGCACTCCATGAAGTTAGCATGTGGCACATTTAAAACTAATCGGAGAAAGTTCTTTTTCACTTAACGCACAATTAAACTCTGGAATTTGTTGCTAGAGGATGTGGTTAGTGCAGTTAGTGTAGCTGTGTTTAAAAAAGGATTGGATAAGTTCTTGGAGAAGTCCATTATCTGCTATTAATTAAGTTGACTTAGAAAATAGCCACTGCTATTACTGGCATCAGTAACGTGGGATAGACTTAGTTTTTGGGAACTTGCCAGGTTCTTATGGCCTGGATTGGCCACTGTTGGAGACAGGACGCTGGGCTTGATGGACCCTTGGTCTGACCCAGTATGGCATCTTCTTATGTTCAAATAGAAAAAAAAAAGGTATCGCTAAACCCTTTATTCTAAAATAAAATCACATAAAATGATCTGTATATACACGTCTGAATGAATTTATTCAGTTTCTAAAATTCATTTACTCAGATAAGTCCCCCGGATATGGTCCATGTTTCGCTGTCTGGCTGTGTCAGGAGGGACACGTCAAACTGCAGGAAGAATAAAGTTGATATGAATGACAGAATATATTCACTTCCCTCAGCGTACCATGAATTCATCAAATCAAAACTTGTGCAAAATAATTTCAGAACAGCTTTTCATCAACAGCACCAAGAGAAGTGAGAAAAGGTTTCAAACATTGCGCTAAAAGGGACACTTGGTACAGGATGACCAATCAGAAAAGAGCAGCATAATATGACATACGATTAAGCTGCATCAATTTCAGAGCCAGAGATTCTGAATAGCGAGAGTGACGTGAGGTAGAACATCCAGTCAGGTAGAGGCTACAGAAACTATGAACAGTTACAGCACCAAAAAATCTCAATGATAGAAAGATCACTTGATAAAGCAACCCGTCAGAGTCTGCAAGAAATGAGAAAAGGGGAATTGTATTCAAATAGGCAACACTGGGCCCTTATTTTTACGGTCTAGGGTACAGATGCACAGGCATTAGGGAAAAAGCGCAGGACTGCTTATACGGCTAACTGCAAAAGCAAAGCATGTTCAAGCAGCAGCATTATATGAATTACCAGGAAAGCTGCTCACTTTGTGAAAATGTTGCTAGCAGTAATTTTGTTGTGGGTTTGACAGTTGCTTGATTTTGATTACTAATATTACTATGCTTAAATAATTGTTGGGGGTAACCTGCACGAGGCGGCAGTTGCTACCATAAGAAACTTGCTGGACCGACTGGATGGACCATTTGGTCTTTTTCTGCCATCATTACTATGTTAAGAATTAGTGAATATTTGACAGTATGAAAGTGAGCAGCCAGTAGGGAGCTACTATCAGACCCAATAGTAGTGAGAAAATAGCTAGCACATTATAATAAAGAAACCCATGTAACATAAAAACAATAGGAAAAGGCAACGGAAGAGCAGCAAAGGAGAAAAAAAAATAAAAGCACGGTCTACTCAGTTTCATGGTTCAAGCCAGAAGGGGCAAGAGTAGCTATTCCTCAAAATTCCCACCATGACCCCGGGGGCACAGAACCTTCATAGCAAAAAAAACTATAAATCAGGGATTGAATGTTTACATTCAGGTCAATGTGTTACTCATGGCTCTTCCCCTTAGAGTTACGGATTCAGCTAAGATGTTAAAAAATGTGGGGTTTGAAGCATCTGTTGTGCTTTGCCCACATACAAGAGGGGGAGAATGGGCAGAGAACACTGGTATACAAATTTTTAGAAGTCGTCTGCTTCTAAAAACAAGCCATTTATTATTGATGTTGATGTGCTGAGTTCACATATGACAATTAAACCAGCTGATTGGCTACTGATTCCTTGCTATTTAAGTTTTTACATTTTGCGCCTGTCTATTGTGTAGATAGTACGTAGATAGTTTTAATCATACATTGTAAACTTGTCTTTTTGTATATTTATGGTTGCATAATATTTCTACTGTCCTGTTTAACACTTTAAAAATTAAATAAGCAAAAAGATTATTGAAACAAAATTTACTATGAAACATAAGGCCAAAATCTATTTGTTTTAAGCCGAAGCAGGCGCTGTTTGCCATCCCGCGGAGTGAGCTCTGCATGCGATACTTGTTTAAGTGCCATATCTGAACTATGGAACTTTACCGGTACAGAAAATAAAAATTACTTCTGAGCCGGGGTTGGCTCAGCCTGCCGTTCCATGTTTTGAGCCCTTGCTTCTGACATCCTCTTAATTTGTGCATGTCAAATATATTTCTTCGCCTGTAAGAACATTCATAGTTTAGCCTCCATCCGTGGACGATCCTCGCACCTCTGCATGTGCAGTGAAGACTCCTTTCTATTCTTTACCAATAGCTACCTCCAAGGATTTTCCTACATGGGAGCCTAACCCATCACCTTCTAGATATGTACAATGATTTGTCCCCCTGACGCAGCCCTGATGCGAAACACGGCCATGTCGGGATTCCTGTTTTCTAAATTTATGAAAGTGTTTTATATTAATTTATGTTCAAGTGTTTCTGTAAAAATATATATATTTTTTAGATGCATTGACCAGTAATTTATGTTCTTAGGGTTTTCGGTGATTGTGGTAAGTTTCCTTTTGAGGTTGATTTCCCCTGTGGCAGCGGTTCCTCGGTGCCCTCCGACTTTAGTCACCTACCGCCATCGATTTTGGTTTTGCGGCCCTTTTGTTTCATCCTGACATGGCCATGTCCAGTTTTCAGCATTGCCTCTGCCGGTGCCTGAGAGCCATGTCCATCACTGATCCTCATGAGATGTGACCTCTGCTTGAGGGCATCGCATGACATCTGAGGTTGCTGCTTATGCACCCAAATGACCCGAAGGGACATCTGCTTCGACTTGACAAGATGGAACAGCTCTTTGGGTCGAAGAAGTCCGAGCCATCGACATCTGTAGGACTGTCTGTGCTGTTAGCAGGTATGGGTGCTGCAGAATGAGCACATTCTATCTCCTTCAGGCCGAAGACATCTGGTTCCTCATCAGTGGCCTTGGCACCAGGGAAGGAGCAGGCTGAGCATTGAGGGAAGTCGAAGAAGTATTGGCACCAGTCCCTGTCGATGCGCGGTGCCTGGCACGAGGATGCCAGGCACCGCTCATGCCACGATGCCCCCAAAGCGACCCCCGTGGTGAGGAGTGCCAGTCCTCCATCAGTGCTGGGGCCTGTGGGGGTCTTCACTGGTCTGGATGCCAGTCACTGATCCACCTCATGGGTCTGAAGAAGATCTGGCCACCCCTTCCAGTCTGTGTTGGCATTGGTGAAGATTGAGGAGGAGCTGGAGCACCGAGTCCAGATGGTGGTGGAGCAAGTGTGCAGGACTACAGTCCTTTGGCACCAATGGTACACGCGTTCTCATACCGCTGCTGGAGAAGCTCAACGTGCTCATTGGTGCATTACCAACCCAGCTGGTATCAGTTCCCGGGAGGCCTCCCCCTATTAATACATGGCCATTGCTGGTTCCTCCGAGTAAGTTCCATCTGGGCTGGCAGAGACGCCGAGGCCTGCAGTCCCTCGTCCAGTTTTACCGATGCCTGCACTTCTGGATGATGGCCAAGCACTTAGGGCCCCATCCACTATAGCTTACAGTGAGGATGAGGACTCCTATGACCTTGGGGGGATGATGCTTCGGAGTCCTCCGAGGGCTGTGAAGGTCTCCCATCAGACCCTTCTTCAGATGAGCAAAGGAAGTCTCCGCCTGAGGACTTGACCTTCGCAGAGTTTGTGAGGGTGATGGCAGAAGCCATCCTGTTTCAGTTGTTAACAGAGGAGGATACTAGGCACAAAATCTTTGAGATCATCCAGTTCATGGAGCCTCCTAAGGAGGTTGTGGCGGTCCCAGGATCAATGAACACTCCCCTCACAGTGTCTCCTGTTAATAAGAAGGCAGACGGGGTCTACCTCATCCAGAAGGCTGCCAGATTCGATAAGCATATTTATTTATTTATTTATTTATGGCTTTTATATACCGACTTTCTTGAATCATATCAACTCGGTTTACATTGAACAAGCAGTTAACCATAACCAATTAACAAAAGACAAAATTTGATGAAGCATAAAGTTACATTATAACAAGGGAGCAAAAACTGGGGATAGGAAAATAAAGGGGGGAGAACAGAGATAGTGTACTATATACAGGTGAGGGTGTGGGAGGGAGGCAAAGGAGCCAATGTCGTTATGATGTATTAGTGTGTCTTAGTGCTTGTTTAATTACAGTGGAGATGGGAACAGTTCTGAGTCAAACTATTGGACTAAGAACAGGGAAAGGCTCGACCGAAAAGCCATGTCTTGAGTTTCTTTTTAAAAGTTAGGAGACAGGTTTCTTGCCTGAGGTCCGGGGGCATGGCGTTCCAGATGGAGGGACCTATTGTTGAGAATGCCCCGTCTCTGATATTTGAGTGGTGCACCGCTTTGATTGGAGGAACGTGTAAAGATCTTTTGTAGGCTTCCCTTAAGGGTCTGGCTGTAGAGTGAAGTTTGAGAGGGTGTAGCAGGTCAAGAGGCGTCTGATGGTGAATGTTTTTGTGAATGATTGTAAGTGATTTATGTAGAATCCTAAAGTTTACTGGGAGCCAATGAAGATCTTTTAATATGGGAGAGATGTGCTCTCTCCGATTAGTATTCGTCAGGATTCTCGCCGCCGCATTTTGAAGCAGCTGGAGGGGTTTTATTGTAGTAGCAGGAAGACCTTGCAAGATGGAGTTGCAGTAATCGACCTTAGAGAACAGGATGGCTTGGAGGACTGATCTGAAATCATGATAGAAGAGAAGCGGCTTGAGTTTTTTGAGTACCTGTAGCTTGTAGAAGCACTCCTTTGTAGTGTGGTTTATAAATTTCTTTAGGCTCAGGTGACTATCTATTATGACTCCAAGGTCTCTTGCGTGGGAAATTTGTGTGTTGGTGTATAGCTTTTGATGGAAGGGACTACCTTCTGGGGTGATGAGCTGGAGTTCTGTCTTGTTAGTGTTAAGCACCAGGTTGAGGCTTGAAAGGTAGAGGTTGATCGTTTGCAAGTGAGAATCCCATGTTTTGAG
Source organism: Rhinatrema bivittatum (assembly GCF_901001135.1). Taxonomy (NCBI): domain Eukaryota; kingdom Metazoa; phylum Chordata; class Amphibia; order Gymnophiona; family Rhinatrematidae; genus Rhinatrema; species Rhinatrema bivittatum. The sequence continues at coordinate 273,326,157 of NC_042620.1, forward strand.
AGCTGAATCCAGTGAATTAGATATGGGGATTAAAATTTGAATGTCGTATGCATATATGTAGAACTTCAGATTTAATTTTGAGAGTAAATGGCAGAGAGGGAGTAGGTAGATATTGAACAGAGTGGGCGATAATGAGGAGCCTTGGGGGACTCCGAATGGGGAGTTAGTGCGAGTGGATTCTTTATTGATTTTAACCTTGTAGCCTCTGTTGCTAAGGAAAGAGTCGAACCATCTGAGGGCGGGTCCTGCGACTCCTATGTCTGATAACCGGTTTATAAGGGTAGTATGATTTACAGTATCGAAAGCCGCTGAGATGTCAAGAAGAGCTAAGAGGAAGGACTATCCTTTGTCAATGCCAGTGTATAGCTGATCTAGGAGCGAGATGAGGAGAGTTTCAGTGTTGTGTTCTTTTCGGAATCCATATTGTGAAGGGTGAAGAATATTATGTTCCTCCAGTTAATTTGAAAGTTGGTTATTTACGATTTTCTCAATGATCTTGGCTACAAACGGCAGATTTGATATGGGGCGGTGGTTGCCCCTCCAGTTGTGTTGGTTGAATCTGTTCTCAAGAAGGCCAGACATTTTTGGATTCATTCCTCTGTGCCCCTGGGGAAGGACCAAAGACCGATGGATGCTCTTAGGCGTTAAGGTGTTCCAAGGCGCCATGCTTATTGTCCGCATTGCTTCTAACTAGCTGTATATAATGAGCCAGTACCCACGGGACATCTGGAAGCAGGTGCAGGAGGTGGCTGAGCCAGCTGCCTAAACAGCAGCAGGACACACTCATGTCGCTGATGTATAAGGGCCTGGAGTGCGGAAAACACGAGGTCCGCGTGACCTATGATATTTTCAAGATGGCATCAAGAGTCTCTGCAGTGAGAAACGGCGCCAGCAGAATGGCATGGCTGTGGGCCTCAGATCTCCGACCAGGGGTACAGGAACGACTCGCCGAGGTGCTGTGTACTGAGGAGAATCTCTTCAGAGACAGGGTGAGGGACACCTTGGCCCAGCTTCGGGACCATCATGAAACCTTCCAACAACACTCCACTAGCACCACTGACCCATCCTCATCTAGGAGGCCGGCAAGACAGGAGCAAAAGAAGCCTTTCTTTCACTAAAGGAAGTACTATCCTCTGCCCCCTTGCTCCCGTCGTCATCAGGGCTCCCGTGGCCATCTCAAGCAGCAGAGAGCCCCCAAGCCCCAGCCGATGCTTCAGTCAACTTCCAGGGGTGGGGTTTTGACTAAGTCGTAGGGAGCATATGCCAATTGCACGTTCCCAGGACATTGGACTTTCCGGTCGGGGGCAGGCTGCAGTTCTTCGTGAACCAATGGCCCAGTATAACCTCGAACCAGTGGGTTCTTTCCATCCATCAAAGGTACCAACTGAACCTATTGGGTGTCCCGCCAAATTGCCTTCGGTGCCCGTTTTGGGGACTGGTAGTGCATCAGGAGGTAGTGGATTTTTAGGCTGTGGGGTCCTTTAAAAAGATGTAGACTCCATGTGAAGTGTGCTGCCATCGCATGTTTTTTTGGGACTTGCCGTGGTACTTTTTTTTTTTTTTTTTCAGAGTTTTTCTGGGATAAAATATATCACCACATTATTTTCCCAGGCAGGGGTGAAATATCATTGGAATACCCCCCCAATGATATTTTGCCCTTCTCATGGTAAAATATTGTGGCTTCGTAAATCTTCCTATGTTTGCTCCTGAGGCAACGGAGGGTAAAGTGACTTGTCCAAGGTGTCAAGGAGTGGCAGTGGGATTTGAACCTTGGCTTCCCTGATTCACAGCTTCTTCACCACTTATCCAGTTATCCTTCTTATATGCCAATATGCCTTATTCTTTTATTATGTTGTAACAGTCTGTGAATAGCTGGAATAATTAAATATTCACTTGCTTGGTTTCAGTGGTTGGGGGGAAATCCCTGGGTATATTAGTTGTTGACATACTGGGATTAAGTACATAAAGCCAGGCACATGTTGATGTGGCAGCAGCGAATAAGGATTTTGTCTCCTGCTTCTGCTGTATCTTTTGCTTCTCGGAGATTTATTGCCCTGTGCCTCTTTGCTGACTGCATTTGACTAATAATAATCCGAGTCACCCATCTCCTTGGAAGCATTTATACAGCAGTGATACCAGAATGTACTTCCAGCCCCTTCCACTGCATGCATATTTTCTAAAATAAAGTACAAAGTATGGCTGCAGTCATTTGTGGAAGAAAGGGTTCCAGGAAGGGAGGCTGGTCTCTTCTTCTTGGGTGTCGCAGTGCAGTCTGGTGTGCACGGTTTCTTTCTCTATGTGGTGCCATCATGGTGTTTGTTTTCCTGCGTTAGGATGGGATGTTGGATAGACACGAGTTCCTCACTTGGGTTCTGGAATGCTTTGAGAAGATACGGCCAGGAGAAGATGAACTACTGAAACTGCTGCTGCCCCTTTTGCTGCGGGTAAATCCTTCTGACATTGGTTCCTGTTGAGGCTTTCTCTCTTCTGTCCTGCTGACCTTCTCTTTTCTACCCTGCAACTATAGTTATGACCCCTTGTCTCTGCCTCTAGTCGGTGAAACTGAAGATTCTCTCTTGTTCTCTCTCTCTCTCTGCTGCAGTACTCCGGGGAGTTTGTGCAGTCTGCATACCTCTCCAGGCGCCTGGCGTATTTCTGTACCCGCAGATTGGCAATGCAACTGGACGGTATTGCTGGGCATCCACCTCACATCATCGCAGCTCAGGCGGGGAGCACCCTACCTTCGACCCCCACTCCTCAGCCGCCTGCTGGAAATCCACCCGCCACGCCCTTCAGTGACCTGCTTCTTTGCCCACAGCACCGCCCTGTGGTGTTTGGACTTAGCTGCATGTTACAGGTAATGTTTTCAGTAACCAGGGGCACTTACCATTGGAGACAGGAGCAGGATTTATCAACATAGAAATCTTTCACTTTGAGCAAGAGTAAATGTCATTTTTCAGATTTTTGGTAGTAATCGTTTGTGTGGAGAAGTACTAAAGAGCGAACTCGGGAGTTGATGGCAGGATATAAGGGGCACCCAAAGTTTAAAAAAAAAAAAAAAAAAGCATGGACAGTGGAAAGTGTGATCTCACTGTTTGTAATAAAGTGTTCACGTTATGAGAAAAAAATCCCACTTAGCATGCCATTGATCATAATGGAAATACAGATTGAATCATTTGCGTTTCCACATCTGAGCTCAGGTGAGTTAATTCAGGTATTGTAGGTGTTTCCCTATCCTCAGAGGGCTTACAATCTAAAGAGGTAATTTTCAAAGGAGTTATGCTAGTAAATGTAACATACTATCGTAAGTTTTAAAAACCCATTTAGCCGCATTAAGTGCACTTAATGCAAGTAAAACTTATGGACAATTCATAGCATGTACTGTAGCACTTTTCAAAAGCCCGCTTCCATGGGTAAAGTGCATTTACACATGTGAAACCCAGTTTTAAGTGTGTAAATCGTTTTGAAAATTACCCTTAAGTTTGTACCCGAGGCAGTGAAGGGTGAAGTGACTTGCCCAAGGTCACAAGGAGCATCAGCCTACCCCTCCACTCGGAAAAGCAGAGAACATGACAGCAGGTAAGGACTGTAAGGCTCAGCTACTCTGTTCAATTTCATTCCTGTCACAATACCAGAGAGGCCCTGTCTTTCTCTTGCTGTCCCTTCACTTCTTTGTAACTAAGGATCCTGAGTGCTTATCCCAGACTCTGTCAAATTCTGTTACTGGAAGGCTATTCCATATATTCACTGCTCTCTCTGTGAATAATTATGTAATTGTCATGTCCTTTAGTGTATGGTAATCTATCCAGCATTTAGCACCTTGAGCTTCTTAAGTCCTACAACTTGTTTATATTTGTAAGGAAGTACACCTCCCGCCCCATATTTATCAATCTTCTATGTGAAGCTGGCAAATCTCAGCTAGTTAACATACCAATGCCTCTTGAATACTGCATACATACATGCTCTTTGTGGATAGTGTTTCTGGCATAAACAAGGCTATTTGTGATCCACCAGTGCCTCCCAGCAATCTCTTGCTACAGCTTTGTCATCTTTTCTTCTGAATGGAAGTATATGAGACTCTTAATAGTGAACACATTGATTAACTGGCAGTGAAACTTTGTTTCTTATGACTGTAGTCCCTGATCAATGACCTAGAAATGACAGCTGGGAAAGAAATTAAAGGTTCCAGGCAAGATGCCATGTGGAAAGCAGGCTGCATTTGCAGCTGGAGATCTAATGGTAAAGAATCCAGCAATGCACTATATGGAGAGCAGATTGTGTAGGGTCATCCAGTCAGACAGCTTGTAAGAACGCATCCTGTGATGATGCACTATGGCCAGTGGTATTTACTTTTGATCTTCTTATTCCTCAAATGGGTCGTATTTTCAGGATATCCTTAATGAATATGCATGAAAGGTTTGCATACACACTATCATGCAGATTCATTAGTGATATCCAACAAGCCCAACCCATTTCGCTATTGAGGACTGTCAGTGAATACCAGTGTACTATGGAGAAAGGTTGGAGGATCAACCAGTTGGAAAGCTGGTAATAAAGTATCCTGTGTGTACGATAGGTAAAACAGGCTGCAGTGCAGCCAGAGAGAAAGAATTCAGCAATACACCATGCTGTGAGCAGGCTGGAGAGTCAGCCAATCAGATAGCAAGTGAGAGAGGATCCAGTGATACTTGAGCTTAAAAAGTGACAGAGTATACTGGTTCTAATGACATTGCGAGTATATTTTTGCTCAAGATTCCTGGTTCCCCTCTCAGCATAATCTTCTGCCGTCTCCTTGACTCTATGACCCTCTGTTATGTGCTTCTCCTCCTTTCTCCAAGTACCTTTGCTGTGCTATATTGTTAGATATGGAAAATAGCCCTGTTCTTATTTTCTTCTACAGAGCATCGTACTATGCTGCCCCAGTGCTCTAGTCTGGCACTATTCTCTGACTGACAGCAGGATAAAGACAGGCTCTCCACTTGATCATCTACCTGTTGCACCCTCTAATCTTCCCATGCCAGGAGGCAACTCTGCTTTCACTCAGCAGGTGAGCAGCTGCACTACCTGGCGCTTCTCCATTTGTATCTTGTGTCCAAGATTGTTTTAATATTTGAGTGTATGTCTGGGTTTCTGGTACATCCCTGAGTGGATCTAAGCTTGCTATTGCTTGGGCTCGTGTTATATTTGTATGAGTATTTCTGACACTGTGAGGGTTAATTATGTATTTCTGAGGTTTGTGGTATATATTTGTGCATGTGTGTATTTTAGTATAGTTCTGTTTAGAATCTGTTCTTATGGTGGGCAGGATTATTGTTTTCCAGTAGACATTGCTGAATTCTCCTGTTCTGCTTCTGTCTTGTGTGTGGCTGAATAATCGTACAAAAAAAAAATCTCCAATAGTAATCTTATTTCTGCAGGTTCTTACTCTGTCGGATGTGTTGTGATATTTTGCTACCTATTATTTGTAAAATCCCTGTGTGTTTTTAAAGGAAGAGCAGAGGACTCTAGCTACTAGACTTTGAGTGCAGTATAATCAATTGTACGGTGAGGGGTAATCAAGCCAAGCACTACTAAAGTTCAGTTATTCTATAAAGTCTAGCAAAACTCACCTGGTTCCCACACTGCTTACCTGGTTTCTTGCTTTGGCTAAGTCTAACAGTCTAATTTAATATAACTTTATTCTGTATTTTCCCAATATATTGTGCTTATTTGTGCTGTTTATTCTGTTTGCCTCCCCCTCCCCAGAGTATTTCCTTCTTAAATATTTCTTCCAAGGACATAGGATAAATTGAATAATATAGACCTGACATACCAGTCTCTCAGCTACCTTATTAGTCACTATTAGCAAAATGTCCTTTATTCAGTGCCACAATTGCGGTGCTTCTGTCCCAAGGCCTATCTTTTGGAGATTTAAGGTTGCCTAATTTGCCTTCAGCTGTCTTCCATGAATAAGGAGCTAATGCACCTGAAAGAAATTGTACAAGATTCAAATATCCTCCCCTTCCTTGCAGCATCCAAGATACCTCTCCCAATTCTCACAGAGGAGTCAGAAACCTAGGTACAAATGGTTTACATTGGGCTCTGGTAGAACAAGACCTGTGACTTGGACACCCAGTTTCCTCAACTTTGAAGCATCCTGAGTATCCACCCCCACTCCCACAGAGAAGTATAACTTCCAGGATTCAGAATCCCAGGAATAATTGGATTACAGAATAAGGCCTGTGATGAAGAGATACCCACTGTTAGCCCTACAGAATGCATTTTCTGCATTAGAAAATGAAGAAGTCCAAGTAACAGAATATGAAATGGTCTGAAAGGGAAGTAGTTACCCAATGTACCCAGAAACCCTTCAGCATGATCAAATGTCATAAAAGAAAGTTACTTCAGCTGGGAAATTCAATCATCAGAGGAACCAGTTTAGGAACTCATTTTGATGGGGGACACAAAAGTTAAATGCCTTCCAGGATCCTCAGCCAACAAAAATACAAACCAGGTGGTCAATGCAATTATAGAAGAAAGTAAGAACTCTGATATCAATGTTACCATCCATCTGGGAACCAATGACCTTGCTAGAAACAGTGTCTATAAAGTATAGAAAGATTTCCAAATTCTAGGGAAAAAGAGTAGATGTGGCAAAGACTTTTTCCTTTTCAGAAGTATTACATGTTCATGGAAAGGGAAAGGATATGACATATAGATAATTCCAATGTCTGGCTCAAAACCTGGTATAAAGAATGTGGATTTGGATACATTGGAGGCTGGGGCCGTGTATGGAGCAATAAGATTATTTGGTAAGGATGGCCTACATTTGTCAATGCCTCATCCATACAATGAGAAATACTTGAATTTAATAATATCTTTCTATTTAATCTTATTATACCAAATACATTATCACATTGTGTACATAATACCAAAATTATAACCTAATTACAAAAAAATCTTTCTAACTCACACATATACCACCCATTCACACTTAAAAATGTAACAATATAGAATGCAAAAATGCAAAATCCTCCTATATATGAACTTACATCAAAGGAAAAACTTAGCTAGATTTCTAAACACTATTGAAACAATATCTTTACTGCACCTATTACTCTTCTACATTATTTCAAAAGTTCCTGAACATACCCAGATCAGTCCAGAGAAGTGGGTTGTGTATCCCCACCAGCAGGTGGAGTCAGAGAACAATTAGAACTTTGGGCACTGCTACATAACGAGAGTGCCACCTGCAGTCCCTCAGTATTTCTCTGACTCCAGCAGGTGGTAGAGTGCATCTCCTGCAGTTTGTTTTTTTTAGGGTAGTTAGGAAATCTGTTTTTATTTTTCCTTCTCGTTTGCTTTCTGAGGAGTTAGGCACCTTCGTGGGCCATCCCTCAGTGGAAGCCGGGTGTCCGGGTGGTTAGACACCCCTGACTGTGTCTCGCCCGCTCCGTCCCGGGGGCTCCTGGTCTTCCTACCCCTGAAGCTGCCCCCTCACCCCCTGTTAGTGCAGGCTTCAGTACTTTAGTTGTTTAAAGTTAGTTAAAAAAAAAAAAAAGTCTCTTCAGTCTGAGGTAAGGAGTCGGCACCGGGGGAGCCTGCTGTGCAGCAGGTTGTGGGGACAGCTTTGAGCCGTCGCAGTTTCGTTTCCTTCCTCTCCCGGGGTTCTGGGTTGATAGTGAAGGTAGGCAGTGTGTGTACCGGGTCCACGCCGCGTTTTCAGCACCTGGGTGGCTGAACAGCCCTGTTCCTCGCGGAGGCCTTGTTTTTCTATTTTTCTATTTTTTTTTCCCTCGCTGCCGGCTGCAGTTCTCGGGCCTATTTTTTTCTTCCCTCAGCTGCTCTGACCGCGTGGCTATGCGGCCCGGCATAGCGCCGTGAAAATCGGCGATCTGCCGCTCCTGTGGGGTGCACGGGCAGAATTTGAACTCTGTGTCGTTGTGCCCAGACTGCTCCAGTTTGGAGGGCCTGTCAGGGGTGGCGGCCCCCCCCCGCGGGGGTGTGTGTGTGTGTAACTCGTGACACTCTGAGCAAGAAGAGGATGCCCCCACCTCCCGCTCTGGTTCCCATAGCAGTAGATCCGATGTTGGGGACTGGGGAATCGGCCCTGCAGGACCCCCCAAATGGGGAGGTAGACGCGGGAGATTTTTCCCCAGAGTTTTTCTTGTTGATGCATCAGGCCTTTTGGCATGGAGACAGACTTCCTTAAAGAGACTCGGGTGCGCTGGGGATCCCGCTGAGCCCCCTCTGAAGCAGGGGCGTCCTGCAGCCACCCAGCAGCTCCCGGTGGTCCGCTCTCGTCCTGGGGAGGATGGTTGCGGGGCTCCCCATGACCCAGGTTTTGGGGCAGGGGTGGCGCCAGTTCCGAGTCTGGGGGTCGGATCTGCGCAGCTACCGGGTGCAGATCCGGACCAGAATCCTGATCCGGTGGACACGATACGGATGATCCTGATGGGGATGATCCTACTGTTGTCCGCCTAAGTGAGATGAGCTTCGTCTGCTTATTCCCCAGGTACTCAATTTCCTCGGTTTTAAGGTTACTCAAGAGGATTCCGATAATGAAGGGGTTAATCTGGTTCTGGATGGTATTCTGGGACCATCAACAGCTTTTCCACTGCCTAAGAAAGTCTGAAAGCTGGTGACCTGCGAGTGGGATAGACCGGATGCGGGCTTAAAGGTTGGTAGGGCGATGGGAAAGCTCTAACCGCTGTCGTCAGAGGGTGCTGGACCTGCTGAAGATTCCAAAAGTGGACGCGGCTGTCTTGGCGGTCACAAAGAAGACCACGATACCCGTAGCGGGATCTGCTGCCTTAAAGGACATGCAGGACAGAAAGCTGGAGATCCAGTTGAAGCGGGTTTTTGAAGTGGCCGCTTTGAGCCTTCGAGCGTCAGTCTGCGCTAGTCTTATGCAACGAGCATGCCTGTGTTGGGTCCAAGAGGCGTGTACTAATGCAGCGGACGCCGATGGTGGAGCGTTGCAGCTGGCCCGTTTGGAAGCCAGAATTGCATATGGAGTAGATGCGCTATATGACCTTGTTCGGACCTCTGCTCGGTCCATGGTGTCTGTGCTGGCAGCTCGTCGCCTTCTCTGGTTACGGAATTGGGCAAAATCCCAACTTTGTAACCTTCCCTTCAAGGGGCAAGCTTCTCTTTGGGGAGGAGTTGGATCAGTTGGTCAAGCTCCTCGGGGAGTCCAAGGGCCATAAGTTGCCAGAGGATAGAAGAGTGACCAAGAAAGTTTTTCCCCCCTTGGGCTCGTTTTTGGGACTCTCGCCGTTTTCGATCTGGCAGATATTCCGCTCTGGCGGGTCCTAAGTCGACACTGGGTCGCCAACAGTCCTTTCGCGGTGGCCGCCGCTCCGGGAGGGACTCTGGACACCTTGGGGTGGGTAGCAGTAAACCCGCCCAATGAAGCCCACGAGCACCCATTTCGTCGTCGAAGCTGTCGGAGGCAAATTATCCGGCTTTTACGCGGAATGGGCAAGAGTAACCTTGGATCGCTGGGTCTTGGAGGTGATCAGGGACTTGTTACACCCTGGAATTTGCGCGTCCAGTCCGGGAAGTGTTCGTGGAGTCCAGTGTGCGCTCTCACTCCAAACGCGAGGCGGTACAGGATACCCTGCAGCAGCGGCTCGACCTCAGAGCCATTGTCCCGGTGCTGGAAGCGCAGCAGGGACGGGGACGGTACTCAATTTACTTCTTGGTCCAAAAAAAGGAGGGTACTTTTCATCCCATCCTCGATCTGCAGAAACTCAACCATTGTCTCAGGGTCCCTCGTTTTCGTATGGAAACCCTACGGACTGTGATGGCGGCGGTTCGAAAGGGAGAGTTTCTAGGGTCCCTGGATCTCACGGAGGCGTATCTTCATATTCCGATCTGGATAATTCATCAGCGGTTCCTGCTGATGAATTACGCAATCGTTGCCCTGCTGTTGAAACACTCTGCAGTCACATCTCTAACTGTGTTTGACGATGCATGCTGAATGAAGTCATCTTCACTTACTGTGCTACGTGGCATTACAACATAATCAAAGTAGAGTTTCATGACACAACAGGTAACAAGTTTTTAGTTTATATACGGCACTGTGGCATCGGCCCGGCAGGCATACTGTAAGGCCTGCCCAAATTGATTCCCCCTGAGGCAGCTCTACAAAGAGCGAAACTCAGCCAGAGTTGGGCATATTTCAATAAAGGGCTTTTTCCATCACCCGATTCTCGTTCTCTTCACTGTTACTGATCTGTGGTATTACAGGAACGAAAATTAGCAGGTATGAACCAATTTTCATATCTTTATAATCTAATTCAAACTTTTTGTACAATAGAAACATATATAGAAACATAGAAATGACGACAGAAGAAGACCAAATGGCCCATCCAGTCTGCCCAACAAGCTTTCATACTTGTTTTTCTCATACTTATCTGTTGCTTTGACCGCTGAGGTCAGGGCCCTTATTGATAACTTTTTGGTTTTAATTTCCTTCCACCCCTGCCATTGATGTAGAGAGCAGTGCTGGAGCTGCATCAATGTGAAGTATCAAGCCTAATTGTTTAGGGGTAGTAAGCGCCGCAATAAGCAAGCTACTCCTACGCTTATTTGTTTGCCCAACCTGCGCAATTTAGTCCTTGTAGGTTGTTGTATGAATATAATTCCTTTTTCTTCATTCCACCCTTGCCGTTGAAGCAGTGAGCTGCACTATATATGTATTCAAAGTGAAGTAACAGGCTTGATTGGTTCAGGGTAGTAACCGCCGTAACAAGCAAGCTACTCCCACGCTTATTTGTTTTTCCAGCCTGTGCAATTTAGTCCTTGTTGGTGATTTGAATATGATCCTCTTTTCTTCATTTCCCCCTGCCATTGAAGCAGAGAGCTGCTTGGATGTGCATTGAAAGTGAAGTATCAGGCTAATTTGGTTTGGGGTAGTAACCGCCGTAACAAGCAAGCTACTCCCATGCTTATTTGTGAATGCAGATCCTTTTTCCCACATTTCCTCTTTACGTTGAAGCATAGAGCAATGTTGGAGTCTCATTAACCGTGTGTATGTTTATTGAATAAGGGTAGTAGCCGTCATTCCCGTAAGCCACCCCCATGCCTCTTCTCTTCATTTCATTCACATCCTTTAGACTTTATGGATCCCCAGTGCTAAATTTCAAAACAATTTGAAACTATCTTTACTGCACCTATACTCTTCTACATTATTTCAAAAGATCTTTATAATCTAATTCAAACTTTTTGCACTATGTTCTCATGTACTATTATATATTCAATTCTTATGTGATGTAATCCAACAAGACTCTTCTATGATATAATCCAGCGAAGTTCTCCTATATTGTAATCCCAAACTTTTATACGATGTTCTCATGTGCTGTTGTATATTCAATTATGCAGAGATTTAAACTGTGAAATCTATGTAATTTTATTTTATCTCATCGGGCCGATTTAGTAAATGCCCGCTCTCCTGTGCGCGCGATTCAGTATGCTAATTAGGCCTGGTGGTAAAACCAGGTAAAAGGAGGCGCTAGAGACACTAGCGCGTCCTTAGCGCCTCCTTTTGGACCGAAGCGGCGGCTGTCAGAGGGTTTGACAGCTGACGCTCAATTTTGCCGGCGTCTGTTCTCGAGCCCGCTGACAGCCACAGGCTCGGAAACCGGACGCCAGCAAAATTGAGCGTCCGGTTTTCGACCCGACAGCTGCAGGCTGACTTCAATTTATTATTTATTTTTTACTTTTGGAAAGTTTCGGGACCTCTGACTTAATATCATCATGATATTAAGTCGGAGGGTGCACAGAAAAGCACATTTTGTTTTCTGAATCGCGCGGGAATACCTAATAGGGCCATCAACATGCATTTGCATGTTGCGGGCGTTATTAGGTTCGGGGGATTGGAAGCGCGTTTTCAGCCCCTTACTGAATAAGGGGTAAGGGAAAACGCGTGTCCGCGCACTGTACTGTATCAGCCCATATGTTTTTACTATTTTTTTTTAATTACCTTTGTAAATCGTTTTGGTCAATTACATATTGTTAAGATGGTATAGAAATATTTAAAATACATTTTTAAATAAATAAATAATTCTTAGCGTTCATAGAAATAGTTCGCCGGTTGGAATCAGGTAATGGATGCCATATTATAAGATAAGGAGTTTATGTAAGGTTAGTATAAATATAACATATATATGATGTTTGAATAATTTTTTGTTCCCTGTACGTACCAGGATCAGTCCAGACTGCTGGGTTATGCCCCCCCTCCAGCAGATGGAGTCAGAGACAACTGAAAAAAGGCACCACTCTTAATTACCTGGTGTGCCACCTGCGTTCTCTTCAGTATCTCTCTGACTCCAGCAGAGGCATGACCTGTGGTCCTGATTTTTTCTAAGTGTAACTTTTACTTGTATAACCAGGTTTGGTTTCATTTAATTTTCTTTTCTATTACCTTTGACTAGATCAATTAAAATATTTACACAGACTAAAAAAAAAATAATTTTTTTCTCTCAGGCAGGCTAGGCAGGGCGTTGCCCTAAAGCCTTATACCTGGAGATTTTGGCTGCTAGCCTGGTGTGGAGGAGACTATTTACCGGTAGGCCGGTCACTTTTCTCCTACTTTAGTCCTCCCTTGACCCATATTTAAAAAAAAAAAAAAAAAAGGGGGGGGGGGAGTATTCGTTTTCTTCACAGAGGTTCTTCCTCTGTTGCCTGTGACATAAAAAAAAAACAAAAAACCGAATACTAAATAAATTTATTACAAGGTAGTGATTATTTATATATTTTCAATTCACTTACTTGTGCCTGCCATATTTCCCCGGGCCTCCGGAGGGGGTGGAATTGTTCACAGTTTTAAAATCGCGCCGTTTTCATGCCGCGGGGGCATACTTGTATTGCTTGTGGTGATTCGGGGAGCCGGCTCTCCCGCGAGGGTCTCTGTTCCCGTTGTCTTCCCGGGGGTGAGGGACCCTCACGAAAGACTGTCAGCCAGAACCTCCCGACTTCATAGCGCCTCAGAAGTGCCGGCAGCCAAACGTTTTCGTTCATGATCCCTCAAGGGCTCAGCGGCGGCCATCTTGAATGCATCGGAAGCCGCTGCAGAGCAATGCTGGGAAGAAGGGGAGGATCCTTCTCTCTCCCCAGCGGAGTTAAGTCCCGAAAAACAGCGTGATTTACCTTCTAATGCTGCTCCTTCCTCAAATTCAGTTCCTGAGGGAATTTTAAATAAACAACCCCCTTTTTCAACTCAATTCATTCTATTAATGCATAAAGCCTACCTGGAGGCTGAAGCAGCTCTAATACAGGGGCAGTTCCTATCAATCCTGTACCCTCGACTTCGGGCTTGGGAATTTCAGGATCAGTGGTCCTTATTACTGCTGCAGTCTCCGGGATTCCCAAATCCTCAGCACCTGTAGGTCTTTCCCTGACAGACCTAGCCAACGCGGATGTTAATAGGGATATAGATTCTGCTACCCCAATGGAAGGAGATGATCCGCAGGGTGCTCCGGTTATTCAGTAAAGAGGAATTGGATCCTCTGATTCCGCATGTTCTAGGTGAGTTGGAAGTTCCTTTACCATCTCAGATTTCAGACCCTTCTCAGGGGGATTTGGTTTTGTCCGGTCTACGTTCCCCTCCCCAAACTTTTCCTTTTCATCCGAAACTTTTCAAATATTTTCTAAAGAATGGGATTCTCCAGAAGCAACCTTAAGGGTTAGTAGAGCCATGGACAAGCTCTATCCTTTATCCTTGGAATCTTTGGATTTGCTTAAAATTCCTCAGGTTGACTCAGCGGTTAAGGCCGTAGTCAAACATACTACAATCCCCGTTACGGGAGGAATGGCCCTGAAGGATCTTCAGGACAGAAAATTGGAGATTTTACTTAAACACATTTTTGAAGTTTCGGCTTTGGAGGTAAGGGCTGCTGTTTGCAGCAGCTTTATGCAGAGGGCCACCTTACGATGGGTTCAACAGTTGCTCATGTCTCAGGAACTTTCTCCTGAGGAGACTGAACAGGCGAACCGCATGGAGTCAGCAGTTGCCTACACGGCTGACGCCTTATACGATCTCCTTAGATCTTCTGCTCGCACAATGTCCTCGGCAGTTTCCGCCAGAAGGCTCTTTTGGCACCGCCATTGGGCGGCAGATTCTACCTCTAAGTCTCAGCTGGGTTCCTTCCCTTTTAAGGGTAAACTTTTGTTTGGAGAACAGCTAGAACAACTTATCAAGGACCGTGGAGACAATAAAGTCTATAAACTCCCGGAAGACAAGTCTGTCTTCTCGGTTTGCAGGTACCTTCCGGGGACATTTTCGGGGTCAGCATTGTTTTCGTGCTGGAAGGGGGACTCCCTTCATTTCATGACAGACTCCTTTCCGGACTCAAGCATGGACACATTCCTTTCGTGGCAGGCGATCTCAGCGTGGTGGGACCTCGCACACCTTTGCCCCTCCTAAGTCTTCCCAATGAAGGGATGCCGACCCATTCCTTCATGCCAAAGAACGGGGGACGTCTCTCCCAATTTTACGAGGAATGGGTCAAAATCACCTCGGATCAATGGTTCCTAGACATAAGTCACGGCTACGCTTTGGATTTTGTTCACCCGCTTCGAGACTGTTTTCTGATATCTCCAGGCGGTTCTCGGGAAAAGCAACAGGTTATTCTCCAGACATTATCTCGATTGCGAGCACTGCGGGCTATATTCCCAGTTCCATCAGCCAAACGTCGGACCGGTCGTTACTCCATTTACTTCGTGGTTCCGAAGAAGGAGAATTCCTTTCGTCCGATATTGGACTTGAAGAAGGTCAATCTTCACTTACGAATTCCAAATTCCGTATGAAGACCTTGAGGTCCGTAATTGCAGCCGTCCACAAGGGAGAGTTTTTTTGCTTCTTTGGACTTAGCGTAAGCTTATCTTCACATAGGAATTCAAGAACACCATCAAAAGTTTCTACGGTTCATGGTACTAGGAGAACATTACCAGTTCTGTGCACTTCCTTTTGGCCTAGCGACGGCTCCACGTGTATTCACCAAAGTGATGGTAGTGGTGGCCGTGAGTCTATGACGGGAAGGAGTACTGGTGCATCCCTATGTGGACAACTAGTTGATTCGCGCAACGTTGGAAGAACTTTGCAAGGCAGCGGTACAATCAGTCTTGCTTTGTCTTCGCTCGCTTGGATGAGTGGTCAACTTTGCCAAAAGTCAACTGATTCAGTCCCAAGTTCTGGAATTTCTGGGAGCATGCTTCGATACAGCGCTCGGAAAGGTTTTTCTACCGCTTGGGTGCATGGAAAAGTTGATGTCCCAGGTAAGAAACCTTTTGATTCTACCTTTACCAACGGCATGGGATTATTTACAGGTTCTTGTTCTATGGCATCTACCCTGGCATTGGTTCCATGGGCTTTTGCTCATTTACAGCAAAGGCCTTACAGAAGGCCCTTCTTTCTCGATGGGACCCCAAGTCGGAGGAGTTTCACATGCCCTTACCATTGCTGGAACCAGCGAGATCCAGCCTCCAATGGTGGTTGGTTCCACTTCATTTGCTTCAGGGTGTGGACCTGGAAACTCCTCATTGGATTATAGTCACGACGGATGCCAGCCTGACAGGTTGGGGAGCGGTTTGTCAGTCCCGATCGATACAGGGCCAATGGTCCCCGTTCCAAGTGACTTGGTCCATCAATCGCCTAGAAACCAGGGCTGTCAGATTAGCCCTATACCAATTTCTACCGATGGTTCGTCACCAAGCGGTCAGGGTACTTTCCGACAACGTAACCACCGTTGCTTACATCAACCGTCAAGGAGGAACCAGGAGCCACCTGGTAGCCTCCGAAGCAGCCAAATTGATGTCTTGGGCGGAACGTCACCTATCTCGCATAGCATATGGACAATATTCAGGCGGATTTCCTCAGCAGGCAATGGCTAGATTCCAGAGAATGGGAACTCTCCGACGCAGCGATGCGGCTCATCACTCACCAGTGGGGAGTTCCTTGCCTGGATCTCATGGCAACTCGCCTAAACACCAAAGCGGCTCGGTTTTTCAGCCGCAGAAGAGAACACGGCTCAGAAGGAGTGGATGCTCTGGTTCTACCGTGGCTACAGGATATTCTTCTATACGTGTTTCCTCCATGGCCTTTAGTGGGCAAGATTCTGCGACGCATAGAATATCACCGGGGACCAGTTATTCTGGTAGCCTCGGAGTGGCCGAGATGGCTGTGGTTTGCGGACCTCATCAACCTACAGGTGGATGGTCCTCTACGTCTTGGTCATCTGCCGAAGCTACTACGTCAAGGTCCGGTATTTTTCGATCAGGCGGATCGCTTTTGTCTTGCGGCCTGGCTTATAAGAGGAGACAGTTAAGGAAGAAGGGATATCCTGAGGTGGTTATTACTACTCTTTTTGCGGGCTCATAAGATGTCTACATCTCTTACCTATGTTAGAGTGTGGAAGGTTTTTGACTCCTGGTGTAGCAGGTTGAAGGTGTCTCCGCAGAAGGCCACCATAGTCCATATTCTCGCCTTCCTTCAGGATGGTTTGAAGAAAGGTTTGGCCTATAGTTTGCTTAGAGTACAGGTATCGGCCCTGGGTTGATTGACAGGTATCGGCCCGTGGTAAGATTGATGGATCTTCAATTGCTTGTCATCCTGATGTGGTTCGTTTCTTACGAGGAGCTAAACATTTAAACCTGCCAGTACGGGCTGTTTGCCCTTCATGGAGCTTGAACTTGGTTTTATGCGGTCTTTGTAATGCTCCCTTCGAACCTCTTAAACGGGCAACTTGAAAGGATTTGACCCTTAAATCGGGTTTTCTGGTGGCTATTTGTTCGGCCAGACGTGTTTCAGAGCTCCAAGCTTTATCTTGTAGGGAGCCGTTTCTGCATATTTCGGATTCCGGCATTTCTCTCCGCACGGTGCCTTCCTTTCTTCCAAAGGTAGTCTCGGCTTTCCATGTCAATCAGTCTGTGGAGTTACCAGCCTTTTCTGACGTGGATAAAAACTCTCCTCAAGGTCGGGAACTGTGGAAGCTAGATGTCCGAAGGGTACTTCGCTACTTGGAGGTTACTAATCCTTTTCGGCTATCTGATCACCTTTTCATTTTATGGGGTGGTCCGAAGAAAGGTAGTAAGGCTTCCAAGGCCACTATTGCTCGGTGGTTGAAAGATGCGATTGCTTCAACGTACATATGTCACAGACGGCCAGTGCCAGATGGGCTTAAAGCTCATTCTATACGGTCACAAGCAGCTTCATGGGCGGAAAGCCAATGTGTTTCTCCTCAAGAAATCTGCAGGGCAGCAACTTGGAAATAGTTGCACACTTTTGCTAAACACTATCATCTAGATGTCCAAGCTCCGGATGACGATTCTTTTGGCAGCAGTATGCTTCGAGCGGGACTCTCTGGGTCCCACCCCATTTAAGACAGCTTGGGTACATCCCAGCAGTCTGGACTGATCCTGGTACATACAGGGAAAGGAAAATTAGTTTCTTACCTAATAATTTTCGTTCCTGTAGTACCAAGGATCAGTCCAGACGCCCCGCCCAGTGAGTTTTTAGTTCTTTTAATAGAGTCCGCTAGTCGATATTTCTCTCTTCCTTTTTTCTTCCAGATAGGTTCCTACAGACGACTTTTCTAACAGTTTCTCCAGGCTAGGTTGCCTTTTGTTCCAATGTTCGTTCAAATGTTATCTTCAATCTGTTTGCCTAAGACAGTTTTACTTGATCTAGTCATTTGTTATGGAATTTTCTGCTTTGTTATTAATTATACTGAAGAGAACGCAGGTGGCACACCAGGTAATTAAGAGAGGTGCCTTTTTTTCAGGTTGTCTCTGACTCCATTTGCTGGAGGGGGTGCATAACTCAGCAGTCTGGACTGATCCTTGGTACTACAGGAACGAAAATTATCAGGTAAGAAACTAATTTTCTTTTGTGAATGATGGTCATTAGGTTAATGCGATTTGTATATGTTGTAATGGTATTGGGTTGATATGTCCCTGAGAAGTCTGTTTAATAGCGGGCGAAACAAGGAATTCTTTGGATTTCATTATATAAGAATTGAATATACAACAGCACATGAGAACATGGTCTAAAAGTTTGGGATTACAGTATAGAACTTCACTGGATTATATCATGTCTGGTTGGATTACATAACATAAGAATTGAATATATAATAGTTCATGAGAACATCGTAACAAAAAGTTTTGAATTAGATTATAAAGATCTTTTGAATAATATAGAAGAGTAATAGGTGCAGTAAAAGATATAGTTTCAAAATTGTTTAGAAATTTAGCTAAGTTTTTCCTTTGTAGTTTCATATATAGGAGGTTTTTTTGCATTTTTGCATTCTATATTAAATTTTTAAGTGTGAATGGGTGGTATGTGTGAGTTAGAAAGTTTATTATATAGTTAGGTTATCATTTTTGTATTATGTACACAATTTGATAAGGGAAGTGGTTGCCACAGATTTGGAGAAGAGCGGTGTGGTGGTCCTGCTTCACAAGAGTGGTAACAGAGGAGGCTGGAAACTACAGTCTGGTTAGACTCACATTGGTGGTGGGAAACTTATGGAGACACAGCTGAAGGAAGCATGGTGAACTATCCTCAACCCAGTGGGTTGCTGAACCCAAGACAGCATGGATTCATCAGGGGGAAGGTCCTATCAGACAAATCTGATTTTTTTTTTTTTTGATTGGGCGATTAGAGAATTGGATCAAGGAAGAGTGCTTGATGTGATCTACTTGGATTTCAGCAAAGCTTTTGATATGGTCCCGCATAGGAGGCTTGTGAATAAAATGAGAAGGCTGGGTGTGAGCACCAAGGTAGTGGCATGGATTACAAACTCCATTGACTAATAGGCAAACTGAATGTAATGGTAAATGGAACCTACTCTGAAGGGAAAACCGTGTTAAGTGGCGTGCCCAGAGGGTTTGGTGTTGAGACCGGTTCTGTTCAATATCTTTGTGAGTGACATTGTGGAAGGAATTGAAGGTAAAATTTGTCTATTTGCAGATGATACTAATATATCTGCAATAGAGTTGGACATGCCTGAAGGAGTAGAGAGAATGAAAAGAGATTTAAGAAAGTTGGAAGAGTGGCTGAAGATTTGGCAGATGGGATTGAATGCCAAGAAGTGCAGTCTCATGCATCTGGTCTACAATAATCCCAAAGAGCTGCATGTGATGGGGGATGAAAGATTGTGCTTGAAGCAAGAGAAGGATCTTGGGGTAATTGTGACTGGAGATGTGAAGATGGCAAAGCAATGTGACAAGGTGATAGCTAAAGCCAGAAGAATGCTGGGCTGCATAGAGAGAAATAACCAGTTAAAAAAAAGTGTTGATGCCCTTGTACATGTCTTTGGTGAGGCCTCACTTGGAGTACTATGTTCAGTTCTGGAGTTCACATCTCAAATAGGACAAAGACATAGAATGGCGGTGGTCCAGAGAAGAGTGACCAAAATGGTGTGAGGTCTGTATGAGAAGACCTATGAGGAGAGGTTGAAGGATCTGAATGTGTATCTTGGAGGTGCAGGGGAGATGTACAGACCTTCAGATATCTAAAAGGTTTTAATGATGCATATTTGACAAACCTTTTCATTGGAAAGAAATCAATAGAATTATTAGGGGGGTCACAAAATTAAACTCTCTAGCGATGACTCAGAACCAAGGTCAGGAAATATTTCTTCACAAAGAGGGTGGTAGATGTCTGGAATGCCCTTCTGCTGGAGATGGTGAAGAGAAAAACTGTGAAATAATTCAAAGGGGCATGGGATAAACACTGTATCCCTAAAGGCTAGAAGATGGAAATAAAGAAAATAATGCACGGGGGTAACTTGCTGGTGTGGCAGTTACTACCCTTAACCAAAAAGTCTTTAAACTGTTGATGCAACTCCATCATGGCGTTCTACTTAACAGATGGAAAAGGGCATTTGGATTTGAACAGCAATTAATGAGGGCCCTGACTTTTACAGTCTGGAGAAACAAATATGTATGTGGGCAACTTGCTGATGTGGTGGTTACTACTTCTAACCAATAAGTCTGATACTTCGATGCAACTCCAACATTGCTCTCTGCTTCAACTGCAAGGAGTAACGGGGAATTGGATTCAAACAGCAACCAGTGAGGGCCCTGAGTTACGGTTTGAGAAACTGATAAGCATGAGAGAAACTTGCACGGTGCAGCAGATACTACCATAAGCTTGCTGGGCAGATTGTATGGATCATTTGCTCCTTTTCTGCCATCATTTCTATGTTTCTATGTCCTTGAAGGACTTTAATTGCTTGACCCTTGTAGGAGAGATTTGGATTTTTGGTCCAACTTTTGTGGTTTTTTACATATTCTGCTTATTTTAAATATTTGCCTAATCTTGTGGTTATTTTTAATATATTTGAGCCAACCTTTGGGGACAGATTTTTAAAAAATATGTGCGCACGTCCATGTGCACACTCTCCCGGCGCACGCACATGGACCCGCAATGTTAAAATCAGGGGCGGCATGCGTAAGGGTGGGGGTGGGGTCGAATTTGGCTACTTTTGTGCGGCGACGCATTAGGGCCTTCCCCAGTTCCCTCCCAGTCCACCCCAATTAAGGAGCGGACTGGGAGGGAACTTTACTACACCCTACACTAACCTCCCTTCCCCTCTCCTCTAAACCACCCCCCCTTTTTTTTTTTGAACCTTTTATTTCGTAAGTTACTTCAGAGCCCGACCTAAAGTAACTTGCACGCGCCAGCAAAGCAAACAGTGCACTGCCCCCCTTTTCAGGCCCTGGGATTTATGCGTGCCGGTGTTTTAAAATCCGACTGTTTTTGTGTATCAGAATAGGTACATTTTATTTCTATTCACTTGTTTGTTTTATATTTGTTACATATCTTTTGTTTTTGCTCAGATTTGTAATTTTATGCAGAATGTTTTATTTTGGCTTGATGGTAAAGTGTGAACAAATTAAATGTAATTACTTAGTGTGTGACCCTGCTATTGCCTGATTTTATGCTTTATATCAGGCATTCGTTTCTGGTCCTGGACTCATGTTATACCAACATATGGATGTCTTCATATGCTGACAATTTTTTCTTGTGTTTGCAGGTTCGGGCTAAATTGCGTGAGATTGAGCAGCAGATAAAAGAGAGGGGGCAGGCTGTGGAGGTCCGATGGTCCTTTGACAAGTGCCAGGAAACCACAGCAGGTAGAATGTGGTTCATTCCCCAGTGTGACTCTCCCAACCCCTCTCCCTGAAGTGATAGTGGTGGTCTTTCTAGTTTTTCTTGGTTAAAAAAACAAATAAAACATGTGCATATATTGGATACCTGGTACAGAGTCACGCCATAATGATTGATGCTACTGTTCACAACTTTCAAACTTGTACTAATTCAGCCTTAAGTCTTTTTGGAAACCTCGCCTTTCATTGATTTTTTTTTTTCTTTTGCTGGCTCTCACATTGTGTCTGAGATAATAAGCAAACCAGAAGGAGTTAATTCTAGTCTCTCTTTCTATCCCTTCCCTCCCTTCCATCCCATTCCTACTCACCCCAGCTCATCCTTTGATTTATAGGCAAAAGACACTTTCACATTAAAAATCAATCAGACTCTTATCTATTGTAAATCACACTTTTGCACCAGTTCTTATTGAGAGTTTAATTATCCCCTTGTAGGTCACTTCCAGATTAATAGTCAATACACCAATAAATTTCAAAGACTCGGATTTATACACATTCCTACTCCCATAGCAACTTAAACTTAACTAAGAACTCAAAAATTTAAGATGAAGGAAGCAGTCCAGCAGCAAAAGGGGGTTCTTCCAGTCTTTTGCATTGTATCCCATGTATGATTTGGCTACCCGCCAGTGAGAAGTTGTGTGCACCCAATGCAAAGAGCTCCTGGCTTTCAGAGAATGGGTCTGATCTCTGCAGGGCAGTACTGGAGGAACTGAGGCAGGCAGAGGGGGGTATATGGATGAGACCGTCAGAGACATAGTAGCTAAGACCTAACTTAGTCTGGCAGCCCTGGTGCTGTTGGATCAGAAAGGTCTCCTGGTTGAAGAACATTACCCTGGTGTTGCAGGAAGTGATCCTGTAGCAAGGAATTGCTCTCCAGGTGATGCCTTTTCCTCTTGCACCAAGGACAAACCTCCCAGGGCTACTGCCTAAGAGGGAAAGGGTTAGGTCGACAGTCATAGTTGGTGATTCATTTATTAGGAATATAGATAACTGGGTGGTGGTGGACGTGAGGACTGCCTGGTAACTTGCCTGCCTGGTGCAAAGGTGGTGGACCTCACGCATCACCTAGATAGGAATTTAGACAGTGCTAGGGACGAGCTGGCTGTTGTGGTACATGTGGACACCAATGACATAGGACTTCAGGGATGATCCAGGAAACTATAGACCGGTGAGCCTGACTTCAGTGCTGGAAAAATCATGGAAACTGTTATAAAGAATACAATCACAAAACATTTAGATTGACATGGTTTAATGTGACACAGGTAGATGTGGTGCATTTGGATTTTTAGAAGGCATTCGACAAAGTCCTGCATGAGAGGCTTCTAAGAAAATTAAAAAGTCATGGGATAGTAGGCGATGTCCTTTTGTGGATTGTAAACTGGTTAAAAGACAGGAAACAAGTTTAAATGGTCTGTTTTCTCAGTGGAAAAAGGTAAACAGTGGAGTGCCTCAGGGATCTGTTCTTGGATGGGTGCTTTTCAGTATATTTATAAATGATCTGGAAAGGGATATGATGAGTGAAGTGATCAAATTTGCAGATGGCACAAATTTATTCAGAGTAGTTAATTTCCTAGTGTGTAGCCAGATGAACTCAGGACCAATTGGTTATGTGCTCCCCTGCTAGCAGATTGAGACTGTCAGGTTTCAAAGCTGACATCACCCTAGATATACCCCTGCAGTGACCTCAGCCATTCAGTATCTCTGTCTCCTAGCAGATGTGGACTCTCTGCCCCCTATCAGAAACACAGTTCTCTTTGGAATAGGGAAAATTTACTTCTAAATTTGAGAAATATCGAGTCCTGCTCTCCTGCGGTGATACCTATTGGTCCCTCCCTCAGTTGAGAATTCCTGAGGCGATTTCTGAGATCCCTCAGAGGCAAGCCTTGGTCCGGTATCTGGTTCCCAGCGTGGACTTGCTTCTGAAGCAGCGGGTGCAGGAAGCAGAGCATGGCGGTAACTGCCTATGCCCTCTCCCCCCGCAGCCGGAGACTGTCTCTGTACTCAGCTGGTAAGTGCTGAGCCCCAGGTAAGCAAGGAAGAACTCTTCCAATCTAGAAGCATGGGAAGGCTTCGGTAAGTCTTTCCTCCGGTCTCCTTGATCGGCGAGCCGTACCGACGAGGTTCCTGATCCCGCTGCGGAAAGGGAAGGGGGTTCCGAGCGGGTTAAGCGTGTGTCGTGTCCCCCCCCCCCCCCCAATGGGCTAGGCCCTGCTCCAGGCTCTGTGGACAATCTACATGGTAGGGGCCATCTTGTGCGTGGTTTTCTGTGGCACCATCTTCGCCCACCTTCTGTTGGTACACGCGGTGCAGGCCAGCTCTATTGTGCACCTAATACTTGCATAGTGGCCATTGAGTCGGAGATGCGTGTGTTTCCTGTGCGCCTATCGTGCCCGGAGGTGGGTGTGTTCCTGAGCGCCTATCGTGCCCCGGAGGTACGTGCGTCCCAATACGCCTAATGCACCTTTAGGTGCACATGCTCCTACGCGCATAACTACATGTGTGGAATCCTGGGCGCATAGCTAGGCGCATAACTGAGCGTGCAACTGACCGCATAACTGCACACAGACTCCCTCGCACAGTCAGGCGCCTACACGCATCGGGCAGAATGTGCGCGCTTAAGCTGAGGCTTTGACCAACAGGATCTATGGCTCCGAAAGCTATGAAGCACAAGCGCCATTCCCTTTGTGCCGGATGCCATATTAGGGACGTACAGTCTGACCTTGAGTCTGTCCTGTGTCAGCACTCTGAGGAGGCCCAGGGAGGACTGGACTCTCAGAGCAATGACAGAGAGGAGCACCCGGGAGGCGGTGTGGCGCTTTATGTCTGGGATGGCACAGAGTCCAACAGGATAAACATCCTGCATGAGACTAAATGCACAATTGAATCTTTATGGGTAGAAATACCTTGTGTGTCGGGGAAGACTATAGTGATAGGAGTATACTACCGTCCACCTGGTCAAGATGGTGAGACTGACAGTGAAATGCTAAGAGAAATTAGGGAAGCTAACCAAATTGGTAGTATGGTAATAATGGGAGACTTCAATTACCCCAATATTGACTGGGTAAATGTATCATCGGGACACGCTAGAGAGATACAGTTCCTGGATGGAATAAATGATAGCTTTACAGAGCAATTGGTTCAGGAACCATTGCGAGAGGGAGCAATTTTAGATCTAATTCTCAGTGGAGTACAGGATATGGTGAGAGAGGTAACGGTGGTGGGGCTGTTTGGCAATAGTGATCATAATATGATCAAATTTGAATTAATGACTGGAAGGGGGACAGTAAGCAAATCCAAGGCTCTCGTGCTAAACTTTCAAAAGGGAAACTTTGATAAAATGAGAAAAAGTTAGAAAAAAACTGAAAGGAGCAGCTACAAAAGTAAAACGTGTGCAAGAGGGCGTGGTCATTGTTAAAAAAAAATACCATCCTAGAAGCACAGTCCAGATGTATTCCACACATTAAGAAAGGTGGAAAGAAGGCAAAACGATTACCGGCATGGATAAAAGGGGAGGTGAAAAAAGCTATTTTAGCCAAAAGATCTTCATTCAAAAATTGGAAGAAGGATCCAACAGAAGAAAATAGGGTAATGCATAAACGTTGGCAAGTTAAATGTAAGACACTGATAAGACAGGCTAAGAGAGAATTTGAAAAGAAGTTGGCCGTAGAGGCAAAAACTCACAGTAAAAACTTTTTAAATATATCCGAAGCAGAAAGCCTGTGAGGGAGTCAGTTGGAGCGTTAGATGATTGAGGGGTTAAAGGGGCACTTAGAGAAGATAAGGCCATCGCGGAAAGATTAAATGATTTCTTTGCTTCGGTGTTTACTGAAGAGGATGTTGGGGAGGTACCCGTACTGGAGAAGGTTTTCATGGGTAATGATTCAGATGGACTGAACCAAATCACGGTGAACCTAGAAGATGTGGTAGACCTGATTAACAAACTGAAGAGTAGTAAATCACCTGGACCGGATGGTATACACCCCAGAGTTCTGAAGGAACTAAAAAATGAAATTTCAGACCTATTAGTAAAAATTTGTAACCTATCATTAAAATCCAATTGTACCTGAAGACTGGAGAATAGAAAATGTAACCCCAATATTTAAAAAGGGCTCCAGGGGCGATCCAGGAAACCACAGACCAGTTAGCCTAACTTCAGTGCCAGGAAAATAGTGGAAAGTGTTCTAAACATCAAAATCACAAACATGTAGAAGACATGGTTTAATGGAACAAAGTCAGCATGGCTTTACCCATGCTTCACAAATCTGCTTCACTTTTTTGAAGGAGTTGATAAACATGTGGATAAAGGTGAACCGGTAGATGTAGTGTACTTGGATTTTCAGAAGGCGTTTGACAAAGTTCCTCATGAGAGGCTTCTAGGAAAAGTAAAAAGTCATGGGATAGGTGGCGATGTCCTTTCGTGAATTACAAACTGGCTAAAAGATAGGAAACAGAGTAGGATTAAATGGACAATTTTCTCAGTGGAAGGGAGTGGGCAGTGGAGTGCCTCAGGAATCTGTATTGGGACCCTTACTTTTCAATATTTATAAATGATCTGGAAAGAAATACGAGTGAGGTAATCAAATTTGCAGATGATACAAAATTGTTCAGAGTAGTTAAATCACAAGCAGATTGTGATAAATTGCAGGAAGATCTTGTGAGACTGGAAAATTGGGCATCAAAATGGCAGATGAAATTTAATGTGGATAAGTGCAAGGTGATGCATATAGGGAAAAATAACCCATGCCATAGTTACACAATGTTAGGTTCTACATTAGGTGCTACTACCCAAGAAAGAGATCTAGGCGTCATAGTGGATAACACATTGAAATCATTGGTTCAGTGTGCTGCGGCAGTCAAAAAAGATATAATTGCGATGGAGAAGGTACAGAGAAGGGCTACCAAAATAAGGGGAATGGAACAGCTCCCCTATGAGGAAAGACTAAAGAGGTTAGGACTTTTCAGCTTGGAGAAGAGACGGCTGAGGGGGGATATGATAGAGGTGTTTAAAATCATGAGAGGTCTAGAAGGGGTAGATGTGAATCGATAATTTATGCTTTCGGATAATAGAAAGACTAGGGGGCACTCATGAAGTTAGCATGTGGCACATTTAAAACCAATCGGAGAAAGTTCTTTTTCACTCAACGCACAATTAAACTCTGGAATTTGTTGCCAGAGAATGTGGTTAGTGCAGTTAGTATAGCTGTGTTTAAAAAAGGATTGGATAAGTTCTTGGAGGAGGAGTCCATTACCTGCTATTAATTAAGTTGACTTAGAAATTAGCCACTGCTATTACTAGCAACAGTAACATGGAATAGACTTATGTTTTTGGGTACTTGCCAGGTTCTTATGGCCTGGATTGGCCACTGTTGGAAACAGGAAGCTGGGCTTGATGGATCCTTGGTCTGACCCAGTATGGCATATTATTATGTAAATCCAGCCCCTCTCTGTGTGAGGACAGATCGGCCACGACCTTATCCAGCAGCGCTCCGGATTTAAGCAACCCCAGAGCTGCGTCCTCCCCTGGAAGAAGGCAGTTCAGCGGCCCCTACCTCAGTTCTCCCCAGGCTAGGTATGGACCTAGCGACCTTTTCTTGGTTGGAATTTTTCCAGGGCCTCCAAGCTTTTGTTCAGGTACAGTCAGCTGCTGCCCTGCCCAGTCTGAGCCCCAACTGGGAGGGCCTCGTCCCCCCAGACCTACCAGCATACCTCTGGATATGCCTCTCCTCTCCAAGGGCATCCTGGACACCACGACGATGGGGATGCAGATTGATTGGAGGACAGGGAAATCCCACCTGGCTTGGAAACGTACTGGACCATGCTATGCTTTTTCCACAGAGATGAATTGCCAGCCCTGGTCTTCAGACCCTGAAGACTATGGGAGTGTCCGGCGCAGACTTTGTTGGAACCAGAAAGGAACCCATCTTGGTGTCTGTACGGAAATCCTCTTACAATTTCCTGATGCTGGAAGCCAACCAGGAATTGATTGACCTGGAATAGGATGCCCCGGAAGCCAGTTTTAAAAGAAGTCGGCCCTGTTCCCACTGGACTTGGCAGTTAAGGAATGCCTGCGTTTCCTGAAAGTGGATGCCTTTGTCTGTGCCAGCTCAAAGTGGACATCTATCCAGTAGAGGGAGGAGCGGCCTTTAAGAATGCACATGACAGGCAGTTGGAGTCCATCCTTAAGCAAGCCTTTGCACCTCCTGCTGTGCCCTGGTGGCTCGTACATGTCTGCTTCTCGAGAGAGGTTGATAGTTCAGGAGTTCTTCCTACAAAGGCGATGGAACCCGCCGCGGCCTTCCTAGCTGATGCAAGCTCTGACTTAGTGCGCATCTCGGCTAGAGGAGTTGCCTCAGTAGTAGTGGCCAGAAGACAGCTATGGCTGAGAAATTGATCAGCGGACGCAACCTCTAAGGCAAACCTCACGAAGATGACTATTAATCAGGAAGTGACCTACAAGGGGATAATTAAATTCAGAAGAGAGTTGGAAAAGCTGGCCAGTAAGTAGGGTGAAGCTCCAGTGCCTCGGCTACTGGAAGATAGGAAGAAAAGGTTACAATGCCCCACCCAGGAGGGATCGGGCCAGGGGCTCCCAGGCTTCTGGCCCTACTGAAGCTCTCCATTCCAACATCTCGTCCCCCGGGAAGGTCTCAGCCCTTACGGAACAGACAACCAAAAAGAGGAACTGGTTTGGGCTCCAGTTTGGTCCGAACTGTCCAATGAAGTTGGGCTGACCCATCCACAGGATGAGGAGATAGAAGAGGGATAGTCGACCCCTTATCAGAGGTGGGTCGAGATCACATCTGATAAAAGGGTACTGGACATCATATGAAAAGGATATGCCCTGGAATTTCACAGCATCCCTCAGGACATGTTCATGATGTTGCCTTGCCCCTCCAGCAGAAAAGACTGGCAGTAAGGCTCCTCAATTGGAGGGCTATAACCTCGGTACCCACATCCCAGGAAAATGCGGGGCATTATTCCATCTATTTCATCCTTCCTAAGAAGGAAGGGTCATTTTGCCCCATTCTGGACTTCAAGAGCATCAATCATCATCTGTGGGTAATCCACTTCCACATGGAAACCGAGAGAGCTCTTAACATTGCTGGACCTCTCGGAGGCCTACCTTCATCTCCCTATCTGTCAAGACCACCAGCATTTTCTACAATTTGTGGTACTCGGCTGCCATTATCAGTTCCGGGCATTGCCCTTCGGCCTGGCAACCGCGCCCCTCCCCTCCTGAATGTTCTCCAAAATTATGGTGGGCTTAGCGCCAGAACTGAGGAAAGAAGGGATCCTGGTACACCCTTACTTAGACGACTGGCTGATCCAGGCGAAGTCATTGGAAGAGAGGCTTCAGGCGACTAGCAGGGTCAGAACCCTGCTTCAGGAATTCAGTTGGGTAGTGAACATAGACAAGAGCAGTGTCAAGCCCTCCCAGTCCTTACCTGGGAGTCCGGTTTGACACCAAGCAGGACAAGGTATTCCTCCTTCCCTCAAGGATAATGAAACTGATCTGCCAAGTGTGGCGGCTAACGAACACAATGTGCCCTAGAGTGTGGAGTTATCTGCAAGACCTCGGCCTCATGGCATCAACCCTGGAAGAAGTACCATGGGCGAGGGCACACATGCGACCACTCCAACACACTCTGCTGTCACGTTGGAACCCATTGTCTCAAGACTACGCGATTCGCCTCCACCTACCGATGGAAGTATGTTCTCGGCTCCAGTGGTGGCTACAGGAAGTTCACCTAAACAAGGGTGTAAGCCTGTCCCCACTGAACTGGATTGTCCTCACGACAGACACAAGCCTCTGAGGGTGGGGAGCTCACTGTCAGAAATGGTCAACCCAGGGGTGATGGACTGAGGAAGAGGCACACTGGAACATAAACCACCTGGAAGTGAGAGTAGTAAGATTAGCATACCTGCAGTTCAGCCACAGGCTCCAGGGACAGGCAGTCTACGCGGTGTCAGACAATGCAACAATGGTAACCTACATTAACAGCCAGGGAGGAACTAAAAGCCACTAAGTGTCTCTGGAGATAGACCCCATCATGGAATGGGCAGAGTTAAACCTACAAGGGATCTCAGCCTCCCACATCGCGGGAAAAGACAATGTCAGAGCAGGCTTTCTCAGCAGGGAGAGTCTGGATCCAGGGGAATGGATGTTATCGACCAGAGTCTTCCAGCTCCTAGTAGTTCGCTAGGTCCCCCCATCCATCGATCTACTGGCTACATCTTACAATATGAAGATTCCCTGATTCTTCAGTCGCAGACAAGATCAGTGCTCATAAGGGATCGATACCCTTGTTTAGACCTGGCCAGAGGAGGACTTCCTGTACGCCTTCCCTCTGTGGCCTCTGCTGGGCATGATCATCCGCAAGATCAAACACCACAGAGGATTAATCCTTCTGGTGGCCCCGGACTGGCTCAGATGCCCATGGTATGCAGACATATGGAGGCTTCTCGTGAAGTCCCCTTTGTCTCCCTCTGCCCAGGGATCTTCTCCAATAAGTTCTGCTTCTTCACGAGGATCCAGCTCTATTCTGTCTTACGGTCTGGCCCTTGAGAGGACTCGCCTGACGAAACGTGGGTATTCGGCGGCCATAATTGCCATCTTGCTCCGCACATGGAAGTTCTCAACATCCCTGGCGTACGTACGGATCTGGAGAATATTTGAGGCCTGATGCAAGGAATGTGGGGTGCCCCTGCGAACGACCAAGATCCCCATGATTCTGGAATTTTTACAGGATGGCCTGAACAAAGGATTGTCCCTCAGCTCCTTGAAGGTCCAGGTGGCGGCTGTCTCTCAATGCATCTGGACTTGACACATTTCCTAAAAAGGTGTTAAACTCCTCTGACCACCCTTAAAGTGGCCGGTCCCCCTATGGAACCTCAATCTAATATTAGACTTTCTGGCAGGGCCTTCCTTGAGGCACTGCACAGTCTGTCTCTACACCTGTTAACACTGAAAACTATATTCTTGGTGGTGATATGCTCGGCCCACCACATCTCTGAACTACAGGTGCTGTCATGTCGGGAGCTGTTCCTTTGGTTTACTCCAGGAACAGTACAGCTTCGCACCATCCCTTCCTTCTTACCAAAGGTAGTCTGAGTTTCACCTAAACCAGTCCATTTCCTTAATGTCCCCGGATAGACATAAGGACACGGAAGACTACTGCCTCCTATGCCACTTAAACATCAGTAGGCTTTTAGTACAGTATCTGGAACGTTCAGAACCGGTGCGCAAGACAGACCACTTGTTTGTCCTTCACGGGGGAAGAAAACAAGGTGAAGCAGCTTTGCGAGCTAGCATAGCTCGCTGGATCAAAGAAGTGATAATGGGAGCTAATGTAGAGGCAGGGAAACCTTTATCCCTTTAGATTAAAGCTCATTCTACTAGGGCCCAGGCAGTATCCTGGGCGGAAGCTAAGCTACTGTTTCCTGTCAACATCTGCTGAGCAGCGATGTGGTCTTCCTTGCACACCTTCTTCAGGTTCTATCGCCTGGATGTCCAGGCCTGAGAGGATGCAGCCTTTGTGAAGGCAGTGCTAACTGGACCGCGGGCAACCTCCCACCCCATTCGGGAGTAGCTTTTTACAGCCCATTGGTCCCGAGTCCATCTGGCTACACACTAGGAAATGGAGAAATTTCTTACACGATAATTTTGTTTTCCTTAGTGTAGACAGATTGACTCAGCATCCCTCCCACAGCTGTCCATGAACGGTACCAAGGAATCGCTCATGAGGTGAATCTCGGTTCAATGAGGTTACGGTTAACCTCATGGAATCCAAGTCCCACTGTCGCTCCTTGTGACCGTGAGCAAGTTACTTTACCCTCCATTGCCTCAGGTGCAAACTTAGATTGTAAGCCCTCTGGGGATAAGGAAATACCTACAGTACCTGAATGTAATCCGCTCTGAAGGGCTGAAAAAAGTTTGAAAAGTGGAATAAAAAAAAAAATCTAAATCTAATGCCGTCGCCCTATCCCTAGTTCAGGGCATCTATAGTATTGCTGGGATTCAGTGCTTATGTTTGGTTGAGTACATTTGCGGTCTCCAGTTTTTTAATCTAGTTACTAAGTTGTGTCCAAATTCCAATCATGTTCTCAATAGTATGCCCGCAATGGCTTTTGAAGTGAATACTCAATGGCTGAGTATCTAGGGTGACAGCTTTGAAACCTGACTCTGTCTCCATCTGCTAGCAGGGGAGCACATAACGCATTGGTACTTAGTCCTTCTGTCTACACTAAGGAAAATGAAATTATCAGGTAAGTAATTTCTTCATTGGAAAGAATCCAGAATGTCTTGATGAAAGAGAGTCAAGACAGTGTCAAGCAGTTTGAATGCAAAAGGGAGGAGGGCGATGTGTCGATAGCAGGGTAGGTAGATGCCAGTGAAGGCTTTTGAGGAGTAGTGTATCAGTCTTTATGGAAGAAGTCAATTATAGTCTAGGCAGAGAATGAAGGGGAATTGGGAGACAGAGGCAGTTTGAGGAGGTAGGTGACTGTAGCAAAGATAGTGAGAGCTGGAGGCAAGAATATTGTCAAATGGAGGCAATAATCTTGCTTGGTAAGTATAATAGCAAATCAGAAGAAGTACACATGAATTTTGAAATTAATGAAGTCAACCTGGGAACGGGACTTCAGGCAGAGACGCTCTGTAGAGCGAGCACAGGAACGTAAGAAGTGAACTCTGGAGGTGAGCATGGTTGGGTTTGGCATGCCTTTCAGAATAGGGGAGAGAAGAGAGCAAGGTAGATGAGTATAGTGTTATAAGAAGATACTGCCTTATCAACTGTCAAAGTATTGGAAGAGAGAAGTGATGAGAGAGTACT
The DNA here is from genome assembly GCF_901001135.1 of Rhinatrema bivittatum. Classification (NCBI taxonomy): domain Eukaryota; kingdom Metazoa; phylum Chordata; class Amphibia; order Gymnophiona; family Rhinatrematidae; genus Rhinatrema; species Rhinatrema bivittatum. The sequence goes on from NC_042620.1 coordinate 273,358,142, forward strand.
GTAGAGGATGCAGGGGTCAATTGTCTGGTGCTGGTGTTCATTGGATGAGACTGCTGAGGAGAGTGGTTAAGTGTGAAAGTTATCAAATGATGGTCAGAGTGTTCAAGACCAGAGATGGGGGAAACAGAGTGCAATTAGAAGAAAAAACTAGGTCAAGGCAGTGGCCATTCTGGTAAGTGGGAGCAGTAGAGCATACTTGAGATCAAGTGAGGAGGTTAAGGTGAGGAAATTTCAAGCTAAATAATTATCAACATGGAGGTTAAAGTCCCCAAGAACAGATGAAAGGGAAGGTGGTTTGAGCAAGAAGGAAACCAGGAATCAGTCTATAAGGAAGGTGGAGGGGGACTTTTTAAGGTGACAATAGATGACAGCAACCCAGAGTGAAAGTGGAGTAAAAAGATGAGTTGGCTTAAATTAAAAGAAGGGGTTAAAACCTGCAGGAAGAGGAGAATAGCAGTTCCCCCCTTCCTACGAGTCCTTTCAGCCTCTGTTTTATCCCCAGGCCGAATGAAATGGTGAGAGCATGCACTGAGCACTAAATGTGACTCAATTCAAATGTTGGGAGCAGAGGCAGCAGAATTCTGGCATCCACATGGATCAGGCGGCTTAACTAAGTGAGCCTCCTGCTTGATTACACAGATTGTTGCTTTTTTTCTAAAAGCAGAGGGTAATAGAGTCCGGGAATGGGGGGAGGTCTGCTAATGATGAGGAACTGAGGGAATGGGATAAAGAGGCAGTCCATGCCTGGTGAGGAGGTGAGGCTAGGGAAGGAACTGGAGTCTATAGGCAGTGAAGAATAAAGGTTGCAGGCATTATCTGCATTGTGAGGAACAGGGTCAAGTGGGTGATATGCCTGTGTTAGAAGAGAGCTGAAAATGGACAGAATGAAGTTGAGAGCTGCAGAAGAGAGGAGGGGACAAACAGTTCCTGAAGCCCAAGGAAGCGTTCCTGAAAAACGTGCTGAAGCTGTTGATGATCTAAAAATGCAACTTCCCTGTACATACCAGGAC